>NC_086330.1:109505398-110897503 GCF_032445375.1 Bacillus rossius redtenbacheri | reverse complement strand
CAAACAGCTGTTTGCGTTATATGAGAACCCAGCTGATTACAGAAAAAAAAAATACTACCTTGCGAGAAGTGGTAGAAATAAAAGTTCACCAGACACTCGAGTAAAATAAAAGAAAGAAAAAGAAAGGCCGCCTTCGCCGAGCGGTAAGCTGCGAGAAAAGAGAGATAAAAGAGAAGGAAACACTGTGCGTTCCCTTTCCCAGCACAAGTTACACATGATGCGTGTACTTAAATGAAATCAAAACTATTGTTGATTTGTTTGCTAACATAAACAAATGCTTTTAATTATGTAATATATGAAATGTTCCTTGAAGTGATATTGTAAATATGATTTTATGTATATGATATGAGATGTTAATGAGAATTATTAATTTTATCAATTGTTGATATTATGAAGTTATGAAAGATTGTGAGATGATGCTTATGGAAATGTACGAGATGCATAATGAAGTTGTACATAGAATAAAACAGGTACAACCTGAAGGCATAAGGATGCTTAACAATGATGTAAACAAACCATTTCATTAACATGAAAATCAGTTTAGTTAGCTATGCTTGAATGTTATCTAGCTAATGATACCTATTGTTAAGATGTAACAATTTCACTTTGAAAGTTATTGAATGTTTAGCCTAAGTTACTATACTTATTATTTAATATCTGATGTTATTTGATCCCATTAGTTACTATTTGTTTTAATAGATTTAGTTTATACTGAACTGGCTTGTGGATAGGCTACGTTAAGCACAGAAGATGTCTTAGCCTGCCGACATTCGTGCGTTACAAGTGCACGATTCACACATGAGTGAAGAGTTTTAAGACTGTTTAATGACCGGGACACGTGTTAGTTAAAATGTACACAATACGGTTCGCAACGGCTGTGTACCTATCAGTGATGGGACCCGACGAGTGCGTCCTTGTGAGAAGTGGCGGTTCCGCCGACACGAGCAGCAAGACGTCCCGACGCCGCCTCTCACGTGTTCGTGAGTTAGGGCGGCAGCTGCAGCCGCAGTCCGCCGCTGCAGATGTTCTCCTCGGAGCCAGGAGCCGTGGTGTCCGGTACTGCGAGCCGCCACACGCCAATCCCGCCGACGTGAGGTGTGGAGCAGGTGTTGGTGTTGGCCGCTTTGAGGTCGGGCGCTGTCCCGATGCCTCCTCGGCCGCCGCCGTCGACGTGTCCTGGAGAACGTCACATTGTTGACTCACATGTACATACACCCGCTACAGCCATATGAGATTGCTACTTACAGTAAGTATGTCCCCCCACGTCCCTCTCAACAGGAGCGGCTCAAGGGAGTAGACGCCGTCGGAGAGCTGCAGCAGGTCCAGCAGAGAAGATTTTGCGCGGGAAAACCCGTGGACCATTCGAGCGCAGGTCTGCTAGCGGCGACGACCCAATGCAAAGTGATTAAAATTGCGCGAATTGTCTGGTGTAACGGTCGAAAGGACGATAGAAAAATAAATAAATAAAAAAGGGAGGAGAAGAAGAAACTCAGTCGCTCCAAAGTTTTTTTTATGTGTGGTGCGCGCGCCGCTAGGCGACAAGGCTATTCGTTGTACATAGTGCGAGAGAGACGGTAAACTGCCAATCACATTGTACTGTTTTGAACAGGTCAACGATTGCAGTTCAATATGATTGACAAGGGCGGCAATTCTGTGCTGTTACTATTTTCATCATGCACAGAAAGTTATGACTTATTTTAATGATACTATTATTTATAAAGTCTTATTATTTTGATTGTTATTATTATTATTATGAAATTTTATTATTTAATTTGTATATTGTTCGCCCGCAAAAGTTATTTAAATATATTTTTATTAATTATGTATATCTACGAGAGCTATGCTCTATGACCTGAAATGGACTTATATGGACAGTCAATTGAGTATACCCCTCTAAGTACTAATGAACTTAACGAATTAACGATGATTTTATTCGGGGTATTACTTAAAGAAATTTTCATTGTTGGAAATTTTCGTTTTAAATTTACCGCATTTTTGTGTTTTCAATTGTATTAATAAGTGTTATTTACAGTATTTATATTGTAAATTACGCTAACCGATTTTGGTTTCGGCCAATGAGAGGCCGTGTTTTAGATGTGAGGCGTCTAGAACGTCTTAATTAATAAGAATGGTTGTATGAAGGCGTCTGATGCCGACGCAAAGGCGCGAGGCCTATTTTAAATTTGAAATATAGCTAGCTAGATTATGCCATCCGATACTCAGGGTGAGCTTAAACGACGTATAAATAAATAATGTGTAAGATTATAAGGGCATATTCTGACGGATATGTTATTAGGAGTGAAAATCTGTAAGTAAAGATCTTGCATTTTGTATCGCCCATAGACATACCCAGCTGTATGTAATTTCGTCGTAAATAACTCCGATTTGACTACAAACTGATTAGTTTTCACGTAAAAGGTGTCAATTATCCTGAACTACGTCATGAATTGTTAGTTCCAAGATTTAAATTATTATTTTATTTTGTGATACCCAGAGGTGAAATGGGAGTACAAGTTTCGTGTCTCTACCATATAAACTGAGTTAAGCCAAGGCAAATACGAACCCAAATATAAACATAAATAGTAATCATACAAATTAATTGTGCTATGATTTCAAACATTTTTCTGTTATGTAAGAATGCGTCCGTAAAAATATCATTTGATTGATTTTCTAAACTTACACTAACAAACTTTTGTGAACGATTCATGTGTGCTACGTATTTTCCTGATGTTTAATTTACATAAGCGCATATCCACGAGTCATGTTCAGTATCGTTAGGATTGTTTTTCTGTGATTTTTATCTAATTATATTAATGTTGATTTTTATCTCTACACATATGTTAGTTGTCCCTGATGAATAGCCATTTTATTCTTAATAATAAAAACCTGAATTTTATCCCTATGTGTTGATATATGTTACCTAGCTACCTGTGTCCAAGAGTGTGTGTTTTATGATAAATAACATTTTATGCATGTTTCTAAGGGTCAGAGTACAAGAGCATAACAGTACCATTGACACACACATATATATGTATATATATATATATATATTTTTTTTTTTAAAAATAGTGACAGCCAGTGTATATTGTCCCGACAACACACACACAACAAAAGGGTCTATTTATAAATCGACGAGTACTATTAATGGTACTGGCGCCAGCAGTAAGAATACACCAACAAGTTTAGCAGCAGTACAGTATAACGTCATGATTCACGTAACATAGTCGTATTCGTATGCTAGAGATGCAAAATGTCTCACACCGATCATGTTTGTTTTTGTTGCCATGTTTTAACATTAATTTCGTTGCAGTGCAGCCAACAATTACGTAATTTATCGTTGTATACTTTAAAAATATAATTTTTTAAATTTATTGTCTTTATAAATCGCGACTTTACTAATTCCTTGCTCTACTTTAAAATAGTTTGTTAACAGAAAAGTGTTTTCGCGTGGTTAACATTTCACGGCGTACTCCAGATGCAGCTGACAGTGGCCGCAGTGACTGCGACTGCTTGAAAATTCGCCTGTCAACTGTTGCATCAAAAAATAAACATTACTTGTTTACAGAGGACACGGTAATCTTTTACAGTTTATCTTGTCACGGCGATTGTTTAAGTATTTAATTAACTGCGTTACACAATGTGGAATTTCATTACTGGTGCTTCAAATCCACCAGAAAAGAAAAACGGACGAGGACAAGTCAGAATATAATGATATGACAAAATCGCCTGGTCACGTACCTTTTTAACGTCTTGGTGTTCCGAGTTTCTTTGGCTTCGTTACGACACAGAAACAAAACAAATGTTTTGCAAAGTCCGCGAAACGCATTCAAAATCATCTGGGTCAGTTTTTGTTACGGGCTGCTCAAGTTTTCGCAAGGAAAACCTAACGTCGCATGCTACAAGCAGTGCCCACAACAAGTCTCAAGATATGGAAGATGCAATACTGACAAAACCTGGACAATCCAAAGCAGAGATGACCTTACAAAGTATTCAAAAGGATGTTTTCACTAAACTGTAAATACTGTTTCGTACGTCTCATGCCCTGGCTAAACATGGGCGACCTTTCACAGACTTTCTTTGTGTCAAGTATACACTGCCAAACAAAGGCCTGGATGTTGGTAATACTTACCGCACTGACAAGAAGTGCAAAGAATTTCTGGGTTCCATTGCAGAAATAGAACGCCAGGAATTGGAAAATAACTTAAGAAGTGCACCATATATTTCAGTAATGTGTGATGAGTCTACAGACAGTGCTGTACAAGAACAGGTCATTGTTTATGTAAGGTTTGCTGTTAAAGGGTAAATACATTGTAAGTTTGTAGGTGTTAAACATGTAGAAAGGCCTAATGCAGCCCTGATTTATGACTGCATATTGTGTGTTTTAAATGAGTATTGTGGGTTCACCATTTCAGATTTAAAGCTGCATTTGGTAGGCTTTGCAAGTGATGGTGCAGCAGTGATGCGAGGATTGCATAATGGAGTTAGTACCAAATTGAAGCAATCAATTCAACCCAATTTGGTTGCTATACATTGTCTAGCACACCGTCTTGAACTCGCATTGAAGGCTGCACTTTCTGAAACACCATTGAATCTCAAAGTGGAAAATTTCTTGAAGAAATTATATGCATTCTTCCACCACAGTCCAGTGCACCAAGCGATCTTGAAAAAATATTGTGAAACTCTGAGAATCAAGTTCTGCGTACCTACCAGAGTTGGAGGCAATCGTTGGGTTTCTCACACCAAACGAGCCTTGACAAATGTGCTCAAGATTGTTTCTGCACTTATCCTCACTGCAGAAAATGTACGCCAGGAATCAACGTGTAATGCATCAACTGCTGGTTCATGCAAATTTATTGAAGATGCACTGAACAATTTGGAATTTTTTCAGTATATTCACTTCTTTTGCGATGTAACCTCCATTTTGAGTTACTTTTCACAACTTTTGCAACATCCTTATTTGACTGTAGCAGAAACACAAAAGTCACTGTGTGATACTATCACCAGGTTGCAGAAGCTCTGTAACAAAGATGGCTTTCATCTCCGTGCATGCAACAAATTAATTGAAGATGAAGCTAAGCAGTTGAAAGGAGCTCCTTTGCAGACACCCAAGAAAACAGCTGTTATAAATGCAATTGTTGAAAATTTAGAATCTCGCCTTGGAGATAAGAAAATTACTGTGAATTACTGACTGCTACAAATTTGTGTAGTTTTAAAACGTGGCCTACAAGCATTCAGCCAGAGTTTGGTGACACTTGCATCGTTAGGTTGATACACTTTTTTTCTCTCTCCCTTGTGAATAATGGAGTAAAGTGTGAAATGATTGAGTTGGAATGGACAAGTCTAAAGACCACAGTTTACCAGCTGTATAATCCAGTAACCAAAGCAAATTGGAGTGATATCAATCTCAAATACAACACTGAGTATGAAAATGTACTCTCTCTCATTGATCTTGTGCTATCCCTGCCAGCTCACACTGCAGATTGTGAACGAGGGTTCTCGCTCATGAAGTCTATAAAGACAGACTGGCGAAACTGTCTAAATTATGATACACTGTCTGCCCTCATGCGTGTTCAAATACAGTCACCTTCTGAAAGTGAGTTTGATCCAGCACCAGCAATAAATCTCTGGTATCATAATGTTCAGAGAAAACGTATCCCTTTCAGCCTCCTTATCGAAGATGTTTCAAACAGAATCAGCCAAGTAATTCGTGCAGTGACTCAGACAGTGACTCGTCTGAAAATGATGATTAAATAAGGATGTTTCAGCGACTTTGAAATTTTTTTTATTTGGGTAAAACAGCGGACAGGCAAATTGGATGGCGGACAGGCAAATTTTCGATTACACCTGTCCGTTGGGCAGGTTAAAATATTCCTTAAAATCTAGCCCTGCTTGCAGTGCAGTTCATGAAATAAAAACAAGCAATATACCGTATTTACTCGCGTAAAGGCCCCCCCCCTTTTTTTTTTCTTCAAATTTTCGACTCCAAAAAAAGGGGAGGGAATTTGGAGGAAAAATAGATTTTTCTTTTTTTCAGGTATGAAAAACTAAGGTAAATGTACCAGTAGTCATCATGCTAAGAAGAGTTTTAGAAAAAAAAAATTGTGTACATAACCTCGTAGGTGTATTACTGCCCCTACATGTTTGTTTTTAACCTCAAACTTTACTCTACAATGCTATCCAACACTCTTCGATAAACACATATTATTTTTGTAGATTTATAATTTTGAAAAAAGTGTGATTTCGAGCCAGTAGTCGTCATGCAAATTTTCGTGTTTGCCAGTGTTCGTCACATGTTTGTGCCAGTAGTCGTCATGTGCGATTTCGGCTGCATTAGTTTTAATTCATGGATCCAGAATGATAGTATTGTACTATTTGGGCTTCAAATTTTATTGGGTACTATATTTTAAACATCAAAATGGCATTTCATAAAGATCGTTCAGTAATATAATGAATAATCCTCATTAAATTTTGAATTTACTTACAGCACTCACGGAACAAAGAGGGACAGCACAACTAACATGAAAATATATACCTAGAGCTGTAGCAAACCGTATGTATTCATTACTGAGTAACGGGTGTGCCGTCTAGTAACGAGTAACGAAACGATACACACGGCTGCATTTTGTTACTCGCATTTCTCGTATATTTTACGCATGCACGCGCATATTCGATGAAGTTACGTTACAAAGAACGATGTTTGTTTATTAATAAAGTATAATTTGGAAATTCCTCGTCCAAGTTTTTTTTACTGTTTATTAAAGGTATTATGTGTGTAGACAAAGTTTGAGATTGGAACAGAAACAACGTAACAAAGTATTTTTTTACAAATTAGAAATATGTATGTTGATGTTTTTCACTATCGCGTATTTTCACATTTTTTTTGTTCTTATCTTAAAAGAGATATAATAAAGCCGCTCTAATGAGATTTAATTGTTTCTTGGTTAACAAAAACTGTTTAATTATCAAATATTGTTAATTGTTTATATTCTATTTATTATTATTTACGCGACGTCATACTGTACGCGTACGCAATACGACTCAATTCGTTGCTGCAACATAACATAGCATGTTATGCGTTATCACAAGTAAAATTTAAAAATAAATCAGGGCTCATCTTCCTACCCAAGGGCGATTTGTCTTTGTGTTTATCGGACAATGTGTTCCTTGGCACACTATTTTTTTCCGCTGCTCATTTTATACTCATACCATTCGCTACATCTTTAAGAGCAGCTTCCATGGCTGACTCTTCATACAACAGTATTTTCCGTTTTGGCATTTTGCCCTGTAATTAAAGAACAATGTTTAATTTACTTATTAATGTCAAAATATATATCGAATGACCCCTAAATTAATGTAAACAACAATGCCTACACAATTTCGGCAATCAATAAAGTAAAGTAATTTCCGACCCAGAAGTCGTCATACACATGCATCGGAAGTCGTCATAGGTGACGACTACTGGATCTGATCATAATAACGTACTTTGTCTATTAACAACAAAGAACTAATATTATTTAAGAACTTTAGGGTGTAACTTAGCACAACTTTAAATAAAATATTAAATGTACCAGTGCTCGTCAGGTATGACGAACACTAGCAATACAAGGTTTTTATTGATCCAGTTTTCGTCACCCTAACTAAATCATACAAAGAAAACGAATTTTTTTAAATAAACACTTTCACCTCTTCAAGAACATTTAACTAACACATTCAGCACAAAACATCACGAATAAACATGAAAAATTACAGAATTAGAAGTAAAAATGTGCTCTAACGTCCTTAGTGTTTTAGTATAGGAATTCCCCTATTTATCTTCACTGCTCTACGAACTTTTGATGCACGGACTTTTTTTGATTGAAAATAGTGTTTGTTCCGAAAACTATTGTGGTAATTTCAGCTAGAACGTCGACCAAATTTTTGTCAATATTTAAGTTGGCGATATATTGAGCTACTTCTCTGTTATTTACATTTGAAGTTGCTAGTGACGACCATTGGAGCAGTGACGAGTACCGGTGCACTTACCTTAACATTTAATAAAAGCAAAATGAAATACTGCCACAACTTATTTAAACGCCAATTAAATTTTAATTAAATGAAACAGCTGGCGGAACGACTGGCAAGTCGTGCGTCTTTGTTCTAATGAGGGAGGGTGGGGAGGCAGCGACGCGGCAGGAGGGAGAGAGAGGCAGCGAGTCCGCAGGGGGGAGAGGCAGCGCTGCGGCAGGGGGGGAGAGAGGCAGAGCATGGCTTAACCTCCCTCCTGCCAGCTAGCCAGCCAACCAAACAAAGGAGTGTTAGAAATACCAGTCAGCTGTTATCGCGAGCATGACAGTGGCGCGCTGTTTCTCTGCACCGGTCGTCCTAATGGAAACTGATCTCTCGCCCACTGGGTTTATCGTTGTGTTCTCAGGCATGTCAAAATAAATTGGAGTTTGGTCAGAATTCCCGATCTGGAAAAGCATGTATTGGTGCTCCTTTCGTAGCGATATCACATGGCGCTGGAAGGACTGCATTTTCTCTTCAAACTGCTCTGGCAGTTTCTGTGAAACCGTAGTTCGCCTACGTATTGATAGATCTTTCCTGCGCATAAATCTGCGAATCCAGCCATAGCTGGCACGGAATTCGTTATGTGAAATGTTCAATCGTCTTGCAATTTGATTTGCCTCGACTTTTATCATTTCCGTTGTCACCGCATATCCCGATTTCCTTGTGTCCGTTATATATATATAAACTTCATCTTCAACTTGGGGGTACTTGCAATTTCCTCCACGGAAGACGCGTTTATTTTTTGGGGCCTTTTCCAGTTTTTCGCGTTCACTAACCCAACGCCTGACACATTTTGCATCCACGTCGAATTTCCTCGCGGCAGCGCATTTACTGTATTCGGTCGCGTAAGCAATGACCTTTAACTTATACTCGAACGTGTAGCTACCCCTTTTTCTGCCCATTTTCACATTTACGGTAACAACACACACGCTAAAACAATGCGACTGGCAATGTGTAGCGTGAAACAGCCGGAGCGCGTAAAGTGTGGCAACACTGTCGGCCAGCAGCGCTTGCTGACTACGTAGGTACCTGCTCCACCCCACTTCCCTCCCTCCTTCACTTCCCCTCTTCTTCCCCTCTTCTCCGACAACACTGCACATCAACACAAGCGCGCGAGTCCAGCTTTCTTTAGCTTTATGTCGTTTGAGATACGACTAACTGCGTACATCTGTCACGCCTCACGACAGTCCTACTGAGAGCGGACAAACTATAATACCAGTCTCTGTATCACTGCCGCTTACAAAATCACCTCCCGCCGCTCACAATACATGGCTTGCTGTTTGATGCATGCCAAGCTGCCCTGCCCTCAGATAAACCCAGAAAAACACGTTTTAAAATTTTTTCTCAAAGATATTTACAAAACAAGGAGGAGGGGCGTATACGCGGGCGGGGCCTTTACACAAGCAAATACGGTATACAGAATTATCGATGATGAAGCCTAAGATAAAGAACATAAAGAACAGATAAGTATCTGTTGCTGTTACATACAACAATCAATGATTAAAGAAATGTTTCTGGGATTTGTTGAATTAAAAGAGCTACCCGCTGAATCTTTAACCAACAGAATTAAACAGTTTTTGGAATCCATTCGTCTTGAAATAAGAAATTGTGTGTCAGTCTTATGAGGGTTCTTCCGTTTTGTCGGGAAAATTTAACCGATTACAGTCCTTAATCCGACACATGGCTAATAATGTAATAATCCTTACCCATAAGTGCACTGCTATGTAAATATCTTGAATTTTGTCTTGGTTGAAATGGTTAAAAATGGCAAATGGTTTAACTGAAGCTTTATTGGCTTACATTATATTATGATGTTACTGTCTACAGAATACAAAAAATATTATCAATATAAATTGTATCAACTTCGAAAAGCAAAAATTATAGGTACCTTGTGCAAATGCTGTACAAACTCCGGTAATCCACCAAATGTAGTTGTGTTTAACGTGAAATCATTGGCATGCTGCATGTAGTCCAAGTCATTCCACTGAACATCCTACGATTAAAACAACACAAATGTTCAGACTTTGTTCACACCAATCCCTTCACCACTGACACTTTTACAACAGTCACTTACTTCAATGCTTAGTGTAATACTTCAGCACTTTATTTATAAATCTGAGAACAAATTATATATTTTTTTAAGCTAGCAACAACTCGAATTTATTACATTCCAAAAGATAATTATATCACACAGCAAAAGGTGAACAATGTTTGACATGGGCCTTGCATTACAAAAATATTTACACAAGCATATAGACATGTATGTGCACACACAAATACATCTACATGTTGCTTTTTTTTTTTTTTTCCCCCTTCAAAAAAATAGGTAATTACTAGAGACCTCAAAACGGAGAAGTTATTTTTTCTTAAAAGTGGTGGGTTTTTTATACAAATTTTATAACAAAAAGAGAGGTTATATTATTTTTTTGTATTCTTTTGTTTGATAACTTAGGATCATAACAAAATTACGTAATAACCTTTTGCTCATAAATAACTTCATATAAATTATATTTTGTTAATGCCTTATCTTACTGCATTAAATACTTAAAGTGCAGAAAATTTTCTGACTGTCAATTTTTAAGCTAGTCATCCAACGACAGCATAGCAAACACTTCACACTTTTGGTTTCGCTGTATTTATGAGAGCTTTTCTGGTACCGCATTCATAAATATTTGTGATTTACACGGCTTCTATTAATATAGGAAGCGGCAGATATAAATTTTAAAAAATGTGAGTTTATCACTGCAGAAGAAAAGACATTGCTCAGAAACCAAGCATATGAAAAAGTAGGGGGTGACCATCACTGACTGACAAAGGAATGAAGAGAGGAAGGAAGTGGGAGGGACTTTGAATAAACTACATTAGCATGATCTCTCTCTCCCTTCCCCAAATTTCAAAGTGCTATCCTGTATCCTGTCTCATGTCACATCCATACCAGTTAATGAAAAGTGCCATAAGTAATGCAGTTTAGAGGCAGAGTGTATAGTTTTTCAACTAAGCTCTTGCTGTAACGGACAGCCTTAAGAAGGCCTTGGATTACAGAGGAAGAATCACACAGGGCACGTGGAGATTTGCCACTAAAAATAAAATGGTTACAAATACAAAAAATTTAATACTGACTTTTTTGTTCATTATTAAAACTTGCAGCGAGGTTAACTTTATGCATTTTTTCTCTACGATGCACTGTTTTCAAGGTAATTTTATCGAGAAAGTCATGAAAACGTAAAATGGGAGCATATTTTTGTATGTATACCAACTCTTCGAAAAATCAGAAAACACAATTTTTGAGTTTATTGCAAATGCAAATATTTCAGGTCTCTAGTAATTATGCAGATTTGTACAATTTATTATTTAAATAAGCTAGCTGTTCTGGAACAATACCAAAATATGAATTAAATATGCTTGAGAGTAAATGGATTCATAAACCAAATAGATTTTTAAAAAATGTATAATGTATAAGCTTTAACCAGCATTGGGCCCAATGACAAGTATTTTTATAGAAAGGTGATTAATTAAAAGTATTAATCACTGATCTTCAAATGTACTTGACTCCAAAAACAAACTGACAATCAGATATTTGAACCACACAGTAACATATACACAATGACACATGAAAATGTAACAATTGCCAGAAGAGGGCTTGAATATAGATACAAAATGAACTTACCAAGGGGATCCCAGCATTTCGTGTTCTGTTCCAAACCTCTATAGTACGATTTATTGTCTTGTAGCCGTACCTGAAAACAGGCCAACATCAAAATGAACTATCATTAGCAACTTAATTTAAGAAGTCAGCCAAGGTCCTTCAAAAGTCACTCTTTCGAAGCTTTCATATAAAAAATAATATTCTATAAATAACCTGGTTTTCAGTTTTTAAAAGGTCAAAACCTGAAATACCAATACATAAAGCAATTCGTCTGCCAATTAAGAAACCCTGTAACTGCACGCAAACATATTTCACAGGAGAATCAAGAAACCAAACCTTTAACTCCAACCTTATTACTACTTGTAATGATACCTTGTAACTCCTTAGTATTAATTTTGATTGTGAATGATATAACCCACACTTACGACCACTCAGGGAAAATCCGGGTAGCCACGGACAGAGGGTTACGGGTTACCTTCTTCTTGCTGTCAGCGCTGTCCAGCTGTGACCTGAACTCCCTCTGTATACAACGCAGTTTGCTACGAGTTCAGTGGTATTCACTAAAGTGTGTGGATGTTGTGCATATGTTTTTTTCAGAGTTACAGGAATTTTTAGGACAGAGTTAATATCCTAAAGGATGTCCACACACATCTGTAATGTAAAAATTCAAAGGAATCTCTACTAATTTGAGGTTCGTGGAGTGAAGACACCATGAAAAGAGCTGTGGATTGCATGTTGAGAGTTAAAATGAACATACGAGTTGCAGGAGAGCATTTTAATGTTCCAAAAAATTATATTCAAGACAGAGCATGGCTGATTAAAAAAAGGATTAGAATCTTAACCCTAGCCAAAACAAAGACATTTTGAGCCAACTAGCACCTTTAAAAATTTTGTCTTTTCTTCCAAATGCAAACAAACAGAAGAATATCTTCTAAAAAGAAAAGCTCAGCACAACAGAAAGACAAAATTCTGCTACAAAGGAAATTTCATAAAAGGTTACTGAACTCGAGGAAGATCTTTGCTAGAAACCAGTGGCACTGAAAAAATCTTCAACAGTAAAAATAACAATGTTCATAGTCTGCTGTGAATCGGTTGAAGAAAACTGGATTCAGTGCTGCAGGTGTAAGGGCTGGGCACATGAGGACTGGAGTTGGACAGATGATGTATACTTTAATTGTGATTTGTGCTTAGTGAAGAAATTATGTGTCCGGGCCTACCCAACATATATCACTATCATTACAGTGTAAAAACTAAAGCATCTGTAAACTAACGAACATTGGGACACTGCATGATTTTCTATTGAAATGTAGGCATATGTTATGTTTCAAGATTATGTTTAGCAATAATTTTGCTAAATATATTTAGTGAATTTTGAGATTTATAAAATTACGCTTAAATGTCGGCAACTACCTTCCTTTCCCCTACTGTGAAATAATACTACTGATAATTTTAGATTACACTATTAGATTCCAAAAAAATTCAAAACTACCATTAATTAATTTTGGAGATACAAGTATTTACAATCAACGTTAGATACTTAAGTCGATGTATTATTATCACAAACCATCCCTATTTCTTTTTGATTTAACACTGCAGTTGAAGATTACTAAGATAAGCATTCACCAAATGGATTCTGAAACCATTCGCAGTGATTCCATATCAATGAACAATACAAAATTCATAATAGTGGATTATTCCAAATTATATCAATGAAGTCAATAACTGGTGCAAACTAAATTTGGTTTTACTCAATAATAGAAAACTAATATAATATCTTTAATCAGGAAATACTACCTAGTTAAATATGACTATAAATTAGAAAACACTTCAATTTCTAATACCTTCCTATAAAAGATCTTGGCATCATTTTACATTCCAAATTATTTTTTCATAAGCTTGTACATTATTTATACCCTACTTTCCAAAGAACCCTTGCCCTAATCAAATACATAACTTTTAATGTTTTAATGCAACTAAATGAGATTCTATCCTTTCACTCTTTGGCTTTAATCAGATCTAAATTAGACTTCTGGTCAATTATTAACATCTCAATGACTGATAGAAACAAAATAGTGTTCAAAATCAAATAACCAAACTAATTAATATAAAGAAATTCTCAAAAATACTTCAACTCCCTTCTCAGATCGCAGAGTTTACCTGGATGCATGCTTTATTCATAATTGCTATAGTGCTATATCTCAAAAATTAAGTGTAAATATGTCCTTGATAATACTACTAGTGAGTTGCTCAATTTAATAGTCATTTACAATCAAACTTGTGTACAGTACATAATGATAATTACATTATTTCCAGGCTTATCTTAAACTAAAACAAAGTTAATCTTTTTGTTAATAAATTTATGTAATCTATTATTTAAACATTTAATATCTAGAAAATCATTATGAAATTACCTTTGTTTACATTCTCTTTGCTTTTTTAATAGTCTGTTCTTTTAGTTGGATGTTATACTTAAATTTATTTACATTATGTTCAATGTAAAAATTTTTTGCTGTTTCTCAATTAATTTTATATATTTTTATTATTCTTTTTTTTTCATATAACTCTTGTATGTGGTCCACTCACCTTCATGCGTTGGCTAACTGCAGATGCATCCACATGCTGTAAACGTTTCCTCAGGTTATGCTTGCCTGTTCTTGGTGGCGATGGTGGAAAGAGAGGAGGGGGGGGGGGGGGGGGGAGAGAGAGAGTGTCCACATATTTGCAATGATTATTTTATCATTTTGTCTCTTGCCTGAATGTGTCATGTCCACCATAAAAGTCCATTTGACTGTTGGTGGACATGACAAATATTAAAAAAAATAAGAGTGACTGTGCTCCAGTACCTGCACAGGTGGAACCCCAGGCCCCAGAAGGGGGGCATGAACGGCTTTCCAATCACGTCGGTGTACTGCCGCACCACGTCAGCTGGGCTCGGTCCCAAGAAGAAGAAAAAGTCCAGCACTCCCCCAATGGTCCGGAATGTGATGGCTGGTGTCGGCTGAAGGATGACGTCTAAACAGTCATCAACATTATATAGTTGCTGAAACTAAGAGGGAAATGAATGAAGCTGTGAAGGACATAAACTAGGTAATACTTAAGTGAAAAATGTCTTTGAAGCCTCCAAACCAAATTCATGCTTAACACTCCTCAATTCTCAAAGCAACGGGGGAAAATGCTATTCAAATTTTGTTTCACAACAACAGAGTACTAATGCGAGAGATAAAACATTTAACTGTACTTTTGGAATCAGAAATATTCAGCTTCTACAGGATGTTTCTGGAGAGAGGTTACCACTTGTAAATTAATTTAAAATAAATATTTATTCCTAAGTTAGCAAAACAATTAAATTACAAGAAATCTGATTGTTGACTTGCACAAGTTATCAGCTCCAAACAGCTTACAATCTTTAATCAGACCTCACAAATGGTTTCATACTGGAATAGAGTAATCAGGGAACATAGTGAGCCTAACTCTATCTTCATCATGGAACATCTAAAACCATGAAATTGTTATCACTCAGTGTTGCCAACTTGGGGGTTTTCCCCCAAATTAAGGGGGAACTAAGATGTAAAGGTTTTTTAGGGGTACATTTATTCAGGGGGATTCTTTAGGGGGACTTTTAGCTGGTACATTTTTTTAAGAAATTATTTTGAGGGCGTGAAATTAAATGTATATCTTGAATGAAAAAAAAAAGTGAAAAATTAACAGCAACACAAGTGGCGCTGGTGGCTGAATTTCATACTATGACCAACAACAACTTGCTGGTCCAGAGCAACGAATTCAGTTTTCGCTTTTACTGTTTGACGTTTCATGTTGTCACGTTGAGGTTGTGTCAGTTAGTTGTTGTCTACTTGCGAGTTTTAATTGATTGCAAAGTAAGTCATTTATATATTAAATACATATCCCGATGATATTTAAAGTATTAAGTTAACATTATGTCTAAGAGAAAAAATGAGACATTGGAGCTATTTCTTTTTAAATTTCAATTATTTCTCGTTTAACTTTAAAAGAAAAGTTTAGAAAAGTTAACAAAAGAAAAGTACAAAAAGCAAAAATTACTTTATTAAAAGAAAATGATGAAGCAAAAAATTGTATGCAAAGAAAAGTTAAGAAATAAAAAATAAAAACTGTTTTATTTCATTGTTATTATGATTAATATTATGAGTTCGTAAATCAATGTGTGTAAATGTGTAAAATGCACAATGCAACAGCTATTTTATATTACGTGAGTGTATTTTAAATTCATATTTGAAATTATCTCTAAAACAGGGTGTAAATTAAAACTTTAGGGGTTTTTAATCGACATCTAGGGGGAACACGCTGTAGGAGTTTGCATCACTGTTATCACTGGGGGGCTCCCCTGCTGAGTGAGACTAAACAAACTTAAGCAACATCATGAACATAAGGCTGTCTCTCACATCCCATGTTTATTTTTTTTAAAGGCTATTTCTGAAATTTTAACACCATCCCTTTCATTTGTTTTTCTTCTTATTTTATCACAGATATTCCACAAGTGCAATAAAATGGATATAAAAATTCACGTAACTGATAATAATTACGAATACTTGCACTACTTTTTACTCGTGTGGATAATATTAGTGAAATATCAACAAATGTAAGGGAGGTACCGAGTTACAATTTCAGAAAGTTTTTAAATGTCATTAATGACGAGAAAATTAAAACAAAAAATTAACATGGGTGTGAGACTGAGCCTTAAACATAATTCCTCCAAGACAAACTCGTTACCACAGGGACCGTGTCACCAGAGTGATTTCCATCTGATGGCTCTCACTCATTTAAAAACACTTAGCCAAACCTTCCCCAGAAGGACCATAGCATGTAACCAAAGCCCAGGCCAGCATTCAGCTAGCGAATATAAGAGTAGCACCCTGATTTCAAAAGGCACAACCCAAAAATGGTGGCAGGCAACAGCGACTTGGTGCGCTCTGCTGAACAAACACTACACTGAACAGAACCTCACGCACACCACCATGCTGCCATTACTGGACTGCATTACAGCCTCCGAACAAACTGAGGCATCTACATAGTCTGAACCACGGAGAATCTAAAATATAAATTCGGAGACACTGTAAAATTCCGGACCGTGTCAAAATTACTTCAAAGGTTTAAAAATGAATGGGGCCAAATAGAAATAATTTTAAAAAACAACAAGTTCTTGGAAATGAAAATAATGATAATAACATAATGAAAATAAATTTAATTTTGAATCGGTGTAATTAACATGAATTCTTAATTGATCACATAGTACTAAAAATAGCAAATAATATCAGTGAATTTTCATACAAGCTAATTCCTAGCATAGAAAAAAATTTTAAGTTTATGCTCATAAAATGCCCTTTTTTTAGAGTATTTAACTGGTAATATAAAAATCATAATGCAAATTCACTAACATCTCAAAAATTCAAACTTAATCAAAACACACACATTAGCTATCTGACATAAAGCTGATGTTAGAAGCAATTACTCACACCCGAGTTACAGCTAAGTACAGCTTATTGTTTTTAGCACCGCATCAGGAACAGAATCTATCAGGCACCAGCAGCAATAACACAGCAGCATATGTGCAGATCAAAAAATTATAGTTCAGACAGTACTACAATTTCAATACTCAATATATTATTTTCAGCTTTATGCCCTCGATAATCAATACTTTAAGTAAAAAATAACATTAAGATTATTTTGCATTCAAAAATTTAATAAACACTTTTGACCATCTTTGAAACAAAAACATTTAAAAAATTAATCTAACATAATGCAGTAATAGGTACAGATTATTACACAAATATGACGCATATTATAAATAACACTAAACAAAATTATTAACTGTTGTTAAGTTCCATTTAGTTTACAAATCTTTATCGAGAAAAACAAGCATTTGAACTCTTTCGGAATTAAGTCTTGTATTTTCTTGTCGGTAAAAAGTCTAGCTGTACTGAACATCAGTTTAGACTCAACAACAGCTGGTGGAATGCCCATAATCCTTTGCTAGCTGCCATAGGTTAGGTAGGAAACTTATTGGTTCATTCAGTATAACCTACGTATAGGATGTTTAGACTGATGTTCAATTCTAACAACCTGACGTAACAAATTATCAAAAGTACCACTCCACAAAAAAAAAACTATTCTTGAGTTTTTGTAATGTGCGCAACTCACCCATCGCATTACTGTTCAGAAGGAAGACACCATGGCTCTTCCCAGAGTCCTCCATCACGAGGTAGAAGGGGTGACTACCATATAAGTTGGTCTGGTAGGGAAAACACCACAGTGTTTTAGTAATGATCTGACTTGGTATCAGTAGTAAAACATATACAATTTCAATATTTCCTAGCTATTTAAGAACTAAACATGTTTCATTTTCTGTAAACTAGACAAGAATATCTTAATCATATTTTTTTTTCCTACAGGGAATGGTTTGCAAAAATTCAAAATTGAGTAACTGTGTTAAATATAAAATAATAAAAGGTAATTTAATATTAGTAAAAGTAATTAGTAGTTTAGCCAGAATTATTTTTATAGAAAAGGAGAGAGAAGAATAATGGCTATGAGAACTAATAATACCTGTTCTAATGGTGTAGCCAGAACATTTATTTAGCAAGACCAAAACTTAATTTCATAAGATCATAATGTCCAGTATTGATCTAGATGCAAACAGTTTTAAACTTTAAAGATTTTTTTTAATAAACTTAAAATTTAAAACTTAATAACCAGAAAAACTTCTTAAAAGGCAAAAATGTCCAATCACCAATCACTGACACTTAAAAATGTTTATTCGCAAGTCACTTAATGGCTGTCAAGTTCCACAGTTTGCACTCCGCACTGGAGCTAGGCTCGCCCCTTACCCCGCGCCTGTCCACACACACAGTATCGCAACACTGTCGCATTCTCTCGATCCCATCGCTGCACATTGTGCCACTCTCAAAGGGATCTCTCACCCTCTTAGCCAATGTCACACTTCCTTTCACTCGCAGAACTCTCCGAACTCTCAGAACTCACTCGGAACTCTCACAGAGGCCAGCGTCGCTGCTTAAGTACTAGTGGGTTGTCTTTCCAGAACCGACGAGAGCGGCTGTGACGAGTCGCGTCATCCCAGGCCGACCCGACACCCAACAGTCCAGGAGAGCGGCGTCCATTCATGCCACTCTGCGCAGCGGCCCGTGGAATTCCCAAGGCAGTTCAGCGATAGATAGGCAGGGAGCGGAGGGGAGAGGGGAGTAGCGACAACCATTGTAATCCGGCCATACCCGCGTGGCATGCCTTACATCATTACATCATCATTACATTGCGCGACTCCAAAGTGGTCAGCCAGCACTGAACCTGGCATCACTATCTGGTCTCTTGCGTTCGTAACAATATTAAACATAAGACTAACATATGTGAGTTGTGCATTAATATTGTGTTTATGTTATATGAAATATTATGGTTACATTGTTGTTTTGTTGAATGTGTCACACATGAAATCAATCTTACATTAAATTTCATATTTTTACTGCATATTAAATTATTTATACACATTGAATAGATTTTGGTATTGATGAGGCTGAGACTAGGCATTAATCAAACATGCATGTACATATGGGCATACTTTATACATAAATACATGAACAAAACATATTATTTTATTATACATATTTTGATGCCCAACATATAAATACACATATATATTATACAATGATGAATTTATTTTTATATAATAACGTTAATCTTACTTACAGCTTTCTAAAAAATATATTTTAGGTGGACAGGATTACTATTTTCTTTGCTATATTGGCATTGTGTTTTGGCACAGCATCAGCATGTGATATCAATCGAAGAGAAATGGTGTTTGGTTACATACAAATTTTCCACAAGTGCTCTGCTTAATGCTGGCTGAATGCATTGTGTGAGGGAAAATATGACCTTCCTGTTGATAAGCTAGCTATCAGCATTAATGCTCGGCCTGTTTTATGTCATCAAGTACAGTATCTTGCAATGGATTATTTTGGCCTATAAAATTACTTTCCTCTTAGAAAGATGAGGTAATGATGTATAGACATGTTATACAGACATTATATGGATATATATATATATATATATATATATATATATATATATATATATATATATATATATATATATATATATATATATGGATGACACACATGATACATCAATATAGAAAACTTAAGTTTACAAAGCGTTTGTACTTACAACTTAAATAAATGTTTGTTGCAATTTTTTTACATAAAAGGAAGGTGATTTATATATTTTTACAAAATTAAAAAAGAAAAATTACCACTCAAAATTTAACCTCCCAAATTGTCTTCTTTTCTCATTACTTGTGATATTTATTTCTGAAACTTGTTTGTAAGACTAGTTGGCATGCCTGAATTGCATACAGGATGTTCTACTTCACATTTTATTCATGGTAAAGAATTTTCCATTTATATTTCATACACTTTTTGTTCAAATTTGCTATTATGTACCTTCCTATTTTTTTACCATCGAAGCTATTTTTTATGCAGCCTAAATTAATAACATAAAAGAAGCATCTTTGAAGCATAGTTCCAATCATTAACAGCTACAACCAATTAATTAATGTTGGACTTAATCTTTGAAGCCTGTTTTAGCACCATACTCCACTTTCTTACTTAAGCCCCAGTAAAACATAATGTCATCACTGATTTTGTAGTCATAACTATGTTATCTTTGGTGGAAAAAAAAATCCTGCAAGTAGTCCACACTGGACTTAACAGCAGGAGATGCAATCTTTGCCATCCCTGTATGAAACCTAAAGAAAATAACTGTCACTGTGAACAACCAAAGGCTTGGACCTTCAGCAGTACACACAGTCCAATGGACACATCAAGCTAAAGTGTAATATCCAAAAATATTTAGCGTACAAGTAGATGAGAAAGATTGTTCTACTTCTATGCCTAAGACCAAGGACTGTATCACCTTACTTGTTTTGATACCCTCATTAATTTTGACCCCTCAGAGATGGCATTTGTATAATGCTACAAATCTTAAGAAAATATTTTTTTAGCTGCACTGTATTCTTTATTTAAAATAAATAATAACTGTCCAAAACAAGTAAGGTGATACAGTCCTTGGTCTTAGGCATAGAAGTAGAACAATCTTTCTCATCTACTTGTATGCTAAATATTTTTGGATGGCATTTTATAAAGAATTATTTGTATAGAGAAGCTGTAAAAAAAAAAAGAATATATTTCGCTCACTCTCAGATAATCCAGCACTTGACAGCTGTGATGGATGGAAAAGGAAGCCGAGAGGGCAAGATATGTATAATGCCTACTGTAGCCCAACTGAAGGATTAAGGGAACATTGGGAAGACTGGAACTTGTCAATCAGAATTTTTATAAATAAAATAGCAAAAATATAAGGGACTACAATATAAAGCAGAGATACAGAACACCAACATAAGTATGAGGTTTTAAGTAGATGCAGGAGTACAAAACAGGCTCAGGCTAATTAGTTCATTATACAAATAGTTCTTTCCCATCATCCCACAACAGCATATTACCTGGTGTGATGGCTCCATGCAACAGAGTTGCAAGTATTGTTACCTACTAAATATGATGTAATATAGCATTATTTGCAAAAAATATTTTATTATAATGCCAGTCAGTATGTACTACCACATAAAACAGCAAATCATATAAGAGAGGTGACCTGCTCTAAGCTCTTCCTACATGCATTTCAACTAGGGATGGGTTGAGTACACATTTTTATCGATTCCGATACCAGTACCGATTCCTAAATTTCGATTCTCGATTCCGAGTCATTCCAGTTTTCGATTCCTGGTAATTCTGGTCACATAATTAAAACTACTTAAGAATTGAATGCATTACATAATGATAATAACATGTATAAAGGATAATTATAGACTTAGGATTAAATGTTGAGGTTTTTTTTTTTTTCAATTACCAGTGAAGAAGCATTTTCACATAAAGTTTGTTTGCTAGTAAGTACTAGGCTGTGCACAAAGAAGTTCAACATTTAGACAAGGTTCTTTAACAGACGATAACGCCGATAACATAACATCTTTGTTCAAAATGGGTTCAAAGGTAGCACTACTTTTTTCTGTGGTACCTTTTGACTTAGTTGGTGACAGTGCTGTAAACAAAAGTTTGTTTTTCTTCAAAGACTATTTTTTCTGGTAGTAATGTGTGCCGGGATTTCAAATGCTTCATTAAATTGATTGTAGATTTATAAGTACCGCTCCGTGAAATTTGCGCACTACCATGATTACAAATTGCATATTTGTTATTTTCACTATTGATGCGAAAATGTTCCCAAACTTTAGACATGTTAATACAATATCAGAACATTTGCATCGTAATTTGAAACGACAGTCGGCGAACATTTTTTTACTAACAAACTAGCAAAACACTTGAAAATAGTTTTAGCAAAACAATATTTGTGCCAAATAAATAGCATAAATGCGAAACAATTCACAGTAACCTCAATAACACGACGGTGAATTACGGCGTAATTCACCGTCGTGCTATTGAGGTTACTGTGAATTGTTTCGCATTTATGCTATTTATTTGGCACAAATATTGTTTTGCTAAAACTATTTTCAAGTGTTTTTCTAGTAATTATTACGGTTTTCCTTTGCAAGAAATAAACACGAGCCTCTGTTGGCGGTATGGCCAGAGAATTCTTTATTATCGATTGTTGCTTTCATTATACAATTTGTCCCGTACGCAACGAATCGATACGTTTCGACTTGACTTTATATTTTATGGCCACCAGAGATTTTGTGGAGGCCATCATCCTTGAATGGCTCACAACTAAACTGGTGACGACACGTGATGTGATCTCGTTTCATAACCGTCACTTTCTTCACAAAAAACAATGGACTTTTCTTAACTGCAAATAAAATTAATAACTCTTTTTACAATTTATTTACGTCTAATACATGAGTGAGGAATAATGTTCTTCGATCGTGGAGTTTTAATTAGAGGTTAAACATGCCCGGTAACATTGTTTTTATTTATTTTTATTCGTATAAAATTAATATTTAATAATAATGAGCATTATTAGGAATTTTATGCGCATACGGCAGGTAAGATATATTAAAATAAGTAAGTAAAGTTCAGACGAAAATATATTACTACTGTATTTTCTTAACTTAACCGATTCCTAACCTACCTTGCCCTTTTTTAGTACCCGATACTGAGTACCCAAATTTTTTAATAATCGGTGGTATCGAGGAATCGGAGAATCGAATCGACCCATCCCTAATTTCAACTGCTACCATTGTATGTAAAGATTAATGGAACACTTAAGAGGCCATGTCATAGCTTGGTTTATTGTCTCCAGCTTATCTACCCAGCCAGGATGTGACTGACACAATAAAGGTAGCATGTCTAATATTCATTACCTATATCACTTATCTTCCAACTACAGTAATACCAAATTTTTGGATGCACACTGCATCTAGATGCACCTGAAATGATGCATGTTAGTACCCAAATGATGAATTAACATTTTTGTGGTAACGGTGGACAAAGCGAAAAAGATTTCTAATAAGTAATGATATTATGCTATTATTGGAACCAAATTCAAAATAATTTTTAAAATACAAAATATTCCCTTACTTTAAATGTTTATTTTCACCCTAAATTCGTTCGTTGAAGCCGGATTTGCGGATAAGTGGGGTTTGGATTGGAATGACTACTGGTTTTGGTATGGCAAACTTAAAACTGAAAAATTCTTGACCTACTTCACAATGATGCAGAGCCCGTAATTATTGGTTCTACTCGACAAGAGAAGCTTGCATGGCTCCTGGTGGACCAGATTTTCCGTCCTACGGCCGGCATTCTCACGTTCCCCTCCCACATATGCGCCCTATTAGGGTAGGGTGGGAGTAATATTCCATTTCGTTTTAGATTAATTCCAGAGCTTATTATTTAAAACAGAACTGTTAGGGTTCACTCACTCCCTTTTGTTTGATCGGGAGGGTATTAGGGCATTGGCAATGACCAGCGACTGGGGCCACCAACTCAGCATAGTCACCGCCTCAGGCTTACACCTCTCTCAGCTAACCAGACTGTTGGCTGTGTTAAGCCCTAAGACTTTATCAGCACTGCTGGCAGCTTCCCCGATCTCCCACATCACACTGGGACCCCTCAAAACACCCAGTGAACCCGTGGTCTGGTGGAGGCCTATTCAACCTCTGTAAGCTGTCCAGACTAGTACCGGAGCTATGTCGTCGCTCCCCACGTCGATTCGCATCGGGCTAGGGAACCCTTGGAACCTGCTCCAAGCGATCGGAGCACCACTACCAAGTACAAGTCCTACCCAATCATAATCCAGGACCTTGGAGAAAACCTTAGCGGGACACCATTCAATCTTTCATGGACTCTTCCCGTACTACTATCAACTTGGCATCGATTTGGCAGACCGTTCGCCAGCAGGCTAACCGACCACCACTCTTTAGAGTTACTCCACTGGATGTCCTCGTCTCCTATGAATACCCTCCGACCTGCCGTACCTCGGCCCGACAGATTTACAGCCGATTAAGGCCCGGAAGTGCCTGAACTCATCCGGCGGCGACCACAGGAAGCCCTGGCAAGAAATGACAGACAAACTGTGCGTATGCTGGAGGGCCTCGGGGTTACCTCAGTACCTCCCCCGACCACTGGACTAGGGGAACGTATCACACCTAGGCGAGTAGTTTACAACTCTTTTTTTTAAGCCCAGGAGCACCCGAACACATCGGCGCCTTACTTGGACTGTCCATTACCATTGGCATGATGAAAGGGCCTCACTATGAGGCCCTTTGGGGCCGAGATGCCAAGGCTCAACAGTCACATCTGCTGTTGTCCGCAGATTCAGCAAATTCACCGTTTCTGGTCCCATACATGCAGTTGAGGATGCACTGCGGCAGAGTTACGCCCGGCATTGTCCTCTTTAGTTAAGGCGAAGCTATGACCAGAGGTTGAGGCTACCCATCCCAACATGGTCACCACGATTCGCCCCCAACAGCGGTACCCACGTGGAGGCAGAGGATTGCCACTTGGTGCGGAGAAGCTATATATTCACATCCTTGCACCCATTCCATGAACCTGTAGGATCATGTCTCGGATACTAGAGCTGGCAACAGCTCCAACACCTCAAGGGACAATCACCTTCCCCGGAGGGTCAAGTCCACTCCCGGCATTGCAGTTAAACCTACAAAATTTCAGTTCTGCAATAAATTAAATTCTCCTTATTTGTACAACCCAAAAACGTTAAAAAAACAACTTTGGCAACTAATTATGCAAAAAGCATGCGCTGTATATATTTTTCATTTCGTGAAAGTTAAACAATTGAAAAAGTCTTCAAGTTTATCTGTAATTACTGTAAATATAAAATGTTGACCTGAAATGGGAGGCACCCCCTTAAGTGAGCTATTAGGTAATAAAGAAAAACCTAATGTATAATTTTTTTTTTCCGTTCTGTTTGTATACGAACATTGATAAAATTTATTTGTGTTACTGTGAATATATAACTCAGAAGATTTTCCGGCTGCAAAACATTTTCCAATAAATTGCCAGAAAATTTTCCCGGAAGTACTTTTCTGGAAAACCAACATCTCTATCTACCTAAGCGAAATGGTTTGTCTCGCAGACCAATGCACCAGGATGTGACATGGCCTCTCGACCAGCAAGGGCCAGACTCGGGAGACTCACGTCCTCACTGGGGATCTGGTCGTGGTTCATCATGGTGAAACGGGTCCAGTTCGTTGACAGCTGCAGCGGACTGGTGTGCTCCCCGAGCCCGTACACGCGGTGCGACGGCAGGCGCGCCGACAGCTGCAGGAACTGGTCCGCGAACACCAAGCCTCCGACGTCCATGGCGTCAAAGCTAGTCGGACCGCAGCAATCAGCTCCCCATTCACCGCACGCACTAGCCTGCTACCACACTGAGCCAGCCTGACCGACTGGGGCAACAAGCAGAACTGAACACAAACAAATTAGGGCTTAACGTCTCGGCAACATCACGGTCTTTAAAGACTACGAAAGACAAGATGAAAACAAAGCATTGGCGGAAATTAAACCCAGATTGCCTAGGTAAGAGGTGAGTGTTCTGACTGCTTACTCACAATGGCTCCCAACCATCATTAATAACGTATTTATAATAATTAACACATATATATGTATACATTAGTAAGTTACAGTCTTCCTTGTAGTAACCCAGACTATTGTCCTCCCCATTGTCTAAATGAGTTTTATTAAAGATTTAATATGTTGGCTCATTATGATTTGAGCATTTGCAGCTTGTTGTATGATAATAATTTTCTTTGGTTCATGCTTTTTAAGTGATTCTGATGATTTGCTTGCTTCATGGTGCATAAGCCATGTTACCTGTTGTAATTTTCTTTTGTATATTTTTTGTGGTTCTTGGTTTGAAAGATGGCTGATGAAATAGTTTGCCAGTCACGTAATAATTAGAGAGAGACAAAGTTTTGTAAGCGTGAGAAAGACTTTGGATTTAGTCAAGTTATGTTGCCATATGAAAAGATTAGCTGATATTTGCATATTTGTCACTGGTTAGAGATTACGTCACGTGAGCGCCCTTTTTTCTCTTGGAGGACAAAGGGTGACCATGGAGTAAGTAAGTGTCTGTATGAGGTACCGATTGGTCGCCTGTCGAGCGGTGACTCAGACTGTGGTGAAGAGAGAATTTTGCGGCTGTGGTCCGGGCAACACCAAACTTAAAATCTTTTTGGACATTTAATTAGAATTTGTTAGACCACAGTAGTCAGTAACAACCCAAAACAATGATTGAGTAACGTCATTTTTGTTATGAAGACTGAATCCTTCAGCTTGTACCTTGAGTTGTAGGAACCACTGAATTTACTTGAAAACATTATTTACTTAATATTAATTTTTCAGTACCTAAGAAAAGTAAATTTGTGATTTGAAGTCAGTGAAGATTTTTGTGCAACTACTTTGTATATTCGACATGTATTTGTTTTCATGGTCAGAAGAAGCTGGCCATGGTGACTTGTGAATTTGCTTTAAGTATTATTAAAAACCATTAATATCAGTTTGTGTCTGAGAGACGTTATTTCAGTAATCAATCATTGAAACCAACTTTTATTTTGGAAGTTAAATAATTTTTCAGTGACCAACTAATAATATCTTCAAGTGTTCCATGTCTGTGCACTCCAGATCAAGTGTTGAGCTAGCTGGGAGGTCTGGATTGTTACATCATTAAACCAGAATACAATTTGCATTCTTCACCACATAGGCCTATCTATAAAAGGTAAAAAAAAATATTATAACTAAAAGTCACCCAAAAAGATAAATTGTACTTACATCAACAGTCCATCGCTTTTTCTAATGATCTGGAACCCCAACTTGGTTTTGTCAATGTTCACAGAGTAGTCTGCGCTTCCTGGCCACTTTTCATGGTCAACTATAGGTACCTCTGGGTACGGAGGCTCAAACCGCACATTATTAGGATCAGTAACCTATAAATCATAACACATGGTTATAGAAAGTTAGTACCTAATATACTTTATACAGTAATATACTTTATACAGGGTCCATTCTAGAATGTGATACCAGCAATTGAGGAAGCTTAATATGGGTGGGGAGGAGAAATGTAAGGGAAGTGAATGACATCATAGGATTAGGCAAATGAAAGAAAATAATTCAGAGGTTTTTAATAAATTTATATCAGTGTAGTTTTTCATGTACTGGTATCAATGTAGGTATCAATGTATGCTGGATATCATGAAGTAGAGTATTGTTCCACCTGGTGAACTCTATTTAGCGATAATGATATTTATTCTTTAAATGTGTGAAAAATTTAGAACCTTTTTTTCGTGGTCTAGTGAAGTAGAGTAGGTACAGTCCCAACTAATGCAATCTATTTGATGATACCAGTATTTAAATTGTTAAATGTGTGAAAACAGAGAAAAAGAAAACTTTTCTTTTTTGTATCATGAAGTATAGTCCCACTCGATATACTCTATTTAATGATAAGTTTTAATTATTTTTTAAATTTGAAATATATGATTAAAATGGCAATACCTGTATTTAGTTGGTAAAAACATCAATTTCAACTAAATGTGTTATTGGTATTGTGACATAGAAGAGAGGCTTGGTGGGGGAGGTGGGTGGTAATATTCTAGTTAACAATATAGGAAAACAATATATAGGGAATAAAATGTTCCCAGCCCAAAAACCCTATGTTCTCGTGCTTGTCCTGCAATAAAGTAGAGGTGGTAATGACGTGACACGACCTTGGTGACTTTATGAAAAATTGTATGGTATCACATTCTACAATAGTCCCCCAATTGGATTATTTTAATGCATTCACCAAAAAATTTATTAATAAGTCTAGATTATGATAACATTTATTTAGTTAATTTATTACACTCATTTCCAATCAGTAAATTTTTCAACATTTACTAGACCAAGTTATCTAACAAAATAATCTCCTATAACTTACCTTGATGCGAAGTCTTTGTTGCTGTTCATATTTAACTTCCAGTTTAATAATACTAGCATCATTTGGATATGGTGACACAAATGTCCTTTCCAAGAATGCAATGATACCTGATGAAGCAGTAGAAATGTTTAAATACTGGTACCCTCCATAATTTTTTGGGTAGTAACAAAATGGGACTCCCAAAGATGAAGTATCCTTCATTGTATTTGTTTGCTCTTTATACCAGCAGCAACCCCTTTTCAAACACAAATTTTCACTAGCCCCATTTTCTGGATAGCAGTCAAACTTTTCTAAGTCGGGAACAACTGTGCAACGTTGACGTGGTAATATTGGTGACTTTGAACGTGTCTCTTTGGCAGGGTTTTCTGGACGATACTTCCCAACATAAATCCCGTGTTTATGAATCTGCTCATGACTAGAATCACGATTATGGTCAGCGAAAACCGTAAACTCATTAGTTGTCCATCGAGTATAGAGCAAATCAAAACAATGTAAAAGGTACACCAGAGGTACAACAACAAAGACTACAGCCAAAAGTAATACAATCAAAATTACTGCAATGTTGAAATGAGGGCACTTGGAATCAACGAACTCTCTAGAATATTCATGTTTTTTAGTCTTGTTTAAATTCGTCGCAGCCGACACCTTCGCACATTCATTCGGTTTATCAATACAATCAAAGGTCACGTTTACAAACAAATCTGTATTATCATCTTGCGTTTTGGTTTTGAATTTTAAAATTCTGCTTAAAAGATGTTTCATTTCTCCTATCATTAATTTCTACACAATGATAAACGATTTCGCCAAACACAAATTCTTCATAAATACAGTATCAAATCTTATGGGCTTGCTTCCGCTGTCCCATAGAAAACAGCACTTACGGCAATCAAAACAAAAATTTTACGAAAATATACACAAACTAAGAATCAGGATGGCCAACACCACGGGAAGGTCATGGAGGAAGAGTCATGAGTATGAAATGACTATATATATATACCAGGTCATTTCATCCCGCTTTTTTTCCTGTCATAGGTCAATTGCGAGTGACGCACATGCTAGACCACACTACCGCGGGAATTCAAATTATATACGTGACTAAGTGACACACAAATTTTTGTACTCAAATAAATTAATGTAATAGATAACCAGTAGTGCCTCTTCGAACCGCCGAACCCTCTCAGTCAGTACGTGTATTTACTGGACCTTTTCCGCTTACGTAACAGGCCGCGTACGCGCTGTGTATCAATACAGAACTTTCGTAACCGGTACGATTAACTACGGGGTTACCTTCTCTGTCGTTTCGGGTCACATCTTGAGGACGAGACTTATTTCCGGGAGTCCGGGTCGCGGCGGGGAGGACGATCGTTCCGCGACGTGCTGGCTAGGCTGCGGAAGGATTTCATTACGGAATAAAAAGGGGCTCGTGAAAACGGACATCATCGCATTATCCTTGGAACTACCTTCCGTTCCTCCTACCTACGTAATGTTCCCTCCAGGTCCCGTACTTTCCGGTCCCGGCCACGTTGGCCTGAACTCACTTCCTCACCGACGAGAGCTACATGGGCAAAACAGGACGTTATCGCAAACAGGAAATTAAGGACCATAGGCCGAAGGACGTCAGTGCGTTACGGGACCCTTTGACTTGTCCCAGGCAGAGAGGAGAGGAGCGGGAGCGGTCCCCAAGCAGGGGTCGCTGCTCAAGAGCAGGGAGAGAGCGGGAGCGGGCCCCGAGATGAGGTCGCTGCCCAGGAGCAGGGGGGAGGGGGGAGAGCGGGAGCAGTCCCCTAGCAGGGGTCGCTGCCCAAGAACAGGGAGAGGTAGGAAGGAGAAGCGGTCCTCCAGAGAGGTCGCTGCCTAAATAATACTGCTCAAGTATTTTTGCCACTTTTATTTACCCAGAATTACTGGGGAGAGCTTTCCGCCTGGCTTAGCTCAGCCAGGGTAAATATACAATATATGTACATATCCATTAGGGAGGGCACATCTGTACCCTTCCTGTGCATACATATTCGAATTACAATACTCTTTACATTCACGTTGTGCGGGAACCTTCTTAGTTGTTTAGGCCCCGCTAGGGTAGCCAATTAAATATGTAGAGCTACTTTCGTGCTGCTTAGTAGGCTCCACACACACACTTAAACGTTGGGCTGAATAAAACTGTGTAATAAATTAGATTTCTTAAATTGTGTGACTCTTCACTGGTAATGTTGACATAAGGTAAGTCACAGTTAGGTGTTATTTGATTGATATGGAACATACATAAATACACACTGGAGTAGGTGGAATTACAAATAACACAACACAACACTGTGAATATTAAATATAGAATTATTTTATTTCCAATGTAAAAACGATTTAAAAGATTTCAATCTTATTAATATATTTAATTATTATTCATATCCAAAACAACAACCTAACTTAACGGTGACATCATAGTAATTCAATAAAAGTTCAATTACCAGGAGTTATGTTGCGCACATTTAAATATTTTCAAAAGTCTTAATTCGGGTTCGTTGACACTACACAGTTTTTAATTAATGTTTTTTTTTTAGGGAACTTAAATCAATTTACCTCGGCTAGATAGGTTCAAAATCATCGGCAGAGCTCAGAGCCTCTCATCTATAGGACCACTGAGTCTGTTAATTAATGTGTAAATTCGTAAAATTTATGTCCAAGTATTATTTAAATCCTCTATAAAGTCAATTTAATTCATGAAATCAATGTTTATAATAAGTTTCGGCGACGATGTGACGTAAAAACGGGAGTTTCGTGATTCGTGCATAAGATTAGGGCACAAAAAATCTGGGCACTTTTATTACTCACGTTAATCACTCCTATGATATTTATCTTTTTAGATAAATCCTATTTAAATGTTCTGAACTCCCTAATGGTTCATAATTATCATCCACTATCCGGGATGCCTGATGCTAGATAGCTAATTTTCAGGATTTAAATTCGCCGACGTCACGAAGTTGCCGCTCATTCAGCTGGCCATTGTAGAACTCTCTTTCTTACTAGTTTCCTCAAAATAACCAGTAAGACTCACTTTTAAATGGTGGCCCGTGATTGGCCAAAAGGACCGTTTCAGTTACCTAATTTCTTACCGAAAACGTAAACTCCGAACGCAACAATTGCGCGGATAACAAAATTTCACTTAAAATTCAAATACATAAATATTAAAATTAATAATTTACATAATAAAATTACGGCGTTAATTTTACCGTTTACAGTTTTCAAGTCCATTAGTCCTTAGAGGGGTATCAACAATACCTCGTTCAAATAGTCCGGTAAAAATCCAAAGAATCACTTTTCCATAGACATACATAACCAAATATTGCCGTTTCTGAAAATAAATGATATTATACATAGAGCAAACAAAAATAAAATAAATCGTAAATAATAATAAATAATTAAACTGTCAAAACAAACATGTTGCAGTACAGATTTTGCCGCCCTTGTCAATTACATTGAACAGTGCTCTTTGACCTGTTCAAAACGGTGCAATGTGATTGGCACTTCTCTTTCTCCGTCGCACAATACACAACACTCTTCGTTGCCTAGCAACGCGCGCACCAAACGACAAACAAAAAAAACAACTTGAGAGAGACTACCTCTCCTCGATTCGTTTTTTACCGTTGCGCGCCTGAAAATCGCGCCTTTTTAAACACTTTTTATCGGGTCGTCGCTGCTAACAGACCTGCGCGAAGAAGTTCACGGATTTTGCAGTGCAAAATCTTCGAAGGCTGGAACTGCTGCTGCTCTCCGACAGCTTCTGCCTTGAGCCGCTCCTGTTGAGAAGGACTCGGGAGGACTTACTTACTGTGAGTATGATTCACTAAAGGGATTCGAAGGGGTGCAATGTACACGTGAGTCAACAATAGGACGTTCTCCAGGTCACGTCACGGCAATGGGTCAACGTCCATCTGCGGTGATGACTGCATCCTTGCTGCGACTCCTCCTTCCTGCAGCGGACAGCGGCGTCGAGACGGCGCCTGTCCTCAAAACGACCAACAAACCTGGCCTGGTTCACCACGCGTCGACGGGGTCTGGCGTGGGGCGATGATGCTGTACCAGACAGCACGGCATCTGGCACTGCAGCTGACGTCATCAACTGCTGATGTGGCGGCGTCCAGCCGCCCTGCCTCACGACTACGCGCGAGACGGCGTCGTGGCGTCTGCGGTGCTGATTGCGTGGGGCGAGGTCACCACTTCCCACAAGGAAGCACTCGTCTATTCCCATCACTGTTAGGTACACAATCGTTGCGAACCGCACTACGTCTAGCTCACTCTGGTGTAACCTTCGCACCTGACTTAAGTATAGGTGTCCGGGTCTTAATCGATACCTTAATCACTATGTGCGTACTTGTACTCTTGCAAATACAAGTGTCTGCAGGCAATACAACTTGTGTACTTGCCGCGGAACACTATGACGTCACCGTTAAAACAAAAATATCTTAAATTAACCTTAAAATTCCTAGCTTAACATATAACATTCTCATTATTAACATCATTGTTAGAAAAAAAAATAAATAAATACTATTAATTATTAAATCTCAATTCTTGCATAACAATGCCTGGTTATCAATATCCATTAAATTCAATATTAGTACTTTGCTTGCTACTAACATATCACATTGTTAGTTCGTACTTGATTAGTATGCATCACAGTGCATTTGCTTGTTTGTGTTCTCATTTCATGAGATTTCATACATTTCACCACAACATTTCATTATAGCGTATCATTATTGAATATCAAACATCACATGTTTTGCTTTTCATTATAACATATTGATAGCTAACATAATTTATATTCATTACTCAATGTTTGTAACTTACATGTTTACATTTCATTATTAAAAATATTTGCATTTAACTATAGCATATTTAGCTTGCAATTTACATTTGCATTTCATCACACTTGTTAACATTTCATCCAAGAATATATATCATATCATGTACATACTGACAATTAATAGTTCATTGTTATGTTTACATAGTACATACTAGCAATTGATCATATAATATAACATTTATATATAACTATATATATATAATAACATTTACATAACATACCATTAACCTTTCATTATGTTTACAAGTTATACAATCAAAATTTCATAGCGTTTTTACACATTGTTTACATTATCTTCTCCTATACAGAGAAGTCGTTGGTTTACACAATTACCAACTTAGTAACTTTTTCAATTTCAGTCTGCTGTGCTCAGCTCAACAGCTGTAGAGGCTTTATCTTCCTCCTCTCATCTTCCATTACTGTGTTTTCATCCCGTAGCGGTCTCGCTGGGTTGAATAATGTTCACATTTCATCTCATCTTGGTTACTATCAGTAACACATGAGTCTTGTAATCTACTGAGGCTCCTGGCTTCAGTGTAGCTAAGGTTCCTTTTACAAATCAGCTGTTTCACAAACATGCTGTATCAGGATAGCTTTCAACATAGGGTATCACATGTTCAATATCTTTTTCATTTCTTTTTAAGAAAATTTTCTTGCTTCTTCAATTTTATAACTTCTGTTAGGCGAAGTTGCTTGTGGACACTTGTTTGCCGGAGTATCTTCACTTCTCGTGACAAAGGGCTTAGATCCTGAGTTTTTCAGATCCACATTCTTCGCTATTCTTCACATCATTCGAAGAATACTATTCAAGCAACTATGACAGTGATGCGAGTGAATAGTGTTGAGACGACGTAATTTTCTCGTATAGGGGCTTCTCCCAATAAATTCTTAAAAATCATCGATTTCAAATTTCAGTGTTTTCATTTCATAAAATATCAATGCCTTGACATCCAAAGTTTAATAAACTAAATATTTCAGCTAAATCTGATTGGATTTGTATGCGAAATGAGTGCATACTTTTCTAACCTGCATTCTGGGTAGAATGCAATCCTAAAGATCATTCTTTTCCCTAAATTCATCCCAGAAATGGTAATAAAATAGTGAAGTTTTAAAATCTTAGTGAGTTCTTCTATAAATATTAGAAAATTTAGTGATTTTCTATTTTTCATCATCAACATAACGACGCCTATTGGATTACTCAGCATCATCATTAAATCAAGGTAACCTGCATAATATTACTCTGCTTGTAGTTGCAAAGGGTTATGTGCTTTTAGAGATGCTTTGCATGCCAGTGTTTATATATGTCTACACAGCAGGATGGGGTATCATACCACCTAGTTACATTGACACTAAATAAGCTTAATTTCTTCTCGTTTGTTAGTACACAGTACATACAGCTTCACATAGGTATAGGCTAGTCTAATGTTGTATATATATGTCTTAGTGACATTTGAGTTCATACTCATACGAGGAATTGTGCAAGCCAACTGATACATAAATACAATACACATTGTACACAGGTAGCTTCACAGGCTACAATAACATCTGTATGGGTGGCATTTCACTTCACCTCAAATACAGCAATATAGCGGGAATTACACTTCCGCATAACCACAGGGTAAATATCTGCATAGGTGGCATTTTACTTCACCTTTACACAGAAACAAGCGGGAATTACACCTCCGCTTAACATTACAAATTACAGTGGCTGCACTACGCCTCACATGGCGTACTAGATCACATAATCACAGTGACATACACTTACTCCTCTGTACAGTTCAGATCCTTGGTCTGAAACTTACACTTAGACTGCTCTCAGCTGTTTATGGTACTACACCTTGTACCATCACGAGGCATTCGCAGCTTAGGTCGGTACTGCTTACATAGTAGTAGGGCTCTTGTATTCCCTTAACTGCGTTATATTATAACGGCCTACTGGTCGGCCTGTTGCTGGCTCTGCTAGTGCATAGCAATTCTCTTGTACTATGTCTGTGATGACATAAGGACCTTCAAATAACAAAAACAATTTCTTGGTTACATGTTCCCAGGCCTTGCTTACCGGAGTTGTTTTCTTCAGTACCTGGTCTCCAATTTTAAATTTTGCTAATTTTGATGCTGGTTTCCTCTTGTGTCTGATGTCAGCTTCTGCTGTCAACTTCCTCTTCACTAGAGCTTCTACCTCTTCTCCTGTAGGTAGTTTTTCCTCTTCATTAGGGGTGTGTTCACATCGGGGTAAATATTTCGGGTTGATCGCCACCGATCTATTCAGGCTCATGGCTTCTCCAGGGGTAACTCCAATAGAACCATGTACAGTATGGTTAATAACGCACTCTACATATGGCAACTTATCTCGCCATGATTGCTGCGAGTTATGGCATAGCGTACGTAAAAGACTCCCTATTGACTTCATGAGTCTTTCCACAGGGTTACTTTGTGGATGCCGTACACTGATGGTTGTAGGTATTGCACCTAATTTCCTGACTCCTGTTTGCCACAAATCACTGGTAAACTGGGTACCTCTGTCTGACAATACCACTTTAGGTAAACCAATTTCTTCAACGAAAGTTTTTAATTTTTGCATAACTGCTTTTGCAGTTGGGTTCACAATTGCATATAATTTGGTGAATTTTGTGAAAACATCTTGCATCACAAAAACATACTTAACACCTCCCTTTGACTGTGGTAGGGGGCCAAATAAATCAACTGATAATAATTCCAATGGTGCTGTTGGAATGATTGGCTGCAATTCTCCATGCAGGTGTTGTCCAGGTGGTTTCACCTTCTGACATAGGTCACAGGCACTTGTGACCTTACTTACATAGCGTGACATGTTAGGCCAATACACTTGCCTCTTTAATGCTTCAACGAGCTTCTTGCTCCCTACATGTCCCAAGGCTACATGTAGTTCCCAGGTGATTGGTTGCCTCAAATCAGCTGGTATCACTGGTTTCCAGTGATCTTCGAAAATGCCTCTCTTCCTTGACTGGGCAAACAAAACATTTTCTGCTGACAAACAGAAATGTTGGTGAATTTTATTATCAGCTGACTGCTTCTGCAGCTGGTTGATGGTGTTTTTGCAGTACTCATCTGCCTGTTGTTTACATTTTATATCCTTCAGGATATCTCGGAGTTTAGGGTTGGTTTTAAATATTTCTGTGGATATTGGTGCCACTAAAAATTCCTTCTGTCGTTTTGATGTAGATGGTGAACTTTCTTGTAGTTCATGCAGGCGACTTAGGTAATCTGCAGTAGTGTTGGCAGATCCCTTGATATGATGTATATGAATAACATATTCCTGCAGTAGCAAAAACCATCTCGTAAGGCGGCTACCAAATAACTTGCCTGCCTTAAGGCATGTTAACGCCTGGTGATCTGTTAACAATTTCACTGTTTCTCCAAGTAGCAGATCCCTGTACTTCTGGAGTGCCCATATAATGGCCAGAGCCTCTCGCTCTGTAACAGTGTAATTTCTCTCCGCTTTGTTGAGAGTACGACTAGCCATTGCTACAGTCTTTTCAACTCCATTTTCCTCCTGTGCAAGCTTACATCCTAGGGCTGTGTCAGAGGCATCTGTGTATAACAGAAATTCCTTCCCTTGGGTTGGATGGTAGATGACGTGTTCAGTCAGGAACAAGTTTTTCAGGCTGAGGAAGGCTTGCTCGTGCTCTTCACTCCACATCCATGCCTGACCCTTCTTCGATAGGCTGAACAGCGGAACTGCACACTGTGCAACTTGGTTGGAGTATATCCTGTAAAAACCAATTACTCCAAGAAACGCTCTCAGCTGTTTCACGTTCCTCGGTGTAGGAAACTCCTGAATGTTCTGCAGCTTGTCTGGGGCTGTCTTATGTCTTCAAGTGATGCCTGAAGTTGCTCACTTGCTTGTGCATTGTATATGTGCCTGTGCATAGGTTCACTGTACAATATTCCCACGAAATTTTCTCTCACATGCCACTTGCCTGTGAGTATGACTGGAGTTTCACAGTCATTTGAATGAATTTCACATAGTTTAAAATCTATCACTACACCAAATTGTGATAGAAAGTCGGTGCCTATTATTAGCGGTTTTGCTAGGCCTTTCACAACTAGTGCAGTCATGTCTTTCGGTCTGCCTAGGCCGTGTACTGTTATCAGTACCTGTCTGTTTACAATAGGGCTTGCCCTTGATGTCACTCCAATTATCTTGAGTGCTGGTACTGGTATCTTGGGTAGTATGATGCCCTGATGCTCGAGGTAGTTCACCAACTCCTCACTGATACACGTGACTTCAGCGCCACTGTCAATTAATGCATCCACATTGCATTCTTCAATTTTTAATGTCACATGTGGACAAACTGTACAAACTTGATGAACCCTGTTTTCATCATTTTCATTATAGAGAAAGTCTCTTTCACTTTCTCTTAGCATAACAGTGCATATAAATTTATCGTAACTGATGCAGCTGTAGATTGGAGATTTATCGTTATGTACCCCTGAGCCTGAATAGTGGGTTTCTGTTCGGGGCGATCCAACTGAAACCCGTTCTAGTTTAACGTGCCCTGGTTGGCACGTCCACCTGGAACACGTTGTTGTTGTTCGTTGTGGTTCCAATTACTGGGTCCTGCGACGCTGGACACTGCAGCCTTGAACTCGGCTGCTACCGGGTTCACTTCCCCTCTCTGGTAGTATGCAGCTTGATGTCCTGGATGCTGCGCCTGGAATGGTGGCGGAAACGTTGCGTTCTGGTAGCGTTTGTTTCCAGAGAACTGGCTATTCTGGGCATTGCCGCCATGATTCTCTGTCGTCTGGGGGGAATAATGGTGGGGTGGCATTCGGGTTTCTTCGTGCCGGCCCTGGTATCGAGGTTCCTCCGTCTTGCGGTACTTCCTCGCGTACTCTCTCTCGTCTTCAGACGAGGATCTTGGGCGTCGGTCACGGGACTCCCTGGGAGGCCGTACTTCAGGCGAGTAGGAGCGGCGGCGGTTGTCGTTGCGGTCGTCCTTCCTCTTGCGCTGGTACATCTCTTCGTCGCTATGATAGTTCCTCGTATTTGACCACCAGGTCTTCCTCTTGTTGTAGGGGCCTTTGCGTTGGCTCATAGCGTACCGGCCATATGAGCTTTGCTCTCTGCCCTTGGGTTGCCACGTCATAGTGTGGACAGCTGCCTGACGGTTGTCCCTTGGCTTGTTGTCCCTGTTTTGCCAATAGTTATTCAGGGGTGGCTGGCGGTTCTGCTGGGGTACCCTCTCGTGGTCCTCCTTGGGTGCTGGCGTCCTGTCCATTTTCTCCAGCTTGTCGTAGTTCAGGAGCCTCTCTCTGAACTCTGTGACGTCTCGGTACGTCAGGCCGGACAACTGCTTTTGGTAGCGCAGCGGCAACTGAGTGAGTATTGCCGCTACGAACTCCTCGTCCGTCATGGGCAAGTCGAGGTATCTAGTTTTCTCAAACATTGTTGAGAGGTGGGCTTCCAGCGTTGTGCCCTTCCTGGGGTCATACCTCTCAGTATGGAGCTGGGCACGCAGATTGCTCTGAATGCGCAGACTCCAATACTGCTGGCGGAACATGGCCTGGAAGTGATTGTAGCTACTGGTGGTTGCACTCAGCATTTCCCACCAGTAGAAAGCCTGCCCTTTCAACGCACTGTTGAGGCATTTTAGTACCTCAGCCTCGCTGAGATTGAACGTGGCCGCATATTCCTCAAAGCGCTTCAAGAACCGTATAGGGTTCTCGGTAACCCTTCCTGAAAACGTGGGCATGGCCTCTGCCCAATGCTTGGCCGGGTGGTGGATCAGAGTAGCAGGGTCCATACTCGACGTGTTTACAAACGTCCTGCTACTTGGCCGATGAGTGATGGGGGTGACACGTGACGGTTCCTGGGGCAGGTGCTCAGTGTAGCACTCGGTGCCGCCCTGTTGCTTGCTTGTGGTGGGCAGTGTTGGAACAGTAGGTCCATGGCACTCGCTTGCCTGGGCCTGGCCTATACTACCAGCTGATGCAGCTGTAGGGCTCGGTTGGACAGATAGATTTTCAAACCTGTCCCTCAGCGTAGCTGTGGCCACCTCGATGTCACCAAGCCTACTCTCCAGGTGCTGGATGTGCTCACGCACCTCTTCCCTGGCGTTGGCCTGTCCTCGATGCTCGTTGGCCATCATGTTCCTCAGGGACGTGACGTGGGATTCCAACCCATCTACCCTGCTGTTGTATTGGGAGACCTGTTCGGCTATCTGCTGAATCTCCTCATGTTGTTGCAAGAGTCTAACCTCGATGCTGTGCTCGAGATTCCTTAGGCTGGCATTGTTCTGTTCCATGGCAGCATTGGTCTGTTCCAATCCAGCCCTCAACTCAGCCGTGAGATTGATGTTATTTTGCTCTAGTTTTTCAGTGAGAGCAGTGTTGTTTTGCTCTAGTTTTTCAGTGAGAACGGTGTTGTTTTTTTCCAATTTAGAGTCGTTCTGCTTCATCTGAGCATTTGTCTGCAGCAAGATCTGCATCAGTGACTCTAGTGTCACTGGTGGTGGAGTAGGAGTGCTATCCTGGGGTGCAATTGTGTGTAGGACAGTGTCATTTATGTTTTCCTGCTCCATGATTAGGGGAGATGTGAGCCGCCCTAACCTTTCCTCACAGGTGACTACAGGCGAATTCCCTGCAGATGATGAAGGATTCGACTCACTGCTTGAGGTTTGTGCAGTAGCATACTCCTCCCCTACACTTCGTGATCTTTCTCTAAGAAAGTATTTGTTTTGTTCGTCGGCCATAGTGGTGTGCAAGGAAGTAATTGAAAAAAATAATGCGTTACACAAATAGTGCACTTGCACACAGTACTCGGATGGTACAGAATTTACACAAAAAAATTGTTGAGGTGTCCCTTAACCTCAAAATCGGCCCCACCGTATGGGCTCCAAATAAATATGTGCGGGAACCTTCTTAGTTGTTTAGGCCCCGCTAGGGTAGCCAATTAAATATGTAGAGCTACTTTCGTGCTGCTTAGTAGGCTCCACACACACACTTAAACGTTGGGCTGAATAAAACTGTGTAATAAATTAGATTTCTTAAATTGTGTGACTCTTCACTGGTAATGTTGACATAAGGTAAGTCACAGTTAGGTGTTATTTGATTGATATGGAACATACATAAATACACACTGGAGTAGGTGGAATTACAAATAACACAACACAACACTGTGAATATTAAATATAGAATTATTTTATTTCCAATGTAAAAACGATTTAAAAGATTTCAATCTTATTAATATATTTAATTATTATTCATATCCAAAACAACAACCTAACTTAACGGTGACATCATAGTAATTCAATAAAAGTTCAATTACCAGGAGTTATGTTGCGCACATTTAAATATTTTCAAAAGTCTTAATTCGGGTTCGTTGACACTACACAGTTTTTAATTAATGTTTTTTTTTTAGGGAACTTAAATCAATTTACCTCGGCTAGATAGGTTCAAAATCATCGGCAGAGCTCAGAGCCTCTCATCTATAGGACCACTGAGTCTGTTAATTAATGTGTAAATTCGTAAAATTTATGTCCAAGTATTATTTAAATCCTCTATAAAGTCAATTTAATTCATGAAATCAATGTTTATAATAAGTTTCGGCGACGATGTGACGTAAAAACGGGAGTTTCGTGATTCGTGCATAAGATTAGGGCACAAAAAATCTGGGCACTTTTATTACTCACGTTAATCACTCCTATGATATTTATCTTTTTAGATAAATCCTATTTAAATGTTCTGAACTCCCTAATGGTTCATAATTATCATCCACTATCCGGGATGCCTGATGCTAGATAGCTAATTTTCAGGATTTAAATTCGCCGACGTCACGAAGTTGCCGCTCATTCAGCTGGCCATTGTAGAACTCTCTTTCTTACTAGTTTCCTCAAAATAACCAGTAAGACTCACTTTTAAATGGTGGCCCGTGATTGGCCAAAAGGACCGTTTCAGTTACCTAATTTCTTACCGAAAACGTAAACTCCGAACGCAACAATTGCGCGGATAACAAAATTTCACTTAAAATTCAAATACATAAATATTAAAATTAATAATTTACATAATAAAATTACGGCGTTAATTTTACCGTTTACAGTTTTCAAGTCCATTAGTCCTTAGAGGGGTATCAACAATACCTCGTTCAAATAGTCCGGTAAAAATCCAAAGAATCACTTTTCCATAGACATACATAACCAAATATTGCCGTTTCTGAAAATAAATGATATTATACATAGAGCAAACAAAAATAAAATAAATCGTAAATAATAATAAATAATTAAACTGTCAAAACAAACATGTTGTAGTACAACGTGTATAATTAACAGGTTTCTTGTCACAACACTGGGTATTTACATAATTGTCCTGAATTAGGCTGGGCAGGTAGACAAAGTTTCCTTAATTTACATTCCCCTTTGTCTGCCATCTAGGGGCGGGTTGCGAACTAACTTTCATCCCCATAGATTATGTAGGATGGGTGGCGCACTTGGGGCTTGTGCTATCATACCAGCCGAGGCCAAACTGGTGGACATGACAATTCGCCCCCCTCCCTCTGTGGCCTTGACTGGGATCGTTGCACATGCCAGGAGTCAGCACGCTGGGTTTCAGTCCCAGGGCTGACTCCTCTACACTGGCCACTACACTATGTGGAGGATAGACGGTAGCGGGCTGGTCTGCCCAGCCGTTCCCATGGTCGTAGGGTCCTGGAGGTAGTTGTCCTGGTGAAGAGGGGCTAGTAGGTTCCTGGGGTTCGGGGTTTTTGGACAGATCTGTTTTCCATCTCCATGGCTGCAGGTGAATCCTGTTCTGGGGAAACCATATCCCTCGGTCTGGAAAAGGCTCTTTCTTCCAGTGGCATCTTGCCTTTGAGAGGGCGCCGCTCAGCGGCTGTCTCCATGACTGCATGGTCGATTTCCCCTATGGGGTTCCTCCTTTCTGGCACCACTGAAAACCACTGCCCGAGTTATTTTGGCTTAGCTTGGTTGTGGCAGAGCGAAGGGAAGGAGTTTCTTGAGGTCTCTGGTCCCCTTGCGTCAACACAACCATAGGTTGGTCTCTGTGTTGTTCAGTGCAGATTCCAGGATTAGGGTTGACGTCGTCTGGCCGACGACCACCCCAGAGCCCGACCTGCACCCGCCAGTATACGCTCCCGCTAACGGAACACACCCCTGGCCATGGCCCACCCGAGTCAGGCGAGCCGAACAGCAATTAAAGGCAAAACCGCGGAAACCTGAGTAGACAAGAGAAGAACCGTACCCATTCCTCCTGAAACATTAAATTAGGATTTTAGCGACAATAAAATCTCTTCCAGACACACCCGTTTGGAGTCTAGCGTAATGAGGTCACGCCTGGCGCGAGAGAGGCCGAGCCTCCCTCGGACGCCATGCCAGTTCGGCAGTTCAGCGCAGCTCATGGACCGGGGCGGACCTACGTCCCACGGAGAGGCAACATCCTTTGTCTACATTGAAAGTAACGTCCGGTAAATATAGTCACTAATTAACAAAACCCCCTTTATTACTTAACCTCTCCGTGAGTACCCGGTCCCTTTTTTCGGTCCAGGACCTAATCCGGCCGCATCAACTTAAGGACACCCCGCACCACACTTGGTCAACGGGGCTGCTCTTCAGCATACGGCACGGGCCGTCTCCCGCAACGTACAGAACTTTATTTAAGGTCACGCGCACGGCGCTGACCACAAACCCGCAAGGGAACTTGGACAAACTTAATTGCGGTGCGTGTTTCACCACAGTGGGCACAACACCCGCGCCGAGACATTTGCATACGGGATTGGCCGCCTCCAATCGCCCGCCCCCTTAATTCAGTGTATTTTTGTATCCCGTATTTTGTGCTGCTAACTTACGTTACCCGAGTAACGAGTGCCACGTAACTTGTGCGCGCCCCCTTAATCCAGTGTATTTTTGTATCCCGTGTTTTGTATTGCTAACTTACGTTACCCGAGTAACGAGTGCCACGTAACTTGTGCGCACCCCCTTAATTCAGTGTATTTTTGTATCCCGTATTTTGTATTGCTAACTTACGTTACCCGAGTAACGAGTGCCACGTAACCTGTACGCGCCCCCTTAATTCAGCGTATTTTGTGTCCCGCCTTTGTGTTACGAAATTACGTTACCTGCGTACCCAGTGAGACGTCTGAGACATAACAGCATCCGAGGCCACGTAACGCGGAACACAAACAATACGGCGCCACGGAATAACAAGTAACAACCCCCCGGGGACCTCTGTAGAGTGTTGTATTGTGTACGACTCGCTCCTCTGAATAAAAGGTACGACACCACCACCTCAACTCCACGCCTCTTATTTAAAATCATCTCACGCAACACCGCCGCCGGCCCTAGTGGGCCACGCAGGGGCACATACATCCACGACCCCAAATTCACGACTAGAAACGAGCTAGTCTGGCGCCCACCCGGACAACACAGATCAAGAACCGCCTTTTCCCACTAGGAGCCACACCGGGACTCGAGCCCGAGACCCCGGACGACGGCATTTGGCGCCCGCTGCGTGGGGCAGAAAATAACGTGAAAAAAATTTTTTTTTCCCCCTTCTGGACATTTTCGAAATAAATTCACCAACAGGCGACAGCGGAGACACGAAACGGCCATTTTGGACACAGGAAGGGTCGAAGGCCAGACAGACCGGCGCGACGAGGCGAGCGGACAAAGGACACTCCAACCACCCCCACCCCCGCACGTCATCACGGCGAGGCGAGCAACGGAGCGACGTCACCACCCCCACTCCGCGCGGACCATTTTCGCCTCCTCTTTGTGCGGCTGTCCGGGCACCTACCCCCACCTCGTCACCCCGCTTCACGCTCTCCGCTTCGGGCAATCATCCTGATACCCCCACTCCGCGCGGACCGTTTTCGCCTCCTCTTTGTGCGGCTGTCCGGGCACCTGCCCGCCACCGATCTCAAACCCGCGCGCTACAACACGCGCCCAGACTACAAACAGCCCGTCACAGACGGCGAACTTGAGCGTACAACATACAGCTCAACATGCAGGCACCACCTACAGACCTCGTGTGCACGCGTTGCCTATTACCAAGGGAAATAGACCTATTGACGGGATCACTGCCGTGGTACAGGACATGCCAATGCGCGAACACCCGGGACAACGTCACCGAGCAGACCTGGGGCAAGCCCTGGAGCGAGACGTTACTCGGCGAGCCGCACACCCAATTACCGTGGTCATGGGCACCGCTTAAGACGGAGGCACAAGCTAACGTCACACTGGGAGGCATACTTCCGACTATGGGCCTCACGAGTGCGCGGACCAATCCGGCACCCAAATACATCCCACCACCAAGCGCAATCACCGGACCAAACACGGGGATGCATACACGCAACCCGTGCTACACAGGGAAGTTAGCACTACCCGAGTTCAGCGGAATAGGGCACGAAGTACCCAGAGACTTCCTAACACACTGCGAGGTCAGACTGGCACGGTCTGGAATACCGACCGATGAGTGGTCGGGGCGAGCGAGCGAACAGCTGAAGGGGACCGCCCGCCAATGGTGGAACATCTGGGGACGCTTCGGCATGCCCTGGGAGGAGTTTGCCATGTCGGTCAACCGCCGATTTGACACGGAACACGCACTGGTCCAATGCACGACACAGTTCTATGGCGAACGCCAACGCGACGGCGAACCCGTCGAGCAGTTTCTGGCCAAGAAAATGCAACTGTTCAATCGAGTAGCACCAGGTGCCGCGCCAGCCACCGCGCTCGCAACCATTACCACCCTCCTACACAATGAACTGCAACCGTTCATGCGGTGTTACCGCGCAGAGGAAGTCGAGGATTACGTCCGACAAGCCATAGACACGGAACGGAACATCCGGGGACTGCGACACTATGACCCCCCGAACACCGACCGGGACCTGGCCAGACGCCCAATGTGTCAGAGAATAGCCAGCGTCCAGAACCGGGAAGCAGGGGGCTACCCACCCGACCGCCCGCGACGAGCCATCGAGGACGCACCACCACCTGGTAGGCCCGATGGGTCATCGACACAGCAGGTACCCCCACTACCGCGATGCCAGTTGGGCTGCCCCGCAAGTACCCGCCACTGGCATGTCGACTGCCCACGCCGGCAAACACCACCCGTCACCAACACGTCGGGAAACGCCCACCCGGGGGCACGGCGGTAAAACCCGCGCCTCCGAGCAAACCGAGCCAACCCACACCCGCCGCGGAAATAGCCGCACCGCAGCTAAACCAGCTAGTCCGTCCCCGCGACGGCCTACTCCGCATCCCCGTGGAAGTCAACGGGCGACCCACGGCGGCCCTGGTAGACACGGGCGCGAGCCACGTGTTCGTGGCCCCCCACCTGGTACCCCCCGGCGCGCTGCAGCCCCACCAAGCCGAGTTATGGTTAGCAACCAGCACGCAACCGGGAAGGACAGTGGGGCAAGCCGAACTCGAGGTACGCATTCGGGACGACGTCACCACGGTAACCGCCCTAGTGGTAGAGGACTTACACGAAGGGATAGTACTAGGCCAACCATGGTTAGCGCGACAAGATGCGGTGATCGAAATGAAACCCAGACGGGTTTACATTGGCACCCGCGAGCGGCTCACGGTGTACGCCATAGGCACTACCCCCGAGAGTCAGGGGGAGAAAGTAACCTTAGACCAGTTCCGCCACAACGTCCCCCACGAGTACCGAGCAGCAGTGGAACGCGTGTTGGCAGAAAGGCAGGACGTCTTCGCGGTAGCCGACCCACTGAAGCGCACCACCATCACCGAACACCACATCCCGACCACCCACGACAACCCAGTACACGAGGCCCCGAGAGGCTACGGGTTCCGGAAGCAGAGGGCCATCCGGGAGCAAGTGGCGGACATGCTTCGCGATGGGGTAGTCAAACCGTCCAACAGTCATTACAATGCTTGCGTCGTATTAGCCCCAAAGAAAGACGGTTCGCTACGCTTCTGCGTCGATTTTCGGCCGCTAAACGCGATCACGATTAGCTCACCCCCACCTCAAATCAGCGTCGACGCCGCCGTAGCCGGACTCGGCCACGCGAAAGTCTTCAGTACGCTCGACCTGAAGGCTGGGTATTGGCAAGTGCCCATACGGGCGGAAGACAGGGGGAAAACCGCGTTCACGATACCAGACGGGCGGAAGTTTCAATTTCGCGCCATGCCTTTTGGGCTAAAGTGCGCACCGGCCACGTTCCAGGGAATGATGACCCGAGTGTTGGAGGGGTACCTGAGCCGGTTTGCGATCGCGTACCTCGACGACGTGATCGTCTTCTCCGAGACGTGGGAGGACCACGCCAGACACCTGGCGCTGGTCCTAGAACGCTTGGCCACACACCATCTCACGGCCGCACACCACAAGTGTCATATCGGGACCCAGGAGGTCGAATTCCTGGGCCACCTAGTAAGCGCGGCTGGCAACCGACCCCAACCCGTTCACTTGCGCAAGATCGCTGAAGCGGCACCACCGCGGACGAGGAAGCAACTCCAACGGTTTATCGGCCTGGTGAACTGGCTCAGGGGGTACATCCCCGACTTCTCCCGTACCATCGCACCACTGACCGACCTCCTGTCACCGCGGGCACGGTACCATTGGGGCGAACCCGCGCAACGCGCCTTTGAAGAAATAAAAGCCGCCTTCACTCGCTGTCACACCCTCACACGAGTAGACCCCGGACGCCGCCTCTACCTCCAGACCGACGCCAGCGCACTCGGTGTGGGCGCGGTGCTTTTTCACACGGACCCGAACGGGGTCCGCGAGGTCATCGACTACGCTAGCGCAAAGCTCGGACCGGCCGAACGCCGGTATCACAGCAACGAGCAAGAGTGCCTAGCCGTAGTCTGGGCCATGAAAAAGTACCGGCCCCACCTGGAGGGGAAGTGCTTCACACTGAGGACGGACAACAGCTGCCTCACCTGGCTGCGTACGATGCAGGGCCGGAAAGGCAAACTCATACGATGGGCGCTATTCCTCCAGTCGTTCGACTTCGACGTCGAGCACGTTCCCGGCACAGAGAACCAGCTCCCCGACTTACTGTCGCGGGAACCCGACGACCGAACAGAGCTGACGGACGAGGACGACTGGGAGGAGATTCTACCCCCGGACACACCACACGGACACGCATCGCACGACTCGGCATGCACGCGCATCACGGCCGACGCGGACGGGGACGAAGGCCCACCCAACACCGTGGCCGACGTCCAGGACCGGGTACGTCGAGCACAGGAAACGTCAATAGACGCGGCAAGACGCCGCCAGCAAGCGACAGCCGGACACAAGGCGTGGCGCGTGCAAGACGGCCTGATTCAGACTCACACACCTGGACACCAGGAAGACTGGAGGACCTACGTCCCGACGGAAGCCCGAGAAGCGGTCCTTCGGTTCTTCCACGACCACGACCTCGCTGGACACCCGGGGACCGATCAGACACGACGAGAAGTCACCCGGCACTACCACTGGCCCCGCGTCACGTACGACGTACGTACGTACGTGCGCGAATGCGAGGTCTGTCAGGCGAGGAAAGCGAGGCGGCGTGACGGCGAGGAGCAACAACGACCCAGGGAACCCACCACCGCCTTCCAAACGATAGCCTTAGACGTAATGGGCCCCTACCCCCGCACGCCGCGCGGCAAATGCTTCCTCCTCGTCGTGACGGACCTCTTCACGCGGTGGACAGAGGCGTATCCATGCGGGAACGTGCGCACACCTACCATCATCAGCCTGCTGACCAGGGAGTTCCTGTCACGTTGGGGATACCCCCAGTCGGTGTTAACGGACAACGCCAGTCAGTTCCTGGGGCGACATTGGAAGGGCTGGTGCGACGAACACCAGATCGAGCACCACACGACGCCCGCCTACCACCCGAGAGCGAACCCGACAGAGCGCCGGAACCAGGAACTGAAGGCACAGCTCCGGATCCGGCTGGGGGCGGACCACACGCAGTGGGACCTGCACGTGGCTGACGCCCTCTTCTGTGTACGACGCCGCACCAACGCCGCAACCGGCCGCACACCAGCCGAAATGATACAGGGCCACAACCTGCCCTTACCGGGAGAATGGGCCACACACGGCACTCCACACCCCGAAGAGACAACGGAGGAACGTGACCAACGACGGGTGACTCTGCACGACGAGGCAAGACGTAGGCAGGAGAGGTACGCCAACCGGATCACCCCAACCACAGATCATCCTCCACCCGCCGTGCAGGTCGGCGATCAGGTGTTCGCGCGACTACACCCACTTTCAGCCGCACCCCGCAACTATTGCGCGGGACTGGCCCCGCGCTGGGGCGGGCCATACACGGTACGGCGACGACTAGGCAGGACGACGTACTTAGTCCGCACGGAGGGACGGCGCCTGAAGAAGGTGCACAGGGACGACATCCGGCTCACCACCCTACCTGGGGAGAGGAACCCAGACGGAGACGCAGGACCCCCCACTCCGGACGAAAACGGACGCCGTACGCCGGAGAGCGACGTAGTCCAGGAAGAGGACGACTCGCCAGAAGCGACCCCCGCTAGGAGCCGACCCGAACCGCGCCCATACCGCACCCTGGTGTTCACGAACACCACGTCCAACAGGCCCCGCGACGAACCCGCGGACACGCCCGGGACATCACCCGCAGTGGCCGCATCAGATGACGAGGCGAGGCCACAACCACGGCGGTGGCGGCGCCCTCCCACGTACCATGACGATTACGCACTTAGCACGGCCACGGGGGACACCGGGGGCGACCCCGCCCACGACGTGCCAGACGAGCCGGAAGAGGTCCACGAGGACGCACCGGAGACGGCAGTGGTACCCTGGGAGGGGAGCGTGGTGTACGAGAGCCCCCCACCGCAATACTACCCACGGGGCGAGGACGAAGAGGCCGTGGAGATCGCCGAGCTGTCGCACAGCATAGGTCAATCCGATGCATGCAATGACGACGGGCCAACGCCGATCGTCACGCAACCCGGAGAGACCGACCCGGAGATCGCCGCCTCAGCATCAGCCGCCATACCCGAACGGGAACGGACCCCGTACCAGTCCACGAACTGTCAACCGCCGCCGAAGGAGGACCTCCGCGGACCGGGACATCGACTGGGGACAAGCGAACCCGCCAGCGAGCCCGCGGAACGACCCCGACGGGCCCACAGACCTCCAGTTCGCCTGGCCGACTACGACCTGGGAACAGGGCGGAAAGCCTGTCAGCCGCAAGGCCACCTCGACGAGTCGACCCCCGGATGTTCGGCGTGGGACGACCCGGGACAGGTGCTCGGGCCCTACCAACTGCGGCCACCGCGAGCACCACCCGGGTTGAGCTGTTGCCGGAGCTAGGAGGCGCCACGACGCCGCCCCCGGCACGCCTGCCACGACGGCAACCGGGGCGGCGCGCACGTTGGCCCAATCGGCCACGATCACCAGGTCCAGTGCGCTGACCCTATCAGCCGCTGACCCCGCACAGGCGCCGCGACGCCGCCCCCGGCACGCCTGCCACGACAGCAACCGGGGCGGCGCGCACACAAGCCCAGTCGGCCACAATCACCAGGTCCAGTGCGCTGACCCTATCAGCCGCTGACCCCGCCCAGGTGCCACGACGCCGCCCCCGGCACGCCTGCCATGACGGCAACCGGGGCGGCGCGCACGTTGGCCCAGTCGGCCACGTTCACCAGGTCCAGTGCGCTGACCCTATCAGCCGCTGACCCCACACCGGCGCCACGACGCCGCCCCCGGCACGCCTGCCACGACGGCAACCGGGGCGGCACGCACGTGGGCCCAGTCGGCCACGATCACCAGGTCCAGTGCGCTGACCCTATCAGCCGCTGACCCCGCCCAGGCGCCGCGACGCCGCCCCCGGCACACCTGCCACGACGGCAACCGGGGCGGCGCGCGCGCTGGCCCAGTCGGCCATGATCACCAGGTCCAGTGCGCTGACCCTATCAGCCGCTGACCCCGCCCAGGCGCCACGACGCCGCCCCCGGCACGTCTGCCACAACGGCAACCGGGGCGGCGCGCACGTTGGCCCAGTCGGCCACGATCACCAGGTCCAGTGCGCTGACCCTATCAGCCGCAGACCCCACACAGGCGCTGCGACGCCGCACCCGGCACGCCTGCCACGACGGCAACCCGGGCGGCGCGCACGCTGACCCAGTCGGCCACGATCACCAGGTCCAGTGCGCTGACCCTATCAGCCGCAGACCCCACACAGGCGCCACGACGCCGCCCCCGACACACCTGCCACGACGGCAACCGGGGCGGCGCGCGCGCTGGCCCAGTCGGCCATGATCACCAGGTCCAGTGCGCTGACCCTGTCAGCCGCTGACCCCGCCCAGGCGCCACGACGCCGCCCCCGGCACGTCTGCCACAACGGCAACCGGGGCGGCGCGCACGTTGGCCCAGTCGGCCACGATCACCAGGTCCAGTGCGCTGACCCTATCAGCCGCAGACCCCACACAGGCGCTGCGACGCCGCACCCGGCACGCCTGCCACGACGGCAACCGGGGCGGCGCGCACGCTGACCCAGTCGGCTACGATCACCAGGTCCAGTACGCAGAGCCAACCAGCTGCTGAGCCGCGAACCACGCCGGGATGGAGCGGCCGGAGCTAGGGGTGGCCCCATGTTAGCGGGACCATAAGCGGCGCAAGGTCGGGCTTCACAGGGGGGGGGGCGTTTGACGTCGTCTGGCCGACGACCACCCCAGAGCCCGACCTGCACCCGCCAGTATACGCTCCCGCTAACGGAACACACCCCTGGCCATGGCCCACCCGAGTCAGGCGAGCCGAACAGCAATTAAAGGCAAAACCGCGGAAACCTGAGTAGACAAGAGAAGAACCGTACCCATTCCTCCTGAAACATTAAATTAGGATTTTAGCGACAATAAAATCTCTTCCAGACACACCCGTTTGGAGTCTAGCGTATTGAGGTCACGCCTGGCGCGAGAGAGGCCGAGCCTCCCTCGGACGCCATGCCAGTTCGGCAGTTCAGCGCAGCTCATGGACCGGGGCGGACCTACGTCCCACGGAGAGGCAACATCCTTTGTCTACATTGAAAGTAACGTCCGGTAAATATAGTCACTAATTAACAAAACCCCCTTTATTACTTAACCTCTCCGTGAGTACCCGGTCCCTTTTTTCGGTCCAGGACCTAATCCGGCCGCATCAACTTAAGGACACCCCGCACCACACTTGGTCAACGGGGCTGCTCTTCAGCATACGGCACGGGCCGTCTCCCGCAACGTACAGAACTTTATTTAAGGTCACGCGCACGGCGCTGACCACAAACCCGCAAGGGAACTTGGACAAACTTAATTGCGGTGCGTGTTTCACCACAGTGGGCACAACACCCGCGCCGAGACATTTGCATACGGGATTGGCCGCCTCCAATCGCCCGCCCCCTTAATTCAGTGTATTTTTGTATCCCGTATTTTGTGCTGCTAACTTACGTTACCCGAGTAACGAGTGCCACGTAACTTGTGCGCGCCCCCTTAATCCAGTGTATTTTTGTATCCCGTGTTTTGTATTGCTAACTTACGTTACCCGAGTAACGAGTGCCACGTAACTTGTGCGCACCCCCTTAATTCAGTGTATTTTTGTATCCCGTATTTTGTATTGCTAACTTACGTTACCCGAGTAACGAGTGCCACATAACCTGTACGCGCCCCCTTAATTCAGCGTATTTTGTGTCCCGCCTTTGTGTTACGAAATTACGTTACCTGCGTACCCAGTGAGACGTCTGAGACATAACAGCATCCGAGGCCACGTAACGCGGAACACAAACAATACGGCGCCACGGAATAACAAGTAACAACCCCCCGGGGACCTCTGTAGAGTGTTGTATTGTGTACGACTCGCTCCTCTGAATAAAAGGTACGACACCACCACCTCAACTCCACGCCTCTTATTTAAAATCATCTCACGCAACACCGCCGCCGGCCCTAGTGGGCCACGCAGGGGCACATACATCTACGACCCCAAATTCACGACTAGAAACGAGCTAGTCTGGCGCCCACCCGGACAACACAGATCAAGAACCGCCTTTTCCCACTAGGAGCCACACCGGGACTCGAGCCCGAGACCCCGGACGACGGCAGGGTTACCACCACTTTGATTAGGGGCATTCAGGTCACCCATTCCTTTGGTGCCCCAGTCAAGAGTCCGGCGGGATGTTCGCCCGAAGTGTATAGTTTGATCTTCAAAGTCCAATATCGCCTGCTGCTGCGTGAGCCAATCTTGGCCCAGCACAAGTTCTTCTCGAAGGTCCTTTGCGACTAAACATGGGATCTCCATCTCCATATCGGCTATGCAGCATTGTACCACAGCATTGCCCAGTAAGGTCATGGTGGATCCCTGGGTGGCAAGCTGTGCCATTTGGGGTTGGGAATTAATAGGGGTCCCTATTATCTGCACCACACTCTCGCGCACAATATTAGTGGTGGCGGCTGAGTCGATAAGAGCCTGAATGGGCTGTAAGTCCAGTTGCACCTTGACTCTTGGCAGTTCTTGTTGTGGGTGGTGCTGTACGCACATAAGGCTCGGGATCGGTCTACCCTCGAGCCGAGCTTGGGAGTTGAGGTCTTCTACCTTCGGTGTAGGGGTAGGGCTCGTTGGCACCACTCTTTCCCTCCAGGGGTCTACTGTGTTGAGGCTGTTCCTTTCAGACTGTTGGCAGCGGAGCAGTGGGCAGTCTTTGTGAAAGTGTTGTTCAGGGCAGTGCCAACACTTCGGCAACCTTTTGTTGGGGGTAGAATATTCTTGTACCAGGGTTGGTGGTGAACAAGGTTTACTTGTTACAGTGCCCCTAGTTTCGAGACAGTCTCGCTGCACGGCAGTGGCTCGAACCATAAGTTCGGATAAATTCTCTGGAGGCGGATGCCGTAGAAATGGCCGTAGGTTGGGCCGCACCAGCTCCAACAAGGTAGGAAGAAATTCATTTGGGTCTCTCCCTGGGTGTAGCCTCTTATAAAGTTTCCTTTTCTGTAGTAAGAAACTTTCGACATCCTCTCCTTCCTTTTGTTTGGTACCATATAATTGGGCAGTAAGCTTTGCCAGTCTTGATTGGCTTCCAAAATGGTTCAGGAAGCCCCCTGTGAACTCTTCCCAGGTGTCATACAGCCCTTCATGGTTATTCCACCATCTAGAGGCTTCCCCAAGTAGTAATGGGCCTATCTGGTCCACCCATTCGGTGGGGTGGATTGCATGTGCCCGTAGGGCTTGCTCCCATTGGTGGACAGATTGCACAGGGTCCTCATGATCCTGCCCTCTAAAGGGCCGAGGTACACTTGCAGATCCTGTACTTGAAGGTAAACTGGGATTCACTCTACACTGGGCGCAGGTAAATGACATCCCAGCAAGGTCCAGTGGTGTATCTTCCCAGCCTAGACAGGCGAGATGGTAGTCGCGATGGCAGGCCTGGCAGGTGACGATGACTAGGGCTGTCTCCGGGCAGTTCGGCGCGAAGCAGCGCCGGGGAGCTGGAACTGTTGGCTTCTTCTCTACCAGAAGTTGTCTGCAGGGCTGGCATATGTGGATATATGCCTGTTCACTGACTTGTTCCACGATACCAAGGCATTGTAGGTGAAACTGGGCATTGCAGCATACACAGGGAATGCTGGGTCCATCCGGTGCACTGCAGCGAGGTGCGGCACAGGATCCAGAAGACATCCTTCAGTTGGGTTGGGCGCCACCAGGTGTTTTCTGCACTCCTGGAAGTAAATGTAGCTCCGGCTGTGCTGATAGCTCTCGTAGAGGCAGGGTGTGGTCCTCAGGTTATCCAAGCTGACTGGCCCCACGTTGGGCGCCAAATTGACTTGTCCCAGGCAGAGAGGAGAGGAGTGGGAGCAGTCCCCAAGCAGGGGTTGCTGCCCAAGAGCAGGGAGAGAGCGGGAGCGGGCCCCAAGATGGGGTCGCTGCCCAGGGGCATGGAGAAGGGGGGAGAGCAGGAGTGGTTCTCTAGCGGGGGTCGCTGCCCAAGAGCAGGGAGAGGTAAGAAGGAGGAGCAGTCCTCCAGAAAGATCGCTGCCTAAATAATACTGCTCAAGTTTTTTTGCCACTTTTATTTACTTAGAATTACTGGGGAGAGCTTTCCGCCTTGTTTAGCTCAGCCAGGGTAAATATACAATGTATGTACATATTCATTAGGGAGGGCACATCTGTACCCTTCCTGTGCATACATATTCGAATTACAATACTCTTTACATTCACATGTATAATTAACAGGTTTTTTGTCACAACACTGGGTATTTACATAATTGTCCTGAATTAGGCTGGGCAGGTAGACAAAGTTTCCTTAATTTACATTCCCCTTTGTCTGCCATCTAGGGGCGGGTTGCGAACTAACTTTCATCCCCATAGATTATGTAGGATGGGTGGCGCACTTGGGGCTTGTGCTATCATACCAGCCGAGGCCAAACTGGTGGACATGACACCTTTTTCGTGCGTGCAGCTGGCGTTCATCGATTTATTAAACATTGTCATGTCAAAATTACTTCCTCAAAGAATAACATATTTTTAATGCCTAAGTGGTTCGGTTGCAAAAATCTAATACGGCTCAGTCTCAGGCCAAATTGGATATTTCATTGTCTTCTGGATCAATCATTTCATCAATGTTTTGTTATGACCACGGTCTAAGAAGGGGAGGTCTGGACACTCGCCAGATAAAAGTGACCACTTACTGTCTCCATAATTCGTTCGACGTCCGCTATTCAACTCGAGCGCTAGGTGTCTTGCGGTGGAAATATATCACTAGACGTTATGATGAATTTGTCAATTCTCGTGAAAAACAAACAATAGGTAAATAATATCGATGGCTTAGAATGAAAACCTTGTATCTCATAAAATGCAAATTTTACAGGAGAGACAAAAAACTGTTTTTTTCGTCCCCATCAATCAATGCTTGTACAATTTTTTTATGTGGTTATTGATAAAATATTTTGGATGCCTGAAGAGGGCGTTTTCATGTAATTGTAAAGTCATTCCTGCTAATTATGACATACAAGGTTTTATATCTTAATCGGCATACTGCACGAGAATGATATAAGTGGGTTTCATTGTTAAATTGAGGTAAGTGGTTTTCATACATGGCTTCTATAAAAATATACATGGTTTTCAGTGCACTTAAGGGGAAAATAAAAATGATTTTTAACACACAATACCCATTGCATAATTTGTATTTTCCTATAAAATGTACAAATAATGAAAAGGAACAAATTAGCTTACAATAATATTAGACTAACTTCAGATAAAAAAATGTAAAATTTAGTTATTAGTTGAAATGAATAAAATGAAATAAAAAACCATGTAAGTTTAAAATATTTACTAAAGTACAACATAAAGAAATAACAAAAAAACAATTATTGCCAAATGGATGAAACATGGCAGGAAAGTTAACAAAGTGGCAATTAAAATAAACATCACATTCAATAAAATGCATAGTAGGTTTTTTCAAAAATGAGTCATAAAATACCTTTTTAAGGAGAAATCGTTTAAGGAAAGAAAATATAAACAGTAGGTAGGCTAGTTTATAACAATAGTAGACTAGTAAACACTACTTAATTTTAATGCAAGTCATATGAAGGCATGAAGATGACATGTAACATAATTACAATTACCTATTGTACGATACACATAATTATTAAGCCATGACATGTACATTCTTAAGGAATAACTAAACTACTTAAAGGGAAAGTACACATTGTTAGAAGGATGCAAAAACAAAATACTTATTGAGCTAGAATACACACTTAATGAAGAAGACTTAAGAGGAAAATACAAGATATTCTGTACTCATGTACAATTTCTGTGAACAATGCACTAGTATTCCCAGTGACAAACTGAGTGTGTCCAGCTTCAAAAAAATTTCTTTACACAAGTGCACAAAGCCTCTGAACTGCAAACCGCGCTTGAATTTTTCATATAATGTGGCAGTCTGTCATAATACACGTGAACTTCTCTGGGCAACACTCCTTTCATTTCTTGAAGATGTTGGAATTTACTCGCTTCCAGAGGAAGTTTTGTTTTATGCAGTGGCTGTAAAACAATGTCTGTCGGCTGTTTGATCCGTCGAGGCAGGTCTGAGTACTCATCTGAAAAGTCAAGCTTAACTTTTATACTACCATCTTGTGAGTACTCGATACACTTCAGATCTGTTACCACAGGGTCTCCTTTCTTCTTGCCTGGACGAATGGAGGACACAAAATTTAAAGTGCTGTACTTTTTAAAAAAATCATGGTAGAGGTACTGTACATTGTATGGCTTTGGGTGTATACGAGCTGTGCGGCAAACTTCGATGTATCCAGCTGGTGAATATATTTCCCGATTTCGTAGTTTCTTTTCTATGGTGCTGTGAATGGAGTCACACTCCATTTGTGTGTGGCCCTTTTCAAGAAACTTTTGAGTAATTGTGAGACCTGTTTCGTAAGATGCAAGGAGAAGTGCATTAGATAAGGTACAGTTCCTATTTTGATAGGTGCATCCATCACTGTAGAAAATGACACCATCATAAATACTTTTGTCTACTTCAGTGGAAATGAAATGACTGATAATACTAGAAAATTCATCAGCGGTAAGTCCTCCCTCTGTCTCGTCCCAAAGATAACAGAAGGCATTACCTGTTTTTAGGTTATAAACTGTAAAATTGTGGATTTTCAATTTTGATCGGTAATACAGAGCTGATGCTTTTAAAGCAGGGCATAAAAGTACTGCCTGTACATCCATAGTGAACACAGCTGTAGTGTTGTTGCTTGTTTTGTCTCTCTCTTTTTCTTGTCGTGCTTTGGTTTTCTTGACTACATGAGCATCATATTCTTCTTGAGCCAAATTTCCTTTGTTAAACGAGCAGCAAACGTCGCACTGATCTTTTTTAGGTGAAAATAAACCAAGATTTAATTCCTCAAAAACAGAGTAAAATGTAAAAATACTTCCACACAAACTCTCTTTCCCTTCTGACTTGCAATACGACTGATATTGTCTGAAAAGTTCAGCCTTAGACTGCCACTTCGGCTCAAGGTACAATTTTTTTGTATCTTTCCTACAATAATGTGACTCTAATTTTGGGAGGCGGCTAAAGAATTCACGAACAATATTTTTATGACTACTATCATATTTGTCTTTCTTCTGTCTGTTTTCACCTGTTTTTGACTTAGTTAGACCTCCTTCACAGTTTCCTTCTCCTGCATCATCTTCTGATTCTTCTTGTCTGTCGACTTCCTGACATTCCTGACCTTCAGGCGAATCTACGACCCAGTTTGAAACCATCCACTCTCCTAAAGACAGCGTGTTCAAAAACATTGTTTTGCATACTCTCAATCTGTCTTCATTTTGACCAATCCGTAAGTGATAATATAAAGATCCCTTACGGCGAAATTCCAAAGAATTCACTCTTCTTTGAGCAACAGTTCTGTGGTCGACAAGCTGTTTCACTAATATGCGTCTCTCTCCCCAATTCAAACTCCAAAAATCTTGAAAAAGTTTTTTTCTATTTTCTTCTGTTAATCTAGTGCATTGGAACACTGATATTTTATTTGTAGAACAGCACAAACACCGTGGTTTCAGTTCTCTTTTAGCCCGACTTACATCGAAAACACTTTTTCCTGCATCATTCTTTCTCCTCCCACAGTATGCCTGTCCCATCATTCTTTTAAACTTATTCTTCTCTGCTGCCCATGCATGCTTCTTTCTTTTTGCATTACGTTTATTTTTCCCTGGTATTACTTTACTGCTGTTTGGTCCATGAACATTTTCATTATTGTTTTGTTCAGAATGTGTCTGAGCACCATTGTCATTTGGTCTAGTGTCTTGTATAATATTGTCTATAGAATCAGATTGTAGATACTTATTTTCTATTTCATCATGTGTGATTTCTTTTATATTTGTCTTTTCACTGCATACTTCTTCCTGCTCATTTGCTACATTGTTAATGAAAGGTAATTCCATACCACATTCTGCAATACTTTCCTCTACTAAAGGCAAAGGTACTTCTAAATCAATAATGTCTTCCACCGACAATTCTTCAGACATCACATTTATATCAGAACAATCATTATATTGCATATTCTCATCTGACAATAAAAAATTATTTTCTTCTGCCAAGAACATCTGTCGGTCTAAAATTCCATCATCGCATGATGTATCTTGGTTTATTTTAGGTGAGTTCTTTTCTGATGACTTTGAAATTGGCTGTAAAATATATTCTTCACCACAAGGAACCACAATGAATTCTGTCATTTGGAAACTTGCAGGATTGGTTGATCCTTCCATTGGATTTGAAGCATAATTATGTTCAGATGTTTCATGTTCTGAGCATAATATGTGTTCAACATGGATCTCTGGAACATACAAAAAATCACTGCCTTAATAATTTTAAAAGTAGGCCTACTTACTACTTACCTACATTAATAATGTTTCATCTTGCATTATTCTTGTAAAGTGTAAGAGTTTCAGGTAAGAACATCAAACTGTTTATTGTCTACCTGTATTTGAACAGCTGCCATCACGGGACACAGTGCCAGGAATTAATTCGTGTCCTGTTAACTTTCCTATTTTTTCTGTGGATCCAATTGCTTCCGAGTTGTGTTCATCAGTACTGTCAGCATTTCCTTTAACTTCTGAAAGAGACGATAATAATAATCAGATTGTAATATTAAAACTTATTAGTAAATAATGTAATTAATTTTATTCTGTCAGGATAAGGTGATACTTTTTGAGTGTTCTGTGAAATTTAAATTTTTCATTGTTCGTATCAAAAAGAATCTTCATCTACAATCATTATCAATGTATACATACACCAGCATTATTCTGAATTGGCCAATTTCGGTTACATTTTAGCCTGGCAGACTCTTGTGAAGACTAACATTAACACATTATTGTGGTTATCAGTTGTATGCATTGCAATAGATTATTAAACTGGGTAGTGTTTTAGTTCTGTGATCTGTTTTCTTTGATGATCACTAGTACATAAGCACGATCAAAACAATTATAATTAAATCGTCAAAAAAGTTCCACCTTATATCCTGATTGATAATTAATGTTAATAAAAAAAGAATACCAGCATTATTTGAAGAGCTACAAATCTCTTTATTTTGAACATTGTTGTCTTCTTGCATTTGGATAGCCAACTGGACCAGCAACTTACTTCTAGAGTTCATGTCCTGCAATAAAAAGATTTTATATTGCTTTCAGCCATTTATTTCCATAACTTAACTAATAATTTCTTAATTTAACTGAAAAAAACCTTAAGAAACTTGAAAGAAAAATGCGGATATCATTCTTGTTTCTATTCAGTTAAAAGTGAAAACCTCGTATATGTGATGTACAATGTTTTCATAAATACTGCAGTGACAATATAAAATGTACTAGGTTTTCAATGATAAAACTGCTTTTATATTATGCACAATTAGGTAGAAATATTATCACAATACAAGAAATAACTTACTGGCTTACCTAAGAGTAGTTGACTGAACAGTAAAACTGCTGATAAATTGATGAACAACTTCAAAAACATAAGAATACAGACCAAACAAACTTGCCGAACATACGTGGTTTTCTCTCTACAATATGTAGTGCTACTGATATACGTGGTTCTTTTTTTCCCCGATAGAAAGCAGTAGGATGCACATATTTTTTTTTTCCAGCCCAACATTCTGTGAGATACGAGGTTTTCTACCCAATAAAATTAAAAACGCATTTTCGTCAAAAATTGAGATACGAGGTGTTCATTCTAAGCCATCGATATACGATACAACGATAGTTTGCACAGTAACGTGATAATCGGGCATAGGGCCACGTTTCCGCAAACTAATATGATAATATCTATAAAACTTAAAAAAATACACTCGTTTAAAAAGGTAATTCTAGGCAAATTACTGGAAATATCGCAATGCCGTTTTGCAGAATGATCAGGAATCATGTAAGGAAGTAAAATTAAGTTTTTTTTTACTTTTATTTATTTCCATGGTGGCCCTCTACTCCATAATTACAAACGTAGAGAGTTACGACAGTATTTGATGCACTGCAATGAATTTTAATATAATTACACTATATTTTAACATTTAAAATTAAAGGCTGAATCAAATTACATAACTTGGCTGATTTACGTATTTGAATAACAATACCAAACCTGCATTTACAATACATTATTTGCTACACAAATAAGTGCCATCGTCAATGTTTTGTCTCTCATATCAAGGGTTGACGCTTCACATAGTAGAGACGTATTTTTTTTAAAAAAAAATGTATTTACATTGGAATTACAATATTCAAATAAAAAATATATACGTTTTTATAAGTTGTCGAAAACAAACAACACGCACATACACAGCAAGCAAAAACAATGTCGCGACTGCATGAATGCACAGGTATTGTAATGTAAATTACAAACGGCGATTACTCCTAAACGAGTTGGAATACCGTATCTGCGCCTTTTTGAAATAACAAAGGAAAGTTTAGAGCACTGAATAAAAGTATTTTGGGATTTTTATTATTTTTTAATTTTGTATTTTAATAAAAAATGGTGTATTGTCAAAACTACTTACAAACAGGTATTATCAGGGTTGTGCTGGTCATTAATAAAATTCGACATCATACATACATTTTTAAAAAAGTCGGGCCTATACAAAAATAAGTAATCTTTAGACTACATCATAGGCGTGCCCAGACATTTCCATTAGGGGGGGCCCTGCTAAATTTTTATCAGAAGCTGAATTTAGAATGTTAAATAGCCTAAATAAATTCACTCATTGCCGTGTTTATATTATTGTGCAGTATCAACAAGATATGTTTACTAGTTAATATTTATATCCGTATGATTTTAACAATCTTGAAAATATGTTTTTTTTTTTCTCCATAGAAAATGTTAAAGGGTACTTACACATTTCCCCCCTCGAATTTTCCAATACCTTGGTCCAGATCTACCTTGATGAAATGAACTTCTTTTTAGTGAATGCAAACACGGTAATTCAGACAACAGAACTTTAACAAACCTCTAAAAAAAAAATTTTTTTTTTTTTGCTTGGTCATTTTAAGGGACCTTGTGTTTTAAATAAACTAAGGCGGCTGTATTTCCAGAACTATAAAATGTTATAAAATATTTTTAATTAGCACGCTGCAACACTGAAAAACATTTGAGTGCCACAGTGCCAGGAATATAGGGAATATTAGCGAACGCATTAGAGAAAATGCCGATCTGAGTGATTACATTAGGGGGGGCCATGGCCCCCCTGGCCCCCCCTGTAGGCACGCCTATGGACTACATTCATACAAATAATAAAATTTAACTTACTATTCCAATGACGTTTCCGAAATGATCTTTGTGTTCCTTTTTTTGTGAGAATGTCTTCCACAAAATGTTTTTCGCATACATAATGGGATCTTTTAAGTACAAACTTGTCTCGTGGAATTGCTTTCTGCCACAATTGCCTAACATTGTCATCATTGGGAACTCGGAATATTGCAACTTTCTCGTCCGACTTTGCCTGATAATTTGTTTTGCAATGGTTTTACAATGGTTAGGCATTTTCACAATTAAAATAATATACGCTTATTCTCTTTACTAACAATCAATGCTCCTTGCTCACAATGAAGTTCCTGGCTTCCCGCCAATGCCAATGTGGAAACTATACTTCGTAACCTAATTTACCTAATTTATGAAATAATTCCAATAATTTTAAAACATAAACACATCCAATTTAATACTGTATCGATATCTGGAGATTAATGCATTTTTAACATTTAAATGAAAATTTAAATGATTATTATGTTGAGTTGTGACGCCGTCCCCGCTACCTCTGATTATTTAGACGCGATTTTGTTAGGTTCGTGTTCTCAGGGAAGGTTCGGCCTTGTGGCTAGAGGTAGGGGTCAACGCAGTAGGGCCCCCCGAGCTGTTGAGGCCACTCGGGACGCCTGAATAATAACACAAAACTTCTTCAGATAGTTGGTGAATTTAATACAGCACAGCCCAATACATGGTGCTGCCCGTTCTGGCCGTAACGGTTTGCCCGACGCGACTAGTCACACGCGCAGCTCACTTCCTCAGTGGCGGCTCACGATTCTTATGCGCGTGAGGGGCAGACTCGTATACGTGACGCGAAAGTTACAAAAGACACTCTGACATGGCACACGATATTTTGAAGCACAATACACTACACTAATACCTAGCTCTGGATAAACTGGGCTAGCAACACGTAGGCCCGTGTCTCCGGCGACTCTACGTGGTGTCTAGGTGTGTCCCAGGGACTGAATCGTTATTAAGTTTGGTGGCGCACTGCCGTACGACGGTGATACATAAGCCCTGACATGACGAATTACACTTAGGCGAACAACTATTCCACTAACATATTACACTTGATAAACTGGGCTAGCAGCACGTAGGTCCGTGTCTCCGGCGACTCTACGTGGTGTCTAGATGTGTCCCAGGGACTGAATCGTTATTAAGTTTGATGGCACGTGTCGCCTGCTGGCTGCCCCGTGCGGGCCAAAACTAAGTAGCCTGTAGGCTAGGTTGGGCGTGAAGCGCCGACGTAAAACCACATACTCTCCCCACAGTACTTACGTATGACGTAGAACACTCATCTCGGAGCACTGATGAATTAAGTTAAGTACCTCATGGTAAATGTAGGCCGACCGCGGAACTGTACGTAAAAGGTTTAAGAGAAACTACACTATTGAAAAACTACATGTCGGTGAATGCAAAGGTTGAAGATTCCGCGTTGCGCGCAGGCTGCCGGCCTCTCGAGCTCCCGGAAGGACACTGACTGTGTCGCCGCGCACGACCCCCCTCCCCCGCCAGCCCTCCCGCGGAAACGTGTGAATTTCGCGGGAAACTGAACCGGCCAGGTTCGGGACAAATCGCGCCGTGAAACATGATTTTGCAAAGACTTAATTATTAATTAATAAAAAATAATGTTTAATAAAATCCTGTGGAAAAACATAATTATAACAATTTGTTGTAGTGCGGCGGAAGGATATGCCACACCCGGCCGGATCCTTGCGCCGGTGTAGCACTCGTTGTATGGCGTTCGCCTCGTCGCACGAACTGCACTTTGCTGCGCGCACGGGCGCGTTCGGTGCACACGCTTTTGCGAGACGTTGATGAGGCATAGCGGTCTATGCGACAGAGGAGCATTGGCGGTCGGCGTCAGTTGTTCATAACAACAAAGCTTAAAAAACCACCGCAGAACAACCAGCGCTACAGGTCAGATGGTGGAGCGGAGCGGAACTATGGAGACATTAGGTGTGCCACTTTTGCATGCTGGCCTGGTTGGGGAGTGTCCAGACCTCCCCTTCGTAGACCGTGGTTATGACGTTGTCACGTTAAACTATCGTCCGTAAACCGACTTTACAGACAACCAATTTTTTTTGTAAACCCAATATAAATATGTTGGATATTCAAAACATAAAGTGTGTAATAAAACAAATGTTAGCGCAGATGTTATTTAATAACTGTTTTATTACCTGCATTTTTAAAATTTTGTAATTATAAACAGTATTTTATATTGATCTTTAAGATATATCTATACGAAACCCAGAACTTTATAACTATTGTTATTCTAATGTCAGCACAATTCATAGACCACCTCTCAGGATTATTGATCATGACTTTTGCAAACTGAATTAGTTTTATATTATAAAATGTAACATTTTTGCATTATGCTTTTATTTTAAATCTGTGTTATTTTACACTTATTCATTCATCTCTGTTGACAGTTTATATTGTTATATTGACATGGCAAATATATTTACTTTCATGGCTTTCCAACCAATCAGAAAGTATAATTTTGTTAATTTAAGACCATTTTAAAATAATTAAAAAGGAATGTTTTAGTGTGCAATATGTATTAGTGCTACGGAATAATGTGTTGAATCCACGGAATGTTTTGTGCAAATTAGAGTTCTTACTATCTAAAACAATTACAAAGTGTTCTAGTAAAGTTATTGTTTGTTTATATATATATATATAACTTTGTGATCATCTGCGATATCATAAAGTGAACAGCAAATTTCGTGAGTGCAATGTTGAGCACATTTTCGCCTCACTGATGCAAACACATTATAAGTGTTAAAGGAACAGTATTGTTTGTATTTGTGCTTATCACGATATTAAAACACTGCAAAAAGTGATTCTCAGAATTAAGACTCATCTACCACATGTATTTTGAGTGAAATAAGAATTTTTTAGAATTTGGCATTGCCTAAAATTTATATTCTCACACACACTCAGAGGTCCTTTTAAGGTTTTCTTGTGACTGCCACTGAGTATCAGCTAGCCGAAGCGACACCTATTACTTAAGAATGCCATCACCCGACCTCTGATTAAGGCCCGGGAGGTAACTAACAGGCGCTACGGGCGTCGTGGTGCTGCTGATGTCCGGGGGGCGCCAGGCTAGTGCGATACTAGGCCGTTGATGGTGGGTCGTGGGTACTGTGCCCCCGCGTGCCCCGCCAGGTACGCGGCTTGAAACCTATCCTGAGTTGCGGCGCTCGGCCGTGTGGAGGACAGAAGGGTGCAGGATGACGGTAGACGACACAGTTTATATTAAACAGTGTTTAATTCACATACTTTCCGGTGGTACGCGTGGGTACCTTGTATGCCCTACACATACACTACACAGTACAAAGTCGCTACACAAACCAAGCTAATGTGCTGTGCGGCATCTACGCGGTATTAAATTTACACTTTAAAACAAAACACAACACTACAACAACCCTTAAATTTTATCACGGCAGTCTCGCGGGAACGTGATTAATGTTTACTGGAAACGCCCAGCGCCGAGAGTTAACGAGTCTGGGAGGGCTCGACGATCGTGACCCTAAATTAAATGTAATATTTACGTGACGTTGGAGAAGGCAGGCGTATGCGCGGCGAATTAACTAAAAAACACTGTGGCTGGAGTCAGCCAGTACAGTAAGTGGCGTGATCCGCGACGCGGTGCGGAATCACTAAAAAGACAGTCGGGATAGGCCCGGTTCCGCGGAATACACGCCGAATCGACGTGAGCAGCAGCGAATTAGAAGGTTACGTGATTACATTACTTACAAAAGGAGCGATCGGTGAGCACAAAGGCGAAGGCTGCTCACGGACGAACACGTCTTGACCCGGCGCGGAGTGGTTCGAGACTGCAAAACATGGCCGCCTCGCAAGGGGGGAGGGGAAACTTTCACTTCCCTTGTGAGACGGTGCCAAAAACTTATTTTATATTAATGGGTTCAATTATAACAATAAAACACATTCCAGGAGCTTAAATAAAATCTAGCACCTGATTGGGTGCTTAGGGCTTAACAGCGACTGTCAATATAGTGACAAATTATCTACGTGTAAATTGTTTAGGTTAGATTTATCCTAACCTGACTTGATCAGGTTCACGGGCACTGTAATAAAGGCCAGTGGCCGCGGCGACTGGTAATGAGGTTCGTTGCCCACTCCATGGGTGCGGTGGTCGCACTGATTATACCTACGACGTACCTGCTTAATGCGTATGAATAATTACTATTGTTCCAGTGTCTCATTCATTGAATGTTTTATGAAATCGAGTCCCTGGGGTCTCGTGTCCTGAAGTTTATTCGAGTTTATTGAGGTCACGCCCGGGGCGCTCGTTTGACTCATTCTGGCTGGGCTAGGGGTGCGCTCCGAAAACGGGATCAAGTACTGGCGGTGCAGCGCACGTGCTTAAGGCCATGGTCGGTACGACATCAAGAATATCAATAAACTATTAACAGTGTGTTATTATTTTCAAAGGCTAAATAAACTAGCCTAATTCCAGAGGTGCCCACCCCCCCTAAACACTATGACTCACCCCCCCTAACCTAATGATGCGCCCCCCCCCCCCTCCACGAAATTTTTATGCCATTTTCTCAATGATTTACTCAATTATTTTATAATATTATGCTTTTTTAGTATTATATTTTATCACATTTTGCATTAATTTAAACTGATTTTCTAATAATAATTTTGGTCATATTTGGTAATATTTTCATCCTGAACCGACATATGCCAAACTGCTTTTGTTGAGGAAAGTGCGGGGTTGCCAATTTGATTTACAAGATCCCTTTCAATTATCAAAGCACCAGAAACGTATTTTCACATTAGAAGCTATAATTATGTAAATAATATATACATTTTTCTCGTCTTTTAACCCCCCCCCCCCCCCCCCCAACCCAGAAATTTTAATGACGCAGTCTGCGTCGTTAGACCCCCTTGTGGGCACCCCTGCTAATTCTAATTAACAAATGCTATTATTTTAATTTGTCCGAACTATTTCCGGCATTCTGCATACAAAATATTAGTTAGGCCATAAGACACTATTGTTTTCTGTATTGTGTATAAGGTTTACAATGTATATGTATTAATGAAAAATAATTTAAAAAAAAATGGTTTAAGAAGGACATTTAGTAATCCCATGTAACAGCAAATTGAGTTTATGTTCTTTACTTGAAAATTTATTGTATATTTGGAACAAAGATATTCATATAAATAAGTTCTTGATATTGATTTTTTTCTTTATTTCTATTAATAAGTGTTTATTGTTTTCCTCTGAAAGTACCACAATACACTGGCCTATCACAACACACATAGTTTTCTGATCAGCATGTATTGTTCCATTGTTAATATTATTGTTTAACCATAGCACTCAAGGCAAAGAAAAATATGTTTTATGAGAGTAATATTAAGTCATTTAAAAAATTATTAATCACAGTATAAGTGATATTTAATTGCATTATAATTATCATTATATCTACGAAAATTTTATCTAAAATATTAAATTAACTTTCTATTTTAAGCAGTTAAATTTTGTAAGGTAAGTAATTGGCTTTTAATTTATACGTATTGGTGAGAATACCATTCTATCAGTTATGTGAACAGACTGTTCACTCATTTTAAAGTAATTTACAAGTTAGGCGCTGGAACGTTTTCACCAATAATGTGTGAAAAACAGTCATTGTAGTAATTTATTTTTCCATTTATGCATTTAAAATATTTTATTCCTATACAAAAGAAAATTCAGTAGGTACTTAGTTATACACAAACACAACAGAAGTTTTGAATAGCTTCAGTATTGGCTGGGGATTGTTGGTAAATTATAGTTGTTTTTTTTTTTTAAATATGTACATTTATTGATTATTCATCTAAAAGTGTGCAATAATTTTATGAAGCTAATGATGCCAATCGCCTGTGCTCCTGTGTCGCACAGGCCGTTATGCCACATCGATGCCCACCTCCTTTAGTGTGTGCATACAATGGATGCATCGGTGGTGAGTGTTAGAGCAATGACCTCAAGGTCGATGGGTCTATAGCTGCCCGTTTGGCTATCGATGAGTGTTGATTTGTTCATTCGCCTCTACAGTGTATGTATACATCTACCAGACATAGATCCCTAATATAGTTATTTATTTATTGAATCACTAATTGTTAATTAAAGTAACTTCATCAATTGTCTTTCTTATTTAAAAGAATATTGTTCTCTGTGCGACTATGCAGCAAATATCAGCTCGAGTCGTTCACGCACTCTGTGTACTTCATGCGAGAAACGTGGCCATGGGCAGCTCCAGGTTGCCGCGGCCACATCAGTTACCGCTCATTTGGAGCAGGGTCGGACGTGTCCGCGCAGAAGGGTCTACAACATCTTGTCATTTATGACTGTAACTATATAGTACAAAGTTTTAAAATCCTTTTGCATTGGCCCCATAACCAGCCCAGCTTTCGGTGCAGTTGTAAGGAGCCCACCGCATAACTTCATCCTTCTTTTCTGAGTAACACGTTTTCGAGTTTTACGTTTCCTACCTTTGAAGTTGACAAGCCACATTTGCTCACCTATCCTCAGGTAGGAGGTACTTTTCGCGAACGTTTCCAACATCCCCCACACTGGATTGTCTATGGACTGAACATGCCAAATTTCTGCAAAGCTATCTAAATCATTAACCATGGGAATCTGCAAAAGGCCACATTCGTCCACATGGGCTAGCAAGGGCTCTCTGCCCATGCTTAACTCCAGAGACTGTTTCTCTATTGTAAAAAATCGTCTCCACCTAGACATTGAACAGAACTGCACTCAAGTATGCACGATACGTGACAAGCTACCATCCATGCATCATAGCTCAAAGTTCAGATTCTCTATCAGCTGCGAGTGTAATATTAATGTGCCGACATCCTTCATGCCTTCCTCAGTCGTTAAGGTAGCTGTTGCACATCGTCGTCCCTTTGAAACAAAACAAATGTAAATAAAATGGAACCAAATGAAATAAATTGTAACCTAATGTATCAAACAAAAGGAATTGAAACAAATAAATAAAATGAAATGTAACCAAATGCAATGAAATAAATTAAATAAAGGGATTTGAAATGAAACAGAATCGAAAGAAACCAATTAGAAAGAAATAAAATGATAAAATTGAAACGAAATAAAACGAATTGAATGGTTTGAAATGGAACTAATAGAATCTAAATGAAATAGCTGACATGCTGTCCCTTTTGTCCGTGTGCACCGGGAGTGAGCGAGTGCGAGTGTCAGTGCAGTGGCTTAGCGTGTGACTGCATACAAGAGACAATCATCTGTTTACAAGATGCGACAACTAGGTTCCCTTGACTGCCACAGTTCCACCCTCTCTGGCAGTAAAAGGAGGGGAGGGCCCACCACTGAGCGCCCACCGGATCTGGAGTCAGTGTATGGAAGTGCAAAACCAAGTGGTGAGAGTGGCAATTGCGAGAGGCGGAGCTGCGGGCAGTTGACCATCTGGAGGACAAGCGTAGGTGCCATTGCTGGCTCGCATTGACTGGGAGAAGCAGCTACAGGATGAGAACAGCCTCATCAGCCAAGCCATTCCCTCCCCCCCACTGAGGCCCAAACCTATCTCTGAGATCGAGGCAAGCCCGAACCCACATCGATGACCACCGGGAAACAGGTAGAACCGACATCAAATTGACGCCCCATTTGGGTGGCCTAGTATTCTATTTCCAAGCAACTTAAACTCGAACATTAGTGCCGAGTGACTTAACGTGGAAGAGTATTGTGTGGTAAAAGCAGATGCGAGCAGGGACAGGTGCGACTCGGAGAGTGTGGAACGGGAGTGGCACGTTCACACGGCGTGGGATCACATCGCAGTGCAACAGGACCAGTCTTATAATGAGGTGTTGCATGTGTATCGTCTGTTAGTGCCACCCGGTTAAAACATCGCGTCTCCTTTCACCCGCAAGGTAGCGAGCTTGCAGATAAGGGACCCCTTGGCATGAGTAAGGGACAGGGATATATCCACCTACTTGCGCCCCGCAACCAACATCCCGGCCCGTCGTTCGAGCCGGCCACCCGCGAGAGACTATGGAACAGCATGCACCCTTAGTTATAAAAATTGAAAGAATAAGCCAGACTTGCGCTTAGCCGCATGGAAATGCTAGCCTGCAAAGGGAGAGAACTACATACATGTACTCGTGCGCACACATGGACGAAATCAATCTGGACACTGATCGCATAGTAAGCGCAGCAGATATGAAGTGCATTGTGGTAGGCTGTCCCGGATGGCTCGACGAGAAGGCCCGGTGCTACCAGTGTGGCACCTGCAAACATAGGACTTGCACTGACGAATGCTAATTCCACAATTTTCGCAACACACTGTTCCTATGCACAATTCACGAAAACAGTTTGGACAGCCCTCGCACCGAGCAACTAAAGCAGGTGCCACATATTGTGAACACAGCTGTGTAACTACCGGTGTTCGCGGGCCTGGCGCATGAGGACTTGCGTGTATTTACCCAGACATGTCAGGACAGACTAACAACACATTCTGTGCCCAATGATGAGTACACATAGAGGGTCAGTGGCCAGCTTTGTGGAGGTGCCCAGGAATAGTGGTCAATAGTGGGTGAGTACTAGATGATCTGGTACAAGTTTGCGATCCGAAGAGAGTCCTGTTTTGTTGATGCCCGGAAGTGGGTCGACTGTCAGAGCCAGCTGTTCTGCTGTCACCAAACCACCGAGGAAAGCGTGGAAGGCTTCGTCTATGATATGCTACAGCTCCACCGAAGTCTGAAGACAGGCGAACACACTGCCGAGACACTCCCGGTGATCGTGAAACTTCTGCTCCTGGACTTACGCCCATTCATACTCGGCACGGCAGGATGAAGTGAGCTTGAGTTTCTAGTTGTGGCTAGAGATGTGGAACGGGACATCCATGCACTGTGTCTAGCACCCGGAGTCTCAGGGGTGCAAAGGATTAACCCTACCTGGGCTGTCATATCGCCAGAGATGCTATGGTGCCATACAAAGGACCGCCACCACCATGGAAGACGATCACTCCTACGACAGAGCCAAGCGTGTGCAACTTGGTGCTGTAGGACCCACCACAGCAGCACTGATGAAAGCCTTGTCAGGAGTAATGATGCGAAGGCCAAGCGGTCCGTGGAGAGCAGCCCCCGCTGCACATATTGCCCGTCTGAAGTGTACCACTAACACCGCAAGTGCCATGTCAGGGCTACAAATAGAAGGGTGGATGAAGTTCACCCTATGCCATCGGAAAACGGTCGATAGGGGGCGAAGAGGCAGCTGGGCCTCACTCCCTGACTTCCTGTCCAGCCATGCCATTCTGTTCGACAAACGACAGTGGGACTGGCCCGCACCACCACAATGGGCCTCACCCTGGGTTCGCCCCGAGTACTGCCACTTGTGGTACATAACAGGCGACCCCGGCAGTAGCTGTCGGACCTGGAGAAGCACCACCCCAGATCAGCCACTTGTGGTCGGAAGGACTCGGTCTACTTTTTATACCCTTCATGCGAACGGGAAGGGGCTGCTGACACGGGTGGACCCTTCTGCCAGCCATTCATATGTCATGGCACACCTCATACCCAAAACCGAGGTAACACATTGTCCCGGGATGGTGCAGCTGGATACTAGGGAGGAGGGCACCATCAAGGTAAGACATGACATCAGTGATCATGTCAGTCACTCAGAAGCCCTTGTGGTGTCCGACCTGTGGGAGGATCTCATTCTAGGGGCTCCTTGGCTCGATCAGGTGTATACCATCATAGAGGTTCGCACCAGGCAGCTGCAATTCGGTATGCATGGCCATTGGACCATTTACGGAGTTCATCGAACTCAACCTTCTCCCCACTGCTCAGTTGCCCAACTGGATGATCTTCGGCAGAACATGCCTGATGAGTACACTGGACTCATAAACCGAGTGCTAGTGAGCCAATCACAGGTGTACACCACTGTGGACTAGTTACATCGCACGATGATCACCAAACACTCCATTTCGATGGTTCTACAGCAACCGCCACACGAGGTGTTAGGTTTGGGCCCCAGGAGCAGTACGCTATACATGAACAGATAGGTGAAATGATGCGAGATGGGGTCATAGAGCCGAGCATTTCCCTATAAAAATGTATAATAGTGATGACTAGCAAAAAGGATGGTATGCTACACTTTTACATGAATTTAAAGCCGATAAATTGCCTTACTATTCCAGCCCCGCCACCGCTTATAAAAATTGCCGACGCCCTGGCCAGCCTAGGAGATACTAAGTTCTTCATGTCCATTGATCTCAATTCTGGCTACTGGCAGGTACCAGTGAATCTCGCCGACCGCCCCAAAACGGCATTTACGACACCTGGCAGTCAGCATTATCAGTTCTATGCCATGTTGTTTTGGCTAATAGAAGCCTCCACGACCTTACAGACTATGATGGTCCGTGTTTTGGATGGCTACATTGGCAGGTTTGCCACCACTTACTTGACGATGTGATCATCATCTGGTCACATATGTGGGAGGACTATGGTCATCATTTAGCCCTGGACCTCGAACAGCTGGGCAAACAAGGTTTAACCTGCACACCAAGAAAGTGTCACATCAGAGCCATGGAGACTGAGTTCCTGGGGCATGTCTTGATGGTAGAGGGCTGCCGGCCACAGCCCGTGCAGTTGGAGCTCAATGAACACAACCGGTGCTGTGCACCAGGAAGCAGCTCCAGAAACTCATGGGGCTGCTCAATTGGCTCCGGACATTCGTTCCACACTTCGCGACAGTCACTGCCCATTGACCGATCTCCTTTCCTTGAATACCAAGTTCTGGTTGACAGCTGCCATTGACGAGGCTTTCTGCCAGGCTTAACAACAATTTCATAACTGTCACACCTTTTCCTGTCTGAAGCCCACTCTTCATCCAGACTGATGCCAGCCAGTATGGGATGGGCGTGGTCCTTTACCAGGTGAGCGACGAGGAACAGAAACTCGTCGAGTATGCAAGTGCCAGGTTTGGCCCAGCTGAGAGGCACTATCACGACAATGAGCAGGAGTCCCTCACAGTAGTCTGGACCATGTAGTGCTACCGGCACCACCTCGAGGGCTACCCGTTCATGCTGAACAGAAATCCAGTGCCTGGACTGACTCGACTCTGCACAGGGCCGAAATCCAAGTTTACTCGTTGAGCCACGATGCTCCAGGGTTTTTCCTTCTCTGTCGAGCATGTTCCAGGGAGGGAGAACCAACTGACTAATGATTTGTCCTGACATCCGGACCTGGCCAATGAGTTCACGACAACCAGGGGTGGCAAGAGCTTCTCCTCTGGGGCCCACGTTTGTTTGAGACGATCCAGAAACGTCGTCACATGCCTTTTACGCAATGCATGGTTCTCATGCAACCCTTACCGAGGTAGAGTCTGCAACCCTGGCAGAGCTGACAGCTCGAGTACGCGACGAGCAGCACAGCGACCTGGATATGCGAGCCCACCTGGAGAACTGTTGGGCATAGGTGGTCTCAAATCACTTTAGTCTGGAAGAGCTGAAAGGCCCTCGCCGGAACAGCTGTAATGTGTAAGTGCCCCCGGTGGCGAAGCCCGCCATCCTCCATTACCACGCACTGGCCAGGCACCCTGGTGTTGAGCAAAAGCTGTGGGAGGTGAAGTGGGCTTTCCATTACTCAGGCATGGCTGAGGATGTCAGGCAGCATGTCAGCATTTCCAGCACGTAATTCCCACTGTCCAGATGGGGAAGAACAGCAGTTGTTGCGATGGCTTAACATTCTCTTCCATACCCTCACCATGGACATTATGGGCCCATATTCGCGTACGTCTCGTAGCCCGAGGCTGTGTTCATGGATGTCATCACTCACTGGGCGGAGGCATTATGATTGTGCTGCTAGAGTGCGAGATCTTCCTGCGATAAGATTACCCAGGGGTGCTGTTGACGGACAATGGGGTACAGTTCGTGGGATGGCATTGGAAGGCAGCCTGCATGAGGTGGGGGGTGCAGCATCACACCATGCCCATCTACACCCACATGAGAACCCAACCGAACACAGAAACCAAGCCTTCAAGACTCAACTGTGCATCAGGTAAGACAAGGACCACAAGTGGACTTGCACCTCCCTACCCTCTTTTACGTACTGCCTACCTCGCTGGACGAATGTCGTCACAGGGCACACCCATACCGAATTGATGCAGGGACGTAACTTCGCCCTGCCAGGGGTTGTTTAGGCAGGTGGGATCAAAGACTGAGCTTCTGTGGCAGAGCAGAGAGAGAGCCCGACAGTGCCAGGTGCAGTTTCTGACGCAGTACACACCCCAGAAGACCCGACCCAAGTCCCACTGGACCTGTCAGCCAGAAGTTCTGCGTGGGGTTGGCGCAGAAGTGGTCTGAGCCGCAGAGAGCGATAGCCCGGCTCGGACCCACCACGTATCTGGTGCGCTGCTCCAACGGGCGGAAGGCGAAGGTTCACTGGGATGACCTCCGCCTATTCGACCCACCTGACGATCAGCCATACAGAGGTGCCAACCATTTACCAATGCAATCAGTAGTAAATATAAAAAAAATCAGTAGTTTTAGAATATTTTCAGTAGTGAATTAAATCAGGGGCGGATCCAGCTTTGGGAGGGGTGGAAGTAGATGTTCGACAAAGTTCACACACATGACCTATAATAAAACAAGAAAGGTATATAACTTACACATGTTGTTTGTATGAAACTTCTTCACAGTTAAGTCTAGGATTTCTGGAGCATATTGAGTGTTGCCTTCTTTGCTTTGATAAGCACATCACTTGAGAATTTCTGATCAAAGCAAACTTTGCCACTTGTTAGCATGTGTGTCTTCTGGATAACCAAAGATTCTAGTAATTCAGAACCCATTGTAGGCCTGAATTCTGTCTTGTTTTTCCTAACCATGCTAAAAATTCTCTCGCAAGAAGCATTACTATGAGGTATCGTAAGAATTGCCAACATTATTTTAGGAAGGACAATGAATTTCTTATTTCCATCAGCATTCTTCAGTTTTGTAATCAAATGCCATGCAACATCCATTCTATTTCTGTTACACGAATTGATTTCCTGAGGAAGATCTTCACACTGATACCTAGCAAATTCCACTTCCAGATCAGAGCTCTCCTGCTCATTCAACAAGAATGAATGCTTCGCACAAAAATACTGAACAGATTCATAGGAAACTGTTTCACGTTTTTGTATGTCAGCTACAGCAGCATGGATTACAGTTTCATTCTGTAGTGGAAACTTGGTCAGAATGTATTTGCAAGCAGATTCAAAATATTTTCGCACACAGGTAAAGAAAATCACCATGTTTTCTTCACTTAAACCCACATCTTTATCACTTATGTACATTCTTGTTTTTGCACCAATAACTAGGTCTTTGTTGTCTTTTTGTTGATTCCTATCCCAATATTTTACATCTAAAATACTTTTGCTACTCCAAATACCTTCAGGCTTAAGAAACCTGATAAAAAGCTAGTGAGTAGTGACAATAGCTCACTATGGAGAATGTGAATTAGCGGTTCTTCACTTTGCAGCACCGTATTAATTCTTGTAAACACTGGGGTAGTGTTTTGGAGGAACAAACAGTACAATTTTGTAACAGGCGAAGACAAAGCCTGCTTAATCCTATCAAGTCGTACATTCACACTGTGATGCGTAGGCTTGGTTGCTATTTTTTTTGCTGATTTTGGATTTTGACTGCTTGAGATGTCAATCTTGCATTTTGATTGAGCTGGAGCTTCATCATTCTTTGACTTAGACGAAGCGTGCTTCTTAGTTGTAGACGTTGCAACATCTCGAGGTATGGAGTCTCTGTCAGATGCATTTGGCCTCTCAAGAACGTACGAATTGGACTTGATATTGGTAACATTTGAAGTTTTTTGCCTTGCTTTGTCATTCAAAGGAACTAAAGTACTAGTAATTTCAGGTATGCACCCAGCCACTCTTACTTCATTACCACCAGCTGAAATGCAAGCAGTATGTTTCAAATTATGTTGATCACACTTTTTTTCACCAAAAACAAAACTGAGTAGTGCAGGCCACTGTTCCAAAAACCTATCAATACAATTCTTTAATGATAACCATCTAGTGCTTGTATGCTTTAGAATTTTGTGTGTGGCAGTATCGCACAGAACCTGACATTGCTGCAGCTTCTGATGACGAAGAGAACTTCTAAGTAGTGGTACAAATCAACCAAAAGATCTTCAATACATACTGGCAATTCTTTTGCAGCATTCTGTGCAGCAATGTGTATTAAATGACAAGCGCAACCCTGCATGAACACATTTGGATTTTCTTTCTTTATGAAGGAAGCTGTTCCTTTATGTCTGCCAATCATTGTTGAACAATTATCTGTGCCAAATGACAAGCAGTTATTCCATGTCAAACCCCTCTTCCGTATCTCTTCATTAATCAAAATGAAGATGTTTTCTCCTGTGTTTTGAACTTTGCAAGCACAAACAGCAAGAACTTCTGAAACGATTTTTCCTAGATCGGATCTGTAGGCCGTTACGACGATGGGGTATAATGTAACCTCTTCATTGTCATTACTCCCATCAGTAGCAATACTGAAAGCTGAATGCTTTAAGTTATCAATTATTTCGGCTTGGGACGTCTCTGCAAGTGATTTCACAATTGCAGTAGTCTTTGTTCGCTTGCAAGCATAATTCTGTGCGATATTTGAATCTGGACACATTGATTTTAATAAAGGGCTGAAATGATCTGCAACAGCAAGTGGTATGTTGTGCTCGATGAGAAATGAAGTAAAAAGAACTTCGGCGTTTGTAGTGGGATCAGCAGTCTCAGTTTTAAAAAAAGATGTCAAAGTTTTATTAGCATTTTTTACTTGGAAATTGTCCATGTGCTTTTTACTACTTACGTGACGCTGGCAATCGTTTTTACCTCCATGTTGAACACTAAAATCGCACTTGCACAAATTACAAAACACGTGGTATTCAGATACACTAGACACGGCTAGACTTGTCCACAACTGCGAATATTCTTTGCGATACTTTTGTGAATTTTTTGGTTTGGAAGCCATGTTGAGTTCACACGACGCAACATTTATTTTTCCCAAATATTTAAGGTAACTTCAAATGTAAAACTTGATAACTACACATGACGCTTCCCACACAAAGAACAACCAACAACTGGACGGATCGATGTATCAATGAATGAGTCGAAAAGCCAATCCACACGCCCGAAGCAATACACAGATCGATTGTATATAATCGATATTTTTCTCGTGCTTATACAAATACAAAAGTATCTTGAACAAGCGAAGCGGGACGTTGTACACCATACGTGTTTAAACAACTTATCTATACACAAAACACATAATTCACAATAATATGCTAACTCGACTAGTTCCACACAATTTTAAAGTGAAAACAAAACTCTCCCTGAGCGTGGGAAAACGATGCGTCATACGATATACACAGCTGTAGATGCGTACGTGCACAAGACACAATAATTCGTATAAACTACGGACAATTCGTAGAACTTGGCACCTCTGGCCATACACCCCCCGACAGACTCGTTCTCAATGGACATGGCAGGGAACATGCCTGTGCAGGGCCCCCCGACCAGGGACAGGCAGACATAGATGGGCCCACACTCGGGGGTAGCAACCTGAGCACTTGCCTTTCCAGTACCAAAAACCAAGTTAGGACAAGGACCCAGGCTTCTGCTTCAGAAGAACCATGAGGAGCAACCCTCGCCGAGCTCGAGCAACTCATGAACAGACTGTTTCAAGAGGACAACGTCCCAGAGCCCGACGAGGACCAGTGTTCCTACCCGAGTGTCTCGAATGCTCCGATCATCGCCAAGGGACTGGAAATTTTCGATGTCTCAGTGGACGACGAACTGGGTATTCAGGTCTCCAGAACTGAGCCGTGAGTGTTTCCCCCGCCGACCCAACTGGGCAAGGAGCAGCCACAGATGTGGACGTGAACCAGGGTAAACCCCATCACACCCGGCATCCGCTGTTATATCGGTGCAGACACGACGATGCAGGGGACTTACCATCCAGCTTCTCAGTAAGGAAGGGGACAAAGATTGGGTGCAGCCCTTCGCTATTACCAGGGGTTAAGAGGAACAGAGTTCCGACCCACCTAGGTCCCTAATAGCAGTGCGCCAATCCTCACATCACAGTTGTAAAGGTACGATGACTCAAAAATCTTATAGACAAGATGGAGGAACCAAAAATTATTGCATTGCCATTGATATTTCCATAGTAGTGTATGTGTTTTTCCTATATGGCATATCAGTTAGTAAATTGTAAGGTATATCTTTGTTAACTAAACTTCTTTGCATAAGTAACTTGATATTTTATAAATTTTATTTCAATTTTCAGTTCATATATTTGTATTTATAATCTTTAAAACTCTCTGGTATTGGTTTAAAACAATGACACAAAATAATTTATTGAAAATAGTTGAAAGTCAATTTTAGCATATTGAGAAAAAAAAATATAAGGAAATTACATTCTGTTTAAAACCAGCTGACGTTAAACTGACGTTAAATTTTTAAAACCTATAATTCTGATATTGATACTTGATTTATTGAGGCAAACTGTTAATTTAATTAAATAATAAAAGAAAGCTATTTAAAACTCAAGAATTGAAGAACGTTTTATTTGGTGAAGCTATTATAAAAGGAAGACGATTTCACTTATCCTCGAACACGAAGTTATTTATAAAATCATAGATTATTTGAACTCAATATCAGTTTGTTGTTTGCTGTTATTCCAAAAACTATGAATATTTTCTAGACTTCAAAGCATGGAGAACAAAAATTAAACAAAATAAAATCATGACACAAATTTCCTTCCACAGACACCTATTACAAATTTAAGTTATCTTATTATATATATTACTAAGGCGCACAAGTGCTAACCTCTATAATACACCTGGAATTTTATTCCCTTATTTCCTTGGTCTGAAGATAAGAGATGCTAGAAAGATCAGAGCTATTGGTATGAAGTTTATGACGTGTACGCTGGCAGTTACGAAGCGAGACAGGATCAGGAATGAGCTGGTGCAAGCAAGAGCAGGAGTACAGGACTTGAATCAGATCATGGGAATAGCAAGAATGTGATGGTATGGCCATGTCCAGAAAATGGGAAAAGAGAAGCTGACTAGAAAAATGATGGAATTGAAGTACACAGAAAGATGACACTAAGGAAGTCCAAGGAGATGGGAAGGCAGATAGTTAAAAACGTGCGAGAGAGAAGACTGGAATAAAGTGAAGTATGAAAAATGGTGGAGTGACAGAGGACGATGAAGACATTTTACTTTGCTGACCTTGCTGCAGGCTGGAAGCGGTTGATGATTTGCTTTGGAATTGGTCACATACTTTTCTTAAAATGTTACAATATATCCTGAATTTTATCCCAGCAAAGCCACAAAAAATTACATATAACTGTACCCTTTTTTTAGAAGCTGAATTGGTTGATATTAAAAAAAGGTTATCTGTTCTTTCAGAAACTTCTTAAGGGCCCTGCCAACTTGGACACATATATGGTGTGCAGAGCTTTATATTATTATTATTATTATTATTTTATATATATATATATATATATATATATATATATATATATATATACATACACACACACACACACACACACATATATATAACTGTTTACAAAAGTATGCAAGAATACACTGAGGGCATGTTTCACTGAATAAATTTTAGACATGAAACATCTGGTACAGATTCTTGAAAGCAAGGGACGCCATATAATGTTATGGGCAACACTCGAATATCATAGTTGGCCTATGCACGAAGAGACGACTGTGTACTAGTTCAGGTCCTTGCACTTAGAGGCGATACAGTGCTAAAAACCCCAGTGAGCATCACACGCTCATAATTCTGTCTCATTAACACAAATACACCCATGACTGACAGGCTCCTAGGAGTGTTTCATTCCTAAGTTTTTTTTCTTCTGTATAATTTTGCATTCCAATAACAATATCATTATAGACTGGAACAGGAACACAATCAGTGATACTAAGGAAGGAATTAGTAGCCTATAGTAAGGAACCAACCAAGTCGCATGGACATGACATCAAAAGTCAGCCGAGCTGAGATTTCTTTCTTTTTCCAACACTGTACAGAATGTTTCCAAGCACCACTGACACTGACATGTGATTACTTACAAGAAAATAAGAAAACATACTATTCATAAATTTTCTTATAAGTGACTATAAAGTAATATGTATGTCATTTAAAATCAGATTTAAATATATATTTTTAAATCAAACATTGGAAACCTATTTTGCAAATAAACAAAATATCAACAAATATCTAGTAATGGAGATCTTACACCTCAGAAATAATTGTTGAAATCATTCCCATTCATTATAAAATGAACGGGGGAGGGGGGCAAAACATTATTACATACATTTTTAGCAATTATATTATATTTCTATAAAAAATAATAAAATAATATGCAGAAATTATGCATGCCTAACATTTGGAAATAGAGGAAATTACAGTGTTTTATCTCATAATCGTCGCACATTTTATACTCAAATCATGTTTGAAAAGTAGGGGTGCGAAGTTTATGTGAATTTTTTTTTGTTACGTAGTTACTCATAAAAACCAAACCCATTCCTGGAAAGTACGTTTATTTAAAAGGTGGAGTATGTATATAAAAGAATGCCGAATAATTAAATTAATAAGTCATGCAACGAAAACCTTCCTTCAACTTTACATAGAAAAACAAAATGTGAATGCGAGCCTGAACTAACGCATAACATCGTCGTAGTACACACGACGAAAGAGTGCGGGCCAACAAATGTAGTTTTCTCAGCTCTTGACAAAGAGCGCGCGTTGCATGAAATCGGCGAGTTATCAATAACGATATTCGACTACATGAGCACACACTATACGTGAAGCAACATAACCAAACATGAATGATGCCAACTAGCGCTGGCTACATTTTTATAAGCGGTACACCGCGGCGACGCAGACGAACAGATAAAGGTTATAACGTTAAAAAACGTCTTTAAAAGAAAATGTACACATCAGACAACTTCGTATTTCCATTAATTAAATAAGTAGGTGGTAATGTCCGAAAAAATATTAGATTTATACTTTAAAAATCATTGTTTTATACAGAAAAGATACCTACACAAAGCGCTCGGAATCTAATAGCGGGACCAAAAACATCATATGACGTTTATGTGAGAGGTTTTTTTTATCCAAATTTTGACACCCTAAAATATAGGTGTGACGATTATGCGATAAAATATGGTAACTCAAATATCTTGAAGCCTGTTTTTTTGTGGTTTAACACACAAAAACTGATAGCTTTTAATAAATTAACAATTTTTTCCCCTCTATTTTTATTTTAAACTAAATGGGTACTCTTGGTTCAGCTGTTTAAAGTAGTTTACATAAGTACTAAAACAAAAACTAAACCAGACATATGTAAAAAAATTATTTAATATAAACAGCAAGATATACTGCACTGAATAGTGTTGAAAATTAACAAAAAGGACACACATTCATAGTCCATTGTATTGATGTCTGTCTAAATTTGCAATAGATAGTCCAAGAGATGATGAACAAACAGAGGACTGCACACAAGCAAATACTTGAAGTAAAAAAAAATTGGCCCATGAATATGAACAAGGAGTAAATAAACATTAACATTAAGTTTTACTTCTGTTACAGATAACAATTACATAATGTTTCCTTCATTTGTATTAAAATTGTGTTCAAATTGGTCAAACATTTATTTGTGTGGATTGTGATCCAGTACGTTTCAATGCTGATGAATTTGACGGTCACTAGTTTCACCATCACAACTCTCCAGTGTCAATAATAGGTTGTACAAAATTTACATGTGAATTCAAGGACTGTTATAACTAAAACATGATGCTTCATTTATTAAATACATGCCTCGTATGTTTCAAAATTAACTATTCAAAAATATTTAAATTTCCAATAAATAATGTTATGCAAATGTAATCTTCACCCACTGAAACCAAGTATTCAGTTAATTAAAATGTACAATGTTTTTGTTATAATCCATCTGGTTTATTTTAATTTTTTTTAAAAATAATACCAATCATATTTTTCATGTTCTTGTATAGGTTACACCCGCCCATCAAAATAATGCCCTAATTCATTCCAGGAAAACAGAGGGCTAATCAAATGTTTCCCCCCCCCCCCCCCCCCCCCCATAAGAGTGTATGTTAATCAAAATAATTTATTTTCCAATCAGGTAAGTGTGCTTGCTGAAAAACACTTTAATCAAGACACTGCTCTTAAAATCAATTTACAGTATTAATATAAGTCTTAATAAATTTGAAGTACATTTAAATAAATGTTGAAAAATATTTTGAGACTAAACAACTTAAAATTAAACTTTAAAAATTCACTGACTACATTGTTTACATAATATAGCTTGGGCATAACATTCCTAAAACATCTAAGTTATAAAATCATGTTTTTAATATAGTAGAGGTATCTTAATTCTAATCAGAATTTAAAAATCATAATCTAAACATTTTCTATTAGAAAGATTATTTAATCTGCTAATGTAATTTCCCGACACTTTTGTTTACTAAATGTGTGTCTGCCATGATTTGCCACTAGCACATCCTAGAAGCACGAGGTAAACTAGCCCTGAAAGCTTCTAGCTTCTCTCTCCAGAGGTGCCTTTGTTGGAGACAAATACACAAAGAAGGAAGCAAATAGCTATTACGGAAAGAGTAAAATATTGTTTGTTGATTTGTCACATTATTAATTAGTTTCATTGTATTTAAAGCTACACAAATGCTATTGCCATTGTGCATGCATATAAATAAAAATTCACATAAAAGAAAATAGAACTACTTCGAATCCATGGCCACGCTACTTTAAATCATGCCATAATTTATTGGCATTGTTACTTAAAAACAGTGCAAATTGAACAGCATTGAGAGGCGGGTGTATAAACAACATTGCAAATTTTAAACTGAATTGGGTAAATTTCGTTAAATACAATAAGTGACAGAAAATTATCAAAAATTTGTGCACGTGGAGTCCACGCACGACAGAAATGAAACTTCTTGGTTATTAAGTATAGATAGAGATGAATTATTTATATTTTTAATGGCACTATTCACATAAAAATTTATGATACTTATAAAGTTAATTGCACCAATCAATAACTCTTTTCCACATAAATAAATAGATTGTAGATACTTTAAATAAAATAAAATAAATATGGCCACTCGTTAGCCATTATGAAAACTGACGAGTAGACAAACTAAAACAACATTACAAGAATTCTGTAGCATCACTGGTGCGTCATTTATATCTCTCCCCTGCCATCGCCCCTTCCGGCAGTTACAACTAGCATATAGTATGCTACACTATGTACCTATCCCCCTTGTCTTCCCATTTGACCGCTAGTGCATGCATTGGAGTGGCATCGCTGCTGACACACTCTCCTCCTCTACCGGTTCCCCTACCACATACGTAACTATTCATTCCCCTCATGCGATCAGAATTTTCGTAATGCTCGAAAATTTTAGCACTCAAAGAAAAGAAAAAATCTAACAATTTGAACACAACCTTGGATTGAGACCAAGAAATGCAGGATTTTCAGAGTTTTCGCTTCTTTACTTGTATTGACTGCTATTGTTGAGTAAATATTACATCCAAGAAATAGTACTTGCTGCTTCATGCCAGCGAACTTATTGACACATATTGACAATACTTTGCAAATGTCTGTTAAAACCTTACTATTTCCTTCACTTAAAAACAACCCAAAATCATACACCAACTATTTTTGCTGGAAAAATATTGTGAAATACCAACTACAATAAAATATAAGAAATAAATATATGGGATAAATCATTTTCATCTTATTATCTAAGACATCCAATGGCAAGAGTTAAAATACAACCAATTATATCCAAGCAATTTGTGACTATAAAAAAATTTGTATAGGAGAACTTGACAAGAGTGTATGATGTCAATATACTTAAAATCTTACAGTGAAGTTAACTATCAAACATTGGCTAAGAATCAGGTCACACACAGAACTCTGGTGGTGCATGCACGGCCCAATGAGAAGAGAATAAAATTGTGTAACAGTTAAACAAAAAAATTAACTAGCCCAAAGTACCATGCTGCATGTTTGAAAATGACAAGAACCAATTAAGGGATTAAAATAGAAGTAAAGCATTTATCTGACATAAATATTATTCCGTGAATAAATGCTGATCAAATCATCACTCCAATTAGTATTAAAGAACCATTTCTGAACAATTTTTCACACAATAACTAATAATTTAAGACCTTTTTGAGCCTTTAATTTTTTAGTGTGTCATAAACCTTTTTCCACATGATGTTAGCTCTTATCTTCAATTGCACTTACCACTCTCCCAATGGTTCTTTAATCTACATTATTTTAACTCAGCAACTTCTTTAAGTAATTATGGACACACCACACACATACTTCTTTCTAAATTATTTCTTTTAATGTTACAGAAATTAAGAAATGGCTAAGAAGAAACAAGAGGAAAATAGAGGTAATGTTAATAAAGAGTGACAAAAAGAATCAAGGCAGTATTACTCTAATTACAGTACTAATAAATGTTGTAATATAAACAGAAGGGATAGAGGCACTTTAAGAGTTAAGCGGTGATAGAGAAGGTTTCTTAACATCAAGTAAAAAGGAAATAAAAGGTTGCCAAGAACAGCATTGAACTCGAAATGTGTAATGAGAAAGAAGCCCTCCAGATATCACAAGGAACATATGGGAAATGCAAAAGATGGAACTGTAGTGAAAAGAACTACCAACTGTTAGTGAAAATGCAGGAATGGTGGCAATAAAGGAAAACAGCTGCAGTTACCTAGACTGTCCGGCCAGAAAATGGAAGGTAAAATGCAGTGGATGACAATTATAAAGAAAACGTTTTCTGCTGCAAAAAAATCTAGGTGGTGGATGTAAATTTTATACAACATTTAATTGGATGATGTAAACTTTATACCATACAACAAAAAGAAAAGAATGAAGAAAACATTTAATGCAATTATCAGAATCAATGTCAATTATTGCTTGGTTAAACCTAACATCTGACACATTTGCCACCATATGTTTCACACCATGAAAATGTATAAAAAACTCTTTAAGATCATTATTACTACACACAATACAATAATACACTACTGACTACAGAAATAAATTAAAAAAACACTAATAAAGTTGTGATTTCTGCAAGAACTTTACCAAACTAAGCTCTCTTTTAAATATAGTTTTCTACCCATACATCTGTATGTTATGTGCACTGTCAAAACTTTACACTTAAATTCAGCACTTAAAATCTGCTGTCCATGCATTCAACTTGCCTGATAGCTTCATTGCTAAGCAATTTCAAATTAAATTCTGGTACAATCAATACTACTTGCAAAGCTTAAAAGTTTGGATTACATATCTCACATATGACATTTTAATTCACGCTCAAGTAAAAATTAATATGTAGTTCCACATTACAACACATCCTCAGTAAATTCAAACATTCAACATTTAACATTAAAATGCCAACTACTATACCGCAAAATAAAAACATATACTGTAGGTACCAAAATGCTTTAGATCCTATACAGTATTTTCCATACAAAAAATATGCTTATCTATCTATGCTTTCAGAAAACATGCTCTGATGCTAGAAATACAATCCGGGAACACCAAAAGTATCTCATTAACTCACATCAAAGAATATTCTGATGCAAACACAAAAAGTAATAATAGTTCTTTGTACAAAATTATATTATTAATTTTTCACTGAACTTCAAGATGTGGTAGTTCTTTTCGATCATCAAGGATTTAGTCCGGGCTCTTTCTTCAGATCATCCATAGCACTTGACTTCTCATCTTTATCATCTAAAACAAAATAGAGAAAAACTACTTTAATACTACTCTCATATATTTGCCAGTGTACTTACATAAATTATTCAAATTTTACTTTTTGAACTAAAATTTTAAGAAATAATGATATGTAAATTATATTTGTTATAACAGAAAAAATATACCCAAGTATAACAATCTGTGAAAACGTTAACAGGGTAAAATTATATTTAAGAAAATATTAAGGGCTTGAGTTCAGTTATCTCATTTATACATAAGCAAAAAATAAATATTACAATGAGAAGTAACCAGGTTCTATAGCTTTAGTTCTACCACTCCAAAATCTAAACACTTGGTATGTGTGCCACGTGTAAAGCATGCAGTTAACATTCTGGGGTTTACTTGTCAAAAGTATTTGTTGTTGTTGTTGTGCACTTCTTTAAGCTAGCTAACATTCCAGCACCTTTGACATTGCTCATGATATACACTTACCTTTGCTATCCAGTTTTGAGATTTCATCTCCTTTCAACTTGTCATCGGGGTCATGTTTATCACTTTTTGTGTCCAGCTTGTCCAAACGTGGACGCTTCCTTCCTTTGAATGACCTACACAAGATAAATACTATCACTGAACTAAACTTGTACCTACATCTCTTAAGTCGGAAATAGAATAATATTGCCTACATACATTAGAAAAATCACAAAAACTTTAGTTCTAAAAAAATTTTCGACCTTTTATAAAAACAATTCTTTTTTTTTTGTTTACTAGGCCCTATTGCATAAAACTTACAAGCCCATAAGTTACAAGTTAATTCACTTGTAACTTGTGAAAATCCCTTTTATTTTGTTTCGTAAACAAAATTTTGAAAGCAAATACTTGCAGATAATTCTTATTTTTCTATATGTATTTAGTTTTTTATATTACATTATAAGTAAATAGTTAAGGTTAAAAAACCCTTTTGTTGAATGTAAATTCTCAACAAGAATTTTGTATTCAGATTAAGAACCCACAGAAGTTGAGGTTAGAAGGAAAAAGAATTTCAGGGAAATAATTTAAATGAGTTTTGTTACATTATGGTGAATGCAATTAATGTTTCAGGTTGTGTTCATTCAAAGTAGAGAAACTTACAAAGGAATGGGAACATTTAACACCAACAAAAAAATAAAACCAAGCATTAAATCCCGATCAGCAGTTTTATATTGCCCTTCATTTATCTCATTCGCTAAGAAATGGAGATGTCGACAACATGCAAGGAGTTTTCTGTGCTTCCAGCCCTTATCTTTAATAATTGCCCCAACACTAATCACAAATTCCAAAAAACTTCCTTATACACTTGTCACATTTATTCTTATTTACTAACCTTAAAATAAATATCATTACAAACAGACCCTGTAATAAAGTTTTTCAATGGGGGCAAAAAAAAAAAAAAAAAACCATTAGCAGGAATATGTCATATGAGCAGTAAAAATTAATTTAAGCATTTACCAGTGTTTGAATTTTTTACCACGGGACTCATCAAGCTGTATATTAAACACTGATAGGATAGGTATACTCGATACTCGAATATGCTTAAACCAAGCCAATGATTTTCTTTCGAATTCATGGTGTTTCCAAGTTCTAATTTCTTTGTCTTTACAAACTGCTATAGATATTTTTTTTTGTATAATTGTCTTATTATTTACAACAATACAACTTAAAGTGAAATTACCTATTTCCAATTCCTTCACCACTTAAACATGTTTTTTTTTGTGGATTCCCAACTACGAATGAAATAAATTAAATTCCATAAAATAAAAAAGCTTAATGTTTTTTTTGGTGCCATATCATGGAACGGTTGGCCAACTAAATTATTGTAGAATACGTAAGTGCATCTGTAAACATACCAGATGGGCAGGAATGGAAGGATTTGTTATTTTGTTTTTCAAGACAAAGTTGCCAACAGATATTTAACTGCAAACATATGTATTTTTGAACACAAAGGTTTTCAAAATATTTTTTTTGTATTTATTGAATTTTATAAAACAAATGTTATAAGTAGGAAATGCATCATTCATGAAACGTAATACACAAGAAGTAAATACATTGTCCTTTTAGGGAAAATCTTGGGACTTCAAAAATATAAGATAAGCAAGAAAACATTATTGGCAGAAACATTATAACAGGGTTCTATAGTGTAACAAGTCACAATGGTGCCCGGCTGCGACGATTGTTCCTTGCACAAACATAAACACTCAAATTTCTCAATGACTGTTGCAGGTAGTGGGGTGTAAAATTCTGTACATAGTTATTTAATTATTCAACGACTGTTACTCTTTGCATTTAAATAAAAGAGTTAAACCGACTCTTATCTATCATATTGTCGAGCCGCCGAGACCCTTCGGGCCAGCCAGCAAACAACAACTGATGAAACAAAGCAAGTTACAAAGCTTACAGAAAAATTCACTTAGCTGGGGACTTCCCCGAACTGCTGCTTTCCTATTTGCTATACATTATTCTTACAGTTACCATTCACTGATTACGCTCTTGGAGGGCTACCCCTGGTTCTAACCTAAGACACAATTCTGGGATTCCCCAATCAGATAGCCTTCCCATGGGCCGGGCGAACATCTGTCTCTCTCTTACAGAAAATGCAACAAATTATTGTCTATCAGTTCGGTGTTGCTGTGTCCCAGCACATATTTCGTTATTTCTTTTTAACCGACTTCAAAAAAGGAGGTGGTTCTCAATTTGACTGTATTTTTTTTTAATGCTTGTTACCTCAGAACTTTTGACAGGGTGAACTGATATTGATGATTCTTTTTTTATTTGAAAGCTGGTGCTTCCTGTGTGATCCAATTTCAATTTGGTCCAATTCTGACAATGGCATTCATGAGAAAACCATGTCTTAAATTTGCATTAAGTATGTGCGCGACAAATGGACGAATAACTCAATATCACGCCAACCGATTTTGATGATTCTTTTTTTATTGGAAAGGATGTACTTCAAGGGTAGTTTAATGAGAGTTTGGTTAGGTTCTGATTACGGGATCCATTACAAAGTAACGGAACTCTTCAATTCTTAGGAGCAAATTATTCTAATAATATTGTAACAGCGAGTGCAGGTAGTTATTGTACCTAAAGTAATCAGTTCTTCAGGTAATAGCGTACTATATAAACCTGCTCGTAAATTGGAACGCTGTTGTGGATAAAGAGTTATTTTGCAAACGGCACATGGTACATCCGAGAAAATATTAATAGCCGCTTCAAAAGATTGTTCATTTGCGATATCCCTACACACATGACTGACTTGTCGCATTCTACTAAGTCGAAGTGAACGCGTTTCGAGTGTTTTGTTTGATAATCGATCGTGAATCAATCCGAGTCGGTGGGCACGTTGCTCCTCCGTCTCATTAGATAGACGATCGTGGATTAATCCAAGTCGGTGGGCACGTTGCTCCTCCGTCTCATTAGATAAACGATCGTGGATAAATCCGAGACGGTGGGCATGTTGCTCCTCCGTCTCATAAGATAGACGATCGCGGATTAAGCCGAAACGGTGGGCACGTTTCTCCTCCGTCTCTTGGGATAAGCGATCGTGGATCAAGCTGAGACGGTTGGCACATTGCTCCTCTGTCTCTTTGGATAGACGATCATGTATTACGCTGAGTCAGTGGGAATGTTGCTCCTCCGTCTCATTCGATAGACGATCGTTGATCAAGCCGAGACGGTGACTACGTTTTTCGATATTTTCCCTGTTCAAAACTTTTTTCATGTAAAGCAGCATTTTCGAAAGTCTATTTTTGCGCTCTTAGCAAGTCTCTTTTGAAATTGTCCTCGAGGTAGATTTCCTCTGTTGAGATAGGCGTTTCTCCCTGACTTCATTTGTTTCATTTAAACGGCGCTGTCTAATATGAGCAGCACATTTAGTAGGTCTACCCATATTCAGACAAATTAGTTAGTGTACTTCAGATTCACTAAAAATTAAAAAAAATTAAAAAATGTTAACAAAAAAAAACTATTAAAAAAATTAATATGCACCCAAAAGTTATAAAATAATTGCGTATTCTTCTACAATATAATCAACTTACTTTTTCTACTCATCAACATGTAGGTACGATCCATGTGTTTGCCACGCAAGAAGGTAGGTAGGTAGGTACCTACCCACTTCAAATCTAACTCAACACATACCTACGAATAACAAACAATGATCAAAATATTTTTTTAGAGTTCTCTTAAGTAAAATGAAATGAAAAATATTAGACTACTTTTAAAAGTCAATCAAATTATTACGATAATATAATGTAGTTACAATTATTGTTATTTTTGGAGTCTGTGTCAGCCAAGGTAGGTTTGTAACTACATACATAGTTATAGGTGAGATGTGCTTGTGTCGCACGCGCGACGTGACGAGGCGAGAGGCGAGAGCGGGCCCGTGGCGTGATGAGGGGGGGGGGGAGGGGGGGGGGGGGAGCTGTCAAGTGGTCACGCCGGGCATGCGGCGCGCCAGTCAAGAGACAGAAGTGATACGAGTCACTTGATTACAAACCGTTTCAGATTCTTTTCTCGTTCTATATCTACACTGTCCTTCTTACAGTAATTCCTTGTGTTTAATATTGGCTATATTTTCGTATCACCGTTTGCTACACTATGTCTCAGCATAGTGTCGTATTAAAGTTTGTTTGTTTGAATTAGGTATCGGTATTTATGTAGTTTCAAGGTCGCAGATATTGTCACAGTACATTGTCGTATAAAAGTTAATTTGTAAATGGGTTTAATTAGGTATTGGTATTCTGAAATTCATGTAAACAAATTTTATGTAAAATCAGCTGAACCATTTTTACAATTGTGAAAATATTTCATGAATTACATTACTGTGCTCTTGTAAATAATGAGCTTGTAAACTGTAACTTGATGAAATAGGCATCTGCAATGCTAGACAAACATTCTGAGAACACTGAAGCTAAAGAGTAACAAAAATTACTTTGATAGTTTCTACAGAGTAAAATTATATACGCCTTGTAAAGTACAGAGGTGTTAAGTGTTTCAGTTGCTGAATTTCCCCTTCCTGGAATATTTTTCCTATACTAATATTTGGAATACTGAACATTGGATGGTATTTGCATTTTGAGGATTTGATTGCCCAACCCAACAAAAAAAAAAATTCATCTCATACTTGGCAAGAAATACCTAATTTCTTTATCATAGTAATGCAATGTTTGGAACTGCTGAGGCTTTGCCATTTTATTTTGCTTTTAGACTGAAACGTTGAAATTGTTTAAGTTTATTTTGGTCATATTCCAGCCAAAATTTGCAGGTCAGATTGAATATCCAAGTATATTCGAGATTGAAACATTACATTATTCAATCATCCAACCACAATAAACAAAAGAATGTTGAAAGTTAAAGGAAAATACAATCCTGACCTGTGATCTCTTCGGCCACCCTCTCCCTCATCTTCAGAGTCGCTGTACTCGTTGTCTGGTGCTATTCTTTTGTCCAAGGCTGACTGTGGTAGCCTCTCGTCAGGATTGGCTGCATCCTCGTCTTCTGAATCATTTACTGCATCTTCTGGGATGGCTGAAAAAAATTACATCTGTGGATGCCAGGGATAGTATAAATAAACTTTTTCTATCGTAGGTGACGAATATTATTTCTTAAAAACAAATAATTAGAGATCTGAAAAATTCAAGATCGCAATAAATTCGAAAAATAAAGTAATTTGTGATATATTCAAGGTAAAACTAGATTTTCTAATTTTTCCAGCTCTTTCATCAATTACTACACAAAAAAAAAAAAAGCTTTCATTTAACAAATGTTACGTTTTCAAAACTTCTCGTCAAAACATTTCAAAAACTCTTTATAAAAAAGGATTTGGGGGGGGGGGGGGGGGGGAGAGAGAGAGAGAGAGAGCAAATGAAATTTGTTACAAATTTATTTATATAAGCAAAGGGTCTTTACTAATTATTTTGTATCTCAGACTCTTTCAATTTTATAGGCAAATCTCCACAGTCACATACCGATACCCTGCTGTGCTGCTGATTCGTACTTATTTCCTTCCAACTCTAATAACTTTTATGGGCTGTCGGCTATGGGAAGAGCTTAATTTAAAAACTACATGTTTGCCTCTGTGTCACTTTCAACTGCTCCTGGACCATAGGTGTGACACAGAGGAGACAGGATAACACTTTGGAATGCATGAAGGGAGGACAAGAGAGCTGTAATGACTGTTGGTCGCACCAACTTTCTTCTCTCCTCTTCTTTGTGATTGCTCCTCTCTGCTTCTAGCCTCCCTGGCTACCATAACCACCACTATCTTTTTTACTCTTTTATTTAAATTGCTTTCTGAAGACGGCTTTTGTACTGCCACAAAAATTTCATTTTTTTTAAATTCTGTCATCTGCTGTTTTAAACAAAGCCTAATGAATCGCTTGTACTAAAAAAATTGCAGCACAAAAGTTTTCGTAAATACTGCGAAAACAGAAAGAAGCCAATGTTGAAGTCTTCATTGTGCTATCTTTAGATGCCTAAATTAACAGAATTTTCCTGCACCTTTAGTATTAAATGTAGTAAGATAAGAAATTGATAAAATATAATTCCTGTGAAGCACTAGGTTATGTTCTAATATTCTTTTTAATTCCAAGTACTCAAATAAAATTGCTCATAAAAAAAAAAATCTTTTTTTTTTGTTGAGAAATGTTGATAAAAATAACATTGCTTTTAAGAAAAAAATATCCTCCCCTTTATCAGGTCTCTAACTATTACAAGAAACACTAACTGAACAAAAAACAGACAGTGACAAACCCTGAGCAAAATAAAAATGCCGGCAGTGCAGTAAATGCCTAGGTCAACTGCTAAAATCCACTCTATAATTTCTAAACGCGACATTAGTGCCGGATTACAGAACATGCCAAACCACAAAAAGCTGGATTAAACATCTTTCACTGAACTTCTAAGCTCACATTTTAATAATACGTAATTCAGACTTACTTTTACACACTATTTCCAGGGTTCCAACACAAAAATTGACTATTAAAATTCCAACATTAAAAATTCCGAGGTTCCTACTCAAAGTTTACTATATAAGTTTCTAACTTATGAAGGAAAAATTCTTGATACTAATTAATAATACTAGAACTGCACAAACTATAAAAAAAAAATTTACAATTTAACCAAACATTATGTAAAATGTATGAAAACACTGAAAGCCCACCAATCATAAATGGTTAATCAATTTTAATGACAGTGCCTCTTACAGTCAAAATTATTCACCAATAACGTATTTAAATTACACAGTATTTAAGAAAACAATATATAAAAGTTTTTCGGTTACAATAACCTGCCTTGATGAAAGTAAAACCTTATCATAAAATAAGTGAAAAGAACAAAAAAACCTGAATTGTTGGTGGCACTGCTTGTAATAGTGCTGTAAAATATGTGTTAATAGCCAAACACATTTTTAGCAAAAACACAATACTTAATGACGGCATTGTAAGAACATCACCAACACACATTTAATTTAAAACATCCTAATTTCAGCCATTACAATACCAATAGTTATGAGTGCACTGGAAAGCAAGGCCAATACACGTGCCACGTGCCAGGTACCTGAACGAGCTTTTCAGTGGTAGTCCCGCGGCCTGACCTCGCCACCCCCCCTGCCCAAGCTGCTCCTTCTTCGACGCTATCATATCCCTTAGTGGCTTAGGAATTCTGCGGGCTTTCAGAGGACGCAGCGTAGATTGACGTGCTATTCAAGCCATTGTTTTGGATGCTTCACAGAAAGACGGCCAACTGGCATAAAAGCGGCGATGCCGGCCTCAGCGTGAGTTCCGAGATTGGAGTGGAAGTGAAGTGAGAGTTCAGCGAAGATGGCAATAAGCCCCCCCCCTCCCCCCAAGCGGCATGACGCGACGGGACTGTGCGACTGTGACCGAGTGGCGCGAGACTGTGTCTGTGGGCAGGAGCGAGGTAAGAAGTGAACCACTGTTGAGCCTAGCTCCAGTTGAGGAGTGTGAACTATGACTTTGCAGATATTTAGTGATTTATAAACAGATATTTTTAAGTGCAATAATTTAATTAGTAAAGTAAATAGTAGTAAATAAAATGTATAAATTTAATTGGTTTATCCTTATGAACCAGTTTCCCCCACTCATAACAGAGAGTGTGTGTGTGTGTGTGTGTGTGTGTCTACATATTTATGAACACACACATATGTATACACAAATATATATATGACAGCACACACCCACATGCACACAATCGCACTTGCACACATGTAAACAGGAGGGGGCCCCCATTACACGCACACATCCACATGTGTAAGTACACACACATATGTGCACAAACTCTGGCACACACACACAAATAATTTTACTGAAAACAATGATCACTACGGTGCTTATATATTCGTGATGTTGCCAAAATTCACTAACAAAACCAAATTGATCAATACATTTTATATTGAATTTCAGAATAATTTACAAGCACTATTCATAATAATGCATTTGAAATTTTGACATACTAACTAGTAAACATAATATAAAGGCACATTCTTCTCTGCGTAACATTTACCTTGGACTTGAACTCCTGGAGCGTGAGGAAGCATTCTTAAATTCTCAAATAATCTTGTTCTGAAATTTTGCAAACAAATAATCATTTTCAGGAATGAGTTTTAAAAAATAACCAACATTGCATTCACAAGGTCACAAACTAATTTTCCAACCACAATCATTGATAGTTAACTTTGATATGAGCTTAATGTCTAGTTGAAAGCGAGGTCATTAGTGACTGCTCAACATGACAAAGACCAAGAATATTGGGGAAGTAATCAGACACAGAATAATGTAAGGAACCATGGCCAGACAAAGTCTGGATTGATGGACCAGGATTTGAACTTGAATCCTCTGTAATGTGAGACAGTCGTAATGTTACGACACACCTGCGGGCCGGCCTCATTGCGACGTCAGCGCAACAGCGGAGTCAGTGCAAATACTGGGACAGCGCTTCGGAACGAGGCTGGCCACCATTGCGAAAAGCAAACGGGGTCGAGAGGGGGTAGGAACGAGGACTGTCGACAATACCGCAGACCCGAGGTCTCAAATACGGCAGCCAAGCCCGAAAGAGGGCTTTTTGGGGGTGGCCGTGCCGAGATGGAGCCCGGTTGACGTCGCATGTCTCTCGCCGCCGCATCCTGCCTCGCCGAGAGGTCTGCCGCGAGCGCATAACAAGAGAGCGGAGGTAAGAGACTTACAGGTGTGATAGCAAGGCACATAGATTAACTTAAATATATTTTATAGATTTAACTCAACAGGTGATGGTGTTAACAATTGTAATAGTTAGTAGTAAACTGAAGTGGAACTAAGTTACCGTCGAGACATTTTATAACCCCTTATTCCCTTTTAGCCCCATTTAAGAAAGAAGGTAATAATACTTTCATCAGGAGAGAACTCAACATAACAGTAAACAAAGAGTGCTCACCACCCAACAAAAACCTGTTGGCCAATGTCAAAAGCATGTTTATAATCAGTCTTTAGGGAAAATAAAGAGTTAATTTAACTCTGAACGTACTACTATTGGTTGATTCCAAGAGTGAGCATCATTGTACACATGGGCTTTGCAACATGCTTTCTACTTTATTCTCACCTACACATTTTAAAATAAATAAATAAATAAATAAATGCATACATAAAAATATATATTTTAAAGCAAAATAAAGAGGGTGTGCGGGGGAAAAATTAGAGTTGAGATATATATATAATGGCCTAGCATGGAAATAGATTAAACATTTTTTCCAGAATAAAGAGAAACGTAGGAGTAGTCTTAGAATCAAAGATACACACTACTAACGTTAGTACAGAAGCTACTGAATGCTGTGGTTTTTAAGTACACAATCACAGTATTGATGCAAGTTTTACTCCCAATCCAAAAAATGATAAGCACCTAATCACTTTATGGTTATTTTAGATGATCTATTGAAAACCACAAAAAAATTTAAACTAACATATTACAAAAAAAAGAGGATTGCCTAGTTATGCTACTTATAACACGTTCCCATTTCGTAAAATAAATATGCTTGTTACATGTATGCAAACCATGATTCACATAGTCAACACCAACTAGAACACTTAAAAAATATAAATAAATATATGAAAAAGTAATTACACATAACATTTAAATGCTTATATATTCTACATTCTGTACAACATAAAAATTAATATCAATATAAGTCAAAAACCTGAAGCATTTAAATCAAACCAAGATAAATTAGCAAACCCTTCAATAAAACAGTTTAAGGTAATGTGCCTTACTTTATTTTTTCCAGATACTCAGGAGTATTTTGGTTTGCCATGTTTGACGGACTGATGTGCAACTTAAAATCAGGACCAAAATATTCAAAGTAGTCATTGTACGGAAGTTCATTCGCGATCTCAACACCAAGTGCCACAGATGTTTCATAGGTCCAACAGCGAGATACGTTTCGAATGGTATAGCCACCACCTCCAACCATTAAGAACGGCAGTCCATACTTTTTGACAAACTCCACACACTTCCCATGACCTAGAAATAGAAGTCACAAAAATTAATAACTGTCTTAACTGAATGGACCCCAAAAGTTTAAACACATAACATAACATAACACAACATTCGCATGTTACAAAGAAACCCATCATCTTATAATAAGCACACAGTGAACTGTCATCATGTACTTACCTCTGACGGTGAGGTTGAAGCAACCAAGTCTGTCACCGGTGAGAGAGTCTGCCCCACATTGAAGGACAACAGCACTTGGCTGGAATGTCTCCATTACTTTTGAAATGATAGGAACAAATATTGACTCATAACTCTCGTCGTCCATTCCATCTCTTAGAGGAATGTTTACTGCATAATATTTACCCTTTCCTGCTCCAATGTCCTAAACACACAACAGTCAAAATTACCAATAACTATTCTTGAAAACTGCAAATTTAAGATTGCACTTTTAATTTTCCTTACAAAACTATCAATTCTACAACCCAGGAATGATGAACCTCTCGAATGAATGGCTCTTGCTTGTGGAACCATAAAATTTTTTGTTTAAAATGCACAATAAATTTATAAAATTGGCTGAAAAGTAGTTTTGAAGCATTTATTTGGGTGCTATACATTTTGATTCACCCCTTGAACTGGCCGGCAGTGAAGGAATGGCTAGAACACAAGAGCCCACAACTGCCACAGTCTCCTGAGATTGCTAAATGAAAGAGCATCCTTGAGAACTTAAGTGTCACTGCTCATGAGACAGGGTTGATTCCTTAAAAACTAATTTCTTTTAGGGTACCATAACTTCTCTCTATAGTATAGGTAAACAAAAAGGTGTCAGCCATGGCATCAGTCACAGCCATGAGTGGCCAGAAACTCCAGCAGCACAAGAGGCACGTTACTTTTTCCTCCTCGTGGTTAAATCCCAGCATGACAGGGTGTTTTCAAATAAGAACTTACTTACTATGCCTCGTCATGGAACTTACTTTCTTTAAAACTAAATAAATGCTCTAACTACGCAAGTTGACTAATGTCACTTTCTATATAATTAAAATACTTCTATTTCATTGAAATAGCTCATCACACTCATTCCACTATCTTAAATTAGTTTAGTTTAAGTCTCAAGAAATATTGTCATCAATCTTTCAAAAGATCAGGGTACTATCATCACTCAAAAGGAAACTGAAAAACTAAACGACAAATCAAACAATTTGTTGAACACAAACACTTGACATCAGTGTCACTGACAAAACTACCATTCAAATTCAGATTAAATAATTAAATCAGTTGGCTTCACGTTTTCTACACTTGACTTCAGTGTTGCTGACAAAACTAGCAATTTGAATTAAATAATTAAATCAGTCGGCTTCCAGTTTTTAAGTTAACTACAGAAAAACAACTTTAACCAGTTATGTGTGATAGTTCAAATATTACAAATTACCTTTACACAACTAGTCAGTCAGTACAGTAAATAAACAAGAGAAAGTTAATACTCAGGTATCACCTCTGAAATATAGTGAGAAACAGTAAGGGAGTTAACATTAAAATATGATCTCGAAAATTTATTAGCAATTCAAGAAGAGAGTTAAATTGAAGCAACAATCATCAAAGTTAAACGGAATAACTTTTAGAAAGAGAATGCTAGTTACCTATCAGCTATTGTTAAACACAATATTTACCCTGAAACAAATTGACAAGTTGTAAACGGTCACCCATTTACAGGTTGATTTCACTATTTCATGTTTATTGTAAATTAATTATTATTTTTAAATATGCATTTGTATTATAAGTTGTACCAGCAACCACACTAATAGGGATAGCTAAGGCAAGCCAGTATGTTTAGACTTTGGAAATTGCAGCAGTTTAATAATTTCTTGTCTTCATTTATTATTCTTTGGACGCCAATTCCTTTTTATGCAAGCTTTAGATAAGTTATACACAGGTTTAATTACAGTACATTTGATTTTTACTACGACTGCTTAGTATTCTTCCTCCTAGTTGTGAGCTCGTTGGTTGCTACAACAATCCTGGGAAGTGGAAGAGAAAGTTGAAAAGGAAAAAGGAAAGAATAGAGAGAATTCCACGACGCCATGGTCGATAGAAGACGTTTCCCTTGTGATGTATCGCCAAAAAACCTGGTGCCCACAATGGAAACAAGAAGTTCGTGTCAACCATGATAGTTAAATACTAAAGTGTTAGCAGAGTATTCAGATAGGAGAATTCTGAGTTCATCTACCTCAGAATACAGGGTACACGCCTTACCACGACATACGAGGCGTTCCTTGAGTGCTTCCAGCATCGCGACTTCTACATCTGATTCCTGTCATCTCGTGGTGAGAACTTTCCTTGTACCACGTTTTCAGGACCATTTTGTATAGCCGATTCAGTCGCTGAATCGTAGCCTACGGCAGTCGTAGTTGATTAGAACTCTCTTACAGCATCCCTTTCTACAAGTTCCTGCGACCATCCACCGATCTACTCAGAAGTCTTAAGTGGCCGAAGAACATGATCTACCACAAACAGTGCTAGTACCGGTAGTTTTAACCATTGAGATATCAATAATGACAGTGTAGTATCAAAACTTGGCCCGAGATCATGTATATCTGGCTATGTGTATTTGGTAGGTTATTTCTAAGCTGGTGAACCGTTAGGGTATCTGAACATAATTTTTCTATTCAGACTTGTTCAGATCATGAGTATTCAGGGTCATTCCATGTCAATAAAAGTTTTACCTCACCATCTCAGATTTTGATGAAATTTTGCACAGATGTTACCTCCATACAGACTAACAAAACTATAAAATTTTAGAATGATATATCTATCCGTTTTGAAAATATTGCTTTGTAAATTTTCGAAAAAAAAAACACTCAAAAACGCACGACAGGCAAATTTTAAAATTGCCATAACTCTTCTCCAAATTAAGTTAGGAAGGTGAGACAGGTGTCATTTTGCAGCATTTGGTATGGCCTTTCATGTGATATGTAACACAATAATGTCTAGAAAAAAAATAATATTCAAAATAATTTTTAATATTTAAATTTAAAATTTTGGAAAAAGTGCATTTTTAATTTTTTTTTTAAAAAATTCTATAAATTTTTTTGTACAAATATTAAATTGTCTACAAAGTGTCAACGTTGAGAGTTAAAGGGTTCATAGTAAAATTAATTGGTAATTGTAAACATATTTATACTTTACTTTACCCAATTATGATATTTAACCATTTTTATAATTATAATAAGTTATTTTGAAAGTATAAACACATAAAATTGATTAAAAATCACTAATAACACAATTGTAATTATTTCTAGTGCTACACTTTGCTTGTCTCTGATACAGGATTTCAAACATTAGTTCAGACAAGCATCCAGCTACTGGGGATTCCCCTAAATTTGCTTTGGGATTTCCCTAGCTTTAGGATTCCCCTTACTTTGGGATTCTCCTCGCATTGCCTTGGGATTCCCTTAGCTCTGTGATACCCTTGCTTTGCCCTGGAATTCCCCCTTAGCTCTTTCAGAGTACTGTACAGTAGTGGTTTCAGCTAGTTTATGCTAGGAGTCTGTATTGTTCTGATGTATCAAAGTTGTTACAAGTATCAGTGCTACACCTATATAAAAAGTGACCATTTTATTTATATTATGAGTGGAGTTATGCATTCTGAATTGAAAATGTTGATATTTATTTTTTAAAAAGGTAATGTGTTCATCATGATAGTGACTGAAACCCTATGAAAAGGTGGGCAGTTTACGGTAAGAAATGGCCCTCAGTGAATCATTTTTGAAGTTACAGTGTTTTAATACATTAAAAAAAAGCAATCACAACATTAGGGAAAAAAGAAAATTAAGGAATGTTACTAGTTGGATGTGCAGTTTGTTTTCTGGATTGCCAAAGGGAGCAAAAATTTGGGAAGCCTAAGATGCGCATAAAGTACTGCAATTCCCGATTACACCCGAACAATTCACCTTCGGCCAACCTCGGTTTTATTTATATATATATTTATATTTCTCTGTTTATTTTAATGTAGCTATACTAACCTAACTAAACGTCCATAGTGTTTTAAAGTGTTTTAATGTAGCTAACCTAACCGACCACTTTTAATAATTGAATTCATTTTTCCTGCGCAAAAATAAAACAAATCCCGAAGTTGGCAAAAGGTGAATTGTTCGGGTGTAATCGGGAATGGCAGAACTTTATGTGCATCTTAGATCTCCCCAAAAATTTGTGATAGCTGTAGAATAGAAATTACAACATTACAAACTGCTGCTGCTTCTTCTTCTTCTACTCACCAGGATAACAAATCAAGTTCAGATTCTGATAAAGATCCCAGTTTTTCTGCACCCTCAGAGGTGATTGGTTCATTAAATATTTCACTACAAGGGCTAGGAGAATCTCTTATTAATAGGAAAAAATTTGAATCAAAAAGTTATGCAACCAGAAAAATTAAAACAATTGACTCCAATATCAAAAGGAAACTTTTTGAGTTGCCAGATAATTTCTCTGAGGATGATGGTGAAGATTTAGAGGAATACGTTTTGCAAAACCTCAAAGCCAATTTCTTGAGTTCTACTAGTAGGAGCAAGAAGTTAATGATATTAACCTGTTTACCACCAAATTGGGGAGTTAGAAAAATAATACGAGAGTTTGATGCGCCAAACTACATGGTAAGACAATCAAAAAAACTCTTGGCTGAAAAAGGAATGTTAGAAAGTCCTAACCCCAAACCAGGCAAACACCTCTTAGAAGATGTAGTTGAAGCTGTCCATTTATTTTATGAAAAATTATGAAGTCAGTAGAGCGATGCCTGGTGTTAAAGACTGCATAACAGTCACTGAACCTAATAAAAATAAATCAAAAATATCAAAAAGACTTATTTTGTGCAATCTGAAAGAGGGATACACTTTATTCAAGGAGAAATTTCCAAATATTAAAATAGGTTTTTTAAAATTTGCAAAGCTTCGTCCAACGCATTGTATTTTAGCGAGTTCTAGTGGGACACATGCAGTGTGTGTATGTACAATCCATCAAAATGTCAAATTGATGATTGAAAATGCAAGATTAAGTGATTTAACAAATGGAGAATTAAAAACCTACAAACATTGCCTACCAAAAACGGTATGCAATCCACCAACAATAGATTGCAATATTTGACATTGTACATATTGTCCTGGTACTGCAGCAATACGGACTGTCATTGAGAAGTCATTTGAAGAGCACCTGATTCGAAAGATCACATTTCGGCAGTGGATTTCAGTTGACCGTTGCAATTTAGACACTGCAGAAATCATCAGCAGATTTCATAGATTTACTCTGTGACAAGCTGTCACTCTTAGTCCGCCATGACTTTATTGCAAAACAACAGACCTCTTTCATGAATCACTTAAAGGAAAATTTAAAAGAATCTGAATTTGCCATCACACTCGACTTTTCAGAAAACTACAGTATGGTTGTACAAGATGAAGCCCAGACTTACCACTGGATTAAGGGACATGCCACAGTTCACCCATTTGTGATATATTATAAAGGAGAAAAAAGAACTGAACATTTGAACTACATTGTAATTTATGACTGCCTAGAGCACAATACAGCTGCTGTTTATAAATTTCAAAGTAATTTGGTTGCTTTTTTGATTACAAAATTTAAAAACATTCTTTATAAGTTCTTTTACTTTTCAGATGGGTCTGCTGCCCAATATAAAAATAAGACAAATATCATCAATTTATGTTTTCACAAGCAAGACTTCAACATATCAGCTGAATGGCATTTTTCAGCCACAGCTCACGATAAAGGGCCTTGAGATGGAGTTGGAGGTACGGTTAAGAGATTAGCAGCTAAAACTAGCTTGCAACAGCCCTACGAAAACCAGATCTTGACCTCTTTCCAGCTTTATGAATGGGCAGTAGAAAATATTTCTGGTATTAATTTCACTTTCACTATACAAGAGGATTACATAGAGTCAGAAATATTTTTAAAATATTGTTTCAATCAGGCAATTACCTTCCAAGGAACTCAGCATTATCATGCATTTATACCTGTTGACTCAAGCACATCAAAAATTACTGTGAAAATATTTTCTGGAGCTACACATTCATCATAAGTAACTGTTACAAGATCACTACACAAACCAAGATCACTACACAAACCGCAAATAGGAGACGTAAAGGGCTATACTGCAGTTGTATATGACAAGAACTGGTGGCTAGCTTATGTTATGGAGAAAAACGAAGAAATTGATGAAGTGAAAGTAACATTTTTCCACCCTGCTGGACCATCACCATCCTTTTCTTATCCAGGGAAACCAGATGTATTATGGATTCCTCTCACATATGTGTTATGTACAGTAAATCCTGTGACACCAACTGGAAGAATTTATGTGCTATCTGAAAATGACACTTTAAAAACCAATGAGGAATTTTTCAAGTACTGTAATTGAAAATTTCAATCAAACATGTGAGTGCTAATTTCCTTTCTTCAATTTATTTCTCATTTTAAATTATTGTGCAGGGGAATCTTGCATATATTGTACTTCAGCATAAAGTATTTCTCATTTTAAATTAAATTTCCTGTAAAATTTAATTAAAAAATTGTACAGTTTAAAGATACTTTCAGTGTACAGAATATAATTATCTGATTTTTTTTTGGTGTATTTTACAAGATTTTACTGTATTCTGTTATGCTTTCCTTTGTTGCCAACATTTAACCTGACGTTTGACAAAAAGGGCCTTTGTTTTCAATTAATTTTACTATGAACCCATTAACTCTCCACTTTGAAACTTTGTAGACAATTTAATATTTGTACAAAAAATTTTATTGAATTTTTTGAAAAAAATTAAAAATGCACTTTTATCAAAATTTTAAAAATTATTTTTTTCTAGTCATTATTGTGTTACATATCACATGAAAGGCCATACCAAATGCTGCAAAATGACACCTGTCTCACCTTTCTAACTTAATTTGGAGAAGATTTATGGTGCGGTTTTGAGTGTTTTTTCGAAAATTTACAAAGCAATATTTTCAAAACGGATGGATATATCATTCTAAAATTTTATATTTTTGTTAGCCTGTATAGAGGTAACATCTGTGCAAAATTTCATAAAAATCTGAGATGGTGAGGTAAAATGGGTGTGTTGATTTGACATGGAATAACCCTTCATTTCAAGTATTGTACCTATGTGCTGAAAAATAAGTATCAATAATATATTATAATATTCTGATATTGATTTTCTTATTTGATATTATTAGTTTTGGTACTAACCATACACAAATACAGCCAACCACCATACTTTGCACAGCCAGTTAATATGCTTTACCCTTAACATACACTACACCGTAATATCAAATTTGAGAAAACATTAATCTTTAATTACTCAAATATAAGTAACTGTGATGTGTTAGCTGTGTCAAACGCAGTTGTAGTAGCTAGGCACATACACACCACAAAGTTTTACATACCATGGACCATACCTTATTTTGCCACAATGCAATGTGAATTTTGTGGAGAGTCCAACTGTGGGAAATAATTACAACCTTGACTTGTGGAGAGAAGCAGTCTCTGGTTGTCTGTTGTGTGAATCACAGTAGTGGTGAATGTTCGATGAGGTGTGGTCACAAAGCAGAAGATGATTAAAATCTGTGGCTCACCGCAGACACAGAGAGTCCTCTCGAAGAAACCGTCAAAAAACTCACAGTACTCAGATGGGTCGTTGTCATCATTTTCAGAATTTCGTAGTTCAAGCGTAGTTCGACAATGTGGCTCTTGACTTGATTGTCCATTGTCCCGTAGAATTATGTTGGTGAAGTCTATGCCTTGACTAACTCCAGAACTTATTAACAATGAATAATTCACTCAAAAGTTTGTTTTACCAATAACGATAGTTATTTAACGGTCCTTTGCAAAATTAATGTCTTTCTTTATAATTCTTGCACAAATCATATGTAGAACTATTTGAAGTTTCTATCAAATGAGCAAAACTTCTTGTTCACCAGAAGTTAATATTCACTTAAAAATTCCAAACAGAATGTTCTTCTTTTGGTTGCTCCCGCTCCCAGTCAGTTTTTTTTTTTTAAAGTAAAATAATAAAAGTGGAATTTTACAAAAAAAAGTATAGGTCCAGTCATTTCAAAGCAACAAGCATATTTATACAGTTTTCATAGAGAAAGAATACTCCAAAGACTATTGCACATCTGTAATATAATGTGGCATTACTCTATGAGCTTTAACAAGAAAGAAGAAAAATAATCCAATAATAATTCAAAGTTGTGAGAATATTTCTCCATTATGTATAAGCCTGCGAATATGAATATTGAATTTGAATAGTATGAACGAGAAATAGAATACCACTAAATTTTTTTTTTTTCACATCATGCAATAACTTCTGTAACACCCCTCGTGCCTCAAAATTGAATTATTTTGAATTAATTAAAAGGAGCCTTGGAAACTTGCTGGATAAAAAAATAAGTTAAATAAATTGAATTACCAGAGGCGACACGAGGTGGGGAACAAACAAAATTTAGGAACTTCCTGTAACAAGCAAGGAGGAAGTGGGTGGATCGATAAAATCAATAAATAAAAACTACACGATTAACTTGATCTATAGTTTCCCTGTTTTATTTGCCCTGCTGAATTATCTTGTTTCCATTATTTTACATACAAAAGGTTTTAACAAGTTTCAAAGATTAACAAAAAGAAAAACGAAAATGGGCCGGCCCGCGATTATTTAAAACAATTTACATTCTTAGTTTGAAATATAAGCATTTGCATTATGAGTTTCACACCCAAAATTGGATGGATCCGATGATTACATTGATAATTAGTTCTATTCGTTCTACATGTTTCTTGAGAAAAACACTGGTCGCTGGTGGGTTGGTCATCCGCTTAAGATAGTTCGTAGCTAGGTAAAGGGGAAATGTTGAATTTACATTACCACCCGGGGTCTTCCAACGATCACGTCGGGTAGTAGAAAAGTTTCTTCTAATGTGACCCACGGAACGGGAAGGGGGGGGGCCACGAGATGGGAGCAATCAATCTCTCCCCGTCATCGACCCTGTCTGCAACAGTCCAAATCAAAACTGATTAGAACTTGTATACGTGCAGTCTATGGGGCAGAAAATGCCCAAAAAAAAAATTTAAGGGAAAAAAAAGGGGGGGGGGGGGGGGGGGGGGTCGCGAATTATCACTCACCAAAACAGGGGAGTTGCCCAGCACGCTGTAGACGTGGAGTCAGCCAGGGTCTGGAGCTCGCGAATTGCGCGGCAGGACGCGGATGATTTCTAATTTCAAAAAAAATTAAAAGCTAAAAAAAAATAACTATTACATTTTATACTACGCAGACGGACTAAACTACTTGAAAAAGATTATAGGGATAGCATCCCTCATTTAGGCGACTACATAGTCGGTTGCGGCCGGATGGAAGTTTTGCAGTGTCTCGTCGACTCGCCGATAATCAAACGGTCCGTCTGCAGTCGCGGCGCGAAGTGTCCCGCGGAGAAACGCGTCTCGTAATTAAAAGTGCCCGCCGGCTCTTACAGGTGGGGGGGGGGGGGGGGGGGGGGTCTGGGCTGCCGACAGATTCCGAACTTGCCCGAATGCGGGCGGAAAAAAAACTCTGGCAGGAGTTTTGAAGTTGGCATCACTGGGCGACAGTAGAGAAATCTGTCGGAAGGGGCTGAGTTGAAAACAATCGACTCGCCCCTGGGCGTCCATATAACTCAAGGGAAAGCAAGTGCTGCTCTCTGGCGCCCTAGAGGGTAGGCAAGCGGAGAAGTTCGCGACTTGGTCGCTAGGTAGCGCTTGTGATCAGTTTTAGCGCACTCGTTTTAGCGCGGAGACCTTGAGAACGGTCACCGTTGTCCAGGGGGTTACGACCGGTCATTGGTCTTACTTGGAACTGAGAAGGGGGGGGGGGGGAGGGTAACATGCAACGCTGTTGGGAATCTCCGCCCCGTCGTAGCTGCAGAGGAGCGAACATAACACTAATATGTGATGAAAAAGGCCAATCTCAGCTCGTCTCTGAGAACTGGTCGCCTGCAAGCTACAGGCTTGTCTATGCAGTTAGGGTCACGAAGAGAAATGATATTACAGGCTTGAGGCGTGACTGAAGGCGGGGGAAAGGGTAAGCTGTCTGCTAGTCAGGGATTAGGCCAGCAAAATATCCGATACGCCGATGGGAAAGGGGCTTCAGAGCACTGAGACAAAGTTTAACTCTGAGGAGTACACCAGACTAACAAATTAAATTCACACTATAGTAGAGCAAATAAAATTTCCACACAAAAAATTTAAAATCATAATAAAAATTTAAAATATATCGTGTCGAATTTACTAATTAACGGCACATACTTCCCCCCTGAAAGACGGAGTCAGTGTGGCCCACTTGGGCCACCAAAAACCTGGGTTCCAGAAACTTACCCTGTACCAGGATCTACTGTAGCAAACTACTTACATATAAAAAATATCTTGATCAAATCAAAGGTATATTATAATTAATTAATTAACACTTAACGATGAATGATGTAATGAGGAAAGTTGATCTCAGATGTTGGGAATGGTGTCACGTGACAAAACTCTAAAGATGGGCGCTGTGAGGCGGGCCGAAAAGCACTGAGGCCGAAACAAGGGAAATGCGTCCTTGAGCACTCAGTGACTGATGGGGATTGTAACCCCTGAAAATGGGTATGGTAACCCGTAACTTACAAAATATATTTGGGAATAGAACCCCTGTACAATTGTCTTTCCATAAAAGGCCGAAGGCATTGGGACTTTGCCCTGCACAATCAGGCCATGGAGAAGACGGTCAAATTTGCTGCTTCCCCGAAGGTAAAACAGATCCTCAGTCCCAGAGTGACACAGGGCCTAAGGGTAAGATTCCCTTGGCGGGTTTTTAAATTATTGGGGTTGGAACCCTAAAAGATCAACAATCCGTATGAATGAATGAATTTAAAAAAAATTAAATATTCGACAAATTTAGAAATTTTAGCGCATACAACTCTGATGTTCAATAGAACTAACTAATATTTATTATTTAAAAGTTTTCTGCAAACAAAACAATAAATTAACGACTCTTCACACTCAAATTTAAATTATTTAAAGAAAGGTAAAATGCAATAAACCAACAATTATCAATCAAAAGGGTTATAAATTATCATGGAGCGGTTAGATCTTCCATGACTGCTGATAGGTTTCACACTGCCTGAGAGGGGGTTTGAAAATAGGCCGTCCAAAGGTGAGTGCTGGGGATCTAACCCAGTAACACTCTATGGTCATAGGATTTTTCACCTAGAGGACCGAGTCTCGGCTCGTTGGCTCGTAGGACCCTTCTTTTGCGCTGCTCGTTGGCTAGCTTGACCTAGCTCCTATTTTTTAAAAAAAAACACATAAAAGAAACCTGTTTGCCGTCTGGAAGTCACGTAGCTCTTACTTAAATAAACCATATCATCGATAGCGATGTAAAAGAAATACAGCTTTGGGGGTAGAATGCAAAGGAAACAAAAAAAATGGCTAGATGTGACAGCTTCTGTGCTCAGAATCTATGTACGTCGCTGTACATCACATGTACGTACAAGGAAAATAAAGAAATAATCACATAAAGGTTTTAACACTAAATCAATTTAAAACAAACTACAAACATTATTCTTGCTTAATTTACGAATTATGATTATTAAAAAAAATTGAACTTAATCAAAAATTAAATAGATAAAATCGTCGAACAAAATTCATGAAGATTAAAAAAAAACTGTCAGAGAAGTATTACTAAGTTAAAAAAAATAAAACAATTTACGGCAAGCAGCTTGTTCAAGACTGAACTTACATATGGAAAAATTAAAAATAAAAGTATCTTAAATTACATAGAGTGTGCTAGCCTAGAGACGGGATGCTTAAACGTACCCAAATTAATTTAGTGGACCTCTCGGAGGTTGAAAGGATTTCACCACTCTCGGTGATTACTATAAACATTACAATGAGGCTAGTCACCTCGTAGGTACTTAATTTCGGGAAATACGTATTTTAATATGCTTGATTATATTATTATTATTTTATCACTATATTATGTTTTCAAGTATTATTACTTTAATAAAGTAAGACGTGAAATTCTTATAAGGCAAATGTCTTTCAGTATAGTTTGAAATCATTATTAGAATGGGGGGGAGCCCTTGATATGTAAATTAAAATCTATATTTAAATATTATGTGCGTGTTTATTAGTAATGGCGTTAGTAGCCTAAAAAAGTACTCTTAACTTATAGTTATTTGTTCATATGTAAACTTAATAATTAAATTTAAACACATTTAGCTGACTACTGCGGGACAACAGTGGAAAACTATAAACTTATTAGACTCTCAGTCATAAAGTAACTACGGCGGGCGGAGATAAACAGAGCCCGGCGTCACGACAAAGACGTCAGCTGTGGTCACCCCTTGAAGATAAGCGGGCGGCAGAGGCCGCTCGAAGAAGGAGGGGGGGGAGGAGGAAAACAAACATGACAGCTCCCATGTGGCTGTCGGGAAAAGGATGTGAGCGGAACAGTTGCTCACGTAAAAATTTGCTATGGTCCAGGATTAATGGACAAAAACAAAAAAAATATACATCGCGGGCATTCGTCTCGCGCTACTGGGAAAGTAAGGTTTCAGGTGAGATTACAGTTGGACACCCCTACGAAGGTCGTACCGGGCGCACAGGGCGCTGAACTGAACATGAAGCCACGGACGTGCGCCGTGAGAGATAACCGGCACGTAGAGACGGGGGAGGGGTGTCTGTGGCCTTGTGTGTGTCTGCGGCTGCGCCGCGGCAGGGACAACAGCTGTGGCTTGCTGAAAGACGTCTCGCGCTGCGCGCTAGCTTCGCGCGGAAAATTAACTCAAGATAAATTTTAAAAATTTTAACTCACTCAACATAACTACGGGGTGTACCAGCGATCAGTTTACAATATTATTACAAAATTGCTATTATCAAAAATTAATTTAAAAAAAAATTTTTTTTGTACTTTTATTTTTATTTTAGATATGCTTATATTATTCAGGTATGCCTATAGACCAAGTAAACCACGCTCTGCTACCAAGTTGTAACACCCCTCGTGCCTCAAAATTGAATTATTTTGAATTAATTAAAAGGAGCCTTGGAAACTTGCTGGATAAAAAAATAAGTTAAATAAATTGAATTACCAGAGGCGACACGAGGTGGGGAACAAACAAAATTTAGGAACTTCCTGTAACAAGCAAGGAGGAAGTGGGTGGATCGTTAAAATCAATAAATAAAAACTACACGATTAACTTGATCTATAGTTTCCCTGTTTTATTTGCCCTGCTGAATTATCTTGTTTCCATTATTTTACATACAAAAGGTTTTAACAAGTTTCAAAGATTAACAAAAAGAAAAACGAAAATGGGCCGGCCCGCGATTATTTAAAACAATTTACATTCTTAGTTTGAAATATAAGCATTTGCATTATGAGTTTCACACCCAAAATTGGATGGATCCGATGATTACATTGATAATTAGTTCTATTCGTTCTACATGTTTCTTGAGAAAAACACTGGTCGCTAGTGGGTTGGTCATCCGCTTAAGATAGTTCGTAGCTAGGTAAAGGGGAAATGTTGAATTTACATTACCACCCGGGGTCTTCAAACGATCACGTCGGGTAGTAGAAAAGTTTCTTCTAATGTGACCCACGGAACGGGAAGGGGGGGGGGGGGGGGCCATGAGATGGGAGCAATCAATCTCTCCCCGTCATCGACCCTGTCTGCAACAGTCCAAATCAAAACTGATTAGAACTTGTATACAGGCAGTCTATGGGGCAGAAAAAGCCCAAAAAAAAATTTAAGGGAAAAAAAAAGGGGGGGGGGGGGGTCGCGAATTATCACTCACCAAAACAGGGGAGTTGCCCAGCACGCTGTAGTCGTGGAGTCAGCCAGGGTCTGGAGCTCGCGAATTGCGCGGCAGGACGCGGATGATTTCTAATTTCAAAAAAAATTAAAAGCTAAAAAAAAATAACTATTACATTTTATACTACGCAGACGGACTAAACTACTTGAAAAAGATTATAGGGATAGCATCCCTCATTTAGGCGACTACATAGTCAGTTGCGGCCGGATGGAAGTTTTGCAGAGTCTCGTCGACTCGCCGATAATCAAACGGTCCGTCTGCAGTCGCGGCGCGAAGTGTCTCGTAATTAAAAGTGCCCGCCGGCTCTTACAGGTGGGGGGGGGGTCTGGGCTGCCGACAGATTCCGAACTTGCCCGAATGCGGGCGGAAAAAAAACTCTGGCAGGAGTTTTGAAGTTGGCATCACTGGGCGACAGTAGAGAAATCTGTCGGAAGGGGCTGAGTTGAAAACAATCGACTTGCCCCTGGGCGTCCATATAACTCAAGGGAAAGCAAGTGCTGCTCTCTGGCGCCCTAGAGGGTAGGCAAGCGGAGAAGTTCGCCTTGGTCGCTAGGTAGCACTTGTGATCAGTTTTAGCGCACTCGTTTTAGCGCGGAGACCTTGAGAACGGTCACCGTTGTCCAGGGGGTTACGACCGGTCATTGGTCTTACTTGGAACTGAGAAGGGGGGGGGGGGAGGGTAACATGCAACGCTGTTGGGAATCTCCGCCCCGTCGTAGCTGCAGAGGAGCGAACATAACACTAATACGTGATGAAAAAGGCCAATCTCAGCTCGTCTCTGAGAACTGGTCGCCTGCAAGCTACAGGCTTGTCTATGCAGTTAGGGTCACGAAGAGAAATGATATTACAGGCTTGAGGCGTGACTGAAGGCGGGGGAAAGGGTAAGCTGTCTGCTAGTCAGGGATTAGGCCAGCAAAATATCCGATACGCCGATGGGAAAGGGGCTTCAGAGCACTGAGACAAAGTTTAACTCTGAGGAGTACACCAGACTAACAAATTAAATTCACACTATAGTAGAGCAAATAAAATTTCCACACAAAAAATTTAAAATCATAATAAAAATTTAAAATATATCGTGTCGAATTTACTAATTAACGGCACACTTCTGGAAAATTTGACAATTTAAATACTTAGGAAATAATATTTTATTTTATTATGCAGCTAACCTAGCTTAACCAAACCAACCAACCTTTCATTTCAGTTCCTATTAGCCTTATTTTTCATAGCCTGCTACTCTAAATATTAATCCGAAAAATTTTCACGAACAGAAAAATCCTGTGAAATTCACTGCAATCTATTTTACGAAAACTTTAATCTTTTTTTAAAAATGCTGTAAGTATTCCCAAATTAGTGATTGAATAAGCTCATATTTATATATTCAAACCCACGTTATTCATGAGTTTTCGTTGTTAACGGAAGCCAGGTAAATTGTATTTTAGTAAAGCAATATTATGAACACAATTTTTCTAATTTTATCTATAATCTTAAACCATTATTTACTTTTTATTAATATATTTTTGAGTCACAATGTCTATTTCATCATAGATGTATACAGCAAGTAAGCTGCTACTGTATCACATGGTGTTAGATTGTGACTGTCTATTAACATACCGTGGAAACTATGACGATTATTTCTTTTAATGCCAATTTCAATGGAGTGTCTGTGTTTTGTGGGGTTGTAGTCCATGGATGTTGATGTTTTTTTTCCACTTCTGCTGCATGTGACGAAAAGAATACAAATATTATTTTGTTTTCAAGTTTGAAATGACAAATATGCTGTGTTTTGAATATTGTTTACATGATTTTTTTCGTTACTGTTTAGCAAGACAGTAGCAGAAAAAAACTTTGAATCCTTGTTGCATGTTTAAAACATTGCTTATTGTCCAGGTTTTTAATTAAGAAGTCCCATTAAACATCAAAAAGAGAATTTACATGACACAAATGACTTAACTCTCAGTAGTGAATGAATGTTGGTATATGACAAACTCACGAGGTATGCTATGTCAAGTATTCGTAAGCAAACAAATATTAGTATCCGAGGTCAAATTTAATACGAATACTTTATATTCAAATTCGAAAATACGAATATTCGCACAGGCCTAATTATTATACGTTAATTACCTAAACATATTTTTCTCCCTATCTTATATATTATTTCTCTAGCCTGTTTTTCGGTGGGTCCGCGAGATCTTCCTTATTCCTTTATAAAATTCCCCGATTTACCCCTCATTTTAAAGCTTATTGTGCCGGCTAATGACAAAAAATAGACCCACAGTCAAAAAATGTACAGCTTCTCTTAAATGTGAGATTTAAAGTCATCTAAGAAGTCCTTTAATGGATGCGTCAATTTTTTGATAGATAATGAATCAGATTCGATAAATATTGAATCGGATAGCCACTTGAAACATCAGCGTTTACATATTTCTTTTTTAAATTGCACTTCTGTCATAATAAACAGAACATATGATAAATAAATCTTAGAGGATCCTTCAACTTAACCAAAAAATTTCACCAAAAAAACCACTTAAACAAAACTTCTGGCACATCAGACTTTTCTTATAAGTATGTACTTTTGAAATTACTGTTGATATTTGTATCAAAAACATAACCTACAAACATAACCTCTTATATTTACTTCTCATAGTATCAGTTAGTCACATTACTCAATACTTGAATAAATTCTTTGTTCACATTGCAGGTTCATTAACATTGAGAAACTCAACTTACAATTAATGTATTTAAAGAGGTTTTGTAAATGTGTATATTATTGGTATAATTGAATATAATACTTCTGTAAAAAAAATGTGTGTGTAACAGCTATTTGTACTGATGTGTTCAATTACATGTCTTCTTTTGTACCAACACTCATTTACTTTTTTCTATTCTTCTTCAAAATGTAATTTCTCCCAAATTTTTAAAAAATGGAATGCCACACATAATGATTTGGTGCGCACTGCGGAATTCCACACGGGTCGACTAGTTCTTCCATATTCTCACTGCCACAAATCAAATAAATAAAAGTTACACTCTCTCTCTCTCTCTCTCTCTCATCATAATGCATACGTTTCTCCAGCTATCCACCCCTGTTCCTGGGAATTATGAAAGTTTGTAGATTGAGAGTTCACTGTAGGTCTACATATATATAAAAAAAGACCAAAAAATTTCAGGTCCAAAAACTGTCCTATTATAAACCTATATCTATCATTCCTAATAAGAAAATAGGTTCCATGTAAAGCATTCATCTTTAGAAGTGTGAGAAACAATACTCATTCAAGTAAGAGGGACTCACTCACTATGAAGAAAATGAAAGTTAAAAAAAGAATGTTCACCAAGTTTTCAAATATCTAAGCAAATGTTAAGAAACACGTAAAAGTTTACAAAAATACTTTTTGTTTCCGTATAACTCCTTTAATGATGGCCTACCTTTGGCCAGCTAAGAAATGAAAAGCACAATATTAACTTCAGTAAAATTACGGCATTCAAACAACTTCACCATGAGAGGAAAACAATTGTATTTTGAAAATAAATGCCACCTTTGTTTGATATACTTACAATAAAATATGCACTTTCAATAACTGCCCTACGGTAACAGCATTTTAACAAATTGAAAATTACCAAATATTTTTTCAAAAAATTCAAATTCAAATGGATTAGGTGCTAAAGAAATAAAATTGAGCACAAGATATGAAGTGTTTCAGTATTCACAACACTCACCCTGAGATCCCCAGTTCCAGGAAAGTACTCCCCGTACTTATGGAACGAAACAGTCATGACTCTGTCCGTGGTGTAGAATGCCTCCTCAACACCATCTCCGTGATGGACATCGATGTCGATGTACAGCACCCGCTGGTGGTACTTCAGCAGCTCCAATATTCCCAGGACAATGTCATTGACGTAGCAGAAGCCAGATGCCTCCGACTTCTTGGCGTGGTGGAGCCCGCCCCCCCAGTTGATGCAGATTTCTGAGGCTTGCTTGTTCAGTTTTACAGCAGCCGCCACCGAACCGCCGGACGACAGCTGGCAGAACTCGTACAGCCCGTCAAACACCGGGCAGTCCTCGCCTACATTGACTGTACAGAAAAAACTTCATAACTTTATCTGTATAGTTAAAAACTAACAACTTTTTACATTACTATGAATAACCAAAATCTCTCTATTAAAATATGATGTGTGCCTCTCCCTGCAATGAGTACTTACATCGTTGCATTTGTTTGTTGTATTCTGACATATTGTCGGGACGAATACTGCGTAGGAAACGTACATAGTCATCACTGTGGAACTTTGTCATTTCATCTGCAGTTGCTTTATGAGGACGCTGAAAAAAATAAAAATAAATAAAATAAGCCCAAAAAATAATAACTGGACAAGAGCTCTAGTTATTCAGAAATTCATAAATTTGCAACAACAAAATAAGTTTTGCATTATGTCTATAATAAACATTACCGTAAAAATAAATCTGCAACAAGTACAAAAGAAGCCATAAATTTTTTTTAATTCCCTACTTTTCTTAGTTGTTTTCTTTAACTACTACTTATAGTGTAATCAATACTGTACTGCTATAATACATATTATCATCACTTAATTAGTTTATGTATATAATTCCATACCTGCAAATATGCTACAGGTAAAAAAAAATTGCATGTCAAAATAATAAAGGATAACATAAGTTTTTTCAACCAAAACATTTATATAAGGCTTATCTCAGCATAAACAATCCTACATATGTAATGCATTTGAAAAAAAAAATAGATTGTCATTTAATCAAGAAATTCAGGATAAGAGATGTTACTCCAGCTTCCCATTTAAATGTCATATTAATATAAGGGCTCAAGCTACAGAGCAACTTTATAAAGTTGTAATTTTCACAGAAGCAAAATTTTCTGCATGTAATAAGTTTGGTTAAGTTTAATAAAAAACTTTAAACAAAAAATGTAGAAAGGCTTGAATGAAAATTTTTGGGAGTCTTTATCTTAGATATATACTGATATGTAATTTGGTCGCACATCTAAATTAACTATAAACTGAATAGATACACTAAAAACAAATTTATGCTTTTGCAGACTGTACCAAGATCAATGAGTAAGCAAATCGTAAGTTTTTCCTATTCTGGCAATAGTAAAATTTGAGTAAAACTATGAGAAATTAGGTATTCTCCTCATTTGTGGCAATTTTTTATATTGATGAAAGATACCATGTGAGTATAGCAGACAATGTGAAAATTCATTAATTTGCAAAAACCTGCAGTGCAAAGTTTTTGCTGTGAAAACATCTTAGCTCTCATAACATTTGATAGGAGTAATTTTGTGAATGGAACAGAAATGTGTTAACATGGTGCTGCCATTGGTGAAAGCCTCAGAAATCTTGAAAATATGACAGACACGCATGATTCATTCACACACACACACACACATATATATGGCTTTGATGAACATCGCAGAATTTACACAGTGCATAGGTATTAAGAAATAAGTATAATTTTTATAATAGTACATTTATCCTTTAGAACTTTGTTAAAATTTGTCATAAAAAGAAATAATGACAACTTAAAAAATACATTAAAAGCTGACAATACAATTTTGACAACCCTTCGATCCCTTAGTCAACATTAAAAAATATAGAGAGAGTGCAGCTTTCATTATACTGTAGACCCCCAAAAAATTGTTGGCCAACATATATTTGACACACTGTTGAATAAAATAATTTCTTGATTAAATATTTTAAATAGAATAAAAAAAAGACAACCCTAGAACAGGCATAGACAATGAGGGTATATTACAAATAACAAGAATTGAACAAAGAAACATAAGTACTGGAACAGAAAGTTTAATGATTAATAAGCAGATACCATCTCATACAAAAAATGTGGTCAAAAAAAATAGTTAACATATTTTCCTACTAAACAAAGCCTAATTGTAATTTATTATATCAGTAAACCTTTATTATTTATGTAAACAAATTATTTAATTTTTAAGCCTAATTTGCTATCAAAAAGATTGGCATGTTTAGCTATGTTATTGAAGTTATTAATTAATCTGTATAAAAGATCAGTGGAATTGTTAGACTAAGAAGTAATGTTTGAGAACGACTATTAAATTGAGGTACTCTGAGCCCAGAGTTTTCGAGGAAATAAAAATAACAACCCTTTATTTTAGAACTATAGCAGTTACGGATAGAGTTTAGTAGCTTTCTGTGTTCAACTAGGGGAAGTAAAAAAAGGTTTTGAGAAATGCTTTTGATTAGTAATTTAAAGTAAATTAGATTGTATGTATTAAAGTTTATCATGTATGTTTTCGAGTTTATATTACGACAAAAAACAACACACAAGATAGATACTGATTTATAAAGTTCAAATGAAATATTCTGTTACTTTGATTTTCCAAAACCTCTTTAACCCTTAATAGGGCGCGCTATGTTTTGTGACATGTGTGTCGCACACGGTCATTATGACCAGGTATAAAAAAAATTCTGAAAAAAATTATAACATTTTACTTAGCTTGTTCTGAGACTTTTAATAAAAGAAACAGTAGTTTTAAAATTCCTTTAATTTAATAATAGTGATTATTTCTTATATAATTGTAATGTAAAAAATATATAATACATGATTGTAAATACATTAAAATTGTCAACATGTTGTTTTTCATCTCACACTGGATAACATCAAATTCAAAATGTTAGTTTTCTTTTGTATCTATTAACCTCCATGCACCGAGCATAACACACAATTGGCTCATAATATAATATTATTGTCACGTTATTTTATATTTTATCCGACACATAAGAAATTCTAATTTTTTTCCACATATCATTACAAAAAACATAAGCAAAATATACAGTGTAACATAACACTTACTTGCCTGCCTACAAGTCCATGTCCTCATCACTCTGAACCTCTTTTGTTGAGCAGCTGGTGCAGGTTGTAACAGTGTGTTCTCTGCAGATGTAGCTGTTGCATTCCACACATGTGCTGGTTTTTCGATTCTTCTTCCACGAACAGAAAGCACATCGTTCGGGAGCATTTTTTGCAGCAGCCACAGTTGGTTCAGGGATTCCTGCCAGTTGCCTTACCTTCACCTGTAGCTGTCGAGGAAGACTTTTTATTGCAGCACGTACTTTCAAGTGGTCAACACAGAGCTCATTTGACAGTTTTTTCAAATATTCTCGGCGGCTCATGTTGTTTTGGGTGTTGGCTTGGAACATGATGAAGCTGTTGATGCCGGCAATGTTCAACAGAGTGAAAAAAATATTTAGCGGCCAACGGCAACTTGTCATTGCAACAGAGTAGGTGGCTTTCAGCTCGTCAACAGTGTCCACGCCTCCTTTCGTTGCATTGTAGAAGGTGAGAATCTCAGGCTTGCATGCGTTACCCGTTTCTTCGTCAAATGTGTCGGAATGGTGCATTGTAGACAGAAGAAGCACAACTTTGTTCTTCTTCGGCATATGAGAAAGTAAAGTGCAGTCTTTCCCAAAAGCAAACATGTTGCTAGGAGCCAATCGCAATTTAGTTTGCAAGAATATGGGTGGTATCTCCCTTTTATTTTTACGAATGGTACCAACCAAAGACAACTTGTGGTTCTTGATGAGATCAAGAGCAAGTGGAACGGAAGTGAACCAATTGTCTGTAGTAATATTCCGCCCACTTCCAGAAATTGGGGCTGCCATCCTTTCCACAACCTTGTGCGCACTGTTTTCTACCTTGAATGGACCATCCGCTGAGTACCCGCATAAATCTCCATGTTGAGAGTGTAGTGCACTCTAGAATCTGTAAGGGCAAAAATTTTAATCCCATACTTTGCAGGCTTGTTTTTTATATATTTCCGGAAACTACAACGACCTCGGAATGATTCCAACATTTCATCCACTGTAGCGTACTCGCCAATTGTGAAGTGTTGCGCACATCGACTTACAAATTCATCAAATAGCTTTCTAACAGGAGCCAATTTGTCTCGTAATTTTCGTTCTGCCCTGTCATTCAGATCGTCAAAACGCATAGCACGCAATAAAAAATACACTCTCTTTATAGATAATGTTGCGCCAAACTTATCTACACCTGTACCATCACTTGCCCATAAGTCAGAAAAATTCAAGTGAGCTGCTCTTAGTACACCTGCCAAATAAAGCAGCCCGAAAAGAGCCTTCATTTCATTTATGTTTGTATCCAATGCATATCTTTCACATTCATAGTTTTGGCGAAACTTTGCTATGCAAGTGTTAGTAAAGTTCACTATTTCGTCAATTACAGAATCTGGAAAAAAAAAAAAAAACTCCAGCACTCAAGAACAGTTTGTGTATTCCGTGCTAATTCTTTCACACCTGGCAAATGTGTAATGATATTTTGTTTCCTCACCCGAACTTTTTGTCTTGGTTGATGTATATTCCACTTTGTAGTATTGTCTTTACCTTGGTAAATGGTACCCTGTTGGATTTCTTGTTCATTATCACTTTCACTGCCTGATGTTTCGGTGTCTGTATTGTGATCACTGTAGGTTAGACAGTCTTCATCTTCAGAAGCATTTCCACCGACATCGTCTTCGTCACTTTCGTTGAAAACATGTGTTAAAAGTTGTCTAATTCTTTCTTGTTCTCTATTACTTACAGTGTAATCACTGCAATTACTAAACATTATGAAAAGTTCACTAAAAGTGCTGAGAACTGCAATCTATGGCAGCATAGAAATGTTCCATCGAAGGTCGCGTACGGTGTTATTTTCCGGGATACACAAATAAAATGAAACTTTAAAGGTCGCGCACGGTCATAATGACCAGCTGAAACATTTCATGGATCCACTTTGAATGAAAGAGAGAACGCAACTGGCAGACAATGCCAGATTTGTAATTCTAGAACCCTATGACACAGCTACTCAGAAGAGCGGATGATATGACAGCGTGTACAGTCTCGTAGCAGTGAAAATTGATCATACCCGGTCATTCTGACCATAGCACGACCGATTAAGGGTTAACAGAAACTAATATGTTGTACGTAACACAAATAAGTAGATTATAAAAGTTTAAAAATATCTATCTACATAAGGTTTTTACCAATAAATGGCTCTAGAGTATTTTGTACACACCTATTCATAAGTTATGTCTACTAATGGTTTTTCTAAATGTCACTAATTATATGATTGTAAGTTGAAATTCTTAATCCAACCTGAACTCTAATCAAATATGATAAAAAAGTATTTATAAGTAGTGCATCACTGGTTAAATGTCCAATGAATAGAGAATGTTTATTAAATTTACATATGAAAGTAGCATATTCAAAAAGACTGTCAAAAGCCTGAAATGTTTCAAATATCAATCTAAGAAATTTTAAATGGATATTTTCAATTCTATTTAATTAGAATCAGAGTTATTTATCAAATTACAAATTACATAATAATTTTATTTAGATCTTAACGAGGTGAAGAATAAAAAGTTAAACTATCAGGCGTTGATGAAGAGAAAGTTAAAAATTTAATAACATCTAAAGTTCTTGATATGCTACTAATATTATTATCTACCAGTTGGTGAAAATAATGATTGGTACCCAAAATGACTCCAGTCTTTAATGTGGTCATCATGTTTAATGTCATTACTTACTATATGAAAATTAAAATTAATCTAACGAGTGTTTCTACAAAATGTTTTACAAAAACTTATATGACATATTTGAAAGACAAATGATTATTAGAACACCAGGTCTGAAAAGCTGGAATATTACATTGATGAACACAACCCATATTTTCCAATAATGGTTTTATACCATTTTATGTCATCAGCCTAAAGCAATATTTTAGAATTTTTTATTCTGTTCTTAATATAATTTATCAAAATATTAAAGAGTATGAAGATAAATTACCACCTTGTGGAACACCTTATGTAATATAATACCTTAATGATAGGGCAATCACATCTCTTACTAAAGAACATCTATGTATTGGTTCGATAATTAAAAAAACCATTCCACGTATTGCTTGTTAAGGCCTAAAATGGATAATTTTTAATAAGATTGTGTTGGCAAGAATCATAAAATAATATCATCAGTTTGATGTCTGAATGTTATACAGGTATACAAGTCAATCATTTACTTATACAAACAGATTTGTTTAAGTTGATCGTCCAGTAAACTATGTTGTTTTTTCAGAAATAATACAATTCAGATTAAAATGAATATGCCTATTACTAATTTTGTCTAAATTCTTTTGAAAAGTGACATAAAAATATTTGTTGATATTTTGTGACTAAATTATTATTTCCATTTTTGAAGTCAGGTATCACTATTGCATTATTACATAAAGGAAAAGTGGTATTGTTTGGACTACAATTTAAATAAAAAGTCAACAATGGAGTGAAGGTGTTAACATAGCCCTTTAATAAAAAATTAGGGATACCACTGATATGAGTTTTTTGATTGCTCACATTACTACTATGAGGCATTACAGACCATTGGCTTTCCCTATTTTGTCATGATATTTATGAGATTAAGGTTAGTTTTAAAGTAATGCAGTATACCAGCCGATAATATAGTTAAAGGTTATGGCGACCTAGTTTTGTAATGGTATTTTATTGAAATTAATATTTGTGTAAGTAATTCTAATATTTCATTACTTTATTTAGAAAAGCTACTGTATATTCTTACCAATTTTTACGAGGCTGACTAGGTTACAATTTGTGTGTGTGATATTATAAGTAGGTATTTTATTTCATTTATATATTATTTTTATAACTATAATTTTATGTATGTATTATGTAGTGTGTTTGTGATGTTTTTAGGACATGAAACAGTGGTTCCTGTGAGAGAAAAAAAGATAAATGTGCGACGCCAAGGCGCCGAAACAATAGACAATATTTATTGCCACGACCGTGGGAAGAGCTCTCTGACAATTGTAGAAAAGTATTTGTAGGCAATAGGAAGGCAGCTTTTTCAAACTCCCTAGTTGGTACTTTTTTGTATGGTTTTTTGTACTGTGCTTTGTCTGGCTTGTCATCGCTCAGATGTTACCATGTGAGGTTACACTAGTCTATGGCTCACAAATTTATTATTTTAATTTCACTGACCACAGTCATTGGCAGGAGCCCATGATGGGGCAATACTGCAATAGTAAACTTTTTGTATCGTCCGAAGAACATTATGTTTCTTTGGTCATACTATCAGTTCAAAACTGAATGCAGGATATTTTATTAACCTCAAATTCTTTCTGAGTCGAACAATAAGTAGCCACGAACTGTGTTGATTTAGTCAAACGTGGACATTGTAAAAAATATTTTGTAATGGAAAATAAATCTACAATATTCTACCATAAACTTGCTTATTTAAAATATTTCTCCACAGACAATCATGAAAGAAAACAAAATAATTCATTTTGCAAGCACGTGTAGAAGGGATTAACTAATAAGGCAACCGGCTGGCCAAAAAGCTATATTACACATTCTGTCATAATCTGGTTCAGTAAGGTCATGTAGAATGACAATTAAGAATCATATTTAGTTTTAACTTCAGAAACATTGAGGTTTGTCACCTTTAGTTCTGAATTAATACAGGTAACAATTTAATTTCCTTGAACATCAGGTGAAAATCTTGAAACGAAGATTGCATTCATTAGAGATTGATCTCATTTGGCTAGTTGTAAATTTTTTTTTATCATTTGTTTACTTTGTAACAAGTCACAATCATGCCCTGCTCCTTGCACATTCATAAACACAGAAAAAAAATTGTCTCATCGACAGTAGCATGCAGTTAGGTATAAAATTCTGTTTACGATCACAATTATTCGAAGGCTGTTACACGTTCAACATTAATAAAAGAGTTTATTACTTTTGTAATTTATTCCTCTCACAACAAACAATAAATTTCTTGGGCCGCCGAATGGCGTGACTTCACAGCCAGGCCCTCGCACAACAACTGACAAAATAAAGCACATTACAAAGCTTACAGAAAAATTCACTTAGCTGGGGACTTCCCCGAACTGCTGCTTTCCTATTTGCTACAAATATTATTCTTACAGTTAACATTCACTGATTTCCCTATTGGAGGGCTACCTATGGTTCTAACCTAAGATACAATTCTGGGATTTCCCAGTCAGATAGCCTTCCCATGGGCCGGGCGAACATCTGTCTCTCTCTTACCGAAAATGTGATAAATAATTGTCTTGTCATTTCGGCACCGTTGTGTTGCAGCATAGCTTTCTTTTTTTCTGTCTTACTCTCTATCCCTCAACACAATGCTCACTGTTCTAAACCCACTATAAAACACATACATACATTTATAATTATTCAAAGAACATTCAAATAAAATAAAACATTAAAATTCATACTTACATACATAATAACCTAGCCAGCCAAGTGAAATTCAGTAAAATTACAGTCAAGAGGCTTTTATCCTACTAATATTATAAACGTGAAAGTTTGTAAGTATGAATGTTTGTTACTCTTACACGTAAAAACTACTGAATGGATTTTAATGAAACTTTACAATAATATAGCTTATACATCAGAATAACACATAGTCTACATATTAATATGAAATTCCATCCTTAAGGAGTAAAAAAGTGAAAATTTCATTTTATAACAGAAAAAATCATAGGTCCTAGACATACAAATGTTGAGTGAGTGTAATTTCTCTATGTCTACCACACGATAATACACATAGTAAGGTCTTGCAAATTCATATTTTTCTCCTTGGTGAGACCAGCCCGCTTAGTGGAGCTCGCAGCGGCTAGCAAAATAAAGGTGCTAATAAAAGTTTGGTTCTTAACTTCGTCAATAGATAGAGTTGCCTTGAATTTTAAACGCACCTTTGTTCGATGCGTTTGTCATGTCTTTAATTTTCATTTGTTTGTGCCGTATGCGTTCCTACACCATTTATCCGAAAATTTTGGTGAGTTGTTATGCGGATGCCCGTGAAGGTTTCTGAGACGGTATAACTATTTTGCAATAGTTGAAGCACGAATCGTTTCGTCTGTTTTTGTTGTCTAACTGTGCACGCATGAGACAATTTATTTAAATATAAAAGAGACAGAGATAGAGTGATATATATATATATATATATATATATATATATATATATATATATATATATATACAGAGTGAGAATGAGAGAGACAGAGAGATAAGTACCTATAAGATAAGAAAGACAAGGTATAGAGAATGAAATGGGTTAGATAAAGAGATATATATAGATGTATAGCACTATATAGATTTATATATAGAAGAGATAGAGATAGTGGGAGGTATATATGTAGATATAAAGATATAAATAGAGATAGAGATACATATATATAGATGTAAATAGAGATAAATATATATTTAGAGATAGAGATGGATGATTTGTATATGTGTAACTACTTTAAACATATTAAAAAACAAAACTGAATGAGGCATTGCAATGCATGCTGAGCATTAGCTAGATAATGGAATCATTTCAATATTAGTAATCTCTTATTTTTCAGCTTTTTTCTATAGTGCTTTATAAAGTCTAGATTACATACAGACCACCAATTTTTCGATATATACAGGTAAATAACTATACACTGGCAGAACGTCTGTCGGGATCTGAAAGTGATATAAATTATTTTGCACACTTGACATTCAAATTAAGAATACAATTACTAACTATATCTGATTTCGAAAAAGGTCCCCTTCACCCTGTTTTCAGCCCGGGCAACGCCGGGTACTGCAGCTAGTAAATAATAATTAGCAAACTCACAATTTAATTTGAGAAATTTCCTTTTTATTTTTTTTCCATTTGTAGGTAGGAGTGATAAGACTTTTAGGATTTCGGGAGGGATACACATCCCCCCTCCCCCTGTGTACGCTACCAACTAGATGAGATGAGTGAAAAAATGAAAATGAACAATCAAGAAATGAGTAGGTGGGGAAACGGCTCATAGCAACATCTGCCACGTTTCCCAATCACATAATATCAGTGTTTACTCCAAAGAGAATTGAAACATTATTACCTTGGTAAGAATGAAACCTAATCACCTTGGTGAGAAGACAAGTCATCTGACCACTCAACCAGTATGTCGAACTACTGAATAAACTGGGAATACATTATATTGCAAATTTACTATGTTAATAGTGTCATCATTTTACTTACATATATCTCCATCTTTCTGTACAGTCCATAATTAAGCAATAAATTGTGTGTCATTCTTATGCGATGAGGCTTCATCGGATGTCCCTGTCCATAATAATAATTGCCAATGTCACCTGCAAGATAAACAAAACAAAAATATACATAAAAACAATTTAAAGTGTCTATAAATAAATGGTAAACCAATTTCAAGAACCTTAAGAACCTTTAAATTAAATTTTCTCACAAACATTTTTTAAATCACAGGGTGATTTAATATATACCAGAAGGAACCATAATTTTGTCACCTAATAATAATGAGGATTGTATTAACCAAACTATAACAAAATTATTTATTAAAGTCAGAACTTTTTTTATGATTTCAAAAAATAATTAAAATATTAATATTTTTATTCTAAGATACTACATGAAAAATACTCCAAAATAAAGTAGAATGTGCTCTAAGATCAACTAGCACGTTAATTTGTACAGTACCAAGAAGTACTTTTTAAGAGCCAATAAACTGCAATACATACTACGTACTCTTAACGGGCAATTATAACAGCAGTCTCATCTAAGATGTTTGTCCATCCTACACTGAACCTAGGTAATGACATAAGTACTATTTTAATTGAAACTACGTATATTTAATTTCATAATTTTGTCATGTTTAAACTAACCATTCTTTAAGTCATGTAATTGTTTTCTCAAAGGGCAAAAACAACTTTGTATCACATAATAATAATAATAATTTTTTGTACTAAGTAAAATGCTTAGCACTGTAACTCCTATGTACTTTCTAGAAACAGTGAAAACAATTTGTATTAATGAGTTTTGTAATAACAGGAATTTTATAAACACAGTTTCACTGTGAATATAATAATCAAATTTAAGTATAAGCAAATGTAATATGAAAATTACCTACTATTCACAGGAATGACCCAATTTTGAAGTTAGAGCTAAAACCTTTTAAAAAATTATTTCTATATGATATAAGCAGTCTCCAACTATTTACATTTAATGTATGACTATTAAGTGAAGTAAGGCATAAAAAAAAAGAGCAAGTTAGGAAATTAGTTGGAAATTAAAGATTTGTGACACCCCTGGATGATCTAGCACGGAATTCCCCCAAATATATTCTCCCTAGTACAATCAACATCATCAGACTTATATAAACATTTGATAGTCTCCTTATTTTGTATGATTGTGCACATAGTTAAATTGCTTAAAACTAAAGCACGACCATCATAGTGTGGCCTTCATGACATTCTGCACACTATAATACTTCTAATTTTGTCCTTAATACTTGAACATGATGCATTACGCTCTCACTTGGAAGCCATGATTCCAACTGCAGGTGCTTGCAGACCTTGCTTTGTTTTGTGCGTGCAAGACTGAAGCTCCTCACAGCCCAGTATGGCCCGGCGACAACGGTACCACCTGGCGGCATATGCGCGGACGTAAAACATTTGGTCCTTAACACTCCATAGCCCCAACCGAACTTGCCATAGCTGGTGTTTATAAAACAGCCGATAGCGTAGTCAGACGACCGCACGCATCTCTTCCCCCCTAGTATGGCTAACTGTAAGCAACGGTAAATCTGCTGTTTACCGAGTTGAAACAGACTTTGTGGTGGTTCCCGATTTTTTTTTGCTCGTTGCAATTTCGTGATAACTGAAATTTACAGATGTGCTATTCAAGACTTTGGTAGTAAAATTAACATTACGCAAAATGAATTCGCGCAATCTGAAGACAAGCTAAGTGAGGGATTGGTGTACTTCCAAAGACTGATAATTCCTTAAAATAGTGGGGGGGAAATTTTGCAGTGTTGTCAAAACCTTTGCAAGATAGCAGTAAAGTATCTTGGAATACCAGCTACAGAAGCAGAAAGTGAGAGTTGTTTTTCATTAGTAAGCAATATTGTGTCAACAAAAAGAAAGGCCTTGGTTACACAATATTTGGAGGAATAATAAGTGTTTCTTCATGAGAACCAAATATTATTTTGAAGATTTGATATTACTCCAGTGTTTTATGTTAATCAAATTAAATCTTAAGTTTGTTTGTTTTAGTATATTTACATTTTTATTTAATTTTTAGGCCTAATTTATATTTTACTATCGTGAAGGATATTAGAGAAAAAACATATTTACAATATACAAAATTGGCAGGTGGCATACATTTAAATTGATTTTTTTCCCGATACAGTTCCAGTGGGAAAAAAGTTTTCCTGCCCGAAAATTTTCTGAATCAAAAAATCATTTCCTGTACCTACAGCTTTACAAAATATGATAATCTTCAAAAATCAAATATTTTACTACCCTTCTAGCGAGTGTTTTAAAATTTTGGTTATTTTAAGAAAGAAAAAAGGAAAAGGGACTCATAAACCCTAAAATAATATTTGAGATTATAACTAATTAAGTCTTGCCTACCTGGAAATAGAGCTGTGCCAAAAGGTTTTACATGTTAATTACTATTTAGTGCAATTCAGCCATTTTTAATTACATCATTTTCAAACAAAAATGCACTGTGCATTACAAAGAAAACAATGACATGTCATAGAAAAAAAAATTATTGTAGTTTTATGTTTTTATGTTTATATTTTAACTACACGTAATTTAAAATAATTAGCAACAACAAACTTTATTAAGCATTTATAGATTGTTTGCTTAACTGGCTATTCTGAAGAAAAAATATAATCAACTAAATAATTTTTTCCTTCATCTACAATCAACATTGTTATTTTCCTACAGGTCTATGTCATATAAAAAGCAGATTTTTTTTATCTTTTAACTATTTTACATTTCTCTGGTTTGTTTACTTTACTGTGCTATTTTTTCCATAATTGATGACCATATCCAGGTCCATATGTGAAGCTTAATATTGACAACACCTTCTGCACATACCCAATTAATGCTAAAAGCACATTTATCCAACTTGGTAAAGCACAATTCAAAAATTTTGAAATTAATATGTTAATGATTTCTACTATTCCTTACCAATTATATTGTTTGATTTTTTAATTTTATTTAGTGGAAAGAATTCTAGTACTATATTATGTTTTATTTATTGAATGGTTTTGCTAAACATTTCAGTTTGGTAACATTCTCTCTCTGTAGGAATCTTTTATATTTTTGATGTGCAAACATCTTAGCTCTCTGTATACAGCATTTGGTTGGAGTAATTTCGTGAAAATGGAATGGAATGTGTGACAACGGTGCTGCGTCTGCGCAGAAGTCTCAGAAACCTTGAAAAGATGGCGGACGCACATGTATCAACATAGACTCATAGCTATATTGCCACTTTGGTAATTATTAGGGTACATACCAAAAGTATTGGCATGCCAAATGAAAGAAACGTTTTGATAGTGAAACTACCCTGGAATATATTGGGTAAACTAAAAATAGTCCTAGTAAAAAGTAATCCTAATTTTAAAATGACCTAAAAATAACTGGCTTTACAATGATTATAAAACGTATTCTACTTATTGTTTCCCAACGGTCTTGGTAGCAAGGTGGTAAGGTGTGCACTTCGTGAGTATGAGGTCCGTGGTTCAAATATTATCAAAAAAATTTTCTTTCTTTTTAATAACATGATAATACTGTTGAATCAGCTCAATAAGGTTACAGTTCGTTGGTAGGAAGTATATGCAAACTGATTTCAGTTGTTTAAGCAAAACCAAATTCACAAACATATGATATGTGTTTAAAAATGTTTCCGGTTAATATTTTGGTGTGAACAATTTCTAGTATTAACGTTTAATGAATTTTAACAAGATGGGCAGTAGTTTAATATAATTATTTATCAAAAATCAAGTTCAAATCTGGGATCTTATTGACTGCAACTTTTATTTTGAAAAATACTTCAAAGGTAGCTCCACGCTTGTAATGCTTTAGAGAACCAACATACTTTTTTTAAATATCTTTGACGCCATGTTCGTCCCAACACAATTTTCCTGGCTAGTAAATACAGGTACTTTTTAAGTTCCTATTATAGAGTGTTCTGACAATTCAAGTTTACTAAATGTAATCCAGTATAGTTTCACTACCATAAAGTTTAATTTCACACACCAATACACTTAGTACATCCCCCATGGGTCCACCAACTTGAAGACTTCGACTTGTGGCTATAGCAGCAGTTTCTGCATGCAAGTGCATTATATTTTCTACCTGTCATATTTCCATTGTGTAATGCATTCTAATTTCATTGCATTTCTGGTGCTTACCGAACTTTCACCCTCAACGCACCTAAAGAAATATAACCTCAAAAAAGATAGTACCATTTTGTTAAACAGAATTATGGGTAGGTTTTAAAAAGGAAATATTTTTTTTTACGGTTTTCTCTTACAATGAAAAATTTTCATAAATTTATTAAGCTCAGCATTGTTTTAAATCATTCCACATTAAATTTGGTGTCTGAGTTTCGTATTAAAAGTTTATTTGCAACATGAAAACACAAGAATTTGTTAGTTACCGAGGTTAGATTTTTACACATCAATGGCGAGTACTGAAAGACTTGCTCACAATTTTTATTAATCAATGGTCAGTCTTTGGAATGTAATAGCCCTAAACTGATTGTGCACAAATTAAATTAGTAAATTCAGAATTTATAACTGTGCTTTCTAAATTGAATTAATGAAATAGTGTCCATGTAAATTTGTGAGATATAACACAATTATTTAATTAGGTAGTACTACCATATTTAAATGATTTTCTGGTGCATTAAATAATTTTTTTAGACGAATGTGTGGACGATCCATTCATAGGACATATGGTGAGACTGAAATAGTTGCGGTGTTGTTTATTTGAGTAAATTTTTACATTGCTAGTTGAGCAATTTTTCTAGGAAGGCTAAGTTTTGCATGTTTAATGATCATAACTAAATTGAAGGGTTTGGTTTGAACAGATAAGGGTCATCCATGTGAAATAAAACCCTTTTGATAAAATTTTTACCTCACCATCTCAGATTTTGATGAAATTTTGCACAGATGTTACCTCCATACAGATTAACAAAAATATACAATTTTAGAATGATATATCCATCCGTTTTGAAAATATTGCTTTGTAAATTTTCGAAAAAACACTAAAAAAAAAAAAAAAACGACAGGCATATTTTAAAATTACCATAACTCTTCTCCAAATTAAGTTAGAAAGGTGAGACAGGTATCATTTTGCAGCATTTGGTATGGCCTTTCATGTGATATGTAACACAATAATGACTAGAAAAAAAATAATTTTCAAAATTTTTAAAATTTAAAATTTTGGAAAAAGTGCATTTTTAATTTTTTTTCAAAACATTCTATAAAATTTTTTGTACAAATATTAAATTGTCTACAAAGTTTCAAAGTGGAGAGTTAATGGGTTCATAGTAAAATTAATTGGTAATTGTAACCATATTTATACTTTACCCAATTATGATATTTAACCATTTTTATAATTATAATAAGTTATGTTGAAAGTATAAACACATAAAATTGATTAATAATCACTAATAACACAATTGTAATTAATTCTAGTGCTACACTTGCTTGTCTCTGATACAGGATTTCAAAGATTAGTTCAGACAAGCATCCAGCTACTGGGGATTCCCCTAAATTTGCTTTGGGATTTCCCTAGCTTTGGGATTCCCCTTACTTTGGGATTCTCCTTGCATTGCCTTGGGATTCCCTTAGCTCTATGATACCCTTGCTTTGCCCTGGGATTCCCCCCTAGCTCTTTCAGAGTACTGTACAGTAGTGGTTTCAGCTAGTTTATGCTAGGAATCTGTATCATTCTGGTGTAGTATCAAAGTTGTTAGTACAAGTATCAGTGCTACGCCTATATAAAAAGTGACCATTTGATTTATATTATTAGTGGAGTTTATGCATTCTGAATTGAGAATGTTGATATTTATTTTTAAAAAAGGGAATGTGTTCATCATGATAGTGACTGAAACCCTAAGGTGGGCAGTTTACGGTAAGAAATGGTCCTCAGTGAATCATTTTTGAAGTTACAGTGTTTTAATCCATTAAAAAAAAGCAATCACAACATTAGGGAAAAAAGAAAATTAAGGAATGTTACTAGTTGGATGTGCAGTTTGTTTTCTGGATTGCCAAAGGGAGCAAACATTTGTGATAGCTGTAGAATAGAAATTACAACATTACAAACTGCTACCGCTTCTTCTTCTTCTTCTACTCACCAGGATAACGAATAAAGTTCAGATTCTGATAAAGATCCCAGTTTTTCTGCACCCTCAGAGGTGATTGGTTCATTAAATATTTCACTACAAGGGCTAGGAGAATCTCTTATTAATAGGAAAAAATTTGAATCAAAAAGTTATGCAACCAGAAAAATTAAAACAATTGACTCCAATATCAAAAGGAAACTTTTTGAGTTGCCAGATAATTTCTCTGAGGATGATGGTGAAGATTTAGAGGAATACGTTTTGCAAAACCTCAAAGCCAATTTCTTGAGTTCTACTAGTAGGAGCAAGAAGTTAATGATATTAACCTGTTTACCACCAAATTGGGGAGTTAGAAAAATAATGCGAGAGTTTGATGCACCAAACTACATGGTACGACAATCAAAAAAACTCTTGGCTAAAAAAGGAATGTTAGAAAGTCCTAACCCCAAACCAGGCAAACACCTCTTAGAAGATGTAGTTGAAGCTGTCCATTTATTTTATGAAAATGATGAAGTCAGTAGAGCGATGCCTGGTGTTAAAAACTGCGTAACAGTCACTGAACCTAATAAAAATAAATCAAAAATATCAAAAAGACTTATTTTGTGCAATCTGAAAGAGGGATACACTTTATTCAAGGAGAAATATCTAAATATTAAAATAGGTGTTTAAAAATTTGCAGAGCTTCGTCCAAAGCATTGTATTTTAGCGGTTTCTAGTGGGACACATGCAATGTGTGTATGTACAATCCATCAAAATGTCAAATTGATGATTGAAAATGCAAGATTATGTGATTTAACAAATGGAGAATTCAAAACCTACAAACATTGCCTGCCAAAAATGGTATGCAATCCACCAACAATAATTTGCAATATTGGACATTGTACATATTGTCCTGGTACTGCAGCAATACGGACCGTCCTTGAGAAGTCATTTGAAGAGCACCTGATACGAAATATCACATTTCGGCAGTGGATTTCAGTTGACTGTTGCAATTTAGAGACACTGCAGAAATCATCAGCAGATTTCATAGATTTACTCTGTGACAAGCTGTCAATCTTAGTCTGCCACGACTTTATTGCAGAACAACAGACCTCTTTCATGAATCACTTAAAGGAAAATTTAAAAAAATCTGAATTTGCCATCACACTCGACTTTTCAGAAAACTACAGTATGGTTGTACAAGATGAAGCCCAGACTTACCACTGGACTAAGGGACATGCCACAGTTCACCCGTTTGTGATATATTATAAAGGAGAAAAAGGAATTGAACATTTAAACTACGTTGTAATTTCTGACTGCCTAGAGCACAATACAGTTGCTGCTTACACATTTCAAAGAAATTTGGTTGCTTTTTTGATTACAAAATTTAAAAACATTCCTCATAAGTTCTTTTACTTTTCAGATGGGTCTGCTGCCCAATATAAAAATAAGACAAATTTCATTAATTTGAGTTTTCACAAGCAAGACTTCAACATATCAGCTGAATGGCATTTTTCAGCCACAGCTCATGGTAAAGGGCCTTTAGATAGAGTTGGAGGTACGGTTAAGAGATTAGCAGCTAAAGCTAGCTTGCAACGGCCCTACAAAAACCAGATCTTGACCCCTTTCCAGCTTTATGAATGGGCAGTAGAAAATATTTGTGGTATTAATTTCACTTACACTACTCAAGAGGATTACATAGTGTCAGATATATTTTTAAAATATTGTTTCAATCAGGCAATTACCTTCCAAGGAACTCAGCATTATCATGCATTTATACCTGTTGACTCAAGCACATCAAAAATTACTGTGAAAATATTTTCTGGAGCTACACATTCATCACAAGTAACCGTTAGAAGATCACTACACAAACCGCAAATAGGAGACGTAAAGGGCTATACTGCAGTTGTATATGACAAGAACTGGTGGCTAGCTTATGTTATGGAGAAAAAAACGAAGAAATTGATGAAGTGAAAGTAACATTTCTCCACCCTGCTGGACCATCACCATCCTTTTCTTATCCAGGGAAACCAGATGTATTATGGATTCCTCTCACAGATGTGTTATGTACAGTAAATCCTGTGACACCAACTGGAAGAATTTATGTGCTATCTGAAAATGACATAAAAACCAATGAGGAATTTTTCAAGTACTGTAATTGAAAATTGCAATCAAACATGTGAGTGATGTGAAGTGTTCTTTATATTTGTTTTCATATCTATGCACAAAATTAAAATTTATTTTAATTCTGCTGGGTTGCATACGATTACTTACGGGACAGAACTGAAATGTATCGAAAATAGTAATATTTATTCTCTTATGCACTGAGGGTCGAGCGGTCGAAGAAGTCCGGGGAGAATTGACAGAGAAGACCGAACGGAAATCTTACTGCTCTCAGAGGCAGGCAGTTGGCTGGCTTCCCCCATCCCCCTTTTCAGGCTCGTTGAAGAACATGACACCCCGCTGGGAAATAAGGAATTCTAAGAAAAGCGGATTCTTTCCTCCTACTCCTCCACTACCACCCCCCCTCATCCTACCATAGCTCAACCGTACAGCACGTGTGTTGTGTTCTTTCTTTGCGCGTTTGGGAGAAACTCAGGATCTTAGCCTTAAATAAACTACCCTTTGTTCGAAAGATCCTGGATATAACAAAAATATTATAATGAAAACAATGTTAGAAACAAAAAAAGCATTCCATTTTGGATTTTTATTTGATCTGAAGACGATGCCTTCTACGGTGATTGCTACAGTGACACTGAAGCTGGTGACGAGATCGAAGACTGTGCTGACGCACCTAAAGCTGACAAGATTGAAGAATGTGGCGGTGTCCTGAGACCGAAACATCGTATATGTTCACCAATATTCAATTTCATTATTCATTGTTACAGCACAATATTTGTTAAATTCAGGATCTTTCAATGGAATAAATTCAAACATCAAACAGCAAGCATCATGTACCACAGGATTAATGTATTCAGGATCATGGGATAGACTTAGATACACAATATAAAACTTTTACCACTATGTACTTGTAAACTGCATACAGTATCAAAATTATATTTAAGAGAATTATTACGAAATTTTTTTAGAAGTTTTAAAATAACTACATTTTTGAATTTAAAACCACATGCAAATGTCTTGTTCCAAGAATTCAACATTACAAAAAATATATCCTTGAATGATCCTGCTATTGTAAAATAATTCTGCCATAGCTCATAACATAATAGAAATATTGCAATGCTGTTCTACACAATAACTAGAAAGAAAGGGTAAAATTCTAGTTTAGGGACTTCTGTAAAGAAAAAAAATTCTGATTTTTTTTTTTTTAAGTTGTACTTATCCTTTAGGTGGTTATTTGAGACAAGAGACAAAGTTTATTATATTTAAAAAATTTCAACAAATTTATACCTATGTGATATGATGTTCTCATGTCAGTATGTACATATATCAATACTGCCATGTTAACTGTGTTTTTGTATTTGTTTTGGTCCTACTTATATCAAGTGTGGTATTTTATTAATAATAACAATATTCTTGATAGGTATCAATAAGATACTTTCTGCCACTTTCAAATCCTATAACATGCAAATATAGTGAAATAATTTATGTTGTATATTAATAGCATAGCGGAGACCATTTTCAAAAATGTGGGGATTTGAGTCAGTACGTTACAGCTGGGGCCACAACTGTTTTCTACCCTCAATTTTTTCAATGTTCACTTGAAATGGAAAACAAAACAGGGTGGAAAACAATCTTGGCCATAACGCACTAACAAAATTCCTGTCTTCTAGAAAGCAGTATTAGCTACGCTGTATCTCTGCAGAACAGAGGATCAAGTTGCAGGTAATATCATGTTAACAATAGGCTGGTGACAACAATCAGGTTAATCTCTCCTTGGAAACAGTATTGGACGTGCTGATAAAGCACAACACTGCAACAGCCATGTCACTGGATAGTATCAAGTAAACAGTACTGCGGCCGCCAAGTCAATGCACAGGCTACCTAATCTAACCTATAAATGGCAATTCTCTTAAACCATTAGGAATTCTGAAATACTGTTTTCAGCGTAAGTAAAGGAACTTCTTAAGTTTTCGAAAACCGATTTAGAATTTTATAACTCTCATTTTATACAAAACAGCGAACCTAACAATTAATCAAAAAACTAAAAAATGTATTTAAAATCCTAAACACATACACACACAATAGTTACAATTGTTGTAATGATATTGACATGAATACACCACTTTACCTACAAACTTTTTCATCAGAATCTATTACGAATTTTCGAACGCTGTTTCAGGGTACATTGAGGAAAGTTTGTTGTATTCAAACACAACATTATTGGAATTTCGATTGATTTTTTTCCGGGAAAGCCGCTACTGTAGAATTTGCCTAAAAAGTGAAACATTTTAAGAGAGTAAATAGAAAGTAGGGATGATTGCTTGCCACCAAGAATGTGCCAAACAGAATAAAAATTAAATTTATATTGTTCCAATCTTCAAAGCAGACTTTATCAGTAATAAAAATAAATATTTAATTAAACAAATAATTCCTTCCAAAAGATCAAAAATAACCGATTTTAAAAATTTGTACTAACACAAAAGCATCATGACTGCTAGCCCTTATTCCCAGGACTAGCTTATAGACTTTAAACAAAAAAATACTTACTATCGTAATAATAACAAACACGCTTCTTGCTATGTGGAGTCGCACTCATTTTTACTATATTTTTCTAAATTTAAAACATTTCATTCTCAAACTGAAAACAACACAACGTATTCCGCTTGCCAGTCAGGAAGTTGTTATTTATCACGAATGTGATACTCAAATCTTTGGAAGGACATCCAAAACAGAAATTGAAAAAGAAAGAAAAAAGAAAGAAAATTTTAATGGAACTAAAAGACACCATTTTAGTACCACACGTTTTTATTTGAACAATAGTTTGATTGATAAAGGTGATATTTGGGGCTTTATGACTATGGGTTAAAACCAGGATTTTCTGGGAAATATAAGGATGGGTAGGGAACATAAAGAACATTATTAGATGTAGTAATTGTCAAACTTGAGGTGCTAGCAACATAATCTATGATGGTGGAAGGGACAAACGATCATAAGATCTGCTTGGAGCAAAAGGTCCAAAAAGGGTAGATCAATATGCAGAGCTGGGAAAAATACTATGAAAATGTATTTGAAATACAAATTACAAAATACCTGTGTACATTTATAACAATACAGCTACAAAATACTCAAAATAAAATGTAGTTTAGATAAAAAAAATAGTATTTTAAAATACAGATGAAATTACAAAATACATGCAACATTTTTGTGAGCAACGAAGGACGAATTCCCTTTAAGACAAACCAGTCTTTCAAACATTGTGTCAATCAAGCTGTGGCGTTTATGGATGTGTATTATACCTGCAAATGAAAACAACCTTTCAACAGGACCACTAGAGGTTAAACTTGTATTATATCGTAAGAAAAACTTTCGCACCAGTGGATAACCATCTAGCATACTCGTGTGGGTAGCCTTATCTTGTAACTATTGTAATAACTCAAGTTCAATTTTGTTTGTTTGTGCAACACTTGATTTGTTATTTGTATTGACATCGAATGCAAACCAATCATATTCTGCTGGTGTGTAACTGTTATTTTTGTCATTTCACAGTGGGTTTATGTCCTTTGCAGCCACTGTTAGAACCTCTTGGGTCCGTTTCCTTGTGCTTTCTTTAGTTGCAGTTGCAGGTAACCAACACAATTTGAAGTATGGATGTGCACATGTTGCAATAATGGCTTCATTTATCTCTGAAGTTAATTCAAAATATTTCTCAAATCTTTTCAAAACTGATGTCTTCACAGCTTGCAAAAGATATGCATCAAGTCTGAAAGTTTGGAGTTCTAGTTCTTCAAACTTTTTAACCAATGTAAAAAGCTTTGGTAGTAATTGGCCATAATAGCAGCCATCTCCCTGTACGCGGTCAAGAGCAGCAGCAAACAGGGCTAAATAGGTTTTTAATGGTGCATTTCAATTTTAGTGATTCAAAAACTTTCTGGTAATTTTTCTTGAAATTGTATAATCTGGCAGATAGAATCGTACATAGAATTCCATCTGGTAACACAAGGATAACTAAGTTTATGTCCTAGGATAGAAAATATTATTTCAGCCGATTAGTGTTGGGTGATGAATCCTCGAAATTGATGGATTGCTTTCAATGGCCTTATTGATATCTGTTGTTGCAACGAGATTTAGTGTATGAGATGCGCATCTGAAATGTTGAGGAAGAATCAGTGGATGTTTAGATGTCGTAAGACTGTCATCGACATCAATGAACATTCTCAGCTTCATGAACATATGTGATAAGACAGAAATTTGTAAAATCTGTGATACCGTTTCTGTTCAACTAATATGTACCTTTACAATGATATCACTCACTAGTGCCAGATTGCAAATAAATAGCTAATTCTAATTTCCAATATTAAAATATCCAGCAAATAAATTAGATGTTTTATAAATGCAAGTACCAGTACACAATGTATTTTGTATTTTATAAAATACAAAATAAAGTAAATGCAATTCAAAAGTATTTTAGATACAAAATATAAAATACTGAGACATAACTTTCTACTGATACAAAATACCCAAAAGTATCGAAAATACATATTTAAAATTCTTGTATTTTCGATACTGCCCAGCTCTGTCAATATTGTTGTATGGAAGGGTGGTACAAACAAGGGTGGGATAGTATATCGAGGAGAAATTTTGTAATGACATACAGAAAAGTTTTAAGGGGAAGGTTTTAATGATATTGTATGAGGTACATAGGAAAAACATGTACGTAGGACAATGAGCTATTTGGGAGGCTGATGACGACCACCAGTTGCACTGGCTGTATGCATCAGCACTTCAGCACGCTGTGTGCAAGAATTTCTTCACAGAGTAGTGCAATCCACTGATTCGAAAGCCCCCCCCCCCCCACAACACCTTTCTGAAAATTGATACATTGATAACCTCCCATGTAGCTACCGACCAGTGAATGTGTGTATTCTTCCACCGATTGCTAAGAGTGTGTATGTATTATTCTGCCATTCACCTTAATGTAAAGTTATTTCACAGAATTATATAAAATAATGTATTTCAACAAACTTCACTTATAGGTATTAACAATATGGTCACTAAACCACCCATCTCCAAGTCCCAAGATGAATTAAAATTTTGCCTTATCCCTGGTTGCAGGACATGGCAGTGGTGAATCTCAGGAGGGGGTAAAACCCCTCTGGGCATAGAGCGCTCACACATCGTCGCCAAACAACTCCTTATCTCTCTTGGGATGCCTCTTGCCTGCCCTCTTGCTGGGCATGGGGCAGTGAAGGGGAGTCAGCAAGAGCCCTAGAGCGAGCTCACTAAGGCTGCTCCAAGATAATGGCGGTCGCTCCAGAGGAAGGGGGGGAGGATTATAGAGCGAGCTCCCGAAGGCTGCTCGAGAGAGAGAGAGAGAGAGAGAGAGAGAGAGAGAGAGAAAATTGGGGAGGTGGCCATGTTGGTATCAAAATTGTTTCTCTGCCTTGAATGTCGGCCGAGGCCATAATGGTGGACGTGACAATTCGCCCCCCCCCCCCTTCTTCATAGACCTTGCCTGAGTAATGAAATATATAAATTTTGTTTCACTTGCCTGGGGTCAGCACGCTGGGCTTCAGTCCCAGGGCTGGCCCCTCTACACAGGCCACTGCACTGGACCTTAGGTTAACCAGTAACAGGCTGGTCTGACTAGCCGTTTCCATGGTCATAGGGTCCTGAATGTACGGCCCTGCCCTGGTGGAGAGGGTCTAGTAGGTTCCTGGGGGAACGGGGTTTTTGGACAGATCTGGTTTCCGTCTCTATGGCTGCAGGTGAATCCTGTTCTGGGGAATCCATATTGCTCAATTTTGAAAGGACTCTTTATTCTGGTTGCATCTTGCCTTTATGAAGGCGCCGCTCACCGGCTGTCTCCATGACTACATGGTTGATTTCCTCTTTGGGGTTTCTCCTTTCTGGCACCACTGAACTCCTCTGCCTGAGTTATTTTGACTCAGCTTGGTTGTGGCAGAACGTGGGGAAGGAGTTTCTTGGGGTCGCTGGTCCCCTTGCGCCAACACAACCATAGGGTGGTCTCTTTGTTGTTCCGTGCAGATTCCAGGATTAGGGTTAACACCACTTTGATTAGGGGCATTTGGGTCACACATTCCTTTAGTGCCCCAGTTAAGAGTTCGGTGGGACGTTCGTCCGATGTGTATAGTTTTATCTTCGAAGTCCAATGTCGCCTGCTGCTGCGTGAGCCAATCTTGGCCCAGCACGAGTTCTTCTTGAAGGTGTTTTGCGACTAGACATGGGATCTCCATCTCCACATTGGCTATGCAGCATTGTAACACAGCAGTGCCCAGTAAGGTCATGGTGGATCTCTGGGTGGCAAGCTGGGCCATTTGGCATTGGGACTTAATAGGGGTCCCTGTTATCTGCACAACACTCTCGCGCACATAATTTGTGGTGACAGCCGAGTCGATAAGGGCCTGAATGTGCTGTGAGTCCAGTTGTACCTTGAATCTTGGCAGTTCTTGTTGTGGGTTGTGCTGTATGCACATAATGCTCGGGGTCGGTCTACTTTCGAGCCGATCTTGGGAGTTGAGGTTTTCTACCTTGGGTGTAGGGGTAGGGCTCGTTGGCACCACTTTTTCCCTCCAGGGGCCTACTTTGTTGAGGCTGTTTCTTTCAAAATGCAGTCTTGGTGAAAGTGTTGTTCAGGACAGTGCCAACACTTCGGCAATCTTTTGCTGGGGGTAGCATATTCTTGTACTGGGGTTGGTGGTGACCAAGGTTTACTTGTTACAGTGCCCCTAGTTTCGAGACAGTCTCGCTGCATGGCAGTGGCTCGAACCATAAGTTCGGATAAATTCTCGGGAGGTGGATGCCGCAGAAATGGCTGTATGTTGGGCTGCACCAGCTCTAACAAGGAAAGGAGAAATTCATTTGGGTCTCTCCCTGGGTGTAACCTATCATAAAGTTTCCTTTTCTGTAGTAAGATACTTTCGACCTCCTCTCCTTCCTTTTCTTTGGTACCACATAATTGGGCAGTAAGCTTTGCCAGTCTTGGCTGGTTTCCAAAATGGTCCAGGAAGCCCCCTGTGAACTCTTCCCAGGTGTCGTATAGCCCTTCATGGTTATTCCACCATCTAAAGGCTCCCCCAAGTAGTAATGGACCTATCCGGTCAACCCATTCGGTGGGGTGGAATGCATATGTCTGTAGGGCTTGCTCCCATTGGTGGACAGTTTGCACAGGGTCCTCATGATCCTGACCTCTAAAGGGCCGAGGTGCACTTGCAGATTTTGTACTTGAAGTTGCAATGGGATTAACTCTACACTTGGTGCAGGTAAATGACATCCCAGCAAGGTTCAGTGGTGTATCTTCCCAGCCTAGACAGGCGAGATGGTAGTCGCGATGGCAGGCCTGGCAGGTGACGAGGACTGGGGCAGTTCGTCGCAAAGCAGCGCTGGGGAGCTGGAAATTTTGGCTTCTTCTCCACCAGAAGTTGTCTGCAGGGCTGGCATATGTGGATATATGCCTGTCCAATGACTTGTTCCATGAAACCAAGGCGTTGTAGGTAAAACTGTGCATTGCAGCATACACAAGGAATGCTTGGTCCATCTGTTGCACTGCAGCGAGGTGCTGCACAGAATCCAGAAGACATCTTTCAGATGGGTTGGGCACCACAAGGGGTTATACTGCAATCCTGGAAGTGGATGTTGCTTCGGCTGTGATGAGAAGCTCTAGTGGTGGTAGGTCGTGGTCCTCAGCCTATATAGACTGACACAGGCCCCACATTGGGCGCCAAATTGTCTTATACCTGGTTGTGGGACAAGGCAGTGGTGAGTCTCAGGTGGGGGTAAAACCCCTCTGGGCGTAGAGCACTCACACATCGTCGCCGAATAGATCCTTGTCGCTCTTAGGGTGCCTCTTGCCGGGCATGGTGAAGAGGAGGGGAGGGGTCAGGTAAAGTACGAGGAAGGGGAATCAGCCAGAGCCCTAGAGCGAGCTCCCGAAGGCCACTCCAGAAAGGGGGGGGGGGGGGGGGGGGAAGGATTCTAGAACGAGTTCCCGAAGGCCACTCCTGAGGAAGGGGCAGGGGGGAAAGGATTCTAGAGTGAGCTCCCAAAGTCCACTCCAGAGAAAGGAAGAAGAGAGAGATAAATGATGAAAGCATAATACCTTTTCCACTGTAGTTTTGCTTTCCAAGTTAGAGGTGGGTCGAAAAGTATAAACATGATACTTTGTCACTGATACGCGCCTGTATCAGGAACGACAAACGAGTACACTTGAAAAGTATCAAGTACTTTAGTATCAGTTCAGAATTCGCCTGGAACAACACCACGGCCAATCGATGGCTTAGAATGAAAACCTTGTATCTCATAAAATGCAAATTTTACAGGAGAGACAAAAAACTGTTTTTTTCGTCCCCATCAATCAATGCTTGTACAATTTTTTTATGTGGTTATTGATAAAATATTTTGGATGCCTGAAGAGGGCGTTTTCATGTAATTGTAAAGTCATTCCTGCTAATTATGACATACAAGGTTTTATATCTTAATCGGCATACTGCACGAGAATGATATAAGTGGGTTTCATTGTTAAATTGAGATAAGTGGTTTTCATACATGGCTTCTATAAAAATATACATGGTTTTCAGTGCACTTAGGAGGAAAATAAAAATGATTTTTAACACACAATACCCATTGCATAATTTGTATTTTCCTATAAAATGTACAAATAATGAAAAGGAACACATTAGCTTACAATAATATTCGACTAACTTCAGATAAAAAAATGTAAAATTTAGCTATTAGTTGAAATGAATAAAATGAAATAAAAAACCATGTAAGTTAAAAATATTTACTAAAGTACAACATAAAGAAATAACAAAAAAACAATTATTGCCAAATGGATGAAACATGGCAGGAAAGTTAACAAAGTGGCAATTAAAATAAACATCACATTCAATAAAATGCATAGTAGGTTTTTTCAAAAATGAGTCATAAAATACCTTTTTAAGGAGAAATCGTTTAAGGAAAGAAAATATAAACAGTAGGTAGGCTAGTTTATAACAATAGTAGACTAGTAAATACTACTTAATTTTAATGCAAGTCATATGAAGGCATGAAGATGACATGTAACATAATTACAATTACCTATTGTACGATACACATAATTATTAAGCCATGACATGTACATTCTTAAGGAATAACTAAACTACTTAAAGGGAAAGTACACATTGTTAGAAGGATGCAAAAACAAAATACTTATTGAGCTAGAATACACACTTAATGAAGAAGACTTAAGAGGAAAATACAAGATATTCTGTACTCATGTACAATTTCTGTGAACAATGCACTAGTATTCCCAGTGACAAACTGAGTGTGTCCAGCTTCAAAAAAATTTCTTTACACAAGTGCACAAAGCCTCTGAACTGCAAACCGCGCTTGAATTTTTCATATAATGTGGCAGTCTGTCATAATACACGTGAACTTCTCTGGGCAACACTCCTTTCATTTCTTGAAGATGTTGGAATTTACTCGCTTCCAGAGGAAGTTTTGTTTTATGCAGTGGCTGTAAAACAATGTCTGTCGGCTGTTTGATCCGTCGAGGCAGGTCTGAGTACTCATCTGAAAAGTCAAGCTTAACTTTTATACTACCATCTTGTGAGTACTCGATACACTTCAGATCTGTTACCACAGGGTCTCCTTTCTTCTTGCCTGGACGAATGGAGGACACAAAATTTAAAGTGCTGTACTTTTTAAAAAAATCATGGTAGAGGTACTGTACATTGTATGGCTTTGGGTGTATACGAGCTGTGCGGCAAACTTCGATGTATCCAGCTGGTGAATATATTTCCCGATTTCGTAGTTTCTTTTCTATGGTGCTGTGTATGGAGTCACACTCCATTTGTGTGTGGCCCTTTTCAAGAAACTTTTGAGTAATTGTGAGACCTGTTTCGTAAGATGCAAGGAGAAGTGCATTAGATAAGGTACAGTTCCTATTTTGATAGGTGCATCCATCACTGTAGAAAATGACACCATCATAAATACTTTTGTCTACTTCAGTGGAAATGAAATGACTGATAATACTAGAAAATTCATCAGCGGTAAGTCCTCCCTCTGTCTCGTCCCAAAGATAACAGAAGGCATTACCTGTTTTTAGGTTATAAACTGTAAAATTGTGGATTTTCAATTTTGATCGGTAATACAGAGCTGATGCTTTTAAAGCAGGGCATAAAAGTACTGCCTGTACATCCATAGTGAACACAGCTGTAGTGTTGTTGCTTGTTTTGTCTCTCTCTTTTTCTTGTCGTGCTTTGGTTTTCTTGACTACATGAGCATCATATTCTTCTTGAGCCAAATTTCCTTTGTTAAACGAGCAGCAAACGTCGCACTGATCTTTTTTAGGTGAAAATAAACCAAGATTTAATTCCTCAAAAACAGAGTAAAATGTAAAAATACTTCCACACAAACTCTCTTTCCCTTCTGACTTGCAATACGACTGATATTGTCTGAAAAGTTCAGCCTTAGACTGCCACTTCGGCTCAAGGTACAATTTTTTTGTATCTTTCCTACAATAATGTGACTCTAATTTTGGGAGGCGGCTAAAGAATTCACGAACAATATTTTTATGACTACTATCATATTTGTCTTTCTTCTGTCTGTTTTCACCTGTTTTTGACTTAGTTAGACCTCCTTCACAGTTTCCTTCTCCTGCATCATCTTCTGATTCTTCTTGTCTGTCGACTTCCTGACATTCCTGACCTTCAGGCGAATCTACAACCCAGTTTGAAACCATCCACTCTCCTAAAGACAGCGTGTTCAAAAACATTGTTTTGCATACTCTCAATCTGTCTTCATTTTGACCAATCCGTAAGTGATAATATAAAGATCCCTTACGGCGAAATTCCAAAGAATTCACTCTTCTTTGAGCAAACAGTTCTGTGGTCGACAAGCTGTTTCACTAATATGCGTCTCTCTCCCCAATTCAAACTCCAAAAATCTTGAAAAAGTTTTTTTCTATTTTCTTCTGTTAATCTAGTGCATTGGAACACTGATATTTTATTTGTAGAACAGCACAAACACCGTGGTTTCAGTTCTCTTTTCGCCCGACTTACATCGAAAACACTTTTTCCTGCATCATTCTTTCTCCTCCCACAGTATGCCTGTCCCATCATTCTTTTAAACTTATTCTTCTCTGCTGCCCATGCATGCTTCTTTCTTTTCGCATTACGTTTATTTTTCCCTGGTATTACTTTACTGCTGTTTGGTCCATGAACATTTTCATTATTGTTTTGTTCAGAATGTGTCTGAGCACCATTGTCATTTGGTCTAGTGTCTTGTATAATATTGTCTATAGAATCAGATTGTAGATACTTATTTTCTATTTCATCATGTGTGATTTCTTTTATATTTGTCTTTTCACTGCATACTTCTTCCTGCTCATTTGCTACATTGTTAATGAAAGGTAATTCCATACCACATTCTGCAATACTTTCCTCTACTAAAGGCAAAGGTACTTCTAAATCAATAATGTCTTCCACCGACAATTCTTCAGACATCACATTTATATCAGAACAATCATTATATTGCATATTCTCATCTGACAATAAAAAATTATTTTCTTCTGCCAAGAACATCTGTCGGTCTAAAATTCCATCATCGCATGATGTATCTTGGTTTATTTTAGGTGAGTTCTTTTCTGATGACTTTGAAATTGGCTGTAAAATATATTCTTCACCACAAGGAACCACAATGAATTCTGTCATTTGGAAACTTGCAGGATTGGTTGATCCTTCCATTGGATTTGAAGCATAATTATGTTCAGATGTTTCATGTTCTGAGCATAATATGTGTTCAACATGGATCTCTGGAACATACAAAAAATCACTGCCTTAATAATTTTAAAAGTAGGCCTACTTACTACTTACCTACATTAATAATGTTTCATCTTGCATTATTCTTGTAAAGTGTAAGAGTTTCAGGTAAGAACATCAAACTGATTATTGTCTACCTGTATTTGAACAGCTGCCATCACGGGACACAGTGCCAGGAATTAATTCGTGTCCTGTTAACTTTCCTATTTTTTCTGTGGATCCAATTGCTTCCGAGTTGTGTTCATCAGTACTGTCAGCATTTCCTTTAACTTCTGAAAGAGACGATAATAATAATCAGATTGTAACATTAAAACTTATTAGTAAATAATGTAATTAATTTTATTCTGTCAGGATAAGGTGATACTTTTTGAGTGTTCTGTGAAATTTAAATTTTTCATTGTTCGTATCAAAAAGAATCTTCATCTACAATCATTATCAATGTATACATACACCAGCATTATTCTGAATTGGCCAATTTCGGTTACATTTTAGCATGTCAGACTCTTGTGAAGACTAACATTAACACATTATTGTGGTTATCAGTTGTATGCATTGCAATAGATTATTAAACTGGGTAGTGTTTTAGTTCTGTGATCTGTTTTCTTTGATGATCACTAGTACATAAGCACGATCAAAACAATTATAATTAAATCGTCAAAAAAGTTCCACCTTATATCCTGATTGATAATTAATGTTAATAAAAGAAGAATACCAGCATTATTTGAAGAGCTACAAATCTCTTTATTTTGAACATTGTTGTCTTCTTGCATTTGGATAGCCAACTGGACCAGCAACTTACTTCTAGAGTTCATGTCCTGCAATAAAAAGATTTTATATTGCTTTCAGCCATTTATTTCCATAACTTAACTAATAATTTCTTAATTTAACTGAAAAAAAACCTTAAGAAACTTGAAAGAAAAACGCGGATATCATTCTTGTTTCTATTCAGTTAAAAGTGAAAATCTCGTATATGTGATGTACGATGTTTTCATAAATACTGCAGTGACAATATAAAATGTACTAGGTTTTCAATGATAAAACTGCTTTTATATTATGCACAATTAGGTAGAAATATTATCACAATACAAGAAATAACTTACTGGCTTACCTAAGAGTAGTTGACTGAACAGTAAAACTGCTGATAAATTGATGAACAACTTCAAAAACATAAGAATACAGACCAAACAAACTTGCCGAACATACGTGGTTTTCTCTCTACAATATGGAGTGCTACTGATATACGTGGTTCTTTTTTTCCCCGATAGAAAGCAGTAGGATGCACATATTTTTTTTTCCAGCCCAACATTCTGTGAGATACGAGGTTTTCTACCCAATAAAATTAAAAACGCATTTTCGTCAAAAATTGAGATACGAGGTTTTCATTCTAAGCCATCGCAATGTGCGCAGAACCCGATCGCAGATGATGGTCACTTGGGCGGAGCTTGTGAAAGGGGAGGGAGCAGGAACGACGAATAAGGGATAAAGAAGGGAAATAATGTAGGGGAGGAAGTGCAGGGGAAGGCGTTGAAGGAGAGGCGCAAAGCGAAATTGTTACGAGTCGTTTGGTTATTGTCCCACATCAAAGTACGCTCAGTGCGCAGTGCGTGCACATTCTCGTTCAATAATAAAACTAATGAAATTTTAATATTAAAAAGTACATTAATACAAGATATAATATTTATATTTGTGCACCTAACAGCTATGAAAATGCAAATAAATTCTCAGTTGACACTAATAACAGATGTAATCAACATATGGACTTTTTTTTCGAAAACAATTAGTAACTAGTGTTTTAATACATTAAAATATTACGATTTTATCAAAAATAAAAAATAAAAAAAACAGATACATACATTAGTGAGCATACTATATCAATGTTTACGTTTCAAATGTTTCTTCAGATTAGTCGATGATGATTTATAACTCAGTTTTTGTTTACACAAATTACAATTAGCAAACTCATTATTTTCCGTAAAATTTCCACACAAATGAAGTCTTTTTCGTGCACTTATCCATTCCTTATTTCACTATAAAGATACTAACTGCAAAGCATGACAGCCCGCAACAATGTACGTGGTAATACACGGCCAGGACGAACTGCAGTGAATGTTGAACTGAATGATACTGGCTGTATCAGGCGGGCATGAGAGTAACAGAGGTAGAGAATTACCGGGCGTGATGAATAATGTATCAGAAACACCGATACCTTTTTACGCTGGTGATGACGGCATGGAGGATGTGTACCCTGTAACGAGAATGCTGATACCTTGTCGCTTCCTGGGACCGCTACTGCTCTGATACAAAAGTATCAGATACTTGTAACTAGTTACATTACTGTATCAGTATCAGGTTGGAACAGATACCGAAAATTGCTGTAACAACCCACCTCTATTCCAAGTTATTAATTTACTTTAATTGGTGGGGAGCTCTGGCTAGGGCTGCCATTTCCTCATATACTCAGCCGAGAGCATGTGACAGCGCTGCCAGAAACTATTATGTAGCCGCCGTTTCTTCATATGCTCGGCCGGGAGCGTGTGACAGCGATACAGGAACTATTACGTTCCCATAACTCGCTATGTGGGAAGTCAATTCAAAATTGCGACTCCGTCACTTTATTCGAATCATTAGAAAAGACGGCAGGGCGCGAAGTGTGCGATTTTAAGATTAATAGTGGCTCACGGTCCTGCAAGTAGTTAAGTAGCTGTCGCTGTGGTGCTTGGCTTTAATTTATTTAGTGTAGATGTCAGGCGGGGGGAAGGTCACCCTTTCCCCCTCAGTTAGGTGGCAAACTGATGTATGAAAGTGTCGTGATGTCTGTATTTAGAGGCTTGTAAAGTGTAGTGTCAAAAGTGGCCTAGTTAATCTCGTTGTGTGAGTGTAGTGTTAAGCTCCAAGGCCGCGCGCGACAGCACAGTGACCCCCCAACAGGTATGTGCCCGGCCAGTCACCGAGGAGGCATATAATCGTGAAGAGTGTAGAGTTCCGCTTTGGGAAAGAGGTTTGTTAAGCAGGCAACCGCGCGGGATTCTGTCAGTCCGCTCCCGCAGACAGCCAGTGCCCCGCGCGATTGCGCAGCCCCCGAAGCTGACGGTTGCTCCAGTCCCTCACCGATTCACTCGTTCAGGTTTCTCTCTCCATCAGCCGACACGCCGGGACCCTTAATGCATGGCGCGAGGTTCCGAGGGCACTCTCTTCCCCTCCTGCCAACGATGTGCAGCTTTAGAAGTGTGTGCATCGCCGGCAGTGCCAACACTCCAGGCCCAGCGCGACGTTTAACTTGAAGTTCCACTATTATGTAGAAGTTAATAACCAAGTTTATATACAAATTCTCCATATAATAATTACTGATACAAAAGGGACACATTACAAAAACAGGCCATCATCTGCCACCCAGCAACCAGCAATCAAGGTCACTATTTAACAATTCAGACCACATAGCACTGTCAAGCATTTAACATCGTACATGAACTATAGTCCATCCACGGTAACCTCCTACTTTTTTAAACGAACCTTTGAAAAAACACACCAGGATGCAGCATGTTTGGTTCGTTTGCAAAAATACTTTCCATCATATGCATTAACACTAAATTACCGTATAATGATGTTAAATAAAATTTTACAAAAAAAGTAACTATCTATGTACAATATTATTAATATTAATGATCTCGCATGTGTGTAAATGAAACAGTGAGAGAAGTGGTGTGTTGGCAATGATTAGAACGAAATAGTTCCATAGCCAAAATATATATTTTTTGACTTTCCGCGTGTATTTAAGAATTTTTTGGGTATTTGTTAAGTTTGAACATTTTTTTTAAATCTCTGGTGAAATAAAAACGTTATGTTAACGGTAAAAAAATATTACGTGCCGAAACCGTGGTCGCGCATTAATAATGTTAATAGTCACTTGTTTGTTTTCTCTTTCAGCCGTTTGTCTGCAGTCTGCACTCTTTACGCCATATTGCAGTGTGTTTTAATATATTACTGACCGAGAAATAACGTACAGTTTGTGTTTCAGGATTTTGTGTTAATATTGTGTATTTTAACTTTGTTATATTATTTATTATCTACTATTGTAATGATGGAAATTGTTATCGTTTTTATATTTTGTGTGGTTCTTGTGATTGCTGTAATGGTAATTGGTTCCGGGATGGGGAAAGCTACTTCTTCGCAGCGTCAGATGGACATCATTAACGTCGCTCAGAACTTATATGTTTTAATTAGGAAAGGCGACTTGAAGAAATGTGACGTTACGCAGACGACCGCGTTTCTTCTCAACATCGCAAAGTCAACTGTTCTCAAGTAAGTAGGCTTTTTTCGTTTTCATGCACGTAAAAAAAATATCGACTTGACGCCAGCCGATAGTGCGCCTCTTAGTCGCACAGGCCGCGATGCCTCTCCGACGCCTCTCAAAGCCGTGTGCCACGAACACGCCCGCGCGTGCAACATGGTGCAACGAGTGTGAGTGCACCGAACGACCCGCAGCTAGCACCACTACCGGCCACCTCGGCGGAAGCACTCCGCCGGGTGTGGCAATGTGCTTCCGCCGGACTATAGCATCAAGGGCACATGTTTCCTCTCACAGACATAAACTATGTAATGTATATTTCATCAAATGTTTTTATTTGTTAATTCCATTGTTCAACGTGCGAATAGGTCCTAAACTTGGCCGCGTCTGTTTCCCGCGCGCTGCGCTTCTGGCGCGCAATTGGCAGGCCTGCTGTAGCGCTGTGCTACACGAGTGAGTCAGTACCCACCGGGAGCTCGAAGAGGCTGGTCGTCTTCGCGCAACGTTGAGAGGCCACCTTCGCGCCAATTCCGCAACCGCATCTAGATCGTGAGTTACAACACCACTGGCCGTGCATCACCGCGCATCACCGCGCAGGTCTTAGCAGCAACGTCCGCCACGTACTGTTCGCTCAAAACTCCCCCCTCTCCATAGTAAGCGGGGTCATCGCCGAACAGCCGTACATGCGCAGAGCTCTCTAACCCCGAACAGTCGCGGCCAGGGGATGGATAGCACCATGTAGAGGTTGGTGTGTAATAAAAACCACACTTCACGTAGCGGAGTGCATCATTTGTAGTATAAGGCGTCTTGGGTGGCCTAAACAGCCCAAGGATCACCTCTACGGACACGTCCCTGCCTCCCGCCACTTGGCCGAACCCAAACCCCGAGACCCATCCCGCAAAACTTGATAGCTTTGACGGGGAGGCAGCCGGAACGGTGTCAAAATGGCGCCCACCTAGTGTGGCAACATAACAACGCCGCAAACGCCATCCGAATCGCTGAAAATCCGGCAGAGTTACGCGTAGGGACAGCACAAAGGGGAGAGAAAGCGCGCGCAGACGTGCAGGCGCCGTGGAACGGGACGCGCCGGGGTAATCAGGCCACACCACCCCCCTCCCGCCCCAAGATCGCTCGCTCACTCCCTCCCGCATTCCACGGTTCCACCCCCCCCCTTAAAACTCGTACAGATCGTTCGCTCACCCCCTCCCGACTAACCCCTCGAGCCCCGACCGATCGCGCGCCGAGGACAAACGAGCGCGCCCGAAGATCACCGAGCCGTCACCAGCCGCGGCCGCATAAACAACCGCGAGGCGCGTGCGTGCGGGCAAGACCGCTCGGTCGTAAGCGCAAGGGGGCGCACCCCCGGATCTGCCCGCGCCCGCCACCGACGCTTCATCCCGACGCTCGGGTCGGACAGCCGCGGATCGCGTATGGACAAGAGGCCGGACGTAGCCATCACCATGGAGAGCTATTGCGCCGGGTGCGGCAAGCCGCACACCACCAGCCACAGCACCGGTGAGTACCCCCACCTGTACTGCACATGCGAAACGGTACGCGTCAAGACGGAGGGGCAGCCCAGAACCCAAGCGGGTCCCCAGTGCGCCGCTGTCCACTGTCCCGGTTACCGAGGCGAGATAGCGAGATGCCAGCAGTGCGGAACAATTAAACACCGCGCATGCGCAGACGCGCTGGAATTCGTAAATTTCCGGGACGGACTTTTTCTGTGTGGGGGGTGCGAGCGACGCGCACGAGGGCACCCAGGGGGTCAGCTAGCTACCACGTCCCGCCCCCTCACCGGGCCTATTACCCTCCCGGAGTTCGCGGGCCTCAACCACGAGGATCCACGCGTATTTTTGCGAGCATGCGAGGCGAGGCTCGTGCGGCACCAGATACCGCGGGAAGAGTGGGCGGAACGCGTGAGTGCGCAGCTGCGCGGGGAGGCGCGCGAGTGGTGGGCCCAGGCGGGCAGCTACGACGCAGACTGGGAAGACTTCGCCCGCCAGCTGGAGGCGCGCTTCAATGACACCCGAGCCCTGAACACATGTCGGAGTGAGATGTTCAGCCGTTGCCAAGGTGACGGGGAGGCGGTGGAGACGTTTGTTTATAACAAGCTCAGACTATACCGCCGCCTAACACCCGGGGGTCAAACTAGCGACATACTGCCCTTCATAGTGGAGCTAGTGTCCCCCGAACTTCGCCCATTCTTGCGCGAAGCAGTGACTCGCGGGCTGGATGTTTTTCTCGCACGAGCACGAGCCGTAGAGCATGACCTCCAATCAGCTCGCAGCGCCAAGGGCGTCGCGACGCCCCGGTCAGCCCCGTCCACCAAGGGGGCGGCGCGTGCAGAGGTCGAACGTGCCGTAGTGCCGTACACGGGCCCGCCGCCGCCGAGGGGCAACTACCGGCCCACCGACCCGTCCCCGATGGGGGAGGGGATGCCCCTACCGGGCCCTCCTCACCGTGGCGCTGTACAGACGCGTCGCGACGACCACCGCGGGGGAACACAGGGCGCCCAGGACAGCCGGCCACCCCGCTGCCGCTACTGCGCGACAGAGCAGTACCACTGGCACACGGTGTGCCCGACCCGCGAGGCAGTCTGGCGAACGCGAGGGGGCGAGGTGAAGCTCCCGGGAAACTCCGTCTAGGGGGCGGTGACGCAGCTGGCCACCACCCCCCAATTAACAGCCCAGCTCCGCGGAGAGACGCACCCCGGCGCCGCGGAACCACCCAGCCGCCACCCCGCCCACCTATCACAGCTGGAGAGGGTCCGCCTCACCTGGACGCGGTGTCCGCGTCCCGCCCCAGGTCGCCGGCGAGCGACGCCGTCCACCTGACGTCGGCGCCGCCCACGCACGCTGCTGCGGGGGCCACCCAGCTGCCGTCCCATCCACCTGGAGCGGGTGGGGGCGGCCCGCCTCACCTGGTCGCGATGTTCGCGTCCCGCCCCAGGTCGCCTGCGAGCGACGCCGTCCACCTGACGTCGGCGCCGCCCACGCACGCTGCTGCGGGGGCCACCCAGCTGCCGTCCCAACCACCTGGCGCGGGTGGGGGCGGCCCGCCTCACATGTTCGCGGCCCGCCCCAGGTTGCCTGCGAGCGACGCCGTCCACCTGACGTCGGCGCCGCCCACGCACGCTGCTGCGGGGGCCACCCAGCTGCCGTCCCAACCACCTGGCGCGGGTGGGGGCGGCCCGCCTCACCTGGTCGCGATGTTCGCGTCCCGCCCCAGGTTGCCTGCGAGCGACGCCGTCCACCTGACGTCGGCGCCGCCCACGCACGCTGCTGCGGGGGCCACCCAGCTGCCGTCCCAACCACCTGGCGCGGGTGGGGGCGGCCTGCCTCACATGTTCGCGGCCTGCCCCAGGTCGCCGGCGAGCGACGCCGTCCACCTGACGTTGGCACCGCCCACACACGCTGCTGCGGGGGCCACCCAGCTGCCGTCCCATCCACCTGGAGCAGGTGGGGGCGGCCCGCCTCACCTGGTCGCGATGTTCGCGTCCCACCCCAGGTCGCCTGCGAGCGACGCCGTCCACCTGACGTCGGCGCCGCCCACGCACGCTGCTGCGGGGGCCACCCAGCTGCCGTCCCAACCACCTGGCGCGGGTGGGGGCGGCCCGCCTCACATGTTCGCGGCCTGCCCCAGGTCGCCTGCGAGCGACGCCGTCCACCTGACGTCGGCGCCGCCCCCGCACGCTGCTGCGGGGGCCACCCAGCTGCCGTCCCATCCACCTAGCGCGGGTGGGGGCGGCCCGCCTCACATGTTCACGGCCTGCCCCAGGTCGCCGGCGAGCGACGCCGTCCACTTGGCGTCGGCGCCGCCTCCACACGCTGCTGCGGGGGTCACCCAGCTGCCGTCCCATCCACCTAGCGCGGGTGGGGGCGGCCCGCCTCACCCGTTCGCGGCCAGCCCCAGGTCGCCGGCGAGCGACGCCGTCCACCTGGTGTCGGCGCCACCCCCGCACGCTGCTGCGGGGGCCACCCAGCTGCCGTCCCATCCACCTAGCGCGGGTGGGGGCGGCCCGCCTCACCCGTTCGCGGCCAGTCCCAGGTCGCCGGCGAGCGACGCCGTCCACCGGGCGTCGGCGCCGCCCCCGCACGCTGCTGCGGGGGCCACCCAGCTGCCGTCCCATCCACCTGGCGCGGGTGGGGGAGGCCCGCCTCACCCGTTCGCGGCCTGCCCCAGGTTGCCGGCGAGCGAAGCAGTCCACATGGCGTCCGCGCCGCCCCCGCACGCTGCTGCGGGGGCCACCCAGCTGCCGTCCCATCCACCTAGCGCGGGTGGGGGCGGCCCGCCTCACCCGTTCGCGGCCAGTCCCAGGTCGCCGGCGAGCGACGCCGTCCACCGGGCGTCGGCGCCGCCCCCGCACGCTGCTGCGGGGGCCACCCAGCTGCCGTCCCATCCACCTGGCGCGGGTGGGGGAGGCCCGCCTCACCCGTTCGCGGCCTGCCCCAGGTTGCCGGCGAGCGAAGCAGTCCACATGGCGTCCGCGCCGCCCCCGCACGCTGCTGCGGGGGCCACCCAGCTGCCGTCCCATCCACCTAGCGCGGGTGGGGGCGGCCCGCCTTACCCGTTCGCGGCCTGCCCCAGGTCGCCGGCGAGCGACGCCGTCCACCTGGCGTCGGCGCCGCCCCCGCACGCTGCTGCGGGGGCCACCCAGCTGCCGTCCCATCCACCTAGCGCGGGTGGGGGCGGCCCGCCTTACCCGTTCGCGGCCTGCCCCAGGTCGCCGGCGAGCGAAGCAGTCCACATGGCGTCCGCGCCGCCCCCGCACGCTGCTGCGGGGGCCACCCAGCTGCCGTCCCATCCACCTAGCGCGGGTGGGGGCGGCCCGCCTTACCCGTTCGCGGCCTGCCCCAGGTCGCCGGCGAGCGACGCCGTCCACCTGGCGTCGGCGCCGCCCCCGCACGCTGCTGCGGGGGCCACCCAGCTGCCGTCCCATCCACCTAGCGCGGGTGGGGGCGGCCCACCTCACCTGGTCGCGATGTTCGCGTCCCACACCAGGTCGCCGGCGAGCTACACCAGCCACCGGGTGCCCCCGGCGACCCCGACAGCACCTGCGGTGCCTCCTTATGCACCGGCGTACCCCGTCAGGACGGACGGGGATGACCAGCGCCACCCGTCAGCGGCCCACACCAGGTCGCCGGCGAGCTACACCAGCCACCGGGTGCCCCCGGCGACCCCGACAGCACCTGCGGTGCCTCCTTATGCACCGGCGTACCCCGTCAGGACTGACGGGGATGACCAGCGCCACCCGTCAGCGGCCCACACCAGGTCGCCGGCGAGCTACACCAGCCACCGGGTGCCCCCGGCGACCCCGACAGCACCTGCGGTGCCTCCTTATGCACCGGCGTACCCCGTCAGGACGGACGGGGATGACCAGCGCCACCCGTCAGCGGCCCACACCAGGTCGCCGGCGAGCTACACCAGCCACCGGGTGCCCCCGGCGACCCCGACAGCACCTGCGGTGCCTCCTTATGCACCGGCGTACCCCGTCAGGACGGACGGGGATGACCAGCGCCACCCGTCAGCGGCCCGCACCAGGTCGTCGGCGAGCTACACCAGCCACCACGTGCCTCTGACGACGTCGGCAGCGCCCTTGGAGCAGTCGGGTGAGTCGCCCCACCTGGGACAGTTGGGACCTGAGGCTGGGTACCTACTTAGGATACCGGTGGCCATGAATGGGCAACCTGTGCACGCATTAGTGGACACGGCTGCCAGTCATTCCTACGTGTCAGCTCAACTCATACCCGAGGGAGACCTGATCCCGGAGCGTGAGAATGTACAATTAGCCACCGAGGGGGCGAAGGCACTTACGGTCGGCCGCACCCAAATCACCCTTGCCATTAGAGATCACACCAGTCAAACCACCGCCCTCGTGATGGATGGGCTCAGGGACCAGTTGATTTTAGGGTTGCCATGGTTAGCCCAGGAGGATGCTACAGTAGAAGTGCGGGCGGGGAGGGTGCACGTCGGCAAGCAGGAGAGGCGTACCGTATACGGCCTGGGTCGGCGGCTATCACCTCGGCGAGAGAACCCCATCACCCTAGATGAATTGCAAAATGGCGTACCACCCGAGCAGATAGACCTAATTAACCGGGTATTGGCACAACAACCGCAAGTGTTTGCTGCTACTGATATGCTACGACGCACCACGGTCGCTGAGCACGCCATTCCGACCAGGCCACATGAACCCCGGTTCGTCAAACCGTTCGGGTTCGGGCCCAAGGAGAACGAGGTCATCCAGACGCAGATCGCTGAGATGTTGCGCGATGGCGTCATTGAGCCAAGTGAGTCCCGTTACAATTGTTTGATTGTGATAGCCAGTAAGAAGGATGGCTCAATGCGCTTTTGTGTCAACTTCAAGCCAATTAACGCAGTCACCATACCTGCCCCCCCTCCCCTCATCAACATCACAGATGCCTTGGCGGGGCTGGGCGATGCATGCATCTTTACCTCGCTAGACCTAAAATCAGGATATTGGCAGGTGCCGGTACGCCCGGGGGACCGGCACAAAACAGCTTTCACCGGGCCTGATGGGAGGCGTTTACAGTTCTGCGCCATGCCGTTCGGGCTGATGGACGCCCCTGCGACCTTCCAGGCCATGATGGTCCGCGTCTTGGATGGCTACGCCGGCGAGTTTGCTGCAGCGTACCTAGACGACGTGATCATCTGGTCGCGGTCGTGGGAGGACCACGCACGCCACCTAGGCCTGGTCCTTGAGCGGCTGGCCAGACATGGACTCACATGCGCCCCCCACAAATGCCACGTGGGTGCGCGAGAGATTGAGTACCTGGGGCACCTCGTGGATGCCGAAGGCTGTCGGCCGCTGCCCAAACACCTGAACCTCATTGAATCCAAACCTGCACCCAGCACCCGTAAGCAGCTACAAAAACTCCTAGGTCTCTTGAACTGGCTAAGATCCTTTGTACCCCACTTTGCCAGCATAGTTGCCCCTATGACCGACCTATTGTCACCGAAGACCCGGTTTCGGTGGACAGAGGAGGCAGATCATGCACTGGCCACCGTCAAGCACGAGTTCCGGGAGTGCCACCGACTCGCCCGCTTGCGGCCCGACTCCCCGCTATACTTGCAGACAGATGCAAGCCAAGAGGGGATGGGGGCCGTCCTATACCAGGTAGGGGAAAACGAGGAACGCCGGATAGTGGAGTACGCGAGCGCCAAGTTCGGCCAGCCCGAGCGGCGGTACCATGTGAACGAACAGGAGTGCATGGCCGTCGTTTGGGCGATGCGGCGGTACCGACACCACCTGGAGGGCCGGCGTTTCACGTTGAGGACAGACAGTCAGTGTCTAAGCTGGCTGGATTCCGCCCAAGGCCGCAAGTCGAAGTTCACGCGGTGGGCACTCATGCTCCAGAGCTTCGACTTCGCGGTCGAGCATGTGAAGGGGCAGGACAACCAGCTCGCTGACGAGCTGTCACGTCACCCCGACCCTAGGTCCACTTTCCAGGACGACCACAGCTGGGAGGGGCTACTACCCCCACCAGGTACCCTACCTGTCGCCACCGGGGAGGAGGCACCAGCGGTGTTGTGCGCCGTGACCACGCCCCCGGACATTGCCCCAATCCAGGTGTTCGAGACCCTCACTGCCCTAGTGGCGGCCGTGCAGCATGCCCAGCAGACGGACGAGGCCACTCAGACCGAAGTGCAGGCGGGTGAGGGAACAGTCCACCCCTACCAACGGGTAGTAGACGGAGTGCTACAGACACGGGTGCCTGGCGACATGGAGGCATGGCGTCTCTACGTACCCGGGTGCGCACGAGCTGGCGTACTACATTTTCACCACGACCATGACTTGGCTGGCCACCCCGGGGCAGACCAGACGCAGACGGACATCCGCAAAACATTTCATTGGCCAGGCATCACCCGCGACGTTAGGGGTTATGTGCGACAGTGTCAGCGCTGCCAACAGCGGAAGGCGCGGCGGATGGACGGAGTGGAGCAACAGCGCCCCCGTCGACCCCGTGACCCGTTCCACACACTGGCACTCGACATCATGGGGCCATATCCCCGGACCACTCGGGGCAAAAGATTTTTAGTGGTCATCACGGACATCTTCACAAGGTGGGTTGAGGCCTTCCCAGTGTCCAATGTGCGAGCTGGGACCATAGCAGCTCTACTGGACCAGGAAATTTTCCCGCGCTACGGCTTCGCGAGGGTACTACTGACAGACAATGGGTGTCAATTCACTGGGAAGCGCTGGCGAGCTGACTGTCGTCGGTGGGGCCTAGACCACCACACCACCCCTGTCTATCACCCCCAGGCCAATCCGACCGAGCGTCGGAACCAAGAAGTAAAAGCACAGTTAAGATTGCGCCTGGGGGACGACCATTCTAAGTGGGATGTACATATACCCAAGTTACTGTATTATCTTAGGCGCCGTACGAATGCCGTCACAGGCCACAGCCCGGCCGAGCTGCTGTATGGACAGAACCTCGCCCTACCAGGGGAGTGCCGGGTGGCAGCGGCCATCACGGACACTCTAATCCGTCCGGAGATTGAGGAAGGGAGGGAACAGGCCAGGCAACAGCAAAACCAATTCCTATCGGAGCACACACCACAGACCAGTCACCCCCCAACGCCCCTACAACCTGGACAGTGGGTGTACGTGAGGCAGCACCATCTGTCATCGGTCGCTCGCAATTTCTGTGCGGGGCTGGCCCCCAAGTGGTCGGAGCCAAGGGAAGTGCTCTGGAAATCCGGACCCACGTCATACGCGGTCCGTACCCCCCGGGGACGGCCTGCCAAGGTCCACAGGGATGACCTGCGGTTGGTAGCACCCGGGGTAATGGAAGGCGTGTCACCAGGGCCCAACTCGAGGGTGCCTCAATCAGAGGGCCAGCAGGTAACAAACCAGCAGGTTCTGCCAAAGGGCACCGCCCCACCATCTGATGATAACATGGGACTTGAGCCGATACATATTGCCCCCCCCGAACTGGAAACTCCAACTGCCCATACACTGAGCCCTCCGATCGACACCGCGGGTGGCTCCCATCAGGACTCCCCGATATGGCAACAGAATGACGAGGAGGAGACAGAGGAATGGGATGAGCCATCATGGATGCTGAACATGAGCTTGGTAGATGCCAACCCCCAGATGTCTGTCGACGAGTCAGGTGATGAGTCAGAAGGGGGGGAGGAAGGAACTGACATTGGGGGAAGGTACCCATCACGCACGCGGCGGGCTCCAGTCCGGACGTGCTGTCTAGACGAACATGAGTCCATGGATATCACGCCCCTGGACGAGCCCGGGAAATACATAATTGAGGATGTCACCCCCCTGGACGAGCCTGAGAGAGACCAAGCTAGCCATGCCTACACCCTGGCCGAACATGGGACATACATAATTGAGGATGTCACCCCCCCGGACGAGCCTGAGAGAGACCAAGTTAGCCATGCCTACACCCTGGCCGAACCTGGGACATACATAATTGAGGATGTCACCCCCCCGGACGAGCCTGAGAGAGACCAAGCTAGCCAGGCCTACACCCTGGTCGAGCCCGGGAGATACATTATTGAGGATATCACTCCCCTGGACGAGACTGAGGACAATACCTCGGACAAGTTCTTGCCCCTGGAGGGGTTCCTCCCGCCGAACATCACACCCGAGCAAGCGGCAGCCCCCTCCCCTCCACTGCGGCCACAGAGGACCCGCAGGGCTCCGGTTCACCTTGCTGAGTACGAATGGACCAATCATCAGGGCCAGGCCAGGGACCCTACAGTGCCACCACAGTGCAACTCAATGGAGCTTATCCACATCAAAACATCACTGCCCCTACTGAGGGGGAACGAGCATAGTGAGGGAGGCACACAGTCATTTTCTTGTTTGAAGAGAGATGCTCAGGGCCTAGAATCTCACCCCAGGCATAGTACACCACCCCAGTGCCGCGCTTCGAGTGCATCACTCCCGTGCGATCATTGTGAGGCGTCGGTGCACATAGCGGCCTCAGATAGAGGGGGGCATTTGACGCCAGCCGATAGTGCGCCTCTTAGTCGCACAGGCCGCGATGCCTCTCCGACGCCTCTCAAAGCCGTGTGCCACGAACACGCCCGCGCGTGCAACATGGTGCAACGAGTGTGAGTGCACCGAACGACCCGCAGCTAGCACCACTACCGGCCACCTCGGCGGAAGCACTCCGCCGGGTGTGGCAATGTGCTTCCGCCGGACTATAGCATCAAGGGCACATGTTTCCTCTCACAGACATAAACTATGTAATGTATATTTCATCAAATGTTTTTATTTGTTAATTCCATTGTTCAACGTGCGAATAGGTCCTAAACTTGGCCGCGTCTGTTTCCCGCGCGCTGCGCTTCTGGCGCGCAATTGGCAGGCCTGCTGTAGCGCTGTGCTACACGAGTGAGTCAGTACCCACCGGGAGCTCGAAGAGGCTGGTCGTCTTCGCGCAACGTTGAGAGGCCACCTTCGCGCCAATTCCGCAACCGCATCTAGATCGTGAGTTACAACACCACTGGCCGTGCATCACCGCGCATCACCGCGCAGGTCTTAGCAGCAACGTCCGCCACGTACTGTTCGCTCAAAACTCCCCCCTCTCCATAGTAAGCGGGGTCATCGCCGAACAGCCGTACATGCGCAGAGCTCTCTAACCCCGAACAGTCGCGGCCAGGGGATGGATAGCACCATGTAGAGGTTGGTGTGTAATAAAAACCACACTTCACGTAGCGGAGTGCATCATTTGTAGTATAAGGCGTCTTGGGTGGCCTAAACAGCCCAAGGATCACCTCTACGGACACGTCCCTGCCTCCCGCCACTTGGCCGAACCCAAACCCCGAGACCCATCCCGCAAAACTTGATAGCTTTGACGGGGAGGCAGCCGGAACGGTGTCAGACTGTGTCCTAAGTATTGTCGGCCTGTGTTTTAACTCACGAGGTTTTTTGTGTTTTATTTCCAATTTATATTTTTTGGTGTGAGACAACACCGCCATGTGGCATCTCTGTTGAAAAGTTAACCTAAAATCATATTAGGCCTACTCAGGTCCTAACAATAACAATATAGGCACTTTCAAGTATTTTTATGGGTGTGATACACGTTTGTTTATAACGATGTTTATAAACTTTATGATAGGTTTAACTATAACATAAGGGAGTGATTTTATAATTTGCATTTAATTAGTTTTTCATCTGTTTGGGAGATCACAAAATAAATGAAAAAACACTTCATTAATTTCGTGGACAAAGTCTGTCATGTTTCCATTTAGTGACCACAAAGCAAATATTTGTGACAAAATGCCATATTTGGAACACTGCCTAACTGCGTATTGTGAACGGGTCCCCGGAAAAGTGTTATGACAAATGTTTTTTTTTTTTGGTTAGGTACTACAAGAAAGACATTGAAGAAGTTTCAACACCAGGAAAAAAGAGGAAAAAAAAGGCCACAGGAAGGAAAGTCACTTGACACAGTCGACGATTTCACAGTAAATGCAATCAGGAATGCAATTTACAGGATGTACGCTGAAGGTAAAAATTTGATACTGAAGAGTAGTTTCAATATCACTGGGGTAGGCCCTACTTAATTGTATTCATTTCATATATCCATATGCAGATTGACCGGTTCAGTTTTCTTCCCGATATCATCTGTCCTTTAAAAATACTTAACATTTTTGGGTGGTTTGTTAGGTTTCTTTATTGATATGGTATTGATATATAGAATATTGTGCAACATATGAAATAGGTACACGTCCTTTTAAGGTTAGGTTAAAGATAGAAAGAAAATTGTTACATTCTAAAACTACAAGTAATGTTTATATCGTTATACACAGTATACATATTAAATAACCTCAACTTTTATGATGTATCAGAAGGTTAAATAATGACTATTTCCAGTATCAATAATATCCAGTTGTGCGCTTTAGCAGTAATTGGTTACAAATTAGTGAGTTGTGGTCTAAGCAAGCATGGTTATTAAAAAAAAATTGGGATACTTAATTGGCTAAATTGTACTGTGTGGCAGGGTCCAGTACAATATATATTCTATTGCAAAATAGTGTCATGCCCCGCCTAACCCTTTAGAAAATATAGGGGTATTGTTATTTTATAAACAATAGGCCTACTTCATTGTAATGAAGTATCATATGAAAACACAACTTAGCCAGACAAACTGTGTGTTAGTGTATGAAGTAACAGAAGGTTATAAAACAGTAAAAGTTTAGTATCGCGTATCCGATTCGATACATTGATCCTGATCGCATGATCCTGCAAATATTGATCCTGTGATTGATGATGCTTGCTTTTCTAATTTATTACGTTTAAAAATCCTGTACAAAACCAAAACTAAAAACCTGTGATGTAGTAATGAGTTATGTTTTAAAGTTGAATAATAATGAAAATATATATGTTTTATTAAACTTATGATAATTATTCTTGCTATACCACAATATTTGATTATGTTCAGGATCTTTGATCTGAATAAATGAAAAAAAGCATGCACCACACGATCAATAGTATGTACAGGTTCATGCATAAAGATCAAGGAATCACATGGGATACACGATAGTAGTATATAATAGGGCATACTGGCACTGGGTTCTGGGTGTGGATTGTGATTGTCGGTCCGCCATCTTGGATTGTGATGTCACGGCGGCCATCTTGGATGGTTGTGACCTTGACCTTTGACCTTGACCTTGAATTTGATCCTCAAAAATCGCCAAAACCCTCCAAAATTGGGCAAAATTTGCCCAAAATTCCTCAAAAATCGCCAAAATTTCCATTTCTGTGGAAAAAAGTTCCGCCAAAAATTCGCAAAAAATTCCTCAATTCGAAAATCAGGATTTCGAAAATCCTCAAAAGTCGTTTTTCCCTAGAAAGAACCCTAATTCCTAAAACTGGCTTAAAACTCCTAAGAGATAGCCGCTTATAAGCCATTTCTAGGAATAAGGATACCATGACCGACATCTTGGATTATGTCGTCACCGTTGCAATTTTCGTTACGGCCGCCATCTTTAACTTTTTTATTTATTATCCGATTTTAATGAAATTTTTTTTAAAAATTATAAAAAAAATTAAATAATAAAATTTTAATAAAAAAATATTTAAAAAACAAACATTTACGACACGGAGTTCAGAGACCTTGGTTCAAACCCGACGAGTGCAAAAAAAAATTAAAAATGGCGACCAATCCTTCCCTCGTGGTGGGTGCTGGCAGACTGATCCCCTCCACTTTTATTCAAAGCATATATAACATCATATAGTATGACGTCATGACCGCCATCTTGTCTGCGATGCTGGAAGCCACCATCTTGTTTTCGGCCGCTAGAGTACGCTGACGCCATGTTAGTTTAACTATTACCCGCTAGAGTGCAGTAATCAATTATTATTGCTGTGACACCCGCCATCTTGTCATTCGGCCGCCATCTTGAAAATCCGTAATTATTTAGCTAGAAATTCGGGAAAAGTTCCAAAATTCATTAAATAAATCACTCATTAATTTACATATTGATTCGATGGATTCCTGTCCTCGGTTCGATACCCGATCGATGCAATAATGTTTAATTTTATGTAAAAAATAATAATTTCAATAAACCATGTTCAACATTCGTAAAGAGACTCTAAATCCTCTACGACCACCATCCTATCAGACATCAAGACCACCATATTGGAAATGCGTAATTTTAATGCTAGAGATCCGGGAAAAAGTTCAGAAATCATTAAATAAATTTCCGATCTATATACTGATTGATTGGATCGACTAAGGTCCTTGGTACGATCCCAGGCCGATACAAAACAACTTTAATATTTTAAAAAAGCACCACTAAAGTTCGAGGAATTAAACACCGCAAGTTCTTTTACAAACATAATATTTATTACATAATTTCTATTCTACTACAGGATCACTTACGAAAGCCAGCAATCTTATAATCATTTAGTTCCGCAGCGGTGTGAAATGACTAATTCTTAGCTCCAATCGGTTTATACTAGACAGAGTCCAGCCAGAACCTTTACAGACATAGTCCACCTCTTCTTGACAGAGTTTCTGGATACCGTTTTTAACAGTTTGCTTCACATCGTTAGAACTGTAAATTACTGCAGCCGATGTCTTGAATGCACACTTCTTCACTTTGTCATCGAACGGATATGGCTTTCCATATATACAGTCCAGCCACAAGTTATATTTCAAAGGTCCGTTTGTTGCTACATCATCAGTAAGCTGATTGATTATCTTCTGTCTGATATCGTCAAGAAAATTACAAATGTCCTTCGACTCACCGAACGTATTTAGATAATAGTAGTCTTTCAAAGTTCCACGAAATGCAGACTGCGCCAAGTAGAAGCCATTATCGTTCACTTGTAATGCTCCGAACACAGTCTTAGGTTTAGTTCCATGTTCAGACGTCATAACAATCGGTTGCTGGGCATCTGTTTTTTTGGTTGTACGCTTTCGTGTCTCCAATCTAAAGCGAGGAGCCGAAATGTCGGCAGGTAGTTCAGCAGTAGGAGCACAGACTCCACCTTTACATTTTTTCGCATGATGTCGCAAACTGTCAATTCGAGTAAACCATTTAAGGCACTCATCACATCGAAACTTCATGCGAGAAGGATTCTTCGTGCATTTGCTCCGCTCATGTCTTCGTGCATCATGGGAAAATGCGAACGACGTATCACAGTAGCTGCAAGGATACCGTGGTGATGAAGACGATCCTTTCAGACCCGATCCAGATACAGACATTGCAACAGTAGTACCATTTCCAGGCATTCTCTTATGCACATCGATGCATCGTTGTTGCGCCGGAACCTTTACTTTCTGCCGCACAGCAGGACCTTTGCATGCCTTCATGTGCGTTTTCATATTATCTTTTCTGGCAAACTGCTTATGACATTTCTCACAAACAAACATTTTACGATATAGGTTCTTGGCACATTCGCTCCTCTCGTGTCGCCGGGCATTGCTGTTGTTTGAGAAAATCTTGTCGCAGTAACAGCACCGATGTTCGCTAGTTGTCAAATCTGCATCCATTGAAGTCTCCATCGAGGTCGTATCGTCGATCGTCGTGGTTTCCTGCACATCCAGCTCAGTAGTCATTAAGCTATCTTCTGCTGGTGGTATCACATCTGTTGAAATCTCCTCCAATGTCGACGTCGTCGTCGTTGCCAACGGGATCTGCTCCACCATTGTCGTCGCTGACGTCAAGGTTCCCGTAGACGATGGTACAACGTCCATCGAGTTCGGCGTTAAAGTCGGTAAAGATGCCATCGAGTTCTCAAGAACAGGTAATTACACGACTTTGCACCAGATGAAATAATCTAGGTGATCCTTACACCGTCGACGACAGTAACAAACTGAGCGACCTGCTGTCTAGGACTCGCTTATATACATGCACCGGATGGAATAATACGCAAGTCAAATCAAGAACCATTTACTATAATACTAGAGTCAAAACAACATTAAAAATAGAAGGACCATCAACGAAAAGGCAGCACATTTGGAAGCACCGACAACGAAAAGGCAGCACATTTGGAAGCACCGACTACGAAAAGGCAGCACATTTGGAAGCACCGACTACGAAAAGGCAGCACATTTGGAAGCACCGACAACGAAAAGGCAGCACATTTGGAAGCACCGACAACGAAAAGGCAGCACATTTGGAAGCACCGACAACGAAAAGGCAGCACATTTGGAAGCACCGACAACGAAAAGGCAGCACATTTGGAAGCACCGACAACGAAAAGGCAGCACATTTGGAAGCTCCATCAACAAAAAAAAAAAGGCAAAAAGGAAGCACAAGTTACGAGATCTATGTCTTAGTTAGAAATCAGAATACAAGAAATAAAAACATTAAATTCTTATAATTTAAATTATTTATTTTATTGCTTTACACTATACAAATGCAAGTAAAACAAGCCATTATTGTATGTAGCCAGCATTCCTCAGTTCCTTGAGTATGAAGGATATTTCTTTGATGCACGAATAGTTTCCTGCACAAAGCGAACCATGTAGAAGTCTTAGCCGGTCAACCAATATGTTTGAATCTTTCCATGATGTGTAATCATTCTCTTCTACCACCATCTTCCTTGCACCTTTATAATTATTATGATCTCTGGTGTCTTCCGTTTTACCACCAACCGCAGGGTAACTTTCATGTTTGAGACGGTGATCATCACAAGCTTGATCAGATTTATTTAATATATCACGTCGTTTCCATCGTTTCGGTCTCAGGACACCGCCACATTCTTCAATCTTGGCAGCTTTAGGTGCTTCATCATAGTCTATGTCTTTGTCAACAGCCTCAGAGTCACTGTAACAATCACCGTAGAAGGAATCGTCTTCACCCAATTTACCGTAATAATTCGATGTTGATGATGTTGAAGTGTCTTCATCGTCTTCATGCTTCCTTTTTAGGAGTCCATCATTTTTACAAAGTAGGAAAGATCTACTTGAATTCGGCTGGAATATATTCTCACTTTTCACGTTAAGGATTCTTCCATTGTCTTCATTCTTCCGTAAATCATCAACCTCCTTCAATTTAAGTTCGTTGTCGAGATCGGAAGAGCCAAGAAAATTATTGGCGTAATGCAGATCACTCTTCCTTAGGCTAGTAGATTCATCGTTGTCCTCTAGCCTGTACGCAGGCTTGGCGCTACAAGTTCTGCCATGTCTTTTTAGGCTCTCTCTCCGCGTAAACGACTTGCTACATCTAACACAACTTATCATATTGCGCAGTGGATTTTTAACACAGTCATTCTTCTCGTGTTGTCTTTTATTCTTTCTCAAGATAAACTCTTTACTGCAAAACTTACACCTATGTTCTTTCGATACAGCGTCAGATCCCAAATCGGAATTCATATTAGTTACTGAGACTAACGTCAGATACCAATTGAGTGTTTTAAATTAGATCCAATACTTAAATAGAAATATTTTCATATTTCATCAGCGAGAATTAATATATCTCATGCAAAAGTACTTTATGCATGTAGTTCTGCTTTTCAACAACAGATGTCGCCACATGTTGCTTGCAGGTAAATAATATTTAGTTCTTTTATGCGGGATGCGGGATGCTCACTAACGATCGCAAAAGAAGGATGGCTTCGCTAGACTCCAAGGAAAAGGAAGTTCGTCTTGCATGTTGGTGCTCCACAGATGTCTCATGGCGTAATATTAATTTGACTGAGTAATGATATTTTTTAATTCCACCTGATAAAAATATTGCAAGTTTTGATTTAGTAGCAGAAATTATCGAATTAAATGTAACTCCAAATAAAATGACATGTTTCATTAGTCAAAAAAAAAATCCATGCAGACAGCGGTTTCTCAGAATAATCAGAAACACTTGAAGAAACCACAGGAATGATTGCAAGAACACGGGAAAAACCATCAAAATACTGACAAGAATAATCAGGAGCACACGGGAAAAACCATCAAAATACTGACAAGAATAATCAGGAGCACACGGAGAAAACCATCATAATATTAACAAGAATAATCAGGAGCACACGGAGAAAACCATCATAATATTGACCAGATTAATCAGAAGTACTCGGAGAAAACCACCACATGTTTTCTTTGATATCATAAAATTACAGGAAAAAATATTTAAAAATAAAAATAAATTAATAAAAAAAATGCATAAACAGTTTCTGCTAGCTTGTAAACTTATCATTGTTGAGCAAAGATAGAGTTCTTGTACAAGCCAGAAATTTATGCATTTTTTTATTAATTTATTTTTATTTTTAAATATTTTTTCCTGTAATTTTATGATATCAAAGAAAACATGTGGTGGTTTTCTCCGAGTACTTCTGATTAATCTGGTCAATATTATGATGGTTTTCTCCGTGTGCTCCTGATTATTCTTGTTAATATTATGATGGTTTTCTCCGTGTGCTCCTGATTATTCTTGTCAGTATTTTGATGGTTTTTCCCGTGTGCTCCTGATTATTCTTGTCAGTATTTTGATGGTTTTTCCCGTGTTCTTGCAATCATTCCTGTGGTTTCTTCAAGTGTTTCTGACTATTCTGAGAAACCACTGTCTGCATGGATTTTTTTTTGACTAATGAAACATGTCATTTTATTTGGAGTTACATTTAATTCGATAATTTCTGCTACTAAATCAAAACTTGCAATATTTTTATCAGGTGGAATTAAAAAATATCATTACTCAGTCAAATTAATATTACGCCATGAGACATCTGTGGAGCACCAACATGCAAGACGAACTTCCTTTTCCTTGGAGTCTAGCGAAGCCATCCTTCTTATGCGATCGTTAGTGAGCATCCCGCATCCCGCATAAAAGAACTAAATATTATTTACCTGCAAGCAACATGTGGCGACATCTGTTGTTGAAAAGCAGAACTACATGCATAAAGTACTTTTGCATGAGATATATTAATTCTCGCTGATGAAATATGAAAATATTTCTATTTAAGTATTGGATCTAATTTAAAACACTCAATTGGTATCTGACGTTAGTCTCAGTAACTAATATGAATTCCGATTTGGGATCTGACGCTGTATCGAAAGAACATAGGTGTAAGTTTTGCAGTAAAGAGTTTATCTTGAGAAAGAATAAAAGACAACACGAGAAGAATGACTGTGTTAAAAATCCACTGCGCAATATGATAAGTTGTGTTAGATGTAGCAAGTCGTTTACGCGGAGAGAGAGCCTAAAAAGACATGGCAGAACTTGTAGCGCCAAGCCTGCGTACAGGCTAGAGGACAACGATGAATCTACTAGCCTAAGGAAGAGTGATCTGCATTACGCCAATAATTTTCTTGGCTCTTCCGATCTCGACAACGAACTTAAATTGAAGGAGGTTGATGATTTACGAAAGAATGAAGACAATGGAAGAATCCTTAACGTGAAAAGTGAGAATATATTCCAGCCGAATTCAAGTAGATCTTTCCTACTTTGTAAAAATGATGGACTCCTAAAAAGGAAGCATGAAGACGATGAAGACACTTCAACATCATCAACATCGAATTATTACGGTAAATTGGGTGAAGACGATTCCTTCTACGGTGATTGTTACAGTGACTCTGAGGCTGTTGACAAAGACATAGACTATGATGAAGCACCTAAAGCTGCCAAGATTGAAGAATGTGGCGGTGTCCTGAGACCGAAACGATGGAAACGACGTGATATATTAAATAAATCTGATCAAGCTTGTGATGATCACCGTCTCAAACATGAAAGTTACCCTGCGGTTGGTGGTAAAACGGAAGACACCAGAGATCATAATAATTATAAAGGTGCAAGGAAGATGGTGGTAGAAGAGAATGATTACACATCATGGAAAGATCCAAACATATTGGTTGACCGGCTAAGACTTCTACATGGTTCGCTTTGTGCAGGAAACTATTCGTGCATCAAAGAAATATCCTTCATACTCAAGGAACTGAGGAATGCTGGCTACATACAATAATGGCTTGTTTTACTTGCATTTGTATAGTGTAAAGCAATAAAATAAATAATTTAAATTATAAGAATTTAATGTTTTTATTTCTTGTATTCTGATTTCTAACTAAGACATAGATCTCGTAACTTGTGCTTCCTTTTTGCCTTTTTTTTTTTTGTTGATGGAGCTTCCAAATGTGCTGCCTTTTCGTTGTCGGTGCTTCCAAATGTGCTGCCTTTTCGTTGTCGGTGCTTCCAAATGTGCTGCCTTTTCGTTGTCGGTGCTTCCAAATGTGCTGCCTTTTCGTTGTCGGTGCTTCCAAATGTGCTGCCTTTTCGTTGTCGGTGCTTCCAAATGTGCTGCCTTTTCGTAGTCGGTGCTTCCAAATGTGCTGCCTTTTCGTAGTCGGTGCTTCCAAATGTGCTGCCTTTTCGTTGTCGGTGCTTCCAAATGTGCTGCCTTTTCGTTGATGGTCCTTCTATTTTTAATGTTGTTTTGACTCTAGTATTATAGTAAATGGTTCTTGATTTGACTTGCGTATTATTCCATCCGGTGCATGTATATAAGCGAGTCCTAGACAGCAGGTCGCTCAGTTTGTTACTGTCGTCGACGGTGTAAGGATCACCTAGATTATTTCATCTGGTGCAAAGTCGTGTAATTACCTGTTCTTGAGAACTCGATGGCATCTTTACCGACTTTAACGCCGAACTCGATGGACGTTGTACCATCGTCGACGGGAACCTTGACGTCAGCGACGACAATGGTGGAGCAGATCCCGTTGGCAACGACGACGACGTCGACATTGGAGGAGATTTCAACAGATGTGATACCACCAGCAGAAGATAGCTTAATGACTACTGAGCTGGATGTGCAGGAAACCACGACGATCGACGATACGACCTCGATGGAGACTTCAATGGATGCAGATTTGACAACTAGCGAACATCGGTGCTGTTACTGCGACAAGATTTTCTCAAACAACAGCAATGCCCGGCGACACGAGAGGAGCGAATGTGCCAAGAACCTATATCGTAAAATGTTTGTTTGTGAGAAATGTCATAAGCAGTTTGCCAGAAAAGATAATATGAAAACGCACATGAAGGCATGCAAAGGTCCTGCTGTGCGGCAGAAAGTAAAGGTTCCGGCGCAACAACGATGCATCGATGTGCATAAGAGAATGCCTGGAAATGGTACTACTGTTGCAATGTCTGTATCTGGATCGGGTCTGAAAGGATCGTCTTCATCACCACGGTATACTTGCAGCTACTGTGATACGTCGTTCGCATTTTCCCATGATGCACGAAGACATGAGCGGAGCAAATGCACGAAGAATCCTTCTCGCATGAAGTTTCGATGTGATGAGTGCCTTAAATGGTTTACTCGAATTGACAGTTTGCGACATCATGCGAAAAAATGTAAAGGTGGAGTCTGTGCTCCTACTGCTGAACTACCTGCCGACATTTCGGCTCCTCGCTTTAGATTGGAGACACGAAAGCGTACAACCAAAAAAACAGATGCCCAGCAACCGATTGTTATGACGTCTGAACATGGAACTAAACCTAAGACTGTGTTCGGAGCATTACAAGTGAACGATAATGGCTTCTACTTGGCGCAGTCTGCATTTCGTGGAACTTTGAAAGACTACTATTATCTAAATACGTTCGGTGAGTCGAAGGACATTTGTAATTTTCTTGACGATATCAGACAGAAGATAATCAATCAGCTTACTGATGATGTAGCAACAAACGGACCTTTGAAATATAACTTGTGGCTGGACTGTATATATGGAAAGCCATATCCGTTCGATGACAAAGTGAAGAAGTGTGCATTCAAGACATCGGCTGCAGTAATTTACAGTTCTAACGATGTGAAGCAAACTGTTAAAAACGGTATCCAGAAACTCTGTCAAGAAGAGGTGGACTATGTCTGTAAAGGTTCTGGCTGGACTCTGTCTAGTATAAACCGATTGGAGCTAAGAATTAGTCATTTCACACCGCTGCGGAACTAAATGATTATAAGATTGCTGGCTTTCGTAAGTGATCCTGTAGTAGAATAGAAATTATGTAATAAATATTATGTTTGTAAAAGAACTTGCGGTGTTTAATTCCTCGAACTTTAGTGGTGCTTTTTTAAAATATTAAAGTTGTTTTGTATCGGCCTGGGATCGTACCAAGGACCTTAGTCGATCCAATCAATCAGTATATAGATCGGAAATTTATTTAATGATTTCTGAACTTTTTCCCGGATCTCTAGCATTAAAATTACGCATTTCCAATATGGTGGTCTTGATGTCTGATAGGATGGTGGTCGTAGAGGATTTAGAGTCTCTTTACGAATGTTGAACATGGTTTATTGAAATTATTATTTTTTACATAAAATTAAACATTATTGCATCGATCGGGTATCGAACCGAGGACAGGAATCCATCGAATCAATATGTAAATTAATGAGTGATTTATTTAATGAATTTTGGAACTTTTCCCGAATTTCTAGCTAAATAATTACGGATTTTCAAGATGGCGGCCGAATGACAAGATGGCGGGTGTCACAGCAATAATAATTGATTACTGCACTCTAGCGGGTAATAGTTAAACTAACATGGCGTCAGCGTACTCTAGCGGCCGAAAACAAGATGGTGGCTTCCAGCATCGCAGACAAGATGGCGGTCATGACGTCATACTATATGATGTTATATATGCTTTGAATAAAAGTGGAGGGGATCAGTCTGCCAGCACCCACCACGAGGGAAGGATCGGTCGCCATTTTTAATTTTTTTTTTGCACTCGTCGGGTTTGAACCAAGGTCTCTGAACTCCGTGTCGTAAATGTTTGTTTTTTAAATATTTTTTTATTAAAATTTTATTATTTAATTTTTTTTATAATTTTTAAAAAAAATTTCATTAAAATCGGATAATAAATAAAAAAGTTAAAGATGGCGGCCGTAACGAAAATTGCAACGGTGACGACATAATCCAAGATGTCGGTCATGGTATCCTTATTCCTAGAAATGGCTTATAAGCGGCTATCTCTTAGGAGTTTTAAGCCAGTTTTAGGAATTAGGGTTCTTTCTAGGGCAAAACGACTTTTGAGGATTTTCGAAATCCTGATTTTCGAATTGAGGAATTTTTTGCGAATTTTTGGCGGAACTTTTTTCCACAGAAATGGAAATTTTGGCGATTTTTGAGGAATTTTGGGCAAATTTTGCCCAATTTTGGAGGGTTTTGGCGATTTTTGAGGATCAAATTCAAGGTCAAGGTCAAAGGTCAAGGTCACAACCATCCAAGATGGCCGCCGTGACGTCACAATCCAATATGGCGGACCGACAATCACAATCCACACCCAGAACCCAGTGCCAGTATGCCCTATTATATACTACTCACGATACCTATAACACAGTGTAGAGCTTGTAACTTATTGATTGCTAAATTGAATGCTGAAATACTAATGTTTTACACAACTTCAATACAAACGCGCAATATAATCGTCATATCATTGCAGACAAAAATACTGCAATGTAGAATTCCTCTAAGCAAACTACAAAATTTAAATTAATTTAAAAGTATTTTTGAAATGTAAGTTTATTAAAACTATTTAATAAATGTAAATTGTGCACTTAAATTATCTTCTACGGGGTTGTGGTTTCGCTTAGTTTTGTGTACCTCTGTTATTTCATGTATTGTTAATGTATGCAATAAATTTACAGGTTTGAATGTTACAGTCGACACCATTTTGAAAGAAATCAGGGAAAGACAAATAGATTATTATGGTGGAAGATCAAGTCTTCATAAATTGTTAAAGAAGATGGGATTTTCATGGACAACTGTTGATGGACGAAAAGCTTTGATAGAGAATGAAAACATAGTATTGCAGCGAATAGATTTCTTGAGAAAGTATAAAGAAGAAAAAGAAAGAGGTGCCAATTTCATATTTGTTGATGAAACATGGATTTTCCAGAGAGGCAAGGCATTAATTTATTTGAAAATTTGTTCTGTGGTCCAATACAAAGTATTTCATTTCCATTTCATATATTTTTCAGGAACTGTATCAAAGTCATGGCAGGACAAGAGTCTACAATCTGCGAAGAGACGTACTGTTGGAGATGGTAATAGGTTTATTGTTGTTAAGGCCATAGTTCACGATTTTTGCGAATTGGCATGTCATTTGATCAAAAACTGAGCCAGCATGATTTAAGTTATAGAGATATCGTATGATATATCTTAAAGAGGAATGTTCAGCCTATTTTTAGGAATATTGTTAAATGCATTAATGTATTTACATAATTTAATAACAATTTTTGAAATCAGACCTTTTTAAAGCTTCGGCACCATCAGAAATAGTACGTCTCTACGTGCAATAAAAATAAACGAGTATTGAATTTTATGTCCAATAAATCGTCAGTCATTTGGGCATCAACTTGTCTAAACATACTTACTGATAATTTGATATTTTCTTTTAAATTTAATTTTTTGATGTTTGATATGAAAATTTTCTAGTAAAAATATTTGTTTTTAAGACGTTGTAGTGTATTATTTTTGATAAGTAAGTGTCTTGCTTAAAGGAGTAACGTCATATGTTGACTTTGGTAGTACAACAATTAAAATCAGAGCAATAGACGAGCAAAATAACCAAAAACAAACGTTTTCTCCTATACTGCAAGGTTAACGGATAGTTGTCAGTTCCGCTAACAGAGCGCAGTGCAATGCTCGCTCGGTGCGTTGCTCGCCGGCTGTGTAGGGCACGCGCTGGCACAGTGATGCCAAGTCGTCCATATTTAGTAGTTTGAAATCTCTGTAGTGGTGACACAGTGCGCGCAATTTTTACTATTATTTACAATGGGCAAGAGGAAAAGGTCTTACCGCAATCTTAAGCGAAATAAAAGAGCTTTGTCGGTTTCTGCCTACTGGAGAAGACAGAATACTTCTAACAATTCTGCAACAGTATCAACAGCAGAAAGCAACCCAAGTGCACAAGAAACTGAACCGCATGAAATTTCATCACAGTAAGTACTTCTGTTATTTTTAATTAGACTTAATTTATAACAGCAAAGTCATGTATTTATTTTCGCTAATGAAACTTGATAGTAGAAACTATTGAAAAGCTATATTCTGATTGGCAACAACATGAAAATAATTCAACAACGAGTAAATAATTATAAGAAACGGGGGTACATTTTCTCCCTGGAAAAAAAAATGTGAACGGCGGTAATGCGTTTTACGTACTCATGTTGTTAAAAAATCTTACCGACATGTCCCCCGGCCTGCAGCTTCATGGCAACGGCTTGCGTGGCCGAGGTTCCAAGCCCGTATATAGTCCGTGGCAGAAAACGTGTCCCTAAGTTATTTTGCCTAAGAATATATAATAAAAAAAAAATTCAATAGCAAAAAATTTAAATCGTAGGTTTTTTTTGCATACATTTGTATACAATTTAATGCAAAACTTGAGACTTGATTTTTAACTGTAATCACCTTGTTTTTAAAAAAAATTAAAGTATATCATACACCTTCTACCTCTGTACACCTTTTAGCTTTAAAATATTTGTGTTATTTTAAAGTTAATTGAAATATGTGGTTTTTATATTTTTTGTTACATATAGGAATGAAAATGAACAGACAGAATTGGATGATAGTATGCCACCACTTTTAATTGAAGTTGATCAAGGAGGTTCTTCTTGGGATAATCTGAAAGGAAACCGGCTCTTCAATCCTGCATACGTAATTCCCAAAATTCTTAGCCTTCAGAGCAGCCACAAGAAGCAGTGCACTTTGGGTACAATCCAATTCAAAAAAGAAATCAGAAATGGCTTACATTGTAAGTGGTTCATGGAATGTGATGGCTGCAATCGACAATATGAGATACAGAATGAAGAATGTGATAGCAGTGTAATGAATAGTACGGGGGCATGGGCTGCTGTGTCATCTGGCATCGGATTCACACAATTAGAAAACATTCTGAGCATTTTAAATGTTCCTTCAATGTCAAAGAACACTTACATAAAGAAAGAAGTAGAACTAGATAAGGTAATTAAACAATTTTAATTTCTTTTTCAAATAAAATAAAATATTATGTTAATCTTAGTACATTACTTTTCACTACTCATCCATCACCGGTTAATAGTCGCCTTATTTTACGGGGCACGGTTAAGGATCTTAAAATACAAATGTTCGATTAGATAAACAATATAAGTCAAGTGACAAAAAGCAAAGGAAATTATTCATTTAGGAACAAAATATCATCAAACTACGTTTTATAATTAGTGTTTTAGTACAAAATCTAGAAAGTTAATGATTGCACATATAAAGAAAATTAATTCCTACTTATAAGTACATAATAAATGCGTGAATCCTTTTATTGTTGCTTACAAACTAGTGCAACTCAAACATGTTTAAAATGTTCTGTATTATTATCCATGCCCGTCAAAACAAATTTCAAAATAAAATAAAACTAAAGTTTCAGTTTAATGAAAAAATTTAAAATCTGATTATGCTAACCTTATTTTGATTACTTGCAAAAGCCCCCATTCAGCTTTTATTTGAAACACTTGCACAAATTATGTGAAAAACTGAACAGTTCAAATGATTTTTTTTTACTCGCTTACAAACTGGTGCAACACATTAAAATAGCACAAAAGTAACGCATTTCACAACCCCAATAAAACAATAAATCAAAACAAAGACTACCTATGCCATTCTAAAGTAGTATTTTTTGAAATCATCTTATGTCTACAGTATAATACATCACTAAACATCTTAGATTTGTTTCAGGGAGAAACACATTTATTCATAATAAATATTTTTAGGACTACAATTGCTGCTACGAAAATCTAAGAAATTGTAAAATGTAGTATTATAGTATTTTGGCGATGGTATATGATTTCATTGAGTGTATTTAAGGTTTGGAGCGAGAACTTGGACCGAACCATATCAGATGCAGGGAAAGAAGAAAGAGCTCTGGCTATTCAAGAAGGAGATGTAGACGAAGATGGCATTCCATTTACTACAGTCATTGTGGACGGTGGATGGGCCAAGCGTTCTTACGGGCATAAATACAACTCTCTTTCAGGAGTGGTAAGTTACTTACGGGTCTAACAATATCAATTTCAATAATGTCGCAGTTGTTAAGAAGTAAAGGGCTGAGGTACTGTTACGAAATACATATTTCTTTGGCTAAGTTAGGCCCCGCTAGTTTGGATTTTTCCTATATTTTAATTATATTTAATGAAATATATATGAATTTCAAGGCATAAATAATATCTCCCAGACCTATAACTTGTAATAACATATATTTAAAAAAAGGTCTTATTATGTAAGCACTGAAAGGAAATAATTATTATTTCACTCATTATTACAACGAACATGATAATCACATCAGTTCAAAAGTGTTGACTTCAACAAGTGGGCAAAGCTAAGTCCTATGTTATGTTGACTCGAAACATTTATCACGGAAGATTTGTTACAAGCAGTATCAAAATATTTGAAATTGCAAGATGCGAGGTTGTCAGACCATATACGTCCCATATGAATTCGATCTCCTAATTTTCCTGTATGGTTAATCCACATTTTCTGCAAGTGAGATATTTGGATGACGTTTCCATACGTATATGGATATACTCCTATGTATGCCACCTATGTATTTTGATTTAGTCGATTCATTAACAATGTGTCTGCCATTTGGTTGGTGATTCTCGGATCTTAGGTTCAGTCCAATGCTATTTTATTAATGTCTGTACTAAGAAATGTTCATGATATTAAACCATCTAAAAATGTTTACTACATACGGAAATTATTGTGCAAAACTGGAATATAAATAATCCCATTCCTCTAATGCAAGAATGTAAATGTTAGGATGTTTGAATGTTTTTTTTTTACTCACGAATTTCTTCACTATTGTAATAAAATTCGTAATAGATGTAACTCTTACATTAGAAAAAAACATTAAGTTCTTTTCAACCTGAATAAATTGAGTTCTTTAATACATAGGCATTAAAATATATACTACTAGTATTACATAAAAAAATTTACTTTAAATAGATTTGACTTCAACATAAATAAACTAATTCTTAACTTCTCTTTCCAGGCAGTGATCATAGGCCAAAGAACAGGAAAACTTTTGTTCTTGGGCGTAAAAAATAAGTATTGTACCATCTGTCGTCTTCATTCGGGAGCAGATAAAGAACCGAAAAAACATTTCTGCTACAAAAACTGGAGCCAACAAAAGCCATCCACAGCGATGGAGCAAAGTGTTATTGTAGAAGGTTTTTGTAACAGTATACAAATGCATGGTTTAAAGTACAAATACTTCGTGGGTGATGGAGATTCTAGTGTTTATGCAAGAATCATTCAAAATGTCCCTTATGGACGTTTTGTGCACAAACTTGAATGTGCTAACCATTGCATACGCAACTATACCAGTCACCTGCATACCTTGGCAAGTGATAAGAGTTTTGACCCAGAGGCTCGACGGATGCTCAAATCAGTCATTCCAAGGCTAACTTCTGCAGCACGAGGTGCCATAAGGCACTGTGGGAAAGTGGGTGAGAAAGCTGAAGACCTAATTAAGGACTTGCGAAATGGTCCAAATCATGTATTTGGAGACCATTCTGAGTGCCGACCTTACTTTTGCGAAGGCAATGAATCTGATGGTAAAAGGGTAAATATTTTACTCGGATCTGTATTGTTTGACCATATTCAAGGTCTTTTAGGAAGCCTGGTAGCAAAAGCGCCAAGACTTGTGGAAAATAAAACAAGCAATGCAGCTGAATTTTACATGAGTCTTGTTGCAAAGTTCAATGCTGGAAAACGTCTCAACTTTACTCAAAGAGGATCTTTTCAAAGACGATGCCACGCCGCGGCTTTAAGATTTCAGAAAGGCCACGCTTGGGAAATAAGCCCTTTCAGGAAACTGGCAGGAAGAAGCCCTGGACTGAGTCATTATAAGGTTATCCGAAAGAGACAGCAGACATTAACACGCCGTAAATTGCAGTTCCATGACGCGTTCCCTAAAAAGAAAAGAAGCAAAACTGATACAACTCATCCAGCAGACATCGACTATGGACCAAGCTCTGAACAAGTAGAAGATGATCCGTGTGACGAGATTTCAGATGCACAGCTAGCAGAAAAGTGTGAGAACTTTGTTGAATCTCTGAATGTGACCTCTGAGCAGCAAGAAGAAATTGCCATTCAAACTAAAGATCAGGCGAATTGTATAATCTGGCATGAACTTAGGCGAGTACGCTTAACAGCTAGTAATTTTGGAACAGTGTGCCGAAGAAAAGAATCAACTCCATGTGCGAACTTGGTGAAAAATCTTTTGTACAAACCCTCTGTGAATACCAAAGCTACAGAATACGGTCGCCGCAATGAACATGTTGCTATTAAAAGGTTCGAAGCACTAACAGGCTTGAATGTAGAGAAGAGGGGACTGTACATAGATGTAGAAAATGGGTTTTTAGGAGCTAGTCCAGATGGAATTGTGGTCACAGAAAATGCTACAATTGAAGTAAAATGTGTTCCATCAGGCATATCTACTGGGCTTCAAGAGCTGGCCAGAAGTAAGAAAGGATTCTTTCTCCAAGAAATTGCCAGCAAGAAGTTACAGCTTAAAACCACACATCATCACTTCTATCAGATCCAGGGAACTTTAAATATAACAAAAAAAGATTTTTGTTATTTAATTGTCATGACTGACACAAAACAAGATTTGTTTGTTGAAAAAGTTCAACGAAATGAAGATTTCTGGAGAAATGAAATGCTGCCCAAACTCACGCGATTCTATAAAAAGTGTTTACTACCCGAAATTGTTGATTCACGAGTTATTAGAGGAAAACAAGTGAGAGAGCCAGAGTATATATCAAAGGCAAAAGAAGAAATAAATGCAAAAAAGTCCAAAAAATCTTAGTTTCTTTTGTAAAGTTGTGATGTTTTTTCGCCTTCAAATAAGCATAAATTTTACCTGCACTTACATTTAAAGTAATCCACGTATGTTAAACAGCATCAGTGCCATTGTTACTGGTATTATTTACAAAAAACTTCAATACGAATCCTTCAAAACATATGAACATATACACTTTTATTCTGTTCATCGTGTACTTAAATAAAAAGGGTTAACTTTATGTTTTGTAACATTATGATGTTTAGAAAATATACTTAGTAAATGCCGAGTTTCCGTTTGTAATTTAGAACACAAATATTATCTAGTACGTAATAAATAAAATAGGAAATAATAGAAACACATATGATATTCGCTAAACAGAATAACATATAATGATGAAACTGTAGTATGTTTTCTTTTTTAATTTTAATAAAATTTATTTTCTATTTCTAAAAACTGTAATTGCTGCTAAGTATTTTTAAGTGTTTGCAAATATCATTTCTGAAAAAAAGTACATATATGTAATTTTGTTAAATGTTATTTTTATAACTCACTATGTTTCACTGTTTTACATTGAATCTGCTGATGTATGTATATGTATTTATTTATTTTGTAGAAACTGTAAAGTAGCAATGATAAAAGTTGAAAGAGAGGGTCCAGACAGCATGTTTTTCTTCGTAACGATGAGATTGTAAACTGGGCTTTCATGATATATATGGAGGTATGGTTATTTATTTTCAGCTAATTGTGATAAAAGCAGGAAATATACCAAGTTAAAGTTAAGATTTTAATGAAACTGTCAATGCACATAGATTACGATGATAGGCATATATTACTAAGCCTGTGTGGAACGCTGCTTGAAAACCTGACAATTACATGAGCATCACGCATTTACGCACTAATTCACCTAGTATTTCTTAAAACTAGAATAAATACTGTCTTGTAATCGAAACCAGCATTTTTATTTTAAAACAAAATTTTGTCAGGTTTAGGCAAGAAAAGTATAATTATGCTCCGTAGCTATCCACGCTAAAATAAGCTGCCACTTAATTTTAAGTTTATAACTTGGATATTAATGTTACAAATAAATATTATTGAGTATCTTTATGAGCAAAGTCGTCTAGTTACTAATGCAATGTAAATTTAATACAGAATTTAAAAAAAAGGTAATATTAAAATTGATATTTAACATAGCAAAAATTGTTTGACCAATATATTCGACAGTATAGTGTTTAAACTGCATATTCAAGTATTTACACTGCTAATTTCTAGTATTGTAACCCGAAAAAAACATTTGGGGTTTTGTTTTTATTTAAAGTTAATCATAGTATGACACAAATTTTATGTACTTACGTGTGTTATTGTTAGGTATATTTATAAGAGACTACCTATTGTGGCCGTCACCGCAGTACTAATTTCGGAAAATGTTTGTACCCTTTTCGTCTCATGTCATAAAAGGTTTTTTAAACTTTCCTTTTATGTTAGTGTAATGCGTATTATGATGTTTAATTCTAATAATGTAACCGATTGTGCAATTGGCAAAAGAGCAAAGATTCTGGAGTGTCAATGTAACAACTCTTAAGTTGTAAAGTGTTATCGTGTACAATAAAAAGACTTCGAATTTGAATTTGTCCATAGATCCCAAAACAAGTGTCAACGCAAAATTTGTGTGTGTGTGTGTGTATGTGGGGGGGGGGGGGGGGGGACGATTTTTGGGGTGTAAACCATCCCCTTAAATAGTGTACAATGCCTGCGGTGATATTTAATAGTAACGCCTCTAATTAGAGAATTTACTGTAGCAGTAATTGGATTTAAGTTACTCAGTGAAGATTTTATTTCTTTCAGTATGAGATATAAATTACTTCTCATAACTTCGAGTCTTCAGAAACTGAGTTAACCGTGAGCAAATTTTAAATTATTATGTGATAATATAACATATTTTTAACGTCTCATTTAAAGATATATGTTTGAAATGTTAGTGAAAATAATAATAAAAATATTTTTTAAATGTGTATTATGGTTTTATAGTGAATCTTAGTTAACATAAAATATTACGTACAGCACGTAAATGTGTTGATGTCTAAAGTGCGCGCGAAGGTACAATTTCCCGACGGGCCGTCAAACTTCGCTCACCGGCCGGCACGGCGAATTGTAAACCTCCATCGGCTGCGGAGGCTCGTGGCCCTGGTCGGGTGGAGTAGAACCGGCAACACTGCGGCCCTCAGCCGTGTCCTGCGCATGCGCGGGTAGAACCCGCACATTCAGGGGGAGGGGGCGGCCAACCGTCTTCGCGTGTCTAAAGCCGGCCAGGAGAGAGGAGAAGCACACCCTCGCCGTATGAAGAGCCTGACTCGAATGACCGTTGCTCCCAGCTACACAGGTACTTATACCGACCGGGCGGAGTGGTCGGGTAGTTGATTTCGAAGGTTTTATTCACATTTTACCAAAATTAACACGATTTGGAAGTGTAGCGATTTTTAGTCTATGAACCTTCCCCTTAATGCTGGAGGGCGCACTGGCTTTGTGCCAGGAGCAGGATTACTTTTTGTTTCAGGTCAGAAGACTGCAGACTACCATGGCGAGATGAATGGGGAAACTTTCTTGATGTGGTTTGAAGACATGTTGGTGCATCTTGAGGAACCCAGTGTCATCATAATGGACAATGCTTCATATCACAGCACCCAGGTATGTGCAATGGTAAAGCAGTGTCTTTTTATTGCTCAAATTGTAATGTGAAAAATTTACATGTGTTTATTATTGTGTATAAGTACGAATATTCGAGACTAATACATTTTGCCAGCAATAATTGTTATCTTAATAGTATGCCTACACTACATTTTTATAAACTATAATGTTTGAGCTGAAATTGATTACACACACAGATATATATATATATATATATATATATATATATATATAATGTAATTGAATTACATCGTAGTGCAAACTAATTTAGTAGAGGGTTTGAAATACCAAATAAAATTTTTTTATTGCAAATAGCATTTGAAAATGACATAATTACTTGTTTGGTAAAAGGACCCACTTTATGAATGCTCTGTTGCCCTACTTAATAAATTAAAATAATATTTTCAAAAAAATTTCTAGTCACTAAACTAACATGCTTTGTTAAATTTAGAAATTCATTACGACAATATGCCAAAACACATGTTTGCTTTGCATAAGTACAGTAGAACCCTGTTATAATTTGTTTTTAAGGGGCTACAAGAAAAAAAAAACATAAGCAGGAAATTCAATTTAGTACTTTTTAGTGTGGATTTATTGCCAATGGACTCAACAAGCTGCATAAAGATATATTTGATGCTCCAATTTGCTTGTAGCAAGCCAAAAACAATTTTTCTTTAACATCATGGTGCTTCCAGCTTCTATCTGCTTTGTCTTTACTTACACATTGTCTCATTGCTGTAAAATTGTCTCATTTCTGTATAATTGTCATAATTCACGACAGTGTTTACAGTGGAAATGCTTAAGTCCAGTTCTTTTGCCACTTGAACATGTGATTTAAGTGAATACATTTGAAAACACACAGAATGGCTAAAAATTTATGAATTTATTTGTTTTCCAAGGGTGTCAACAGGCAGTTAACTGCTAACATACACATATACATAGACAGTATAGACAAAGGCTTTTAATTTTTTTCGTCTTCTAAAATTTTATGAAGTGAACATTACAAGCACGAAACGCATAATTTGTGAAACATTATATCCAGGAATTAAATACATTGTCCTTATAGGGAAAATATTGGACTTGAAAAATAATACATTATAGGCAGGAAAACTTTATAAGCAGTAAAATTGTAACAGGGTTCTACTGTCATGAATTCTTATCAGCTACTTGAGTATTTAGTTAAATGTTGGCATAACGTAGGTTGAGAAAACACCTACAACGAACTGGAGCAAGGATGCACTGATCGCGTGGCTGGAGAAGAATGAGATAAAACATGAAAATAATTTGTTGAAAGTGGGGCTGCTGAGAATAGCTAAACAAAACAAGCCCCGAATACGGTATATTATTTCGTTTTTTTTTACAGCATTTCTTTAAAAGTGAGATAGTTGCAAAAAATTACGTATACGCCTTGTTCTAACACACTTTTCAGATATGAGGTAGACGAGTTGGCTCGTAACTATGGCCACGAAATTCTACGACTCCCACCCTATCACTGCCACTATAATGCAATCGAACTAGTTTGGGCTCAATGTAAACACCATTACAATAGTAACGTGGGGCGGGCCAAGAGATTTGACAATGATGCAGTTGCAGCCATCTGGAAAGAGGCTCTTGATGCTTCCACACCAGAGAGGTATTTTCATGTTGCATGACCAATGGGGTATTCCTTTTGAAGTAGAAATTGTTTTATTTTCCTGTAGAACATTCCTCAAGCTTCAGCAAAACCCTTACCATACATTTTTACATAATACGTAAGTATTGTTGCCTAGCAGCCTGGTCCTACCATTCCTTTTGATAACTTTGTGTGCTAGTGTGTGTATAGTGTGATTATCATTTTGTGTATATTCATATACCAGTAATACAGTTTTAAAACAATTGGTAAAAATAAGTGGTTTGAATTTGTGTAGTTGTCGTTTTGAAAATGTGTTGCATGTATGTGTTTGTGTTCGTGTTTGTGTTTGTGTTTGTGTTTGTAATTTTATTCCCATGTGATTCATACATATCTGTGTAGTTTCTAGATCTAACAGTGGTGACTTATTTGCAAGGTTTTTTTTTTGTAATTGCAGTCCATTTGCAATTGTTTCATTTCCATAAATAGTTTTGTATTTATTAGTAATTGTGATATTACTTTCTGTTATGCTTAATCTTGTGTCAATGACTTTAAAGTTATGGTGGGTTCAGTGCTGTAGGCAGATTTCAATATTCAGATAAAATTTCAACGTAGAGAATTTTGAATATTTTCATCTAGCGAACTTGAATAGGTATTTACACATGCAGTTCTTGCACATTAGTATTTTCAAAAGTTATGTTATTATAGTGAAATACATATACAGTAAGTAGTATATAATAGCCGGAGCTGGGACTGGCGCTGGCGCGTGGAGCCGGAGCCGGTGTCTGCCATATTGGATTGTGACGTCACGGCGGCCATCTTGGATGGTTGTGACCTTGACCTTTGACCTTGACCCCGGCGGCCAATTTGGATCCGCCATCTTGGATCCGCCATATTGGATGACGTCATTGTGTTCTCGAAAATTCCGGCGATGTGTTTTCCGCCATATTGGATGACATCACCGTTGCATTTTCCGTTACGGCCGCCATCTTTAACTTTTTTATTTATTATCCGATTTCAACGAAATTTCTTTTAAAAATTATTAATAAATCCATTTAATAAAATTTTAATAATAAATAATTTTAAAATTTACAATTACGACACGGAGTTTGGAGTCCTCGGTTCGAACCCGACGGGTGCAAAAAAAATTAAAAATGGCGACCGATCCTTCCCTCACAGTGGGTGCTGGCAGACTGACCCCCACCACTTCTTACCAATGCATATACGAACTAACACCCCCCCCCCCCCTCCACCACCACCCCCCCCCCATAAAAAAATTATGTTTTTCGCACACGACGATCCACCCCTCCCCTTTTTTATTTTATTATTATTTTTTCATCGTAATAACCACCACTACTACTACTCTAGTTTTTTCCCCTCCCTCCCTCACTTTACCGTCATTCCCACCCCTACCCTCCTCCTCACCCCTATTCTACCTTTTAAAGTATAAATACCGGCTGCAGGACCCGGGAGCCTTCAGTTTTGCAGTCGCTCCCATCCTGAAGGAAAGACGATGTATGCTTGTTGTGCGAGCGGAGCAAAGATCTTGTCGGCCATCTTAGCTTATGGTAAAGTGCGCACGCTTGCGGCACTGGATAAGGAGACGGAGTTACCTTACCTACCAAAGGAGTTTCTCCTGGTATACGCCCCGTACGAGATTAGATATGTGTACAAGTTCCTGCCGGTGTACCTACAGCTAGACCCAGACATCCAAGACTGTCTACCATGCACCGAGTGCGACAGAGGAAGCTCCAGCGTCCCCGACACACCGCACATGAAGTCATGGTGCAAGAAGCGACGAGATGCGTGGCGGCAGCAGCCTAGATCCTGAGCGCCGTGCCACAGTCGGCATCTAGGTACCACCCCAGCATTTCTGCAGAGCCAGCATCTTAGCCACGTCACTCCAGCCTCGTCGTATGCGTAACTGTGAGTAATGACAATATGACACTCTTTCTTGTCAACGTCCAGTGTCTTACGTCCCAAAAGGGGCCTGTAGTGAAGCAACTGTCCGTGACATCCGTCATTGGCGGTGACGAAGTCAAGACTAGCGAATACATCTTTAAACCGCCGTGTGACTGGACTAAGCTAGACAGATTCTCTCAACGCGAGAACCGACGTCTGACCTATGAAGTGAACGGACTCTCGTGGAATGAAGGTGATGTGGACTATGAACAACTTACATCCGTGCTACGTGATCTCGTCGAGCCAGAAGACGATGCTGTTTACGTCCGTGGTAATGAACAGAAACGTATTGTGAGTGATTTGTGCAGTGGCAATGTAATTGACCTACGTAAACAAGGCAACTGTAGTAGTATACAAATGTATTTCCTGAAACTGGGTTCTGGGTGTGGATTGAAGATTGTCGACGCCATATTGGATTGTGACGTCACGGCGGCCATCTTGGATGGTTGTGACCTTGACCTTTGACCTTGACCTTGACCCCGGCGGCCATTTTGGATCCGCCATCTTGGATCCGCCATTTTGGATGACGTCATTGTGTTCTAGAAAATTCCGGCGTTGTGTGTTCCGCCATATTGGACTATGACGTCACTGTTGCAATTTCCGTTACGGCCGCCATCTTTAACTTTTTTATTTATTATCCGATTTTAATGAAATTTTTTTTAAAAATTATAAAAAAAATTAAATAATAAAATTTTAATAAAATAATTACAAAAAACAAACATGTACGACACGGAGTTCGGAGTCCTCGGTTCGAACCCGACGAGTGCAAAAAAAATTAAAAATGGCGACAGGCTCCTTCCTTAATGGTGTCTGCAGGCAGACTGACTCCCACCACTTTTCTTAAAGCATATATCGTCACCTAGTATGACGTCATGTCCGCCATCTTGTCTTCGTTGCTGGAGACCACCATCTTGTTTTCGGCCGCTAGAGTGCGCTGACACCATGTTAGTTTAGTTCTTATCCGCTAGAGTGCAGTAATCATTTATTACTGTGACACCCGCCATCTTGAAATTTGGACGCCATCTTGAAAATCCGTAATTATTTAGCTAGAAATTCGGGAAAAATTCTAAAATTCATTAAATAAATCACTCATTAACTTACATATTGATTCGATGGATTCCCGTCTTTGGTTCGATACCCGATCGATGCAATAATGTTTAATTTTATGTAAAAAAATAATTGCCATAAACCATGTTCAAAATTCATTAAATAAATTTGTAATCTATATACTGATTGAATAGATCGACTAAGGTCCATGGTTCGATCCCTGACCTATACCAAACAACAACTTTAATTTTAAAAAATACCACTAAAGTGTAAGGTTTGAGTAAATAAAAACACCGCAAGTTCTTTTAAAAAAACTTTTATTACATACATACTACACTACTACAAGTACAAAAAAATACACAGACAAATTACTAAAGTCTTGGTTAAGATTTATTTCCGCATTTAATCTTGTGCTGTTCAAGACACTGTATAGCTGTGAGTCCTGATTTTCGAGGTCGATTAGCAAAATACTTAAAGCACATCTTACACATATAAATCTTATGTTGATGTTTTGTAACCTGGGGTCTCACAAGTCGGGAGAAGTTTTTGATGTAGCAGTAGTGTGCAGAACCGCCTTCACTTGTCACAAGCAACAAATCGAAATGATTTTTTCTTTCTTGTTTGGTTACCCGAATCGGACACACCTTATTATCCTCATTTAGCGCATACACATTAACTGAGACTTCAGGGTTATTTTTCTCAAAAACTTTTATCTGATTTAACGGTGGCGGATAGCACAGTCCATCGAAGTTGTACTTATTCTCCAAAGCATAATACCTCTTATCAACACGGTTTTGATGACTTCCCTCGACAAATCTTGCCAAAATACTCCATTTAAAACAAAACTGGTCCTTGAAGTTTTGGCAATTGACTACTGCTCTTTTGTTGACTATCGCCTCAGGTAAGGCAATAAATGATGATGTCTGATGGTATGGAAGCATACTATCACTTGATTCGTTTCCTATGCACATAATCTTGTGCCTGTCCAGACTGTTACAATGCGAAAAAACCTTATCGCATTTGTCGCACTTATATGTCTCTCGAGAGATTGTCAGAGACCTACTGCAGGTTATTGATGCACCACAATATTTGCATTGATGTGATGTACGCTCTTCATTAGTTGAAGAATCCATTGCTGATGATGAAACTTCAGCTGATGGTGGAACAGCACGTATCGTTGTCTTCTCTGCAGCAGGTATCGGGATCTCCACAGCTGTCGACACCTCAGCCATTGAGCTCTCCGCTGCCGTGGTCTCCTCTGCAAATGGTATCGGGATCTCCGACTCAATCATCGTTGCTGCCATCGAGGTCCCAGCTGCTGTCGGTAAACATTCTATTCCGGTCGACATAACTAAATCTCACGAAACTTAATGGAGAGAGCACGTCCGTACTGCACCGCGACCAGAGGTGAACTGCGGGTCCAGTCGTCCGAACCTCGCTTATATACCCGCGGTCTACTGGTATACCTCATGAGTCAAAATATTGTCTGTATTTAAAATTTTTTTATTAGGTATCTAAAAATTGTAGAAATAAAAAGCATACGAGTTCAAGTTTTACACATTTATTTATAAAAATTACACAAATACATATTAGGTTAAGGAATCAAGCATTTTCACAAGCACAGTCTTTAATGCCGCACGAACTGACACGTCGACTCCGGTTCCAACTGGTTCGTTGACTCCGGTTCCAACTGGTTCGCAGGCCACAGGATCAGGAACACAGGTTTCCAGCTGGTCATCTTCTGCGACGTTGACAACTCCGACAAGACATGGTCGATGACGTCTGTGACCACGTCTACGCCTGGGCTTTGGCTCAGTGCTAATTGGGACAGATTCACTGCCTGAACTGCGACGACGAGACACACACCGTTTGGACGTCTGCGTAGAAGCATCACAGGTCGCAACAGGTTGCAACACGTCCATGTTTGGTGTTGCACGTGAAGACGAGGCGACTATCTCAGCGATGCTAGCAGGAAGGATTGTGTGTGGTCTCATGTGATAGACGACACAGTTTCCAGGTTCGCAACAATCTACCAGCTGCTGGGTCGGTTCGTAGGACACAGGAAAGTGCGCAAACCGCCAATGCTGAGCGCCTCCATCACAGGTTTCTGTATATGTACGTAGATACCCGGAATCCCAGTAGCTGTACTCGACACTGCTGAAGCTAGGTCTTGCGCTCACGTACACGTTAGCAGGATGAAACGTAAACATCTTCTTGCAGGTCGAACGTCAACTGAAGGCACGTACGTATGTACGCCATTTATATATGCAGGCTCCTACTAACATTGTGTGTGCCATTTCTGCATTAGCTGCGAGTTTGTACAGGCAGAGACACGTTCAAACTTGTCACATGGCTGCATGTCGTATATTGCACTAAGCTTGCGCAGGGAAGGACAGCCGTAGTCGGTCTGTATATCTACGATTTCAGCTGCTCCAACGTCGCACAGTTCTCGTAGCCATTTCTTCTGTTCGGGTCCGGCAACGTAGATTATTTCGTTTTGAACTAGTAAATCTTGAAGTGTGTTTTTCACTTGGTGGTACGGAATTTTTCCTTCGTCCCACTCTAGTCCGTGATAGTATTTACATAGCCATTCGTTCGACCGTTTACTTTTTTCGTCTAGTAGTTTCCACAGATACGGAGGTCGGAAGCTGCGGGTTCGAGTCCGGCCGTCGTGAGTGACGGCAATTTCCTTGAGCACGAATCCATTTTGACTCTGGAAACCTTGCAGGTTGCAGTACATGTTGTCGCTAGCAATGCTCGGTCGTAACTAAATTATTATCGAAAACGAAACAGTATTTATGTCAGGATTTTCACAAGTTTGTCTCGACAATTGTACGATGCAAGCCGATCGTGAAGTATCAGACAAAAAGCATAGGTGTTTGGCGGAATATTTCCGCTAGTCGTTATCTCGATCCTACAGCCGATGATGTTTGAATTTATTCGATCATCCTGTTTGGAAACGTCAAACACCATTAACGGTGCCTTGTTCTTGAAACTGTCGGGACTCAGTATCGGTGACTGTCTCCGTCCATAGTAAGCTTGCTGAAACTTGGCATACATTTGATATGTTAGAAGAAATCTTCCACTTTCAAAGTCCATGTTCATGTCAACGTACGGATAACTTTCGCTGTTTAAAAATATTTTTACATTACGTATTTGACAGTTATCGAATACGGAGCGACTTACTCCTGCATTGAGCTGTCTTCCGGTCTGAAGCCCGACGATGATGTATCTTGGTTTTTCCGTAGCGAAGCTGGACTTTACTATCCAATTGATACGCTGACTATGAGGCAAGCCAGGATAAGTTTCCAGGCTCCAGGATCGGAATGGCACATCGAAATTCTTGCCATTTTCTATGTTCTTCAACATCTTGACTCGTTCAACGGTGCTCACTTGGATGTGGGGCAGCATCCACTCGATAGACTGTAGTGTTAGCGAGACATCTTGAGGGTTTTCTGCAGCGGCGACAATTGCATTAATGTGCGTGTTGGCTAGAAGCAGTACGAGCTCTTGTTTCGAATTAATGATTATATGCTTGTAGTCCTCAGCGAATCCAAGAAGCATGGACAGAGGAACACAAACTTCGAACTTCCCTTCGGCATAAACCGGAAGCTTATATTCATCCTCGAGAGCCCAACCGGCCATCTTTGCAGCAGACAGTTCATTTGGCGTGAGCGAAAGGTAAATTTTCATAGCAGATGTTATGCCTACATCTCTCGTCTGGTCTACCTCGACACCATTGAGTACATAAGTAATGCGCTCGATTAGGTGAAGAATACCATTGCAGGATATTGACGTCGTTGTCGGATGCGTACCATCCGCTTTTGTAAGCGTGCCTCTTATACGTAGAAATGACTGCGAAGGTAAAGTACAAATATCTTGGTGCTGTACTGCAATGCGTACTTCCGATGGTAGTGCGTACGGTCCGAGCAGGAAAGGCTGGTACTCGTGCAATTCCATTTTCGTAATGCTGTCATCAAAAATGACTGGATCTTCCACGTTGAGGATTTCGTCTTCCATATTTATTCGGCACTTGTCCAATACTGAGAAGATACTTTATGTTGTCAGGTGTTAATGCACCGATGTCTGGTAGAGAACTGTTCTTGTTCACGGCAATACGATTTCTTTTATAATTGTTCGGTGTTACGAACTTTATGCCCATCGCTTCAAGTGCAGACGTAAATGTAATTTCTTCGTCTTGAAAATTCACCAATCGTCCTCGCTGGTCAACGATTCGGACGACGACTTCGTGTGCGCACTTCACGACGACTGGAACGTAAATGATACTTTGCGGTACTTCTACCAGTTTATATCCTGGCGGGACCATCGGCGAAAACTCGTGCAGCATGTTGCTTAGTCTTCCGTTGAGATACGTTCCACTTGCCAAATTACAGTTTATTCTTATGACATTCACAGGCAAAATGTTTACTGCGCGTGTTGATTCGTACGTTCTTCCCGTATCATAAACCTTTGATTCGAATCCGAGCATCGTACCTATGGTGCCAGGTTTCGTAAAGTCGACATTTTCACTGCATGTTAGAATGCTTTTTTGAGTGTTTGGATTTCCACGCAGTTGAAAGTCTACATCCTGTGGTAACATATCCCTGATGTAATTTGCAATGTCGTCAATTTCGTAAGAGCCAACAGGTAACCGTATTTCATGAGCGGTCCCATCACTTTTCAGGAAGCAGATCTTGCAATTTTCTTCGTCAATGTTCGGTATGGCATTATACGTTTGAAAATCTACGAGTCCGATACACCATTCTCCGTCTAAATCCAGAGGCGGGAAATGAACCGCCCGCAGCTCAGATGCGTGACCTGTCAGGGTAAGTGTTATCGACATGACTAATAAATTAACATCACTGCACAACCTTTAAGTAGCACTTTTTATTTGTCAGCTAATTTTTGTTTGTTAAAAAGCGAAGACACAAGTGTCCGCAGTTTGTTTGATTAGGCTTCTGTTCCGTTTCGTAATTGTAAAACAATGTAGTGGACCGGCCCAGGTACCGCCTAAGTTCGGGCGGAGGGCGTAAATTTCCAAAACTGTCGTAGTAAGTAGCTTTTTTTCCAGACTTTATATACGCCACCCAGTGCGTGCCGCGACCCGCCGACGTGTCTAAATTAATTATGGCGCACTCACGTGTCTTTGGCTTGCTGGGCAAAGTGTCTCGCATAAACACGCCGCGGAAATTTGGTATTTTCAGTTTGCGTGCGTACTTTATTAAATCTACGTTGGTGAGCGGTCGTTTCGGTAGGGAACTTAGGATTTTCTCTTTACACGTTTCTTTTTTATGCCTCGTCCTGTCTTGTGAGGATGCAAGTACAGTCCTGCGCCGTTTTTTTTACCGATGGCAATGGCTTCCATGCTGGCATTGTGTCGCTGTGCTTCTTTTAACTGCTTGCGCTCATTCTTCGAAGTGTTGACTGCCCGCACTATACCGCTCGTTGCACCGATAAAGCCTCCGAGAGCACCCAATGCAGGCAAAAGCAAAGGAAGAAATCCTCCTATAATCTTCTTGTCGAGAGTCTGTAGTTTTTGCTTGGATTTTTGCACGCCTGCACCGATCTTGCGCTTCTTGGTCTTGCGTGAGTTAGTCTTTGACTTGATGTAGCTGGTTCGACGAGCACCCAGTCCTAATTTCGTCTTTGCCTTCATGATTTTAGATACGCCCCACGCTGCGATTTTTTCTCCTAGTCCCGCGTCCGGCGATTTGCTTATTACCTCGGCTTCCTGTGCCAGTATCTGATCTGCTCTGTGCCTAGATTCCAGATCCTTGCTTAATGAATATGCGATATCGTGCTGCTTGCACTTTTCGTCGAGAGAATTAATGCCCACGTCACCGCGAGCTAACCTTTTCGCTAGTTTCGTGCCGGGGCCGCAAAATCTGTAGCCAGGAATGTGTAGCTCGAATGGTAGATTGTTTATCAGAGAGTTCACGAGTCCTGCGCCGATGTGTTTTTTGTTCTTACCTCTTCGAGTCATTACGCACAACTGACCAGAAAGTATAAATACGCTTCTTTTATACAATTACTTTAGTACAATGCAGGTCGTCAAGCAAGACATTTGTTTGCCAGTGTGCATTACGCAAGACGATGTATTTAGTGCACGTGAATCACGACATGGCTTACTGTTGCCTTCTGCCGTACGATGCATAATGGCGGGTCCGTCAAACTGCGGTAAAACATGTGTTTTACTGAGTTTACTGGAGGAGCCAAACGGTCTTCGGTTCGAGAACGTTTACTTGTATTCCAAGTCGTTGCAACAGCCAAAGTACCAGCGCTTGGCCACTGTTCTACGCTCGGTGGATGGTCTGGAGTATTTTCCGTTTAGCGATAATACCGATGTTGTACCTCCAAGCGCAGCAAAAGCCAATTCCGTGTTTGTTTTCGACGATGTAATGTGCGAGAAACAAGGCATAATACAAGAGTACTTTTCCATGGGCAGACACGCCAAGGTAGACTGCGTATACCTGTGTCAGACGTACGGTAGAATACCCAAACATTTGCTGCGAGATAATGCGAATGTCATAGTTTTGTTTCGCATGGACGAACTTAATTTACGCCACGCTTACGACGATCACGTAAACACCGACATGACATTCCAGGAATTCAAAGACATGTGTTCCTTGTGTTGGAAAGACGATCACGGATTTCTAGTTATAGTCAAAGACTGGCCTCTATATAAGGGCAGGTACAGACGAGGTTTCGATCAGTTTATCGTCAAACATGAATCATAGCATTTCGAAATTCGGTCGTAGCAGTCGAGACTTACGTACTGCTCTCAAGTCTCATGACGACGTTATCCGCAAATACATTTCGCTACTGGCTCAAAAAATAAACGGGGTGAAAAAGGAATTACTTGAGTACCTCGTAGCCATAGACCAGCGCGTGGAAGCTTCGGATTCTCGCATTCGCGACATGATCGAAGTTTCGAATGCACAAAGACGGGACGATCTGAGGACTTTTCAAAGTAGTCTGAAAGCATCACTATCTCAATCAACAAATTCAGATTTGGCCAAACACAAGAAAGAAGTTTCTGCGAACGAATAGAAAAGTATAAAAGGAGGTCTTGCAATAAGTTTTCAGCCAGTACAATGTCGGACCTGGCCAGTGACCTTCATCGAGCTATACAGTCTGTTCGCGAAAAATATTTACTTGCTAGACGAACCAGACTTGCACGTGAGATGGAAAATGAGGAGATATTTAAACCAATCACTAGTCGCCTCGACGAACTTAAAAACAAGGAAGAACCAGCCTTCATTGTGAAGACAGAAGTTGAAGATGAAATGCCGACTGTAAAGAAGAGAAAGTATGAACCAGATCGAGAAGAAGAGGACTTAACAAGTACAGAGTCCATGCACAAGAAAAAAATACCGAAAAAGGGACATCAAGTTAATGCAATGGTCCGACCATACCTGATATCGTTTACGAGCCGGAATAATGACACGACCTACGGAGTGTACAGAAAACATAATAAATGGTTCCTCGGTGCTAAAGAAATAGAGTTTCTACCAGGAAATATCGTGCGCGTAGCAGAGTTCAAAACGCGCGGGACTCCGGGTCTGTACGAATTGCTGTTTCGCAGGGAGCCTAAAGGATATTCTCACAACGACTTACAAGAGTACAAAAAACTGCTAGAGCTAACCAATGCACATTTTCGCGATAACGATCCAGATAGTGGTGTATATAAAGACGTAGATCATGAAAAAATCGACATTCTCGCTAATCTCTTCAGTGAACTAACAATACATGGCGAAGTTTTGAAAAAGCTAGAAAGTGGTCAGACATTTGACTATGTATATTGGGACGACCCTAATGAATTAGTTGATCGCCTTAGAATTCTACATGCATCGCTTAGTGTAGGAAACTATTCGCACATCAACGAAATAGTCTCCATACTTGAAGAACTGAAGGAAGCCGGCTACATACAATGAGTCGAACCGGAATCGCTCGCGAACTTCATGCTCCTGCTAGACGGAAATACCTTCGTCGCAAAGTCATAGTTCGTGGAATTGATGATTTATTCCAGGCGGACCTTGTTGAGATGATACCGTATTCCCGATTGAATAAAGGTTTCAAGTACATGTTGACAGTCATCGATGTTTATAGCAAGTTCGCTTGGGCTAGACCTGTCAAATCAAAGACTGCAACTGACGTAGCCAAGGCCATGAACAATATTTTGCGTGATGGACGTGTACCGTCGCACCTGCAAACGGACCTCGGGAAAGAATTCTACAATGCGACCTTCAAGGCTTTGATGAAGAAGTATGGCATCAAACACTAGTCTACATTTAGTAACGTCAAAGCCTCCGTTGTCGAAAGGTTTAACAGAACTTTGCGTTCCAAGATGTGGCGGCAGTTCACGGCTAACGGAAATTACAAGTGGCTTGACATCTTGCCGAAACTAATAAGCGAGTATAATTCCACTGTGTATTCTACCACGAAAATGAAGCCAAAGGACGTAAAGGATAATCGCCTGCTTCAAACAGTTTTTCCCAACACGAAGAAGAAAGATCCACGAAAGCGTAAAGCTAACGTCGGCGACATTGTGCGAATCTCCAAGCAGAAAGGTATCTTCGAGAAAGGTTTCACTGCAAACTGGAGTCCCGAACTTTTCCGTGTGACACATGTTCGTGAATCAGAGCCTAGGACCTACTACCTCGAAGATTTGGACCACAAACCTATCCATGGCGGCTTCTATGCCGAAGAGATTCAGCCTACGTTGTATCCCGATACGTACTTGGTGGAGAAGATTATAAAACGAAGAAATGGACTGTCCTACGTCAAGTGGTGGGGCTTTCCACCTCGCTTCAATTCGTGGGTGGCAGATGCAGACGTCGAGAAATCCACAAGACTTTAGTAATTTGTCTGTGTATTTTTTTTGTACTTGTAGTAGTGTAGTATGTATGTAATAAAAGTTTTTTTAAAAGAACTTGCGGTGTTTTTATTTACTCAAACCTTACACTTTAGTGGTATTTTTTAAAATTAAAGTTGTTGTTTGGTATAGGTCAGGGATCGAACCATGGACCTTAGTCGATCTATTCAATCAGTATATAGATTACAAATTTATTTAATGAATTTTGAACATGGTTTATGGCAATTATTTTTTTACATAAAATTAAACATTATTGCATCGATCGGGTATCGAACCAAAGACGGGAATCCATCGAATCAATATGTAAGTTAATGAGTGATTTATTTAATGAATTTTTAGAATTTTTCCCGAATTTCTAGCTAAATAATTACGGATTTTCAAGATGGCGTCCAAATTTCAAGATGGCGGGTGTCACAGTAATAAATGATTACTGCACTCTAGCGGATAAGAACTAAACTAACATGGTGTCAGCGCACTCTAGCGGCCGAAAACAAGATGGTGGTCTCCAGCAACGAAGACAAGATGGCGGACATGACGTCATACTAGGTGACGATATATATGCTTTAAGAAAAGTGGTGGGAGTCAGTCTGCCTGCAGACACCATTAAGGAAGGAGCCTGTCGCCATTTTTAATTTTTTTTGCACTCGTCGGGTTCGAACCGAGGACTCCGAACTCCGTGTCGTACATGTTTGTTTTTTGTAATTATTTTATTAAAATTTTATTATTTAATTTTTTTTATAATTTTTAAAAAAAATTTCATTAAAATCGGATAATAAATAAAAAAGTTAAAGATGGCGGCCGTAACGGAAATTGCAACGGTGACGTCATAATCCAATATGGCGGAACACACAACGCCGGAATTTTCTAGAACACAATGACGTCATCCAAAATGGCGGATCCAAGATGGCGGATCCAAAATGGCCGCCGGGGTCAAGGTCAAGGTCAAAGGTCAAGGTCACAACCATCCAAGATGGCCGCCGTGACGTCACAATCCAATATGGCGTCGACAATCTTCAATCCACACCCAGAACCCAGTTTCAGGAAATACATTTGTATACTACTAACTGTCCTGGCTTCAAAACACTGTTAAAAATGTACGGAAACCAAATTGAAAAGTGTGATAAATTCTATAATGGTTTCCACTGTGCACATTGTAATAGCCAGTTACTGAAACTGTGGCTCTATGAGCATCCTTATTACTACAGTGATGTTTAATTGTTTTTTATTCCTTATTACAATTGTAAATATTGTTTCCAATGTCATCGACTGATGAAATTATGTAAATAAAAAAAATAATTACCAATGTATTCGTTTTATTCTTTTCACCTTTATTTCATTGTATTTCTTTTTGTAAAGTCTAACAATTATACTCTTTCGAAAAAAAATTAAAATATAATAATCATTTTACATTATTCTCAGCAATTAAATTCCAAGCATAAATTATATTAAAAAATTAACAATTTAAAAAACAAGGGTATTAGTAGTATAGAAATAAAACTCAAAGTTCAAAAATTTTACAGATATATTTTCGTTAACATATACAATTAAATATATATCCATATTTTATTTGACATGTATGCATGTGTGTTTAGATTCGCAGGTCTCTCTCTCTCTCTCCCAGCAGACCATTCTCGCCCCGCCGTCTCTCTCTCCTCCTCATGCCAAATCTCTCTCTCCATCCCCAGCAACTGCTCACCTGCTAAATACTTAAACAGAATATTAGTAACCAAACAAAAAGCTTGCATCGCAGCTCTCTGTGTTCGGAACGGGCTTGAGACCGACACCGCTAAACAGGCAGGTCACGCACAAGCCCCTTGCCTCCATATGCAATATACGTCACATATGTAGTCAAGTACTTATGAACAACGTCTCTATTTAGCCGTGGCCCATTACAACGATGCAAGCCTACCAGAAAGAACTAGCATATGATACATTGACACAAAGCACGTGCTTAAATTAGCATATGTCACATACAAACGCTGAAATTGTCCAGTAACAACGATGTATCAACGCCGAAATCTTGCATGCCAACCACTGCGGAACCCAGCGGCGTAACAGTCCATCGTTGACACACAACGCCGAAATCTTGCATGCCAACGACTGCGGAACCCAGCGACGTAACAGTCCAGCGTTGACACCGTCGACATGACACCATCGATGTAAGGAGCCCAACGTCATGACCCCATCGATGATAGGAGCCCACCGTAGTGACCCCATCATTAGGACACCATCGATGTTAGGAGCCCATCGTCTTGACACCAACGTCGTAAGGAGCCCATCGATGCATAAAAAAACGCATCGGTGTAAAAAAAACGCATTGGTGTAAAAAAACGCATCAGTGTAAAACGCATTGGTGTAAAAAAACGCATCAGTGTAAAACGCATTGGTGTAAAAAAACGCATCAGTGTAAAACGCATTGGTGTAAAAAAACGCATCGGTGTAAAAAAAATGTATTGCACCAAAATCAACATAGGTGCATGAAACCACCACTTCCAACCCAACCAACCAACCAAAAAATGCAGCACCACAAAACATCGTAGGTGCATAAAACCACCACTTCCAACCCAACCAACCAACCAAAAATTGCAGCACCACAAATTAACGTAGGTGCAGAAAACCAACCAACCACCAACCCAACCAACCAACCAAAAAAAAAGTAGCACCACAAATTAACGTAGGCGCAAAACACCACCACTTCCATCCCAACCAACCAACCAAGAAAATACAGCACCACAAATCAACGTAGGTGCATAAACCACCACCGCCATCCCAACCAACCAACCAAAAAAGTAGCACCACAAATTAACGTAGGCGCAAAACACCACCACTTCCATCCCAACCAACCAACCAAGAAAATGCATGCACCACAAAACAACGTAGGTGCAGAAAACCAACCAACCACCAACCCAACCAACCAACCAAAAAAAAGTAGCACCACAAAACAACTTAGGTGCATAAAACCACCACTTCCAACCCAACCAACCAACCAAAAAATGTAGCATCGCAAACAACGTAGGTGCAAAACACCACCACTTCCAACCCAACCAACCAACCAAAAAATGCAGCACCACAAATTAACGTAGGTGCAGAAAACCAACCAACCACCAACCCAACAAACCAACCAAAAGAAAAGTAGCACCACAAATTAACGTAGATGCATAAAACCACCACTTCCATCCCAACCAGCCAACCAAAAAAAAGTAGCATCGCAAACAACAAGGATGCAAAACACCACCACTGCCATCCCAACCGACCAACCAAAAAACGCAGCACCACAAAACAACAACGTAGGTGCAGAAAACCAACCAACCACCAACCCAACCAACCAACCAAAAAAAAAAGTAGCATCGCAAACAACAAGGATGCAAAACACCACCACTTCCATCCCAACCAACCAACCAAAAAAACGTAGCACCACAAACAACGATGATGCAAAACACCACCACTTCCATCCCAACCAACCAACCAAAAAAACGTAGCACCGCAAACAACGAGGATGCAAAACACCACCACTTCCATCCCAACCAACCAACCAAAAAAAACGTAGCATCGCAAACAACGAGGATGCAAAACACCACCACTTCCATCCCAACCAACCAACCAAAAAAAACGTAGCATCGCAAACAACGAGGATGCAAAACACCACCACTTCCATCCCAACCATCCAACCAAATAAGCACCACGAATATTGTGGGTGCATGAACAAAACAAAACGCACCACGAAACAGCGTGGGTGCAAAAAATTAAGGTAAAATAGCGTCAGAAAACCATAAAAATGTAGGAGCAAAAAAAATCAATGAAAAAGATAGCACCACGAAACAGTGTGTGTGGGTGCATGAACAAAACAAGGAAAAATAGCACCAGAAAACCATAAAAATGTAGGTGCAAAAAAATTTAAAAAAAGAGCACCACGAAACAGTGTGGGTGCAACATAATTACAACGAGCGGACTCAGGAAACCAACGATGAAAAATCCAACGGTGAAGGCTATGTACAACATCATCAACAGGTACATGAGTGGCTAGCAAGTGGCAAACACCGGCTCTGTGCTCGCACATTCCGGTTCAGATTCCCGTCAAGGTCATTTTCTCGGCTCCCACAGCAGCCTGGGACCCCGACAGAGAATCCTGTGCGAAACGTACGAGCACAGACGCAAGTTTCAACATTTCATGTTATAAGGTTTTTTATGTGGAGAAAAAAATTCATTAAAAACCATTCAGTCTTTATAGCATTCTCTTTCTTTCGCGTATGTATATATATTTCTATTCAGGCCATATATCCGTACGGTAATGTATGAATTCCATCGTCGCATATTATGCGTTTATCGTCGTGCCATGTTAGTGCTAATTTATTTGAGCATTCTGTATACAAGACCATATTATGTGAACGTATGGACCGGACGTTTGCGCGCTTCTCCGTGTGCTGCTCCAGGACCTCGAGAAAATCTTCAAACGATATTTTATTTCTCACCACGCATTTCTGTATACCTTTGGCCCTTTTTGTGATATTACTATTGTATTTGTAGGTGTACAGCTTTGCCCTTAGGCCGACGAACTCCTCCATTGCCACTCCACTGCACTCGTCTTTGAACTTGCCAACTACCTTCTTGTTCGTAGGTGAGTAGCAGGGGTGGTCAATGGGATAGCTGCTGGTGTCAAACTCGTCCAGGAGCGCAGCGTCGTCGGCCAGGTCCTGGTAGAAGTCGCGCGTCTTGATCTCGTATATGAAGCTGTCCGTGTCCATGTACGTCAGCGTGATGTCATCCTTATATTTTTCTTTCATTATGTCGTAATGGAACCCATACATTAACGTCTTGGACAAGTCCAGGACCGCGAACCCCGCATATATTGGGCGGTCAAGAAAGATGGTTTCTTGTTGTAGTCTCACCAGCGTCAGAGACTCATCAAGGATGGTGCGGTCCTGGAACGCTGGCTTTGCCACAACTTTACGTAGCCTGCCTTCACTACATACAAGTTCCATACGCTGCCGCTTGAATTTATTTTCCATGAGCTTGCCAAAGCAGGAGTTGTTGGCAAGCTTGAAGAATTCTTTTTCAAAGTCGTTTGTAGCTGCCTGTCGTTTCAACGTATTTTTCGTGATGAATGGCTCCATCCAGGCACGCTGCTTGAATTCAAGGACTCTATGAATTTTCTTGAGTCTCAGTCCGTGCTGGATGGCCTGTTTCAGGTTTCTAAAATGAATTATATAATTTTCTTTGGATTCCAGTGTTGTGATTAATTTAGTTTGACGCGATCCGGGTGGGCACTGGCTGACGGGCAGGAACGGTAGATCTTTGTGGTCCTCGTGGAGGGCAGACGGATACTCCACATCGACTTCAAGGATGTAGCCCGTCTGCCCCTCGTCAGGTATCGACATCACGTCGATATCAGCGCCCACCCACTTGAAGCCGCTGACTGGAAGAGGCAACGACATGGCCCACCCATACAGATTGTTGGCGTCCAGGTACGCAACATGAGTTCATGGTTGGCTGGGATCGTAGGTATGGGGCAGGCAGATGTTGTTCGCCTTGCAGTGTCTCTTTATCACTTGCGCGACCCCACCCCTGATCCCAGCTTCGACGAACATGTACATATCGTAATCTATCATCAACTCAAGTCGTACCCCCGTCTGCCTCAACATTGCGTCGAACGCGAACCCTGGTGCGCTGACGTAATGGCTGCAGTCAAGGCCGTACGTCTGCAGGCACAGTCGACGAAAGTTTTCAAACACGTCAGTCAACAGCAGCACGTCTGTCTTTAGGTAGACGTCGCTGTAGTCGCCCAGGGTCACGCAGCCGAATGTTTCCCACACTGCCTTTGCATGTTCGTAATCATCATTAGTTATGTGCGAGTCATTCAATATATTATAAAAGCTATCTTGTGGTGGCAGTTGCGGCTCGTCCAGTTTCTCCCAGCTGGAAACATAGTCGTACGGGAAAACACCTTTTCTCGTGACGAGGGCCATTTCGTCACGAGTAAAAAATTTCATGGTGTCCGTGAATTGGTCGGCTGGCAGGTACGAGGCAAGGGACGCCAAACTGTGAGCCATGAACCTGAAACTATCGACAAACTGTACGGAGAATTTGTTGCCCAGACTTTTCGAGAAGGTAATCATTTTTTCCTGCGTGTGGGGGATGATGAATATTTCTTTATTGTCGTAGCCCAGTTTCTTGATGATGAACTTCTCATCATAGGCCAGATTGTGGAAGTAAACCACGAGTTTCTTGGGCCGCCTGCGCAGAAGATTGCAGCTGTTGCAGGCGGCGCCAAGGTACTTCCCACTGAAGTGGTCGTGGTCTCGGACCTTGTAATTACCCATGGTAAATACCGCATTGCAGTAGCAGCACTGATGGGCTGCGGCGAAGCTGGCATACTCCTGTGCCGTCAGCGACGTCATTGGCAGGCTTGTCTCGTATATGTCCTTAACCTTTTTACCAATGTCAACAATGGTCTCCACGAATTTCTTCTCAGCATCGGGACCCCTATATAGAATTGGTTCTTGCGGCAGCGAGGAAGTGAGCGTGGCTGGGATCACGCTATTGTCGACCTTTACATAGATACAATAGCTGTATGCCTCGTGTTTTTGGTACGCATGAGTGCTTGACTGCTGGGGGTCCTGCTGGCATGTCTGTACGGGCACGAGCATGGCCTCAAAGTCTGCGTATGCAACAATGGGCATCTTGGACATGTGGTGATAGTTTTTAAACTCCAGGACTGGGGGCTGGCCGTTCTTGTCTGGCTTAGGCATCTCGACGCGCACGGGAGCATGGGTTTTGCAGAATTTCTTGTGCGCGTCGAGACACTGCTGCCCTGACAGTCCTGAAACTCGGTGCTGGTCATCGTAGTACGTGAAGCACCTCTTGCAGACATGGATTTTGTGGTCATGAGATGTGATCTGAGGCCGGACGAGTCTTGAGAAATTTTTTATAAAGCAGAAATGAGAGTTGTTTTCTTCGGACGTTAGCAACAGGAGGTCGAAATGGTGTTGCTTTTCCTCCTTCCCCACACGCACCGGCGCGATTTTGTTGTCATCGTCAATGCTGTAGACGTTGACGGAAACATCGAGATTGTTCCGTTCGAATACTTTGATTTGGTGGAGGGGGGTAGGGAACTCAAGACCTGAAAAATTAAATTTTCCCTCCAGGTCGTGGTACCTCTTGTCCACACGTTCAGCATGTACCCCCTCTACATATCGCGCCAGTATGGCCCACTTGAAGCACTCGTTATCTTCCAGGTTCATGGGATTTATTACTGCTTTCCTGTTCTTGATGGCGGCAGGCAGGTCAATGTATGAAGATACTCTAAGAGGCACTAGCTTGTTGAAGCGGAGCTGGATTCGCTTCACGACAGACAGAGTCCACCCGGATCCCTTGCTGGCATAATCTTCCTCCTCCTTGCATATTTTCAGGATACTGTCATCAATTGCTTCCTCGATTTCGCTTACCTCATATATGGGAATATTTTTTGTCTTGAACGCTCTTTTGTCCACGCCTTCATCGAAGGGAGCAGGCTTTGCATAGTCGCACTCGAGCCAGATATTGAATTTTACTGGGCCGTTTTCCTGCACTTCATGTGATATCTGATTTATTAGGTTCGGCTTCATTTGGACCATGTACGTGCAAATATCTTTTGTCGCACCATTATTTTCTGCAACATACGTCTTTAAATTTCTGCGGAACGCAGTCTCCGCCTCAACGAACCCGGTACCGCCTGCCTCCAAGTCTACCTGAGCCTGGTCAGGCGCTTGCGCCTCCAAGTCTACTCGAGCCTGGTCGGGCACACTCGCCACGTATTGCGGACGAGTGCTGGGGCCGGGCTGTTGCAGGCCAGAGGTCACGTCTACGCGTCGTCTCTTGGGAGCCAGGCCCTTGCACGTTTTGATGTGCACAAACAGCGTATCTTTACGCATAAATTCTCCCTGGCACTGTACGCATGTAAATGAAATGCGGCCGGGATTGAACTGGCACTGGCTCTTTTCGTGGCGTCTGGCATCGCGGGTATATTTGAAATGCTGCCCGCAGTGAATGCACCTCGAGCCCGAGCTGTGCTCGACGGTGCCCCCACAAGTTCGCATATGGCGGGTCAAACTGTCCTTGCGGCTTATTGTCATGCCGCAAGTATGGCATTGGTTGTTAACAGTGCGGCCAGGATTAGATGCACACACTTTCTCGTGCCGTCTGGCATTACGAGTAGCAGTAAAAACTTTGCCACAGAAAGCACACCCAAGCCCTGGTGGTGTTGGTGCACATACCTGTGCTGGCCCCGATGTTGAGGGCTGGACGGCTCCGGAGGCGGGCTGGCAGGCTCCCGATGTCGAGGGCTGGCCGGCTGCCATGGGAACACCAGACGCGGTCCTCTTCATGATGAAGTCTGTAACACCAACGGAAAAATTATAGCAACAAGAACATCATAATTATCACACACACACACACACGCGCGCGCGCAAACAAGTACATGTGCATAAATACAACCACACCTACACACAAACAAAATACACTTGCATAAAGACAGCTACACGCACGCAGAAACAACTACACACACACATGACAAAAAATTAAATTCAACTCACCAGAAGAACACAGAAACGACTCTGTGTGTACTGTACGCACGCACAACGAGGAGGGCTGGAACGCCGCACAGCACACAGGAACCTGTAACACAGAAAAGAGACCACCTGGCTTAGCACTCGAATTTTTTTTTTTTTTCAAGACAGCGCAAAGACACTGACGTCAAAATTTTATGTTTTATGTACTGACCGGAATCGAAGAGGAACGGTGCAGGACTCCAGAGGGCAGACAGGCGTTCTCCAAGCGGATCACACTGGGAAGTAGCTCGACGCAAGGAGAAGCACTGAATACCTGCAACACATACAATATTTTTTTTTACGAAATGTACTACAATAGTAATTTACTCGTTTTTTTATTTATGTGAAAATATATTTCTGTATTTAGTTGTGATTAGATATTCTGTATTTTATTAAGTATAAAAAAATTTCTATTTTCTTTATGAAACAAAATATTTTTTTCTATTTGATTATGAAACAAATTTATTTTTCTATTTGATTATGATAGCAAGTGCGCGTGCATCTGTTTTTTTTTTTTTGGGCCAGGCGAGGGGGCAGGCAGGACGACTTGAACGCTCCATGCGGCGGTGCGCGGTAACCGGTAACTAGCCAGACGTAAGCCGCACGGCGCGGCGGAAACATCGCTCCGTGCACCACGGGTGGAGTGGAGAAGCAGGGAGGGGGGAGGGCACGCTCTGCGCGCGCTGTCCCCCGTCGGTAGGACACGGGTGTACACGACATCCATCTTGTCACAAGCTAAGACGTTCATGCATGAATAATAACTAACATTTCGTGCCCGGGGGAAAAAAAATATTATTTCAAGATGTAATATACTGCAACTGATGGCTCTAATAATTTCGACTAGAAAAGTAATTGTAATAATCACGACTGTAAAATATTACTATTGAAACTAACGAACGCATGACATCTAAAACAGTACCACTCACACACATCATCTAAACAGTACCAATCTTGGACGTGAAAGAATATACTCGAAAAATTACGAGACGGAAATTGTAATAATTTCTTAAAATTTTTTGGAAAACAGGCGGTTACTACTCCTCGTGCGTACGCCTTGCTTCTTTTCTTTATTATTATTATTTCTACTCTCTCTCTCTGCCGGCCGGCTGCCCGGGGAGCCGGCAGGTGTCGCGTCAGCCGTGCGCGCGCTCGCTCGGGTGTTATCACCACGTCACGTACTAGCTGGCTCAGCAGCGGCCTTCACCCAGTGGCCAGCTGTTAGGCTTGCTGACTGAGTGAAGGACGTAGCGAAGGCGTACACACACGCGAAACCGCAATGTAAAAGATTAAAAGAAATTCAAAGTTGAAAAATGTTCCGAAAAAATTTTCAAAGTTGAAAACGATCGGAAAAATTTTCAAAGTTGAAAACGATTGGAAAAAATTTCAAAGTTGAAATTTACGAAAAATTTTCAAAGTTGAAAACGTTCGGAAAAAATTTCAAAGTTAAAATTTACGGAGAAGTTGTACTTACCAAGCTGCTGGAGTTGAAGAGGTGGAAGGAGTCGCAACGAAGCTCAAACGGGAACATGCGGTGACGGCGGCAAGACCAAAAGTGAAGCCCCCGACGTCTCACACGCCAATTTATAGGTAAATTCCCCCCTTGGTCACAGACTCTAGCCAATCAGGCCATGCGAAAACTGCAGCATGGTCAGGACGATTTTTTGCAATCAGGGGAAGGGTTGAGGGAAAAGTGGGCGGAGCGAATGTTGCGGGAATCGGGAGGGAGGCTGACAATCCCCGCCTAGGACCGACGGTATGGTGGGGATATCCACTGGCCAATCAGATTCACTCAGCTCCTGGCGGCTGGAAGATTCACCACGTGAATCGCCATGCTCCAAAGGAAAAAATTTATTAAGTTATTGAAAATTTATATATTATGAAACTTTATAGATTAGGTTATTTTCATCACTTTCATATTTAAATAATTTACTGTAAAATATAATTTTTTTTTTTTTAATTTTATGATTACCTTTTCAATCCCAAATTATTATTGTTTTAAACGGAAGGGGAAATAAATAAAAAGTCATTACAATAGTTTTTTAATTTTTTTTTATTACTTCAAAACATCTAGCAAGGCATAGAGTACAGAACACAGGGCGGTACGAATGGTTTTTACAGAATCAAATTCGTAAAAGTCCGTAGCATTATCACTGTAGATCTGCGGCGTATCGGCGCTCAATCCACGTTTCTTGGTGCTTCGGCGTCGAGTTGGCGGTTCGAGTCTGGGAGAGGGTCGACGTCGAGTCCTAGTCTTGAGTTCAGGTCTGGACAGGTCGCTGCGCTTCGAAGCGACGAGTTTGGACAGGTCTCTGCGCTTCGAAACCTCGGGTTTGGACTGCTCACTGCAGCCCGGGGTGCCGGGGTCGATACCGCTACAGTCTTCTGACGTGCAGTCGGATGCGTTTAGAGTTGTACCGAGAATTTCTTCCTTGGTGCATGGAAGAACGGATGTTGGTCTGAGGTTAAACACGACGCACTTTTCCGCCCCGCAACAGTTTATTTGTTGTTGTGATGGCTCATGAATGCGTGGTGAATGAGCCATTAGGAAATGTAATACTCCACCGTAACATATTTCCGTATACGTGCGTAAATTTTCTTCTTCGTCCAGGAAACTGTATTCAATACAGCTGTAGTCTGGTTTCGCACTCAGGTACTCGGTTTCCGGCTGGAATGGCGTCATCGTGTTCGAACGTCAACTGATTGATAGAGCTCGATTGTCGAGCTATTTATACTAAAATTACAATTCAGGTGTGCCACTATTTGACAAAAAAAAATCGGGTTTGCCAATATTTAAAAAAGTTATTCGCACTGCTGCGCGTGCCATTTCTGCATTAGCTGCGAGTTTGTGCAGGCACAGACACGTTCAAACTTGTCGTTTGGATGCTTAACGTCGTACATTGAACAGAGTTTGCGCAGGGACGGACAGCCGTAGTCGGTCTGTATATCTACGATTTCAGCTGCTCCGTCGTCACACAGTTCTCGTAGCCATTTCTTCTGTTCAGGTCCGGCAACGTAGATTATACCACGCGGATTTTGCAGTAGTAAATCTTGAAGTGTGTTTTTCACTTGGTGGTACGGAATTTTTCCTTCGTCCCACTCTAGTCCGTGATAGTATTTACATAGCCATTCGTTCGACCGTTTACTTTTTTCGTCTAGTAGTTTCCACGGATACGGGGGTCGGAAGCTGCGGGTTCGAGTCTGACCGTCGTGAGTGACGGCAATTTCCTTGAGCACGAATCCATTTTGGCTCTGGAAACCTTGCAGGTTGCAGTACATCCTGAAACCGACTGATGATGGGATGGTACATGCAGTTGTATTTATATCTAGTTCAATATTTTCACGAGACCTGAAAACGCGTCGTAATTAATTACTCTGTCGTGTAGGATTAGACAGTACGCCGTTGTGAGCGGTGGTACGTCATCTTTCGTGGAAATTTCCAATCGACAATCAATCATAGAACTGCGAATCGATTCGTCTTGTTTGCTCACGTCAAATACGATTAGCGGAGCTAATGTTTTATAGGTGTCTGGACTTAGGATCGGGTGCGATTCTCGTCCGTGGTACGAAGATTGGAACTGCGTGTACATGTGATACGGCAATGAAATACCGCCATTTTCAAAATCAATGTTCATGTCCACGTACGGGTAACTTTCGCTGTTTAAAAATAATTTTACATTTTCCATAAAACAGTGGTCAAACACCGATCTGTCGGTCTTGAGGTTCATTTGTCTGTCTGTCTGCAAAGCTAATATTTTATATCTAGGTTTTTCCGTACTGCTCGACGTCTTGACGACCCAGTGATTGCGTCTATTCTGGGTCAGTAAGGGGCACGTTACGAGATTCCAGCTCCTGAACGCAATTTCGACCGTCTTGTCCTTTTTGACGTAACTTAAAAGTCTGACTCTTTCTTTCGTGCTGACGGTTATGTGCGGAACAAACCACTCGGTGCTCGTGACGGTGACTGCGACCGGCTGGGGGTCGTTTCCGGGTGCTCCCACGACAGCATTCAGGTGCGATGTCGCTAGAATTAACACGAGTTCTTGGCGGGCTTGAATCAATATTTTCTTGTAATCCTCCGCGAAGCCGAGAAGCATCGAAAGCGGTATGCTAACTTCGAATTTTCCAGATTCGTAGATGGGAATTTTGAAATCGGGTTCCATTCCAAAACCCGCGATTTTGGTCGCACTCAGGTCGTTCGGTGTTAGAGACAAGTAATTTTTCATCGTGGCGGTAATGCCCAAGTCCCACGATTCATCGATCGCAATATTATTCAATTCGAAAATAACTCGTTCGAATAAATGTAATATTCCGTTTCGTCCGAAATACGCAGTTGTAGGATGTGTTCCGTCCGCCTTTGTCAACGTGCCTCTTATACGAATAAACGATTGGCAGGGTAGAGTATATACGTCTTGTTTCTGTACCGGGATGCGTATTTCCCTACCGGGCATGTACGGCCCTTGGAGGTAGGGTGCGTAGCAGTGATATTCAAATTTATTTACATCGTCGCTAAACTGAGCTTTTTCTGACACGTTTAAATAATCTTCCATGCTTGTGAACTTTGTAGCCTAAACTGCGGAGATGCTTAACGTTAAGAGGTGTTAACGCGCCGCGGCCTCGCAACAGACTGGTCCTGGGTTCGTGTCGCTTCTTTGATTTATAGGTCTTGAAAATCAGTCCCATCGCTTCAAGTGTAAACGTAGTGTAATTTCTTCGTTTCTAAAATTTACTAGTTTATCGTTTTGATCGACTATGTCCACTACCACTTCGTGTACTGTTTTGGCGAGCACAGGGGCGTAAATGATACTTTGCGGTACTTCAACCAGTTTATATCCGGGCGAAACCGTCGGCGAAAACTCGTGTACCATGTTGTTTAGTTTTCCGTCGAGGTACGTTCCACTTGCCAAATTACAGTTTATGCGTATTACATTTGTCGACATGATATTTACAGGTCGCGTGGAGACGTGCAAGGTCTTGGCTGCGTATATTTTCGGTTCGAATCCGAACATGGTACCTATGGTGCCAGGTTTCGTAAAGTCGACATTTTCACTGCAGTAAAGTTCGCACTGTAGCGTGTTTGGATTATCTCGCAATTCGAAAATTGTGTTTGGAGACAGGGCTTGCTTGATGTAATTTGTAATATCGCTCAACTCGTATGCGCCGGTAGGTATGACAACTTCCCGAGCTGTTGTTCCATCACTTTTCAAGAAGCACATTTTTCAGTTTTCCTCGTCGATATTAGGTATGGCATTATACGTTTGAAAATCTACGAGTCCGATGCTCCATTCTCCGTTCAAGACCAGCGGTGGGTAGAATGTGGCTCGTAGCTGCGAGCTACGACCTGTCAATATGAGTGTTACGGACATGACTGATTGATTTTCGCTACTGTACGTTTATTTTATATACTTCATATTTGGTCAGAAATCTCAAGCACAGGTGTCCGCAATTTGTTTGATTAGGCCTCTGTTCCGTTTCGTAATTGTAAAACATCGTAGTGGTCCGGCCCAGGTACTGTCGCAGTTCGGGCGGAGGGCGTAAATTACCGAAACTGTCGTAGTAAGTTGCTTTTTTCCCCGTCTTTACATAGGCCACCCAGTGCGTGCCGCGACCCGTCGACGTGTCTAAATTAATTATGGCACACTCACGTGTGTTTGGCTTGCTGGGCAAAGTGTCTCGCATAAACACGCCACGGAAGTTTGGTATTTTAAGTTTGCGTGCGTACTTTATTAAATCTACGTTGGTGAGCGGTCGTTTCGGTAGGGAACTTAGGATTTTCTCTTTACACGTTTCTTTTTTATGCCTCGGCCTGCCTTGTGAGGTCGTAGGTACAGTCCTGCGCCGTTTTTTTTACCGATGGCAATGGCTTCCATGCTTGCATTATGTCTACGTGCTTCCTTTAATTGATTTTTCTGGTTCTTCGAAGTGTTGACTGCTCTAGCGATATTTGCCGCGGCTGCTGCGATCCCGCCTAGTGCACCTATAGCAGGCACCAGCAGCGGTAAAAACCCGCCCTTTTTCTTATTGGATCTTTGTGTCTTGCGCTTCTTGGTCTTGCGAGACCTGGTCCGGCGATGAGCACCCATTCCTAATTTCGTCTTTGCCTTCATGATTTTAGATACGCCCCACGCTGCGATTTTCTCTCCTAGTCCCGCGTCCGGCGATTTGCTTATTACCTCGGCTTCCTGTGCCAGTATCTGATCTGCTCTGTGCCTAGATTCCAGATCCTTGCTTAATGAATATGCGATATCGTGCTGCTTGCACTTTTCGTCGAGAGAATTAATGCCCACGTCACCACGAGCTAACCTTTTCGCTAGTTTCGTGCCGGGGCCGCAAAATCTGTAGCCGGGAATGTGTAGCTCGAATGGTAGGTTGTTTATCAGCGAGTTTACGAGTCCCGCGCCGATGTGTTGTTTGTTCCTGCCTCTTCGAGACATTACATGCAACTGACCTAAAATCAATAAATACGATTGCTCTTATAGAATTCACGTCAGTACGATGGAGGTAGTCAAGCAAGACATTTGTTTGCCAGTGTGCATTACGCAAGATGATGAAACTGTCGGTCGTGAATCGCGACATGGTATATTATTACCGTCCACCGTACGTTGCATCATAGCGGGACCGTCAAACTGCGGCAAGACGTGTGTTTTACTGAGTTTACTGGAGGAGCCAAACGGTCTTCGGTTCGAGAACGTTTACTTGTATTCCAAGTCGTTGCAACAGCCAAAGTACCAGCGCTTGGCCGCCGTTCTGCGCTCGGTGGATGGTCTGGAGTATTTTCCGTTTAGCGATAATACCGATGTGGTGTCTACCGACGAGGCAAAGCCTAATTCCGTGTTTGTGTTCGATGATGTGGCTTGTGCGAAACAAGGCATAATACAAGAGTACTTTTCCATGGGTAGACACGCCAAGGTAGACTGCGTATACCTGTGTCAGACGTACGGTAGACTACCCAAACATTTGCTGCGAGATAATGCGAATGTCATAGTTTTGTTTCGCATGGACGAACTTAATTTACGCCACGCTTACGACGATCACGTAAACACCGACATGTCGTTTCAGGAATTTAAAGACATGTGTTCCTTGTGTTGGAAAGACGATCACGGATTTCTAGTCATTGTAAAGGACTGGCCTCTATATAAGGGCAGGTACAGACAGGGTTTCGATCAGTTTATCGTCAAACATGAATCATAGCATTTCTAAATTTGGACGCAGCAGTCGAGCTCCGCGTACCGAACTATGCACCGTGAAACACGATGATGAAATACGTAAATACATTTCGCTACTTGGCCAAGAAATAAAACGCGCAAAAGACGAAATAATAGTGTACCTCGTAGCCATAGACCAGCGCGTGGAAGCTTCGGATTCTCGAATTCGCGACATGATCGAAGTTTCGAATGCACAAAGACGCGACGACCTAAAGTCGCTTCTGTCAAAACTTAATTCACGTCTGGTGTCTAAAGGTGCTTCGAGATAAACAGTATGGATGTTAACACCGATTTGGCTAAGCAACTGCACGAAGTCATCGAGGCCATACGAACAAAGTACTTGCTCGCCAAGCAACATAGATTAAGCGACGAGGTTCGAAGAGAGGAAAAATTGAAGCCCTTGAGTGCCCGTCTGGATAGCTTCATAGCCAAGCGAGGGAGCGTCGAAAACGAGAAACCGACTAAAATCGAGGTAAAAGAGGAGCCGTCAACTACGTCCGCGGGCAAACGAAAGCGAAGTCCACAATTAACAGACGATTCCAACGTATCTACTAGCGAAGACGAAGTTCGTGTCGGTCGAACTCTTAGGAAGAAACCGCGAAATAAAAAAGGATTCGAAGTCGGTCCTCTCGCTAGCGAGTACCTGGCCTCCTCTGTGCCTCGAAACAGCGATGCGACGTATGGCGTGCATAAACGAGGTAGTAAATGGGTCCTTGGTTCGAAGGAAGTACATTTCGTGTCCGGCGATAATATTGAATGTGGCAAAGAGGTGATAAAACTTACTCGCGGATTATGCGAACTTTTGTTTCGTAAAAAACCGCGGCGATATTCAGAGGTGGATTTGCGAAAATATAGAAGATTGCTAGATGCTTCCAACGCCGTTTACGCGAAAAATGACCCGAAAACGGGTCGATTCAAAGATTATGAACATGAGAAATATCCTTTGATAGCTAGTCTTTTCTTAGACATCGAAGGGGCCGGAATTTATAAACTTGACACTGGTAGAAAATTGGACTATGTATATTATGACGACCCCAATGAATTAGTTGATCGTCTTAGACTGCTGCAGGCATCTCAGAGCGTGGGAAATAATTCGCACACCAACGAAATCACTTCCATACTTGAAGAATTACGGGAAGCGGGTTATATTGAATAGTGATCATGTCAAAGTTTGCCATTGCGGGCGAGTTGCATAAACCCGCAAGACGTAATTATCCGCGACGAAAAATAAAAATCAAAGGATTAGACGACAATTGGCAGTCTGACCTGATCGAGATGATTGAGTATTCACGTGTGAACAAGGGCTACAGGTACATTCTCATAGTCATAGACACCTATTCAAAGTTCCTGTGGGCTAGACCCTTAAAACGAAAAACCGCTGTAGAAGTTACGAATGCCATGGCGAATATTTTGAAACATAAACGAAGACCTTCGTTACTGCAGACTGACGACGGGAAAGAATTCTACAATGCATCATTCAAGGCATTGATGAAAAAGTTTGACATTACGCATTATTCTACGTTTAGCGGTGTCAAAGCGTCAATGGCAGAACGTGTGATTCGTACGATGAAGAATAAACTGTATAGGAATTTTACAGCGAACGGTAATTACAAGTGGCTGAATTTACTTCCTAAACTCGTGCGAGAATACAATTCTACTGTGCATTCTACAACGAAACTCAAGCCGAAGGACGTAAAGGACAATCGACTGCTTCGAACTGTGTACTCCAAGACGAATATACTTGATTCGCGAAAGAAAAAAGCGAATATCGGCGACATTGTGCGGATTTCGAAAAATTGCGGAATTTTTCACAGACCTTACAAGGGGAATTGGACTGGTGAACTATTTCGCGTATGCAGAATAAAAAATACGTATCCGCGTACTTATTTTCTCGAGGATCTGAAGGGAAAACGTATAACAGGGGCGTTTTATGGAGAAGAGATTATGAAAACTAAATATCCAGATACTTTTCTCGTTGAAAAAGTGGTACGGCGTAAGAATGGTAAGGTCTTAATACGATGGTTGCATCATGGACCAGAGTTTGACTCGTGGATTGATGAAAAGGATATTTTAATACAATGAGTTTGTGTAAATACTTGTGTGTGTAAAACATATTTTGTATAAATAAAACTTTGTATGTAATAAATTGTATTTTTTTTATTTCTGTACGTGTATATATGCGTCATGCGGGGAGCGTGCGAGAAGCGCGGCTGCTCCGTTACGCGGTCGCCGGTGCAGTGAGGCGACTTTTACCCCCTCCACAGTAGTGATGGGTCGTTCGTTAACGATTCGTTCAAAAAGAACGAATCTTTGAGAGAACGAAATCTTGCGATTCGTTCGCGATGTAAAGAACCGGCTCTTTGAGAGCCGGTACCTTGAAAGATTCGGTAGAACGTAAATGCGGAGAGAACGAGAGAACCAACCGGCTCTTTGAGAGCCGGTACCTTGAAAGATTCGGAAGAACGAAAACGCGGAGAGAACGAGAGAACGAGATGAGAGAACCGGCCACGCGCCCGGTCTGATTCGTTCGTGAAATGATTGATGACGTCAGGAGTCTGAAGAATTAGTAATCACAGCGTGAGCATGTTCATAAGAGCAAACGATAACTGATAAAATAAAATAGGGTAACATGAAAAGTATCTATACCTGAAAATGTAAACTGTTAAGTAGTGGTTTAAAATTGCGTTTTCACATTCACATACACAAATTTGGGGGGAAAAAAAACATGAATTAAAAATAACAGGGAAAGTAACTACAAATGTTCACACTTACCATTTAGGTGTTAATTAATGTACCTACTTAATTTTTCTCTCTTCATACTGAATCGCAGTAGTAGTATTCAATTTTTGTCTTTTTTTCTCTAAATGTGTTGGTCTACATGTAAACACTTTACTCTCTCTAGAGTGTAAATAGCCTGTATATTAATATTTGTAACTTAAAAAGTAATACAATATAAATAATCTTGTTTCATATACGCAACTGTGATTCACTGGCTACGAAAAGCAATGTTCAAGTACTAGCTATAATAGTGCGATTACAAATTAAAGTTAAGAAAGATCACTTTCGTACCTAACATTCTTAGATTTAATGCTCCCGTATTATATAGAATCACTGCATGAAGCATTTGCAGCGATCAACAGTCAATAATTTTATAACAGTCAGTATACAACTAGACGTTTGAAATTTCATTTACCCATGCAGAGTAGATAAAGATAACCACCCACGCGATCCAGCCTCCTCTCGTTATCGGGTCACGCGATAACGAGGGGAGGCTGGAAGCAAACACGTAGCCAATACTCTAAAGGATGAACGAGTTACGACACCTGATAAAAGAGCCAGATCCTATTCACAGAAAAGAACGAAATGACCGAGATGAACGAATCGTTCTGAACGAATCTTTCTCGGAACTGATCCGAAAGTACCGGTTCGGTCAAAAGAACCGTTCTGCCCATCACTACTCCACAGCGCCCGCGACGGTGGTGGGGGCCTAGCGTCCCCTGGCCGCGGCGGTGGAGGTGGGGTGGAGGTGGTGGGAATCTTAGTTTGCAAAAATTTCCCTCCTCTCCCCTGGACCATGAAGGTGCATCTTCCCCCTCCATGTGGCTCGCCGAACCGTGGGACCCGGCGCTGGGTGCAGAGACCTAACGTCCTCTTCAAGGACTCGTGTGCTGGTCGCCACGTGCTAACAATGTATTACAAAAATTATTTTATAAAGAATAACTTTTAATATTTATTCCAAGTATAAAGAATTTATTTTTCTTTACACGTATAGAGTCGTAAAGATTTTTTTTTTACAAGTATAAAGATGTATAATTTTTTTTACAAGTATTAATATGTATAATTTTTTTTTCAAGTATAAAGATGAATAATTTTTTTTCCAAGTATAACGATGTATAATTTTTTTTAAGTATTTTTTTTTTCAAGTATAAACATGAAGAGATAATTTTTTGTTTTTAAAAACAATGTGTGTATAGTGACTTGGGGGATTTATTAATACGATAAAACACAAACATTAAAATTTTTTTTCCATTTTATTTTCTCTGCGTTTCATACATACATATATATATATACATCGCTCACACATTAGTTTTTGCCCCAATTCCCCCTCCCCCCTACCAAGTACCTTCTTCGTACCGTTTAGACGTAGTTTTTTTTTTATATTCATTTGTTTAACAAGTTTTTTTATACATACTTTAACATCAAAAACATTATAAGAATTTTAATTTAGTTTTGTAGATATACATTTTTAAAAAAGTATTTCTTGATTACAAAGTTTTTTTACAAAGATGCAAAAAAACAAATAATTGTAAGAACATGGCAATTTTTTTTTCTTCGTTCACGTTTTGATTAAAAAGATTCACTGCATAAAATATACAACTTCAAAATAATATTTATAAAATATATGACGGTTGAATTTTGCATTGCCTATGAATATGCATTGCCGCGTTAAAGTTAGCGTCACACAATAGTTTCGATCTGGCCACGGGACACAGTTCACGACAGCAAGGTGTCTCAAACTTTGAACAATAACCTAAATCATCGTGGTACATGTACCTACAATGTTTTAGTCCACCGCACTGTTCACTGTAGCGGTATTTACGATTACCGATTTTCGATGTATTTAGTTCATCAATCGAACACGGAAAATACGCTTGCGGATGGCATAGTTTGTTTACACAATTTGGGTTCGTACAGTCATATGCGATTATAGGTTTCACGGTACCGAAGGGATCCTTGGAATCCCATTTAAGCCTAAAGTGCGTGTCGTCACGACAAGATTCAAAATACGTAATTTCAGTGGTGAACACGTCGGTAGTGGAACCGTAATAAAACACTTGATATTGAACACACTGCTGTCCTGATCGTACGAAAGAATAGTTTTCTTGACCGATGTCGAACAAGGTACACTTTTCAGTCTCGTGAGGGCGTGGGTCCGGACAGAGGTCCCAGCACCACGTGATGACATCTTCGTCATCGTCGTTGTCGACGACGTCGTCGACGTTGTCGACGTGATCCACAAAGTCTGGGTACCTGATAGAAGATGTCCTCTGGGCGAACCACGTTGACGATCTCCGGGGCAGCTGTCGCGTCACGACGGCTGAGACGTCCTCGTTTGGGACGCGCGGCTGCCACGGCCCCTCTGCGAAAGATGTCCAAAACGTGTCGGACGATGGCGACATCGATGGGCTTCGACGATGACCCTCGTCGACGCTGTCACCCGGCGTCGACATGTTGTTACGGGGATGCCGCGACGATGGCGCCTCACTCTTCGATGCCGGAGTCTTGTGCGTCTTGCTGCTGCTGCTGCTGTAGCTCTATGGCCGCCTCCACCGTACACAGGATGCGGTGGTGTAGGTACAGGATGAATTCCTCGCATCCGGGAAATGCTTCGAGGGTACTTATGATGGTAGCAGTTAGTGACTGGCGAATTTGATCGAACGACATCCCTTCATATCCTGTGATTAGTTCACCGATGAAATCATGCATTTCAGCAAGCGAAACCATGATTATATTTATTACGTGAAAAAAAAAATAACCATCAGTCTCCGCGACACGAAGTAAGTACTCGACGTCGACGGACATCTCCGCGGCACGAAGTAAGTACTCGGTAGCGGAGGAGGAGGAACTGAGGCAAAAAACTGACGGCTCCCGGGTCCTGCGGCCGGTATTTATACTTTAAAAGGTAGAATAGGGGTGAGGAGGAGGGTAGGGGTGGGAATGACGGTAAAGTGAGGGAGGGTGGGGAGAAAACTAGAGTAGTGGTGGAGGAGGGTGGCTATTACGATGAAAAAATAATAATAAAATAAAAAAGGGGAGGGGTGGATCGTCGTGTGCGAAAAACATAATTTTTTTATGGGGGGGGGGTGGTGGTGGAGGGGGGGGGGGTGTAAGTTCGTATATGCATTGGTAAGAAGTGGTGGGGGTCAGTCTGCCAGCACCCACTGTGAGGGAAGGATCGGTCGCCATTTTTAATTTTTTTTGCACCCGTCGGGTTCGAACCGAGGACTCCAAACTCCGTGTCGTAATTGTAAATTTTAAAATTATTTATTATTAAAATTTTATTAAATGGATTTATTAATAATTTTTAAAAGAAATTTCGTTGAAATCGGATAATAAATAAAAAAGTTAAAGATGGCGGCCGTAACGGAAAATGCAACGGTGACGTCATCCAATATGGCGGAAAACACATCGCCGGAATTTTCGAGAACACAATGACGTCATCCAATATGGCGGATCCAAGATGGCGGATCCAAAATGGCCGCCGGGGTCAAGGTCAAAGGTCAAGGTCACAACCATCCAAGATGGCCGCCGTGACGTCACAATCCAATATGGCAGACACCGGCTCCGGCTCCACGCGCCAGCGCCAGTCCCAGCTCTGGCTATTATATACTACTACAGTAAATCATCAAAACTATTCAAAAAATTAAATTTTCGCTATATCTCACTGTTTTTGTCTGGGACAAATTTTAACCAAAAACAAACACAAAACTTATGAAATAAATATTTTATCATATGCATTCTAAGCCTTTATTGATAACATAGAAAATATTTACAGCTTTATTATATCTTGAATAAACCACTATAAATTTTTTTTTCAGATAACATAAAACAAAACATGTTACTTCAAGTATTAAATAATAGCTTTGATAGTTGAGGAAAACACATTAAATGAGTTTTGTTGTGTTTAAAAATAGTTTCTTGTGGAGTGAGTTCAAAATTGTATGTAATAAAGAGCATGCCATGCATTGTTTACTATGCCGTTTTGACAGAAACAAACATATTTTGTTATAGAGTGGTTTTTGCTATAAACAGGTCATTTATATAGAGGTTTTACTGTATACATTAATTTTTTTAGATGGGCGAGGTGTGTGGATCACGTGGAGAAGCTAATTCAAGCAGACTGGGAGAGAGAAGTCCACATAGACAGCGGCACCATTCCTCCACTCATCATCCACCTCGGCGAGGATAGTTCAAGTGAAGACAGTGACAGCGAAGAATTTGAGGTTACGACACAGCAAGTAGATGGAGACAGTGAAGTACTGGCAGTTCCTCTTGATGATTTACCCGGGTGTTCTTATTGAGGTCTGTATGTAATAAACACCTGGGCAACTGTAAGTACTGGGGTTTGAAACATTTTTTTTTTCTTTTATGCATTCCCATTAAGTATGTTGATTACTGGAACTTTATGTATTAACTTTATATTACACATATTATGAAATTAATAATAAATTTCATTTCTGGATTCGTATAGGTGTATGTGAAACATTTTATTTTGTTGTGTGTCTTCATTTTTCAGTGAACTTACTTGGAAAACAAAAAGCCAGTCCCCATCCAGGGCCACAAATAAATAATGCATATAAGTGGTATAGAAATTACTGTCAATTCTTTACCACAATTTTACTGTTCATAAAATTATGATTTTGTCTAATAAGTATACTCAGGAAAATGTATATAACCATATTTTTATTTGTGGCCTTAACCGGCAAAATGGTAGGGGTTTATTAAATAAAAGAAGAAAATTCATTTTTAAATGTTTTCATCTGAATTTGTTAATTTTATTAAACCTTCAATCCTTAGTCTTTTCCAGATTGCTTAGATGGACAGCCATATGTATAATTTACAATACTTTTTTTTTCAGATGCAGAAAACTGTGTTGAACTGTACTAAAGGATGATATTTATTGCTTACATAAATGTTGAAAATTTATATGTTCTCCTAAAAATTTACTTTAAATTATATGTTATTTCTTTAGCTAACAAACTTATTTTTTAATATTTTTACCATTGGGTATCATAAATGTTATGAACATATACATGTATACTTAGATCATATTCAAATTACTTTTATATATATATATATATATATATATATATATATATATATATATACACACACATACATACACACACACACACATTGTTTTGACAGCTGGTGATTGTAAACAAACCATTTGACATTTGTCACATGGCAATGTTTTTGTTTACATACGGCGGAAGGATACATAGTGACATTAAAGTAGATCCGGTGAAAAGCAGGGCTTCAGAAAAGTAGGAGGTTACCGTGGATGGACTATATACAATATATCCACACTGTAACAAATGGCAATAACAATTGGTGCCATCTAGGTTTGGTTGTGGTACCAATCGTCGCCTAGACCAATAGGCTTGCGTAGAGAAGCCTGTGGGACACTGTTTATTTGGGGAGGCGGCCATGTTGGTATAAAAATTGTTTCTCTGACTTGAATGTCGGCCGAGGCCATAATGTGGACATGAAAATTTGTTGATCAGTTTATCTGTTTAGCCTGTAGGCAGCCCAATGCAGGCAAAGTTCAAAGTTCAGTGATTAGTCCACAGTGACCGAAGAGGTCATATATGCATAGTTGCCCTTCAATTACAAATTTATGATGTACAAAACCGCGAAAGCATCAGGAGGATTAGGTTATTTAGGTGAAGGAGCTAATGCTTTAAATCAAGCTAGATGTTGGCCGGCCCCAGAGTGAAAAGAAAAACATTGATGAAAAATTACAATATGTAGCTTGACGTCGACCCAAGTGCCACCCTGGCTTCCTACAGGCCGTTATGACGTGCCGACGCCCCTCCTGCCAGTTACGCATGTGCGGGGCAGTGTAGCCATGGAGGGGGGGAGCAGGCATGGAGCGGGTGCGCGGCGCAGCAGTCGGCCGGGAGCGAGTGGAGCGAGTGGTTGTGCGAGTGTGCGAAGCGGAGTTGGGAGGACACGGCCACATTGCTCGAACCCCTCTACCCCAGAGCAGCCGGAGCACCTAGTACGCCACAGGGGCTCGGCCTGGACTATGACAAGTGGCGCCCAACTAGTGTGGCCACAATCTTTACAAAGTGCAACAGACAAAAGTGCATAATTGTAGTGGCATACAGAGTAGTAGGACAGGATGTTAACCATGCAAAAACAGGGTGGCGTGTTGCGGAAACATGCTCGACAGGGCGGCGCGACAATGGGTGATAATGCGTCACGTCCCACGCTAGGATCGGATCGCGTGGCGAGATAGCGAGCCACGGGAGGAGTGTCTTACAACAGTGTCGAGTTCGCAGCTTCTTCGCATACGAGCTTATCGCGCGGGGGATAATATTCGAGCTCGCCGAAGGGCTCTGCAGTATCGGGTGAAGAGTGTCACCATGGACTCCGATGTGAAAGGGCCGGAAGGGGAAGGCGAAGCAGACAGGGACACTGGAAAGTCACAGACAATGCCATGGTCATTCACCAATAGTGATGCGAGTGACGGAGAGCACGATCTTGTTGCTAGAATTTTCGGGGGAAGTGCATGAGTGTCCGTGGTCGTTCCTAGGTACGTGTCGGGACAGATTGGCGAGGGCGCCACGGGACAGTTGGGTGTCCAGAGTGAGTAGACAACTTCGGGGTCCCGCACAGACTTGGTGGATGGACATCGGAGATTACCTAACAGACTGGGAGGAATTTGTGCGGACATTTGAGAGGCTTTTCGACGGGCCACAGGCGCGGGCAAGCTGTCATCAGCAGTACTGCACATCACAGGCAGAAGGTGAAAGCATCGAAGCCTTTATTCACAGTAAACTGCGTCTCTATTGCCGTTTTGACACTGGGAGGCCGCCGAGCGATATACTGTTACTCATCTGCGAGCATCTGTCACCGGACTTGAGACCATTCCTGCGGAGCGCAACCGAATTGGAGCTGTCCGAGTTTGTGGAGCGGGCAAGGGAGATTGAAGGTAACTTGCGTGCCGTACGGGAAGTAAGGACACCGTCACTCCCGAAGCGCGTGTTCAGTGGCCGGTGGCACCAGAGGATGCCTTGGCAGTGGTGCCCTACATGCCTCAGGCTCCCCCACATCACTCAAGGCCATACCGGACCAAGCAGCATGGCAGGACGAGCGCCGCGCGGACAGAAGCACGAGTGACAGCAGGACACCGCGGCGTCACTGTTGCCCCTCTGAGCAATACCACTGGCACGCAGACTGTCCGACACAGGAGCAGGTATGGAGGAAGATGGAGGTCGAAGGACACCTGCCGGTAAACAGGTGGACCACCGAGACAGACTGCGCCCTGGCTGCCGTCAAGCACCTGTTCCGGGAGAGTCATGTCCTCTCACAAATAGAACCAGGGGAGCCCCTGTACCTGCAGACAGATGCCAGGAAGGTGGGCATGGGGGCGGTGCTATACCAGGTCGGCCCAACGGGGAGCAGAGAGTGTTGGAGTATGCCAGCTCAAAATTCGGACCAGCTGCTAGGAATTATGATATAAATGAGCAGGAATGCTTGGCAGTAGTGTGGGCGGTCAGTCGCTACAGGCACTACCTCGAAGGCAAGGAGTTCACCCTGAGGACGGACAACCAATGCCTCAGATAGCTGAATACCATGCAGGGGTGTAAGTCCAAATTAACTAGGTGGGCCATGACCCTCCAGAACTACGACTTCCAAGTTGAGCATGTGCCGGGGAAGGCCAACCAGCTCGCTGATGAGCTTTCCCGGCACCCATACCAGACCAATGTGTACGAGGATGAAGGGTCCTGGGAGAACCTGGTTCCCCCTCAGGGCCATTTCTCCTCCTTTAGGAGAGTCGTCTGGGTGTGCAGCCGTGTATATGGTGACACACCAGTCCAAGAACCCCAGTCCCAAACAAGTGGATACCCTAGCCGACATTGAAGCAGTGCGGGCACAGCTTAGCATTCCTTCCCCTACTTTCCCCTCCCTTCTCCTCCTTTCCCTTTCCTCTCCAACCTCCCCTTCCTACCCCCCTATTCCTCCCTTCCCCGCCGTGCCACCAGCGCACTCTCCCGTGTATTGTTCTCGGCCTATATAACCTCGGCATCCAGGCTATTCGCCGCAGTCTATCGATCGTCTGACTCGAAGGCTGTCACTTGGGGCTGGCGTCGTGTTGGTATTTACTCTGCTGTGAAACTTAGCTTCTGTAATTTTTTGTAATTAGTATGTTCTCTTATTCTTGCTTGCGTGTTGTGGCCGTGCTTTCATCTTTGCCTGTTTGCCATGAGTTGTAATGTTTGTAAGCCCTCTTGGACCCTTCAGGTCATTGTTTGATTTAGTTCTTTGCCTTAGTTTCTTTTGCTCACGCCGAGTACTACCTGTAGCTTATGTAATATTGTTTTTCTGTGGTTGTATATGGGCATGCCACGATGGCTTTGGACACTTCTTGTCAAACCGCGTCGTAACGGTAATAGTAATTGTATGAAATTGTAAGTGTAATTTATTTATTTCTTGTTGTTGCCTAGCAGCCTATATGTATTGTGCTATGTCAAACGTGTCGTCAGTTGGCCCCAATTAATCTCGACATTATTTTAACTGTATTTGTATGAATGATTCCCGTGGGATGTATTGCTATTGCAACGACTTCTATTATATGCATTGTATGCATGTTTTGTCTCTATATTTTTTTATAAATAAACTGCCTGTTATTTCGTATTTTGACTTTATTTCTTGCAGCACCACCAAATATCTGCCGTCGGTCTTAATAGAAAGACCCTTTGTTGTTTTTCTCCATTTTCAGTTGTATCCCAGTTGCCGCGGCTACAACCTCATCAGTGTGGTTCAGCAGGTGCAGCGGGGTGATGCTGCTACCAAGGATGCTGTGGTGGTGTTTGATACTCAGGTGTTGCAGTACGAGAGGGTGGTCGGCTGAGACCTGCAGAGTAGGGCACCTGCAGACATGAAGTCTTGGCGAATCTATGCCCCAGAGGGGGCTCAAGCTGCCACGACCACCAGCTCATGGGGCACCCCGGCGCGGAGCAGACGGAAGAAGGCGCTGCGCACCAAATTGCACTAGCCGGGGGTGACCCAGGACATAAGGGAGTACGTGGGGAGGTGTCCTTACTGTCAGCAATGCAAGGCGGGAGGTTGGATGGCGAGGAGCAGCAGCATCCCAGATGTCCCCAGTACCCCTTCCACACCATAGCACTAAATATTATGGGCCCTTATTCCCAGAGCAACAAGGGGAAACGGTTCTTTGTGGTTGTCACAGACCTGTTCACCTGATGGGTGGAGGCCTACCCCATCTCCAATGTCCGTTCAGACACGCTGATAACCCTGTTGGAAGGGGAGGTCTACCCCCAGTTTGGTTACCCGGCGGTGGTCTTAAGCGACAACAGCTGCAAGTTCACAGGAGCCAGGTGGAAGCAGACATGTCGAAGGTGGGGATAGACCACCACACTACTCCCACATACCACCCAAGGGCCAACCCAACCGAGAGATGGAACCAGGAGATCAAGGCGCAGCTCCATCTCTGGTTGGGTGAGAACCACAGCAAGTGGGACATGCATATTCCGGCCCTCCTGCACTGCTTGAAAAGTAGGACGAGTACGGTCACAGTGTACACACTGGAAGAACTAGTCCAAAGGCAGAACTTGGCGCTGCCGGGCGAGTGCCGAATGGTGGCGGCTGCTATGGCAGGTGGGTGGGGTGGGTAGCTGAGTGCGGAGCTGGCAGGGAAGCGGGAGCAAGTTAGGATGCGGCATGAGACCTACCTCCACCAGCACACGCCACAGACGGGCAGGCTGCCGCCCGCGCTGACGCCCGGCGAGCAGGTGTATGTGCGCCAACATACCCTGTCATCAGGCACCAAGAAGTTCTGCGTGGGGTTGGCACCAAAATGGGCGGGGCCCTAACTGGTTCTGTGTCAGGCTGGACCTATGTGCTACCTTGTACAGATGCCAAGCGGTAGACTGGCAAAGATACACAGGGACGACCTGTGATGCGTGACGGACATGGAGGTGGACACATGGCTGTACAGAGGGGAGGACAAGCCACCAACTGTACCAACCACATCTCATTCTGCAGAAACCAAGGCACCAAAATCGCGTAGGGGAAGACGTCCACAGGCCCCTAGGGAGGCAGGGGACTCCCAAACGGACTCGTCGCCCACTGCGGAACACATGGACTTGTCGGACTCGGCCCCAGTTGACACCACACCGGATTTGACACCACCTGTTGCAACAACGGACTCTATGCTCACGGAAGTTGGAGTGCCCAGTAGGGCCAGGGGTGGTGGGGGCATGTCAGGGGCCTCATGCCCAGGAATTTTGGCAGGGCCTGAAGTGACCCTAGACTACCTGGAGACAGGATGGAGAGGAGGGGCCGCCAGCGACGGGGGGCGGCGGGAGTGTAGAAGGTGGCGGAGCCCAGGGACATTGAGTGTAAGGGGCGGGTAGCTGATGCGACTGTTCGCATTCAGAGCCCCTGGATGGGAACGAACGAGTCCTAGGTGACTGTCGTGGAGCCAGACTCGGAGTACGAAGGTGAGGAGTCCAAGGAAGGACAGGGTCATTCGCATCCAATCTCTTGGGAATGGAGTCGATATCTCCGAGTGCCACATGTCGGATGGCGAGAGGAATCTAAGGGACGAGGAGAGGTACTACCCGAAGTCAGATAGGCAGCAGGCCATAAGGGAGTGCATCTCTGACGACTCGACCTCCACAATGTTTGACTTGTATCCGCAGGCAATGCACACCCCTAGGTTGTGGGCGCCATCTATGGTCCTCAACTCGCAGGCAGCACCCACAAGGTCAACGGGGAGCGAACCCGACCCTTCAGGATGTCCATTAAGTTCACGTAGGATCCCCTACTACCTGAATGATAATGTGTGTACCACCCTAATCATGCCAGTATGCCAAGACAAGCTGAGATTCAGGTGCAGTGTTATTAACTCGCTACCCTATAGGAACATTGTGAAGTAGGCATCCCCCCCACATCATACTACCACAGTGTTCGACGAGTACCCACGTGCGGTGTGTTGTGCCTAACTGAGAGACGTCGGTGCACATAGCGGCCTCGCGGGAGGGGGGCATTTGACGTCGACCCTAGTGCTGCCCTAGCTTCCTACAGGCAGTTATGACGCGCGGACGCCCCTCCTGCCAGTTAAGTGTGTGCGGGGCAGTGTAGCCATAGAGGGGGTGTGGCAGGCAAGGAGCGGGAGCGCGGTGCAGCAGTCGGCTGCGAGCGAGTGGAAAAATTGCTTGTGCGAGTGTGCGAGGCGGAGTTGGGAGGACATGGCCACATGGCTTGTACCCCTCTACCGCAGAGCAGCCGGAGCACCTAGTACACCACAGGGGCTTGGCCTGGACGACGACAAGCTACTGTCGGTGATGGCAAGATGATGCTTCTTGATGTACAAGATATGGAAATAAACGATTATCAGCTGTTTGACGAAGTTGTCCTTGCTAAGGAGTATGCGCAGTCAAATTGGAAACAGTGGGAGCAAGAAGAGACTACCAGAGATGTGATTATTTCAAGTTAAGAAAAATGGCTCAGGCTGTTTGGTTATTTCAAGGGAATCACATAGCAGCCCCCAATCTGATCAAGATTCATGAGTATGCCTTCTGCTTACCTGAGACATCAGCACTATTTTTGAGGGTATTTTCTTTGATGAACAACACATGGACTGAGGATAGGGATTTGATGAAGGAATCTATTGTTAAAGGCTTGATGACATGTAAAATCAATACCGGATAAGCTTGTGAAAATTTTTACAACTAAATTTAAACAAAAAATGTTTTTCTAAAAAAAAAGTCATAGCCAAAGAAAAGTACATGTAAATATTGTTCAAATTTGTATCCTCTTTCAAAGTGTTTATTCCTTCTTAAGTAACTTATAAAATAATTATTAACATTTAAGATATAAAATGTTTAACAACTGGTTTAGGTTCCTAATCAGTAACAATTTGACGACAGTTGTTTTGCCCTCCTAGGCTTAGAGGCCATTTCTGCCAATCGCCGAGTACCTGAGAGGGGCAAATTCCCCTAACCCCCCCCCCTCCCCGGTGCGGTGCAGTGAGTGCTCTGTGCTAGGGACACACCCTCGTGGGCCCTAACTTTGCTTCTGGAGTGCTTAGCCACAGACATCTCGATATAATTATTTGTAAATAACTTAACTTTTAATTGTGTATTTAAATAGGGTAGTTATATGTTTGAATCGTGTAACTTTGTACAGTGGCCGCTTTTGGCTCGCGGCGAACACGTGACCCTCCATGCCGCTTTCCCCCTTCTCCCTCTCCCACGGCTCGGCGCTGTGGCCCGCGCAGGGCGCGGAGTAGTCAGTCGCCGTTTGGCTGCCATCGAGCGAGGTTCTGTGATGCTGCGCTCCGCGAATCCGCAGGCCCTCGGCCACGAGCATAGCTAGCTTCGCTATCATCGTTTCGGCTAGCCCCAGCATTTGACAACCTTCATTCGCGAACTAGTGCGCCTTAGTGAGTGACCTGTTATTTACGTTCGTTCATGGCACGGCAGTCGACGTGTCCCGTAATCTCGTTGTGGGCCAGGCGTGCTCAGGAAAAAGGGCTGAATAAACCATCTTGTGGACTAACAGCAGACGTTTCCTGTTTCGAATCTCACTACCATACTATTACCCTGTTTAACAACTCACCTCTCCCCATGTCCCGGTCCCGGCCACAGTAGGCCCGAACCCCTACCTCTCACTGGATTAGTCGGACAAACTAATTACGATCCAGATTAACAGTCGCACGTCGGGGATCGGGAAGGAGCTAGGGCCTGGGGACGACATATGGCGCCCAACTAGAGTGGCCAAGATGTAATTTAAATTCGCCAAATTCGTTTGAGTAGCAGGGCGGAGGCTGGCATAGGGAGTACGGCAGAACGCGCGCCCTTGTTCGCTAGGGAAAGCACTAGGGTGCACGGCATAATGGTACGCTGCGGCAGAACCCGCACCCTTTGTTCGCGGCATTCCAGTGACTTGGCCGCACACAGCCCCTCCCCGGCAGCGCTCTCCAAACAAGGGGCAGTCCTTTCCCCCACACCTCTGACAGGATCCCTCCAGAACCCGCTTCGACCATTTCCAAGGGAAGGCGACCCTCCCTACCTGTGCCGCCCGCCACCGACACTATGGCCTGCCACCCGGGTTCGACAACCGCGAATCGCGAAATGCAAGACTGCTCGCACATAACCATTAACACGGAGGACTTATGCCACAGGACTGTCGGAAGCTGCGCGCGGCCACTTGCCCGGCCAAGGAATATTCATATCTGTACTGCATGTGCCAGTAACGCATCAAAGCCGAACACCAAGCGGATAGTGCAGATGACAGGACTAGGGCGCGATGCGCAGCAGGACATTGTCACGGGCGCCCCGACGAGACCACACGCTGTCATCAATGCACCATAATAAAACATCGTGCATGCACTGAAGCAAGAGAGTTTTTGAACTTTCGTGATGGCCTGTTTATGTGCGGAGGGTGCGAGGAAAGCACAAACAAGGCATGCCATGGACAAGTGTTGCCAGTCTCCCGCAATGCAAGAGGACCAATCACTCTTCCAGAATTCGCCGGGCAGAGACATGAGTACCCGTGTTTATTCACACGTGAGTGTCGGTACAAACTGACAGGTTACAGCATCGCGGCTGACTAGTGGTTAGAGCGCGTGAGCGACCAATTGCGGGGCGAAGCCCACGCCTGGTGGCAGCAGACGGGCGAATATGATATGGACTGGAGCAACTTCACTCACAGCCTCGAGTCGCGGTTCAACGACTCTCGTGTGTGCGCGCGATGCCAGAGAGAACTGTTTGTCGTGCTCAGACCAGCGGCGAGAGTGTGGAAGCCTTCATGTATGAAAAACTCCGCCTTCACAGGCACCTCGCGACGTCCAGCCGGTTTGGGACATACTGTCCAGTATTGTCGAGTTACTAACGCCGGAGATATGCCCATTTCTGCGTGGGACAGCCAGGGGAAGCTTGGACAATTTCCTCACACTAACATGAGACCTAGAAGAGAACCTCAAGGCCACGCATTACATGCACAGCCCGGTAAACTCACAGCATGCATCACTGCCCCCCGCACCTGTACCACTAGAGGATGCACATGCTGTCATGCCTTACGTCTGCCCATCCCCGCAGCAGAGAGACACAGCGTCTGCAAGACCATCACGAGGAGGGGGCTCATCACAGTCAGCCCCCTCAGACCAGTTCCTGGTGCCAGCCGGATCGGTAGGAGAGTAATGAGCGGCCACCATGTGGCCATTACTGCCCGACCGAGGAGCGACACTGGCACTTCTTGTGCCCCACAAAGGCCACGATGGGGGGAGTGTGCGAGGGAAACACACCGTCGGCAGGAAAAGCAGAGCTGGGGGTGGACAGATGGCTGGGTGCTGCATCCTAGGGCGTCAACCACCAGCGGAACCAGCGAGCGAACTAATCCACTGATTGCGGCATCCGTCGGAGACCCAGACGCCGCCTGCGGAGCAGGACTGAGCGCTTTCGGACGACGGCGGGGACCAGGCATGGCTAGAGGTAGATGCCCCTGTGCCGGTGTCGCCTTCGGGACAGAGGAGTGCCATCCCGATTTCTGTAGCCTCATCACCAGTCGTCCAGGAGCCGGACTTGTCTCTACAGCGGCCTGCCGTCTGCAGAATAGCCCACCTAGGTGACGACGCGCTGGTGCTGGAGCTTCCAGCGGAGCCCCTCCTGGGCTCCCCATGTCCGGATTACATGGGACCTGTGGGCGAGGCGGACCAGGTGCCGGTCCACATGGGGCGAGTTGGACCCGAGGAACCGGAGCTGCTGCGGATACCAGTCCGTGCCGACGACCGCATATAATGGCACTGGTGGACACCGCAGCCACCGGTCCTTCATCACGGCTCACGTGGTCGCCGAGGAGGCGGTGGTACTGCGCCCGGATTAGGTGCAGCTGGCCATCAGGAACACCAGCATGATGGGGAGGGGCACCACTCAGGTAACACTAAACATCGTTGGTCATGTCAGTTGCATCGAGGCCTGGGTGGTCCCCGACCTGCGCGAGGGGCTGATCCTGTGGGCACCATGGCTGCACGAGGTCGATGCTGCTGTGGAGGTGCGAGCCGGACAGATGCACTTCGGTACCTGCGGGCACTGGACAGTGTACGGTATCCACCAGAGCCCCCTCCCCCTCCAATGACAGTCACCTGCCTGGAGGACCTCAGGCACAACATCCCAGCAGACCATGCTGACGCCATCAGCCGGGCCCTCGAGTCCCGAGCTCAGGTATTTGAAGTGGCGTATCGGTTAAGGCGCACAACGATGACGGAGCACAGTATCCCTATGGTGCCATACCACCTGCCGTTCGAGAGGATGCATGGCATCGAAATCCGGTAGCGCTAGGCGATCCAGACCAAGTTGGACAAGATGCTGTGCGATGGGGTCGTCGAGCCCAGCACCTCCCCATGTAACTCGAGGATGGTGCTGGCCAATAAGAAGGACTGGGGTTTACGCTTCTGCATAAACTTCAAGGCCATCAACAGACTTACAATACCTGCTCCCCCCACCTACCCACCAACAGATCAACAGCATTTATGCCTTGGCTGGGCTGGGGTATGCAAAAATTTTCACGATGCTGGACCTGAAGTCGGGATATTGGCAGGTGCCAGTTTGCTCCGCCGACCGTTCGAAGACAGCGTTCACTGCATCAGACGGTCGGCATTACCAGTTCTGTGCCATGCCGTTCGGGCTCATGTACACCCCAGCTATGTTCCAGTCTATGATGGTGCGCATCCTGGAAATGTACATCTGCGCCTTTGCCATTGCCTATCTGGACGATGTCAACGGCTATTCTGGGACGTGGGAGGAACACACACACCACCTGGGGCCCTATTCTTGACGCTGCTGGAATAATTCCGGTAGCGGAATGATCCGCAAGTTTCAACCCGCTAGACAGCTAAATGTCTATTCTTGAAACTGCTACTGCTGCTACCGGAATCAACATTGTCGGGATTATGAAATGTCTTTATGGAAGTGTGGCAATGTTCAATATTGTGTTGACGTCACTGGTAGAAGGCCAATCACAACAAGGGAAGGACCATTTAATATTAAAAGTTAAATATTTTCATTATACTCGTATATTTTCTCTAGTTGATGGACGTGGAGGTTATGTAATATGTATAATAAATACAAAACTAATAATTAAAAATGAATGGTATGACTTATATGAAAAAAAAAATCGGGGAAATATATTGTGTTATGAAATGAACAACTTTATTTAATGTTAGAAAAAGTACTACAAACATACAAATATTTGCGAAAATATTTACAAATTCATGTGGTTTTTTTAAAATTAAAATTTACAATTCTTATCCCTTAAAAGTACTTGTTTTTTAGTTTATTGTTTCTACTTACTTGATAGAATTTAAAATTCTTATCACTTAAAAGTAATAGTTTCTTAGTTTATTTCTGCTTACTTTGCCGCAACTTTTCATGTTAGTGTAAAATTTGAGGTGAAAATAAATTTTATGTGGTGTTTCTTGATTCAGCAAACAATTGTAAATGTGCACATTAAGATTTTTATAACTGCAAGTCAATACAAAATTATAAAATTTTATGAACATCATCTGGCAATTATCTCATTGTGTGGGGGGAAATGGGTAAAAGTTCTGTATTGCGTATTCAAGTTAACCTGTGATCCTGTTGGCATGATCCTGTACACCTGATCCTGTGGTACATGATGCTTATTTTTTTAGCAGTGGGCAGGCGCGTAGCGCCGACGCATTTCGCGCGACAGCGCGAAATGTGAAGTTATTTATCATATACTAGCTGACCCTGACATCGTACGGCCGAAGGCCACCCTAAAGCCCGACCTGCAACCGCCAGTATTCGATCCCGCTAACGGAACGCGCCCCTAGCCATGACCCACCCGAGTCAGGCGAGCCACCAGCAACCAAGGTGGAACCCCCCCCCCCCCAAATAAACAGACCGTCATCACACCCAGTCACGATATAAAAACAAGCAAAGATTATTAAACAGTATTATGTATACATTAACAGTCAATTAACAAAAGTGCGACGTGGGAGTGCCCGAACACTCACGTGTGTTAATACGTCAAGACATGTGTGAGTGGCCCCCTGGCGGCCTTCTGACATAATTATTCATCCCTTGTATTATGTTTTTTACCCCCACCAGACCAATCCGGCAAGAAACGAACAGTCGCTGGTGTGACGTAGCATTTAAATGAATTTAATTCCTAAAAACAATAACTGCAATTTGTAGAAGGGACAAATGACACTAGTTCAACCTTAATAATTAATGTAAGAATTTAACGTAATTAAATTCTAATAGTTAACATGTCACATAGAAAATAACATAATGAGGTCAACCCTGGCGCGAGGGCCACCGAGCCTCGGCCGGACGCCATGACATGACGCCAGTACAGCGTGACTCGTGGACCGGGGCGGACGCACGTCCCACGGAGAGGCATCATCCTTTGTCCACACCGAGTTCACTTCTGGTAAATATAGTCACTTCTTAAAACCTCTTTTCTACTAACCTCTCCGTGCGTACCCGGTCCAGTTTTCGGTCCAGGACCTAATCCGGCCGCATAAATTTAAAACCCCCCCTGCACCACACTTGGTCCACGGGGTAGGTTCAGCATCCGGCACGGGCCGTCTCCCGAGGGACAGAACTTTAGTTAATCAGTCGCTCTGGCGCTGACACCACCCGCAAGGGGAAATTTTGAACGAATTTAGCTGCGGTCCGCGCTACATAACCGTGGACGCGAGCACCGCCTTAATACGTAGACTTACGGGATTGGCCGCCTCCAATCACCCTCACCCATCGTGTGAGCAACCAGGCCCAGAAAAGCCTAGTGCCACGCACCCTCGTGTAACATTTCTTTATAAACTTGTGCAACGCACCCTCGTGTAACATTTCCTTTGTAAACTTGTGCAACGCACACTCGTGTAACATTTCCTTTGTAAACTTGTGCAATGCGCCCTCGTGTAACATTTCTTGCGTAGACTTGTGCAACGTTTTATCAAGTAACTTTCAGACTCGTTTCTTTGTAATTGTGTAATTTTGTATCTTGTGACGTCACCTGTTGTACGACGTGGCGTGTAACCATCGGCGCTACACCCGAACCACAGTCGCCTGAATAAATGACGCACGTCATCTATTGCCTCATTTCAGCGTACGATTACTTGACCCTACGATTCCCAACCACCGCCGAGTAGGGAATTCCTTACACCCACGCAACATCGCCGACGGTCCTAGTGGGCCACGCAGGGCAACCGACCCCACGACCCACCTATTGGTTAGACACCGAGCTAGCCTGGCGCCCACCCGGACAAACTACCTTCGCCACAGCCATCCCCAATAGGATCCACACCGGGACTTGAACCCGAGACCCCTGGACGACGGCATTTGGCGCCCGCTTCGTGGGGCGAAAATAGAAAAATCAAGATGTTCTCCACACAAAATTTCAAGAACTCCCACGAAAACACGGAAAAATTGAGCCATTATTAAGTCATAAATTTTTTTTCTCGGCCAGACCAAGCCACAGCACGGACACAGGACGGCCATTTTGCACAGGCAAAAGCAATTAGGGTGAGACAGGCCGGCGCGACGAAGCAAGCGGACAAAGGGGCTTCAACACTCACCCCATCCCGCTCGGCACTCTAGCGCCATACGCGACGCAGAAGCCTACGTCACAGCCCGACCCCCCTCTCCGCAGCGGCCATCATCGGCCTCCGCTTTGTGCGAGTGTCCGGGCGCCCTTGCCCGTTGCCTCACACGCTCATCCGTACCCCCTCCCTAACGCGGACAGTTCTCGACCTCCGCTTTGTGCGGCTGTCCGGGCGCTCTCGGCCGTCGCTGCGCACAACGACCTGCGCATCACCCCCGCCGCGGCCATTCTCGGCCTCTGCTTTGTGCGGCTGTCCGGGCACCTGCCCAGCCGGCGAGCGCGACCCCGCGCGCTTACTTGCACAGCGCGCGCACAAATACATGCGCCCGCCCCTGTCAACAGAGATCAGCTGTCAACAACACCGTGCCTAACCACGCGCCATGCTGCCATACGTAGCTCACGCGACATGCACACAATGCCAACGGCCTAGAGCAATGGATCTACTGACAGGCCCATTACCTTGGTGTAGCACCTGCCAGTGCCCACCACTGGACAAAACACCACCGGGGACCGACATGAAACACGAACCATGGGAAGTAAATTGGGATCAGATATGGAAAGGAAAAATAGAGACAGGATTAGCCATGCCACTACAACCTATGCCAACAACCACGGCAACCGATACGAAACCGCAACCGTGCCAGGAGTGTGGACACGCAACCCGCACCACCACCACAGCCGAGGGCGGGATAATCACCTGACCCGACACCACACGTACATGCACGGAACGGACAGCGAACTACATGTCAAAGTTACCGGAGTTTAGCGGAGCACCACACGAAGACCCCCTAGCATACACACATCAATGCGAAGTGCGCCTGGCGCGCAGCAGGATAACCATCGACGAGTGGCCCGAGAGGACCAGCGAACGGTTGCGGGGACCCGCCCACAAATGGTGGCAACGATGGGGACGGGCCGACATGGAATGGTCAGAATTCACCGAGGCCATCAGCCACTGTTTCAACGCCAGGTCTACACTGGTACAATGCACCTCACAATTTTACAGTAGCACGCAGCGGGAAGGGGAACCAGTTGAAGAATTCATAGCCCACAAGATACAGCTATTCCGCCGGATATCGCCACTCGTAGAACCGATCAGGGCACTACCCACAATCACACTACTACTCAGAGACGAACTCCAGCCTTTCCTACGCATAAGCCGCGCCACCTCCGTCGAAGACTACGTCCAACTGGCGGTGGCCACAGAACAAAACTTCCAGAGGGCCTGGTGGAGGAACCCTCGTAGGGCAAACCGGGAGGAGCACCCCCCGCTGAATGACAGGCGCCTACTGGCCATCCAAGGGGCACCACCGCCCCAACAACGCAGGGCTCCACCCCTCGACGGACGACACCCTCCCTATGCGCCAGAGTCACCTCAAGCGGACGCTAACGCGGCCCCCCGACCACCACACTGCCAACTGGGATGCCCAACGGGCACCTTCCATTGGCACAACGAGTGCCCACAGAGGGGAAACGCGCAGAGGAACACACGTCAACAACCGCCGCGCGAGACACAGCCAGCGGGAAACGGACCAAGGGGGAACTGAAACAGAGTCCCCCGACCCACCACATGACCACCAACCACCCCCCAACGACAACAGTCGAGAGGACCACCGCCCATGCGGACGCAATGTCAACAAACCACAACAACGACCAACCAAACGCGACGACAAACACGGTCACTGGGGGGCACCCCCCACCCAGACTGGGACAACTGAACCAACCACCGGACAACCTGCTTCGCATAGCAGTGGAAATCAACAACCGGCCAGCCATTGCACTCGTGGACACGGGAGCGAGCCATGTATTCATCCACCCCTCACTGGTACCACCCGGCGCCCTCCGCCCACACCAGGGCGAGCTGCGCCTGGCCACCACCATGCATGCTGGCCAGATGATGGGGTACGCAGACGTCCAGACAAGCCTAAGGGAGCTGATTACTAGCGCGACTGCCATCGTTGTGAGCGACTTAAGTGAGGAGCTCGTGCTAGGGCAACCTTGGTTGACCGAGCACGACGCTGTACTAGAACTAGGCCCCGCCAAAGTAAACGTCGGGCGGTCCGAAAGGTTCGTAGTCTACGCCATAGGGCGGGCCCCTACACCAGCAGACGGAGGTGTGACCCTCACTGACTTACGTCATAACGTCCCACCTGAGCTCGAAGACGCGGTGAACAAAATCTTGCGTGAACAACGGGACGTGTTCACAACCACTGATCCCCTACGGCGCACAACAGTAGCCGAACATTCCATCCCCACCACCACCGACCAACCCATCTACGAGTCGCCCTGCGGATACAGGTTTCGCGAACAGCGGATAATACGCGAACAGGTGATGGAAATGCTGCACAGCGGAGTAATAGAACCCTCCAACAGCCCATATAACGCATGCATAGTACTGGCAGCCAAGAAGGACGGCACCTTACGTTTTTGCGCAGACTTCCGCGCATTAAATGCCGTGACAGTCAGTTCGCCACCCCCACAGATCAGCGTCGAGACCGCCGTCGCCGGTCTCGGGAGGGCCCGGGTATTCAGCACACTGGACCTTAAATAGGGTATTGGCAAGTGCCAATACGGCAGCAGGACCGAGAGAAAACGGCATTCACGATCCCCGACGGCCGACGTTTCCAGTTCCGGGCCATGCCCTTTGGTCTAAAGTGCGCGCCGGCTACCTTCCAAGCCATGATGACCCGTGTGCTGGAGGGGTACCTCGGCCAATTCGCTCTCGCGTACTTAGATGACGTCATCATCTTCTCAGAGACGTGGGAGGACCACTGTCGCCACCTTGCCCTAGTCCTCGAACGGCTCACCACCCACCACCTAACGGCTTACCTGGCGAAATGTCATCTGGGCACGCGAGAAGTAGAATTCCTGGGGCACCTAGTCAATGCGGAAGGGAGCCACCTGCAACCATCCCACCTGCAAAAAATCGCAGCGGCAGAGGCTCCGCGTACGCGGAAACAACTGCAACGATTTATAGGCCTGGTCAACTGGTTAAGAAACTACATACCAAATTTTTCTCATATAATCTCACCCCTCACGGATCTGCTGTCCCCCCAGACACGTTACCGCTGGAACACTTGGGCCCAACAGCCGTTTGAACAGGTAAAGGTCGCGTTCACCAGGTGTCATACGCTAGCACGCATTGACCCCGAAGGCCCCTTAATACTCCAGACCGACGCCAGCGCACTAGGGGTAGGGGCGGTACTTTTTCAGGAGGATGACCAGGGAAACAAACAGGTAATTGAGTACGCCAGCGCGAAATTTGGGTCCGCCGAGCGAAAATATCATAGCAACGAGCAGGAATGCCTGGCCGTGATATGGGCCGTCAAAAGGTACCGTCCCCACCTCGAAGGGCGGACATTCACCCTTTGCACGGACAACTGCTGCCTCACCTGGCTCCAGACCATGCAAGGGCGTAAGGGGAAACTGGTACGTTGGGCCCTCCTACTCCAGTCGTTCGATTTCGTGGTCGAACACGTACCAGGAGAAGAAAACCAACTGCCAGACATGCTATCCAGGCACCCGAGCGACCAGCACGAAGTGACAGATGCCGAGGGTTGGGAGGAGATGCTACCCCCCTCCCCGAGGGACTGCTGGCACCACCTACGTGCCATGTGCACACACATAATCACTGACGCGGAAGGGGCTGACACCCCACCTAACACCGCCGCTGAACTGGACCACAGGGTACTAGCAGCCCTACAACAGTCTCCCGAGGCCAACCGACGTCGGTGTCGTTTAGGAGAGGAACCCCACGCCAATTGGAAAGTCGAGGCGAACCGAATCTAAACCGTGCACCAGGGGGCGCAGAGGACTGGAAGACGTACGTGCCACCCGAAGCGCGTGAGGCGGTACTCCGGTTTTTTCACGACCATGACCTTGCAGGCCACCCAGGCACAGACCAAACACAGAGAGCGGCCTCACAGCACCATCACTGGCCCGGGATGGCAAGGGACGTCAGGGAATACGTTCGGTAATGCGAGGTGTGACAAGTACGTAAAGCGCGCCGGCGGGACGGCGAGCAACAACAACAACCCCGCCAACCGACACAAGCATTCCAGATCATCGCACTGGACATGATGGGGCCCTACCCCCGGTCACCCAGAGGCAAACGATTTTTGCTCGTGGTAACTGACATGTTTACGCGATGGACAGAAGCATACACTTGTAGCAACGCGAGGGCCACCACCATCATCCACATCATGGCTCGCGAGTTCCTGCCTCGGTGGGGCTACCCGCAATCAGCGCTGACGGATAACGGCAGCCAATTTCTGGGCAAGCAGTGGCAGGATTGGTGCAACCGGATGAGCATCCAGCACCACACCACCCCAGCCTACCACCCCAGGGCCAACCACACTGAGCGCAGGAACCAGGACTTGAAGGTCCAACTCCGCCTCAGGCTGGGCGACGACCACACCCAGTGGGACCAGCATGTCGCCGACGCATTGTTTTGCACCCGCCGCCGCGTTAACGCCGCGACCGGTCGAACGCTGGCGGAGATGGTGCAGGGGAACAACCTGCCACTGCCAGGCGAATAAGCTACCCACGGCGTCCCACACGCGGAAGAAGGAGAGAGGGAGCGTGCACGGCGCCTGACCGCAATGCACGAGACCGCCAGGCAGCGCTAGGCGAATTATACGCAACAAATCACCCCCAAGGCCGCGCGCGAACCCCCCGCGGTACGAGCAGGTGATCACGTATATGCCCGCGTTCACCCACTGTCCGCAGCACCGCGCAATTACTGCGCTGGGCTAGCACCCCGCTGGGGGGGGGGGGCCTACACCGTGCAGAGACCTCTAGGGAGGACGTCGTACCTGGTTCGACTCGGAGGCAGACGAGTGCGAAAAATCCACCGCGACGACTTACGCCTTGCCCCCAACCCCGGGGAACCTCCACCAGAAGACCAAGACCATGACGAACCCCCGGAACTCAGCAACCCGAAGGAGGGTCCCAGTTCAACACCCGCACGGGATAACCACGATGACGCACCCCCAACACTAGAGACAGGCGCGCAAAATTCAAGAGACCAACAACCACCCGCACCAGACAACCTGCACGAGGCAATGACGCCTCACCAACAAGGGCGGACGACAGAGTACGAGCATGCAACAATCACAGAAATGGCGACAGGGAACTTGACACCCCAACCGGACGACGTGACGGCAATCATGGAGGAGCCAGAGGACTCAAACGCTACCCCCTGGGTAAGCCCAACACGCGGAGCATGGGGACACTCGGCCTCTCTCGCGGACGCCACATTCAGTATGTTTGTAGAAGAACCCAATGAGGGAACATCTGCGCCGCGCATGGAACCAGAGCCACGCCAACTTTTCGACCCAAACGACACGAAGGCCGGTGAAGCTCCAGGTATCCCGGAGCGCAGGAGACAGCCCTACGCAAGTGGACCGCGAGCGGCCGAAGCCATGGACCAACGACTGAGGCACAACAAACCAAACAGGCCGGCAGTCTCACGGATCCATTCACCACCCGGAACACCACCCACACCACCACCACGGACGAGGAGGCCCCAGAGGGACCGGCGACGCCCGGAACACCTGGCCGAATACGACCTCGGGAGGCCCCCAAGGAGAAACCTCCCCACTCCCCACAACTCCGAGTCGCCAATCCGGGACGCCCCAGGTCCAGAGCGCGAGCCCTACCAGCTGCCGGACCACGCCGGACAGGCGACATGGGACACCCCAGGTCCAGAGCGCGGGCCCTACCAGCTGCCGAACCACGCCGTCGAACCGACACCCGGCTGTTCGACGTGGGACAACCTGGACCCAGTACGCAGGTATACCAGCTGCGGCCGCCGCGAGCACCACCTGGCTGGAGCTGCTGCCGGAGCTAGGGGCGCCCCCGCGTGGCGGAGTCACTGGCGGCGCAAGGTCGGGCTTCTCGATGAGGGGGGGGGGGGGGGCGTTTGACATTGTACGGCCGAAGGCCACCCTAAAGCCCGACCTGCAACCGCCAGTATTCGATCCCACTAACGGAACGCGCCCCTAGCCATGACCCACCCGAGTCAGGCGAGCCACCAGCAACCAAGGTAGAACCCCCCCCCCCCCAAATAAACAGACCGTCATCGCACCCAGTCACGATATAAAAACAAGCAAAGATTATTAAACAGTATTATGTATACATTAACAGTCAATTAACAAAAGTGCGACGTGGGAGTGCCCGGACACTCACGTGTGTTAATACGTCAAGACATGTGTGAGTGGCCCCCTGGCGGCCTTCTGACATAATTATTCATCCCTTGTATTATGTTTTTTACCCCCACCAGAGCAATCCGGCAAGAAACGAACAGTCGCTGGTGTGACGTAGCATTTAAATGAATTTAATTCCTAAAAACAATAACTGCAATTTGTAGAAGGGACAAATGACACTAGTTCAACCTTAATAATTAATGTAAGAATTTAACGTAATTAAATTCTAATAGTTAACATGTCACATAGAAAATAACGTAATGAGGTCAACCCTGGCGCGAGGGCCACCGAGCCTCGGCCGGACGCCATGACATGACGCCAGTACAGCGCGACTCGTGGACCGGGGCGGACGCGCGTCCCACGGAGAGGCATCATCCTTTGTCCACACCGAGTTCACTTCTGGTAAATATAGTCACTTCTTAAAACCTCTTTTCTACTAACCTCTCCGTGCGTACCCGGTCCAGTTTTCGGTCCAGGACCTAATCCGGCCGCATAAATTTAAAACCCCCCCTGCACCACACTTGGTCCACGGGGTAGGTTCAGCATCCGGCACGGGCCGTCTCCCGAGGGACAGAACTTTAGTTAATCAGTCGCTCCGGCGCTGACACCACCCGCAAGGGGAACTTTTGAACGAATTTAGCTGCGGTCCGCGCTACATAACCGTGGACGCGAGCACCGCCTTAATACGTAGACTTACGGGATTGGCCGCCTCCAATCACCCTCACCCATCGTTTGAGCAACCAGGCCCAGAAACGCCTAGTGCCACGCACCCTCGTGTAACATTTCTTTATAAACTTGTGCAACGCACCCTCGTGTAACATTTCCTTTGTAAACTTGTGCAACGCACCCTCGTGTAACATTTCCTTTGTAAACTTGTGCAACGCGCCCTCGTGTAACATTTCTTGCGTAGACTTGTGCAACGTTTTATCAAGTAACTTTCAGACTCGTTTCTTTGTAATTGTGTAATTTTGTATCTTGTGACGTCACCTGTTGTACGACGTGGCGTGTAACCATCGGCGCTACACCCGAACCACAGTCGCCTGAATAAATGACGCACGTCATCTATTGCCTCATTTCAGCGTACGATTACTTGACCCCACGATTCCCAACCACCGCCGAGTAGGGAATTCCTTACACCCACGCAACATCGCCGACGGTCCTAGTGGGCCACGCAGGGCAACCGACCCCACGACCCACCTATTGGTTAGATACCGAGCTAGCCTGGCGCCCACCCGGACAAACTACCTTCGCCACAGCCATCCCCACTAGGATCCACACCGGGACTCGAACCCGAGACCCCCGGATGACGGCAACCCGGCGAACTTTGTTCCGCCTTGGAGGCAATAAATGAGAAGATTATGGATTTTATTAAATTGATGCTGAAGGTTATATTTTACTTTTAAGAGAATTTTGTAATTTAGTGAAAATGATGTGGATCTAATTACTGAACTTTTTTGAACTTTTTAAATTGTTAGGATTAAAAATGATTTTTTTTGTAATAGTGAAACATATTCAATAAAGCATGTTTTTAGTTTATTAAGCTGAATCGGATGTTAGATTTTTTAAATACTGATGTTTCCAGTCACGCAATAAAAAAAACAATTTCCATATTTTATTTTCATTGAAATGATCTTTTTTATACTTCGGACATAACGCGAGTGAAGCCGCGGGTAAAAGCTAGTAATACATATGAATAAGTATAGTATATTATTCTTCTACTGTATTTTATGTAAGTACAAAAATAAATAAATACCTTAAAAGAAGTATGTAAATGGGCATCCGAGGACAGGCTTCAGGCTGTGGAGCCTGTGGGCCAAGCCACATCTCTGACGTCACGTCCATCTCTGACGTCACAGCAGTCATCTTGGACGAGCGTAACGGGACACAGTGTAATGGGACACATCGTAACGGGACACATCGTAACGGGACTAGTAGATCATGGCGGCCATCTTGGATCCGCCATTTTGGATGACGTCATTGTGTTCTCGAACATTCCGGCGATGTTTTTTCCGCCATATTGGATGATGACGTCACCGTTGCAATTTTCGTTACGGTCGCCATCTTTACCTTTTTTTTTTATTATCCGATTTTAATGAAATTTTTTTTAAATTTATAAAAAAATTCAATTAATAACATTTTAATAAATTATTTATAAAAATCATACATTAACGACACGGAGTTCGGAGTCCTCGGTTCGAACCCGACGAGTGCAAAAAAAAAAATGGTGACCGATCCTTCCCCTGCGGTGGCTGCAAGCAGACTGACTCCCACCACATTTTTCATAGCATATATATAATCCGGTAGTATGACGTCATGTACACCATCTTGAAATTTGGACGCCATCTTGAAAATCTTTATTTATTATCCGATTTTAATGAAAAAAATTCCAAAATTCATCAAAAAATTAACGTATTTTTAAATTCTGTTTGATTATATCGATGCATGTCCTTGGTTCGATTTCCGGTGAGAGTAAACAGTCGATCCTTCCTCCATGAAAGCTACCTAGACTGATCTACCACCACCAATACCAAGGTATATATCGTCAACTGGTATGACATCATGTCCGCCATCTTGTCGTCATCCGCTGGAGACCACCATCTTGTTTTCATCTGCTAGAGTGTGCCGATACCATGTAGTATAATTATCTGATCACCACACCTTTGACCTTGACCTTGAACTATGACCTTGACCTTGAACTTTGACCTTGACCTTGAAATTTGACCTTGTCCTTGAAATTTGACCTTGACCTTGAAATTTGACCTTGACCTTGAAATTTGACATTGAATTTGAAATTTGACCTTTAACTTTGACCTGGACCTTGAATTTTGACCTTGACCTTGAAATTTGACCTTGACCTTGAAATTTGACTTTGTCCTTGTCGTCCATCATGGATCCGACATTTTATGTTAAGTACATGCTACCAGGAGATACCACCTGCTGGAGTATGCCATATTGTGTGTGTACTTGTATTATAGAATACATTTCCATCTTGATAATTTTATTCTAACCCGCTACAGTGCAGTAATCATTTATTATGGAGGTGCCCCCGCCATCTTGAAATTCAGCCGCCATCTTGAAATCATGTAATAATGTAGCTATAAAAGCAGGAAAAAATCCAAAATTCATTAAATAATTCACTCATTAATTTACATATCGATTCGATTGGTTCCCGTCCCCGGTTCGATACCCGATCGATGCAATAATGTTTAAATTTATGTAAAAAAATAATAATTTCAATAAACCACGTTCAACATTCGTAAAGAGACTTTAAATCCTCTACTACCATCATCCTATCAGACATCAAGACTACCATATTGGAAATTCGTAATTTTAATGCTAGAGATTCGGGAAAAAGTTCAAAATTCATTAAATAATTCACTCATTAAAGTAATGATTGATTGGATCGACTAAGGTCCTTGGTTCAATCTCTGGCCGATAAAAAAAAACTTTAATTAAAAAAAATACTAAAAAAGTGTTAGGTTTGAGAAAATAAAAACACCGCAAGTTCTTTTAAAAAAACTTTTATTACATAAATTATACACTACCACAAGTTCAAAAAACACACAGACAAATTACCAAAGATTCGTGGATATCTCGATTCAAACAGTCTTCTTAATATACGGACTATGTCCTTTACATGACTTTAAATGTCTATTCAGTTTATCAGCTCGACATATTGGTACACCACAATTTGCACACAAAGTCGAATTATCGACTTCATTAAAAGGACAGTGATATATTTCGTGTCGTTGTGCACTTTGAATATTTGCCAATGTTTTGTTACAAAATATACAGCTTGATTCCGATGAATGTACAGCCAGTCTATCACAATTCCTGAGATGCCGTTTTAATCTTCCATATTGTACAAACTTGCTTAAACACCTGTTGCACTGATATTTAATGCGTTCAGAGTTATTACTACAATTGTGTATTACATAATCCCGTAATTTCAAGTTTTTGATCTTCTCACAGTACGTGCAGTCGGGTGATGGAACACCGCTGGATGCTCCTTCCTTCATCACTGCCACTGGAACTGTTGACAACCATTGTAACACTGCTGACATGTTAACTTCTAAAGCCGTTGAGGTCTGCTCTGCGGAAGATGTTGCACGCGTTGAAATCTCCTGCTGTGCTGAGAGAGCAGGTGTAGCTGTAGACGTCGTTGTCATCGTGCTCTGCACTGATGATGGTAGACCTTCGATCCAGGTTGGTGTAGATAGTGGTAATGATGCCATCGAGTTCTCAAGAATAGCTAGATACAGATCTATTATGTTATACAAGTCTAACTATCCGATCCGTTCATCACCGCAACCAGAGACCGACTGAAGTCCATATCACCAGGGTCTCACTTATATAGTCTCATCAGCTGGTACAACACATGAGTCAAATCAATAACCATGTTCATTATACTTCTAGGAGAATTTTTATAATGATAATGTAAGCTATCGAGACGTGAAATTAGTTTTTTGCACTTATTGCACTGAAATTGTATTCTTTTAACATTATTAGAACAACTGCTTCTTTCATGTCTGCGAGCATTTGAGGTGATAGTAAATGATGCGTCACAGTATTTGCACTGACGCAATGTACGCTCTTCATTAGTTGAAGAATCCATTGCTGATGATGAAACTTCAGCTGATGGTGGAACAGCACATATCGAAGTCTCCTCCAGTGTTGTCAGAGGCGTTGCCAACGGGATCTGCTCCAACATCGTCGGCGCTGACGTCATGGTTCCCGTAGTCGATGGTACATCCTCCATCGAGTTCGACGTTAAAGTCGGTAAAGATGCCATCGAGATCTCAAGAACAGCTAATTGACACGACTCATGCACCAGAAAAAGCAAACTAGGCGATCCTTACACCGCCGACGTCAGTAACAAACTGAGCATCCTGCTGTCTAGGACACGCTTATATACATGCACCGTATGGAATAATAATACGCTAGTCAAATCAAGAAACCATCTACAATAATACTAGAGTCAAAACAACATTAAAAATAGAAGGACCATCAACGAAAAGGCAGCACATTTGGAAGCACCGTCAACGAAAAGGCAGCACATTTGGAAGCACCGTCAACGAAAAGGCAGCACATTTGGAAGCACCGACAACAAAAAGGCAGCACATTCGGAAGCACCGACAACGAAAAGGCAGCACATTTGGAAGCACCGACAACGAAAAGGCAGCACATTTGGAAGCACCGACTACAAAAAGGCAGCACATTTGACAGCACCGACAACGAAAAGGCAGCACATTTGGAAGCACCGACTACGAAAAGGCAGCACATTTGGAAGCACCGACAACGAAAAGGCAGCACATTTGGAAGCACCGTCATCGAAAAGGCAGCACATTTGGAAGCACCGACTACGAAAAGGCAGCACATTTGGAAGCACAGACAACGAAAAGGCAGCACATTTGGAAGCACCGACAACAAAAAGGCAGCACATTTGGAAGCACCGTCATCGAAAAGGCAGCACATTTGGAAGCACCGACTACGAAAAGGCAGCACATTTGGAAGCACCGACAACGAAAAGGCAGCACATTTGGCAACACCGACAACGAAAAGGCAGCACATTTGGAAGCACCGAAAACGAAAAGGCAGCACATTTGGAAGCACCGACAACAAAAAGGCAGCACATTTGGAAGCACCGACAACAAAAAGGCAGCACATTCGGAAGCACCGACAACGAAAAGGCAGCACATTTGGAAGCACCGTCAACGAAAAGGCAGCACATTTGGAAGCACCGACAACGAAAAGGCAGCACATTTGGAAGCACCGACAACGAAAAGGCAGCACATTTGGAAGCACCGACAACGAAAAGACAGCACATTCGGCAGCACCGACAACGAAAAGGCAGCACATTTGGAAGCACCGACAACGAAAAGGCAGCACATTTGGAAGCTCCATCAACAAAAAAAAGGCAAAAAGGAAGCACAAGTTACGAGATCTAAGTCTTAGTTAGAAATCAGAATACAAGAAATAAAAACATTAAATTCTTATAAATTAAATTATTTATTTTATTTCTTTACATTATACAAATGCAAGTAAAACAAACCATTATTGTATGTAGCCATCTTTCCTCAGTTCCATGGATCTACGAAGCTTCTAGAACATATGTTTACGAGACTGCGAGAATACAGCTCCAACAGCTCCAAATGGCTCCAACAGCTCCAACAGCTCCAAATGGCTCCAAATGCTCCAAACGGCCTCCAAATGGCTCCAACAGCTCCAAATGGCTCCAAATGATCCAAACGGCCTCCAAATGGCTCCAACAGCTCCAACAACCTCCAAATGCTTAACACAGCTCCAACAGCCTCCAAATGCTTAACACAGCTCCAAATGGCTCCAAATGCTCCAAACGGCCTCCAAATGCTTGACAGCTCCAAATGCTCCAAATGGCTCCAACAGCTCCAAAAGGCTCCAAATGCTTCAAAAGGCTCCAAATGCTCCAACAGCTCCAAATGGCTCCAACAGCTCCAACAGCTCCAAAAAAAAAGGCTTCAAATGCTCCAACAGCCTCCAAATGCTTCAAAAGGCTCCAATTATCGCATCTGTCTTCGTCGGCATTTTCTCTTTTTGCTCCCACTGCTCCAACAGCATTATGTTATATGATTCCATGGATACTTTGTTACGCAGCTACAGGTCTACGAGGTTCCAATGCATCATGTTTACGAAGCTTCCAGAACACAAGGTTACGAGACTGCGAGGCTACAGGACTACGAAGCTTCCAGGACACAAGGCTACATGGCTACGAGACTACATGACTCTAACTGATTGCAATAGCTCCACTCAGTGGTGAGAGTTAGGTTATCTAATGCAAAGCAAATTGATGCAAGTAGTTCTGGCTGTCATCAACAGATGTAGCCACGTGTTGCTTGCAGGTAAATATTAATTAGTTATTTTATGTGGGATGCGGGATGCTCACTAACGATCGCAAAAGAAGGAGGGCTTCGCTAGACACCAAGGAGAAGGAAGTTCGTCTTACATGTTAATGCTTCGCTGATGTCTCATGGCATATTATTTTACTGAGTAATGGTTGTTTATTTCTTTAATTCCACCTGGTAAAATTATTGCAAGTGTCAATTTATTAGCAGAAATTCACTAATTAAATGTAACTCTGAATAAAATGACATGACTCATTAAGTAAATATCCTTCATGCAGAGATCGATTTCACACAAATAATCAGCAGCACTCGGAGAAAATCATTAGATGTCTAGCCAGGAATAACCAGAAGAACTTGGAGAAAACCATCAAATTATTAACAAGAATAATCAGGAGCACACGGAGAAAACGTAATGACAAGAATAATTGGGAGCACATGGAGAAAACCATACACATATTGAAAAGAATATTCATGAGCAAACATAATAACAAGAATAATCGGGAGTACACGGAGAAAACCACCACACGTTTTCTTTGATATAAAATTACAGGGAAAAAATATTTAATAAATAATAAAAAATTTAAAATGTAAAAAATACAAAAATACATAAACAGATTCTGCTAGCTTGTGAACTTCTCATTGTTGAGCAAAGTTAGAGTTCTAGTACAAGCCAGAATTTTATATTTAGTCGGTGCTTCCAAATGTGCTGCCTTTTCGATGACGGTGCTTCCAAATGTGCTGCCTTTTCGTTGTCGGTGCTTCCAAATGTGCTGCCTTTTCGTTGTCGGTGCTGCCAAATGTGCTGCCTTTTCGTTGTCGGTGCTTCCAAATGTGCTGCCTTTTCGTAGTCGGTGCTTCCAAATGTGCTGCCTTTTCGATGACGGTGCTTCCAAATGTGCTGCCTTTTCGTTGTCGGTGCTTCCAAATGTGCTGCCTTTTCGTAGTCGGTTCTTCCAAATGTGCTGCCTTTTCGTTGTCGGTGCTGTCAAATGTGCTGCCTTTTTGTAGTCGGTGCTTCCAAATGTGCTGCCTTTTCGTTGTCGGTGCTTCCAAATGTGCTGCCTTTTCGTTGTCGGTGCTTCCGAATGTGCTGCCTTTTTGTTGTCGGTGCTTCCAAATGTGCTGCCTTTTCGTTGACGGTGCTTCCAAATGTGCTGCCTTTTCGTTGACGGTGCTTCCAAATGTGCTGCCTTTTCGTTGATGGTCCTTCTATTTTTAATGTTGTTTTGACTCTAGTATTATTGTAGATGGTTCTTGATTTGACTAGCGTATTATTCCATACGGTGCATGTATATAAGCGTGTCCTAGACAGCAGGATGCTCAGTTTGTTACTGACGTCGGCGGTGTAAGGATCGCCTAGTTTGCTTTTTCTGGTGCATGAGTCGTGTCAATTAGCTGTTCTTGAGACCTCGATGGCATCTTTACCGACTTTAACGTCGAACTCGATGGAGGATGTACCATCGACTACGGGAACCATGACGTCAGCGCCGACGATGTTGGAGCAGATCCCGTTGGCAACGCCTCTGACAACACTGGAGGAGACTTCGATATGTGCTGTTCCACCATCAGCTGAAGTTTCATCATCAGCAATGGATTCTTCAACTAATGAAAAGCGTACATTGCGTCAGTGCAAATACTGTGACGCATCATTTACTATCACCTCAAATGCTCGCAGACATGAAAGAAGCAGTTGTTCTAATAATGTTAAAAGAATACAATTTCAGTGCAATAAGTGCAAAAAACTAATTTCACGTCTCGATAGCTTACATCATCATTATAAAAAATGCTCCGAGAAGTATAATGAACATGGTTATTGATTTGACTCATGTGTTGTACCAGCTGATGAGACTATATAAGTGAGACCCTGGTGATATGGACTTCAGTCCGTCTCTGGTTGCGGTGATGAACGGCTCGGATAGTTAGACTTGTATAACATAATAGACCTGTATCTAGCTATTCTTGAGAACTCGATGGCATCATTACCACTATCTACACCAACCTGGATCGAAGGTCTACCATCATCAGTGCAGAGCCCGATGACAACGATGTCTACAGCTACACCTACTCTCTCAGCACAGCAGGAGATTTCGACGCGTGCAACATCTTCCGCAGAGCAGACCTCAACGGCTTCAGAAGTTAACATGTCAGCAGTGTTACAATGGTTGTCAACAGTTCCAGTGGCAGTGATGAAGGAAGGAGCATCCAGCGGTGTTCCATCACCCGACTGCACATACTGTGAGAAGATCAAAAACTTGAAATTACGGGATTATGTAATACACAATTGTAGTAATAACTCTGAACGCATTAAATATCAGTGCAACAGGTGTTTAAGCAAGTTTGTACAATATGGAAGATTAAAACGGCATCTCAGGAATTGTGATAGACTGGCTGTACATTCATCGGAATCAAGCTGTATATTTTGTAACAAAACATTGGCAAATATTCAAAGTGCACAACGACACGAAATATATCACTGTCCTTTTAATGAAGTCGATAATTCGACTTTGTGTGCAAATTGTGGTGTACCAATATGTCGAGCTGATAAACTGAATAGACATTTAAAGTCATGTAAAGGACATAGTCCGTATAGTAAGAAGACTGTTTGAATCGAGAGATCCACGAAACTTTGGTAATTTGTCTGTGTGTTTTTTGAACTTGTGGTAGTGTATAATTTATGTAATAAAAGTTTTTTAAAAGAACTTGCGGTGTTTTTATTTTCTCAAACCTAACACTTTTTTAGTATTTTTTTTAATTAAAGTTGTTTTTTTATCGGCCAGGGATTGAACCAAGGACCTTAGTCGATCCAATCAATCATTACTTTAATGAGTGAATTATTTAATGAATTTTGAACTTTTTCCCGAATCTCTAGCATTAAAATTACGAATTTCCAATATGGTAGTCTTGATGTCTGAAAGGATGATGTTAGTAGAGGATTTAAAGTCTCTTTACGAATGTTGAACGTGGTTTATTGAAATTATTATTTTTTACATAAATTTAAACATTATTGCATCGATCGGGTATCGAACCGGGGACGGGAATCGATCGAATCGATATGTAAATTAATGAGTGAATTATTTAATGAATTTTGGCTTTTTTCCCGCTTTTCTAGCTACATTATTACATGATTTCAAGATGGCGGCCGAATTTCAAGATGGCGGGGGGCACCTCCATAATAAATGATTACTGCACTGTAGCGGGTTAGAATAAAATTATCAAGATGGAAATGTATTCTATAATACAAGTACACACACAATATGGCATACTCCAGCAGGTGGTATCTCCTGGTAGCATGTACTGAACATAAAATGTCGGATCCATGATGGACGACAAGGACAAAGTCAAATTTCAAGGACAAAGTCAAATTTCAAGGTCAAGGTCAAATTTCAAGGTCAAGGTCAAAATTCAAGGTCAAGGTCAAATTTCAAGGTCAAGGTCAAAGTTAAAGGTGAAGGTCAAATTTCAAGGTCAATGTCAAATTTCAAGGTCAAAGTCAAATTTCAAGGTCAAGGTCAAATTTCAAGGTCAAGGTCAAATTTCAAGGACAAGGTCAAATTTCAAGGTCAAAGTTCAAGGTCAAGGTCAAAGTTCAAGGTCAAGGTCAAAGGTGTGGTGATCAGATAATTATACTACATGGTATCGGCACACTCTAGCAGACGAAAACAAGATGGTGGTCTCCAGCGGATGAAGATAAGATTACGGACATGATGTCATACCAGTTGACGATATATACCTTGGTATTGGTGGTGGTAGATCAGTCTAGGTAGTTTTCATGGAGGAAGGATCGACTGTTTACTCTCGCCGGGAATCGAATCAAGGACATGCATCGATATAATCAAACAGAATTCAAATACGTTAATTTTTTGATGAATTTTGGAATTTTTTTCATTAAAGTCGGATAATAAATAAAGATTTTCAAGATGGCGTCCAAATTTCAAGATGGTGTACATGACGTCATGCTGCCGGATTATATATATGCTATGAAAAATGTGGTGGGAGTCAGTCTGCTTGCAGCCACCGCAGGGGAAGGATCGGTCGCCATTTTTTTTTGCACTCGTCGGGTTCGAACCGAGGACTCCGAACTCCGTGTCGTTAATGTATGATTTTTATAAATAATTTATTAAAATGTTATTAATTGAATTTTTTTATAAATTTTAAAAAAAATTTCATTAAAATCGGATAATAAATAAAAAAGTTAAAGATGGCGACCGTAACGAAAATTGCAACGGTGACGTCATCATCCAATATGGCGGAAAACACATCGCCGGAATGTTCGAGAACACAATGACGTCATCCCAAATGGCGGATACAAGATGGCCGCCATGATCTACTAGTCCCGTTACGATGTGTCCCGTTACGATGTGTCCCATTACGCTGTGTCCCGTTACGCTCGTCCAAGATGACCGCCGTGACGTCAGAGATGGACGTGACGTCAGAGATGTGGCTCGGCCCACAGGCTCCACAGCCTGAAGCCTCTCCTCGGATGCCCATTTACATACTACTCTTAAATGTCGGATTAAATCCTCGTTCTTCGATAATGTCTGCCCCAAATGAGGTCATTTGGAAACAACTATTGTATTTTTGAGTGTTTGCTAGAAAATGTCGCGATTCGGTTGTTTCGCCACGAAGCAATTAATGCATTGGCTCAGTTGGCGGAGTCAATAATGGCAATTTCACTTTCCCACTAAGGCAGCACAATCCAGGCGTTTCTCCGGAAAACTTCAATGCGCAACAAAACTCGCAAACAACGTCCATTGGCCCAATGCGAATGCTAGTATGCAAGCAGTAATCAGTGCTGCAATCGTATCGAAACGCTGCTCGATTCAAATCAGTACTTGATAAATTTCTTCTTGTGCGTCGAAAATTATCTAGTTGTTGATCTCTGAGGTTTGCTCATACTGACAATCCTAGTTGCATTACAGCTTTGTCAGGAAAGATTTGATCGTCTTGGTCGCGGCATGGTATTGTTAATGATGATATCGGCACGATAAGCCAATAGAAAATCGAAAAAAAAACACATCAACCGGTCAACTTTAAAATTTTACATTGTCAAATTTTCAACCATACTTAACCATAGACAACATTACGTTTAACTGTCAGTTGTGTTTTGTTATTCCATGTCAGTTGCGTTTTTCTATACCATTTTTAACAAATGAATGGCTAGATTGATGTTTTGACTGATAAATTTTTCGTTTTGCTTTCAGTTGCGTTTTGTTATACCACTTTATTTACACGCTTTATATTAGTTTCACATGTATGTTTGTTTGTATGTTTGTAACCGACTCCTTTGGGTGCGATTTTTACCCACTTTAAACGGCCAGATTTCATTCAAACTTTGTATATTTATCGAGGACCGATGACAATGCACTAATTTGATAAGATTATTCCATTATTAAATTTTCGTCAATTTATATAATTTCACAATTTTTAGTAGACTTTGTTTATATCGCGCCAAAGACAAACTGAAAGAAAAGAGTTCGCACATTGTAAAGAAAACCATTTCGCTCATGTGCGAACTCTTTTCTTTCAGTTTGTCTTTGGCGCGATATTAACTAAGTCTACTTAAATATTGTGACATTTAATTAAATGAAAAGTGAGAGTGGGTGAACAATAAACTTTCTTGATTTTCTATTTTTTTGTTTGGTTTTATATATAATCCGTGTTTTTTTAGTTTTTTCAAACTATTATTATTTTTTACCCCGGGAACAGGATAAAAAGAATCTTATGTCCGTCTCCTGGTTCTAAGCTACCTCCCTACCAATTTTCAGCCATACGGTTCAGCCGTTCTTGAGTTATAAATAGTGTAACTAACACGACTTTCTTTTATATAATATATAGATGTAATTTATTTTTTACACCAGGTTTCGCGCTGTCGCGCGAAACAAGTCGGGGCTACACGCCTTCCCACTGATAAAAAAGGTAAGCATCATATAACACAGGATCAGGTGTACAGGATTATGCCATTAGAATCAAAGGTATATCTGGATACACCTGGATAAGCAATACAGAACTTTTACCAAAGTTTGTTATTTTTTGGTGTAGGGGCTTCTTGAAAACAATCTTATGGATTTATCAACAAAATCTTTCAACTATATCTTCTTTCATCATTTATTTAATAATACTTGTGTGGGTTTTCATCGGTGTGCGTGTGTTTTCAATCATTATTTGCGGGGTAGGAATGTTGGCTCTGTTTGCAAGATAGGGAAGGTAAATAGAATAACCTTTATTTTCACAATCACTTATCATTGTGGGAAATTCATATATACTTAAATGGACTCATTTCGAGTACTTTTCAATTCCGGGATGGATGTACTTTTAACGAATACATGTGCATAATCTAACTACCACTATAGTTTTGTTCCATCAAAACATGACACACGATTGCAATATTTGGTGTCAGAAACGAATTACGTAATATGGAAACTATATTACCGGTATTGTATTTATCACAATATACGTCAAATAAGCCACAAATTTATACACAGCAAAAATTTCAATGTTTTTAATACTAAGTAGGTACCATATTAAGTACTTAATGGAAGATGGTAAATATAACTTTCGTAACGTAATATTTAAATACCTGCCATTGCAAATCATACAAACAAATGTAATAATACTTAAAACATTAAATATTAGTTAAATAGTGACAAAAGTTTTCTCGCCACGCACACAGAAATTTTAAGGTTGAAAGCATCACATGGCGATATTTATCTGAATAAATCACATAACATAATGATGCGAATAAGTAATTTCTGGTTTTAAATGAAGTAATCTAATATAAGTATATAAACGCACGCATTATTAAACGAGACTGAAGTGGTCGGTGCGCGTCATTTGAACTTCGCGCCGCGCGGCGGGCTTCGGCGGTCCTTCCCTTCCTCGTTTTCCCCCTCCCTGCGTCTAGTACTGTGCTCGACTTCCCCTCTTGAGGTGTCCGCGCATGCGCGTGGCGCCCTCTGTTTTACTTAAAACTGCGTGTATTACCAAATACAGTAAATAGGAATACCGGACACTCGGTAGCCATATTGGAAACAACTGCGATCAGCGCTCCTATCGGGCAGTGTTGTGTGTAACGTTGTTAGCCCATTTGTTTACGTGTTTTGACGGTGATTATTTTGTGGTAAATAATTTATAACGCGCAATTGAGATGGATCCGCCGACATATGGTACGTGCGGCAAAGTAGTAAATGAAAGTCACATAATTAAAGCAAAGAAGAAGCAAAACATGAAAGCCAAGTAAATAATGCACAAGTAATATTCAGGTCACACACTTTCCTGTAAGGAATACCACAGTATATTAGTTATGTTTTATTGTGTTATGTTAGGTCTCTGTAACATAGGAAATAGGCCTTTTAAACTAAAATCATCATCAGTCATCCTATACTGTTTCCAGCCTGTCTACGGGTCAGCTAAGTACAATGCCTCCATCATCCTCTGTCTTTCCACAATTCCTCATCCTTCAATTTATTCCAGTCTTCTCCTCTATCCTGCACTGCATTTAAAATATCTTTAAAGCAAAAGAGACACATCAGTTAGGCTAAGTAAAAAAATTATTATAAAAATTATAAGCTGGTTTATTTAAAGATCATCAACAAAGCCAAATTACTGAGGAATAACAAAATTATTAGTAATGCTTAAAATAAAAGTAAAGGTATATGGAATGTTGTAAATAGTACTATTGGTAAACTTGATGAAGGATTTGAAAATATAAACATAAATATAAAGATTTTTCCTGACTTATTCAGATGATGCCCATGAGCACTGTAAACCTCCTTACCAAATTTACTAGTGTCAACAACAGTGACATTATAGTAATTTTTTACAGAGCATGCTTATTTTACTTTTTGTTGCTTCTACTTCTTTGTTGACACATGACCTTTACTACCAGCTGTTATTACAGCATTCTTTGAGCTAAAAATTATAGTTAGGTTAAGGTAGGTTGAATCACCTTCAGTAAAGTATTTTTACACTTTTATACTACTGATTTAACTGTTTTTACCCCAAAATTTTAATGATCTCATCAGCCCTCCCCACTATGACGAGTTCTGCTCTTGGAGTGCATAATTACAATACTGTTTGAGACAAACACTGTGTTTCTACTCGCTCATAAAGCACTCTCTTGCCCACTCTTGATGTCGCAGAAAGTCCTTTCTCCAGTCCCAACTAAGAGAGAGTGCAATCCTGGTTTTTAACGAGAGTTTACACACTCTTGAAAGCTGCGACACGGCCAGGCCAAAGAACAGTCTATATAGGCCTACATACACATAAGTAAGCAAAAATTTGGAAACAGAATAAACTTACTGCAAGCATATTTAATGTTAAGTAGCTTACAAAATACCTTTACGAAAATGTATAAAAAAAATATTTTAATGCATGTTTAGTCTGTTTTTATAACATCATGTTCACCCTAACCTAATTGGTACACAAATATGTCTTCATCACTTGGTTCTCTTTTAATTCGTTCCGAGGTCATGTTCGTTTCCATTTCTGTCCTCCAGCACTAGCAAGAGAGTACATAATAATTTCCAATATTTTCGCCTGTTCAGATCATGTCACAACAAAGATTATTTCTGCTTTTCCAATGACAACAAACATTTAGGACAGTATGTTCAATATTTGCCACAATGTCATCGCGTCAAATTTGTTTATTATGCACAACCAATATTACGCATTTCAATCTGACAGTTATTTTAACCAAACCACTGAAAAAATGACTGTAACGTTTGTAACAAACTCGTGTATGTCATTAGAAATACATTCATTTTTGAATTCCCGCCACTAGCATACAACACCTCACGCAAGAAAGCGCTAGCGTCGGTGGTTGCCAGGCTTTCCCATGTTAAACGACAGGAGTGTCCGGTATTCCTATTTACTGTATTTGGTATTACCTTGAAGGCTCTTCTTGTTCGTTAGCAACTCATGTAGATAGGTTGTGATAACCAGTCGGTGCTGGTATCGGACTGAATTCAGTATGTAGGACAGATAGTTAAATGTAGAGAGTGTGACAGCGGGGAGACTTCATGTAAGTGTTTGTAAGGTGGTGACCCTTACAGTCATGTAACTGGTAACAGCTAAACTCTTAAGGCATTCTAAATTGTTTATTCGGCCGTCACCTTTGAAATTCCATTTGGCATTTTTACCCTTTTCGTTTTCTTTATTGATTGCTTGCATTGCTACTTGTATTTTGTCTGACGTTTCTCCCCGTCATGTCGTTACTCGTGTTTAGGGCTTGTCTTTCGCTTTTACGTAATGTATGTAATCACGTAGTGTTAAATTGTTACATATTGTGGGTTTTCTCTTGATGTCATGCATTTCAATTAAGTTTCAAACTGCCTAGTGTAGGTTAGGCCGCGGTCGGCTGCATTAACATTTACGGGTCTTGTAATGTCTAATGAGGCATTTGTCTGTGCTAACGTCATTCTCGGTCGCTGTGATGATTGAGGGTTGTCACTTGTTGACGTTTATTTAACAAGAAATTATTCTTTATTAGCCAATACTATTCAATACTATCTGTCTAAAGTAAATACTAAATTATTTGTAATATTGAAAATACGTTCACGTATTTTGCCGTGACAATTGTACTAGTGTTCTTGTTCTAGGGGATAATTACTTAATTTTATATAATTGCCTTTGTATCCCTTTGCTAATTAATCAGTATTAATTTTTATGTAAAAGGTTGGTGTAATTGTATGAGGATTTACATGAGGCTTTTTGCCCACGATTAAAACGAAATGAGTTAATTTAAATACTTGCTGATTTAACCTTTGCATTTATCCTTGGCTATTATTAATTGGATTACCCTTTTGAACACTGTTTACTCAGCTCATATTATTTTATTTATTTTAAGGATTGTGTTAACCGCGGTTGAAGGTTCTCGTGAAAGTACTTCACCTGCTGACACTTTCCTATGAAGCTCATGGAAGCCTTCTAGATATGTAGCTAACCTAAACTAACCAAACATACAAACAATTTAAATATTTTTCAGAACCATAACAGAGACTCCATTTTGGACAAATCATGGTTTCAAAGAACAAAAAAAAACGCTCAAATCTCTTCCGGAATTGTGATTCCGCCAGCTCACGAGGTGGCGGAATTAATCTGGTAGATTGTGACGTAATCCGATACAAAATTCCGCTAGCGAGTGTTCAGGAATAGGGTTTAGCAAATTTCTGGTGGAATCAAGTAATTCCGCTAGTGGAATTCTTCCAGCAGCGTCAAGAATAGGGCCCCTGGCACTGGTACTGGAAAAGCTGGCTAGACATGGACTGACTTGAGCCCCGAACAAGTGCAACATCGGGGCTGAAAAATCGTGTTCTTGGGGCACATGTTGTCGCCGAAGGCCCAGTTCCGGTGGACGCCCGTCGCGGATTAGGCCCTGCGCCAGGTCAAAGACCATTTCCGGAACAATTACACACTGTCGCGACTGCAACCTGACCGACCCATCTTTGTCCAGACAGACACCAGTCAGGGGGGATGGGTGCTGTCCTCTACCAGGTGGACAGTGGCGGTATCAGGCGTGTGATTGAGAACACCAGCACGAAGTTAGGGCCGGCTGAAAGGGGGTACCACGTAAACAAACAATCAGGAGTGCCTCACGGTTGTCTGTGCTCTTCAGCGCTATCGGCACCACCTCGAAGGCCACTCATTCATGCTTAGAGCCGACAGCCAGTACCTTCGCTAATTGGACTCCACTCAGGGCCGGAAGTCCAAGTTCATTCGCTGAGCCATGCTGATCCAGGAGTTCTCGTTCTCGGTCGAACACATCCCGGGATGAGAGAATCAGCTGGCCGACGAGCTGTCCCGAACTACGGACCCTACAAGTTAGTTCCACGACGACCAGGTCTGGGAGGAGGTGCTTCCCCCGGTATACGAGCCCATCGTCGAGAACCCGGGGCCGCAACCGTTCGAGCTGTACGCGCTGTTCGGCCCCGCGGCCCCCAAACCTCACGTCCGGAGACGATGGCGGATCTGCTTTCGCAGGTCCGCGCTGAGCAGCTCCGGGACCCAGACACCCAGTCCCGGCTGGCCGAGTGCTGGTAGAAGGAGATACCGGGCCACCAGAGTCTTGACGGCATGCTCCAGACCAGGGGGCCGCACAGGTCGAGCAGGTGGCGGACCTACATGCCGCCAGAGGCCAGATGATAGGTACTGGGGTACCTGCACGACCACCCTCTGGCTGGACATCCCGGCTCAGAGCAGACGTTGCAGGAGATCCGACGGACATTCCACTGGCCAGGTGACCCAGCAGACGTACATCGTTATGTCAGGGCCTGCCAGCGTTACCAGAAGCGGAAGTCCCGGAGAACCGACGGCGAGGAGCAGCAGGTCCAGCGATGGCCCCAGGATCCCTTCCACGTTGTGGCGGTGGATATCATGGGGCCGTACCCTCGCACGTCCCACGGCCTGTGTTTTATCGTGGTGGTCACAGACATCTTCACCCGCTGGGTGGAGGCATTCGCTGTACCAAATGTGAAGGCCGGCACCGTGATTGCCCTGCTTGAGCGCGAGTTCTTCCCGCAGTACAGGTATCCCAGGTTACTCTTCTCGGACAACAGGGTGCAGTTCGTGGGGAGACACTGGCGGATGTCCTGTGAGCAGTGGGGGGTGAAGGATCGTACGACGCCAACCTACCACCCACATCCGAATCTGACCAAGAGGCAGACACAGGACATAAAGACTCAGCTTCGCATCCAGTTGCACGAGGACCACACCAAGTGGGACCTGCACCTGCTGATGTTGCTGTACTGCCTGTGCCGACGTTAGAACGTGGTCACGAGCCATTCTCCCGCCGAACTGGTGCAGGGGCACAACCTCGCCCTGCCCGGGGAGGCGCAAGCACTCACCGACACCGACATGACACCTGTTGACGAGCTACGTGACGATGCCCGACTGCACCAGGAGCTCTTCCTGGCACGACGAAGGCCCCAGATGACCCGGCCTCCTGGTCGGCTCCAGCCAGGAAAGTGGGTGTACGTCCAGTGCCACTACCTGTCTTCGGGCAACAGGGGGTTCTGCGCCAGACTGGCGCCCAAGTGGGCGGGGCCGCATGAGGTGGTCGCTCGACTGGGGAGCACGACGTACCTCGTCCGTCATGCTGATGGGCGCACGATGAAGGTGCACAGAGACAACCTCCGACTGGCAGACTTGACCGACCATGGCGACATACAGACCCCCGTACCTTCTGACGACCCGGCGGAAGAGCCTGACCAGGCCTTGCAGGACCAGACGACCCCTGAGGGTGAACAGGTTGGGGACGGCGGCCTCACTCAGGTGACAAAGGAGGGAGCGACGACATCTGATGCATCAGATGGAGGGAGACCACAGGGTGCGAGCCTGGACGAGCTGGAGCACCTTGTGGACATGATATTACTGGACGATATTCCTGTTTAATTATTTAACAGAAATACGAAGTTGGCAATGTGTAAAGTTTATTTCAAAAACATTTTCAATAATATCTGCAGCGCATTCATATTTGGTTACGTTGATTACTTTACAGAGTGCGCTTACAAAGGGGTGCAGCCAGAGGTGTGGGTTAGGGGTTCAAACCCTCCCCCCCCCATCACCAAATCTTAATTAATTTCTTATTCATCACTCAAACAAATTTCATATTAAAATTAATAAAAATTTTACCATTACAATATTTAAATTTAAGTACGTACCGAAAACTGCTAAAATAGCATTTTACACCTTAAAATCCACATTTTCCCGGAGGATGACCCCCGGACACCCGCTTCAATAGGGAGGGGGGAGCCATGCTTCTTAACACCCCCCATACACAAATCCTGGCTACGCCACTGCGCTTACATATTCCAATATCAGTATCAATAGCTTTCCAATTACATGCAATGTGCACGCTCTGTCTCGTGCCGAGTGAACTACATTTAAGAGCCCGCATTTTGTGTGGTAAGTCTGTACTACGATGATGGAATGGCAAAATTTCACCAATAATAATTAAATTCTACTTAGAGGCTTTGTTGTATCGAAATCTCACCTAGACAATGACCATTTCCTTGTTACGAAGGTCAAGTGTGCAAAGTTTCAATTCAATCGAATGAACGAGGTGAGAGCACACAGAAGATGTTCACACAAACACACACAAACATTTATTTTTTAATATAATATGGTTTATTACTATACATTAGCAATTAAGTGAATTAATTGTAAAGACTTTCACATAAAAAATTATAATTTTTTAATGTTAAATTTAGGTATGACAGTGGTGGTTGAATATTGAAACAAACAGTACAATAGTTTCCTCTATTGAGATAAGTTCAGTTGGCACAAACTGAAGCCAGGCCTAGGCACTAGGCACACGGCCTGACTCCAGTGGACGTATCACTATAAGGAAATAGGTTATATAACCTAAGTATTGCGGAGTCTAATACGTATTACTAGGAAAAATAGACTTATTATAAACAATTTTTAACAGCTTTAACATAACAATAACAAATGCTTACAAATTACTTTAAGATAAACTGTGTGACAAATACTGTTATAAGCTCTTATACAGTAATTCTTAAAACGTTATGTTACAACAAAATAACTTCCGTATAAAGTCTTGAACAAATACAAACTTGATATGTTTTAGCTAACAGTACTTAAAGACTATACACGCATTTATGGGCGGAGTACATGGCTAGCGGGCAAGAGCCTACACAACTGTTAAGCATAGGCGATGCGTCGCAATTTACTAAATATTCATAAGACATCGGGCACAGAAAAACAAGTTGACAGAAAATGCTAACAGTGACAAACAGCGGACCGCTAGCCTGAGCAGAGGGCTCTTAATCATCTAGCAAGTGTAAGTGTGGCTTGACGTGAACCGTCGCTGGCCATCGCTTGAGTCCCACACAATCTTATACGTGAAAACGGGGTAAGCCATTGAAATATAATTTGTATGAACAAGGTAGCAAGACACTCGACGAAGCAAAATTAATCATGGAAAAATAGACAGACTAACAGGGACGCACAAACTGAACGTAACTAATATGACTGGCCATATCTAGTATACCGAGTGACGCGGTAACGACGCACGAACAAGAATGTTGAGTAGAATTTAAACATAGCTTCGCCGAATGCCGCTGAGAAAGACCATAACGATGCCCGATGGACTGTCAACAGCTCCTAATGAGTGAAGACAGTGACGAGAGCTAAAAAACATGGGCTTATATAGCACTGAAAACTACGACACCAGGAGCGCTGGTGTAGCGGCGGTCAGAGAAGGAGAAGACAAGAGTGGGGAAAATAAGGGAGGGAAGGAGGCGGCAGGGTGGGGGAAGAGGGGAAAAGGGGATAGGAGCGCTGCGCTGCGGCTGGAAGCAGAAGCATCTGCTTCAACCCCCCTCCCTTAAGTGTCTCTGCCTGCTAGAACGTTGATCGGTTTCAGCATTCTTCCAAAACACAAATAGGTAGGCTCACGACACATCTTGAAAAGTATGAGGTCCAGCACAAACAGTCTCTATCAGTAGCATCTTCCATAGGTCCGACAAAGTCAGTACAGCATAATACAAAACGGGGCTCTGGCAGATGTGCCGACAGTCCAGCGAGTGACCCTCCAAGGGCCCACGGACAGGCCACTCCAGCAAGAGTCAGCACGATCCAGCTGTCCTGGCCGCTCGAAGGAGAAGGCTCACCGAGAGCTGAACTCCCAGAGAGGAAGATCAGAGTGGCTGCGGAGATGTCCAGAAGGTCACACTCGACGCGGCCGCTCCAGATGCTCACTACAAGGGAGCAGACGCAGGAATCTTCAACGACGGTAGCGTAGCAGGCAGCTCCAGAGCAGTATAGACGGAGGTCTCTAGCAGGCAGGTCCCACTACCAGGGAGGAGAATCTGAAGTGGCTCGAGGGGACGTCTCCCGCTGAGTTGTAGACCAGATGACTGAAGATCCGATGGCAGCCAGGCAGCCTAAGGGTCAGGAATGGGATGGCGCGCCAAAGCTGAAATAGGACAGGAAGCCGCAAACACCACACACACAAAACAAACACCTAAATAAGCTATAACGGCTAAAATAACATGCCTATCCTATCCTAAAACCATAACATAGGTATAGTGACAGATACCAAAAATACAATACTTTATTACTATCATTACATGAGGCCCAAAATCAACTAAACCTAAGTAATGTAGGGTTTCACCTGGGACACGTGGGCCTTGCGAAACCTGTTTTTAAATTTACAAGATTTAAGCTACAATGTATTCGTGCCCAGTATCCTATTTACTACAAATGGCCCTTCGTAATGTGCCATTAATTTTACATTAAGTTTAGATGCTAAGTTAGGTAAGCGAAAGCTTCTACATAGGACTATATCTCCTATTTCATAGCGAGGAGCGGCTCTATGTTGATTGTAAACCTTAGCCACTTCCTGTCTGGCTTTGTGAATGTTACAAGACGCAGATTCTAAGACTTGTTCAAGACTGTGAACATCCAAACTGGAGTCGATGGGAGGCAGACCCCACTGATTTAAAAGAGGATGGGAAAGCTCACGGCCTAGGAAAGGAATGCTGGGCGGATAACCGGTAGAGGAGTGATAGGCAGAATTTAAACCAACATTTATGAATGCTAAATCTCTGTCCCATAGAGTCTGATCAGTGCGATAAAAAGAAATCAAAATGCCCTTCAAAACCTTATTAACACATTCTACCATGTTACCTTGTGGGAAGTAAGAAGAACTGTACACGGGTTTGACTGCCCATTCAAAGATAAATTTTTGTAAGTACCAGATTGAAAGTATGGAGCATTATCAGAGACTACTACACTTGGGGGGCTAAACAATTTAAAAACATGATCAGATAAGGCTTTAATAATAGAATCGGCCTTCATGTTTCTGAGGGGAAGCAGAATAACAAATTTCGAAAAAATATCTATCACCACCAAAATACACGTTTCCTTTTTTTGATCGGGTAAGCGGACCAAAAATATCTATGTGGATGACCTGCCAAGGAGCCACTGGAGGATCAGCTGCATATAATCCTATTTTGGAATTGTGAGGGGGTTTTGAAATTTGACAGTCAACACAAGTGCGGACGTATTGGCGCACATCGGCATGAAGCTCTGGCCAAAATAAATGCGTCGCAATACGTCGATACGTTTTATCAATACCTAAATGACAACCCAAAACAGAGGCATGAAAATATGCTAACACCATCGGTCTCAATAGCTTGGGTACTACAGCTCGACGAGCTTTACCTGTTGTACCTGTGAAATAAATTAACCCTTGTTCTTGTATGTAAGGCACGGGTTTATTTGCTTTAAGGTCTTTGAGAATGTCCTGACACAATGAATCCTGGCTCTGACACTCTCTAATATTGAAATATGATTCCGGATGTAGTTTAAAAGAAACGATCCGTTCTAGATGGATAGGCGCTGTTTATGTCTGCTTAAATTCCTCAGGACTAAACATACGGGACAGTGAATCTGCAACAAAATTGTCATTTCCCTGAACATGGTGGATTGTGAAACGAAATCTGGATAATCTTAAAATCCATCTGCCTAACTTTCCTAACTGATGCGGGTGGTTAAATAACCAACTCAGAGCTCTATTGTCGGTAAAGAGATCAAATTCACGTGAGTCCAAATAACCTTCAAATTTTTCTAATGCAAACAGACATGCTAAGGCTTCTTTTTCGTATACCCCTAGGCGGCGTTCGGATTCTGAAAGGGAGCGACTGGCGTATGCGATAAGTCGGATTTTGTCATTTTCTAAGTGTCCTAATACTGCGCCCAGAGCTATAGAAGAAGCGTCGACTTGAACAGCAAATCTTTTTTCAAAGTCAGGCAAAATTAGAATTGGGGGAACTGTCATACAACGCTTTAAGGACTGGAAAGATTTCTCTTGTTCTGAGCCCCATGTGAAAGGCACATTCTTTTTGCGCAGGCAATTTAAGGGTGCGCTTAAGGCGGCAAAATTTTCAATGAACCTCGAGAAGTAGCCAATCATACCTAAAAATCTTTGAACGCCTTTTAGATTGGTCGGTCTGGGGAACTGAACAATAGGGGAGATTTTTTTCTGGATCCATAATTAAATTTCCTTGTGAAATCACAAAACCTAAAAATTTAACTGAAGTTTGGCAAAACTCAATCTTATCAGGGTTTACAGTAAGATGAGCTGATCGTAGGCGTGAAAGAACCTCAGTAATGTGCTGCACATGATCTTGGAAAGTATTACTGTAGATGATAATATCGTCGATATAATTAAAAACGTATTTATACTTGAGGTCTGAAAGAATGTGGTCCAGTATTCTACTCATGGCTTGACTACCAAAACTTACACCCATCGGAATGCGGTTAAATTCAAAGTGCCCGAAGGGCGTGGAAAATGCGGTATATTTACGACAAGCAGGGTCTAGTAGGCACTGGTGAAAACTCTGGTTCAAGTAAATTACCGAAAAATAATTAGCTTTTCCTAGGTGTTGTAGGGCGCACTCTATAGTCGGGAGAGGATATACGTCGTCATAGGTAATCTTTTGATTTAAAGGGATATAGTCATATGCCATTCGCCAACTGATACCATCTTTTTTACGCACCAAAAATGTAGGCGTACTGAAATTAGAAGTTGAAGGTTAAATGACTCCGGCTATAAGTAACTTGTTTACAATATCGCGCATCGCTTATAGTTTAGGTGGAGAAACTTTATAATATTTACTGCGCACAGGAGTCTCGTCCTTTAAGTAGAATCTGTACGGCAATATGTCACAGTTACCTATTTTTGATGTAATGACATCTGAAAATCTATTGATTATGGTTTTTATGGTTGAACGACGTGCAGACTCATTAACATCCCGACATTCGACCACAAAATTACACGAGGTGTCAAACCGTAAAGGAATTTTTACGTCGGGAGCAAAGTCGAAGCGCAATTCATGTCGACCGAGGTCTAAAACACTCTGAGTCTTACCTAAAAAATCCAGTCCTATAATAAATTCGGTAGAGATATTCGGAACTACAGCGAACTTCCAACTTCCAAAGGTTTTTAAAATTTTCCTTTCATGGATAACATGTTTAGTTAAATAATTTTTTATGTACATATACAAATTAGTTTAGGCAAAAGAGCACTGTGTGCTGGGATGTCACATAGTAAATACCATAACTGTACATGATTATGCCGGGCAAGGGTTTCCCCCCTTTTCTTTTTTAACCCAGCGCTCTTAGCCTAAAGGCCCTACCGCCCTGGGGCCCCCATGGGCATGGATGCGGATACGCCGCATACGCAACCGGAAAGGGGCGTTAGAGCTTTGGCTATACACAGAGGCTGAGGCTACCCATCCCAGCTTATCAGTGGCGAGGCGTGAGGTTTACATGAGGGAAAGCATAAACTCCGTTCACCCCAAAACACGGCTGTTGGGGAGGGGGGGTGCTTAAGGGGGCCCTCCCCCCGGAAAATATGGATTTCAAAGTACAAAAGGGTGCTATTTAAGTAGTTTTCTTAACTGAACATTGACTATTCCACAGGTAGAAAAATTGACATTTTTTTAAAATTATAAACTATTTTTGAAAAATAATAATGTTTGACATACATTATTCTAATAATAAAATACCTACTCTACATTATTTATATACTAAGTGGGAGTGTTGTATCATCGATATCTGGTACAAAATATATAAGTAGACAACACATGGCAAAGTAAGTACTTAAAATATAGAGAAGAACCTCATAAAAATGTACTAGAATAGTAAAAATTAAATGTTGGTATTTTTTGTACCATCACAAAAGAAACTATCTTCATACGTGATCAGAAACTCTGTTAACTGGTACGTGTACCAAGAAACTGGCACGTCAATAATTCCATTCCTGAAACGCCACAATTAAATTTTTTTCTTAGCCTAAATTATTTTAAGTGTGTAGGGGAGAGTCCAGGTTAGGGAAGGACCTAAGTGTTTCTCAGGCCGAAGCCTATACACTCTACCATGCGGGTTTTTAACCATGCAGGACAAGGGCGCGTGCATCGTGTGCTATTTGGGTTTACTGGCCAGCCATGACTGCAATTGGCGCCATGACTGACGCCCCATTGGTCGCCTAGCTTAAAAGCTAGCTAATGTGACCCAGGTAAAACCTGCCTAGACACAGGGAAAGCCCTGGGCCGGGTCATGCGGGGATCAATTAACATGTAATAAGCAAGCAGGTAACTACTGGACAAGAGGGAAGAAGGGTCCAGGTAAGAAGAGTTGGAGGGGCTGAAAAATCAACCATGCTGGAGTTGGGTGCTTGGGCCTTGCGGCCCGCATTTAAATGTTGGGTACTCCTGGGTTATTATTAGCCAGGGACGTATGCGCCCCCAGGGGCGGGCGACTTCACTCGTCAGCCCAGCCCAGCTGCCCAGGCAGCCACAGTTAAGACAGAAGTGGACAGACGAGCCAGTAAACCGGCTCGAACTGCGGGCGCACGGGGTGAAAGGCAGCCTAACATTGCGCCATCTTCATCTTCCTTCTTCCAGTCAACAGCCAACGACCTTTCAAGCCAGGGTGGGGGTAAGTCGTTCAGGCGAATGAAGTATCTTGCGAGTCGGACCCTCTTGTCCTCCAAATTCCCGGGACGGTTGAAGGTCGCGCCGCCCAGGCTACCACTGGCTACAACAGGGCCACAAATTGAAGGCGCCGCCATCTCTTCCTTCAGAGTTCCGATACTATTAAGTTCCGTTGCGCGCGCGGCAGTCCACAGCTCCGCAAGTTCCAGCCCGCAGTTCGTTTACACTTCGCATTTTTTCAGCACATCGAGCTCCCCTGCGGTGCATTCGCCGACGGAACTGCTTCCTGCCACGCGCCGAGCTACATTCAGGCTACCTTTCACCCCGATAGCCGTGATAACGACTCCACAGGCCGACCATTGGTCCACGGACTGCTATTGGTTATTCACAGTCACTCCAGCGAGATTGCAACTCTCGAGCTGGGATCCCGTATCCGTCACCCGCGGGACGCGGTCGATAGCAGTTGGCACTGCTAGGCCGCCTCCCGTACGCCCACAAATCCCCCACGCACTGCCAGCCTTTGGTTACCCAAAAGGGCGCAGGGATCTCCCAGCCAACAGCCCGCAAGAGAGATGCGCGCGCCCCGAGAGACGACTGCCGACTGAAACGCCACCTCGCCACCTGCCCTGCCGAACTATAGCGGACATAGCCGAAGCAGTCGGTGGAAGAATTCCACCGTCTGCTTCGGCCATGTTCGCTTCAGTTCGGCAAGAAAGCGCTACCTTTGTAGCTTCTACTTCGTGTTTTTACAGCCAATCCCCTCCTCGAACCTTTGTACCATGCCACCCCCCTTCCGAAAGGAAACTACTGCGGCAGCCTTCCTACTGAAAGTGGTCCTACCAGCGCTTCTAAACCTAGCAACGCTTCTAAAACAGCATGTTTTGTGTGTCAACGAGTTATTTTCTTATAGCGCACAGTGCACAGTATTGGGTCCCAAGAAGATAATGTAAAAAATATATACACCTAACTGCATGAGCCAAAGTAAAATACTATTCTGAATAAAATATTTATTTAAAAAATACATTGTCTGGAAACTGCCTGGGCAAGCACTGCTTGCCTTGCTTGCCCTGACGAGATGTCACTGCAGCTTATATACCACCTTCGGCCCCCTACCCCACTCAGCTCACCAGATAGTTGGATGCTCCCTTAGCCCTCCGGAGTTGTCATCACTTCTGGCGCCTACCCCAGTCTCCCGCCTCATGCTGGGACTCCTCAATCACCTAGCGAACCCGCGGTCCGGTGGAGGCCTACCCAACCTCTCCCAGCTATCCTGGCTGGTAACCGGAGCTGTCCTCGTCGCTCACTACGTCAGCACGTCAAAGGGCTAGGGTACCCTGATGCTTGCCCCTAAAGCACTTGGGGAACCACTCCCAAGTAAGAGTCCTACCCAGGAAGAATCCTGGGCCTTAGAGGAAACCTCAGCGGGGCACTATTCAAAATGATGGATTCTCCCCATACTACTACCAACTTTTGGTCTACTCAGCAGACTGTTCGCCGGTAGCTAGACCAGACCGTTACGATTCAGAGTGCATCCACGGGGTGTCCTTGTCGCCTCGGAGTACCCTCCGACCCGCCGTACCTCGGCCCAATGGGTTTACAGCCGGTTAAGGCCCGGATGTGAATACACTCGTCCGGCGACGACCGCCGTCTGTCCCAGCTAGAAATGGTAACCACAGTGCCCAGGCTGGAGGAATCTCGGGGTTGCCTCGGTACCTCCCCCGACTGCTGGACAAAGGGGACTCCCTGTCGAGCAGTTTACAGCCCTTTTTAAGGCCCGGTCGCCCGACACCGTAACCACCATACCCAGTCTTTCCTTTACCATGGGGCCTGGTCCAATTCACTATGGGGCACTTTGGGGACTCATGCACCGAGACTTGGCAGTCGAACCCCCCAGAAAGGTTTCTATCGCATCTGCTGTTGCCCGCAGAATCAGCCCTTTCAGCATTTCTGGTCTCATACATGCAATTGAGGATGCACTGAGGCAGAGTTGGACCCTGCATTGCCCTCTTCAGTTAAGGAGGTGCTATGACCAGAGGTTGAGGCTACCCGTCGCAACATAGTCACACCGATCCTCCCCCAGCAGCTGTGCCAACGTGGAGGCAGATGGTTGCCATTTGGAGTGGAGAGGCTATGTAATCGCATCCAACACCCTTTCCGTGGACCTGTTGGGTCGTGTCTCGGATACTAGAACCGGCAACAATCCCGACACCTCAAAAGAGCAATCGCCTTCCTAATCTGATAATGGTAGCCGCAGAGCAGGCAGAGGGGACCTCGGGGTTACCTTAGTCACCTCACTGACTGCTGGACAAAGGGGGCTCCTTGTCGAGCAGTTTACAGCCCTTTTTTAGGCCCGGGTGCCTGACCTGCAGACCCCACCCCCAGATAGGTCAGGTCCACTCCCGCTACCATAACTATATAGTGTAAAATATGTGATAATAAAAACTTTTGAATTTGAATTTGACTACCAATTCAAAGGTTGACAGATCGAACCACCGCCGCCGCTATGCCTTCATTTTTGTACTTGTAAAATAAAATACGGCGCGCGTGACATTACAAAAGTAATAAACATATTTGAATTAAGTAATGAGTGCAAATAAAAGTAAATTTAAAATTAAATTGTAGATTTCATTTCACTCCTTTGTATCCATAAAAAATAGTGATAATTCAATAAAAATGATTAAATTTTATTCATAAAAGTATGCAGAGGTAGATTTTATCGTACAAAAGATAGAAAAATTAAAAAAAATTACTTCCTCAAAGAATAACATATTTTTAATGCCTAAATGGTTTGGTTGCAAAAACATATTACGGCTCAGTCTCAGGCCGAATTGTATATTTCATTTTCTTCTGTATCAATCATTTCATCAATGTTTTGTTATGACGTTGTCATGTTAAACTATAGTCCGTAAACCGACTTTACAGACAACCAATTTTTTTTAGAATATTTGTATTGCCCTACGAGCTTTCGCCGACGAAACTTCTTCATGATTCTTGCCAATTTACAAATTCAGGCTGCCTTTCACTGAAAAACTTTCGACCCGCCTAATAGTCCACAGACTAATATTTAATATTTACAGTAACTCAGTTTAGAAAATAATTGAGATTCCACATCCACAAATGGGATATATTTGGATAACACATCGGACATCGCTCACTCCTTTCAACAATGTCATATCTCAAAAATCGGCGATTTTTAGCTATGCCTGTTTTCAGAATATTCTGATAGAGTAGTATGTTCCGGCAATAACATCATATCTTTAAGACCAGAGGTGTGGTTTCTGCATTAAAAAATATTTCAAGAGCATTCTTTTCAAGAGTGGTACTTGTTAGTTGTCGTTGAGCTGTAGAGCAGGATACAGCTGTGTCGTTTAGTGCAAGAGTGTATTATTTCTTCATAAAACAATATCGCACACAAGGTAAGAGCATTTAATTTCTTTGTTTCTGTATCAAGAATGTACTACTTGGTTTTATTTCAGTAATGTAATAGGAATGTTGGCGGTCGTCTCTTGGGGAGCACGCATATCTTCTGCGGGCTGTTGGGTTACCGAATGCTGGCAGTGCGCGGGAGGTTTGTGAGCCGCCCGCTACCGACCATGTCCCGCGGGTGGCGGATACGAGAATCCCAGCCCGAGAGTTGCCATCTCGCTGGAGTGACTGTGAATAACCAATAGCTTTCCGCGGACCACTGGCCGGCATGATGGATTTGTTATCACGGCTATTGAGGTGAAAGGTAGCCTGGATGCTGATCGGCGCGCGGCTGGAAGCATTTCTGTCGGCGAAGGCACCGCAGGGGAGCTCGATGTGCTGAAATAAGGAGAAGTGTAGACAAACTGCAGCTTCAGAAGTTAACATTTCAGCGGTGTTACAATGGTTGTCAACAGTACCAGTTACATTGATGAAGGAAGGAGCATCCAACGGTGTTCCATCACCCAATTGTACGTACTGTGAGCAGATCGAAAACTTGAAATAATGCACTTGTGTAATACACAATTTTAGTAATAACTCTGAACGCATTAAATATCAGTGTAACAGGTGTTTAAGCATGTTTATACACTATGGAAGATTAAAACGACACCTCAGGAATTGTGATAGACTGGCTGTACATTCATCAGAATCAAGCTGTATATTTTGTAACAAAACATTAGCAAATATTCAAAGTGCAAAACAACATGAAATATATCACTGTCCTTTTAATGAAATCGATAATTCGTCTTTGTGTGAAAATTGTGGTGTACCAATATCTCGAGCTGATAAGCTGAATAGACATTTACAGTCATGTAAAGGACTTACATCGTACAATACGAAGACTGTTTGAATCGAGATATGCTCAAGACTTTAGTAATTTGTCTGTGTTTTTTGTACTTGTAGTAGTGTAGAATTTATGTAATAAATTTTCTTTTTAAAAATAAACCTTGTGGTGTTTTTATTTTCTCAAACCTGTCACTTTTGTGGTATTTTTTAAAATTAAAGTTGTTTTATATCGCTCAGGGATCGAACCAAGTATCGATTCAATATGTAAATTAATGATTGGTTTTTTTTAATGGATTTAATAATTTTTATAAATTTATGGGTCAATAAATTCAAATTTCCAAGATGGAGGACATAATGGCTTATATAATGATGGTAGTAGTTGATTTTAAGCCTCTTTCAGGATTTTGAACATGATTTATTGAAATTATTTTTACATAAAATTGCATTTTTTTGCTTCGTCCAGGTATCTAACCAAGGACATGAATCGATCGAATCAATCAGAATATTGATTACAAATTTATTTAATGAATTTTGGAATTTTTCTCGAATCTCTAGCATTAAAATTACGGATTTTCAAGATGGCGGACATGACGTCATACTACCTGATATATGCTATGAACAAAGTGATGGGGGTCAGTCTGCCAGCCACCACCGTGAGGGAAGGAGCCTGTCGCCATTGTTTTTTTCCCCTCGCCAGGTTCGAACCGAGGACTTTTTATTGTAAGTCTTTTACATAAAAAATTTATTAAGATTTTACTACAATTTTATTTAATAATTTTTATTATTATATTTTAAAAAAATCCAATTTTTTCCATTAATAAATAAAAAAGTTAAAGATGGCGGGCATAACGAGAAGTGCAACGGAAAATTTCAAAATGGCGGAATGTTCCAGAATCCAAAATGGCGGAAAACAAAATGGCTGCAATGACATCATAAAACAAAATGGCACCCAAATCCAAAATGGCAGATCCAATATGGCAGCCAAGGTCAAGGGTCAAGGTCACACACATCCAATATGGCCGCCGTGATGCCAGAATCCAAGATGGTGGACCAGCTCCAGCTCCACAGCCTGAAGCCTGGGCTCGGAGCACCTTTTACACACTACTCTTCTATAACATTTTCACTAGTGATTTTAATTGAAGTTTTTTCAGCCAAAAAAGGTCAGTGTAAAACATGTGTTGCTTATGAGCATGAGAGAGTGAACTTGGTGGGAAATTATAATCAGCATTTGGTTGAAAAATAACTATCACGAAAAGAGGATAAAGACTAACAGACACTTAGGGGATAAAGCCTTATTAACAGTCTACGATTTACAAGCTCTCATGCTGTAGCCAAAAGGTGACTGCTAAGCTTTTTACTTTTAGACTAAATTGAATGTCCTAAACTTTACAATTATCGATCTTCTTAAAAAAATAAATAAAAAAACACTGAATGTTATGTTTAGGATAAATTAAATGACCACTGTGGAGCAAATGAACTCGGTTCGTGTGTTTTAAAACATATAGAGAAAAACATTTGGAACTTACAAGGATGTTTCTTTCTATTCCGATAATTATTTTAGTGGACAGCAAAGGAATGTTAGCCGCATACATATTTGCTATCCGTGATAATGGCCGTAACTCAATCACTTCAAAATTCCTAATCAAAGGCCGTACCTACAACGAAAGGGATTCCGTTCATTCTTTGATTGAAAGGAAAATTAAATAAGTTGTTTAAAGTAGCTCGATTTTTACGCCAGACGGTCTCATTTCATTGATCAAAACAGCAAAAAGAATGGGTGAACCATTTTCTATAAATAAACTTTCCTATGAAGACTTCTTCTATTTGAAACTTTTAGCCTTTGATATCGGTCCTCAGCGAATCGTAAAAAATACACAAAATCTAACCAGTTAAATTTAACGGCGCGGGGTTCGCTGGACTGTTGGAGAAAGCCGCATGTCTGCGCTAGTGGTACTGTTCAGGTAGCAAGGAGCGCTCGTATCTCCGTCTCTCTCACGCGTGGGACCTTTCTTTCTATTAGGTCCATTCCCGGGTAAGATAATCTCCCAAGTCCCGTGACAGAAAGGGGGCGGGCTGCCATGTTGCCAAAATAAAATGCTAGTATGTAGAGACATTCTTGGAAGTGAGGTCATTAATTCCTGCTTTTCTGTTGTTTGAAGACATCAGCTACCTTAGCTGCTAGACCTGCCAGACTCTGGCTTTCAGTGTGAACCGCAACACTTGTGGAAGAGTGTTAAAACGTAAATAAGAAAATGGTGTTACTCACTAATATAATTTTTTTTTCTGAAAGGCACAACATTTCAAAGAATGCAAATTAGTGACAAATCGCCCAGAAATCAAATATAGTATCAAAGATGCATTAATGTACTAAATTCCTTTTGGTGAGATATTTAAAGATAATGATTTGATTTTACCTAACAGAATACTATTCAAGAAATTAGCCTGTATTTCGATCAAATAAAATTTTAAAATGTTTTATTGAGATACCATAGTGCTTGGAAAGGACTATAGTAGTAATACAGATGCACAACAGGAATTTTCAATTAATATTTATTTAAGAAATAATGTTTCTGTACATAATTGAACATCTAAAATTTGTTATATGTTTTGATTAATATATATATATCGATAAATCATATGCACATGCTAAAAATATTAGTTTATAATAAATTTTAAGAAAAATAGTTACAGGGAAGTGATGTTTTTTTTTGTGATGGCATACCGGCCATTTACGCTTAACTGAACACTATACAATTAACCCTTGAAAACATCTCTCCCAAAACTGTGTATAATGTAATATTGTATAGTAAACATCCGATTTAGTTGGCAATGAAAACGCAAAAGTATAGTTCAGTGCATTAACGACTGCATACTACCTCTATTAATTGGTTGTCGTTGATACCCCAGCTTGCTCCTGTGGGATCTTACTAGCAGATCTTAATCACTTTTTATTTGAATGGCAACTTATGCTCCATTGTCAGAATCTATACCGGGCACTCTGTGCTTTATGTTCACCATTCTCACTGTCGTCCAGGCATTCTCTGTCATAGTTAGTAGTGGTGGGTGGTTGCTAACGGTGCTAATTAGTATATAAATGAACCCTGCAGGCCAGTTCGCAGGTAGAGCAGGACTCTTCTTTGGATGTGATGTCACCACATAGCTGACAGAAGCAGGAATAAAATGGGCAGAGACCCTCCCTCTCCGGCTGTTGTAGCCACCAGGGATGCTTATTGAAAAGCAATGTGTTATGATTATGTTGAAATTTAAATGTGAGACATTCGGTCATACTGTTTCATTGACCACATAGCTCTCATACACGGTGCTGCCAGTTGACATGGTCGTTATCCTATCTGGAGCCTAAGCTGACCCAGCATCTTTATGCTCGCTGATCAGCGATGCGAGGTGAAGTTATACTTATGTTTGCATGGCTATTATACATTAGTAGACCTTCTGGTCACTATGTGTGCAGTTCGCTGGCGCCCTCGGCATCCTGCCTTGATTAAAAGTTCTGCGGCAGCGATGATTACATGCAGGTGGAGCGATTACAGTTAGTACACTATAAATTAAGGTCTGCGGCCATTCCGCAATAATCATGCTACCAACAAATACGAATACCCTAACACATGGACTAATAAGACACTAAAAGTCACTTGGCAAATGGGTGATCACTATGTAGTATGCATAACAATGTGGCACACGGCCTGAATTAATCTAATGTCCCTTGGGCGGAACAAAAAAGTGGACCCTGAAGTCCTCAGGTCGAATTAAGTGAAAGGGGATGACATTGACATTGTTAGCGAAGTTGTATGTGTGACTACCCGCGGGCCTATGAAGGGTGTGGTTATTCACTTGATAGCTATGATGATGGTGATGCGAATGTGACCAGCCGCGGTGGCCGAATGAGACCAGACTGGCCTCTGCGCGCCGCTGGGACCTAGCTTGGCGCAGAAACATGCTGCATGAGATAGAGAAATGAGTCATATTTCCAGCCTAACTGTGCAAAAACATAATTGCTTACTGCTTGATTAAAGTTCGTTCCTGTGGAGACATTACTTAAAAATTTCACATAGCAACATTATTATATTAATCAGGGGCAAACCGCACTAGTCGATTGCCGTTCAGGTGACAATCGATATGCCGGTGGTGGCGCTCACTATACTATGCTACTCTGAGGGCGCATTCTGGTCGCACATGCCATACAACCACTCCAGCATAGCAGCGATGTGCTATAATGGTCTGTGCGAGCGAAGGGGCATTAATGGGTGTCATTCCCAATATTGCATCCCTCCATACTTCTTACTTTTACGTATGATACATATATTATACTAACCCAATTTCTCATTGCACACGATGTACATATCTATCATATATTTGCATGCATGTGTTTTTTGTCTCTCCTTTGCTCCTTCTTCTCTTCCCCCATTATTTTAGTATGCTTATTCTTGGTGACCATTTCTTATATTACTACAGCTCTTCTTTCATGGCTGTTTTTTCAAAGTTTATCGGCATCAACACAGAATATAGAGATGTTTGATAGTTTCCATACGTTCATTCTCGTTATTACAACATTATTTTTTATCTGTGCTTTACTCTGCACTCCTGGAACATCACTACATAGTATAAAACAAAGTCGCTTCCCGCTGTCTGTCTGTCCCTATGTATGCTTAGATCTTTAAAACTACGAAACGAATTTTGATGAGGTTTTTTTAATAGATAGAGTGATTCAAGAGGAAGGTTTATATGTATAATACATGCGTAATATAGCAGAGAATCACTGATAATTTTAGAGGTTTCAAATGTGATGTCGTAAATAAACACATTTTTTTTGCGCTTACATTGCAAACGCTGGCTGAACAGTTGGATCAAAATAATGTACTACAGTATTGTACACCTTAAAAAGGTCTAAAAAAAGTCCGCGATGGTGTTTTATTATTTGTTGGATCACTATAATTATACTTCCAAAATAAAAACTAACTGTCTCTTATTAACACTGCTTTATTCTTTATTATCACTTCCTGCATCGTTACATGTTGTCCACTCCAACTCGTCTACCTTATATCACTGCTGCCAACACTCACACTTTTAAAGTCCCAAGTCTTTATCATACATATCCCCCTTTTCCCCCTCATTAAGTAGATACACTAACTACCCTTCCCTGGGACACTCTTCCATTACTCATCTTTATCTAACTATATCTAAGCACATTATCAACAAGTTACTTAGCTTCCCTTACACCTACATATTCAGCTTTAGCAGTGTTATAACTTGCCTGCCTGTTCTTGTCCTATACCCTCCAGAGGGGCAGTTTACTTTTTCCACCTTCCTTTTGTCTTGAGTCCTTGCGTTACCAACCCTCTCTGTCTCAACATTATTTTTTTCTGAGGGGTTGGTTACTGACCCCGTGCTCAGCTCCTTGCTGTCCTCAAGTTTGTGTAGGTATCCTGCACACTTACTAGCTTCCTTGCCCGCTGTTTCGAATTCTGTTGTTGTAAAACCTTTGAATCTTTTCAAGAATGTGTCATTCCTCCTGTATTCTCAGTGCGTTTCCTCATCCCTCACAATATATGATCTGGGTGTTGTGTGTTTCCCCACGACAACTGCATTGTTCCAATACCGTGTTTTCAGATTCCTTAACAAGACAGAGTCACCCTTGCGAAACTCTTTTTCCCATCCTGCCGTTAGGTCATACCTACATTTGGTTTCCGTTCTGACCTGTTGCAACGCTGACCTCACATCATGTACTTTCGGTAACAAGAGCTCTCGTTTAATAGGAAGCTGTGTTCTCAGCTGGCGACTCATCAGTACCTGCGATGGAGACACTCCAACATCCGCTAAAGGAGTTGTCCTATAATTAAGGAAGAACATTTGAAGAGGCTGTTTGGTATACTCCACCTTTTTAAGCATTTTCTTAACTGTGCCTACAGCCTTCTCGGCTAGACCATGCCCTTTCGGATAGTAAGGACTGGATGTTATTAGTTTGAAACTCCATTGTTTGGCAAAAGTTTTCATCTCAAAACTATTAAATGGCATGTTGTCAGTTACTACTATTTCCGGGATTCCTAACCTGCTAAAAATAACTGAAAATTACTGTATAACTGAACTACTGGTCTTGTCTTGCAACCGTTCAACCTCTAACCACCGCGACAAGTAATCTACCACTACTAAATACGACTTTCCTGCATGTTCAGCTATATCTGCTGACACTACCTGAAACTGGTAATCAGGAACTGATTGGTCAAGCAATGGTGACTTGATAGTTTTGTTACTAAACCGTTAACATACATAACATGACAAAAATAAATCTACAATTTGAGAGGTAATACCAGTCTAATAAAAATGTGAATGAACCTTTTGAATAGCTTTCTTACAGCCCTCGTGTGTTTCGTGCAGCGCCTGTAATGCCTGTCTTCGAAGACTACTTGGCACAATCAGCCTGTCATTTAAGTACAACAATCCCTTTTCAGCAGTTATTTCAGCCCTCATATTATAATAGTGGCCCAGATCTCCCCCGACCTTCTTGATAATAAGCCACCCATTTTTAACATAAGACCAGACTTTACTTAACTCAACATCATTTTTTGTCTGATCTACATATTGCCGACATTTGTCATCTGTGAAAACAATTTCATGCTGACGTCGTCCGACCGAAGACCACCCTAAAGCCCGACCTGCAACCACCAGTATCCGACCCCGCTAACGGAACGCACCCCTAGCCATGGCCCACTCGAGTCAGGCGAACACCGAAGAGCAAAGGTAGAATTAAAGCCCATGCCCGAATCAACCAGACAACCTGAGTCCTGTACATTATAAATTCAATGTAAATTAATGTTCACATCACTTTTCATTAACAACCCCGTGCAAAGGAAGTGCGACGTAGGAGTGCCAGGGTCTCACATGTGGATTTTTATTTTTACTTTTGTGAGTGCTCCCCTTGCGGCCTTCAGCCTAAATTAAATAAAGTAGTGTGTGACTTAATTATAACCGCCCCAAATTTTTATGTATCATTCGCCACTGGAGCAGTCATCAAGTGACGAACAGTCTCCAGTATGACTCACATTATTCAAACTTAATTAATGTAAACTTGTTAAATCCAATTTCCCAATCGTATCTATGTATTAGGTTAATTGTAATTATTTAATGTGTGAATTTAAAGCCACTTACAATCTTTTATTAATATAATATTTCTGAATAACGGAACTTTATAAACTTTGGCACGAATGGATGCTGAGCCCTCCCCTCGTGCCAGGGCCAGACGCCAGTACCGAGCGACTCGCGGACCGGGAGGGACGTGCGTCCCACGGGGAGACTTCAACCATTGTCTGCACCGATTTCGTTTCTGGTAATTATAGTCACTCTCCAAACCTTTTTGTAATTAACTCCCAGTGTGCGCCCGGTCCTTTTACGGTGTAGGGCTTATCCCAGCCGCTTAAACGTAAACTCCCCGCACAACGCTTTACGCGGGGCAGTGCAGCATACAGCGTGGGCCGACTCCCGTAATGACAGACATTTGGTTAATTGCCGAAGTGCACAGGCACCGGCCACATCTACTTAAAGACTTTTAACTAATTTCATAGCGAGCCGCGGTCCACACAGGTGGGCCCGAGCATCGTGGTTCGCAATTTATGGGATTGGCCGACTCCAATTGAACTCTCCCCCTCAACCTCGACTGGCGTGAGGACTTAATATTAGTGACAGCGCTTCATAGCACCCAGTGTAAACATAGTGTAATTTGTGTAGGGAAAAATAGTGTAACTGTAACTGCAAGTGTAACTGCCAACTTCAATTAAACGCCCACTCCGCACACTCCATGCGAGATGTGTATACGACAGTGCAAACCAAACTTGTGTATGTTATTTGTGAATCTCCCGAATCCAGTTAGGGATCAGCGTGCTATGCTGTGTAGGGCCAGTAGTGCATCAGTAACCAGGGATCCCTAACACCACGACCACCACCGCCGTTCCTAGTGGGCCACGCAGGGGCATTCGTACCCACCGACCCACCTCGTGGTTAACCACGGAGTTTGCCTGGCGCCCTCCGGGACACATTTTTCCGTAAAAACTCAGCCTTCCCGCTAGGAACTACGCTGGATCTCGAACACGAGAACCTGGGCGACGGCAATGCATACCTACTACATGCACAACATCTTTCATGGACTCATCATCTTTATCTGATTTTTGTGAATAGTTCCTGGACAACAGATCAGCTATATGCATTTTTGCTCCTTGTAGATAACGAACCTCTAAACTATACATTAGTAATTTTACCTCAACCTGTTAAGCCTAGTGTTCTTGATTTGCACCATGTGCTTTCTCATCAGTGATACCAAAGGCAGATGATCAGTGTAAACAACTACCCTACTTCCGTAAATATAATTTTGAAACTGATCACAATAATAATATATGGCTAACAGCTCTTTATCCACCTGAGCGTAACCTTGCTCTGTTTCTGTCATGGACCTTGATGCAAAATGTACCGGCCTATCATCCTGTATTAGGTAGCTACCTATCCCACTTTGACTAGCATCACACTGTATGACTATCGCTTTACTAGAATCATAGCCAGCCAAAGTGGGAGCTGCACTGACCCTTTGGATAACATTGTCAAATGCAGTTTGCTGTCTGTCTGTCCACTCCCACACCACATCTTTCTTTAACAACTCTCTGAATGGTGTTACTACCTCAGAAAACATTGGCACAAAGTCCCTAAGATAATGCATGAACCCCATTATCTGCTGCAGCTCTTTCTTATTACGAGGTGCATGTAAGGCCTGTGCCGCTGCAACTTTGTCAGGGTCTGGGTGAATTCCCTCTTTGCTAACAACAAATCCCAAATATTTGACTTGATTTACACAATACTGAAACTTATCATAATTAAATATAATATTGTATTTAACAGCTCTGCTCATCACTTTCTCTAGAACTAGATCATATTCAATTTTAGTTTCTCCACAAGTTAAAATATCATCAAAATACACAAACACCCCCTCTATATCTCCAAAGTATCTTAGTATTCAGTTTCCGACACACCTCTGGCGAACTGGGTAACCCAAAGGGCAGTCTCTTTAACCTGTAGCACCCAAATTAAGTATTTAAATTACATAGCTTACTTGACTCCTCATCCAGCAACACTTGATAAAATCCATCTTTTAAGTCCAGCACTGAAAACCAAATTTTTTCAGTTTAACTTGATTTTACTTCTTCAATTGTGGGGATAGAGCAATTCTCTCGCAAAACATACTTATTCAGTTCTTGAGGATCTAAGCACAGTCTAAACGAGCCATTGGGTTTCTCCACTACTACGTACATATGAACCCAATCCATCGCTTCTGTGCAAGGTTGAATAATGTTATTATTCACCAGATGATCTAAGGTATCCCGTAACTTACCCTTGATGGAAAGTGGAACTCTCCTGCTTGCATTTGCTACTGGCACTGCATTGTTCTTTAGCTTTAACTTGCACACATCTGGGAATCACCCTACTCCTTTAAAAACTTGTTTATATTTCTGAAAAATGCTGTTTTTTTTTCCATCCCCCTCTTCAATTGCCACCTGGAGTGACTCCACTCTCTGAATAAGGCCTAATTCCACACAGGTGTTTAAGCCTAATATTGGGTATGCCCAGGGGCGAAGCCAGGGGGGTTTAGGGGTTCTAACACCCCCCCCCCCCCTAGACCAAATTATTTTTTCTTATCTGAAAGCAGGTTAGCTAAAAGCCTGGGTGCCTTACTACTATCACCGGCCACTGTACTGGAGGGGAAGAGTAAGCGAGCCCCACCGATTCTCCTTCCTTTCCCCTACCCCTGTCGCGAGCAGAAGCTGTAAGGTTGTAACACCGTGACGGGTCCCAAGCTTTCAAATATCTTACACCTACTGTATTTAACCAGCGCAGTAATTATAAGCAGATGTTGTCTGGGCTTCCAAAAGTGTAAGGATCGCTGTGCGTGTTTAGAATTTAAACGACGACATGGTGTCATGTAACTCTTCAAGCTAATTGTTTCCAGGAATAGATGAGTTCTGCCGAAACCCAACCATTTTTATTCCTTTTTTTTTTTTTGTATTGTCGAGCTTCGAGCATGATTTATGATTTTGAGTAGACGTAAACAAGGCTCTTGGATTGATAAAAATATCTTTAATTAATTTCTTACTTCATCAATCAAAAAAATTTTTATTAAAAAATTAATAATATTTTTACCATTACAATATTGAAAGTTAAGTACCGAAAACTGCTCAAATAACACTATTTTACACCTTAAAATCCCAATTTTTTCCGGGGGCGGACCCCTGGATTTCCTCGTTTTAATAGGGGGGACCATGCTTCTTAACCCCCCCCCCCCATACACAAATCCTGACTATGCCACTGGACATGCTCCTTCATCCTGAAAAACCATAAACTCAGCTACTGTCACTCTTTTATCAGTCTCACAGTCCACCACAATCTTGCGCAGAGGCTTTAGCTGAAACCCTCCAAAAGCTTGTAGCCTCACTTTAGTTTTACTAGCTGGATCTCCCTCCCAAGCTCTCTGTATACTCTGTACGGTAAAATATTAATGACTGCACCTGAATCCAACTTAAACTTTATACTAACACTCCCGACAGTCACTTCTTTAAAACATTCCTTATCACTGCTCCCCTTTAACCGATTGACTGATAACACTTCTAGTGGATCTGAGTCTCTACCACTACTCACTTCGGCATAGCCTACCGCGAACATTTTTCTGCTCTTCTGAGACCCTCCGTGCTTGCCATTCCTACTAGGACCACTTGCTTGATTCTTGCACGCTACTGCAAAATGGTTAAAACACATACACTTATTACATCTTTTTCCAAATGATGGACAGTTCCTCACCTCATGTTTTTTTAAGTACCTCGTACATTCTGTATATTTTTTATCTCGTCTCTCCCCTGATTGTTTACAAAAGCTACTCCGACACGGACTTGTTTGTCGCGACCTAACCTCCAAAATATCTTGTGTTGTCTGGCCTTCTGTTAGAGCTTTGGCACTAATCTGTGCAAACTCCACCGACTTGCAGTAATTCACCATTTTCTCTAAGGTCATATCACCATGGAGTAATTTTTCTTGTGTTACAGAGGATGCTATTCCCAACACTATTTGCACTTTAAGTAACTTTTGCTCTTGATCTCCAAATTCACACGGCTCACTTAATAACTTCAGGCCCGTGTAAAACTTATCGAAAGTCTCGCCACTTACAAGCTTGCGACTAAATAATTTGTAAATATTCATAGCTTCAATCTTTCGTGGAACACAATGGCTGCCCATTACTATGGCCGGCAGTTATCTTGGCGTCTCTCAGCGCGGGGGTGCGGGGACAGCGGGACCGGAGAAAGAAGAGGGGGTAAGCAGGCGACACGTAGCCGAGAGCCGTGTAGTGGCTGTTAGGAAAATATCGCCCTTCAGTGTATACCCGAAAATGGAAGGCGAAGGTGGAAGCTCGCAAAGGCGCGGTAAAGTGATACATAGCGGAGAGCGGGAAATAATAAAAACCGTGATGCAGTTTTGTGATGAAGCGAAAAATAAATGTCTGCTCGAGCCTTTAAGAGACAGACGGCAAGAGCAGCGAAGTACACGAGTGTGAGTGAACGGTCCATAGTCAGGATTCGTAAAGTCAGCAAAGAACAACCACATGACCCACAGACTACGCCAGGAAAAAACATATATTTTAAGTATTTAATAAACAATGGAAATATATCTTTACTACGTTACTGTTACGTAGTGTATAGTGGAGTAAAATATTTGGGCAGTTAGGGTGTGTGTGAGTTGGGCGGCTATTAACAAGTAAGGTCTTGATAGCCTATTGTGGAGAAATGATGAGTATGAAGCGTTGACGAAATGACAGAACGGGGAAAACGGGAGTACCTAGAGAAAGTAATAATAGTAATAAATTTTAACTTAATTTTGTTTTTCGTCACTTAATACAATCAATTATCATGGAAAGAGAACTACATACTTACATTAAACAAATCATATAATATATATGAGGTTTTGAAGGTTATAATATGCATTCTAAAGTGGAAGTACAATGCAAATTGTATTTACATTTATAATAAATAATCGATTATAGGTGCATTAAAATATAAAGCCACACATACAAAAGCATTTTTTAAATGCCATTAACGTTGGTAGTCAGGTGTTTCCTAAACGACTGACATGAAGTTAAAGCAGCACATATAACATAACAAGCTCCATGTTTACTTAAATGTACATCCAGCGCTAAATTGAACGTTTTAGGTACGGAAACCGGACAACGATAAGGGCTAGACTGGCTCCTGCGTCATCAACTGTGAGATAGCTTTCGCGCGGAGAGCTACAATTGCGTAATGTTTTGGTCGTTTGCTTTTTCTTGTCAGACTTTTGTTTTAATTAACTTTGAGAACACAATGAATTGAGAAGCATAGTTTTAAATTTATTTTACATACTAAGTGACCTTGTTTTCCAAAATAAATCGTGTCTGGTTTTCGCTAATTACTGAGTTAACATTTCAATTAATTTTGGTTAGCATAATAACTAGCAGACACTGTAAGTATATTTAATAGGCCAAAGTAAAACGTTGCAGGTTTAGATAATAGTTTGTTACTTTTCCTGACAGATGAGTACAAATATTCGAGCACAACCACTGCAATTTACACAATGTTACACTTATGTAATACAAGTACAATGCATAGGATTTCTCACTTTTGGTTTGGTAACCCAGCGCTCTTAGCCAAAAGGCCTTACCGCCCTGGGGCCCCCACGGACCTGGATACAGACTAGTGTAGGAAGTCACGCACCGAATGTATTCTGTTCTGCTAGTACAAACCTGGCCGCTGACCTTGACAATAGGGTATCGCTTCCTCTTCGCCCTCCCCTCCTCAATAGACAGGACTGGGAGCTCAGACGCCAAGATATCTGCCGGGTATAGTAGCTTTAAAATTCCTTCAACTGTTTCTTCTTCATTTTCCTGCTCACGTCGCAGTGAGCTGTACACCTTTAACGCTTCAGACCCCATAAGATTCTTGAGCCTTGCAACCTGTACTTTACTTGGCTTTGTGTCCATTTCAGTCGCTAAAAAGTACACTTCTACCTCTTGTTGAAACAACTTGTAATTACAAGCCACATCGCCATTGAGGCTCAGTGGGCTCGGCTTATTGAACTCCATGTTAACGTTGTTATTCTTCAGTTTTTATGAATTCTACCGACTGCACCATGTTTTATTATTTGTTGGATCACTAAAATTATGCTTCTACAATAACAACTAACTGTCTCTTATTAACACTGCTTTATTCTTAATTATCACTTACTGCATCGTTACATGTTATCCACTCCAACTCGTCTACCTTATATCACAGCTGCCAACACTCACTCTTTTAAAGTCCCAAGTCTTTATCATACAGATGGTATATGTCTATCTCTTAGGAATAACCCACAATGACCATTTTTTATCCTTTACTTTTTGCGAGAAATAATGGCTTATTTACGAAGCGATTTTAAGCATTACAGCATAATCCTTATCCAATTAAGTACCTTAAATATATATGATGCCACTCCCGCTGCCTGTCTAAGTTTTGAGTAATTATTAATCTGAAAAGTGATCTCAGGGGCAAAAACGGGGTTTGGCCTCGTGGCTACAGGCAAGAGCGCGTCGCGGTTCGAAATCTACCCGGGCTGTTCAGGCCACCCAGGACGCATTATAAATAAATGGTAAACTGATTGACACGACACTGCACTTTATTAAGAATTGTTACACACACTGGTCCAAGAACTGGCCGCGTCTGTTGTCTGACCGTCGCGGCACGTGAGTCTCTATACGTAGATGATGCGCGCGACCAGGATAGATGGCAAAACGGTATGTGCGGACTTATACTGTGCCCGTTATCAACGTGAAGAATGCGGCGGATAGTCGCGGGGCTACTATGCTGGAACAGCTTATGCAGACAATGATGTTAACATTTAAAACAGTACATACAAATGAATGTTTTAAAGTTGTTTGCAATCTAATCTCTTACAAACCGTTAAAGTCCCGAAATGTATGTAGGCCCGGTTAGATGAAAACATAATAGTCACAGTCACTTATTATAGCTTGAAACAGTTATTACGTGGTTAGATTGCACGTTAGATGTTACACGTTAAAATAAGATGAAAATTAAATACGTAGATTAACGAGTTAGTACTCGACACACGCGGCTGGCGATTGACGATAATGATTACTTGGCTTCGAAGCCTGAAAACTGCGTAAGACTCATTTACACTGTCCTTAAACTCTGGACATGAAAATTACGTAATACGTAGAAAATCTCCTTGTTGGGATTAAATGATTAAGTAACGAGTCGCACGAAATGACGTACGACTGAGTGGGGTCGGCGCAGAGCGGAAAAAGGATTTGAAGAACTTACACTATTGATGAGACTTGGATGTGGCGCGAAATCTGAAGTCTCTACGTTCGCGGAGCGACCGACCCCTGTGAGCTCCCGATGGCAACTGGCGCGAGAGCGCTGTGCGACCTCGCGCCGAGACACGTGAAGCGCGGGAAAACAGCTCTGACCAGTTTTGGACTTAATTGACATATTTGACAATATATGATTATTGAACAATTTGACATAATTTCCCTTGAATTTATTATCTTTTAATTGTTATTAATTTGGTTGTTTTTGATTTAAAAGAATAATTACTGATTTAATTTAGCGCATTGCCACACCCGGCCGGACGCTCTAATCGACTTAGTGTTCGTCGCAGTGCACTTTCACCCACTCGGCGGACATCACTCTCGGGCGTGTTCGATGCACTTAAGAGTAAGTGTTGTTATGGCATAACGACCTGTGCGAACCAGAGGGAGCACCGACGGTTGGCGTCACATTGTGCATTTAATATAGATCAATATGGCCTTTTACAGCATGTAATTTAAATAAATATTTTCTAAGATATTACAGATTCAAAGTGCAGGGATATTGCGGTTGTGGAGGTACCGGCCGGGGGGCCGGTATATTAAGACATTCTGTAGTATATTTAGTATTAGCATTGCACCTGTGCGAAGCTGGGGCGGGCGCTAGTCACATATATAGATGTGCAAATGTGACATCTTCGGATGTAGTGTAATGCCCGATGCTATCTCTGTATCCTTATTTCTGAACCTATCTTCGCTAGTTTTGGTTGATTACTTATGCCATTGACTAACTTTATGAAAAAATTATTAATTTTCTGGAATACTTGATATTTAAAAAATAAAAGGATATTTAATGCGCTAATACACTATGTTTTCATATAACGTGGTTATTTCATTGATTATAATTAAAATATCTTCTGGGAGAATTTTTTTGTTTACATTTTTAGAAAAATATTTGTCATAGATTAAGAACAATACTGATCTTTTTTTTATTAATCTTATCTTAAATAAATTAAGAAGAATATTTGTGTTTAAATATTAAGCGTTAGTTGCCCATCTTCTGAAAGTATTGTATCGTTGCATGCTAGTTGCTTGCGGAGAATGTCAAAATTGTTTGTATGTTTATATTGTCGCAAAACACAAAAGAAAATAACGTGAAGATGTATGTCGTGTAAAGAGGTTTTTGAAGTCAAGAAGAAGGAATGGCATTTAAAAGTTGGCTTGAATGATACAAAATGATAAGGTAAGTGATAAAGTTGATCTTTTCGCCATTATGTCAGTGTTTGAACTATAAAGCGCAGGTGGAATTACGCCAATGGCATCCAATGTCAGTGACATGACATGAACTAATTTTAATTGGCGTTTTTAATTTTTTGTATGGTTGTGCTAAGTTGATTCTAGATGAATTTTTAAAGATCCCGCTGGTGATAATTTTTTTTATAAATAATTTATTAGCTTGCACAGTATTACGTTAAACCTGATCGTTTGCCGGTAATGTCATGTGTTCATTTATTTTGACTGTGTTGTGTTAAGGTTTGGTTAAGTTAAGCTTAGTACATCTTTCATGTACAGAAATATGCACACTGTCTTGTACAGCTCTCCATTTGTGGCGAACTTGTCTCATAAACGGCGGCCGAGCGTCCTGGCGACAAGTATTAAGAAATCTTACTCTAGCTAAGTGCTTTCAATAAAGATGGTTTTATTTATCACACTGTTTCTTGTACATATGTAGTGTAAAAAAATTAGCTGTGTTAAATATCTAATTTTTAACTTTTATTGCATCCCATTCCAAGTTTGTATGAAAACCTAGAACAAAATTATATGTCACATTGAAAAAGCATCTAAGAATGTATGAATTAATTTCATTGTGGCTTTGTTCAATTCCTTTCGATCTATTTACCATTAATGCCCTTTTATGACTAATTTTTATTGTGTAGCCTTCAGTTTGAACACATTCGTACCCTCATTTGTTAGTGTTTAGATTAGTTGATTTGTGATTTCAGTGAATGTACTTCACACTGAAAACAAAGGAGGCCTATATTGTCCGGTATCTTTCTCACATACTTGCTAAACCTGGGATTAGTTCTTACTTTCTTGACTATCATTTATGTTATCTTTTGTTTTCAAGAAAGAGGATGGTGTGTACCTACTGGGCTTAAGACAATTGTAGAGGGTATCAACGTCACTCCAGTGAAATTATTTATTTACAAATTTTGCTATTGATCTGAAAAAAAAAAACTTTACTTTCCAAGAAATATAATTTTATTTTAAAATTGCTGTACATACTCCATAATTATAATTGCCAATAAATGAAAAAAATTGACCAGTGGTTAAAAGGAATTAAATTGAAAACTCAAAAAACACATGTTTTCATGACTTCCTAAAACAAAAAAAATTCTTGAAATCAGCCATTTATGCAAAAAAAACTCTTGAAGAATGGTAACCAGGCAACTTGAGGTAATTTTGGATAACTATTCAAGTTTTACATCTTTAAAAAATAGTTCCAACAGATTTGTTATATTCTACAAATTTATCTTACTCAACTGGTAAAATAGGCATTGTAATTTCTGCATTATCACAAATTAAATAATGGGAGACATATTGTGTGAATCCCAGGCAGGAATTCTGATGGATGAATAGTAAGGTGATAAAAATTTTCTTATGAAGTTAACCTGGTAAAATAATGAACGTTTGCTTAACTGTTCATAAACAATATCCCAAGTAGCTAACTAGATCATTTTCAATTCAACCCTGCTTTAAGTGAAGCTGATGAAATACACAAACGGTTTGGGGGAAACCTTATAAATTACAAAATTGTCCAAGTTGAGGCATTTTGTTTTAGTGAGATCATGGGAAATGTTAAAGTAATACAGGAATCTTGCAAAAAAAAGTCATTGGTTAATATATGTGTGTATTAAATAGTTTAAATTATTTGTAGTGCAATTTCAAATATATTATTGGTGAATATATGAAATTAATTCAATAAGACACAAAATATTATAAAAAAATAACTTAATCATTCAAAACTATTTTTATTTCTTAACATAATCTCCACAAATATTTTTTTTCTTATCCCATCATTTTATCAGTCACCTAAATTGTATCAACTTGTGACTTATTATTAAAAGACTTTTTCTCATTGATTAGTCTATTTTAATTAAACAAAACATTGCTGAAAACTGTTCTTAATTACATATATTTTTTTACAAATATATCAAAAACTTATTTTAGTTTTTGATCTGTTAGTTTTTAAAAAATTGGTTGGCCCAGCACATTTAAGTAAACGCAGGTTTGTGACAGAGTAAATTGGTGTAACCCTAATGTTTCAGGTATATGTAGGCTACATGGGGAGAACACAAGTGACTTTTGCTAATTGGTGATTTATTTTCCAGTCAGGGTGGTCAAGAGAAACCAAGGACCCTGAGGCAAATAAATTTATTGAGCCACTTCCCCATTACTTAGTGTAACATTTTTCAAACCTCACCATTTACTGAAAACATTTAACATTACCATGGCCATAACTGTAAACGTGACCTGCATGTATTGCATACCTTGTAGGTTTCCAGTGAATTATATTAGCAATATACTTGTAATTTTGTCCTAATCTCAGAGTAAAATCATACATTAAAAATTTTTTAACCTCAACCAGGCCCCCCTAGTGCCCAGGCTCCAGGGATTTGCCCCCTCTGATTTTCCCTCTCGACAGCCCTGGTTCCAGTTAAAGAAGAGCTGCAGACATTAACAACTAGGCTCACAAACAAATCAATAACTAATATGGTTAAAGATGTAATCATGATGCTAATCTTCTTCGTGACCAAGGCAGTACCTATGAAACAAAATAATCGCATGTTACCAATAAACAGTGCCTAAGTTAATTTTTTTGACCTCGAAAATTTCTGTAAAAATTTAATCACAAATAATACAATAAAATGTTATTACAAATTCAGATTAGTCCTTTATTTCCTGAAAGGAACATGGAATTTTAATTTCAAGTTGTCACAGTCCATCACAATAAATAAAATTATGCTTTATTCATAATCATTATGAATAGATATCTGTGCTCACTACCACTTTATGACATCATAAATTATAATTATGTGTGATTAATTATTTTTCGTTGTATCTGGTTTCAGTGTAATGTTTTATATGTATGAAGCCCCATCTACAAGGGAGCAACTTTGTCACGCTGCATATCTATGTTTTGTGTAGGCACTGTGTTGTGGGACACTGTGAACTATTACTTCATGAATGAATTATAGTTACTATAGGTAATTGGACAACTATTATTATTATGTTTATACGGGCGCCACACTTTAACATTACTATATTACTCATAAATATTTCCACTGCTATAAGTGGTTTTCAATTGCGGCTTATGCCCAAAGTTACCCATTTACAATATTGATAGTTTGACACACACAAGGTTATTTACACTGAGAACCAAGGTTGCTTACCCATAACTCATATGAAATCACATAAAATATAAATTATCTATATAGTTATGTTGGGCACAAACGAAAGCAAAAGTTCATTTATGATAAATAATAATACTTAAAGTGAATTAAAAATCAACTAACTCAGTTACCTCAGATCACACAAGAATCTTTAAATCGAGACTACTAGGTGAAAGTTAAGATAATTATGTTGTGCCACAACGAAAACCAAAGGCATTAACAGGAACAATAAGTTACTAGGCCGAAACAGTTAATAGAAGGGGCTCACTGAACACAAAACTTCAGCCCAAATACGAGTCAACACCGCCAAATGGAAGTTTCACCGCACCGGGAAATGGAACAACCGGCAGAATCGAATACATAACTCGAACTTCTGGGGCGGGAAATGGAGTCGTCATTTTGGGTGCCATTTTTGTGGCTGTTCCCCGCCGCGCTGCCACTGTTGATAAAGCGGAGGTGATTTCTGAGCTTGTGCCTTTTCTGGTTCAGTGGTATTAATCAGCCCCTGCTGCTCTAGCCTGGCGAATGCCAGTAACTGTTCTCTAAACTCTGTAATATTCGAAAAATTCCTACCAGTTAACTGTAACTGGTACTTGTGGGGTAGTTCAAGAAACATGGAAATAAATTCCTCGTCATTCATTGGTAGGTCTAAGTACCTGGTACGTTCAAACATGCTCGAGAGATAGGCTTCCAGAAACTTATGTTTTTTATAGTCGAATTTTTCCCCATGCAGCCTGGCTCTTAAGTGGCCCTGTATTCGCACACTCCAGAACTGCTGCTTGAATTGGGTTTGGAAGTCTGCGTATGTGTGGGTCGAAGTTTGTATTACTTCCCACCAGTAATACGCATGTTCGCGGAGGGCAGTGTTCAGGCATTTTAATTTCTCCTCGTCATTCAGCTTAAACATGGCTGAATACTCCTCAAATTTTTTTAAAAACCGCATGGGGTTTTAATTTTCCCCACCTGCGAAACGAGGCATGGCCTCTGACCACAATCTGGCCGGGTGGTGCACAATGGCCACTTGGTCAAGTGCAGGAGAAAGGCTAGAATGTGCCGCATGTGGTGTAGTAACTGGTGAAGCAGGCTCTGGCACGTTACTAGGGATAGCTATGGGCGTAACTGCGGTAGTGATGGGTCTATCCATCAGGTTGTCCAACCTGAGGGTAAGCATGCGATTTTCCAGATTACCTACTCGCTTTTCTAGTTGGTGTCCTAGCTCATCCGTTTTGTGTGAAATTTGTGCCATTTGTTCGTGCACCTGTTGACTAGTGTGGTCCAAGCTGCAGTGGTTTTGTGCAGCCTGTTGGGCCACTTGTTCTAAGCGTTCTGACACACTGCCTAACTCCTCCTGTATCTTCTGTGTGGTGTCTTGGCATTGATTCTGAAGATGGGCTAACTTCTGATCAGTGTTAAACTCTAGTGTTGTTATCCGGTTGGTTACAACTGATACTGACTCCCTAACCTCCTGCAGCTCTAACTTGAGGTTACTCTCGAAGCTGAGGATACTTTGCTGTATGCCAGTCAGTTGTGCAGTATAGGAATCTATCCTGACACTGGTTTCAGCAGCGTTGACATCTAACCTGGCAGTATTAGAGTCTAATTTGGCCGTGTTAGAGTCTAATTTGGCATTCAATTCAGCAGTGTTGGCATCTAACCTGGCCATGAGTCCCTGGAGCATGTTATTTAAGTCAATATTGCCACTAGGAGTAGGAACTTAAACTGAGATAATTTCTAAGTGTTCCGTGGGCTGATTAGATTCGTTTCCCTCTATCTCTTGTGTTATCATAATAGGAATTGTCTCTCTGTTCTCGGACATGCTGCTGTCCCTAGATCCGGTATTGCCTCGGTTATGACACCTCCCTCTGGTATTCATGATTATACTCAACAAAATATCGGGCCCCACGTTGAGCGCCACTCTGAACTATTACTTCATGAATGAATTATAGTTACTATAGGTAATTGGACAACTATTATTATTATGTTTATACGGGCGCCACACTTTAACATTACTATATTACTCATAAATATTTCCACTGCTATAAGTGGTTTTCAATTGCGGCTTATGCCCAAAGTTACCCATTTACAATATTAATAGTTTGACACACACAAGGTTATTTACACTGAGAACCAAGGTTGCTTACCCATAATTCATATGAAATCACATAAAATATAAGTTATCTATATAGTTATGTTGGGCACAAACGAAAGCAAAAGTTCATTTATGATGAATAATAATACTTAAAGTGAATTAAAAATCAACTAACTCAGTTACCTCGGATCACACAAGAATCTTTAAATCGAGACTACTAGGTGAAAGTTAAGATAATTATGTTGTGCCATAACGAAAACCAGAGGCATTAACAGGAACAATAAGTTACTAGGCCGAAACAGTTAATAGAAGGGGCTTACTGAACACAAAACTTCAGGCCTAAATACATTAAACTTTCGTACCTTATATTTCCGTAGATAAAGGTAGCCCCGGTAATTAAATATTACCGTATCATTCGCCCTGGCTCAGGGGCGCAACAGTTCACTTATTCAGTGAAATATCTGCTGAAAATATAGCTGAATTCCGCGTCGGAAATGTCCGACGCGGCCACACACACCAGCCACAAAAATGGCACCAAAGAAACTTCCTTCTTCATTGTTCTCTCCAAAATTTTATCGTCAAATTTTCCTCAATACCTAAATTTTCCATTTAAAATGTCCGCCGATCCATAGACAAATCACCTTCTCTTAATCAGTTCTCTTTTCCAACCATTAAAACATAGAGAAATTGTTACTGCTCTGAGCAATAAACTCTAGAGATTATTACAATTGAAAGACATATAAACAAACACTGAGAAATATTTAAACTAAAGTTTCAGTGTTCTGAGATACTTAGTATTATCACAACTGCTGCCCCCAAATACTTCTTAGGTACCTACTTTATGTATTTCACATATTCTGTTTTAAAATAAATTTCAATACATATGTTAACTGTAATGCTTAGGGGTAGTAAAATTTTTCTAGCCTCTGTAGAATCACCATACAATAGACAATTCAGACCTTTTTATCTGTTGTGCAGGAAGCAAATGGAGCAGCTTGCTTGGCAGTTGCAGGATTTTCCTAGTCAGATTGGTGCTATCACTCTTCCTGTCACAAGCAGAAGTATTCTCTTTTGATAACAGTGTCAGCCCGGAGTGCAGTCGAGATTGCTACATCTTGTCATGCAAAACTCGTGCAAATTTGTGGCATTGGGATTTTTTTTTATTATATTCGTGGGGGTAGGTGAAATTGACTAGACTGAGCTGGGTGACCGGGGTATTCGATCAAGACACTGATTTCCGGGTTGCTTATGGAGGATCTGGTGGAATAGTTTATGTAGGGTACCATGTGGACTCAAGCCTCGTGAAATCCGAGCAGGATTTTAATAAGGTGCCACATTCGAGGTGGACATACATATATGAGAAAGGTGATACGATTGGAAGATTTTCTGAGAGGTCAGAAACAGGGAGTTTGGGAATATTACCATGACAAGGAGGTTACGATGGAAATTATGGTAGTGAGGTAAGTTTACTATTGGCAGGGACAGCAACGAAGTAAGAAAATGGGATCCAGAAAAAATTCTAGAGATAGGAGAGTGGATAGGGGAAATATTCGCTGGTCATAAAAACGACCGGGAAGGGTGTGTTAACAAGGAATGTGGTTCTCTTTAGGAGGAGTTTAGGAGAAAAGTGTGGACTGCTTGCCACTGGACTTGCGCCCAACAGCAGCAGGCTTCAAACCTAATTCAAATAAATATTTCGTGTGCCGTGGTAGAAGGACCTGGAGGTTCAACGGGCAGTGTGGAAGAGGCGGAAGGCGAAGGACAGGTGACAGGTGCCCGAGTTAGAGGTGCAGCCTCGTGTGTTTAGGCGGGAAGGTGGACACACAGGAATTATATGTATAGAGTCTTTGGGTGGGGCACACTTAAGGATGAAGGCACCTAGTCATGGGTGTATTTGTGTTTGTGAGGCGGGACGATAAGTGCGACGGTCGCTGGTTCTTCTAGCGTGGTGTCGCCCCTCCAAGCACAAGGTTGTGGACTGGCGCGAATTCTTTTCGTCGTGTATAGACCAACTATGATATTTGAGCAGTAACCATAACATTATATGATGGAGAAACGAAGATAGAGGTGTAAAGCAAATCCCTTGGGTGCTTTCAAGAATCTGTACAGGATGGTTTATGCCTAAAAATTGTTCTGAAAACACGCATATTAGCCATTTTCATTCTCAAAAAATACATTTTAAAAACGATATATGGAAATAGACCTCATACATTCTAAGCACATTCTTAAATTATTTTCGTAAACAGACCTCACTCGATTAAGGCTGTTCAAGATAGGGCACTGGCATATGTTGGGAAATAGGCGACGGAGGTGGTTTACAAAGGGAGAATCATGAGTGGAAACTGCAAAATTCTTGAGAAAGATTGAATTTAGTAGGTACTCGCGAACTGAGCGCTTGCGAAGGCAAATTAGAATTTGAAGAGGAAATGGAAAGGTTTGGAAGTGTAAAAGCTGGAATGAAAACTGCGGAATGGTAGTAAAGTCTCAAGTGATTAATCAATAATCAACTTTTATTATCTTCAAACTGTGCTGTAATTGGAAACTTAGATGTTGTGTTGACTGAAAGTCCTTGTGTTTGAAAAGCACAATAGAAGTCATGGAGAAGTCACTATGCTAGGTGAAGGAATATGCCATGAATAGTTAGAGCACTGAATAGCGGCATTATGGAAAAAGGTGCATTCCCCCTGGTCGCCATGCTGACATTTCCCCCATTTTCCGGGAGTGGTTAGGGGGGAAAACACATTTTAAATTAGCACTTTTCTCCTGTTCCTCCAGGAAGCAGAGGGGAAACTTCCAGTAGGCATATGTAGGCGTGAGATTGCCCCGAGACACCCCACCCCCCCAAGGCCTGGAATTATGAAGCCCCGTTAATGTGCTTGGAAAAATTGTAACTGTGAAACGGAAATTATAAACATTACTCTCCCCTTCTGTTGGAAATCCTACTGCAGGGAAACGTACTAGGGGAATTACCATTATTTCTAATACACCATATATAGTTATAAGCTTTAATTGGTGCCAATAATATATTTTCGGAAACATTTCTCGCGCGTGATCTGTTGAATTGACTTATGATTGCAACTACAACCAACCAACTTCAGAAGTTCTGTCTGTAGTCTCTAAGTTAACCTGAAAACTGCTGGGGTTGACGGCGCTTACCACCGACGTATTCTTTACACAACTTTCCCAAAAACGGAGGGCGAAATTGTTGTACTCATTCAATAGTATGTTTGTAGATTTCCGGTGGTAATATTTCCTGATGGTAGTTTCCTCGCTGTTACTTTTCCCCAGCCCGTAAATAGAAAGCAACCATCCCAGCATTTTTCTGGAGTGATGTCGGGTAAATGCAGTCTGCCATCAACCATACTTTGACAGCATTTTTTTTTTACATAGTCATACACATTATAGAATGGCGATTCCATGGTTCTGTTTGAACTAGGCCAGCTGTGGGGATGGTGAAGGCTGGGTTTTCTTTATTTATTTTAGAATATTACAAAATGGGTAAAACATAAAATTGTGAGCGAGTCTGTCAGTACTCGCCAGAGACGTATAAACATCTAACCACGGCAACGAGCAAATGCATGTGTTCTCACGTTGTAAATAACCTTATAATACGACACTCGGACACGCAATTTAACATAAAATTCTTTCAAATAATGTCGAACGTGAGAAATAAACGAAAAGCAATAATTTTAGGGTAAAATGGTGAAAATTCTTTTCATCTTTTAAACATTATGTAATTATAATTATGCTAAACGAGATGGCACTTTTGATTTCTCAGGGCTAGCCGAACAGGAGTACCGAACGCGTCGCATGTAAATTCAACGCTGAACCTGTGACTTCCCCCTTAGACAGGAATTATCATCGCCTACGTTTTTGAGGTTTTACTTTAGGCGCGTTCGAGGACGAAGTCGTGTTGGGGGGAGGGGGGATTCAAGGCGTCCGGACCTTTCCCTTCAAGGATTGATTTAAATGAAAAAAAAAAAGTGAAGATAGAATACGAAAATTACAGCAACTTAGCTACATAAGGTTATAAAGAACTTTATTTGGACGGATTATTGCAATCCTTATAGTGAGCTACATACTATAAATGCATTTCCTCCCACAGCTAGCCCTACATGCCTCATACACAGAAGCGACAGGAATTGTTTGCGGGATGTCAGTTTGCATACGTGTTAGTTATAAGCATGTCTTCCATACAAACTGGACATTTGTGTTTTATATATTAAATATCATTAATATATATTGTCTTTATGGCTTGTTTTAACGAAAACATCAAACAATTGACTTATAAAAGTACTAAGAACAATTAAATAAGAACCAAAATGTAAAATGTTCAGTTTTATTTTCTCAAGAAAAATCATTAAAATGTCCATGTGCAAACATTGGACTGCTAAAAGTATACTCTTCTCTGATATGTTAGTGTAACAGTTTTCTTGTAAAATTCATTTAAAAAGAAGACATTTATAAAAAATGTTTTAATGTTTGTCCTGGGCCCTCCCCCCTCCACAAAATCTTGGCTACGGCCCTGGCCGTAGAGGGGAGAAATTTTAGTATGCACCATAAATGCAATGAAATAAGCTCGCATTACACAACAGAAATTTAACACGCTGAAAGTTCAATGCACATGCATGTATCAACTACTATAACCACGAACCAAAGACGTCAAGATGCCGGACCCACGCGTGGCAACATGCACCCGTATATATTAACTTTCACGAACATCGGGGAATGTACTAAGCGTATAGGCGTGCCGAAGTAAACTTTATGGTAGCTAAACTATCTTGGAATACATTCTGTAAACTTGATTATTGGTAACAAGATGTAATAGCAACTTTAAATATACATATAATTTAGTAGCCGGTAAATTGTGTTGGAACAAACTTGGCGTCAAAGATTTTTTACTTTTTGTTGGTTCTCTAAAGCATTTCGAACGCGGCGCTATCGTTCAAATATTTTTCAAACTGAAAGTTGCATTCCAAAAGATACATTAAAACAAAATGCATCTGAAACACATTAAAACGCATACTATAACACTGAGTACATGTATGTGTATTTGTTTAAAAGACAGAAATAAGTATGTAAATACTTCCTATAAACAAATCTTAACCTTATTGAGCAGAATCTATATATATATATATATATATATATATATATATATGTGTGTGTGTGTGTGTGTGTGTGTGTGTATGTGTGTGTGTGTATGTATGTATGTATATTTTAAGAGTAAATATCTAATCACGAAATTATTTTATTCAACGTGGTGTTGAATGCATTTAGGCTAACAATTTGTTGCGTCGGTACAGTATGACGAACTCTGTGCTCTCTCTGTATTTCTGTGTAAACTAAGGCGTATTTTTAAGTGGTCATCATTTCTTTGTATGACTATTAATTATAACATAAAGTATCAAAAGATAATTGTTCTATTATAAAGTTTACTTTGGTACTCCGATACGCTTAGTATATCCCCCGATGGATGTTCGCGAAAGTTATTATATACGGATGAATCGTGCGGGTCCGCCATATTCTCGAGATTTCTGAAACTTACACAGATGGCAGCACCGTGTTTAGGAACACGTTTCCGTTCCAATCAACTTTCGTTCCATTCACGATATTACTCCTACCAAATGCCGTATTCCGAGAGCTAAGATGTTAACACGTTAAAAAAAAAAGAGGAAAAGGGGGGGGGGGGGGAATTAGAAATTCTGGCGAGAGAAAAGTGAGAAAATGTTGATAAGAGATTAGTGTGGTACTGACGATGTCGCTGGTGGCCGGGACGCGACGGGTCATGCACGACAGCGTGCGGGCGTGCCGAGCGGTGTTGCGTCACGGATGGCTTTGTGCCTCGACCTTCCGCGACGAGGCGACGGCTTGCGGCCGGATGAGATACCACGAGAGGAAGCAGGAGCCCCGACTGTCCGTCGTCCTGCCAGTTGCGCTCCGGCGCCCCGCGACTGTTGCGATGCGCGAGCTTCGTCCAGCGCCGCAGGTAACGTCTCCACCGTGTCTCGCCGGAGACTTACCAGAAGTTCGACTGGAAACTCAGCTCAATTCGTTGCTCTCCAAATTACATTGTGCGCAGAGTAGAGCTTTTTCGTAATTGCATGGTGTCCACATTTTGGAAAACCAGGGAAGTTATAATTGGTCCGGGAAAATCAAGGAAAATTACTTGAAATCCTGAAATAGTCATGGCGATTCTCCGGTGGTAGTAATTTGAGGATTAAATGTCATGATCTAGTCTGCCATCACCCAGCCTCTGAAAGTGTGTGTGTGTGTTTTTATTTCCAGGTTGTGTTTTATTGCATAGTCATACACACTATAAAATGAGGCATGCAGGTTCTGTTCAAACTGGGCCAGCTGTGAGGGGTGATGGATGATGGAATTTCTTATTTTCGTTAAGAAAATTGTAAATTATTAAAAAAATGTAAATTATAAAAAAAATAGGAAAAAATTAAAGTTTCTGTGAAGGAAAAGTCAGGGAGATTTCATAAAGATTCAAGTGGACACACTGAATTTTCTAAAAAGAAAACAAGGTTTGGATCACTAATAAAATATATTGAATAGTTCGAAAGTATTAGTTTTTACTTGGGGGGGGGGGGGGGGAGATAGAGAGTTACTACAGCTGCTGTAGTATTCAAATAATTGCAAGTAAAGAAGACCGATGAACTGTGCTTGGGGGGCAGGGGAGGGGTTATAGGAAGGCAGTACTCTCGACCGCCCACTTGCGGAAGTGGAAGAATCCAGGCGTGACCTCGCCGGGAATCGAACCCGGATCGCCGCAATGGGAGGCAGTCACCTGACCGCTCGACCGCCGTCGCGCGGAGCTGAGCTGATTGCTTGCTTGTGCGGTGTGTGCGCGCGCTTTGGTTTCTTTCCTCTCCCCTTTTTTTGTACTGTGGAGGAAATTGTTTTTCTTCACTGTCGCCTGTTGGTGAGGCGGGGTGGTAAGCGCGACGCCCGCAGGTGCAGCTAGTTCGATATCGCCTCTAAGCGCGACACTGGACAGGAGCGGCGGTGACCATAACATTTTAAGATAAAATTGTATTGCAAGTTCCTTGAGTGCTTTCGAGTATCTCTACCGGGAGTATCATGCCTAGAAATTATTCCGAAAAAATGAATTTTAGCCATTTTCATACGAAAAACTCATGCGACCCCAGCGTATGTTTTTCGCAAACAGACACCACTCTGCTATCTTGAGTAGTTTTCAAATCGTGTGGTTTTTTCTGAAGCTCTGCACATCGTGTGTGTGCCTGGGTGGGCGTTGTTGGTGGTGTGCTCGAATAGTTGTATTCGGGGCTTTTTTACGATGACATGTGATGTGGATCATAGACCCAGCGTTTGCACCACAAACTTTCAGGCCAAAGGGTCTCCATTTGTTTAGATCTACATTTGCCCACCAGTGTCTTCCTGGCTAAATATCGTTTCTTTAACAGCGATATGCAAGACTACACTCACGCATTTTATGGAAACTTCTCATAATCAACTGTTCAATATTTACGTTACTTACAGCTACGTAGAACTTATCGTGTGTGCGCATGTTAAATCACCTTCCTTTGTGAAATAAATAATATTTTTCTCTGACCGCTAAACTTTTTCAGCTGGAGTAGACACAATGCAAAACCATGCTTCAAAAGATCTAACTGCAGATGGTTGAGAAATCATTAGGCCTACAACAGACATCTCCCAGCTGTTCGATGTTGACCTCAAAAGTCAGTGTTGGCGACGTATACAAAGCTGCTTACGCAATATCCCAAACATTTGCTGTACACGCTTTATTCTTCGGCGCACGTGTAGGCTGTGTTTATCGTAATGAAAAACATGCAACAAGCGGCGGTTGTGCAAAGCTGTGCAAACTCATAGATTTTTTCTACTTCCATTTTGTCTAATGCAAGCAAAATGGATTGACTTAGTTTATTTGAGTTGCTGGTTGTATGAATGTTATGGATCTTGCAGAAATTGATTTAAATTTTCAGACGACACTTGTTTTATTTGACTTTATAGTGCATTTTTTTATGGACGACGGATACGCAAGAGTGTTGAAAAAATATAATTATGATATGCCATCAATGCCACCAAAAACAAATGAAATCGAAATGCCTGTATGTGATTCCCGAATTATTATACATTAAATATATTTCTTGTTGGAAAATAATATACATAAGCCAAATTTTAATAAAAATATTTTTGAAGCTATAGTTCTTTAGGCGCGTTATGAAAAATATTATGAGAGTTAATTTTTACAATGCGCGCGCACCATGCAACGAAATTTGGCAGGATGAAAAAAGCTACATAAAAATAAAAATTGTTATAGCCCTATGTCCTTTTAAATTATATATTGTATTGATTGATATTGAATACTGGTCCATATAATTATAAACATTCATTTAGTGTGAATATTAGTGATAGAAATTGTGATAAATCTTTTCAAGTGTATTTATATAAATAAGTGAGATTATGTTGCCGTATCTATAATTTATTTTCAATATAAATTATTACATTATTATTTAATAATTAATTAAAATTGATCAATTAGAGTACTTACATGTTCAACACAGTTATTGATTTTCATTATTAATTATAATTTATCTCAATTATTTTACTAAATTAAATAATTAATTTAATGGAATTTTTACTTTACCAACCGTATTTATATCACTCCAATCCTTTTATTATTTTATTTCTATAAATTATTTGCATCCAAAATTAAAGTTAGTTTTTATTATGCAAGTATAATTTCTAACGCACGCACATAAGTACATGTATCCATTTTTTATATGTACCAAATGATTTAACTAAACAGCTGCTGATCCTAGTGACTTGAAATTCGAGAAATTTATAGTAGAGTAGCCCCAGTATTGATTTAGTCTTTTATTGTGACATTTAAAACTTTTAGGAAGATTGGGTAATTTTGTACTGGAAATTGATTGATGTAAATCATTAAGACGCAAAGCAAAAATTCTCTGAACCTTTCTTTTATACAAATTGTGTGTTTACTAATAAACACATTGTTTTGAAATATTTTCTTTAATATTTAACTAGACACAAAATACCTTTCTAATTATAGAATTCAAAATAAAAACTTATATTCATGCAATCTAATTGTAAGTCTTATTAATTCTACTTTGAGTGTTAGGAAAAAACTATTAATTTATAAGCCAGTAAATTAACCCCATTCAATAACATTGCTTATTTTTAACTGTTGGTCTTTAAAAAATTTTAATCGCGTTACAGAACAATTAATGTGCCTTTAATTTTTAGTGTGCATACTAATAAACAATAATTGTTAATATTTTTTTTATCTAAATAACATGTGCGGATTTGTCTGTTCACGCAAACAAGTCGCAGGCACATCTAGTTAAAAAAAAAGTTATTGAACCCACTATAACTGGTCTTATTAACCTCAAATACATACAATCATGTCAATAGAAAACAAACGGTTACAAAAAATAGGTGCATGTACTAATGTATGTACATTAAAAGTTATATTACATGGCGTAGTAAAAAACTAACTTTAAATTTGTATGCAAATAATTTAAAAGAAATAAAATAAAAATACTGGACTGATATTATAAATACGGTTGCTAGAGTATAAATTCAATCAAACTATAACAATTAATAAAATACTCAGTATTTGATATTAATATAAACATGTGTTTAAAATTAATTATTTAATTTTCTAAAATAATAGAGATAAAGTTTAATTAATAATGAAAATCAATATATATATATATATATATATATATATATATATATATGCTGATTTTTATTATATTTTATTAATTTGAATTATTTATTCATTAATAATGTAATAATTTATTATTTATAATGCAAATAAATTATACATACGGGAACATAATCATATGTAAATACACTCGAAAAAGTTTATAAACATAATTTCTATCATTAATATTCTCAATAAATTACTATTTTAATGATATTGAACAGTATTTGATACTTATCACTAAAGTATAAGATTTAAAAGCACATATATAATTTTTATTTGTATGTAGTTTTTTTTTTTCATCCTGTGAAAATTTCGGTGGATGTAGTGCTCGCATCGTAAAAATTCACTCATAATTTTAACATAACTCGCCTAACGAAACATAACTTCAAAAATATTAAAAAGAGAGCTGATGCTGCACATTGTTGGTTGTCTTCCAGTTTATGAAGAAAGACACTAATTTTATAAACTTCTGGTTTTATCAAAGGTTAAGAAATATAGATTATGTACAACTCTAATTTAATGGATGACCAAACCTTAATACAAATTTTAAAATCCTCTCACAATGAACACATTTTAATGAAAATGCTATAGGTTTGTTAGTCATAACTTTCATTAGCGTTGGTTAAGCAAAGAAAATTGTTTTCGCCTTAGTACATACGTTTTTCGCATGAAATGTGTTATAAATGGCGTGTTTATTTCGTTTTAACTCGCTGCCTGCCACTTCTCGCCGAACGCGTAATCCCCAGCACGCCAGTTCATCCACAACTATGCCACAACGTTCACCTTTAAGTTTTTACAAAGGAAAACTGTCGAAAGTCAGTACTGAAGTCGAGTGACCTCTACAAACTCTAGTCACCGCGCTGCCACGTCTGGGGAAAGGACCGAGAGTGCCGGTTTTGATGGTTACGCACGGAACCGTAGACTGATCTCACGAAACAGCACGCAAACGGAAATGGACCCATGCGGATTAGCTCGGCAATGCTAAGCTTTTCCGTTTACGTTTCTCCGTGCGACCTTTGAATATATATACTGTATAGAAGTCGCGAGTGGATAGGATTTACTCTACGTTTTTCAGAAGCGAATGATGAGCAGCTTGGGAACTTCACCGCTGCAGTGCGATGCCGTAACGCCCTGTATCGTCTTAGTTGTTATTTACACGTTAGAGCGCAGCCCTGTCGCCCGCTGTCATTCCCCGCACCCCCCATCTATCATTCACTGCAGCTCAAGTTCTTTCAACGGGAGGGGGAAGGGTTGTTTGAAGAGTTAGACACTTGTCCGCTAGGGACCACCACAAGTCGATGCCCTAGAGATGGTGGCGATTGCGGCGGTGAATTAACCAACTACCTCAAAACCATATTAGAAATTTTAACCTGGACTGGCGACTTCTATTCAGTATATATATTCAAAGGTGCGACAGAGAGAAGTCGAGTACGTGGTAGCCCTTTTGTTTATGTTCTAAGTACGTTAAAAATTGTTTCAAGTGCAAGAACACCTAGTGTTCGATTATTACTTTGTAGTTTATTTTTATTATATATGTAAATTTTTGTCCGTGCTCTAATCTCGAAGCATTATATGTATATATATTTAATTGAATTAATAATTCGTAATCTTGAAATGCAATCTCGTTGGTTGACATGGGTTACGTTTCCGTGCACTGTGGAAGCAGCAGACGCGTTGGTGAAATGTTCTGGGATATCCGGCTCCGTTTACGTGCCATTGTAGAACGGGCTTTACCGCTGCCCGAGTTTGTTGTGTTAGTGGACAAGTGTAGATCGCACTGTAGCTTGGGGGGAGGGGGGGGTGAGGAGAGATTACTCTTTCGTGCTGGGACACGATCACACTGTTTGCTGTAGCTATGTTTTCAACTACAACGCGAAATTTAAATTGCGCGAGGTCGCTGATGCTCATCTTAACCAAATGTGTGTTTGTATTCGGTGAAATAAATAAAAGTATATCGAGTTGATCCAAAAAATATTTTGCCGTAGAAAATGTATGGTATATCCAATTGAATAATTTTGTATTTCAATTGTGTATTTTTTTTAGATGTACATTATCAGTTTTTTACACATGACATTATCAGGCCAAAAGAGAATATTAGTTTTGTTGTGCACACATATCTGTATCGAACGAACAGTTTTCTCTGTTTATAAACTGTAGAGTAGGATTTAAGATGGGTTTTTAAAATGCACAAGAAACGCAAGAAGCAAAAAGTTAATGAGAGTTTCAAATACTGTGCGTGCATAAAGTACGCAGGACGAAAAAATGCAAGCATCGGCCAAATCTCAATTTTTTGCGTTTAGACTTCTATATTTTGAATTGAACTGTTCTGATACACATATTTTAAATATGTAGACATGAAATGTATGAAAGGCTAGGATTTTCTTTTTAATACTTATCACGTTTTCACTTACTGAACTATCGCGTAGTGAAAGCAAAATACGCTTTTAAATCAAGTCATTTAGAACTTCACACGTTTTCGTAAATAACACTTTATAATAAGTCTGTTGAAATTGTTTTTCTTTAGTCAAACAGTTTCAATTTGTAAGGTTGAAGTGGTCGTGCGATTTGCGTGTTTTATAAACTGTTTTAGTTCTTAAATTTTTTGTGTGTTGCGTCTTTGCGCTCTTAGCCTTTTTTTGCAAAGTTTACGAACCCAATCTAAGAACAACGTTAAACATCGTACTCGTGTTCCAGTGTTAATATAGCACCAAACATGCAGCCATCAATTAGCTGGATATGTAAATAATTTGCTGCAGTGGGGCGTCGTCCATCCAGTGTAACGCATCCTTACAAGGCGAGACGTCGCGCGGAAAGGAAGCGAGAGCCACCACCCTGTTGCCGAGTATTCCTCCTGAAAGATTGATTCAAAACTGGCGCGGGAAGAGAGTCTCGCAGACTTAGGGTGGTATTCATATTTATGTCTTGAGCAATTCCTTCGTCAAAAAATTCTTATATGCATTCTTATTTAAATATTTGGGTACTATAGACGTTGCTTGAGATTGTCTCAAGTTATTGCAAACAAGACGGTCGTGATGAAGACCATCTTATGATAGTCCCATATTACTTATTTCTGAGAGGATATTCTCCTGCATCATAGTCGTTTCTTGAGAACACCATCGCATACGCGTGTTTCATAATTGCTGAGACCTTGCTTAAGAACTCGAATAAGACTGTATTTGCCAAGACCACGGCATACTTGTCTCAAGAAATTGCTTGTTCTGATCGCAGTGTAGAAAATGGCAGATTCTCGTGGACCTCGTATTTTTAAGGGGGTGCCTCCCATTTCAGGTCATGATTTTATATTTATATTAATCACTGATCAACTTTTAGACTTTTTCAATTTTTTAACTTTCACGAAATAAAAAAAATATATAGAGCATACTTTTTGCATAATTAGCTGCCAAAGTTACGTTTTTAACGTTTTTGGGTTGTACAAATAAGAAGAATTTAATTTATTGCAAAACTGAAACTTTTTAGGCTTAACTGTAATGCCACTGGCTACTTCATGATATGGTTTGCATTTCTATATCAAAAACTCATTTCATGTTTCTTGGCTGTCAAAATCGTAACAAATTTGAGAATTTTGAAATACCAGGCAAAATTAATTAATAGTTTCTGAAAGAAATTCAAACCATTTCTTGTTTACGATGTTTACGAAATCCATTAAAAACAAATATAGCATATGTATGAATTTGTTACATCTCGTTAGAGCAATACCAAATAATTTTCATAATGTATTTTTAACATGACCAATTATAACTGCAAGGGGTGGAAAAAGCAGCAGTTAAAGGACAAATAAATTCATAATTTCTTTCACTTTTAAATCGGTTACAATTTATTGTAAATCTTCAAATACTATGTAAAACTTTCTTCTAAAACAATTTTTGATAAGACGAACCATTACTGAAAGGAATAGACAAAAAAAATTGAAATAGAAAAAAATATATTACTTCCGTATCCTGTACACTATCAAATCCATTATTATTTATTTTTAAGTTTTTAAATATTATTTTAAGCTTTTGTTGGAAATAAAGTTTGATACGAGCAATCATTACCGCAAGGGGCGCAAAGGAACTCAAACACTATTTAAAAATTTTGACTGGACAATTTTTGATGAGGCGAAATATTAATACTGGAGGTCGAAATAACAAAAGAGTTTTAAAAAAAAATTAATTCCTTCCTACGTAGCCCTACACTATCAGATTCGTTCAAACTTATTGTTGAATTTCTAAACATATATTTTTCTTACTTATGTTAAAATTTATTTTGCTGTGTGGTTAAATATTATATTTTTATTAAACTAATATTTACGGTACCTTATCCCGAAGCTGAAGCAGAGTGAAAATTTCCACAAAAAAATTACAAAGAACAGTTTTTCACTACCTGAAAAGTTTAGAATAGCAACATAAATAATATGGTAAAATAGGTTAAACTGTTTCCTACGTAGTATTAGCAAAAATAACTGTAGAAATGTAGTAGAGCTATTTTAACAAACAGTTTAACCTATTTTATCGTATTATTTTGAAAATATGATATTAAATCGTTAGATACATTGTGTCTTAACGTTCAACTTGCACAGGAAATACAATAGTATAGCAAGTTCTTCCTTTCATTCAATTCAAGTCACACAAGTTGAGATGTACTAGAAGGTGTGCATGCATCATTGTGGTCGCAAAACACCTGTTTTTTCAGGTGTGATTCAAGAGTATTAACACAATAAAAAAACTTCCTCGCCTCATCGTACAATGTAGTGATATATACTCACAAAATCTTGCTACTGTAAATAGCCTCAAATTCTGAGGTTTCCGTTCTATGTGTGAAAAGTAGCAGAATTTTTAACGAACGAGTCCAGTCAGCAAGGTTCTTGTATGTTCGTGTCTTTTCGGCTGTCTTAAGTAAGTGCTTCGTGAAGCCGTAAGTACGTCAAACAAGCTCTTGCTTGAGCACGCAGTCTTCACGAAGATCATCTTGTTCACTTACTGTGAAACATGGATGTTGAAATCGCCGCCTTGAGAAATAAGACTGTCTCTCAAAACACAACTGTGAATATCAGCCTTAATGGGTCCCTAGCCCCGCTCATTATGAAAGTTGAAAATGCCGTCTTTTGTAATCAATACTACGTCTACGAGGGTTTCCTGACTATGCTTTTTTGATTGCGAAAAACATATGTTATAGGTTCATTAGTTTGTTTCGTAAGGATGCGTGTTTTAAACACACTGCAGCGCATTTCCGTGACCCCTTAAAGCTCGGCTGTACCCGCTGTTTCAAAGTTTTCCTAATTTCAGATCTTTATGAAGTATTAAAAAAAGAAACTATATAATATAATTTCCATACGTTTTACCAAGCGCTGTGAAAACATCGTGTAGTAAATGTGTCGTGAATTACCACAATGCAAATAGTCAGGCAAGTTTTTTAATATTATGTTTTTTTAGTAAAATTAAATTAAAAAGGCTGTAAATCGTACAGCAGATGTATGGGTTGAAACACACAAAAAAAAAAGTTGCATTTTTACAAATGTGTTTGTATGGTTTAGTCAGGGGCGCAACAACAGGGGGGGGGGGGGCAAGGGTATTTTGTCCCCCCTCTGGAACCTTGAAGTGGGGTAGTAGTAGTTGTTGCGCCCCTGGTTTCAGTGATCTGGTAACACTAAAGGGAGATAACATAAATAACTATACACTAGTTTTACCTGGTGACAAGCACAATAAATTACAATACAATTGTCTGCATCGTATTAAACATTAAGTGCCCTCTATCTCGAGTCAATTCAGCATGGCATGAGTGCTTATAGAGGTTCTGTATATTAATACAGAATTTTTTTTGGTAATACAACTTTTACTTTTCTTGTAATTGCACAGACGACACAGGTTTAAAACCTATTTTTGAAACTTTACAAATATTTGCTTTTACAAAAATATATTTCAGTTCCAATTACATATTTTATTGGTTTCTACGTACTACTAATGTATTTGTTTGTACTTTTACAAAAAAAAATTCATTTCCAATTACACTTTTTTTTTTACTGTGCGATAACTTGTAGGGCATATATATGGTGAGAAAATGTGCTACGAAATACAAATTATCACAATTGTTTTGTCAAAGGAAACCGATTGTGATCGTCGGTGTTTAGAGTCCATAATATATGTTTATCTTCATCATGTTCGTATATTTGCTGCGAGGTCAGGTTTTGTTGTCTGCCTTCATTTACTGTTATTTTTGACACTGCCTTTTCGTTGTTAACCCACTATGTTCGTCTGCGCTATTTTTTTTTTCGTGACTAAATTCCTTCCACGGAATTTAAGTTTTGTGTTCGTCTATTCGTCGTGTTGTCCATAATACCTGTTTAGGTACATTGTTGGGTTTACCGGTTTGACATAGCTGGTTTAGGATTGTTCTCTGTAGGTTATGTTTTCATTTTTATTTCTTAATTGGCGTACATTATTTTTTGCCTTGACAAACAGTGCAAAACTGCAATGGCGTATGTTCAAGAAATTGTATTAAATCAAAATTCCCCATTGCATGAATGAACATAAAGAACACATTGTTATAGTTGAGCATTCGTAGAAATGGGCAAATTAAAAAATAATAGCATATAAAAAAGGGGGGGGGGGGGAAACCACATGGTGGATGAATCTAGGTAATAATAAAAAACTTTTATTTGCAGATTGCAAACCAAAACCGTTAAAAATTCAAGTTCATTGAACAAGACACTGCTGATATCGATATGATATGAACAGTGCTCGCCATGATAAATGTTTCATTGGGAGAATGACTCGCCTGTCGCAGTCCATTCTGGAGCTATATGAAGAAGTTGAAAAGCGGATGTGGCGAATGCGTCATCATAACGTGTCTCATCACGCGATGAGACTTGCCTAAGACGTCACGCCAAAACACAAAACACCAACGGCCGCGTGGACGACACAGCCCAACCACCCATTTTCTTAATCTACACTGGTGCTGTGTGCTGTTTCCGAATATTTAGGACGTGTCCTTTACGGACGCAGCCTTAACGAAAGGATCCTATAGTTTCAAGGCTGCATTCAGTGATAGACTAGCCGTGAAAGGATATCCGAATTCTATCGACACTAACAAAACCTGGCGTATCAACAAATAAATATTCTTTTTCCGGCTATAATTTTTGTTTACAATTTTTTAACCACTACATTTCAGACGGTTTGTACCTAATCAAGTTAATCATTTGCCAGCAGTTAGCTGGCTAAGACTGTTGTTAAATTTGTACTAAAAGACCGCGTCACAAACATGCGTGAAAAAACGCGAGCTACTCGTCCCTCTACGAAAGACTGCATCGGTCATTCTGTAAGGTTCCTTGTAACTATTCGAAAGGTCAAGCTGCACTTTTCAAAGATAGTTTACATTGGTTGTCTAAAATAATGAAACCTCAAGAATGGACAGCAGAGATCAATACATAGCCACACGGAGAACAATCCAATATCAGCCAATGTCAAATGTCTTTGTTGTCCATTCTAGAGATTTTTCTGTGACACTGTAAACCAGCAATGGCGTATGCGCAAGAGGTGTTTTTTTTAATCGTAATTCTCTCCCTCCCCCTATTTCCCTATACGTGCCTAGCTCCTTGATCAAAGAGGGCAGAGACTCAGAAGCTTTGCGTTGGTTGCCGCTAGGAGCGTACACAGATTTTCATTTGGTGTGGGTGTGTGTGTGTGTGGGGGGGGGGGGGGGGGCAGGGTGGATAGAACCACTTTTTCCTTTGTTTGCTTTCAAATTATTTACATTTGTTGGTAGGGATGTTTACGTTGCTCCGTGTGACCTATAGAAGCCGAGTACTTGGTAGCCATATTTGTTTATGTTCTAAATACGTTAAAAATTGTTCCAAGTATAAGAATATCTAGTGTTCCTTTATTACTTTATGGTTTATTTTTATTACATATGTGACTCCTGCCCGTGCTATAATCTCCAACCACAATCTTTTTTTATTAAATTAATATTTCGTAATATTGAAAAGCAATCTCATTGGTTGCCATTCGTTACGTTTCCGTGCTATTGTAGAACGGGCCTTTAAGCTCTACAATATCGTATAGTAAATATCTTGTGAGAAAATTTGTGACAACAAGAACATTTGTGACCAAACGACAAATGCATATAATCGATGTAATTTACTAGGAAAATACCTTGATTAATATGAACGAAAAAGAAATGAAATAACCAACTAGGCGTACGGGACCGAGCTTTAAGGCGTTAACCAATAATTGGCAGGTTCGTGTGTCATGTAGGCAAAGTGTTAAAGGTTAGGTCCGGCCAGAATATAAGCCTCCGGTGGCTATAAATCGACGGAATGTCTGAATTGTTACGGCCTTGCGCCTCGTTGCAACCAAGACGTAGCATGTTTCTGCCACGGAAAGAAGTCTTTCTTTTGGAGTTCCCACCATTAACCTCGCGGTAGACCCAGAGATTATTACCACGAAGGGGAAACTCCTACTTAGCGCGAGGTGGGAAGGCCGGCTGGTCGGTAGTCTTCTCACTCGGCCAAGGTTCTTCCGACCGACGATTTTTCCTGTGGGTACATAACTGAAATAGTATATTTGCAAATAATGTACCTTTAATATTTCTTTTTTTCTACGAAAATAGCGAGTTCTTTCTGATATGAAAATTGCCTGTGTGCTTTTTCGGCAGCATGCATGTAATATTCGACTCACTAGAGGATAGCGTTGGTTTAGTTTGTTGTTTATTTGAGACTTAATTCACCTTGGGGATAGGAGACAAGGAATGATCGGAATAAGGGGCAATGACCTTGTGCGGAGGAGGGTAGGAAGGAGAGCCCGTGCGTGGGAGGTAGACAGAGGCGGCACTCGTTGCTAGGGTGGATAGGGCGGGAGTCGAATGGGCCGGTGGAAAAGGTGTTGGAGGTAAGTGTGAAGGACTTAAGGAGGAAGCTTAAAGGGGAGCGAAGGGGGGTGCCACGGGTGGAAGCCCAATTGCCAGCGGATTTATAAAGTTCACTCCGCGTCTGCTTTAATGCGCACTCACATTCATGAGGTATATGTATGCTGTCATTCCATCGTCCAGACTTTATTTTTTCGTGTACTGTAAATAAGTGTTTCTATATTATTACTCATTTTGTTCCTTTGTGAGTCGTAAATGGTGTACAGTGTTTAATTTGGATGCTCAAGTTACAAAGAAAATGCCTGATTTTTGTTTTGTGAATCTTCTCTTCAAAATCTGAACTTTCATCCTTAATAAATACTGTCGAATCCCTTGTGCTAGATGTCTGTGAGTGGATGCCGTTTATAGCATGGAAGATTTGTGCTTTTAATTGTGCTTCATTGCCGAGTGTTGCCATCTTTTTCTTTTTGGTTGGTTGCTAGCAAAGAACATGGTTTACAATTTTAAAGCAGTATAACAAGTTCACCTGAAAAAAATAATAATTTGCAAGGTAATTTGGAACCCACTTAATCATGTGTTCCCGTTTTCCGTGGATGTGCATGAGCTGAGTACCCGGTACAAGTCGTATTCGGGCATGCAAGACCCAAGCCGCCTGGGCATTGCAAGCCATCGACTTGAATAGGGTCCTTTTTAGACCTAATTTACTTTTTGCATGTTAAATATGCCCCACAACCTTTATATGAATATTTTTAACTGAAGAGCGTATTGAGAAATTTTCCCAAAACTCTGCAGTTGTTACTTCACTATCTTTGTTATATTATTGCAAGTATCCATGACAAATAATTGGAGACACATTTAGAACTTTATCTGCTTACATGTTTGTGTTATTTGTGGTTTCTTGTAAATTATTTGGGCTTGGAGCAATACTTTTCACCCAATGCATTGCATATTACTTTTATTTAATTAAAATAATTAAATGTGAGTTTGACTTTTTTTTTAAATTATATTGCTTTAAAATTAGCAGAGCACTAGATATTTTTACATTATGCATGAGGATGAAGGTTTAAAATTGCTTTAAACTAAGGATAAAAGTAGAAATAAGCAATGAATTAGAGCAGGGAGGTTTCACTTAACATTAGTAAATGATTAGTTATTGCTGGTATACCTAATAGACAAGTGTTTAAAGGTCACAATCACTTCAAATTATTTTTTGTTCTTCTAATTAAAAAAATTAAGCTTTTATTACATTCAACAAGTTTACTAGATACTCACCTGCAAATTCTTTTGTTACCAACAACCTGCTCAGTGTTATCACATTGGCTTGTTAACTCGCAGCTCACTTTGTTCAAGTGAGTTAAGTCGAAGACTAGTATAATTTTTAGACTACTTGCTTGGCATTACTATGTTTTGATTGGTCATTGAAGTCTCGTTAAATTGTTTAAGTATGAAAGTGTTACAATAGTAATTATTTTGTTAATTTTATATTTAAATAAGTGAAAATAATATAAATTTAAAAATAAGGTACTAAAAGAATAACACTGTAACATTAAGCAAACCCTTATATGAACGAGTGAATAAGCAAAGTTTATTCTCTCTAGGTATTTGATACCCACGGAAATAATAACTTGCTCAAATGAATATGAGATTTTTTACAGACAAGTAGATAGTAAACTAGCCTAATGAAATTGAGGCTTAAGCTATGCTTTAAATAGACCCCTCCCTTCAATTGCTTTTCTTAATTATTTTTAACATTTTTAAAATAAATAAAAAAATTCAAGCTATTTTTATCTTAATGTACTGGTCTACAAGGTTGATTGTTATATCTGGTCAATAACTTGATTTTAAAGTGAAAACCTCTCACAACAATGCATAGCTTTCTACTATTTTAATTCTTAAACAGTTTTAAATGGTTTTTGATCCTTATTTCTTTGTGCTTAAGGTCTACCTATATGTGACAGCTCGGGTAGGCTGCTTAGCACTGCAGGTGCCCATAATTTTTGGGCGTGTCCGGAACCACACTATGTGCTGGCCGTAATGAGGGGCTACTTGAAACATCAGGTTGGAAAGGTTCGGGTGAGCGATGAATGGATATAGTCTGCCTCAAGCTTGGATTGTAGTTCAGAGCAAATGGCATTCACTGTTACTAGATTGACTCTACCCAACTTGTCAATATTAAAATTCTTAATAATTTATATACTATCAATAATTATATTAAGTTTAAGTACAAATTTTTTATTTTACAATATTTTGATTTTGCTAAGACCATAAAATAGTTTATTTTGATGGTATTATTACAGTTGTTTAAAATTGTGACAGAAAAGAAAAACATAAATTCTAAACACCAATTATTATTTCACAGGATAAACTATTAGTAGCAGTCAGTCACTATAAATAACAAAGCATTACATTAATTTTGTCCTATGGTAAAACAGAGCCAAACATTTTATTATTAAATGATATAAATAATTATGAAAATAATTGTTGAAACCAAGAGGCGTCTTTTTGTTACACTTCCCTAGAAGTAAGAATCGAATACAATCAGATGATGCTCTTGATGCAATACAACAAGAAAATATAAAATTCTCATTCCAAATTTTCCTTTTAGAAATAACACTTTTTAAGTACATTTAAAAAAAAAATTTCTTTACAACATAAAGTTTAGTCTAAAACGTTTGTGCACGCTGAAACAAGGAAAGCGCTAATAGCAGATATTGTGCACTTGAAAGAGACAGTAAATACACATCGCAGTCTTAAGGATGAGACTCACTATGGTGTCAGGCAGGTAGTCTAAATTCAGAGATGATCTGGCCGGGCCCATTCATAGGCTTCTAGTTCCACATGGTTTATCCCCTAAACAAGCGAATAGTTATCCACACAGTAGTTTGATTGTAGTTGGTGTGATGCTGTGTGCTCCAGCTAGGAAGGTCTGCAGGTGCGATGCACGCTGTGCGCACTTATGTGGGCGTGGACGCATAGCTCTGGTGGCAGCAGCGCATATCCGTGCACGACCTGAGCTGTCGCACTGCCGAGATGGGGAACTGTTGTTGCAAGTCTGCGTCCGATCCCAGAGGTAACTACTTTGTGAACATTTTAAGTAATTATTTGTGTGTTGGGTCATCAAAGTCACTAAGTTTCCAAAAGGTCCAGAATTGTAGAAAAGGTCACTAAGAAATTTAATTTTGCATTGATGTGATGTCTTATAGTGTAGTTGGTAGTTTCAAAAATATGCTTAAGAAATTTTTTTTTCCAAAAACAAATTATTGGCAAATAGTTACTACATTTTTATCAGTTTACATGGGATTACATAGAAGTCATGCGAATGCATGGGAAGGTTGAGAAACATCACTAATATTATTTCATTATTTATGCCACACATTAAGCCTCTGTCACACTGTTGAATTTTTCTTCACCAACCATATTTTACATCAAAGTTAGAGAAATAATTTTGGACAGTTGGGCTTTCAATTTCTCCATCAAATAAAGTTGTACAAAAAAAACTTTAACGTATTTTCAATCCAGTCATATTATAAAAATTATTATTGTGTTTAGCTAGCTTAAAATTTTAATTTTAATCTTATTTTAAATTAAAATAATGTATCAGATTGCTGGATGGTAATTGAAAACTTTTGATTTTTTTGCATTTGTTAACTTTTAAAACATCTATATATTTACATATGTTAAAACTCATTTCATAATAAAATGAATGTTCTGCGATGATTTAAAGTTATAGACATGTCATTTGCATTTTACAGATAAATTATTTTGCATACAACAATGATATTTATGTTAATTTACATTATTAACCTTTATAATCTCCTATGGGGTCATAAATTTAAAGATTTTTTTACTCTACTGCAGCTAATTAGTTATCCCAACTGTACAGTACTGTTGTTTTGCAGTAAAAATATATTATTAGGTTCGTAGCATGTAAATTTATAACAATAGTTTGATGTTTGATAGGCTTTTTCTTAATAGCCCCGATTATTCTTTATTTTTGCTTATTTAATGTTCTGGTGGCCCGTTTATGTTAGATAAATGAGACTAGTATACATCAAAGTTGAGCTTTCCAAAATCATTTTCCAAATGGTAATTACTAGAAGTTTAAATGTTTTTGACTTTGTGCAGTGAACTTCATGTGCTCTGTTCTTAAATTATATTTTAAGAACAGAGCACATGAAAATTATGTTTTGTTACTGGGTGTTCATACTGTAATTGTTGGGGAAAAAGGTGCAGGTTTTTGGCCCATCCTCTTCCTACTCTTCTGCACACAGATTAATGCCAGTGCTGTTCCAACTTCCCTTATGCTAATATGTTACCCATTGTTCCTATCTTGACAGGGTGATGTCCATGTTAAATTATTCAGCTACTGGCAAGTTTGCTAGCTACTTTACTTTTTTATCTGTTAATTAATTACATGACTAACTAAATGCGACTACTTGACTCTGATGGTCACCTCTTTCTGTCACTGAGTGAGGAGGAGGAGGAGGTTGGTTGGATGATGATTTGTCCCCTGCTTCAAAATATAAATTGGCTTGAAACTTTTCCATTTCACTTCTTAACTTTGTTCAGTTCCTTTTAAATAGCTGTGCAAAAAAATAACATAGTATGAGAAAACTGTTTTTATTATTTTTGTAGTAATGTGATTGTACACAGATTTTAAGGAAATAAAATAAAATTTGTTAAGGGTATAAAGGATAGTATACTTTTTATTTTAGAGGTTCATTGGGCATTTGACAAATAATTTATTTGGGCATCATTTTTATCTGTTGAGTGATGTCTGTAGTAGGGCTGGGCCAATGCCGATTCCGATTCTTAAGTATCGGCCGATATTCAGAGTATCGGCATTTGCAGCATCTGTAAAATATTTGCCGATACTTCACGCCGATACCTCAGTCCAAGTTCTTAAACTGTGTTATATTGTTTTTGTTAGAAAAAAAATCACTAAGGAATAGTATTTCACGCAACTGGTTTTTTGTAAGTCAAAACTAATTTTTAAAATAATTGCCTAATTTTGTAATTTATGCACTATTACCCTAAGTTTCCTTCCCACAGTGCTACTGTTTTAAAGAAAACCGGTCGTGTTGATTGTTTTAAAAATACAATGTAGCCCGAGAACCATAGAGACGTGCATACCTACTATAAATGTATAAATGTCCTTACAGCACTCGCGATCATAGAAACAGTTGCTGAAGAACGTCTGAGTAGCTTGTCCCATCTCCATGTTATTTATATATCTATGGCTTTGCTGATGTTATGTTGTGTTTGTTTACAATTTAGCATTTACGTTAGCTTGAATTGTTAAAATCTAAACCTAAAGTGATATTTTAAAGATTTTTTTGAGTGTGATGGTACGGCTGGGAAGAGAAGTGAAGTTTGGAAATACTTCATTCTTCAATCAAATGAAGATACCAAGGGCATATTTTTATACCCTTATGAACAAAATTGGGCAATGCTTAAACATGTGGGCTGAAAAAAAGTATTTGTGTGTGTTTTATTAATATTATTGTAAGATGCATGTTAGTAAGTGTTTTGACCGTTTGATGGTACTCTGTCATTATAATATGGAAAAAAACAACTTTATAAGTAAAATATCCTTTCATAACATAAACATTTCTTTGGTTAGTATCAGCATCGAGTATCGGCCCACAAGAATCGCTATTGGTGGAATTGGTGAAAAGTGGTATCGGCCCAGCCCTAGTCTGTAGTAATTTGGCATCAAGGTATGTTTTTGAAGTAAGTTTTTTTTATAATTTGTCAGTTAAATCAGAAGTGCTGTCACGAGTGAAAGGTGGCAAGGTGACTTAATTAACTTAATTCTAGATTATTATTTAGTTAAGAGTTGATGCAGATAACATTGTTCGTGGACTTGTTCCGCCTAAAATGTGCTGTGTGGTGTGATATCAGTGTTCCGTCATGGTTACGAAATGCACAATGGTACAGACACTGGCGACCTGGGAAAAGTCGGTGACCATTATATCTGCGACCCCACCAGACCTATCCGGATGCACAACCCGCGGGGCACCGACATCATTCGCACTCCAGCAACGCCCTGTAAGTTTCTCGCAACTGCTGTTGACTGCTTGCTTCTAAGAGGTTTTCACTGTACTTAAAGTGTGGACAGGGCATGATTGGAAAATAAAATTAGTATAGTCCAGTGGTGGCCAACTGGCAGCCTGTGGGCCTGATCTAGCTGTGAAATCTCTCTATTCAGCCAGTATACTGTTGCGTGTTAGCCACTTTTGTTTGCATGTATGTAGAACAAGGTGTTAGCAGAAAAAAAATACATTATGCACTCAATAATACTCAAGATATTATTTCTGTTTATGTAGTCTATATATTGTTTAATAAAAAATCTTTCTTGATTTTTTTTCTTTTTTTAAGATTGACTTGTTACTTCATCACATGCTGCATTTATTGGTCACTGTACAGAACTGAAAAAGAAAAAAAGTAAATAAAATTTAATATTAATTTATGTGTGTATGGCCCTAGGGTTAATTTCAAAAAGATTGAAGCTGTTTGTTCAATGACATTCGTGTGAAAGATGAAGCTGTTATTCCAAACTAATTATTCCGTTAAATAAAATACTTTGTTTTCTAAAGAACCGGGCTTGCAAGCCATTTATTAGTATTTTTTCTTTCTTTATATATATATATAAATTTATTTAGTTGTCAAACTTAGAACTTAAATTATTGATAATTTTACTCATCATCAAAGTGAACTCATTCATGGAATAAATAGTAATTTCTTGCCTTTGAGGGCTATTTGGAATGTTCCAAAAGGTTGTAAAAACTCGAGAGGGAACAGTTACACCTTTAAATGATGAAGAGATGGGAATAGGGCATAGCAACTAATGTAACATTTTTGTAATAATGATTCATTTGTTTCATCTGAGATTTTGTATATATTTTTTTTTCTAAGTGTATTTTCAGAGTCAACATTTATTTATTTAATTGATAAGGCGTGCCTTCAGTCATGCCCTTTGAGCTGGCTGGGCTTAATAGTGACAGCTTGAGGGCTATTTGACTTGCTGAGCTCAACCTAACCAGCCCGACTACATGAATGAAATTGTCCGGCATCATTTGGGAATCAAAACCATGCCCTCTCTGAAATAGACAGGGATCTAGTGCACACAGTACCCCAGTCTGACATGTATTACATTTTTCACAATTTAGTATTCTTTATAAAATTATGTACAAAGGTATATCTTATTTCTGTTTTCCAGTCACCATTCTGAATTGAATATGAATGATGTACATACTTAGTGATGAATTCACACCATGTTAAGTATGTTTTCAGATGGTAATTATTATAATCATCTCACTCTTCTCCATGATTTAATTGTGCCAGCTTGAGTAACAAATATCTTACTAAAAAAGAAGAAATAAAGAACTAGACATAGTTGGTCACAGTATAGCATTTTACCAGTTTTCTCTCAAATTCAGTGGTTGGAATATTATAGTGTGCATATTTTATATGAATACATTTCTGTGAGTGTGTTTATGAGGTGGCAGTGCTATTATAAATGTTATCTTGTGCTGTATGCAAATGTAGTTATTTTTTTAAGTAATGTATGTTTGTGGTTAAAATAGGTATAGATTAATAACAAATATTAGTGAGCAGTTCTAAATGTATCCCAGTGATAGTGGAAGTTAACTATGTACCATGTGCGATTGCAATTTAAAAGTTTATACCATCATAACCAAAATGTGTGCTTTTGAATATTCATGTCACACTATGCAAATTAGTGTATATTCACAAATATTTAAGTTCTCTTAAAATAATACTGTCTAACTGTGTCTTATTTTTATATTCTGTTAGTTGCTCCAAATTCACACTGTGGTCGGATAGTCGTTGCCATGTACAACTTTGATGCCAGACAAGAGAGCGATGTGTCTTTCTCGAAAGGAGATCGAATGGAAGTGTTGGACGACAGGTGAGATATCTATTTAGTATATGTTGGATTGTTACCTGTTGCTTTTGATCAAGTTCTCATGTGTGTATAGCAGGAAAGTTCACATGTTATAGCAGGAAATCATTAAATAAATGTATAGCTGACCTAAAAAAAAAAATTTTAATGTGTTATATATCGTTGGTAAGATGCCAATTAGATTGTAGTCTTTGAGACTGCTTGAGTATTACCAATAATCTTATGCAAGTCATTTTATGCTGACTTCGGGGAATTACTTGTTCATTGTCTTTTTAAAGATGATTATGAAGCCAATCACAAAATGCATTCGCTTTTTCATTAGGTTTTGGTGAATTATTTATAAGTGATTTAACTTGTAGTCTGTTCGTAATATCTTCATATTTTGTTTCATCTTTACTTGTAACATTTTATATTCCTCTCAGAAATTTTATTTTTCTTGCAACATGCTGTGATCCCACTTCATCCTTGTCCTTTTACTGAGCCATTTGTTTTTATGTATTGGTTGTTAACATATCTAATACATCATTGGGGTAGAAATATTGTTGTTAGAAACAATAAAAACATTAAGGGAGCTGATAATTTGGGTTACTTCAGAGATTCACCCTTACTGGATTTGATTATGAGTATCAGAAAACGTGATTATGTGATATGGCTAAGGAAGAAAGAAAAAATGTACGGACATAGCTTAAGCTTTACTTTTTTGAGACACTTAACACAATAAAGTAATGTAACTGATATTTTTGATTTTCAGATTCGCTGAATTATTTACCATTATAAAAATAATTTTAAAATATTCACAAACTGCTTATATTCTAAGCTTTATAAACTAGTATATAATTTAAATATTTAATACAGTAAAAATATTACATAATAGGTGGACATACAACTGTAAATGTTAAAAATATTTTTGCCATATTTATCAATATCGAAAGTAAAAGATACAAGGTTTTTTTTTAAAATTAATGTATAGTTTAATCTGTTAATAAATCCTTCATAAAACATAAAATAGAGCAAAAAACTTAATTACGTTGTAATATTAGTTTGATGTGATGTATAACAAAGGAAAGGTATAATGTTATCTAGGTCTCAAGTTAAATGCTAGTTTGCCAACCTGTATTTACCAAATATTAATCTTTTTCATAAAGGGCTTGAGAAAAAGATTTTCTTAAATTAGTTTAAGTGGAAGCGATTAAAATAAATATTTTACCCAAATATGTTTCAAAACATTAGTAAATCAATTTTATGGAATTAAATTCTGCTCATAGACTTATACTTGCATAGACATGCTGAACGGAATGTTCTCATTTCATTTATTTATCCTGGAAGTAAGCTCAAAAGAGCACGGTTTATTCTTCACGGCTTATGGGCTGGACATTATGTATGTTGAGTGCTCACGAACATTTCAGAGAACAAAATGTTCGTAGCATATTAGTTTGTGTTGTGCTGTTCTTATGGTTAACCAACAATTTTCAGAGTGTTCTTTGCTAACCAGTATTGATATTTTGAATGCATTTGATTTATCATAAATTAGAATTAAGCAGTACCAATTCCATGCAGATAGGTTTGTACTTGATGATCTTTCTGCTTAATCGTGTCGTGGACAAAAGGGGAACGTAAGTTATTAAAATATTTGCATTTATTACAAAAATAAACGCTTTCTTCCACAAAATAATTTGTCAGCTTACTTCTGAATCTCCTACAAAATAAATTTACTCGAACTGTTACTCTGACAACGTGAAAGGATGTGTTTTAAGTGTCTTATAATTATTGTTTGCACGACTTTATTCTCACTGTGAAATGCACTAAATAAACACTTTATTTATGTTAAAATCTTTTTATTGGGGAAATATATTTCTAAGTCTATTGTGCACCTTAGGTTCCGAATGTAATCTGGTACAAAATAACCTCTTTCTTGACATAATTAAAAACATCTGACCTGTGTTTTGTAGTTAATTGTTTGGTTATAATGAGTAGGGGCATGCATATGGTACATGTAGTACATATGGTACATGTCTGTTGCAATACCAATCACAGTAATCCAGTGCTGAAGCAAACTCATCCTCAGTGGCTCGGTCAAGTAAGCCAACGACTTCTCTCGCAGACGGCCGCCAATCACGAGGAAGAAACCGCTAGAGCGGGTAAACCTTGTAGCTGTCTGATCGGCGTTCAAAATTTTTTGCGTAAAATGCTTGCCCCTAATAATAAGTTTAAAAACTGGTTTTATGCCCTGAGAAAATAATATTTCAGAATTTTAATTTTACATTCGTGTGGTTTTAATACCAGCCAAACGTGACCACTGCAATTGTGTAAAAGAGATAAAAAATGTTTTTGTATACGAGACCCCGTGCATTTCTGTTTTTTTTTTGTGGGGTAATATGAAATTAATTTTCATATTCATAAAGATTTATTTAAAAACCAGTAAACTTAATGCTAGAGACTACTAAATAAATTAATTCATGTGTAAACAGTGTTTTATATGAAATTTTTTTTAGATACAACAATATAAGAAAATTGCTTAAGATAAATGTTATTCCAAAACTTATTTCCTGAAACGATTTAAAACCTTGCTTGGAAACAAATACAAAAAAAAATTCACATTTTTTTTTAATCTACTTGTCAATGACAAAAACCTTGCATTTTTTATTTCTGGAATTTTGTTTATTCTTTACGAAACTGGCAATTCTTCACATAATCGTAATATAACAATACATGGTACAGAATAATTTTCGTAGGGACTTTATTATTTACACGTAGAACAATTACATTTCATTTTTGGTCACCCAACAAAGCTTAGAGGTTTTAATGACACACAACATGCAATTGATGGTGAGAACCACATTAAAACAATATATGTTTGGGATATCACACATAAAGTTGTTAGAGATTACTTCTGACGTTAATTGAAAGTGAATTGTATGCTCTAGGGCTTTTGATAAAATTACAAGGTATTAAAATAAGTCTCCAAGGCTATTCCTTGCCTCAGTATTTCACCAGGAAAATTTATTTTATGAAATTAAAATAAAAGTTTGCAACAAATGCAAGATGCTGTCTTTTTCAGTATATTATTTTTACATGTTTGCGTTCATAATGACTTTATAGCAAGATTCTTACCATGCTAACTGCTATTATTTTTGTAGCAGCAAACCACGGTCTGATCACCATCTTTGCCTTGCTGGGTGGATCTTTAGGTTTCACCAGTTTATTAGAAATGAACAAAAACAAGGTGTGATTCCGTCTGAATTATAATTACTCCATACTAAGGAAACTTATAACAGATACAATAAAATATTAACGTACAATATTAATTACATTCTCAAACAGCTCTCGAGTATAATCAAAAAAAAATTTCGGCCGGCCGTACATGGAATTATCAAAAGTTTCATTTACTAAAAATACATAATCCAATAAAAAAAATACAAATATGTCTAAACGATCCCAGGTTATCAACTTAAAGTCCAGAAATTATGTTTATCTAATTAACTGCATCTGACGACGTAATTTAAAGAAAGTTCAGAAAAGGGTCAAAAGATATAGAAGCACCGGAGGTCGGGGCTTCGTTTCCCGGAGATCACGCAGGTACATGATGCCAGGGCGCTTGTGTCCTGTTGTGGAAGGGAGGTGAAAATGCCAATTCGGCGTCCGGCTCTCGGACCCTGTCTGGAACAGTCCGAATCAAAACTGATCAGAACTTGTACACAGACAGTATACGGGGCAGAAAATGCCCGGAAAAGTTAAGGGGAGGTTGAGGAAAGTCGCGGATCGTCACTCACCAGACAGGGGAGTTGGCTTCTGTTTACTGATGCGTCGCCCGCCAGGAACTGGATCCCGCGATTACGCGGCTGGGCGCGGTTGATTTCTTCATTTCAAAAAAAAAATAAAAAGAAAAAAAATAACTATTACATTTTGTACTACGCAGACGGACTAAACTACTTAAAAAAATTACAGGGATAGTATCCCTTATATAAGCGACTACATAGTCGGTTGCGGCCGGACGGAAGTCTTGCAGTGTCTCGTCGACTCGCCGATAATCAAATGGACCGTCTGTAGTCGCGGCGCGAAGTGTCCCGCGGAAACCGCGTCTCGTAATTAAAGGTAAATTTTGAATCAAAAGTGGAGGGGAGGGGGCTGGGAGTCCGGACCGAAAGGTCCCGAAGTTCCCCGAGAGGGCGTCATAAAAAAAACTCTGACTGAAGTCTCGAAGTTGGTAGCACTGGCCGACTTTAGCGCTACCTGTTGAGAGGTGTCTGAAATAAAAAAAGAATCGACTCGCCCAAGGCGTCTGCTTAAACCAAGGGTTAAAGGGCGCAGTCTAGTGCTACACTCTGGCGGCCGCGAATTTGCCGCTAGGTGTCGTGGGGTGGTCATCTTGGCACACACATTTTTTATGCGAGTTGTCCTTGATGCTGGCCAACACTTGGCGGGGTTAACGGCAGGGCAATGCTCCGAAGGTGAATTCTCAGAACTGTGAGGGGAGGGTGGAGTAAGGGGGGACAGAAAACGCAACCTCGCTGGGAACAAGCATCCATGACGTGCTCTGAGAAATGGTAACAGCTCGTCCAGAGCTGCTGTAGGCGGTTTTAGTCATGAAGTGAAGTAACGTCACAGGACTGGGACGTGCCTGTAAGCGAGGGAAATTTTAAGCGAGCTGCCAGCAAAGGATTAGATCCGCAAAATATCAGATACGTCTCTGGGAAAGGTGCTTCAGACTACTGGCACAAAGTTTAACTTAGGGGAGTACACCAGCCTAACAAAGTGTAAATCGCCCTTTAGTAACCAAATTATAGAGCAAATAAAATTTCCAAAAATAAGTTTAAATTATATAAAATTAGAAAAAAAAAGTGTCAAAATTCCTAATTTCCGGCACAACTTATACACCATTAAATCTGCCTTTTACCCCAAAATTATATTATTTAGTATAAAATTAACACCGGTAGTCAAATATGAAAATAAACTTACTATTTTTTAGTTACCTCAAAGAATAATCATCACTTGTTCTTACAGCAACTATGCATTAGGAACTACGAGTGTAGTTAGTCAATATATTTTTGGTTTTGCTATTGGTTTTGGGTTTTTGGCTATAGATTATGGCCCTCAGTATTGGTAAAATAAATGTATAAACTGGAAAAGACTCTAAGAACTAAAAATCTTAGTAACAAGTTTCTTCTTACAAATATGGACAAATGTACATAGAGTATCCATAACTTGGTTTGGGTTAAAAAAACACAATGTAATAAGTTATTTTGGGACCACAAAATATTTTCTTATTGTTTAATTCTGTGTATTTAGTGGTGGTTACTTCTAATAAGTTTAAAATTGTGTATTATGTCTTATCTTGTTTTGTATCATTCTGCTAAACGGCGAAACTTAGGTTGTACTTGACGTAGTGACTTGTGTTCAGACATCACGGAGAAATGTGAAAATGTAACAAACTTCAAAATACTGCCAACATACTAATTACTACTCTAGTTCACATAAAGCAAACTTAAACCAATTACAGAAGACGGCAACTAAAACATTACACCTTTTGTAAGACGTTAATGCACTGAACTATACTTTTGCGTTTTCATTGCCAACTTAATCAGGTGTTTACTAGACAATATTACATTATACGCAGTTTTGGGCAGAGATGTTTTCAATGGTTAATTTTATAAAGTGTTCAGTTAAGGGTAAATGGATGGTATGCAATCACAATATACTATACTGCTGCTAAACTTATTCGGTGTGTTCTTACTGCTGGTGCCAGTACCATTAATAGTACTCGTTTATTTATATATAGACCCTTTTGTTGTGTGTGTGTTGTCGGGACGATATACACTGGCTGTCACTATTTTTCAAAATATATATATAGACATATATATATGTGTCAATGGTACTGTTATGCTCTTGTACTCTGACCCTTAGAAACATGCAAAAAAAAATGTTATTTATCATAAAACACACACTCTTGGACACAGGTAGCTAGGTAACATATATCAACACATAGGGATAGAATTCAGGTTTTTATTAATAATAAAAATTGCTATTCATCAGGGACAACTAACATATGTGTAGAGATAAAAATCAATATTAATATAATTAGATAAAAAAAATCACAGAAAAACAATCCTAACGATACTGAACATGACTCGTGGATATGCGCTTATGTAAATTAAAACATCAGGAAAATACGTAGCACACATGAATCGTTCAGAAAAGTTCGTTAGTGTATGTTCAGAAAATAAATCAAATGATGTTTTTACGGACGCATTCTTACATACCAGAAAATGTTTGAAATCATAGCACAATTAATAATTAGTATGATTACTGTTTATGTTTATATTTGGGTTCGTATTTGCCTTGACTTAACTCAGTTTATATGGTAGAGACACGAAACTTGTACTCCCATTTCACCTCTGGGTATCACAAAATAAAATAATAATTTAAATCTTGGAACTAATAATTCATGACGTAGTTCAGGATAATTGACACCTTTTACGTGAAAACTAATCAGTTTTTAGTCAAATCGGAGTTATTTACGACGAAATTACATACAGCTGGGTATGTCTATGGGCGATACAAAATGCAAGATCTTTACTTACAGATTTTCACTCCTAATAACATATCCGTCAGAATATGCCCTTATAATCTTACACATTATTTATTTATACGTCGTTTAAGCTCATCCTGAGTGTCGGATGGCATAATCTAGCTAGCTATATTTTAAATTTAAAATAGGCCTCGCGCCTTTGCGTCGGCATCAGACGCCTTCATACAACCAACCTCCTTATTAATTAAGACGTTCTAGACGCCTCACATCTAAAACACGGCCTCTCATTGGCCGAAACCAAAATCGGTTAGCGTAATTTACAATATAAATACCGTAAATAACACTCATTAATACAATTGAAAACACAGAAATGCGGTAAATTTAAAACGAAAATTTCCAACAATGAAAATTTCTTTAAGTAATACCCCGAATAAAATCATCGTTTATTCGTTAAGTTCATTAGTCCTTAGAGGGGTATACTCAATTGACTGTCCATATAAGTCCATTTCAGGTCATAGAGCATAGCTCTCGTAGATATACATAATTAATAAAAATATATTTAAATAACTTTTGCGGGCGAACAATATACAAATTAAATAATAAAATTTCATAATAATAATAATAACAATCAAAATAATAAGACTTTATAAATAATAGTATCATTAAAATAAGTCATATCTTTCTGTGCATTATGAAAATAGTAACAGCACAACAAAGAACATTACTTACCTGTAACAAGTTTTCTTAAAATTTATTTTAAACTAATATTTTTAGTATGTGCATATTTTTTATCAATATATATTAATCAAAGCATATAACAACTTTCAGCTGTACAATTATGTACAGAAACCTAATTTCTGAAATAAATATGATTTGGCAATTCCTGTTGTGCGTCTTTATTCTTACAATAGTCCTTTCCAAGAACTATGTTATCTATCTTATTAAAACAGTTAAAAAAATTTTTAAATTGAAATACAGACTAATTGTTTGGATAAAGTATTCTGTTAGGAAAAATTAAATAATTATCTTTAAAAATCTCTCCAAAAGCCATTTAGTAAATTAATGTATCATTGCTACTATTGCACAGAATTGCCGCCCTTGTCAATCATATTGAACTGCAATCGTTGACCTGTTCAAAACAGTACAATGTGATTGGCAGTTTACCGTCTCTCTCGCACTGTGTACAACGAATAGCCTTGTCGCCAAGCGGCGCGCGCACCACACATAAAAAAAAAAAACTTGGAGCGACTGAGTTTCTTCTTCTCCTCCTTTTTATTTTTTTTTTTCTATCGTCATTTCGCCCGTTACACCAGACAATTCGCGCAATTTTAATCACTTTGCAACGGGTCGTCGCCGCTAGCAGACCTGCGCTCGAATGGTCCACGGGTTTTCCCGCGCAAAATCTTCTCTGCTGGACCTGCTGCAGCTCTCCGACGGCGTCTACTCCCTTGAGCCGCTCCTGTTGAGAGGGACGTGGGAGGACATACTTACTGTAAGTAGCAATCTCATATGGCTGTAACGGGTGTATGTACATGTGAGTCAACAATGTGACGTTCTCCAGGACACGTCACGGCAGTGGATCAACGTCCACCCGCGGTGCAAACGACATCCCCGGCGGCGGCTGAGGAGGCATCGGGACAGCGCCCGACCTCAAAGCGGCCAACACCAACACCTGCTCCACACCAGACGTCGGCGGGTTTGGCGTGTGGCGGCTCGCAGCACCGGACACCACGGCTCCTAGCTCCGCGGCGAACTGCGGCTGCAGCTGCCGCCCTACCCCACGAACACGTGAGAGGCGGCGTCGGGACGTCTGCGGTGCTGCTCGTGTCGGCGGAACCGCCATCTCACAAGGACGCACTCGTCGGGTCCCATCACTGATAGGTACACAGCCGTTGCGAACCGTATTGTGTACATTTTAACTAACAAGTGTCCCGGTCATTAAACAGTCTTAAAACTCTTCACTCATGTGTGAATCGTGCACTTGTAACGCACGAATGTCGGCAGGCTAAGACATCTTCTGTGCTTAACGTAGCCTATCCACAAGCCAGTTCAGTATAAACTAAATCTATTAAAACAAATAGTAACTAATGGGATCAAATAACATCAGATATTAAATAATAAGTATAGTAACTTAGGCTAAACATTCAATAACTTTCAAAGTGAAATTGTTACATCTTAACAATAGGTATCATTAGCTAGATAACATTCAAGCATAACTAACTAAACTGATTTTCATGTTAATGAAATGGTTTGTTTACATCATTGTTAAGCATCCTTATGCCTTCAGGTTGTATCTGTTTTATTCTATGTACAATTTCATTATGCATCTCGTACATTTCCATAAGCATCATCTCACAATCTTTCATAACTTCATAATATCAACAATTGATAAAATTAATAATTCTCACTAACATCTCATATCATATACATAAAATCATATTTACAATATCACTTCAAGGAACATTTCATATATTACATCATTAAAAGCATTTGTTTATGTTAGCAAACAAATCAACAATAGTTTGGATTTCGTTTAAGTACACGCATCATGTGTAACTTGTGCTTGGAAAGGGAACGCACAGTGTTTCCTTTTTTTTTATCTCTCTTTTATCGCAGCTTTTCGCTCGGCGAAGGCGGCCTTTCTTTTTCTTTTATTTTACTCGAGTGTCTGGTGAACTTTTATTTCTACCATTTCTCGCAAGGTAGTATTTTTTTTCTGTAATCAGCTGGGTTCTCATATAACGCAAACAGCTGTTTGGAAAGTGTATAGCAGTCTCCCTCTCATCTCAACCATTAGTTTCGTTTTCAGGCATCCGATGCGGGCTTCGCAGGATCCTGACTGTGTATTCATATCATTCAGAAATTTCTCTGATAGGAATTGTTTCTTGTTAAAATCACTTGAGATTCATGATCTCGATGAAAAGGATAATTCTATCCTGACAAAGCCAAGTGAAACAAAAAAAAAATGCTTTCATGATAGCTTGCAAATTTTTTATTTTTTCTTTTTTTTTCTTTTCTGGCTGGCTCAATTTTGCAGTAACTTAGTACTTGTTTATAATACAGCCTGCTGACATTTATTGCAACAGTGTACTAAGTCCGCGACATAGTTGTTAGACATTGAGTTTTTCAGGTCTTCGTTTGACATCATATTCGCCTACTCGACGATTACAAACATAAACAAACAAAATCTCAAGTGCCACGTTGAATGAAATTACAAGTCTTTTGTATAGTTTTTTTTTTTTTTTTTTTTCACAATAAATAACACAAAGTCGCTCGTATATATCTTGTTATCATTTCATAAATATCATTATTTAAAATAACCAATCAAATTAATTTAAAGAAATAGCTTTCTAATACTGAGTGGATTTGTATGCGAAAGGAATGCATACTTTTCTACTCTGCATTCAGGGCAGAATGCAACCCTATGAGATCGTTTGCAAAGCCCTACTTCAATCATAGAATTCGTGTAAAACAAAAGTATTACATTTGCAAAAAAAAAGAATATTTTTTTTTTTATCTTCTTCTGCAGCAGTGTTTGATAACAGAAAATGATAAATCTCGGCGATTCTTAATAAATTCAGTGGTGTGTTGTGCTTCGGAAAAAATGGAGTAACCACATCAGTAATTCAAGGTAACCTTATCATTATTATTGTTATGCTAGTAGTTGCAAAGTGTTCATGTGCTTCTTAGATGCTTTGTAGAACAGTGCTCACCCATGTTTACACAGCTAGGCCATACTTCTCTCACACAAGTTAGTCGACAACACATAAGCTTGACATTTCTTTTTGCTAGTTAGTATGATAGTACTTACAGATAGGCGCATCTCATTACACAGATTCAGATATTACTGTTAGTGAACTTATACTCACACGAAGAATAATGCAGACCAACTGACAAACAATATTATACACATAATACACTATTAAATTCGAAGATTCATTACATCTGTGTGGGTGGCATTTCACTTCACCTCACTACAGGCAATAATAAGCGGGAATTGCACTTCCGCATCGACGCGACGATAATGTACCAAGCGGGTATCACACTTCCGCTACACATTAGGTACCTGTCAGTGGTTGCAATACGCCTCACATGGCGTATCAAATTACACAGTAACCATTTAATACCTTTCACATTTATACTGGTCTGGTCCTGGCTCTGACCTAGACATTCCGATTGCGCTCAGCTGTTATGCTACCTATACTCGTACTATACAGGTGTCTCACTAGCTTGTGTCGAACTTGTTCACTGGGACACAGGTTTCTTGTAGGCTCTCAACTGCGAAATATTATACCGGCCTACTGGTCGGCCTGTAGATGGTTCTCCCAGAGCATAACAGTTCTCTTGAACTATGTCAGTTATGACATATGGTCCGTCGAAAAGCAGAAATAATTTCCTGGTGACATTCTCCCATGCCTTGCTGACAGGAGATGTTTTCTTGAGCACAAGGTCGCCGATATTAAATTTAGACAATTTGGATGCTGGTTTCCTTCTTCTTCGTACATCAGCTTCTGCTGTGAGCTTCATTCTTACGAATGCTTCCACTTCTTCTCCTGTGGGTAGTCTTGTCCTTTCGGGCTCCTTGTCACAGTGGGGTATAAATTCAGGGTTGATCGTACAGAGATCCTTAATAGTTTAACGTGCCAGTGTTGGCACGTCCACCTGGAGCTGGTGATCTGGCTCCTTCTTGACGATTCCATTGTCGGTTCCCTGCTGCTTCAGACACAGCAGCTTTGAATTCTGCTGCCAACTGATTTGCTGGTCCCTGGTTGTAGTACGTCGTCTGCTGAGATGTAGACGGTGCAGCAAATGGTGGTGGGAATGTTGTCATCTGTGTGTTCCGGTTGTACGAGAGGTGGCTGTTCTGGGCATGGCCGCCACTTGTCTCGTGAGTCCTGGGGGCATAGTGATATGGCGGGCGGTAGTCCTCAGGTTTGCCGTTGTAGCGGGGCTCGTCGGTACGGCGGTACTTCTTGCAGTACTCCAGCTCGTCTTCTGACGATGCTCTCCGGCGGCGGTCTGCTGACTCCCTGGGTGGCCGTGACTCTGGCGAGAATGATCTTCGCTTGTTGTGTCGGTAGTCCCCCTGCCTCCGGCGGTGGTTTGCTTCGTCATCGCTGTGGTAATTCCTGGAGTTGGACCACCACGTCTTTCTCTTGTAATAGGGGGTCTTCCTGTAGCCTGTCTGGTATTGATCGTTCCGGCTAGGTCCTCCTCCTCTTGGCTGCCAGTTCATTGTGTTTACCGCTGCCTGTCTGAGCTCCTTGGGTTTTCCCTCGCGATTCTGCCAGTAGTTGTGGACTGGCTGTTGTCGGTGGGGCTGTGATACCCTCTCACTCTCCTCCTTGGTATTGGGTGCTCTGTCCATTTTCTCAAGTTTATCATAATTGAGAAGGCGCTCGCGGAACTCTGTCACATCACGGTACGGCAGGCCTGACAACTGCTTCTGATACTTGAGTGGAAGCTGCGTGAGGATGGCCGCGATGAATTCATCATCCGTCATGGGCTGATCCAAGTAGCGTGTCTTCTCAAACATTGCTGATAGATGCGCTTCCAAGGACGCGCACTTCCTTGGGTCATACTTCTCCGTGTGAAGCTGTGCACGGAGGTGACTCTGTATTCGGATGTTCCAATACTGGTTGTGGAACAGGGACTGGAACTGGGCGTAACTATGCGTTGATGCACTCAGCATCTCCCACCAGTAAAATGCCGGTCCTTTCAGGGCGCTGTTGAGACACTTCAGTATCTCTGTATCTCTCAAATGAAAGGTTGAGGTGTATTCCTCAAATCTTTTCAGAAAACGGATGGGGTTCTCTGTAGCTCTGCCAGCAAACGTGGGCATAGCTTCTGCCCAATGCTTAGCTGGATGGTGCATGAGCGTGGCCGCATCAATGTTGGATGGGCTCAATACAGGGGTTTCTCTGGGCAGATCCATTTGAACGGTAGGATGATTGTGGATGGGTAGCAGTGGAATTGTGTACATCTCACTGGGGTACGGTTGCCTGTCTACTGGGGCAGTCGGTACAGTTGACACAGGGGCTGTGTGTGACGGTACATGAGCTTGGCGGTCAGCTGACTCACTCCTGGGACTGGGGTGTACACTAAGGTGCTCGATTCTCTCTCGTAGTGTGGCAGTAGCCACCTTCATGTCCTCCAGTCTATGTTCGAGATGCTGGAGATGTCCTCGCACCTCCTCCCTAGCACTAGCTTGTCCCTGGTGTTCATTTGAGATCATGTTTCGTATGGATGTTACATGAGTCTCCAGACTGTCCACACGACTACTGTTCTGTGATACCTGCTCAGATATCTGCTGGACCTGTTCGTGTTGCTGGGCCAGCCTAACCTCAATGCTGTGTTCCAGGCTCTTTAATCCTGAGTTGGTCTGATCCCTCAGCGCTCCCAACTCAGTCGTAAGCCTCCCCATTTGAGTATTGTTCTGTTCTAATTTTGCATTTAGTTGAGTATTACTCTGCCGTAATAATTGCATGAGTGCTTCCAGTGTCACAGGTGATGTAGAAGTATTATCTGGCAATGGTGTGATGTTAGGGACAGTGGCCTCCCTTTCCTCCTGCTCCCCTGTTGCTGGTGACGTGGGCCGCCCTAACCTCTCAGCCACGGTGGTAGAGTGATCACTAGGTCCCTCCACACAAGTGTTCCCTGGTGAACCCCCTGCTGATGATGTCGCCGTGTCACTTCCTGAATTCCCTGTGTTATCGCAGTCTTCACACATACTGTCACGCCTACTCCTGAGCGAGTATGTGGGGTGGTTGTGTGCCATGTTATTATACTAGATTAGATACACTATGCAGGATCAAATGACAACTTGAAATAAGGTGTGACAACTCAGTGTCAACACACTCGGGCCCCACGTTTATGTGCGCCACTTTCTATACTATACTGCTGCTAAACTTATTCGGTGTGTTCTTACTGCTGGTGCCAGTACCATTAATAGTACTCGTTTATTTATATATAGACCCTTTTGTTGTGTGTGTGTTGTCGGGACAATATACACTGGCTGTCACTATTTTTCAAAATATATATATAGACATATATATATGTGTCAATGGTACTGTTATGCTCTTGTACTCTGACCCTTAGAAACATGCAAAAAAAAATGTTATTTATCATAAAACACACACTCTTGGACACAGGTAGCTAGGTAACATATATCAACACATAGGGATAGAATTCAGGTTTTTATTAATAATAAAAATTGCTATTCATCAGGGACAACTAACATATGTGTAGAGATAAAAATCAATATTAATATAATTAGATAAAAAAAATCACAGAAAAACAATCCTAACGATACTGAACATGACTCGTGGATATGCGCTTATGTAAATTAAAACATCAGGAAAACACGTAGCACACATGAATCGTTCAGAAAAGTTCGTTAGTGTATGTTCAGAAAATAAATCAAATGATGTTTTTACGGACGCATTCTTACATACCAGAAAATGTTTGAAATCATAGCACAATTAATAATTAGTATGATTACTGTTTATGTTTATATTTGGGTTCGTATTTGCCTTGACTTAACTCAGTTTATATGGTAGAGACACGAAACTTGTACTCCCATTTCACCTCTGGGTATCACAAAATAAAATAATAATTTAAATCTTGGAACTAATAATTCATGACGTAGTTCAGGATAATTGACACCTTTTACGTGAAAACTAATCAGTTTTTAGTCAAATCGGAGTTATTTACGACGAAATTACATACAGCTGGGTATGTCTATGGGCGATACAAAATGCAAGATCTTTACTTACAGATTTTCACTCCTAATAACATATCCGTCAGAATATGCCCTTATAATCTTACACATTATTTATTTATACGTCGTTTAAGCTCATCCTGAGTGTCGGATGGCATAATCTAGCTAGCTATATTTTAAATTTAAAATAGGCCTCGCGCCTTTGCGTCGGCATCAGACGCCTTCATACAACCAACCTCCTTATTAATTAAGACGTTCTAGACGCCTCACATCTAAAACACGGCCTCTCATTGGCCGAAACCAAAATCGGTTAGCGTAATTTACAATATAAATACCGTAAATAACACTCATTAATACAATTGAAAACACAGAAATGCGGTAAATTTAAAACGAAAATTTCCAACAATGAAAATTTCTTTAAGTAATACCCCGAATAAAATCATCGTTTATTCGTTAAGTTCATTAGTCCTTAGAGGGGTATACTCAATTGACTGTCCATATAAGTCCATTTCAGGTCATAGAGCATAGCTCTCGTAGATATACATAATTAATAAAAATATATTTAAATAACTTTTGCGGGCGAACAATATACAAATTAAATAATAAAATTTCATAATAATAATAATAACAATCAAAATAATAAGACTTTATAAATAATAGTATCATTAAAATAAGTCATATCTTTCTGTGCATTATGAAAATAGTAACAGCACAACAAAGAACATTACTTACCTGTAACAAGTTTTCTTAAAATTTATTTTAAACTAATATTTTTAGTATGTGCATATTTTTTATCAATATATATTAATCAAAGCATATAACAACTTTCAGCTGTACAATTATGTACAGAAACCTAATTTCTGAAATAAATATGATTTGGCAATTCCTGTTGTGCGTCTTTATTCTTACAATAGTCCTTTCCAAGAACTATGTTATCTATCTTATTAAAACAGTTAAAAAAATTTTTAAATTGAAATACAGACTAATTGTTTGGATAAAGTATTCTGTTAGGAAAAATTAAATAATTATCTTTAAAAATCTCTCCAAAAGCCATTTAGTAAATTAATGTATCATTGCTACTATATTTGATTTCTGGGTGATTTGTCCCTAATTTGCATTCTTTGAAATGTTGGGCCTTTAAGAAAAAAATTATATTAGAGAGTAAAACCATTTATTTATTTAGATTATTAACACTCTTCCACAAGTGTTGCGCTTCACACTGAAAGCTAAAGTCTGGCAGGCCTAGCAGCGAAGAGTAAGTTAGGTAACTGATGTCTTCGAACAACAGAAAGGCAGGAATGACTTACCTTGCTTCCAAGAATGTCTCTACATTCTAGCATTTAAGTTTGGCAACATGGCAGCCTGCCCCGTTTCTGTCAAGGGACTTGGAAGATTATCTTACCTGGGAATGCCCAAACCTAATAGAAAGAAAGATCGAACGTGGAAGAGAAACGGATATACGAGCGACCCTTGCTACCTGAACAGTACCGCCAGTGCAGACATGCGGAATTCTTCAACAGTCCAGAGAACCCCGTGCCGTTCAAGCTTTGCATCAGATCATATCAGATGCGAAGCTTTGTATCACAACAGAAGCTTCAAACAAAACTAATAGAAAATTTCCTGGTGAAGTCAAATCAAATATTTTATAGAGCTTCGATTAATTTGCTTAGTCTAAGCTTGGCACATGCCTAATAGCTGGCTTTCTAAATTTAAAGATATAGACTTTGGTAGTCTTAATTTAGTTATGTACTTATTGTTATTGATGTTATACATCTTACACTAGTCTTTTAAAGATTGTAGTTTAATTTACTTCCATTTTTTTTTTATAATGTTCTAAATGTGTTGTGAAGTTTTTAACTGTACTTACTTTATTTTTGTTAGTAGAAGTGCTGTAAAATAGCACTTCAGTGCTAAAGTAAATAAACTATTAACTAAAATAAATAATATTAGTACTATACCATCACACTTGTACATTTTCTTTAATCTGCCCATGAACAGGCAATGCCACCATCATAATTTTTTTTTTTTTTTTTTTTTTTTTTCAGTGAGCAGGATTGGTGGAAAGTGAGGCACTTGCAAAATGGAGCAGAAGGGTTGATTCCTCGAAATTTTGTTGCAGAGGAGAAGTCTGTGGAGAGTGAAGAGTAAGTGTTAGTGAAAGAAACATTTTTCCTTTTTTATACCAAGTTGAGTATTGGGACTCTAAACTTGACTAAATATTTAAACATCTTTGTTTATATATATTTTTAATTATAAATATGAATGAGAGATATAATTTATAGCTTCTTTCTGTTTTTATTTCAGTACAATGTTTCCTGTTTACATTTCACATTCCATGGATACATTTTCATATTGATTTTTGGAGGGTCAACATACAGTTTTTTTATTTCTATAGAGGACCTTATTACAATTTCAAATACCATTGCACGCTATATGAATTTTTCTTTTGTATTCCCTTTAAAACTACCTATATTGATGTTCAATAATCCGGCATAATCATCAATCTGGCAAGGCCGTGGTTCCAAACATGAAATACTTCTGACTGAAATTCTTGTTCAGCTAGCACATTTATTTCTCAATGCTTCCCAAATTTTTATTGCTGTCCTTTATAATGGTATTACCTTCCATTAGTACTATACCTAATAAAGAATATTTTGTCACTTTCTCATACCTAGAATTATTTATGAAATGTATACATTTTCTCTTGATTTTTGTGATCATAAAATTGGTGTTGGGAATCAGCTAAAAGAAAATAATAATAGTTTTATTTATTACTCCTTGTTGTCCTAAACCTATATGATAGGGTTTTGGAATATGATGTCAAAAATTGAAAGCTGATTACATACATATATACACATTGGGTAGGTAAATAAATATTGGCCTTAAAACTATTGCTGTTTAGTGTGATAGCATGTGCTGCATGAAAAGGAGCGTGCGTGTGTTCCCACAGCTGGTTCTTTACGAACGTGTCGAGGAAAGAGGCGGAGAAGCTGCTGCTCTCCGTGGAGAACCCTCGGGGAACGTTCCTGGTGCGTCCCAGCGAGCACAACCCGCAGGGCTACTCCCTCAGCGTGAAGGACTGGGAGGAAAACAGGGGCTATCACGTCAAACACTACAAGATCAAGCCCTTGGACAATGGTGGCTTCTACATCGCCACCAACCAGACGTTCGTCACCCTGCAGGCCTTGGTGCAAGCTTACACTAGTAAGTTTAGTGCCTCACCCTCCATGTAGATCAGCGATATAGTGGTGATACTAAACCGAGGGCCAGACTGACTCTCACTCACATGACTCACAGGCTAACCAAAACATACAACATGTAGCATGTCTTGAAGAAACAATCTAAGAAGAATTCCATCAAACATAATTTATTGTATTCATTTGAGAATATTGTTTTTTTGAACACACTGCTGCCAAGTTATTCTACACATGTATTGTCACGTGACGTGTCTTGAGTCTGGCTAGTGGATAGAGATCACTGGCCTTGATGTGTTTTGGTGCTGCACTTTAGGAGTTTGTCAAGTGGTTCAGGAATGGCTATTGGTATGCCGATAATCATTCAAATGATTTGGGTGCTGTAGCAGCTGCTTAACAGTGGGTCCTTTCCTGGAGGTGATGTTAGTCGGACTGGAATCCACCCCTTTGTGGCAAATGCTTACAAGTAGGGTTTCTCTTAGGTTTCCGTTCCACGAACAGAGAACACTCGGATACTATAGTTCACTGCGTTTATTGCCGTTGGTTCACTCGCACAGCCTCCCCTTACGCTCTGAATGGCCTTGGGCTAAATATATCTGTCTACTGATAAAATTGCTGCGAATGGCCTGGGACCGACTGTCTCCTACTAACCTGTTGCCATTAAGACACTGATGGCAGACTGTGGCTATGGCCTTTAGTTAGGCATATCCTTCTTCTGGACGGACTTCATTCTCTCTAACTGATTAGTGATGCATTCTCAGCACTCCGGACGTATCTCTCGATGACCGCTGCTGCGAGCGGTCAGGCGTCGATCTTTTTGCTGTGGTGAGCGAGCTCGACTGCTTTGTGGTGTCTCCCAACAAGACTGACTATAGCCGCAGCTGTACCTTCATATGCTTGGCCTCTTGGCTCTACCCTTTTGTACCGTGGAGGTCTGGAAGGCAGAATAATGCAATATGCACTCTTCCATGGGGATGATGGCCAAGCGACCTTAGATGGGGATGGGAATTTAAAACTGTGTACAATACATGCTCTTAGTTCATGCTAGGATGAAAAAAATTTGGCTACTGTTTGTAAAAACGTCATGCCAATATTAATAGGTAAAATTTTTGCCTGATAATTTGCATTTCATTTTCTGGTTTTGTCACAGCTGGAAAATAATTTTATGCCTATAGGCCTATTCTTGAAATTATTTATAAAGATGTGGAAATATTAAAGAAAACCATAATATACTATGGCTGGTTAAGCCAAGCCTTTAAATATTGTACTCTGTATTCATATTGTTTGATCATAATAATTTATGTAAATGGTTTATACTGGATTTTCAATAATTTTTTTCTAAGTTTTTTTACAAACATGTAAACATTCATCTTGAAAAGTTTTATTTTATTTTACTTAATCAGGATGTCCATATTCTGGAAAGTCAGGTAAGTTGAATTTGGTCAGGGAAAGTCAGGGTATTCACTGGGAAATGTCTTGCTCTTGTATGCAATCGTCCAGTCTTAGACACATTGTATATTCCATATAGTGCTTTAGTCTTTTAGAGCATTGTAAAAGGGCATATGCAAGGTTCTGTTTAAACTAGTGCAGCCTCAGGAATGGTGAAAGCTGGATTATCTTTATTTTTTCAGAAAATAGCAAAATAAGTAAATTATTTTTAAAAAATTGGTTATGGAAAAGTCAGGGAAATTTTTCTACAGGTTTTTGTTTGTAGACACCCTGTTAATGAATGATTTAACATCTTGTAATTTTGGCAACAAAAAAAAAACTGGCAGTAGTTTACATTTTTGGTTATTAATTGAAATTTTTTTTGTTATTAAATACTTGTGGATAAAACTAGAGTATATCTTACGCATAGAATAACAGTATTGTTTAGTAAGTAATTATGAAACATGAAACGGTAATCTTCGTTTTGGAGTAAAAATCAGATTGATTCATCTTTAGTTGTTTGTAAACAGTTGATGTTTTATTTTTTGTAAAGTAATTATTGTGATTGCATCTGTGACAGGTGGGTAATTTTCACGTCAAGTTGTATATTGGTGCCACACCTTATAATAATAACTTGTTACAGGAAATGCCCTGGGGCTGTGCCATGTCTTGGCTCGCCCATGCCCAAAGCAAAAGCCAATTGAAGTGGAGCTGTCATTCAACTTGAGGGACCGATGGGAAATTGACCGCAACGAGCTAGAACTAATACGACAACTGGGTCGTGGAAATTTTGGCGAGGTGTGGTATGGTGAGTGTTGGTCTTTACTGATATTTTATGTTGTTTTTTAAGATACTGTAGGTAACAAGTTTATAGTGGTGCATGCAATTACATTGTAATAAAAGTAAAATATATATAATTTTATTAGAAATAAAATATTTCTATTTCCTTAGTTGTATTAAGGCTACAAGGAGCTGATAACGTTTTTGTGGATGGCATGTAAATTTTCTGTCTTTGTGATAAGCCATCTAAAACCGTGGTGTTTGTTTGAAATTTAATATGTAATGTGCTGCTTTTGAGTTGAGAGACTTAATGCAGTATTTACAGTAACTAATTTTTTTTTTTTTTTTTTTTTTTTTTAAATTCTGATAGCCTGTTGATGCTTTTGTAATGTACTGTAAGAATATAAAATTGAAACCACATTTTATTGCGAATGCTTTTTGGTTTATTAGCAGCATGATCTTTAGAGAGGGACATACAAGGGTACATAAAACAGTGATTTTGAAAGGGAATTCACCATTGCCAGTTGTAAAAACCAACCCAGCTTTTGCTTGGAGTGACTTTGGAAAGTTGTGGGAATCTAAAAATCAGGGTTACTGGACTGGGTTCGAACCGGTGTCCTCCAGAAAACAAGTCCCAATATTTTACCTTCATGCCACCTTGCTCAGTGAAGCCAAAAATTTATTCAGATGGTGGTTTTGAATGCCTGGATCATTGTAGTGCATATTAAAAGATTTTTGCTCTTTTTTACACAGTTGGGACCTAGGTAGATAAAACTTTCAACCCTGAAAACAGCTATTCTATAAATTGAATTAAAATGATTACAATCACCATGCCAGTTCATACATACACAAAAGGATTGCTCATTTAATATTATAGGATAAAGTTAAGTGTATTCAACGTTATCTGTGCAGTTGTAGCAATTGTTAGTGAGACTTGTGGAGGCTGCAGCTACTCCAAGGCTATCACTGCTGCCGCAGGTACGTGGAAGGGCACGGAGGTGGCGGTGAAGACCCTGCGTCCGGGCACCATGTCCACGCAGGCATTCCTGGAGGAGGCGGCCATCATGAAGAAGTTCCGGCACCCGCGGCTGGTCAGGCTCTATGCCGTCTGCTCTGTGGAGGAGCCCATCTTCCTCGTGCAGGAGTACATGTGCAATGGCAGCCTGCAGGAGTTCCTCCGCAACTCCGCCCCCAACGCCCTGCTCTTCGGCGATCTTCTGTACATCGCCGCGCAGGTACGTCCACACTTGGAATCAACGATTTGCAAATAAAGTTAATTGCGAAAAATATTAGGCAACCGTGTGCAGAGCTTTAGGATAAACCACACAATTTGAAAAATGCTGAAGATATCAGAGTGGTGTCTGTTATGGAAAGCATTTAAGAACACGCTGGGGGTATAAGTAGTAGTTATGCTTACAGATTTTTTTTTTTAAATTTTTGAAGTTATGCTTCTTTAGGCACATTATGAAAAAATAAGGAATTTTTACGATACATGTGCACCATACAACAAATTTCCCTATATACATATGTGCTTTTAAATCTTATACTTTAGTGATTTATATTGAATACTGGTCAGTATAATTAAAAATATTTATTTATTGTGGATATTAATGATATAAATTGTGTTTATAAACCTTTTCAAGATTATTTATATAAGTGATGTTATATTACCGTATGTATAATGATGTCAGGTTGCTTGTAAGCTTCCATTGTTGCTGGCAAGGAGTTTGTCTCCTGGCCATTTTTATGGGAGTGTTTGTGAGGTTATGTTCCCATATGTATAATTTACTTGCATTAAAAATGATAAATTATTACATTATTATTTAATAAATAATAATAAACACACATTATTATTGATTATCAATATTAATGAAAGTTTATCTTTATTATTTTACTAAATCAAATAATTAATTTTATAACCATGTTTGTACAATAAAACCTTAGTCAGTGACGTAGCTAAGGTGACTGTGGCCACTGGCCAGAATTGAAAATGGTGCCCCCTCATGCATTAAAAGAGAGGGGGGAGGGTTCAGTAACCGTGAAACCGTCGCGGCGGCGCCCCTCCTGCTCCGGCGCCCCTGGCGGGGGCCATCCCTGCTACCCGCTTGCTACGCCACTGACCTCAGTATAACAAACTTGAAGGGACTGATTTTGGGTGTGTTTGTTATAATGAGGTTTCTTTAAAATTAGATGAATTCAAAACTAACAAGTGATTTGAACTACAAAAATAAATAGCTGTATAGTTAATAGAGTTGAATTCGGGATGTTAATGGCAAAAATTTTGCAGTTTAATGAAATGGAGAAATAGTTTACTTTGCTTCAAGCCAGCCTAAATGTTTTAGCTAGGTCAACCTTTTTGCCTCCCTGATCAAACGCATATAGAATTTTCAGTTTCGTGGTAAGAGATATTGCTTTCAGTTTTTTAGTCCATTATTGCACATAGTTTGTCCAACCTGATTTGCAAATAAACTAACTTATCCATAAAAACTAACCTCCAAACAAGAAAATATGTTAAGTAACATTTATTTTAACACAATTTGGAAACAACTCTTAAATTCCTGCAAATTTTAGTTGAGTAACACTTCCACAGAATCTAGATTGCATATCGGCATTCATTAGAAAAATCGCTAATTTTCACAGGACACAGATATAAAGTTGTGTTCAGTGGGAATTGTGATAAATTTCAAGGTGATGTTCGGAATTTTGATTAAAGTGCATTTTTTGTAAATGTTGGTACAATGTGTTCAACTTCACTAGCTTCAAAGTACGTTTCAGTACGTCAACATTTCTATGGTCAATCAATTGTAAGATGGTGGAATATATTTGCTGAAACATAATATACCGTATTTACCTGAATGCAAGACGATTATTTTTTCTCCCGGCAACGGTAAAATTTCACATTCGTCTTGCATTTGAAAATCTTGATTTTTGATGGTAGTTTGTCCCACATTTTTAGGCTAATACAATGTGAAATTACTTTTATGGGTACAGGCAATAAATAACTATTAACATTATAATCATTTAATGAAAAATACAGTAAAATTTCAAGCTAATTTGTACGCAAAAAGATTATAAAAAACATCTACGGTACTAGTCGCCATGCTTTGTTTATTTGCGCTCACACCATAGATAAAGTATGCACGAAAGAAGAAGTGAAACCTAGACTTGGGAGTTGGTAAACCAGGTCATTTCTCACGCTGAATTTTGTAGTACATGATATCTCCACTATGTTGCAAGCGCTATAACAATTTTAGTAACCCAAAGTGTTGTATACGTTTTAACAATGTTATTCTATGTAAACAAAATTGTTTATTTTCATTAATAAACAAATGCGGTAAATTGCGGGAACCTAAAATGGATAGTGTTGCAAGGCGAGGAACATCAAGTTCTTTTATAAAGAAAGGCTCTCGAACATATCACGATGCAAATTTTAAGCTCATTGTGGTAAAATATGCAGAAGAAAACAACAACATTGCTGCATCAAGACGTTTTGGCATATCCGAAGCAAACGTGCGACGGTGGCGGGGTTTGAAAGAGAAGTTGAGAAATGCCAACTCTACTCGTAAAGCTTTCAGTGGACCCAAAAAAGGTCGTTTCGGTGACATTGAGAAAACTGTAGTCGAATTTGTTTGTGAGAAACGCAACGAGGGGGTTGCAATAACCACTGAAATCATCAAAATGAAGGCCCGAGAAATGGCAAACAGTCTCAAAATACCCAGGACACATTTCAAGGCTAGTACAGGTTGGTGCGTGCGAATGATGCGCCGTTCAGGACTAGCTTTACGACGTAGAACATCATTGGCACAGAGATTGCCCTCTGACTTCAATGAAAAATTGATTGAATTCCAGAGGTATGTGATTGGCTTAAGGAAACAGCATTCCTATCTTCTTGGTCACATTGGCAACGCAGACCAAACACCAGTGTTCTTTGACATGCCCAAAAATACAACTGTAGCAGACAAAGGTGCAAAATCAGTGTTGGTGAAGACAACAGGAAATGAAAAGAATATAATTACTGTAATGCTAGCAGTGTTGGCAAATGGAAGAAAACTTCCTCCATATGTCATTTTACGCCGCAAAACTCTGCCAAAAGAAAAGCTACCAAAGGGACTCATCGTTAGATGCCAAGAAAAGGGATGGATGATGAATGAGTTAGTAATGGACTGGGTAAAGATTGTTTGGAATCGTAGGCCAGGTGCTCTTTTGAGGCAACGTGGTATGTTAGTGCTACAGAGCTGCCAACCATTACGGATTTTCCGTAATTATTACGGATTTTAACCCCGAATTACGGAATTACGGAACATCGCTGGTTTATTACGGAAACGAGGCTTTGTGCTGCGAGGTAACGGAGAAAATTCCGTTTCTGCTGTGCTTGTTTCGTGAACGCAGTTTGAATACATCGCTTGGTTGCACAAATAACGGAACTAGTAAGTGTGCGCATGTACGATGTACTGTCGAAATAAGTAAATTAATTCTCGTGTTTACAAATAATAATGGGATGGTATTACGTCCGTTGTACGATACAACTAGTACATATTCTCAGACTTATCGTTTGAAGGCTACTTAAATCACGATAATTTTTGTACGGTACTTTGGCTAACCTGTGTTGTTAATTTATTTCTTGAAAGCCATTTTTTTTTCATCATAGTGTTTTTGTCGTGTCTACAGACGTGAAATTTTTTTATGTTTTTCGATAGTGTTGTGTTCTTCAGTGCCGGTTTTAGAAATGAAGCGTGTGACAGAATAATGTGTATCTGGAAAAAAAAAAAAACACGCAAGTCTTCAGAGCTTTCGACTTAAATATTCAAAAGAATGGCCATGCTTGTCGTTTTCAAATGTTTGGAACGCCACGGTTTTGTAATGTATGCACGTGTGACTTTTCGATTGCACATGGTGGAAGGGATGACTGTAGACGGCATATTGAATCATAGAAACATGCAGAACATTTTAAAGCCGTGACGAGCAATAAATCTACTATATCTTCGTTTTTTCGCTACATCTGAAGAAACGAAAGTAACGAACGCAGTTATTGTTTACAAGTCCTTGTGTTTGTCTTGTTTGTTTACATGACATTTCTTATCCAACCAGGATAAAAAAAGCAAATAAAAAGACAGTTGCTTTAAAGTTTAACTTTGAATTGAAGATTCAAAATATCCAGTAAAATTATTAATATTTCTTACATATTCAGATGATTGTATTGTTCAAATATATTTTTTTTATTCATTAATTTGCATTGTATTCATATTTTTCTTTTTCTTTTGCATATTATTGTCCTTGTTTTATCTTGAGTGTGTGTTATAAAGCCCCAGGAAAAATTTATCGTGCATGATTTACGCGTACTTTTTTCATATACCTAATTGCCATTACTGATAGGTGTGATTTGAGGTTGGCAGCTCTGCTGCTAGATGCTTTTAGAGGCCACCTTACTCCACAGACCTCGTTGTTATACCTGGAGGTATGACCTCTCAGCTACAGGTGCTGGACGTTGTAGTAAACAAACCATTCAAAGACTGTTTGCACAGACAGTATACAGAGTGGATGATGTCTGATAAGCCGTTGACACCAGCTGGTAAACTGAAGAAACCCTCACTTTGTTTGCTGGGAGATTGGATACTGACAGCATGGAACAACATTTCATCCGATTCCATAGTAAAGGGTTTCCATAAGTGCTGCATATCCAACAATCTTGATGGATCTCAAATGATATCTTATGGGAAAATCTTGAAGGAAGTGAAACTGATGCCAGTAGTGAAACAGATGAATCTGAAAGTGACTCAGACTAAGTTAATATGTTCAAGACTTTGTAATGTATGTAAATAATTTTATTAAGTGGATCTTTCAAAACATAAAACAATATAAGTACAGAAAATTATCTTTTTCATGTTATGTAAAATGTTTATTTATAGCTTGTTATATACTATTTTCTGGTTTATAAAGGTTAAAAAGTTGACCTCGTCTTGCATTCGAGTTGTCTTGCAATCTGGTAAATACGGTATTTACTAAGTAAAAGAAAGAAAAAAAAAATGACAATTCTACAGAAATGTTTTGAAGAGTTTTTATTTTTCCTTCGCTGTAGTGAGTGTTTTTGGTGGAACCGTGATAAAATACTTCATTATTTAGAGGCTCAAGTACATAGGTTAATAGCATTTTTGCGGGATCTAACAGCTGATTTGTTACAATGTGGATTTTGTTATAAAGGAATTCGTTGTATGAGGTTTTGCTGTATTAATATTGAATACTGAGTTTATGTTAAAAATTTTTAATTTGATTGAATTTATACTTTACCAACCATTTTTATATCAATCCAGACATTTTATTATTTTTTTCTATTAATTATTTGCAAGCAAATTTAAATTAATTTTTTTATATCGCCAAGTATGTTTAAATTCTAACGCGTGCATATAAGTAAACGCACCCCCCCCCCCTTTTTTTTTTGCATTGCACTTATCATCTCGCCTCACTAACACAAATATACCCCTGAATAAGTTGGCCCCTCACTTATAAAGGTTTCTATATTAACTATTAAAACTAAAGCACATTGATGAAACACAACCAAAATAGCCAATCATTCAATTGATACCTCTCAAACTATGTTGACGATGCATGGTGCTCCAGATGCCTTAAGTTGATTCGGACGTGTCCATCATTAAATCCTGTTGATAGGGGAAGGTAATGAGCTGTGAGCTGTATACTCTGTTTCACCAAGACCAAAAAACACCACTGAAGAAACAGTTTTGTACTATCTCATTTTTATAAGCTCATGTTGTCTAATAATTGTAATGATAAAAATGAATAAAATGTATACCGTATTTAAAAAAAAAATAATGTAGGTTTTTCTTTCTAGGATTCTAGATTTACAATATTTTTCAAAAAGACTCAAATTAATTTTTAAAATGTTTTTTTTTTTTATATATCTTGCAAATAAAAATATTGCAATAATTTTATGATTTATTGTGACGAAATATATTTTTTATGTTTAAATTTCTAACTTTTAACTTTAAACATACAATAACTAACTTCTATCAGATAGTTTTCTAAACTTTCCCAAGTATGGATATGGGGGTACAGCAGATAGAAACACCAAATGAAATCAGGATGTAGACTGTGTGCATTAGCAAATTTGCATTAGAAAATTTTTGGTCCAACAGCTGTCAAAAGCTTGTGACATGGCAGGTGCAGGTGGAATGTGGTTGAGTTTGCAAAGCGTCACAACACTGTTCCAATGCAGTAAGTGTTTGATATTTCATAAGTATCTGTGTGTGTGCGTACACGTGCATGCATGCGTGCGTGCTTGAGTACCATTTGTAAAAAAAAATGCCCAATAAATTGTTAAATCTGCTGAATTTGACAGTTATATTGGCAAATGGTAAGCCATTGTAGGCCTTGTGCACAGTATCCACAGTTTTGTATCCAGTCAGAGGTTTCAAATAAAATCTGTCGCTGGATCCTGATTAAAACACAGTGTTATGTAGGAACATTCCCTACATCCACCACTCGTATAGAATATTCAAAGTATCTAAATTTGCTAGAAACGTTCACCCGTTTATTCATCAGTTTAAAGGTTTACAGAAAAATAAAGGTCTTGAATGCAAAATTGAAATATAGAGTTATTATTCTATTTAAATCATGATTACCCATTTAAAACCTCAGTATTCTGAATATTTATTACCATCCATGAAATGTTTTTAATTGGCCACCAGCTACAATGCTCTAGGGTGTTTGTTTAGCATTTCAGGAAACATTTTTTAGACATCAATAAATTGTTTATATCCTGAACATGTGAATATGAGTGATAGACCCAATAAAATCCTAAAATTCTAGAATCTCATATTTTAAAAAATTGAGATTTGAGGAAAAATATTCTAAGAAAAATATTAGAGGGAACTTAGTAAATTCATAAATTCAACCCTGACAAGTCTGATGTTTCAACAAGAGTGGCGGTTACCGTGTTACCGGCACGGGGACCCTGGTAAACTTTCTCCAGACAGGAGGTGAGGTCCTTTCTCAGGCTCCGTGTCGTTGGGGTAGCCCAAACAGGGACCTCGATGGCTGCAGGGGAGTCACCGGTCCCACTCACTGTAGCTGCACGACCACCCGGTTCTTTGTTCGGACGTGGTCAGGGCTCCCCTCTTTGGCCAACCAGACTAGGAGGGCTTCCTGCCTGTTTTATCCCCTCCGGTAGCAATAGGTAGAGACCGGAAAAATTCGCGGATTAATTTCACGATATGATAGAATCCAAACAACTGTACCTTTATATTGCTTCTCTGATTGGTTCACAGTTTATCTGAAGGACTTTGAGCCAATGAAAAACCTTCAACCAAAAAAGCATCGAATCGCAAGCGTCCCAGTAGACAGGTATCACGAGTCAGTAGCCAATGAGCAGCTGGCATTTGACCGAGTGTGTAGGGGATTATGGAGTCTATCCTAGAGGTCATCCAAAGCGCGAATTTTTCCAGTCTCTAGCAATAGGGCATGAGGGCAGGCGGGTAGAAGCTGGGAAGATGTGAAGTTAGGGGTGATTGCAGCTGCCAAGGTCCAGTCGACCAGACACACGGTGTGCTGTGGTTTTTAGCATCCCAAACTGACTACCCTGTCCTCAGGTGTCACTGCTTTCCTGAGCATACCAATGATGCTGGATACTTGAAGTCCTGCTCGAACGTAACAATGGCGGTGGATCTGCAGTCGACCGTTTCACTGAGCGAACCAATGTCGCTGGATATCCGGCCACTTAGAGGAACTACCCCACTGCTGTGTCAGTCAGTGGAGGGCGGGGTGTGGTGTGAGGGTCGAACTCAGGTCACCAGGATGTTTTACCTGCTCCTTCCCTCGAGATGGCCGGGTGCCGGTGAAGAACTTGAGTGGGTGACAGATATACAGCAGAATAGAATGAGAGGTAGTGCTCTACCCTACAGAGAGGCGTAAATATAGTGGTGGGACTTTATTTTACGATATAAAATACATCTGCCTCCCTCTGGTCAGCCTTAAAGGGTTACTCTAAAGTGCCCTAAACAGGCCCCACTCATGATCAGCGGACGTTGTCGGTTGCAGCGTTCGGAGGCGGTAGGCGTCGTAAAGCGGCAGCTGAGTGCACTCTTTGATACCGTCAAGGCTAGAGGGGGGTGTAGGGCGAGCTGTAGCAGAGAAGGGATGAAGGGTAAGGTGGCGGTCGGCACACCTCTGCTCACCCTGGCTCACCCCTCTTGCTAGGCTCTGGAGGGGTGGTGAGTTGCCAGCCTCCAGGCACCAGCAAGGTGGCGTGTGCATGTAGGGTGTTTTGGTGGGAGAACTGATGTCGGTGCCCGTTGATAGTGGCGTGGGCACGTGACAACGTTATTGACTCTTTATTTCCGTCAATCAGAAGGGAAGTTCTCTCAATGTCTTTTTTTTTTTTCCTGGTATGATGAACAAAAACAGAATTATTTTTTTCTTTAGCTACGTATTAAATAATACATTGAAAAAATTATTGAATTTTTTCAAATTCTTGTTAGTTATTACAGAGCTTAAGGCAGGAAATATCAAAATTAAAAAAAAAATAATAATAATGCAAGGGAGTCTTTCAGTACTCACCAGTGATGTGTAAGCATCTAACTCAGTAACAAGAAGATTAATGTATTTTCATGTTGCAAATAAACTTATAATAATATGTATCTCTGCACAAAATTTAACGTAGAATTCTTTAAAATAATGCCAAGTGTAATAAACATACAAAAATTGTGTTTTCAAATACATCTCTTGATGCCGGAGCAACTACATCAACTATTGAAAAATTTGATTTGCAGAGTGAAATGTTAAACTATATAATGAAATGGCTCTGATAAAACGAAGAGGAAAAAACTTGAAAAAATTCTAAACCCCGAATTTAAACCTGATTTTCAACTAGGAATTTTATTAAAATATTGCCCATCTTGTTAAAATTCATTAAACAGATGATATTATAATGTTTCCCTCTGTCTCTGTGAACTTTGTTTTACACCATCTGCCACAGATGGCAGCACCGTTGTGACACATTACCGTTCCATGTGACTTCTGTTCCATTCATGAAATGACTCCTACAAAATGCTGTATATCAAGTGGTAAGATGTTTACTCATAAAAAAAAATTTAAACTGTATGTATTGTAATGTTGCAGAACCCTGCCCTCCTAATTAAATAATTTTCTTTTAAACTTCTTTTTGTATAGGTAAATATAAATAAGTCAATGTTTTTAGAGTGGTGTGTATATTATGAGACAGTATAATCAGACTTTATGGCTTTTAATATATGTTATTTTCACTTGCTATGTGTTTTAAGAATGTACCTTGCATTTTAAGAGGCCGTGTCACAAATTTGCGCTCCTATCTATATCAATGTTATTTTAAAAGGCAGTTTTTCTCAAAGTCTATAAGAGGTAGGGGCCGGAAATTTTGCCTACTGAAAGTATACAATACATTTAACATAACCGCTTTTTTCAAATTTAGTTATCATATCATATATTATTTCTGTGATGAAAATAATATTATCAATATTTTGATTTGTCCAGATACATTGAAATTTTGCTTATATTTATAATTATTTAGCAAAAACTGAAAACGCCATTGAAATGTATTGCACATTACCTTTCGATCAGTGTCTTCATGATCATGATGGGTTTATAAACCTGGGTGTAATCAAGTCTTTAACTATTACATGACAACATTTATACTTAATAATTTGGAGATATGCCTTTTCTATCCTCAGCCCCTGAGCTTTTACTATCTGGTCTGGCGACCGACCTGACACTCTTCAACCACCCCAGGGGTCTCCGATTGCACATCTTATCAAAAAAAAAAAGCTGTTCGTTCATTTGTTTTTGTGTTCGAGCGAAGGTTTACTTCTCCATAAGTGCCACAGACTTCACACATTTATGCCAAGGGAATATTCCGCTGATGTGACGCCATACGAATGTATTATTTGCGACCATACAACTTTTTTGTTTGTCATCGGGAAAATGACGCCGCAGTTTGATTTTTTGTGGTGATATAAAATAAATTTTCTTGCTAGGGAATGTTCATTTTGAATTGAGCATTTTTAAATGTCAGCGTAGAATATGCTTATCTGCCCATTTTGTTTCTTTCCATAATAATGAGTAAAGTTAACATTGTCATAGACATTTTATTATATTCGTTTGCCGTCCAAGTACAAATGTCACACTATATCGCACGTAATTATATTTTTTACTAATTTGTTAGTTGTCATTTTATTTAAGTTATAAATAACAGTAATAAAAATTATTTTTTAATAGTCCAGAATAGAGATTGAGTTATTATTCATTTAATAGGGGTTTAAAATATGGTACTACATACATATTTATATTATCTTGTTGTCTTCTTTGTAACTTTACTGGAAGAATGGCATTTGGTATGTATGTTAACTCACAATGAAAATACTTCAGAAGTACTCAATTAACAGTGAACAACCTAGGGCCTATACTAATTTCATTATGTTCATGAAATATAATTGATATTACTAATAATGAACTGTATGTGTTTTGCGTAGAGATATCGTACGAACTGTATGTGGTACAGACCAACATTAGCTAAGACTCTGTAAATAAGTAATTTCAGTTAATGTGTAGAGAATATTAAAAGTTAGAAATAATGATATATATATAAAACAATGCAGAGTTATCAGCATAAAAATAGAAGTTGTTTTTACGTAGCGCCTACTGGAATGTATATTTTGTGTTGAATTATGTGGTATGATTAGTATTCTCTTATTGTAAGTGTGTTTTGTTAAAATCTTATAAAACATCACTTACTGTTCAAGGATTTTCATTTTTTTTGTGATGATCTTACTTAAACAAGTTTTAATTATATTACACATGTATATTTTAAAATCATTTTAATGTATACTTATAGAATTGTAATAGGCTTTATACGGACTCTCACGATGCATGTGAGCATCTATAATTAATAGAGACCGGAAAAATTCGCGGATTCATTAGGCGATAGGCTAGAAATCAAATACATATACCTTTTAGATGATTTTGCTATTGGCTTACTGTTCATCTGGACGAATCTCAACCAATTATAAAACACCAACCAAAGATGGATCGAATCACAGACAAACAAGCTGAGACGACTAACAAGTCAGCAGCAAATGAACTGCCGTTATTTGCCCGAGTGTACAGGGGAATGTGCAGTCTATCCTGAAGGCCGTCGAAACCGCGAATTTTTCCGGTCCCTAATCTACATCAATATTATGGCCGTTTCACAAGATCAAATATTTATTGAATTCAATCTTTTGCATTCATTGTACATGATTTTCGATATGTACATTAAATTCAATACAAATTGAAGATGTTACTCAACTAAGCTTATTCTTATTAACTTATAAGTATTTTGTTTGTTCAGTACATAAAAGTAAAAGATTCGTTATTATTTAAATAATGAGCATCTTTAAGCAATAACGTTTTCAAAATATTTACATAAACATAATGGAATATATTTTTTAAATACTTTATATCTACGATCACATCAACGGCAGTATTATGTAATCAATGAGGTAATGAAATATCTTGAAAGGATATTTTCTTCTCTGTAAAGTAAATTTGTAATGCAGCCCTCTTAATGTTAGTCTTGTGAGTTATTTCGTCTTCTAATATGCTACAGCAATGTATAAAATTAAGTTTTGTTAGTTTTTTAGTCTTGTGTAATGTTAAAGTGTAATGTGATAAATTCAATAATTTTTTTGTAAGTTCGTATTCATAAAGGTAGGCTACATATCGTATTAAGATAAATAGTAATATTTGTAAATTTAAATTCTTTGAAACAACGTCGATAAGAGGTTCACCTACCTCTGTTAAACTGTATGATGGTGCATTGTAAAAAATTAGGTAGTCTGACTTAAGTGAGATTGTATTTAGATTGTGTGTGATGCATATGCAATATATAAGCATATGCATTTATGTTATTATCCTTTTAAAACGTTACATGATGAATTTCGTATACTTTTTAATGTCAACTAACATTATTTTTCACGGACTATTACATCCAGATAAAGAATAATTACCACATGTTTAAAGATTAATTGTATTCCGATACGTTTAAAGTATTAAAATTTTTAGTTTTAGTTTTAGATACGACTCATACTACATTTGTTAAAGTGAGGTTTCTTGATTCTGAATCCCTGCATCCGCAATTTCCTAGTGAGCCGCCGGTCAGATTGTCATCCTCTTAGATTGTCGAGGAACCAGATACATTTTTCGTCGAGTAAACTCGAGCTGTCAACCGTCCCACTAATCCTGTGATAAGGGTATAGTAGCTTTATCACGCGCTGCGGCTACAGTTCCTTCGGTTGAAAAAGCCACTAAATCTCACTGTTAAAAGAGAGAACTTCTAGAGCAGAATATTGGAAATAAACATTTACTGACACGGCCTCTTAACGGACATTTTCTATCAGTACTATTTTTTATGTAATTATTCACAAATGAGCCGCTGTACTAGATTTTTGCATGTTTAGGCCTACTTTTTCAGATTATTTCTAAATGATTCGTATTATAATTATTATTCTTAATTTTTATTAACGTGTTGTAATATAATTATAAATCACGGGACTGTGTCTGGGCTGGAGTGATGGTTAGAAAGAGAGGCATGAGAGGCCTGTAAGTGGAAGTGAGAAAGAAACAGTGCTTCCCCGCCAACCGAGATAAAGACGGTAATTTCCCTCCTGTATGGGAACTGAGTGATAACTGCTCTCTCACGGTGTGGGAGAGAGAACGAGAATGGGAGTCCCCGATTTCGAGGTGAAATTGAAAAGAGACTGATCAGGGGAAGCCCAGAGTTCTGTATGTAAAAGGTTTTTTCATGTATTGTAACTTGTTCTGTGATTGGCTTGTATCTGTAAGAGTGAATGGAGCGTGCGTGTGATTGGTCGGTGAGGTCATGTGACGTCTACTCCCTGCGTGGAGGAGACGAGTTCATGAGATCACCAGTCGTCTGTCGAACGCTGGACGAGTAGGTCGCGTTCGATGGCTTCTCGCTAAATTATGTAATTTACGAATAGATCATTTCACGTTGGTGGTCGGAGCCAGGCCTATATTTAAATCAACCTAATTGTCTTTTTTTTCGTTTTTTGATATAACTGAATTAGAAATTGCGGCCACCTTCGTAGGCATGTTGGCTCGGGGCGGAATTCGTTTTCGCTGGGTGCGGTTCTCTTCGAGGTCGTCCTGCAGCAGTAGCTGCGCTCAGTCGCCGTCAGTCGCGATGCAGCGCCACCTCCTTTCATTTCCCCTACTCCCACTCTAGGTGTCTTGTTCCCCCTCCACCGCCTCTCATCCTTCCCCTTTTTTCCCTCTAGATTCAACACTAGCGACATCTGTGATTTTAGTTCTTTTTAGAGTATTTAAGCGGGCTCTCAGCTCTCTATAGTTGCTGTCTGCCCAGTAGGTCTAAGGGGACAGTCCGCCGGTTAGCGCTAACGAGTTACGTCTACACTCAGCGTCGTCATGCTGCCCGAATACGGACTGACCGTCATGAACCTAGATTCGTGTTACGTAGATCTTGAAACCGTAAATCCGCGGCATAACATTTTGCAAAGTAAATGCTGGTAATAGTGACGGCGATCGCTGAGTGTTGGGCCCGCCATTATTTGTATGCAATTTATATTGTTAGTTCGGCTCTCTACAACTGCGTGTTGTGCGCCAGCACTATTTAATTTAGCTTGCTATTTCGTTATTACTCAGACGTTAGCGCATAGCCGGTGTAGGTAACATATACGCTTACATATTTACGAGAACACTGTAAACCAATCCCTATGTACGTTAGGAACGTTTCCGCAACATGTTACGTATAATCATAAGGGAATATGCATTTAGCATTGGGTCTACACATAGGCGGACATAGTTTTGCTTATGCTTGTTGTAAAGGAAGACATTAAAGAGCAGTTACTATTACCTTGTGCCGTAAAAGTAAATCAAATATGTACAACATTCGTACTTAGTAAATGCACAGCATTTAAAGAGATATATATATATATAGGTTATACCCAAATTGTAAAGATTTGTATGTAAAGAAATGATGCTGTTAATGGTTGTAAATACAAATAAACTTATATTGATGATAGACGCATGTATTATTGAAGCACCATATAAACAAGATTTAGTTATACACACAACAATGGCCCATGCTAAGGGATTTTAAGATCTCATTATTGTTCTTTGTAATCGAAGCACTGGTAGTCAAACTGCAGTTTTCTGGCGTTTGGCTGCAGTCCCATTTTCTTGTACTTGCAGTAAAACATTACTGAAGGACTCAATCTACGCGATTATTTTACGGTAATTTCTCGTCATGCGAGCTACCAGCAGTTGTTCGACGGGCAGATGTATGTGGACTGAATGAGTAACTTCTTTTGAAAGTGTTTGGAATCGTCTGTGCAACATTCTATTAAAATAAAATAAAAACATCAAAATTTGCAATCGGCGTTGAACTGTTTATTTTTGTATATAACGAAACGTTATAGTATATATGCTTGATGTTATTTTCATTATAGCATTTGAATTGGTAATTGCAATACTAATTTTTTAATTGCAATTTTTAATTTTTATATCTTTTGAATTACTAATGATTCAAGTGAGCATACTTAAAAAAGAGTTTTTATGTTGCCGTCGTCCGGGGTCTCGGGCTCGAGTCCCGGTGCGGCTCCTAGCGGGAATGGCTGTTGTCGATGTAGTGTTTCCGGGTGGGCGCCAGACTAGCTCTGTTTCTAGTCGATAGGTGGGTCGTGGGGTCGGTTGCCCTGCGTGGCCCACTAGGACCGTCGGCGGTGTTGCGTGGGATATGAGGAATTCCCTACTTGGTGGTGATTGGGAGTCGTATGGTTAATTGATTAGGCACTGGAGTAGTGCAACAAATGACGTGCGTCGTTTATTCATGCGACTGTGGGTTTGGTGTAATACCGTTGATTACACACCACATCGTACAGAGGGTGACGTCACACAATACAGAAGTTACACAATTACACAAAGTTGTCTGAAAAGTTACGTAATAAGGCGTGACACAAGTTTACAAAAATGTTACGTGATGGTGCGTTGCACAAGTTTACTGAATGTTACGTGGTGGCGCGTCGCACAAGTTTACTAAAAAAACGTTCCAGGTTCAAGGCGTCGCACAAAATTACTAAATGTTACGTATTAGCGTGGCACTAGGCGGTTCTGAGCCTGGTTACCCAAAAGAGGGGTGAGGGCGATTGGAGGCGGCCAATCCCGTATATCAATGTCTCGAGGCGGTGTTCGTGTCCACTGTAGTGGAGCGCGGACCGCAGCTAAATTCGTCCAAGTTCCCTTACGGGGTCGTGTCAGCGCCGGGGCGACTGGTTTTAGTTCAAGTTCTGTGGTTCGGGAGGCGGCCCGTGCCGTATGCTGAAACTACTCCGCAGACCAAGTGTGGTGCAGGGGGTTTTAAAAGTTATGCGGCCAGATTAAGTCCTGGACCAAAAATTGGACCGGGTACGCACTGAGAGATTAGTAAAAAGAGGTTTCGAGGAAGTGACTATAATTACCAGAAGTGAGTTCAATGCAGACAATGGATGATGTCTCTCCGTGGGACGTGCGTCCGCCCCGGTCCACGAGTCGTGCTGTACTGGCGTGATGTCATGGCGTCCGGCCGAGGCTCTGTGTCCCTCGCGCCAGGGTTGACCTCATTACGTTATTTTCTGATGTGACACGTTAATAAGAGATTTTAAGGGCGCTAAATTCCTACATTAATTATTAAGGCTAAATTAACATTACTCATCCCTTCTAAATTTAGAGTTAGTATGTTTACGAATTATGTCTTTTAAATTGTACGTCACACCAGAGACTGTTCGTCTCTCGCCGGGCTGCTCCGGTGGGGGGTAATAACGAAACACAAGGGGTTAATAATTATGTCACATGGGTTAATTAACTAATCTAGGCAGAAGGCCGCCAGGGGAACACTTACACACGTATCGACACCTTTACACACGTGAGTGCCCGGGCACTCCTACGTCGCACTTTCGTTAATCAACTTTTAATTTATACGTAATATTGTTTAATATCTGTGTGTGTTTTAGCAACGTGGTCGGCTGTAATGTCGGTCTGTTTATTAGGGGGCCGGGTTCTACCTTGGTTGCTGGTGGCTCGCCTGACTCGGGTGGGCCATGGCTAGGGGCGCGTTCCGTTAGCGGGGTCGGATGCTGGCGGTTGCAGGTCGGGCTTTAGGGTGGCCTTTGGTCGGACGACGTCAATGTTTATGAATTATAGAAAAAATCTTAGAGTTTTTTCTTCTCTTTCACAGTTTTCTACATTACATAGAAAAATGTCCCTATTATTTATCACATTATCTTCACTTTGAATTGATTTTCTTCTTATTTTGCACTGTTTTAAATACATATATAAATTTGTGTTTCAGTATGTTCAGCGTTACTATAGGTGTGTTAAATATGAAAAACCCGTAAAAGTCAAGGAAGTCAAAAGTGGTCAGGGAAAACCTTGAAATGCCAGGAAAACTTTAAAAGACCAAAGAAAACTATCAATTACCTGAAATAATAATCTGAAATAATAATTTCCTTTAGCACTGTAAAATTCTATATGTCCATAAAATAATTTTGACAAGGTGAGTAGTAAGCATTACGTGACATAAAAACTATACTATAAAACATAAACAAACCATACAAACTTTCTGGCTTAAAATAGCAAAATATCTTGTATTTTGTGTGCATAATGGTTGAAATATCATCTATTTAAGGTGCATGCCTACTTTGTGCAGAGCTTCAGAAAAAACTATGTGATTTAAAATGTGCTCAAGATATCGTAGTTGTGTCCATTTACGAGAAACATTTGAGGATACACTGAGGGGGATGAGTAGTTCTGTTTCCGTATTTTGTTTATAAACTGTACTTTTAGAAGCATGAAAAAAGCTAAAATGCTAAATGCATGTTTTCAGAATAATTTGTAGGCATGAAATACCCGGTACAGATTCTTGAAAGTACTCAAGGGACTTGCAACACACATGTATCATCTTTTCTCCACCATATAATGTTACGGTTACCACTCAAATATCATAGTTTCCAATGTAACAACCCAGGTTACTGCCCTTTCCACTTGTTAAATGGTTTAATTAACGATTTATTATGTTATTTCAATTTCTCTACCATGTTTAGGTTGTTTAATATAATTTATATAGCAGCTTTTTATTCCTTTTATGAATTATTATGTGTTTGCCCGTTGCCATATGGTTTATGATAGTAATGCACATTATTTCATTCTTTCTATGTTTTCTATTTGCTTACTTTATAGTGAATAAGCCCTAAGATCCTATTTTTACCTGTGTGTTTATTTGTGTGATTACGTTTTTATGTTTTTTGACGTATATTTTAATGATTGCTTGATTTTCTTTATTCATTATTGCATGTTAACATAATTTTCTTATGTTTTTTTCTCATCATTGTTCTTTGTGTTGAATGAGCTGATGCAATAGTTGGCAGACTGCGTAAGAATGAGAAAGAGACAGCGAGTTCAATAACCATGATAAAGGACTATGAAGTTCATCGGGTTGCTGTTGCCATGCGCTAGGTTTGGCTGGTATTTTTTCAATGTAATTTTGTGATTGGTTTAAAATGATTTTGCCATACTTAGTGATTTTTTCTTGTAATATCTGTTGAAAAAGCCTCTTTGTGAGGGGTAGGAAATTTGTATACTGCTATGGTTTTGTGAGGGATGTGTTGTGATTGGTTGGAAAGGTCACACATCAGCCACTTTATTTGGGTGGATAAGGCTGCATAGCTTTTGAGGGCGTACCGGTGTTAAGGTTTGAATACTGGTGGAAAATAATGGGCACCACCACGTGAGTGGGCACGTGGACCCGGCGTGAAACTCTAACTCAGGGCGTTACGTGGCCCGTGTGCGGCGAGATATTAGCCCTCCTGATTTTTAATGCAACACCTGTTCCTAACCGAGCCCGCTCTCAGCGTCGGGCACGCTTCTAATTAACCGCAGTGGGCTCTTAGGGCGTCCCACACGCCGCTGACTGGTTAAGGACCCACGTGGCCCCCCCGAACACAAAGACACGTGACTCAATTAAGTTGGTTTTTATTTACTCACGTTACACGCCCTTATACAATCCTTCCGTGATACTGTTATAAAACGCCCGAGGCACGAACTTCACGCCAAACACTATTACCGTTAACATCCTAGCTATTGCGTGCCCCGGGTTATTATTGAAAATAACATAAACTCTTTACAAAAATTAGCACCTCACATCCATGACCAGACCGTCTGTAATTATTGCTTATATGGTAGAAAACAGTTTAAATCAAGTTACATGCTAGTTCCTCCGTCGCCCGCTAGGGAGCGTCCTTGTCCGTTCTTGCACGTATTTTACTACAAAAACATCATAATTTAATTAAACAAAAGACACTCACATACATAGCCGTCGTAACACTATTTTGGGGCGAAAAGAAAAGGATTACAATACTTATTAATATTAATACATATAGTGGTGCGGCGCACTGCTGCTAAGTGCTCTCTTGCCGGGCTACCAACACACGCACACACGCACACACGCACGCACAAGCGGGGGGTTTGAACGGAGATGGTGGTGTTTGGGCGGTGGCATATCGGGCTCAAAGGGGGCAGCAGGCCCGGACGACGTCACTTTGTTAATTTGTCAGTGTCTGTACTGGTTACTGAGAGGTTGCATGTTGGGCGGTGGCTCACTGAAAACACATGATGTCCACTCTAGACCAGATATTTTAAGCTAGCGGAGGTGGTCTGGAGTCACATTATGCTTTGCTAAGACGATGACTGCTCCTTGCACATTCATAAACACAGAAAAAAAAATTGTCTTGTCAACAGTAGCAGGTTTTTAGGTATAAAATTCTGTCTTACTCTCTCTCAACACAATACTCACTGTTTTAAAACCACTATGAAACACATAGTAAAATTATAACTATATAAAGAACATTCAAATACAAAAAAATAGACTACTGAAATTCATACTTACATGCATAATAACCTAGCCAGCCAAGTGAAAGCCAGTAAAATTATAGTCAAGAGGCTTTTATGAATAATAAATATAAAAATTCATTACAAAAATATTGCTATTATTAAAATACAAATATAAAAAGCTAGGTCACTCGGACCTTGAAACTATATACTAATCAGCTGATCCACCTGAATGACAAAACGTATGTATTCATCTAAAAAATACTGGGGAGGGCAGGGTCTGGCAACTTTACACCGTATGCACGACAAGAAGACTGTGTGCCAGTCCACAGCCTTGCGCTTAGAGACGACACCGCGCTAGAAGCACCAGCAAGCATTGCACTTATCACCCCACCTCACTAACACAAATATACCCCTGACTAGGTGGGCCCCTTAATCAGAAATTACTGGACGTTATTTTTTTTGTCATAAAATGCTGAAGTTGTGCAGGAACCATGATGTTTCACTATGTTTGGTTGTTCCTGACAGGTTGCGAGTGGCATGCAGTACTTGGAAGGTAAGCAGTTGATCCACAGGGACCTAGCCGCCAGGAATGTTCTGATCGGCGAGAACAACATGGCGAAGATATGCGACTTTGGTCTGGCACGCGTCATCGAGGATGATGAGTACTGCCCCAGGCAGGGTAGGTCACTTTGCTTTGCCCTCTCTTGAAGCATGCTTGTGCATCGTGCATGCCTGTAGCAGTGTACTATAGAAACAAAACAATGTCTATGTCAAATTATATTCTCAAGTACAATTTGTTTCATTTTAAACACAAATACGATCTGGATTTGGCTTGACCTACAGATGAGCTGTCTTCTCAACTAATGTAGTCTTACACTAATAATGTGATAAAAAATTGAATGCTCAAATTATAATAGTAGTGCATCCAGAAGGTTACAGACTATTTATTTCTCTAAGAATATAAATAACTAGGGCTGGGCGATTCCACAGATTTCATTTCGATTCGATTCCGATTCAAATTACTGTAAAAAAATTGACATTTCGATTTCGATTCGATTCTTTAATTCTAGAGCAAATGCATAAGGTAAACAAGTGTAAAAAAATTTCTAACAATGTAGGCAAACATTCTTTAGTCTTTAGATATATATTCCTCAACCAATATTACAGATATTAATTACCCTAATTTCTTACAAATTTGAAGATAAATTCCCTCTAAACTGGTACTATGAAATAGTATACATTTCTCAAAAGCATACCTACAATTATCCATAAATAAAACAAATAAGAAATCAATTATTTCATTATCATTGACACTATGTTATTGCTAATTAGCATTTATGTTTTCATGTAAAAACAATAACTGTTCAACAACATCAGGCGAGAGACATTGCCTTCGAGATGTTACAATGTTTCCAGCAGCAGAAAACAAACGTTCACTGGGAACTGATGTTGCGGGAATGCATAGAAATCTCCTGGCAGCAACTGACAAATATTTGTATACAGTCTGGTTTTCTCTCCACCAGCCATATGTGTTAATATGTCTTTTCTCAACAGGTTCACTGAGGTATCTTGATATCTCATGCCCCACTGGATCACTAAATGCTTCAACAAAACATGATTCATTCTTGGCACATTGTTCCTCAAAATTATTCCAAATATTTACAGATGGCCCAGGCTGACATTCAACATGTCCTGTCTGTATGGGAATGCACTCTGCAGGCACATTAACATTCTTCGGAATATTAAGCTTTATAAAGGCAATTGCCTTTTCTCGTTCGTGAGCTTCAAGTAGAACTGCTTTAAACCTGGGGTCAAGAATTATGCCTGCGACATATTCTCCAGTCAGTTTAATATCTGCAAACCTTGATAACATAGCCTTAGACAGATTCCTGGCAAACGAAATTCCATCTCCCGACTCTGCTTTTGATACAAAACAATGTAGCATATTTCTTATACCATCTATGATGGGTATAATCATTGAAATTGTTGGGAAATTCTGGCTACTGAATTCAAGAGTTGCATGATTTAGAGGTTCAAGAACCTTAACTAGACCTTCAGCTAGTTTCCATTCACTAGAATTCAAATTGTCAATGGAACCAGATGATGCAGTTTCTGCTGAAATTGATTCTTTTTGTTCAACAAGTCTCTGCAACATGGCAAATTCACTGTTCCAGCGAGTGTCAACATCTTGAATTAACTCGTGTTCAGGTTTTTTCATTAAAACTTGAAGATCGTGGAGTCGTTGACGGGCTTGTGTGCTGCGCCTGTAGTGCCCTACAATTGCACGAGCTTTCTTGCAAAGGGGCTCAATTCCAGGCGTTTCTTTCTTTGCATCATTGATTGCCAGTTGTAACGTATGGCCCAGACAACTGAAAGAAGTCCAAGGTGGCTTTGACAATGCAGACTTGATGTTTCTGGCATTGTCCGACACAACATATACTGGTAGCGAGCTTGGAATGTTATACTTTTCAAACATTTCAGTTAAGGTATGTGAAATTGCAGTACCAGTGTGTTCACATGTAAATGGAGAATTTCCCAGTGGCGGCCTAGACCTTCTGAGGGGCCCGGATATCTTACCAGGAGGGGCCTGAATGGGGGTCTGGCAGAGGGAAAGGAATAGCCCCTGCAAAATTTGAAAATTAAACGGTGAAGGTACGAAATCTTTATCAATGTAGTGTGCTGTTAATGATAAGAAAGAATCATTACTTCGTGAAGTCCACATGTCTGTGGTTAAAGCTATGGAATTTACTCCGCCGTCAATGTCTGTTGCCAGTTTTGTTTTTATTCTTTCAAGATGATGTTCATAAAGATCTGGAATTACACGCCTTGCAAATGTTCTGCGGTCAGGCATGCTATATTTTGGTTCAACCAGTGACATGAGGTCTCTAAAACCTGTATCTTGGACCATGCTGAATGGTTGAAGATCTGTTGCCAACATTTTGCCTATTGCACTGGTAATGGAAACTGCTCTGGGATGATCGTTTGGATATTTTTCTAGCCTAGAAAATGCAGTTTGCAATGTCTGCTGGACATTTTTCTGTTTGGGTACAGATGAAGATGGAAGTACCACAGATTTCATTTGAGATTGCAATTTTAAAAATTCTGAATATACGTCAGTGTGTTTTGCGAGATGTTTAGCCATGCTGGTTGTGCTCCCATGAACTTGTTTAAGTTTGTTGCCACATGTTTTGCATTTTGAATGCGTTTCTGACACTTTTTCGTAAAATTTCCAAACCGCACTTCGACCTTTAAATGCACCTTTCACGTTTTCACTCATTTCTACAATCAGCACAAAGGTTGTTTTCACACTAGAAACTCAACACGGTATTGGACGTGACAAAATAAAATAAACATGATGGATCATTTCTCATTTCCACAGTACTAACGCTCTTGCATTTTCCATTAATGTCGTCGGCATCTGTGATACTGCAGTGAATGCATATATGTTAAGACAAAGAAAAAGAACACAACTACCACATGTGTAGCTATCAAACTTCCTAAAATAAAAAAAACGTATAAAAGCGGAACCCGTAACCAAAACAAAGTGGTTATCACAGATATAGTGCAACAACTGCACAGCTTCGATGGAAGAATCAGACTTTTTTATGTCCAAGCCGTGGTACTGAAGTCTGCCACCATTAGCGCTCAAGTTGCAGATGATTTGGCAGCCATTTTGTGGAAGTGTTGCATGCACGTCGGTATCATATCTATGAAGCTAAGGTAGTGTTTATTTACCGCTTTCTAGGGATGGGAAATATAGTTCTTTGGAAAGAACTAGTTCGTTCGGAACTAGTCACTTCAAAGACTAGTTCTTTAGGAACCGTTCTATTGAACTACATCGGTCGCGGACTGTATTGCGGTTTCCAAAATATTCCATACCTACATGACACCAACACAATCGTTACAGACTTTTTGTTTTATGGGCATTTCTTTTTCTATAAATAAAAGAGGCACACAGTAATCCGATGCTTGTAAACAATATCTCCCATTACAAATGAACGACTATCATATTGTTTTTCTTTCACTCAATTCTTACATTTTTGAATGTGTATTAATTTATTTTCTGCAAGTAATGTGCTTATTTTCACATGTGTACAAAACAAATTAATGGTATAATGTTTTCTCATCTGTGACAACCTAAGCTGATTTTTTTCGTATTGGGTAAGTTTTATTATGTTTCTTTAAATTTTAGTGTAGTTTTGTAATGTGTGGCCTATGTGTAATTAAAGTTTAATTTCAGATTGTATAGGCTATCTGAAATTTTCACGTAATTACACTTATTTACGTAACACGTTTTTTAATGCCAAAATGTAATGTAAATGTCTAAATAATATTAGATAAAAATTAAGAGTTCACGATCGTCAAACGATAAATCATTGCGCAAGAAAGAACGAAACGAAAATAATGACAGACAGCCTAACTACGCAATTAAATAAACTTACTGTGTGAACTATCTATGTCTTTGAACTATCTAGTTCAGTGTGTATATGTACTCCCTTTCTCTTCGGTCTTCGTAGTTCAGATCAGTACTTAGAACTGACGAAGCGATGGGGAAATATAGAAAAAGGGTGGGGGGGGGGGAAGAGACCAAATAAAGAACAAACGTAAGAGAGGGAAGAAAGCAAGAAAGAAAGACGTGGCATATTGTTTGACAGCGTTTGATGATGGGGGGGGGGGGGGGGGGGGGGGGGGATCTTTCGCGCATGCGCAGTAAGGACCAAACAGAGTAGGAGACGAGAAACACGCAAAGAACGAAAGAACGATTGTTTTTGGTAATAGCGAACTAGTCACCTAGGGATCTTTCGCGCATGTGCAGTAAGGACCAAACAGAGTAGAAGAGGAGAAACACGCAAAGAACGAAAGAACGATTGTTTTTGGTAACAGCGAACTAGTCACCTAGTTCGCTCGTCAGAACAGTTCAAAATGAACTGGTAGTTCGCAAACTACCCATCCCTACCGCTTTCGGTGATTGAGGTTATATTCACAGCCCAGAAATGAAACTTATTGGACGATTGGTTCGTAAACTTTCCAATTGCATAATTAATGTGTTTCTCGGCCGTTTGTAATGAAGATAATTTTTTTCCAATTTTGAACAAAATGAGTGTTGTTATTTAGAGGATTGGAGGTAAAAATTGCTTATGAATCATGAGTGTTTGACAGAAGTAAAGTTCGTAGATATGAAGAACGTCGCTAAATGGAATATTCGTTGAGGATTTACGTGCATAAAAAGTTTATGTGCAATTTAACGGAATGTGTGGAAATAGTCACCATGCAAATGACCTAGACAAAGTTCGAATTTTTCGAATCTTAATTTTAAAGAAGAAACAATTTCGATTATTTACGGAATCGAATCGAAATCGTAATTTTCGATTAATCGCCCAGCCCTATAAATAACTATTGGAAATATTTTAAATATTCATTTTAACTAAAAAATTTCCCACCGGATAAAGATGTGTGCAGAAAATTTTAAAATAACAATTGTTTAATTTTTTTTTTTTTGCAGGTTCACGTTTTCCTGTCAAGTGGACAGCCCCAGAGGCGATTGTGTATGGCAGATTCTCCATCAAATCAGATGTGTGGTCGTACGGGATTCTTTTGATGGAACTTTTTACCTACGGTCAAGTTCCATATCCTGGTGAGACTCGGCATGGAAGTATATTTTGTGTTTTCAGATGACATTGCCAAAAACACTCACTTATGTTACCGTATATACTCGTGTATAGCGCGCCCTTTTTTCCCCTCAAGTAAAGGAAAAAAATAAGGATGCGCGCTATACACGGAAAAAAAAATTTGGGGGGGGGGGGAGGCGGGGAGGAGTGGAAGTCGTTAAGTGACGGGTGACGTTTCTGGCCAGCCCCCACACATACGCACAAGCAACAAGGCCTCTGTTTCACACACACACACACACACACACACACACACACACACACACACACACACACACACACACACACACACACACACACACACACACACACACACACACACACACACACACACACACACACACACACACACACACACACACACACACACACACACACACACACACACACGCGCGCGCACAAGCTCGCACATCATGGTCTCTTGTTTATTTTTAGACCTCCCCCCTTTTCAGATAGCCAGCTCAGAAGTAGTAAAAAGAGAGAGAGAGAAAGAGAGAATGTTGTCACCAGTTCCCCCCCCCCCCCCCCGGTCCAGATTCTTCGCTTCCTCCATTCCTCACCGGTGAGTCATCAAGTTCTCCGCGCCAGCTTAGCAACGTAGCGCGGCACGCCTCCCTCCCTTCCTTCCTTCCACGTACCAGTTGTGACGATATAGCGCTTCATTATCTTCCCTTTAGACAGCAGAGTTTATGTATTTTCCTGACGCATCACCACACATCAATTTAAATAATCAGGTACCACTAAATGTTAGTAAAATTTATTTATGGGGAAAAAAAAAATTTCAATTTTTTTTCTTTGGAATTAGTTGCAAAAATCGTGGTGCGCGCTATACACGAGGGCGCGCTATACACGAGTAAATACGGTATTTGTATCATATCATTCTTGAAGATAATGATTAGAAAGAAGTTTTTTCAAAATAGTTTTGGTAATTGTGGAGTTATTTATTAACAAGTAACCCATATTTCAGACGAACAGACCTACAAACACTCCGATAGTAAAATTAGTAATATAAATTTAAACATACTACATATGAAAATTTTTTGAAAATTGGAAGATTATAGACAATATTTCAATAATTGTCTAGATTATATCTCTAGGACCTTATAGAATAGAGCAGAAATCATATCTTCGAAAATCTTTGTTAATTTGTTGAAATTTATAATTATCAGTGTTTTCCTCATTTTCAATTTTGATTTGGAAAAAAAATATTGATAGACCTCCATTATCCACAGATGATTGGATAACAAAAAATTTTCCATGGCCATTTTTTTTTTGCCACTCCATAGTTCCTGTAAAATTAAAATATCATTCTTTCTCCGACACCGGGTGTATTGGCACAATCAGGCCAGTCTCACATCCACTTAGCTAGGCCTTGCTCACATGCTGCGAGGGATGTACATACAGTCTGGTCACAAAGGTGGACTTTGTCTGCAATTCATGTGATGATCATATAATGCACATCGCGTAAGTTGAACATTGTCATTTGTAAAAATGTAAGTATGTATTGCTTCGTCACCTGCTGGCTGTTAAGAATAAAATCTAGAACTAGAAGATGTCAGTTTCTCTGACTGGTACAGCTATCGCCCTAAATGAGATATATCATTCCACATTATAGTGTACATAATTTAGGTTTCATCACATTTTTGTGGGAACCCAAGTTTCTCTTTATTTATAAAATTTAAAACTATTTTGAGGTTTTCACAATTTATTATAGCTGCAAAATGAAACCCTGTTAAAAATATTCTAAAATTCCAAAAGTATTTATATTACAGGTCGTCTACTGACTGGGAATTTTGGTAATTGTACATGACTTTCACAAGCTGGGAAAAAAAATGGAAACTGTACAGGATCTTGGCTTAGTGTCCGGGAAGTTTTTTTCTTTGTTATTGTGGTTTTCAATGTGTTTTCACATTTAAATCTTTCTCAGTAGTACAGAAGCTTTTGCATGGACCAATAAGAATAAGAATTTTGTCAGTTGCTATATCAGAATTCTGACTATGCACTAATAATCTTTAGCCTCAAAGGCATGTCAGTCTTTAATTTGTGTCAGGAATATGAAGGGGAAGATTAAGAAGAATTTGTTGGTGATAACTGTATTTTCTCTCACTCTGTTTTTGTCTCACCACGTCATCAGGCATCTCAAGCAATTCACTCTGCTATTTACATAATCAGTGCTTAGTAGTTGATCACGTTTTTCTGTAGGATGCATTCTTTTATGTTTTGTTTTTATGTTGTGTTAATACTTATTTCTTTTACACCCGCCCCTTGAAGAAATACTGTTCATTTTGCATGGTGTTGCAGTAACAATACCTATAAATTATGGCATGATTTGAAGTAGCGCAGTCATGGATTTGAAGTAGCACTTTTTTTTTTATTTACACAAATTTTTATTTCCGTGCGCACCCAATTACGATGGTACCTGTGTAGTATTAAATTTAATGCACAAATTAATAATGTGACAAATTGACAAACAATATTTTGCTATTTCCTTAATAGTAACTATTTGTGGCCTTCATTGCATTTTTACTTTAGCCCATTTAATATTTCAGTGGTTTATATTACGTAGAAATATATCCAATACCTGAGTATTCAGCCAGTGTTTATCTCGTATGTCAGCAGCAGCTCTGAGGGCTAGTTTACCTTGTACATACCATGAGACACTAGTGGCAAATCATGGCAGACACACATTTAGTAGACAACAGTCGGGGATTATGTTAACAGGTTAAATAATGTTTCTAATAATAGAAAATGTTAAGTTTGTGCTTTATTACAACTTAAATATGTATCCTACATGAATAACATTAATATTTTGTTAGCACCAGCAATGTTATTCCCAAGCCCTGTAATGTAAACATTGCTGTCCGTGAGCTTCTTTACACTGTATTTTAATTTAAGGAGGTTTTCTCTCAAAATGTTATCCAAATATTTATTCAAATTTTTTTAGATACATATTAGTACTGTAAATTGATTTTAATGGGAGTAGTACATTTTTGTTACCACTGAGACATTGTTACATTTTGTTACTATATGTATATATGTATATATATAAATTATATATATACATATAAATTATATATATATAAATTATATATATATATAAATTATATATATATAAATTATATATATACATATAAATTATATATATATATATACATATAAATTATATATATATACATATAAATTATATATATATTGTTACGATCGCGCTTGGCTGCAGTGCTTGGCATCGCCGTGCTCGTTCGGCCTGTCTGCGCCCCCCTTCCACCCGCATCCTCTCCCTGGTATCTCGTGTCATACTGTCTCGCAACATCCTGACCGTCGCAGCGCACATCTGCCTCAGATCGAGTTACTTAAAAGAGGCCGCACTGCGGAATAAAAGGACTTAGACATGTTTATCGGCGCGTTTTGTGGGAACCCGATGCTTGTTGAGTTTATCGGCGTTCTTTGAGCAGCCGCCGCGTCCTTCGAGGACTCACGACGCGTTTCTGGGCATTTCGACGGCGAAGGTCGCGCAATATCTCGGAGACATGCTCAATTGTTCTGGACGGGAACCCAAGGGCTATATAAGGAGGTTGGGCCGACCTTCAGGAGGAGTTCAGTGGGGAGTTCTCCCGCGGCGGAGTTTCCGGGCGATAGTGCCGCGGGTGCGGCAGAGTGGTGAAGTCCCTGGACGAAGGTTCCAGGGCAGGGAGTGAGTGAGTTCAGTGGAGTCGGGAGGTTCTGGGCGATAGAGTCGCGGGTGCGGTGGAGTTCCGGGCGAAGTTGCGAGTGAGTCGTCGTGTGGGATCTCGGCGAAGGGTGTGACGGCGGCGGAGTGCGGCGACGGAGTCCTGCGGCGGAGACCCACGAGGGGTGCTGCGGCGAAAGTTGCGCCGGAAGTGCGGTCCAGCGAGGTGTGTGAAACGAGTGACTGGGGAATCCTGACCTTTTTTACGTGTAATTAATTATCTGCCAATTTAGAAGATTATTTGTAAGTGACAAGTAGTGGTAATAAATAAAACTGTGTGTGTGATAAAAATCTTTAATTGGGCTATCCTTTATGAACCCGCAGGTAAATCGTAACAATATATATATATAAATTATATATAAGTGTGTGTGTGGTGTGTGTGGTGTGTGTGTGAACTTGTTCAACAAGCATAATTTTTTGGTAAATATTCTCAATCTCTTAGCTAATTAAAAATAAAATGGTTTTAACTTGTAAGTCACTACTGTTCAAAGTGCAAAATTTTTGTACAAAGTTATTTTGCTAGCTGAACCTGCTATAAATCCTGTATTGTATGCACAATTACTTGTGCTCATTAGGCAGGGAAATAGTGAACTGGTAACTGCTTGATGGTTTGACTGCATATGCGTGTTAATGAGCGATGCGCTCCCTCTTGCAGGTATGCACGGGAGGGAGGTGATAGAGCAGGTGGAGAAGGGGTACAGAATGCCCAAGCCTGTCTCCCCAGCCATCCCAGACTCCATATACAACCTGATGCTCGACTGCTGGGCTGCTGATCCAGATAAGAGACCCACGTTTGAGTACCTGAATCACTTCTTCGACGACTTCAGCACCACATCGGAGGTGCCCTACAGAGAAGTGTGATGTGGAGCTTGTAAAATAACTTGTGAAATCAGTGTTGCGGTAATAGAATTTTGCATTATTTTTGCATTTATGAGATTGAAACATGCAACCTTTTTGAGTGTGTGCAGAGAATCCCATAAATACAGATGTGTTCAACGTTGTATAATAGTTTTAGGACCATATTGACCGATCGTGAAGTAATCTGTCGACAATAACAACTGTTACGATAACGATGTTTGTTGACACGGTAGAAAAGACAGAATTTGCTGATTTTTTTGCATGTTGTGTCACTGGTTCTCATGACCGTAGGTTTCATGTAGTTTGTTGTTATCTTCACAGTGTGAGTGGAGTGATTTGCTCAAAAGTCAAAAATATTGTATTGTGATGTACTGTTAGGTTCTATAAGAGAAAAGTATTTTAAGAAGAATGAGCTATAAATGTATTTTATTTCTTTTTTGTAATTTACATAATATGAGCTAAATAAGTAATATAATTTGCAACTGTACAATCTTGTACACATTAAACTTCACTTGGTGAATAATTATATTTTTGAGAAAACTACATGGATCTGTCCATGTGATGTGCTGTGTTCATTCAAGAAAACAAAATTATGTTTTTTTTATAGCATATTACATCAGATTTTTTTCCCCACTTGCCTACCTTGTATGTGATATGAAGTGTGACATCATAGTATATTTGAAATGTACATGTTACTTGCCATATATCCATATATATTACTTTGATTCCTTTATTCCAGTGCCATGTTATTTATCTTTTCCATTTTAACTATGTAATTTGGTATAGTGCAAGTAATGAATTTCTATGCTATGAAAATCCTTTCTACTTCATGGGTTTTAACTTACTGCCTTCTTTTAAGTTATCTTTGCATTTTAAAAACAAAATCTTGTTCAGAAACTTGTCAAATATTTGTGATGTAGTTTAAGATTTGTAGGTTTAAAACCTGATATTTATTGAAATGGGATATGTAAGCATTTTTTCACTGCAGATACAATACCTTTTATGTAAATTTTTGATCTTATTTTACATTCTGAAAACAGCAAAGAAATGAAAATTTTGTGCTCCAGATGGTGTAAAGAAAACACACATGAAAATAAATTATTTTGTTATCTAATATTACAAACAAAATAAAAAAAACCGATGAAATTTTGGTTTAAGATGAAGTTTGATCAACGTCCTGCAAACCTACCACTTTTAACACACGAGGATTTGCATCTGCAGTGACAGAGACAGACCTATGATGATTGTGCATTGTCTTTGCAAGCTTTTTTTTTTGAAGCAGTAAATGATAGGATGACAAGTTCTTTAAGGAAGTGGTAGTGCTTACGTAATCTAATAAGTCTGTCAACGTGTCAACATTCTCTAAAATGCTTTCATTTTGACAGAATATTAAAAAAAATCATTTTGATATTAGTTTTTATACCTATTTTCTATTGAGGTATATGAGGATATGTGTAGTTTATATTTGTCTTTTCTTGTTGCAAAGCTGTCATAAACTCCGTATGCTGAAGTAAAATACATATTTGCAAATTTAAATAAAGCTGTTAATTTTTTGTATATACGTATTTTAATGACATGTATTCTACAAACCATTTTTTGCTGTCATTCCACACCGTAATAATTAACAAATATGCCTACAGGTAATTAATCTTGAAATTCCAGGCTAGGACACTGAAAAGTAGTTTTTATTAATTATTACTTTGAAAAACATTTTTGACAAGCTGTTAAGGATGGATTACAATGAAAACTTGCGTTCATTAGCCGTATGTGAATAAAAAGTATGTACTCTGGCTGTGTTAACGTATGTACGTTCATCTAGATTGGTAGACATGGTTGGCATATGGCATAATTTTATTTCGTAAGTGCATAGAGCCATTAGACAGTAGGAAGTTAACAGAGCATAAGAATAATTTTATTATTATTATTATTATTATTATTATTATTATTATTATTATTATTTTAAAAACGTGTGTTGTTGAAGTGAAAAAAACAAACGGATAAACACATGTCCAATAAATGTGAAGATGAATATTTTTAAGGAATGATAAAATTTGGTTAAATTGTCCAAAATCATCAAATGACATTTGATACGTATTTCTTTAAAAATAAATAATCTTGTGCAATTTGTGAGGCAGATATAAAGTTTAGTTATGCCCAAATGGTGAGTTCAGTTTGTTTAAATGTTTGTTTATTTATTTAATTATACAAAATTCCGGTTACATTACAATTTTTTAGTTATTCATACAAGAGTATTGGCCTTAACTGTTTTTATTACCATTTAGAGAGAAATTATAACAATTTTTAAAAAGAATTTTAAAAAAAAGATACAACCAACTTTCAAATATCTGCGGGCCGATTAAGCTACCATAATTTTAGGGGTTGTATTATCAATTTCTTTAATTTATACAACCCCATTATGTTAATAAATTGAATGGGAAAATAATAAATTTAAAAAATGTGGTCACTGTGGTTTAGAACAACTCTGGTAACACTACTCTTGACTTCTTTGTTCTACTCTCACCCGTCTCTTCCCTCTGCTAACAGAGAGGACCTGCTGTCTGTAGTCTCTTGCTAGCTTATATTACTTATCTCGCCATTCCCACAGTAGGATACTCGAGCTGCAGTTTGTCACGTAAGGCACTGTCCTCATGCAATTCTGCACACATTGGTAAGGCACAGCTCTATTATATACTTTTGTTTTTACACATAGGAAGTTTTCAATGGCTTTTTCACGGTGTAATGATGTCCCTATACTGATACAAATTTATACTTGTATATAAGGAAAATGAACTACGTGCTTGTATTTCTAAACTTCTGCTTTACCTGGTGTTGTCGAAAACGATTCTTTTTCAATAACAAGACATTAATATTCCCTCCTGTGGTAAAATTTTCTTTAGAAGACATGCCGCTACCAATATTATTTTATATTTTTATAATAAAACATTTACTTTTGTGCACAGCGCCACTGAAAATCGACTTTGCGCTAGTTGTGTAAAATGCACTCCAATACTCTGGCTACACTTTGGATATGTGTCAGCAGCCATGAACTCCACTGCAGCTGTTTTTCACTGCCTCAGTTGGGCAAAGATGTTAGCATAGGTGACATACTGTCTTTCAACTTACCGCAGAAAGAAATGCTATAAGGTTAGGTTCTATGATCATGGTCGCTGTGAGTCCTACACATGTTATCGACTACTGTCAGACTGAGCCACCTTCCAAGGAGATGTGCGTTGAAGTCTCGTACAGTCATGTGGAAGAGCCTGTATTCCATGTTGTTGGAAGATGATCGTTTGAATTGTCTTCCAATCGTCGTAGAAGACAATATAAACAGGTTTTCTTAACTGGAAAAGAAGAGTTTTTAAACCTTATCCCAGGACAGAGAATACTTTCAGAGATAATTTAATATGGGATTTTCAGTTTCCAATCTTACATTGTGCACAATGTCGTCGTCAATACTTGATAGCACCTCTACACAGAATGTGTAACACCATAATTATTCTATAAGTGCCTGGACTTAAGGGAGTTTGTGAAACATTTTAAAATAAAATTTCCAAAGATACTCTGCTTATTGGACATTATCAGGTAAATGTGGTGCACATTTTTGTTTCCTAGAGAGTAAATAAAGATCATTTGTAATTACAGTAAAACCGCGTTTATCTGGTCTAACTGGGACCAAAGACAATCCAGACAATCGAAAATGTGAGTAATATGGGTAATACACAAAACAAAATTCCTAAAAAGCAGACTTACCATTTATTACTACAAAACCAATATTTTGTAACAAAATTACATAAATAATATACATGCCCTAATATTGTTTACAAGACATTAAGAAATATAAAAATTACTTTTCACAACATTCCTTAGCAAAGAATTGGTCCACTGTCTTCTGTTTCATACACGTCTGATGTTTGAATGAAGCACGGTTATGAAAAAGCTTTCCCATTGATAGTTCAGCTGGAGTGGTGTCGAGAGGCTGATGCTCCAAGTATGCCAGGCCATGATGTCAGCTGGTGGGCAGGATCTGCATGTGCAGTGATCACTTCTCATCCACTTCATCTTCCTTACTGTCTGCTATAGATGTGCATGCCACGAAAATTTCTTATTCTGTAATAGTGCCATAGCCACTCGCTGACGTCCTCCACATCAACATCTGAACACCCACTTACTGTTCATAACATAAGTAGATGGTCATCAGCAGCCACTTGCACCAAATCATCACATAGCCATTAAATTTGTAGTACAAATAGCAGGCCACAGTTTCTTTCATGATTTTTTCAAACTTGGTGTAATGCAATCCCAAGTGTCAGCAACCAGTTAAATAACATCTTTGATATTGAATATTGTTTTGACAAATCAAACACACTTTTCTTTCCCCTTCTTCAGCAATCATTTTACCAAGCAGTTCTTTTCGGTAAACTCTTATGATGGTACTGAGGATACCTTGGTCCGTAGACTGCAGCTGTGAGGTTACATTTGGTGAAAGAAATTTCACTTTAATTCCTCCACCCACAAGTCCTTACTCTCCTGGATGAGATGGAACATCATCAATCAGTAAAATTTCCTTTTTCCGGTAAACTATTTTCTTTCAGGAACTTTCAAACTTCAGGAACAAAGTTTTTTTTATTTTTTTTTAAAAAAATCCCAGTTTTTAAACAAAAAAACTTTCCATCCACACATTTTTTTTTGTTGTCAATAAACCACTGGCAATGAATTGTGGTTCACATTTTTTAGCGCTTGGGGATTCTTGAATTTCCCTTCAACAAGAGGAAGCTTATGTTTCCCTGATGCATTGCTACAAACCATAGCAGTTATCCTATCTTTGCTTTTCTTGTAGTCCTTAACTAAATCTTCAAGCTTTGATGCTAATGCTTTACTCGGAAGCATCCGGTAAAAAATAGCCCAGTTTCATCTGCATTACAAATTTGATCTGGTATCAATTCCTCAAATAAAACAATATGTTCAAAGTCCTTTTTAAATTTTTCAGCACCAGCAACATCACTAGACAAGCTCTCTCCAGTCACAATTGGTTTTTCCAACTCTCTAGCTACTCCTGGATAGCAGTAAATTTTTTGTCAGGATTTGGTAACTTTTTGTTTAAGCTCAAAGCTTTTTGGGCCAAGATCGGTCCAGATATAGGCACACAGCGTTTTCACAGAGTACTGTACCACATGAATAGTGCATCGTCTAATATTTCATTTTTTTTGCTTTTTTTGTCGTTCCTCTTCCTTCCAATCTGTCTTTACTTATCATTTTACAAGTATCTTCAATTTTTTTTTCTTTGGTTCTTCCAGTCTAACACTGTTGAAGTTCCAACTCCCAATTCAGCAGCTATTTTCTTCAATGCTTCTCCTTTATCAATTTGATTAATAGCGTATAACTTTTTATCCATTGAAACCACAATCTTTTTTCGCTTAGATGCCATTTTAATGCTACACTAACAAACACTTTAATAAAAAACAAGAACAAAATGTGTAGAATAAATTTAAACATAAACAATCCGCGTGAACCACACAGGCAATAAACAAGACAATGAGTGCCGTTTGAAAACTGTAAGAAACTGAAGAGATTGAAGGAGGGAAAGTGATAAGTAATGATCAAGGTCAATGCTCACTCCTAGCAATGTCTTATCTATAGCTGGTAGGTCGATTACATGTCGCCCTGTGACACTTATAGCATCAGACAGGTGTGAAGGAGTGGGCAGGTCCATGATGTGGCATTGGGGGTGAGAGAACTGCAGGGCTCGTCACATCAAAACATTCTTTGCTTTTAGAATGACCCACGTACTCTATGATGAGTGCTGATAAAACGTAGCATTATAAAAACTAATGGTATCATACATTTATGAAGTGAAAATAGTACCAGGTACACAATCTTGTGTTAACTGTCTTTGTTTGTGTAGATGTAAAAAATAGTTGTTATTTTTATATGAATATTAAATGAAATGTGTACAAATCTGATCCGGAGATCCGGATCAACTAGGACCGGATAAAAGAGGTTTTACTGTACTCTGCATTTTTTAAATTTCTCTCACTTCACTGCAGTAAGCAAGTTTGGTCACAATAATGGGGATTTCAGCAGAGTGTGCAAGGTAGAAGTAATGACATATCAAGTAACCATTTCCCTGTCAACTTCAGATTGCAGACATTATATAATGACAAACAATGTCTCTGATGTTATAAAACACACAACTAATGGATATTGCTTTATAGAAATACTCTTCAGGCTTGTTCAATAATGTAGAACTTAGTGTTACAGTATTTAAAAAAAAAAATAAAACTTTTTCGTTTGGGAGAAATTTGTGTTATAACGTAGGTAATACAAATAACTGGTAAATATTTTGTTCCATTAATACTCTAGTAAATTTTTTTTGTTAATAGTCTTGTTTCTGTGTATGCATAGGAGCAGGAAGGGTTTATAGGTTTATACATGTTCATGGTGGTTATTATAATGCACAGTAGTTGTAATCGCAGACTGGTAATACTGCATTAATAATATTGCTAGGATAAAATCTTCTGTCAATAATAATAATAATAATTAATAATAATATTTATAAAATGAAAGACTTGGTTAGCCTGAGGGATTAACATCAACATGGCTTCAGGAAAGTGGGAATATACAGCAAAAGGTTTGCATGTCACATGGAGAGTTATAAATTGTTGAAATGCATCCTAGATGTCAAATCAACACACCCATTTCACCTCACCATCGCAGGTTTTGATGAAATTTTGCACAGATGTTACCTCCATACAGACTAACAAAAATATAAAATTTTAGAATGATATATCCATCCGTTTTGAAAATATTGCTTTGTAAATTTTCGAAAAAAAAATGCTCAAAATCGCATGACAGGCATATTTTAAAATTACTATAACTCTTCTCCAAATTAAGTTAGAAAGGTGAGACAGGTGTAATTTTGCAGAATTTGGTATGGCCTTTCATGTGATATGTAACACAATAATGTCTAGAAAAAAAATAATTTTTAAAATTAAAATTTAAAATTTTGGAAAAAGTGCAATTTTAATTTTTTTCAAAAAAAATTGGTTGTCTGTAAAGTCGGTTTACGGACGATAGTTTAATGTGACAACGTCATAACAAAACATTGATGAAATGATTGATCCAGAAGAAAAGGAAATATATTCGGCCTGAGACTGAGCCGTATTAGGTTTTTGCAACCAAATCATTTAGGCATTAAAAATATTATATTTATTGAGGAAGAAATTTTTTTCTAATTTGTCTATCTTTTGTATGATAAAATCTACCCCTGCATACTTTTATGAATAAAATTGAATCAATTTTATTGAATTATCACTATTTTGTATGGATACAAAGGAGTGAAATGAAATGTACAATTTAATTAATAAATAAATTTACTTTTATTTGCATTCATTAATTCAAATAGGCTTTTTAAATGTTGCGTGCGCAGTATTTATTTTTACAAGTACAAAAACAAAATTCACAGCTACCGAGATTCGAACCGATAATCATTGGATTGGAAGTCATCCATGCTAACCACACGGCCACGAGACCATATTGAGAATCATTGTTTCAGATGATATAAATTAATAATATTCCACGCACAATATTTGTTTAAATTTCTTTTAACTAGCATATTCTCTGTTGGACTCGAAATATTTACACGCTCGTGGGCTCATAACTATAATACTGTGTGTGATTTAGTTGATCAAATAATAACTAATGACAAATAATTACCAATGTCAAACTAAAGCATGAAAAGTATCATACCAGAAATAAATATTCAGTTACACAGCTAAAACAATACTCATACAACACTGTTTAAATATACTGATTTACACTAGTAATTAAAATAATACGTACTTGTAAGAACGCCATTTCCTTGCGAATATACTCCCGTGGCGCGGTGCACAACAATAACCTCGAACCAGTACGCCGCCACGTGCCGGCCGAGTTCTCTGTACCGTCCGCAACATACCAGAGAGATGCCACGCTTGCGTAAAGTGGGACATCCGTAGTGGGACAATTTTTCGTGCGTGCAGCCAGCTTTCATCAATTTATTAGACGTCACGTCAAAAATTCTATAAAATTTTTTGTACAAATATTAAATTGTCTACAAAGTTTCAATGTGGAGAGTTAATGGGTTCATAGTAAAATTAATTGAAAACAAAGGTCCTTTTTGTCAAACCTCAGGTTAAATGTTGGCAGCAAAGGAAAGCATAACAGAATACAGTAAAATCTTGTTGTAAAATAAACCAAAAAAAATCAGATAATTATATTCTGTACACTGAAAGTATCTAAACAATTTTTTAATTAAATTTTACAGGGAATTTAATTTAAAATGAGGAATAAATTGAAGAAAGGAAACTAGCACTCACATGTTTGATTGCAATTTTCAATTACAGTACTTGAAAAATTCCTCATTGGTTTTTAAAATGTCATTTTCAGATAGCACATAAATTCTTCCAGTTGGTGTCACAGGATTTACTGTACATAACACATCTGCGAGAGGAATCCATAATACGTCTGGTTTCCCTGGATAAGAAAAGGATGGTGATGGTCCAGCAGGGTGGAGAAATGTTACTTTCACTTCATGAATTTCTTCGTTTTTCTCCATAACATAAGCTAGCCACCAGTTCTTGTCATATACAACTGCAGTATAGCCCTTTACCTCTCCTATTTGCAGTTTGTGTAGTGATCTTGTAACAGTTACTTGTGATGGATGTGTAGCTCCAGAAAATATTTTCACAGTAATTTTTGATGTGCTTGAGTCAACAGGTATAAATGCATGATATTGATGAGTTCCTTGGATGGTAATTGCCTGATTGAAACGATCTTTTAGAAATATTTCTGACTATGTAATACTTTTGTGTAGTGAAAGTGAAATTAATACCAGAAATATTTTCTACTACCCATTCATCAAGCTGGAAAGGGGTCAAGATCTGGTTTTCGTAGGGCCGTTGCAAGCTAGCTTTAGCTGCTAATCTCTTAACCGTATCTCCAACTCCATCGCAAGGCCCTTTACCGTGAGCTGTGGCTGAAAAATGCCATTCAGCTGATATGTTGAAGTCTTGCTTGTGAAAACACAAATTGATGAAATTTTTCTTATTTTTATATTGGGCAGCAGACCCATCTGAAAAGTAAAAGAACTTATGAGGAACGTTTTCAAATTTTGTAATAAAAAAAGCAACCAAATTTCTTTGAAATGTGTAAACAGCAACTTTATTGTGCTCTAGGCAGTACGAAATTACAATTTAGTTCAAATGTTGAATTCTTTTTTCTCCTTTGTAATATATCACAAACAGGTGAACTGTGGCATGTCCCTTAGTCCAGTGGTAAGTCTGGGCTTCATCTTGTACAACCATACTGTAGTTTTCTGAAAAGTCGAGTGTGATGGCAAATTCAGATTCTTTTAAATTTTCCTTTAAGTGATTCATGAAAGAGGTCTGTTGTTTTGCAATAAAGTCGTGGCGGACTAAGAGTAACAGCTTGTCACAGAGTAAATCTATGAAATCTGCTGATGATTTCTGCAGTGTCTCTAAATTGCAACGGTCAACTGAAATCCACTGCCGAAATGTGATCTTTCGTATCAGGTGCTCTTCAAATGACTTCTCAAGGACGGTCCGTATTGCTGCAGTACCAGGACAATATGTACAATGTCCAATATTGCAATCTATTGTTGGTGGATTGCATACCATTTTTGGTAGGCAATGTTTGTAGGTTTTGAATTCTCCATTTGTTAAATCACATAATCTTGCATTTTCAGTCATCAATTTGACATTTTGATGGATTGTACATACACACACTGCATGTGTCCCACTAGAACCCGCTAAAATACAATGCTTTGGACGAAGCTCCGCAAATTTTGAAAAACCTATTTTTATATTTGGAAATTTCTCCTTTGAATAAAGTGTATCCCTCTTTCAAATTGCAAAAAATAAGTCTTTTTGATATTTTTGATTTAATTTTATTATGTTCAGTGATGTTATGCAGTCTTTAACACCAGGCATCGCTCTACTGACTTCATCATTTTCATAAAATAAATGGACAGCTTCAAATACATCTTCTGAGAGGTGTTTGCCTGGTTTGGGGTTAGGACTTTCTAACATTCCTTTTTCAGCCAAGAGTTTTTTTGGTTGTCGTACCATGTAGTTTAGCGCATCAAACTCTCGTATTATTTTTCTAACTCCCCAATTTGGTGGTAAACAGGTTAATATCATTAACTTCTTGCTCCTACTAGTAGAACTCAAGAAATTGGCTTTGAGGTTTTGCAAAACTGATTCCTCTAAATCTTCACCATCATCCTCAGAGAAATTATCTGGCAAATCAAAAAGTTTCCTTTTGATTGTGGAGTCAATTGTTTTAATTTTTCTGGTTGCATAACTTTTTGATTTGAATTTTTTCCTATTAATAGGAGATTCTCCTAGCCCTTGTAGTGAAATATTTAATGAACCATTCACCTCTGAGGATGCAGAAAAACTGGGATCTTTATCAGAATCTGAACTTGATTCGTTATCCTGGTGAGTAGAAGAAGAAGAAGCAGCAGCAGTTTGTAATGTTGTAATTTCTATTCTACAGCTATCACAAATTTTTGCTCCCTTTGGCAATCCAGAAAACAAACAGCACATCCAAGTAGTAACATTCCTTAATGTTATTTTTTCCCTAATGTTGTAATTGCTTTTTTTTAATGGATTAAAACACTGTAACTTCAAAAATTATTCACTGAGGGTCATTTCTTACCGTAAACTGCCCACCTTTTCATAGGGTTTCAGTCACTGTCATGATGAACACATTACCTTTTTAAAAATAAATATCAACATTCTCAATTCAGAATGCATAAACTCCACTAATAATATAAATCAAATGGTCACTTTTGTTGTACAAACAACTTTGATACTACATCAGAACAATACAGACTCCTAGCATAAACTAGCTGAAACCACTACTGTACAGTACTCTGAAAGCGCTAACGGGGGAATCCCAGGGCAAAGCAAGGGTATCACAGAGCTAAGGGAATCCCAAGGCAATGCAAGGAGAATCCCAAAGTAAGGGGAATCCCAAAGCTAGGGAAATCCCAAAGCAAATTGAGGGGAATCCCCAGTAGCTGGATGCTTGTCTGAACTAATCTTTGAAATCCTGTATTAGAGACAAGCAAAGTGTAGCACTAGAATTAATTAAAATTGTGTTATTAGTGATTTTTAATCAATTTTGTGTGTTTATACTTTTAACATAACTTATTATAATTATAAAAATGGTTAAATATAACTGGGTAAAGTAAAGTATAAATATGGTTACAATTACCAATTATTTTTTTTTACTATGAACCCATTTACTGTCCACTTTGAAACTTTGTAGACAATTTAATATTTGTACAAAAAATTTTATAGAATTTTTTGAAAAAAATTAAAAAGCACTTTTTCCAAAATTTTAAATTTAAATTTTAAAAATTATTTTGAAAATTATTTTTTTTTCTAGACATCATTGTGTTACATATCACATGAAAGGCCATACCAAATGCTGCAAAATGACACCTGTCTCACCTTCCTAACTTAATTTGGAGAAGAGTTATGGTAATTTTAAAATATGCCTGTCGTGCGTTTTTGAGTGTTTTTTCGAAAATTTACAAAGCAATATTTTCAAAACGGATGGATATATAATTCTAAAATTGTATATTTTTGTTAGTCTGTATGGAGGTAACATCTGTGCAAAATTTCATCAAAATCAGAGATGGTGAGGTAAAAATTTTATTAAAAGTGTGTTGATTTGACATGGAATGACCCCCTAATGATATTAGTTACATGTTAAAATGGCAATTGCTATAAATGATAAACAAAATAATGGTAAAATTTGCTTTAAAACACTGTAATTTGAACACTGATAAAATTCACAGAAATGTTTAGTTAGTTTACAAAGATCATTTTTCCATTAAATACTTCCCCAGTCACATTAATACATCAATTACAACTAATTTCATGGCATGTATAGCAATACATTGAATGGTGAACACTTTTCAGCTGCTGTATGTGTATTAACTATTGCATTACTTTTACTAATATCCATTCGATTATCATCTAAAAAAATGAAAAATCACATGGTATCTTGATGCATAGAGTGTACAAACGGGCAGGGTTGGTACAACTTCAATGGCCTGTATATACACTCGTATCCATCTACTGCACTGCTTACACAATTATTCTTGCTTGCATGCAAGCAAAATGGTTATCGAAGAATATTTTCTCTCCCATGTTTGTAACATGAGGAGGGTAAGATGCAATGCTAATATTTAAGATCCATGGCAAAGAAAATGACAGCTAACTCGACCCTTTCCCCCTGGCCGTGAGTGTTGTTATGACTGGGGGATCTGTGCAGTCATTCAAAGAATTGCCGGACGTGACATGCACAAGCCATTCTGTTCCAAACAGTATTGTTGCCATCCATTGTACAGCTACTGCATACGCGGTGTCTATCCGAAATAAACACAGATAAAGTTCTTATAGTTTGTTGCGTTTAATTCTAATTAGCCGTATGGATGAAAAAATAACATAATAAATCAGCCTATAGTTATGGGACGAAGAGAGTTTTGTCGTTAGTTCCCCCCCCCCCTGCCCCCCATCAAAGCAAGTGAAGGGAAACAGCCACTTGTCATGCCCGCTCTCTCACTTCATGTCAATTTACACACGCCATGCTGTGGTGTTACACGAGGTTGTAACTATTCTAGAAATTTGGAGGCACATGTCTGTGCTGCAGCAAACAGTGCTGTCACCGTCCTTATACTGTGACCGCATGATGATTATATCTACGAGGGAAGTTGCCAGACAACGGATGAAACACTGTCCATTGTGAATAGACATCAATATGAGATCATGGTCAGTGAAGTTACGTGCTGGCCACGTTGCTGGTGTATGTAAATAATAGGCCTTTCCTCATGTTCTTCTCTCTCTCACCCTTGCTCTTGACAAGGTCACCGGACTTATTTGTTTACAACCTACATGCTTTATTGCTTTATTTAAGCTGACAAGGTTTTGATTTTTTGGCTATGCTGTGACGCGTCATCCCGCTATGCCGCCTGGCATCTCACGAGCTGGCTGTTAAGTTTTACATCACATTCTAGGCATTTTCGGAAGGTCTAGGTACTTAATATGGAACATTAACATTGTTTCTTATGGGGAAATGTGATTTAAATAAGAGACGTTTTACTTAATAATTTCAGGGAGTGTAATCTGTCCGTTAATCAAGGACTTACAGCATATTCATACTTCAAACAAATATGTATTGACAAGCTGGTTACTATCCCACCAGTGCACACAGTTTGCTATACACGACCTTTCAAGCTATACATGAGCTTTAAAAATTACCAACTGAAATAATAAATCATTTGCAAATCCTTTCATCATAAAATCTGTGCAAAAGCTATTTTCCCCAAAACTATTATAAATCTAAATAACAATGTTCACTTTGGAAACATGTGGAAGCAGCGACGCACCTGACTGTTGTGACAGTAATTCTGCTGTGGTCTGCTATTGCCGGTTTGGCATGGGGATCACTGTCCAATTATGCTAAAAACCACAGATGACATTTTTGCACGTTTAGGTAATTTGGGATGCAGATAAGAGGGTTCTCTCCTATTATAATGTTTTATAACTGTCAAGTTGGCAACAGAAAGGTTTTGACTTTGTCTAAAAGTTATACATGAAATGTAAGCATTGCCACTGTAGAATTCCTTAGTTCACAAGAATAACAACAACAAAAAATGTACCTGAAAATTACAACTCCGATATAGATTTGTACAGCTGAAACAGTGTAACAACCTTTTAATGTTTGAACAGTTACAAAATATTTTGCAAATTGGTTAATTTTGTTGTAATGATGTTTGGGTTGGGTGAAAAAAAAAATTACTCTACTCACAAACACTGCATCATGTAATTTTTAATGTTTTGCCACAGATGTAAGTGTTGGTATGTGTTTCCTTTAGTTTACTATACCATGTTACATTGGAAGAAGACATGACATAATTCTGCCATGGACAAGATTTATAATAATGTGATAACTGTGAAATATTATTCTCATTTAGCTTTATTCCACTTTGTCATTAATTATTGTGCACTCATTATGTACTTAAAATATATGTATTATTTGTATGTAAATATTGAAGTAAATACTACGTATTTACATTCAGCTGAACTAGTTTTTTTTTGTGTAGTGAAAAAATTTGATATGGATTGATTTCACACAAAATACAAATGACAAAATTATAACAGTTAAAAAATGACAAGGTTAGAATCTTAAATTGTACAACATAAAAATTATTGGAGTTGAATAATATATTGAATACAGCTTTGAAGCATGTCTGCTGTTGCTGTTCAGCATCAATTAGAATGATATTGTTACACAGTGGCGTAGCAACAATTCATTTACTACCAAGTGTGCCACATCAACTTTGCAACAGTCCTGAACAGTCTTCCTCAGCTGACCCAGAGCCGCCTCTTTCCAACAATACGTGTAATCTATATTTTCAGCTAGCTTTTATGTGGGCTGAGGCTGGCATACATAGTACACTTGTTATCTAAATTAATCTCGACAAAATTTATACACACATGCTAAGAACAACACTGCATTTCTGTCTCAGGCTAAAAGTTAAAAAGTTATCAAGGCAAGCATCTGGTCTGATTGAATATTTTTCTTATAAAAAAAAATGAAAACTCTAGTCACTGTAACTTGAAGAACCCTGAGAACAAGTCTAGTGATTATACGGACTACTTTATGGACATAGTGGGTTCATGCATGGAAGTTACAGTAGCATGAAACTGTTACATGTAGGTATGGAAAATGCTTAAATAGCACCATTTTTCCGTGGGAGAGCCCCCGGACCCCCCGCTTTATTGGTGTGGTATGTGCAAAATAAAGAGGGGGGCGCATGAATCCATTCATGCCCCGGGTGACAGAGAGTCTAGTTGCGGCCCTGATTGAGTGTTCAAATGGACACGTTTTAGCCGAGCATAGCATGTTTAATATAGTATGTAGAGAGGTGTTTCATTAAATTCACAAACTCCAGGCAAAGCTGCAGAGCCAAATACTCAAAATTATTTTTGATTTAAAAAAAATTCACGAGTCTTTCAGTACTCACCAGTGATGTGTAAACATCTAACCTTTGTAAGAGGCAAAAACGTGTGTTCTTACTTATAATAAGAAACTAGGACACAAAATTAAAAGTAGAATTCTTTAAAATAATGACAAGCGTAATAAATAAACTCATTGCTTTTCAAATACCAAAATTTATGGATGTAATCTCACATATAACTTTCTGCACCCCGCTAGAATTCACTGACTGAATCATAAATGTTGCTTGCCACCAACAAACATAGATAGCAGTAGGCTGCATAAAACCAATGGAAATTTGAAACTACTAGAAATGGCTCAGACAAAACCCCGGCTTTGGATCTGATTTCCGAAAAAGAATTTTGTTAAAATACTGCCCATTTTGTAAAAATTCACTAATGGTTAATGTTACATAGCTTCCACACTTGTTACAAGTTATACTTCTGTGCGCGCACTCTCTCTATCGCTCTCTCTCTCTCTCTCTCTCATGCGCGCTCTCTCTCGCACTCTCTCACTCTCTCGCGCACGCTCTCTCTCTCTCTCTCGCATGCTCTCTCTCTCTCTCATGCGCACACTCTCTCTCACTCACGTGTGCTCTCTCTCTCTCGCGTGCATGCTCTCTCTCTCTCTCGCGCGCTCACTCTCTCTCGCGTGCACTCTCTCTCTCTCTCTCTCGCTTGTGCGTGCTCTCTCTCTCTCTCGTGCTCTCTTGCGCTCTCTCTCACGCGTGCTCTCTCTCTCTTGCACGCGCTCTCTCTCGCTCGCTCTCTCGCATGCTTGCTCTCTCTCTCACGCACTCTCGCTCTCTCGCATGCTCTCTCTCTCTCTCTCGCTCTCTCTCGCTTTCTGACACAGCAGTAAAAAAAAAAAAAAAAACCGCAGCGCAGTTGCGGCATAGCTATACCCCGTCATTTTTTTTTACAACTTCATAAAAAAATAAAGCACGGATAACCCGAAAACCGGATAATCCAGGCCCGGATAATCGAGAGTTTACTACATAGATAATAAATTCCTGCCATAGTTTTCCATGTAACATACTACATTGATAATTGATGATACTGTTTGCTAAGCTGATGAAAAAGTAAAAATTTGATTGAGTCCAGTAAGGCCGAAGCATTATGAAAAACAATAATGTGCCTTCAAAAAAAATGTTGAAAAGTAGTGTTTTCATTTTCATTCACATAAGGCATTCAAAAATTCATTTCTGCAAATACCAACTTATTTTTTAATGCTTATTAGTACTTGGAGTGGAATATTTTTATTGTAAAGTGGATTGCACTTGTCACCTGTATCATTTTTTTTAATATTGCTATTTGACACTTAATTGCATTTATAAACAATTTTCATTGTGCTCTGAAGAAGCTAAAGTAGAATAAAATACTAATGTTAATTTTAAAATGAACAAATTAAAATATTTTGTCTAAGATCTAAGTAAAGAAAAAGGTTTGCGATAGGTGTCTTAGTTGCACTGTTGAGCTTAAAATTTTTACAAATTGCAGATTTATTTTCAAGGTGGTGTGTATTTGCCTGTCCTACTTGTGTTGCAGAAATGCAAATTTGTGAATACATATATGCTAACAAAAAAGATTATGCTCTCTTATATTCTAAACTTTATACATACCTATTTATATATTTTAGCATTCTTAAACACTCAATAAGGACATTGAATTAATTCAAGTGATAACAATTATATAGTCATATTAAAATTAAATTAGTTAAAAAAAAAAAAAAAAAGCTGTGAAACAATGCTAGGAGTACTTCTTATAATTTTTTTTCCCACTGATGTTTTTAAAATTATGTTCAACAGTGGAATAAATTTTTTAATTAAATATTTTTGGGAAGTGCAGAAACCAATAGATAGCTTTGCAACAAACAATATAAAATTAAATCCAATTAAATACAGCTGAAACTAATAGAATGTCTTAAAACAGTAAACAATGAAACCCAATAGAATTCCTAGCAATAGAAAGCAACAAACCCTAAAAAATAACAACTAAATACAATAAACCCAATAAAATGCAACAGAAACCAACAGAACTTCTTGTAACTGAAACAAACAAAATACAATGAAACCAAATAAAAACAACTGAAAACAAGAGAATCCCTTGCAACAGAACCCAACAAAATGCAACAGAAACCAATAGAATGTCTTATATCATAACACAACAAAACCGAACTGAATACAATGAAAATAGCTGAATACAATAATAATCCAACAGAACTCATTGCAATAGAAAACAACAAAAATTAAAAAATAACCACAGACTATAATGATGCCCAATAAATTGCAACTGAAACCAACTGAATGATTATACAACAGAAACCAACAATGTCTTACATCATAAAACAACAAAACCCAACAGATTTCCTTCCATCAGAAAACAACAAAACCCATTAGAATGCAATGAAAAACACTAAAATACAATTAAAACTAAAATGGAACTCCTCACAACAGAAAACAACAATACCCAACAGAATACAAAGTAAACCAATAAAATACATCAAAAACCAACAGAATTCCTTGCATCAGATAACAAAATCCAACAGACTACAATAAAACCCACACAAAACAAAAGGAACTATTAGAATGTATTACAACAGAAACCAACAGATACCCATGAAATACACTGAGAATTACAACAGCAAGTGGCCAATTCCTGCATTGAGCACTGAATACAACAGAAAAATCTTGTGTCTTATTGTACTTTTGTTGGTTTCTGTTGTAAATGTTTGGTAGGGATCGCACAAAAAGAATTCTAATCCGCACCGAAAAACCTTTTGTGTACTTTTAAAAAAGATTCCTTTGAAAGCAGATGTCAAGAAATAGTTTGTAATTCTACAAGAATAATTTTGTAAATTTGTACAACACATTGCTATGTTTTTTTTTTTTTTTTTTTTTTTTTTTTTGCAATTATGAAATACTTTTATGGAAACAATCCTGCATATTTCTTGTCATTGCTTTTGAAAAGTGGCTCATAATTTTAAATTTTAATTGATGTTTTATACAAGCATGCAATTTTTACCATGTAAAGAAATAATATTGACTATTGGCCTTTATTTGGTTTTATTATGGTTATAAACAGGCACAGTTAATACTGAAAATATATTCAGGGAATGGTTTACAAATAACTTTAACTAGTGTACGTACCGGGACAACACAAACAATAAATGTCCGGGCAAGAATCCAAAACCCAATATTTTACATTGAAAATATTTTCTAGCAATGCAGTTTCTTTTATTTAAATGTACAAGTTTACAAATATGTATCTGTATTTTGATATTATTATTTTTGTTCCACTTACAAAAACAAAAGACAGTGCACCAAGGAGTTTAGCACAGACAGAACGAACTACAATGCCATTGAGGCTACCTAGTTATTTCCTACTCTTGAAGAAGATCTCTTACTCTCAGCCAAGAATTATCTGTTTATGAGTTTTAAAGAATTTGCGAACGTATTTAGTTTTGAACTTATAAATACAAACACTACAGTCGGGCTTTAAAAATATACCATCATTGTGGAAATTACTCTCACACTATCTCTCTCCCACAAAACAAATTCTGGCTATGGTACTGATGGTGCTTCTTGATGTAGAATCTCATAAGGTTATTGTGACCTGATCTCGTTTAAAAACTGCAGCGGCCACTCTGAAAGGCAGTCATAAATGTTAAGTGAGAGGACGCAAACAGGTATCTGTGTGCCCGCCGCTGTTGCTGGAGCTCTGTCGCCAGCACAAGTCGCGCGGAATGGTGAGGGTGTGTTTCGAGCTAGCCGCAAGCGAGCAGGCGAGGTCGCATGTCCGGAGCCAGTTCAGTGGTTGCTGTGACACCAGACGACGCTGGCTCACCGAAGTGTCTGTGCAGCGTGGCTCCCCTGCACTGCGTCGTTGAGCGGCGTGACCGCCCCTGCCCCGAGCTCGCCATCCTGCACATGCTGCCTCGTGCAGACCAATGACCCCAGACGCGTCTCCACGGACCTGACCTGGAGGAGCCTGTTCAGGCAGAGGAGGAACCTAATATTCCTTCTCGAGCCGACGAACTAGTCTACGGTCGTGCGCTTCCAAGAACAACACATCTTCACAACCAAACAGATGGACTTCATGTCTGACACAGCATTTGTTCGTCCAAGCAAGAGCCGGATTGACTCGAGACATTTCAAGTCTTATGTCCTTATGATGCCAGAGTTAATCTTTCCCTACTTGAAAACCCAACTTTTGTTCGCTACCACTGTACCACTTGACCTAAGAAAAAAAAAACAAAGAAACTCGACTGAACTCACTACATGCACGATTGGACACACACAGGCTCACTGTGACGGGACACCTCTGGTGCAGTTAGAAATAATCACCCACAAATTTTCGTCTCCACACACGAGTGTACTGCTTGCCAAGTGTTCTCACCTCCTTCGAAGGAGAGCCGTTTCCTGACAAGGTGTTTGACCTGGGAGGGAAGCAGCCGAGAGTAGCTTCTTTCCCTCACGTGATAAGACGAGCAAGCGGACCCTCCTCTGTACGAGGGCACGGAAGTTCATATCATGAAGGAGTTAGCATGCAAACTGAACTTCACCTGGAAGTTCATCTTAGAAGAGTAAAATCTTTGGAGAAAACTGTGGGAAAATGGTTCAGGTAATAATAGCCAGCATTACAAAAATACATACCTGCAATGCTAACTTCTTTCAAATACTAACCAACTTCTAAAATCTATATTTTTAAATTTACGTTTAAAAGCGCATTATTAAATGACTGTAATTGGCTGAACAGCATTTAATGCCTTATAATGAATGAAGTGCGAGGACTATTTTCTTTACGAGTGTGCAGTCGGTGTTGTGGTCACATGTGCTTCTGCACAGAGGCGGCACAGCACGAACATTCGTTCTGCGGGTGACGGGAATGTTAACTTTTGTGGGCAGGCACGCCCTTTTGCAAAATACGTTAAAATGTTTTCGCATTTCTTCTACAAAATGTGAATTCAGTTCATGAACATCTACGAGTGAATTGATTTGCACCCTGCCATGCTGGGTGTGTTCTATGGTGCACCATGCCTGTGCTACATTTGCATGCTACTTTAATAACACATCCTAAGGAAGAACCGATCTGCAGATATGACCCTGGAAATGCAATACTGGATTTACTGTCAGCGCTGCTTTATTTGTGCCTCTTGGATCAGACCTGGGAGAAACGCGTTTTGGTGTTGAATATTTGATTCACAACACTGTTACAAAAATTTTTTAAATTCCCCGGACTTAAAGAATAACCTGTTAGCAAGAAATCGCCGCCATCGTGCTCAGGACCTATTTTAACTTTTTTTTTTTCCACACACAAACAGTCAAGGTACTTTTCATGAAACTCCCACAACAATTTTAGTATTTAGTATTTAAAAATAAGGTAGCCAAAATGTTCACAGTCCTTATGTTTAAATTTGTTGTAATCTTTAAATTTTTAGTATATGTATTTAAAAGATGTTTATGATATTTCTGCAGTTTTGATAGGTTTAGGGCCTGTTACAAAATATGTTTTTCATACAAATTCATGCCCATGTATCTTCTTTTTGTAACAGCAAAGTTTGATGGGTTTAATAAATAGCCAAAAGCTTAATTTTGAATTATGTCTGCTATCCGTACTTCATTTTCTGTAACATTTTTTATAAATTTTTTTGCTTATTGTATGATATTTCTGGCACCCTTTTCAGACGCACGAGTTACTTGATGCGGCACTTAAATTTTTTGTTTAGCGTAGCTCCACGCAGGGTGCCCGAGTTATCACTAGCCATGGGTAAGGGTAGTGGTAAAAGCTTAATCAATGTACCTAATTATTGGATGATTTTTAAAACAGATATATTTTATATTTGCCAAAATACCCATTTATCTTTTGTTCTGATGTCCTAATATCTCACTTAGAAACCATTTATAAAATAATAAATATGTAACAAGTTTGGTTATAGAAAGCAAATGACACCGTAAAAAATTGCCCACCTTGCAGTTACTTGGTTTGTTTTAAGACTGCAGCAATAACATTATTGTGCTTAATCCATCTATAACATTACATAACTAAGTTGCTGTAGTTTTCTTAAGGGCCTCTCTGATCTGGGTGCACATACAGTGTGCAGAGCTTCATAAAAAGACACACAATTTAAAAACTGCTTATGAGATCAGAGTGATGTATGTTTATGAAAAGCATTTATGATGATTCTGAGGGCAGATGAGTCGTTCTGGTACCATAATTTGTTTTGAAACTATTTTTATATTAACACTGGTTAAAATGCTCATTTTGAAAATAATTTTTAGGCATGAAACACCCATACACTCAAGGAACTTGCATTACACCTGAATCTTCATCACAATGTAATGGTTACCACTTGAATCTTGTAGTTGCCTTAAGCATGACGCGAATATTGCACACCAGTTTACAGCCTTCACTTAGACACAGTACCTCGCTAGAAGCACCAACTAGCATCTCGCTTATCTTCCTCACCAACAAAACACAACCCTCACTAGACTTGTCCATATTCCATGGCTAACACCCCCTTCCCCCCAAACAACCAACTGGCTCAAACAGGAAATAGCTGTGTCTGAAGGTGTCCCCATACCTCTTGCCTTTCACAAGCATATCCGGGTTTGATTTCCAGCAAGTGAGGAACGTGTTGGATGTTCCTGTGAGTCGGTGGGTTTCTTGTGGTACTCCAGTTTATTCCCTAAAGTTCACTCCACAGCTGCTCCAGCACTTCACGTCACCATCGATTCATGAATGAACTAGTGTTTAAGGGTGTGTATCACATTTCAGGCCATTATTTTATATTTACATTATATTACTTAAACAAAATATATACCAAAAAATTATTCTCAAAACATGTATTTTAGCTATTTTCACTCCTATAAATACACAGTTTAAAAACAAAATTCTGAAACAGAACAACTTTTCCATCCTCAACGTATTCTTAAATGTTTTTTGTAAACAGACACCACACGGATATCTCTAGCAGTTTTCAAATTGGGTGGATTTTTATATTTTTATGAAGCTTTGCACATCCTGTGTGTGCCCAGGTAGGCAGAGCCCTAGGAAAACCTATGTATTCTTTTTTATTATTTTTTTGAGGTATAAGTAAGGATAATTCACTGAATTACAAAAACATAACTTTATAGGTTTAAAGCCAGTTATACAATGAAACAGAAGCAGAGATGCATTTCATGGAACGGAGTATCTATGATGGAAAACATGTGGATACGGACCCAAAAAGATTAGCTCGGCAATACCGAGCTCTTCCGTTTACGGTACTCAGAGCAAACAACAGAAGCTGACAATTCAGCTGTGTTTGTTAGTTTTAAATACGTAAAAAATTGTTTTGAGAGCAAGAATATCTAGTGTTCAATTAAAATGTTGAGGTTTACTTTAATTACGTACACATCTGACAGTGTCATGTTCTTGGAGTTCAAAATTTTTTTTGAGTTAAATTAATTTCTCACAACCATGAAAGTCAATTTATTGGTTCCCACTTGTTATACAGTTCCAGACCAGTAGTGAAACGTAAAAATATTTCTGACCCATGCTCCATTTTTACTTTTTTGCACCATTGTGGAATGGGCCAAAGGGCAACACTATTGGCTACTTCAAGATGTGGTTAGAATTTGTACAAAAAAATTTTTTATTTTTATTTTACCTAGACATTTAAAATTATAATATTTGTAAGGATTTAAACAGCACAACAGTATCCAACATATATTTGATGTATAACATCGTAGCTCTCCGTATACGGAAATTGATAGGAGTAATTTCTTAAATGGAACAGAAATGTCACCATGAAATTAATACGAAATAACTCTCTCTCTTAGAAAAAAAACGTACTTGAAAATCATACAGCTCTATGTGGAAAATAAATCCCCAGTGCTTTAATTTTTTTTAAAGAAGTTAATCATTTCACACCAGAAATTAATATATATAATTTAAAGACTTATCTATAAAATATTCATATAATCTTCCTCTTGCCACCACGTTATATTTTACACTATCGACAGTTTTGTTAGTATAGAGCTGTCCGGTATTAGTCTCTAGCATATCTGATAATACTTTTATTCAAGGGGAAAAATCTTGTCACACATCAACCACATAGCCACGACATAGGCGAGACTGTAAGGCCTTGAAAGCACTCACATGTCCACAGGAAATGAGATCATGGGTTGTACATGTGGAATGGGTAGTACCGCACCGTGGACGTCTTGCGGGCCTACTGCATCTCCATCTTGCTGGCCATGCCTAGGGGTCTTATTCTCAATGCAGTCTGAATAATTCTGCCAAAAGAATGACTGAAATCCGATAGAGATTCACTAAACCAAATTCTCGAACACTCACTAGCAGAATTATGTATCAGATTGACATCACAAACTATTGGAATTATTCCGCTACCTTCTTTTCTGGCTGAATTGCATTCCACTAGAGATTTGATAGTAGTTCTATAGAACTTTGATTTGTTAAAAATGAAGGCAATGCTGTGGTTCTGAAAAACTTTAAAATCACGTGGATGTTTGGTTAAGTTAGTTTAGCTACATTTAAATATTGTAAAACAATGCGGATGGCAATAACTTACCTCAATTCATTACGAGACATATATTCTGATAAATATACGCTATGCAATACTGTAGGTAGGCCTATCACAGAGTCGTAGGTAATTTGATTTAAATTTAATTTAATCCTAAGGAAACAAAACCATGATACAAACTTGATGCAGGCCTCACTGCCTCCCTGGGTGGTCCAGGTGCGGAGCAAGAGGGTCTTCGGGGGTCGGCGTCAGCCACGTGGCTGGAGGGAATGGCATGCTGGTGGAACCAAAACTACCACTCTTCACACGGTGCTGTCAAAGACCTGCTTGACGCTGCTGGTATAATTCCACTAGCGGAATGACTGAAATCCGATAGATATTTGCTCAACTCTATTCCTGAACACTCCCTAGTGGAATTATGTGTCGGATCAATGTCACAAATTGTCGGAATTATTAACCACCTCCTTTAGCTGGTGGAATTGCAATTCTGCTAGAGATTTGAGACTTCTTAATATAAATAAAATAAATTAAATATTTGGTATAAGAATGTCCAATTTATTGCATTTAAAAATTGCAACACAAGTGTCGTTCCAACCCAAAACTGTGTGTGTTGTGAGATAATGGTTAGGAACGTAGGACCACAACACGCACCAGGTTCAGAGCTGGCTGGCAGCCCCCTGCACGGCCACTGGAGTTAAACGCCATGTCACATGCCGTACACTGACGTAAGGCATGCCACTGGCTGGATTACGAGGGTCGTTGCAACCCTCCTCCCCCCTCCGCGCCGTTATCTATCGCTGAGTGGCCTTGGGAATTCCATGGGCCGCCGCGCAGAGTGGCGAGAATGGACACCGTCCTTCTGGACTGTTCGGGCGTCTTGTCGGCCCAGGATGACGCAACTTGTCACAGCCACTCTAATCTGTTCTGGAAAGATGACCCACGAGTACTTAAGCAGTGATGCCGGCCTCTGCGAGAGTTCCGAGAGAAGGGAAGTGCGACATCGGCGAAGAGAGTGAAAGCGTAAAGGACGTCATTCGGAAAGCTCGGAAGGCAAACGTAAAAACAGTAATAAATAATAGGCCTGTGCGAAGTGGACTTTTTCAGTTCGAATCAAATTCGAAGCGAATATTGTAAATATTCGCGAATTCAAATAATTTTTCTAGCTGTGTTAAATACTGCTCCCACATGACATACAGCACAATTATTTTCATTTTGAACTGTCACCACCCTTAAAAAGTTTGTTTCTAAGGTTCCTGTCATATTTCCCTTTTTTTATGTGGCTTATACTGTTGGCCCAAATTCCTTTATTCAGAAATGAGCCTGACAAATATCCTGTAGCTTGAACCCACACCATTGTACATACTGTTAACAAAACCATATCATTGTGCTAACTACTAAATTCACAAAATGGTTTGAGTTAATTAAAATGTATAACAAAATATTCTGTGCTAGATATGCTAATTTGTGGACTGTGAAAGTGACCAACCGTCATGAACACATTTTTTGTTTATATAACCTTCAAGTAACACATTTCACGCAACATCTTATACACTTTTCGCTTTTAACAGCGACTCAACTTACTAAATAATAAAGAGAACTGCTTGCCTGTTAGAATTTTGTATTCCTTTTTGCATTTATTGCAGCTTGCAACTTTTCCGTCACTCAATTTTGTGAAATAATTCGACACTTCACTGCAACATCTCTTAGCATTTTCCTTCGATTCCATTGCAGGTTTAGTTTACAAATATACGTCAGAAAAAATATAAAATGGTGCCACTTTCTACTAAAACAATTAAAAGTATAATGTAATTACATTTTTTACCATTCAAATTTTACAGTGCATGCTTATAGAACTCAACCAACGTGGTGAACAGGTAACAAAAAAAGTGACGCCGAGGCATAGAAAAGAGAGGATATAAATGAGCGCAGTTAATACAGCGAAGACAATTTCAGGCTATTTGCCTACCACCAAGCCAATATCATTCTGTGAAATGTAATGGTTGGCAACCACGGCACTTTCCTTTCCGAACAATAATTTTAAAAAAACGTGCGGCGTATGTCTGAAAAACTAAGATACATATTTCCATTCAAATTATTTCCGTGATCAGTTATTACACAACTGTGTGTGCATTGTGCAACTGACTGGCGTAGTTTGGCTAGTTGGCAGCATCTGGCCGCAAAATGGCGGCAATATTGTCGTGGTAAACAAACATTAGAAAACGTAAATTAAATTTTAAGCATAACGTGGTGTTTTTATATGGTCTTGTGGATGGAAATGCATAAATAAAGATTTTGTAATGAATATCTACACTAGTAATAGTCATGGCGTTAATATTTGCTATGGTACCTAATATTTCTGCATGACGGAATTGTAAAAGTACGCCGTCGGTATGTTTAACCTCAACGTAAGTATACGAATCCTTAACCAATTTTCCTGAAGTTTTTAGCAGAAATTATGCACATTTTAATAATTGGCTCTACTAAATGGCAAGTTAAAGAAGACTTATTTATATTTGTTTGCCTTCGAAGCTTCGAAAATTTAGGAATATTATTTTTTTCAACGAATCTAATATGAATCCTAAAAATATTCACTTCGGATTCGAAAATTTCAAAGCTTCGCACATCCCTAATAAATAATGCAGGGATAAGCGGGGTGGCATATGTAGCCGTAAGAGAAATGAGTGGGAGCTGCCTTCACAGCGGGAACAAAGAGGAGAGGAAGGGAGCAGGATCCTACGACAGCTACACTAGCGCTCTCTCTCTCTCTCTCCACCTTTCCGGATATTCCAAAGTGTAATCCCGTGTCATTTGTCACCCTAGATGACAGCGGTCAAAACCGGCATAAGTAGGTAATGCAGTTTTGATGCAGAGCATGTAGTTTTACAACTAAGCTTTTCAGCCCTTTGCCTGGCATGGACAATAGGGCGATGGCACTTGGTGTTCAGGAGTAGTACAAAACAATAGCACAGTAGGAAACTTAGCATTCATTTGTGTAGAAATTGTGAGGGGGAAAAAAGGGGAAAAACTAGAAAATCATGTTTTGGCTTCAAAACATCAAAATTCGCATTATTTTTAGATTTTATTACAATTTTTTTCAGGTCCTTACTTATTGTGCATCCAGTTGTATTTTAAAATAAAATATTAGACTAAAGAAAGGAACTGATTGTGTTTGATACAAAGCTGTAGGATTACCAAAATATATTTGATCTTTACAATATGTATAAATGTTTGAGGAACATTTTTCGGATGATTAATTGTTCTGTGCAACATAAATAATTGTATGTTAACATAAAATATTAAAATAAAGTAAGCAGTTGAATGTATTAGTGATGCAAAACTGTACCATAGCCAATATATATTTTATTTTGTAAGTATATGAATTATAAAACTTTGATATAAATTGGATACACAATAAGGAACAATTACCTAAAAATCATTGAACACATACACAAACAATTTTTTTTACCATCAAACATTGCACAAAATTTATATTTGCCTCTAGTATACACAATAAATTGATATGAGTTAAGAGCCAAATAAGCACAATTGTAGACTCAAAAAAAGTTATCCTTTTTTAAGTGCAAAGAGAGTTTTTAAATACTGAAACTCACGAATCTGTTAACATTTTTGTAAATATTTGTTTTCATAGTACTTTCTACATTTTCCCATGATAAAACATTATTTCACAAACATTAAAGGAATATTCCGTGTCTCGGGCGTAACTTTGAGACTCATTTTTAATTATTACTTATGCATTTATACAGATTACTTCCACATCCATCAATACGACAGATGAATAATTGAGAAATTAGTTAATTGTGATGTAAATACATAGTAAAATAAATTACAAAGATGAATAAAATGGAAAATATAACACCCTTTCATGAGAAATGCTGCTTTCCTCATTGTGATTGGCCTTCTACTAGTTACGTCAACACTAAAAAGTAAAAACAATGGTGCCACACTTCTAAAGAGGATTTTCATCAACCGGACAATGTTGTATCCGATAGCCGCTATAGCAGTTTCAAGAGTAGACATTTAGCTGTATATCGATATGAAATTAACAGATTTTCTGCTAGCGGAATTATTCCAACGGTGTCAAGAATAGGCCTCTGGCCTGGTCTGAATGTCATTGACTCATCCTTATGCACTGAGGTACCGCTTACTCGCAGTAATGTGGATCTTGTCTCTTCAACACGGAGACAGGGCGGACGGTGCAAAACGTTAGGTCATGTGACATGCGTGGCGCATACAAATACAATAAAGTTTACTAATTATTAACAGGCGAAGCCCTGAGTATGCACATGGCTAGGTGACGCTGATAAATGACAAGGGAACATCCAGTCTCCTCGTGACAGGGCAGAGGCAGAGAGCCCTGTAGACCCGCGTCTCATGGAGATGCTATGCGGCTTGCTACAAAGTCCCAGTTAGTGAAATGTAGGTTAGTTTGGTTGCACGTGAAGCCCCGAGGCATCCCAGTGTGAGTGAAACAAGCCTCGAAGCTAGGCCATTTTCCATGATGGCAGGTCCACACATGTGGCTCACTTTAAAACAAAGAAAATTATGTGAAATGCAAAGAGTCCCAAAATAACACTATATGATTAATTAATCGACTGGCGGTGTCGAGGGAAGCTGGCCAAGGAGTGGATACAAATGACTTTAGAAAACTTTCTCTATTGTGGTTGACCAGTGATGGCGGGAAGGTGAAGGCTCCATGGTGCTCGAGTGCTCTGCCCTTGGCGCCGCACAGGCCTAGTATTTTATTTTACCGATTTTGTAAACTAATGATCCAGAATCTGAATAGAGCTGGGATTCAAGATAAAAATTGACATCAGCATCAAAATCAATGTCATCTCTAGTTGCAACCAAGAAAATTCACACATTTCAATTAACAAACTACATCTTAGTTGACAGTCCATATTATTTTAGAATGACATGAGAATATGCAGTATTACTAAAAGATTTTGTTAAATATTTGTTAAAATTTGGTTTACAAATTTAGTTCCAAAGTCAGGGCTTGAACATCTTAAACATGGTAAACACTTCTTATTCACAAGACCTGGTGTGTAGCTAGCATTCCCCTACTCAAGCCCACAACCTTGTCCAACAGAGTTGGGATCAGCCTGGCTCGTTACAGCCTTCACATGCGCTTACTTCCTCCTTCAAAGGCTGGGCCTAATGGAGGGACAGTCACGAGCCAGTCTCGTACGTGTATGGGTCGCTTGAGAATAACGGCACAAATACTATAACAAGGTTAGTACAGTAAAACCTCGGTATAACAAACTTGAAGGGACTGATATTATGTGTGTTTGTTATAGCGAGGTTTCTTTATAATGAGGTGAATTCAAAACCAACGAACAAATGATTTGATACAAAGGGTTTTTTCTGTAGCCATCATTATTATTATTATTAAAAAAAAAAAAAAATCAGAAGTAATAATAGGTACTCAGTATATAGATACAGTATACACAAAGTACTTACCTACTTTTTAATACATGCTACAGAGTCCTCAAGCAAAGCAAATGAAGATTAAGCAAACCAATCCGATTTGATTACAGTACATAAGTATATTGTATATTACGTAATAATGCCTTTGGGAAAGAATTGTTGACAGCGTTGAATTTGGAATGCCAAATCTTTTAGCTATTTCTGCTTTTTTACCTCCCAGATCTACTGCGTGTAGATTTTCCAGTTTCGTTGTAGGAGAAATTGCTTTCCGTTTTTTTTTATTCATTTTACGAACACTAACAATAAATTACTGAAAGTTAAGTCTCATTTATTACCGCACGAGATTTGTCCAACCATAACCTATTTACAAGCGAACAAATTTAACCCAGAAAAACTTAACCTCTAAACAAGATACATAAATGGTTAACTAATTTATTTTCCCCAACAACATGGAACAAAAACAACTTTCTAAACCTACAGATTTTAATTAAGAAACACTTCCACAGAATCGGTATTGGTTATCGGCATTCATTACAACACGGATAAACGATCACACATTTTCACAGAACGAGGATGTAAATTGTTCACGTGATGAAATTTTCTAGGCAGTTTTGGAAGGTCAATTAATCAAAGTACGATAGCTTATGTTGGTAGTCAACGTGCGTTTCAGTACGTCCGTAACTCTTACTTCTATGGCCAATCAGTTGTAAGATGGCGGCAGTATTATTTACTTGCCGAAGCGTAATTTATTTACGAAGCAAAATTGAAAATTTATGACAATCCTACAAAAATATTTTGAAGATTTTTCCGTTTTACCTTCGCTGTAGCGGGTGTTTATGGCGTTGCATCCAAAAAATGCTTTGTTATTTAGAGGTATAAATACATAGGATTACATAGCGATTTGGCGGGACTTAACAGTTGCTTCGTTATACCGAGGATTTCATTATAAAGGAGTTTGTTGTGCGAGGTTTTACTGTAGAATATTTTACATTTACCTCACCTATTCATTTAACATTTTTGTCCTTTGGAACCCTCGACTACACAGGCCAGAAAACGACACATTCTCCCACACACTTTCACACAAGCATGTCATGGATAAAAAAGGCATAGTGTTTTTTTTTTTTAATAAAACAAAAAGTTTTATGAATTCATCCAAACCATTTCACCTTTCAATTAGAAATTTTAATTTATTCTAAAGACAAATGCTGCAATGGTTATTGCATTTATATGAAAAGTTGTTAAAGACATAAAACACAATATCTAAAGACACAAATATTTTAAGTAAACACAGAAGTTTATCTGTAGTAAAAATTATACAATTAATTAGTACACCTACAGCACAATCCTTTACAGTCAGGCGGAGTGCTTGAGGTTAGGAGATACATACACACATGCCATACTCTGAGCCTATGATAATGGTAACATTATCAAAAGGTTTAAATTTTACATAACACTTGGCAAGTGTCACGTGTCTTAGTTCAAACAGTATCAATAACAACTTCACAGAAGGCGTACATTACAGACTAAGACTTGAGATGTACACTTTATCACAGATAAATGCAGCACTGAAAGCTATTTTAACCATTTTCACTAGTCTTGTTTAGAACCTCCTCTTAACTTAACCAATCACCAAAAAATCTGTGAATGATCACACTTGTGACTTATGCTAGTTATAATAATTGCATTGATTACCACAGTAAAAGTAAATACACTAATATGTTTTTCTTTCCAATTAATCTCACTTAAGTACTTGCAAAAAATTTGAACTTTTGCGAACATATTTTAGGAGATCAGTTTATATTTAATAGTACAGTTAGCAACAGATTATAAACAAGTACAATGAAACACCCACTTTCATCTAAGTAAACAATTCTCTGTTGCAGAGGATGTTCATGTGCATCCAAGCAGAACAAAAACAGTCATTTATGAAAATTATTGTTAAGTACAACACAGTACGCAATTTTCACCTGTAAACGTATTTTCTGCAAACACATGGAAGCCTGGAGCCGATTTCTGCAAATATATGGAAGCCTGGAGCCAATCGTCGAGTTTTAAAATGTCAAAAATAATGAACAAGTTTTCTTCACGATGCAGATTCCTCCTGCAGTTCGTCATCAGAGTCTAGCTTACTGCTGCCGCTGCACACTCGACACTTGCAGCACACGATGCATGGAGCAGCCAGCAGCAGCAGAGGAGACGCCACCAGCAGCAGAATGCCGAACCCAGCGAAAATGCCAATCACCTGAGTCCTGTGCCAGATCACTGACGCTCGTGAGTGCCCCAGCTTGTTCTTGCACGGGCCCTTGTCGTAGTGTCGCAGTAAGAAGTCGTCCTGCATCATGCAAACAAGTTTAATCACAACATATTTCAACTGTGTATTCAATATAAAAAGATTTTTTAGTTTGTCACAGACGCCAACCTGCTACACCTAAGAAGTGAGATTAACCGTGTTGCACTGCAGGTTCCGTTAAAGCCTCATCACACTGTAAAAATTTTACTTCAAACACTTTTTAATATGTTTGGTCAAATAATTTTGGGAAATTATGATGTCAACGAAAACATCATTAGTACAGCCCGAAAATGGCATTTGTTTAGGCCACAACAAATCTTTAAAATGGTGATAAACACTTGGATGATTAAAAAGTTATAATGGTGAAATAACTAAAATAATGTGATTATGTCACTTAAGCAAAACAATATAATATGGAAAAAGCAAATATAAAACTTTAAAAGTCTCGGAATATACTATATTATGTAATGAGTATAAATGAGAGTTTAAATTACAAAGATATTTAAAGTTGATAAAGACACAACAAACTAAAAAAAGTTCAAAATAATCATCCAGCATGATGCATTTTTTTAAATTTCAAAATGAGATTAAAATTTAAATGTGTGGGATAACTATGTCCAAAAATTAACTCTGATAGTGTGACATGATTTAAAACATATTTGATGTTATCTATCCAACTTTATTTGGTGAAGAAAAATGGAAGCCATTTTTTTTTTTCCAATGTTTCCTTTCCAACTATTGTGAAATATAGTTCGGAGTCGGAAATTTGACAGTTTGACAGAGCCTTTATGCACTGTATTAATTTACCAAATTACTACTGACATCACATTTCAGACCAATATGAGGAAAATAAACCAAAATGACAAACAGGGTTCTTGGTCACAAACAAGTTAGTTTACTCCTTCGTTAGTAGCAGGCAATCTGACAGATTGTGTAGAGATATTTTTTGTTCCCCCTCCCTGACAGTTGATGACTCTGCTCTATTGATGCCAGTAGCTTCCAGACGGATGATGCAGGAGAGTTTAGTGCCTTTCTGACTTCCGTGCGACCTCCTGGACGTGCCAAGTGACACATTGTTAAGTTTTACCTAATTCATATAAACATTAGCTTTTTTATTTATATTATTACATTAGCTGTAGCATTTTGCAATGCCTACTTTTTGTAAACACTTTACAGTTTTGGTGGAGTAAACGTATAGGATCTCTCAGATTGTCGCAACTAATGTCGGCATTTTTGTTTTCCGACAACATGGACTATAATAAGAGGTATTTATGCATTGGCAAGTGTAGCTTCCATGTCTTCCACATGTGACTTGTGGACTTCCCTTGCCAATGATGTGTTCATGGCAGTGACATGCCACTTTATCAAAGATTTTACCCTCAAGACTTTTTGTCTTGGTTGTTATCACTTTACGGGAGGTCACACTGGTGCTGCCATTGCAGATAAGTTTACTTCAGTCTTGCAAGAGTGGAAAATTGTCAAACTAAAAGATGCAATACCCCTATATGTAGTTACAGATAATGGTAGAAACATAAAGGTTGGTATGTCAATGTGCTGTGTAGAACTTGTTCAACTTCAATGTTTTGCACATACATTGCAGTTAGCATTAAATGATGCACTGAAGGAGACTGATGGAATGGGCAGCACGTTGAAAAGAGCTAGGACAATTGTTGGACATTACAAAATTACAAGCATAGCTCCAGTGCTACCGAGAAACTTCATAAAATTCAAACTGAACTTGGACTGCCAGCACTGAATTTGAACCAAGATTGTGCGACTAGATGGAACTAAAGAGTATCTCATACTCAGCAGGTTACTAGAAAATAAAGAAGCACTTGCATGTCATTTGGCCACTCAAAATATTGACAACTTAACAGTCTCTGAATGGCAACTCGTTCAAGGGTACGTAGAAATTTTTGAACCGCTATATGAAGTCACAACTGAATTATGTGCAGAACAGTCTCCATCAGCTTCAATGATAATACCGGTTTTATTTTCTGTGACACAATATCTCGCAGGTTATGTAAATAAAAATAAGGGAATAATGGGAGCTGGTGTGGTGTTTGCTAGAGCATTGCTTCAGTCTTTGAAGGCCAGGTTCCCTTTGTTTGAAAGAAGTGAACCATATTACACTGCCATGCTAGTAGATCCACGATTCAAGCACGTTGTTGTACCCAAAGATGAAAAAATGATGGCAGTTGAGCATTTGAAGCCAAAAGTGGAACAAATTTCACCTTCACAAACAAACACACCAGGTAAGCTCAAGTGTTGAATTAAAAATTTTTTAAGGTTTCAAATATTGATCAATATTAAATATATTATGAGTAACATGTATGTTTCAGGACACTAACTTCAACATTACCTACATTAAAAGTTAAAAAAAACATTTTGTCATACTTACATAATTTTTGAATGCCTACTTTATTATTTTTTTAACAATGTGTACAACAGTTTAAAGTTTGTATATCTATAAAGTGTGTATTTATTGAGGTTGTCAAAATGTTATATTTAAACTATTTAAAGCAAAATATATTCTCTCTGATTCAGAAAAACCTGAAGCTAAAGAAAAGAATCATCTCTTTGGAATGCGTTCGATGAACTGGCACAACAGGCTGAAAATAATGGCAACATGGAAGTGTCAGACTATCTTTCTTTGCCTACTATTCCAAGAGCGGATGACCCCTTAAAATGGTGGAAAGAGAAGTGCAGTAGTCTTTACCCCCAATTGTGCAAAATTGCAATGCAGTTTCTTGGGATTCCTGCGACTGAGGCAGCCAGTGAACGAGTGTTCTCAGGAGCTGGGAACATTGTGAGCTGCAGGAGACAACTTCTTGCTGCAGAACATGTGCAAGAACTTGTTTTTCTCCATGAAAATAAAAAAAAAAGGATGTAAAAATAGTGTGTTTAATAATTCAAGGTGTTTTCATCATAATTTGTTATTTTTATTGATACTATTATTATTAGTACAGGTTATTATTATTTCTTCTTAGATGATTTCTTGTTGATGCTTATCATCACAATTAACATGTTAGCTACTAGACTTTTACCTAAGTAAGTGAATGTTTATTTATAATTTAGTGTAGGCCTACGTAACGTGTGGTGCACGTCAGTTGTGCACAGGCAACTAAATTGTCATTCTATATGATAAACAACAGTTTTATGTACAGAACAATATATTTTGAAAGTGATATCTACAGTAAATCTTGATTATTTAAAAATTTCTCATTCTCGTCTCGTTTCTCGCGAGAAAAATATTTTCTTTCTCGAAAATTTTTCGAGGCCTAAATCTCATTCTCACACAACCCTATATGATTTTTTTTTAATTATGTTCTACGATCATACTTATATTCTACAACTGGCTGATCATAGAGATCAGACAAATGTTCCACATATGTACCTAAAAGAAAAAAAAGTTTTCCAGGGAAAAAGTTTTAACAACTCCCAAAGTCATTAATACAGCCAACTATATTGCCTAAATAACTGTTTTCTGATTATAGAAATAAAGATGTGTTGTATATGATGGTGGTGGTGGTGGTGGTGGTGGTGGTGGTGGTGGTAATGGTGGTGGTGGTGGTGGTGGTAATGGTGGTGGTGGTGGTGGTAATGGTGGTGGTGGTGGTGGTGGTGGTGGTAGTAGTGGTGTTGGTGTTGGTGGTGGTGGTGGTGGTGGTGGTAGTGGTGGTGGTGGTGGTGGTGGTGGTGGTGGTGGTGGTGGTGGTGGTGGTGGTGGTAGTGGTGGTGGTGGTAATGGTGGTGGTGGTGGTGGTGGTGGTGGTGGTGGTGGTAATGGTGTGGATCTGTTAAGTAATTTCACTGTGGTTTACAACAACCTAACATAGTTTAAAAGTGAAGGGTGTTAATTTGTAAATTGTTTAAACTTTAACTTGACTCTAGTGGTGTATCCCCACTCCGGGTTTTTTTTTCTGTATCTGGTTAGTGTGTGTATGTCACGGCCATTGTCATTTGTGTGACGTTTATCATCTGTAGTAAAAGACAATCAGTACTTATTGACCAAGGCATTATTATCTAAACTACATATACCCAACAAAGATTATAGGCCCACGTGTGTCGATCTGTGTGGATTAATGATTTTAGTCGAAGTGGAGTGAGGATATTATTAATATTTTGCATTGTGGTGTCATGGCGTCGAACAGTCTGTCCTTTGTGTAAAAACTGAAAGGTCGTGAAAACTACGCAATTTGGATATTTGATATGAAAGCTCTGTTAAGATTAGAAGACCAGTGGGATGTCATCCAAGGAAACAAGTTAGATGAAGCGAAAGAGAAAGATCGCAAGGCATTAGCCAAAATGTCATTACTAGTAGAGAAGGATTTAATTCACCACAATGAAAAATGTGAAACATCAAAGCAAGCATGAGACAAGATCCAAATGCTATTTGAAGATTCTGGCCTCATTCGGAAGTTTGGTTGTTGCGTCAATTAATCTTGACTCTCTTAGATAATTGTAAATCAGTTGAAAAGTATGTGAATAAAATAACTTCAACGGCCCAATGCCTACATGAAATTAAATTTGAGATATCTGATGAATGGGTTGGAATTTTATTGCTAGCAGGTCACCCAGAAGAGTACAAACCCATGATAATGGCCTTGGAGAGCTCAGGAATTGCAATTACAGATGATGCCATTAAAATCAAAGTGCTACAAGAAGTAAAATCTAGTCCAAGCCAAGTTCGATCATCCAATATTGATACAAAACTCTACAGTAATTGATCTTCATGGAACAACAACAAACAAAACAAACCTCAAGCAGTGCCTTACAAATGCTACAACTGCAACTGGACGGCACATTTTGCTGCAGTTTGTCATGACAAGTTAAAGGGGAATGAAAGAACGAGGGATAGTGATTTCGACTATAAAACCAACAATGCATTATTAATATGTATGCTAACAAACATGGAAAACAGTGAAACTAGATTCATGTGCATCAGTGCAATTGACAAAAAAGAAGTTGGGGAATTGTGTGGCCGAATCTAACATAAAAATCCGAACGGCAAACAACAATCCTCTCACGACAGAATCTTTGGGAACTGTTGATACTCAGTTGTCAGTCAATAACAAGACCAGCCTCATCACAGCCCACGAGGTGCATCATACTCTAAACATTGCAGCCAACCTACTCTCAGTGAATAAAATCACAAGCAAAGAAAATGCTGTGATTTTTCATAAAAATGTTGGTAAAATACTGAACTCAAATGATGAACTAATAGCCTCGGTACCATTAAAAATGGTATTTATCAATTAGACATAGTGCAGAATCCATGTGTTGACAGAGTATGCTGTCACTTGTGGTAAAGATCTATGGCACCATAGGTTACGTCATTTAAACAGAAAAGATATGAACTTGTTAAAAAAAATGGCAGATGGAGTGCAGAACCTGCAGACAAGCAAGGCCCTATATGAAGTTAGTGTCAAAGACAAACAATCACTTTTTCCATTCAAAAAAAGCATCTTAAGAGCAAAGGAACCCTTGGAACTGACACATTCGGACTTATGTAGTCCCACGAAGACAGACTATTGAAGGTAGTAAGTACGTTTTTTTTCCTCAGACGATTATTCTTAGTACACAAATATGTTATTACCTGTAGTCAAAGGATCAGGTCTGTGATGTGTGCAAAGAATTCCATACACTTGTTTAAAACCAGAAGGGTCACAAAATAAAAATTTTATGCTGAGATATTGGGACAGAGTTAGTAAACAGAGAGTTCTGCAGTTTCCTGAAAATGAAGGGGATTAGATCCCAACACACCATCAGAGCTTCACAAAAGCAGAAAAGGGGTCACGGAGCGTGCTAATCAGAAAATTGTTGAAAAGACACGGTGCTTATTAAAAGATGCAGGACTGCCAAAAATGTATTGGGCCGAAGCAGTAGCGACTTCTGTCCATCTCAACAACAGGAGCCTGACGAAAGTCATTGAAGGAAAGACACTGTTTGAAGCTTGGTATTCAAGGAAGCACAAGCTCAGTTACCTCAGGATCTTCAGTTGTGAAGCCATGGCCCAAATTCTAAGAGAGAAGCGAAAAAAAATGGGACCCCAAATCCAAGAAACTGTCACTGATATTCATTGGTTAGTGTGATAACACAAAAGGTTGTCGCCTCATCAATCCAATGACTAAACAAGTGTATCAGCAGAGATGTTGTGTTTTCCCTCAAGAACCAGAATCTAAGCAGTACAGGAAAATCAATGACTTTGCATCATATTCAGAAAAAGAGTTCTTCAAGGGGTTCACGGGAAATAATGACCTTGAAGAAACCTCCAGTCCTAAACAGTTAAGAAGATCTCATCACATCCCAAGACCTAAAGCTGCTGATTCAGATTTTGTAACTTACTTTATTGCAGAAAACTAACCCCTCACACCACGAGAAGCTTTGACAAGTCCATAAGCTGCAAAGTGGAGGGAAGCAATTGATGAAGAACCATCTTCATTTGTTAGTAATGAAACTTATGAGTGGGTATACCTACCGGATGGTGCAAAGTTTCTCAAATCAAAATGAGTGTTCAAAATTAAAAATCCGGACTCCAAGGAACCTAGTAGTCAAGGGTTGTGGACAAGCTCGGCATAGACTATGAGGAAACCTTCTCACCGGTGATTCAACACACTTCACTAAGATACCTCTTTGCACTGGCAGTAAAGAAAAACCTTGAGTTAGTGCATATGGATGTGCAAACTGTTTATTTACATGGCCATTTAGATTAAGTCATATACGTGCACTTCCAGAAGAACTTAAGAGAAGGCCTGCCGGCAAGGTTTGGAAGCTCAAAAAGGCTATGAATGGATTAAACAAAGCGGAAGGTGCTGAAATCGTCATATAAACCAAGTCCTTACAGGGATGGGGCTAAGACAATCCGAAGCATATCCTTGTGTCTACTTTGAACATAATAACAAAGGTGTCTTCACATGTGCCATATATGTTGATGACCTTATCATCTTCACGAATGAACCACAATTTCAGAGGCTTGTCCAGAGGAGATTAAAATCTGAATTCTACATGAAAAATTGGTCCAATAGAAAATTGTCTAGGTATGAAAATCAACAGGCAAAAGAAAATGGACAACTCTTCATTGACCAAAGGAACTATATAGAGACAGCATGCTTCATAAGTTTGGCATGTCAGACTGCAACCCCATCTCAACCCCAATGGAGCCTGGGACCACTCTTAGAAACCCTTTGCAAAATAGAACAGAATGTGATAGTGACAATGTGAATTATGGTAAGACAGTACCATAACAGCAAGCTATTGGCAGTCTCCTGTACCTGTCCCAAGTTTCTCGCCCAGACATATCTTGTGCTGTTAATTGCTTAAGTCAATTTAACAACCACCCACAAAAATGCCATTGGCTTGCTGTCAAGAGGGTGTTCAGATACATGAAAGGGACTAGAGACTTTAAATTAGTGTTTGATGAAAAAGGGAACCATGAGTTACTTAGCTAGTGATGCAGGTTGGGGGAGTGACAATAATTACACACACTCAATTACTAACTGCAGCGTCAAGTTCATCTGCGGACTGGTTTCATGGGCTAGTAAAAAGCAAAGAACAGTTGCCTTGCGCAGTCGAAGCTATTTCATGGTGCTCAGCTTCACTGTTCATGAAGTCTTGTGGTTTAGAACTGCAACCCAAACATGAATGCAAGCCATTCATTGTGTACTGTGACAAAGGGGCAATACATCTAGCTAAAAACAATGTAACCAGTCAAAGTTTCAAAAATATAAATATGTTGCATAATTTTTTTAGGGAGCATGTCCAAGGCAAAACTATTGATGTTAATTATTTATCAACAGATGACATTATATCAGACATCTTGACAAAGCCTCTAACTAGGGAAAAACATAACCACTTCATGGATATGCTAGGTCTTAAATGTCGTCTTGTGTTTAATATCAAAAGCTTGTTTATTGTCTGCTTGTTCCTATATTGAATGTGTGCTTTTTAATGTCATGAAACGATAGTTTTTTTTTTTGGTACATACTTTCAAAGAAACTGGCCAAAAAATTTTTTCATAGATAAATTTACTACAAGTTGCAATCTTATCAAGCATCTCTTCAATTTTTAAACAATTTAAGGGGAAGTGTATAATTGAAAAATTTATGTAAATAATTCCTTATGTACCGTAAAAGGATTAAGACGTTTCAATGCACAACAGTACAAGGACATGAAAAAACATGGGAAAGATTTGACTTAGTACTTATTTACCAACGGATTATTGTCTAAACTGCATATACCTTACAAAGGGTAACTTAACTCCCGGTCTTGACATTTTAGCATCCTTTCGGGACTTACTCGGACTTAAGTAATATTTTTGTTTGTTTCAGTAGACACCCTGCAAAAATTAATTTATAGTGGCTAGATGCATTTCATCAATTTTTCAACTAAGGGGATTTTTTTTCCCTCCATGTTGAGGCCCAACTATTTTTGCACTTGTTGCTCGTCAATGAGACTCACGTCGAGCGAGGCGAGGCAGTACCAGCAGAAAACGTGCTTGCAACGCTTGCACATCATCTGCGCGCAGCCCTCGTCCTTCTCGATGGGAACGTTGCACATGGGGCAGCACTTGATGAGGTCCGAGTCGAAGGGGATGCCCGGTTGGGCGAGGTCCGGTCTGCGTCGTGCATCCTCCTCGCAGGACAGGCCTGCGTGCCAGGGGCTCCGGCAGTTGGAGCAGAAGTCAGCAGTGCAGGCGGGGCAGTGCACACTCTGCGGCTGGCAGCGCTCCATGGGGCACACGCTGCACACCGTCTCGCAGCCTGCCCGCGGGCACCACGTCCTCGTCCTGTCCAGGTCCACTTCTGCCAGCACACACATTCACCCTGCAGTGACATACCCCTAGTCTCATTCACTCACGAAAACATACATCATGGATGTTGGGGGAGAAATCAGCTATTTCCTATTGAAAGGAAACATCAGTATTGTCTAGAAAAGATCTCACGAAACCATGGTAAAAAAAAGTAACGCTGAGCTAAGTTTCATTAAATAAACACTACCAAGTATGAATCTCTTAAAATGAATGCTGAAGTTAGCTGAAGATTACTAACAAAAAAGACATGAACAAACACCTCCCTCTATACATTATCTCTTTCTATACAAGCTGAGTCTGAATTCTACAGACAGTCTTTGGTTGCTTTATCACAACCAATTTAGTTGAAAACATCTATACGACTTGGTCTAAAGTGCTTCCCAAGGCTGGTGGTATATGCCTTAGAACTTGGGGCTGAACCACATTTTCATTATAAATAGAAGAGAAAGTATTTAAGGTGAAATGTCTGCATTTTATTTAATTGAATGAAGTTCTACAACCACCACATATTTTGGGTTGTAGCAAAATTATTTCATTTGTGGCATGTTACTACCACCAATTATTTCAATGAAATATTTGTTCTACAGCCACAAAATTTCACTGGCTGTAGAAGTCCATTCAATTAAACAATGCAAACATTCAGTATTCTATCTTAAATACCTTCCCTATTATTTACAATAAAAACTTTGTTCAGCTTCAGTTTCAAAGACTTATACCAGACTTGGGAAGCACTTTAGACTATAATCTATAAGTTATAAAGAGGTTTTCAACTTATTTTGTCATGAAGTTTGTGTGTGTGTACATATAAACACAGTGCAACACTATCTATAATATAACAAACATTTTTAGTTATGTTTTAGACTGCCAAACCTATTTATTTATTAATGACCATTTTCATACAACTAAATCACTTTTGTCGATTAAAATCAAGCACCTCTATAACAAACTGTTCTTACTTCAGTAAACTTTCACACCAGTCATACATACAAAATTTTTCTAAGTCAAATCTCCCTAGCCCAAAAGAAGTGTTTTGGAATAATTTTTACAAGTTATGCAAGTCTACAAACCAACCTAACTTCAACAAAATCTTTCTAGGTCAACTCTCCCTAGCCCAAAAGAAAGTGTTTTGGAATAATTTTACAAGGTATGCAAGTCTACAAACCAACCTAACTTCAAAACACCCATTACGCCATTAAATTAACTTGTCTTTGGGAATCAAGCAATAATATATATATGTCGTTCTTAAATGTTATTTTATTAGAATTTTGTTCTGCGTATTATGTTTTTTTTTGCATATAAGATGTACATTTAATATGTAAGAAGGTTAATTTTTTTTTGTGTAAAAAATGTCACTGGGTCCAAGCCTTTGTAGCTTTTAGATAATGAAATTGATTTTACAGTATACCTCATAAAATTGACAGATGCTGCACTGATTGGGAAATTATGATTAATAAATTTGTGTAATATTTAGTTTGCCTGAAATATTTTTCATTTTTTACAGAATGGGCTATTATAATTGTTGGCACTCACCTCTGTTCAGCCGAAACTTTTTGTGCTTCTCCAGCAATTCTTTGGTGACTAGATTTTCAATCTCTGCCAACGTGAGGACACCTTGCTTTTCACACTGTGCATCAGGGCAAGAGATGTCGTAAGCTGCTTCTTGAACTTCTATTTCAACGTACGCTTTCATACACTGCAACACAACAGTTGAGTTAGAAAATTTATTTTTGCCAACACCTTTCTAACTGCATACATTATTTCATTTTTACAAACACCTTTCTAATTACATTATTTCAGCCATAACAAACATTATTTCAATAGATACAAAGCTTTTATTTATATAAGATGTACATGATTGATGAGTAAAATACAGTAGACACAAATGTGTGCAAAACAAATGTGCTACAGGTCCTTGGCACCACCACCAGACTGAAATAAGTATTTTTTCATTTGTTTTCCAGGTATCTAACTAAAGAAATTACAATAATTTGATACAACAAAAATTAAAAAGAAAACTATAATTATATTGTTATATTTGTTAAAACATTTTTGTTTGCATGCATGAACTTAAATTTTATCAGATGTCCAATGAAGAGGGGTGACGTGGGTGTTACAGAGAGGAAAGGAAAGGGTCAGCTGCTTAATTTTGCACCTCCACTACTGAAGTCCGGTGCATAGCCACGCGTCCAGATTCCACATTTGTCAATCAGATAACGAAAAATAGAACTACTATAATGCATTTTGTGTGTGTGCGTGTGTTTAAAAATAGCCAAATATGTCAGAAGCAAGATTCACCATCAAAATATATAAATATCTATAAATTGTGCCGGAAATTAGGTATTTCGGCACTTTTTTAAAAATTGTTATTATAATCTTAAATTATTTTTGGAAATTTTATTTTCTATATAATTTGGTTACAAAAGGGTGATTTACACTTTGTTAGGCTGGTGTACTCTACGTAGTTAAACTTTGTGCCAATGAACCGAGGCACCTTTTCTCAGGGACCAATCTGATCTTTTGCTAGTCTAAGACGTCGTTGGCAGCCCGTTTGACATTTCTCCCGCTTACAGTCACGTTCCCAGCCTGTAACATTATTTCCCTGCATGACTAAATTTGCCTACAACAGCTCTGGACGAGTTGTTACCACTTCTCAGAGACGAGCTTAGAACAGCGCTTACCGTCACTCATACGTCTTAGGTTCACTCATAGAAAGTCACGTTTAGGATGCTCGTTCCCAGCCCTGTTGTGTTTTTTGTCCACCCCCTCCCCCCCCCCCCCCCCCCAGCACCATTGCGTTTTTAGTACACAGTACACACACCCCCCTCAGTTCTGAGAATTTGGCCGAGGATCATTGTCCTGACGTGAAACCGCCAGGCAGTGACCGACTTCAAGGACGACTTGCCATAGAAAAAATACGTGCAAATATGGACCACACACGACATCTAGTGGCAGAAATAGTAACTTATCCTCTTGTCGCCAGCTCGTGGAGCTGACGCCCGCGACACCTAGTGGCGACTTTGCTCACCTCCTAGCTACCTTCCCCTGTAGGCCGCCAGAGAGCAGCACCGACTGCGCCATTAGCCCCAGGCTGTAGCTAACGTCTCGGGCGAGTCAATACCTATTTGTTTCAGACACCCCTCAACAGGTAGCGCTAAAATCGGCCAGTGCTGCCAACTTCAAGATATCGAAGTCAGAGTTTTTTTTATTATGTCCACTCGGGGAACTTCCCAGTCTCCCCCTCCACTTTTGATTGAACATTTACTTTTAATTACGAGACGCGGCTCCTCTGCGGACACTTCGCGTCGCGATTCCAGACGGACTGTTTGAGATTATCGGCTGATCGACGAGACGCACTACAAGACTTCCATCCGGCCGCAACCGACAATGTAGTTGATTAGACAAGGGATGTGATCCCTGTAAATTTCTTTAAGTAGTTTAGTCCGTCTGTACAGTACTCAGCATATTAGTAATTTCTTTTAAATAATTTCTTTTTTAAATAATGGAAACGTTCGAGCCTCCCGCGTTTTCGCGAGCTCCAGATCCGGATTGGCGACGCATCAGAAACTAGAAGACAACTTCCCTGTCTGGTGAGTTACTATCAGCTGTATTCCCCAACCTCCCCTTATCTTTTGCGGGCATTTTCTGCCCAGTTTGCTAACTGTCTGTGTACTAATGTTGATCATGTTTGATTCTGACTGTTCACAGACAGGGTCCAAGAGTCTGGATGCAAGCTTAGCATTTTCCACACTCTTCCTCTTCAACATACAGGCGCCCTGGCACCAGGTTGACTACTGAACTCCTGGAAGCGAACCACCGACCTCCGGTGCTCCAGCATCTATGAACCCTTTTTGGAACTTTTTTAAATTACTAACTTCAAAGAAATTAACTATATAAAACATCCATTCAGGACTTTCACTATCAGTATTGGGATTGTTATACCACTTTGTATTTCTTTTTCAATTTAACTGAGTTTGTTTATTTATATTAAGTGAAACCTTTATAATCTAATTTAGGGCCGGCCCATATTTTTTAAAATATATCTGAGAGCTCTTTAATTATGTAATTGAAATTGTATTGTAACACTTTTAATATCTGTTATAAGTTTCCTTTAATAAATATGGAGTAATTCTATTCAGATGGAATCACACCTTGTTTCTGTTCATTCCTCATATCCTTGTGAAACTTAAAGATCCACCGTTACAGCAGAGTATAATGTAAACACTATTATTTATATACTTAATCTGATTTACCTATACTGCCTCAATGTAACAAAAATGGTAATTAATGAACAAGGTTGTAACATAAATGGTACACAGAGCGTGTTGACCAAGCTGTAACAAAAATGGTAGCATTGAGCATGGTTAACTTTCTATCTGCTTTGGTTAAGAGAGATTAAAGAAAAAAATGCTGTAACAAAAATGGTAGCATTGAGCATGGTTAACTTTCTATCTGCTTTGGTTAAGAGAGAGATTAAAGAAAAAATGCTGTAACAAAATATATAAAATGTACAAATATTTAAGATTAAGCATTACCCTGTCTGTAACAAATATTTTAAACTACAGAAAGACACATAAATGTATGGCTTACTTACAAATCATAATCTATACTAACAATAAAACTGTTAGAGGTGAAAGTCTGTACATTAATTAAAATGTTTAAATAAACTATTTTGTGGTGGGGGGGGGGGGGGGGGGGGGAGAATGAAAAAGGGGTAGGCTAAATATTGTTTTAAAATAATTATATCTCCAAAACTAAACAGGCATTAGAAAAGATATTGGGTACTAATAATAAACATAAGAAAGATACCAACCACAATTTTACCATTTTACAAAATTCAACCTCTGAGGGGTAAAAAAAAAAGGTAAATAGGAATTTAAGATAAAATGTTATATCTCTGAATCTAATCAACCATAAGAAATATATTAAGTACCTTTAACAAATATACAAAAACTACCAACAACAATTTTAAAATTTTGCAAAATAAACCCCTAAAGGGGTTAAAAAGAGTTAAATATGGTTTTTAAAATGATTAATTATATCTCTGAAGATAATCGAGCTTTAAAAAATATTATGGGAACCAAATATAAACATATGAAAACTACTAACCATATTTTATCATTTTGCACCCAAGGGGTGTAAAAGAGTTAGTATGGTTTTAAAATGAAAAAGAACACTTTTGAATCAATTAGAACTAGAGGTAATACAATAAAATGGAACAACTTGCATGTAGAGTTAGGTATTGTATTTTTTTTAATGGATTTTTTTTTAAAAGTTATAAAAGGGGGCAAGTTTTGATTTTAAGGAATTGTATTTCTGAAACTAAATAAATATGACATGAGTATTTAGTAAGAATAATAAAAATAATAAACCACACATTATTAATTAACCACTTTGCAAGCTTCCACCCCTGAAGGTGCAAAAGGAGCAAGTTTAAGTTTTACGAAAATTAATTCATATTTCCAAATCTACTAGATCTAAGGGTTAGAAATTAGGATAAACAACAAGCATATAAAGTTATGATTTTTTTTATCTAGAATTTGAAATTCAAGGGGGTGAAAAGTTGCTGAGTTTTGTTTTATAATAAATAAAAACCACATCTCCATAGAAAATAAAGCTGGATGTAAGAAACTGAGCATTAATGACTTAAAAAATTACATAGGGTGAATTTGCCATAGTTCAAAATTCTACCCAAAGGCAGTAAAATGGGGTACCTATATAAGTTTTAATAGACAATCATCTATTCAATATAGAGGTATGAAACTGAGAAAGAATAACTAACATTATCTGATTACATGATTTGACCTTTAACATTTTTTTTACATTCAACTGCAAAAGGGAAGAAAGGAGGTCAATTTTGTTTTATTTTTAAGTCATATCTCTGTAGCTAATCAATCTGTCTGTTACTTAAGTAGTATGATTATAAACATGCAAAATCTACCAAAACCTTTTAACTACTTACTGAAATTCTACTTTTTAATGGGTCAAGGACCTATGGTTCTAACATTAATTTAAGATATTGGCAAAGATTAATAAACATAGTTTAACCTACCTTCTCTTATTCAACATTCTCCTAAATATTACCTTTTAAGTGGTAACAGCGGTAAATATAAAAATAAAAAAAAACATAATAGATCCTCAAAATTAGCAAGATTAATTTTAATTTAATATAAATGCAAGTTATTAAAATTGTTTTGGATTTCACTTTTGCTGTAAAACAGGATGAGTTTGGTTTTAATTGGTTAATGAATATTGCCATACCTGCAGATCTGACGTTCTAAATTTTCACATAGGTATCCTTATGAAAAAAGAGGAGAGTGATGAAAAATTTAGAAATTATGTTTAGGTAATACTAAGCATAACTAATAATCAACTAATATGTCAGATAAAAATTTTTTATAACCATTCTCTAAATTTCAAATTAGAATGCAACTGTTTCAAAAATCTTAAAATAATTTATCTGTAATAAGGTGAAATCATTTCCTTATTCTAAGCATAGCTATAACGACAATAAATGAAAGTGTAAATTTAACCGATGGCACTATCTTAAATTAAATTGGTGCATGTTTCACAATTTTTTTTTAATTGGCTACCTCATGAAATGGAAAGGAGGCAAGAGATTTCATCAAAGTAGGATTAATTCTCTAATCCACTAAAATGGGAACTATACAATCATTTAATCTATACTAAGAATTAAAAAAAAAAAAGCCTTATTATAACCACTCTACAAAACAGCATTTTTAAATGTTTTCATACATCATCATTGACGGTCTGTCTCCCTTACTCCCCTTCCCTTCTACCACACATCACTGATCTGCACTGATCTGCACTGCTCTTCAGCTCCTATCTCTGTAACCACAGATACCCTGCCTCTTACCACTGCTGCATACTCCCATCATCGGTCCTTCCTTCCTGTTCCCACTGTCTGACAACTTAAATAGGTAGAAAGTGATAAGAATCTTAGTTGATCATCCCATTAAAAATTTGTTGAAACTCAATGCATGTACAAAATCACACACACTAAAAACAAATACAGGACAGCTTCAAAATCTTTATGAGACATATCTGTCGTCACGCCAGTCCAATGTGTGCCAGAATATATGTGCAGTTACATATTTCTTTAAAATTTACCATTCATACATTAATGACATTAAAAAAATACTTTCATTTTAAAGAAATACAAAAACCTAGAGTGCTTCAAACTTCCCAATGTAAGTCATAATCTTTTGTTGGTAGATGATATAATACTTAATTAAGGTAAACTGGGGTAAGTGGAACCCAAAATTTTGATAGTTGAGATTGGAAGTAATGTAACTTTGTGGATAGGAGTTTTTTTCCTTGTAAATTTTTATAGGAAGCCACCAAAGATTTACCTAAGTGTACAAGGAAAGAAATTCACAAATATTACCAACTAAAAATACAATAAATTAAAATAAATTGAAATGTAGCTAGGTTACACTTGCCCCATACCCTCGGGTTAGTGTAACCCACTATTATTTTACAGCACAACCATCATATTATAGGTACTGGGGCAAGTGTACATAAACTAACAAGGCCTGCATTTACAATCTGTAAAGACACTTCAAGCATCCCTTGAAGTCTTTAATAAATGTCACAACTAAATAAAGAGATTACTAACTAATTGTTTATTTCACTATAAATGTTGGCCACCAACTTCAGTTTATGTCAGTTACAACGATAACTTAACACAGATGTAAAGAAGCAAAGTTTACATTAAATTTGTATTTACTACCACGCTTGTCAACAACTGGATCTGGGAGGAAATAAAATATTTCTTCAGGAGTGATGACACTTGTATCAGCAACATCCAGCCAGTGAAATGTTGATGATGTGCCCATCCTCCTCGCGAATTACACTTCAATATCAGGTTCCTTCTCCATGATTTGTGCAACAAAACATTTCACAGTCTTTTTGGTGCAAAGTTTTACCACACACCAGTCACCTACATTGAAGTTTGCGAGATCTTTCTCTGCAATGTTCATAGTCACATTCTTTCTCTTCATCTCTCACAATGTCAGAACCGCCACACTCATCAGAGTCTTCCTGGCAAACTTGAGATTGCTCATCATCTTCACTTGTTTCAATAGGTTGTATCTTCTTCCTTTTTGTATGCTGCTTCTGAGCCTTACTGTTTTTCACACGTTCTTCAAGCGTTTCTAATGCTTGTCTTGATGTTATAACTTCTGCCCGACCACAAATGCTTTTTCTTGTAGTTTCTGTTCTTGATGTTTGTTTTAACTGATCTAACTGCAAAACCTCAAATGTTGTCATCCTACGTTCTTGCTCGGGCTGCTTCAAACTTGCTTTTTCAGCACTTTGAGCAACTGTTACTCTGTTCGGCAAGAATGATGATGTTGAGGGTTCATCTTGTGGATTAATTTGAACATTTGTAGTTACTGTTCCCATTGGTGCTGACTGGCACACAGAAGATTCTTCTTGGGCATGGGTAGGTGGCAGCTGAATAGTTTCTTCTCTATAGGTGGATGGTATAGATATGTCCTTTGCCACAGTTGTAATGGTTTCTTGATTCCGGTGCTGATTGCAAAATCTCCTGTAAGCTTCTGGTTCAAAGGATTCTTTGGCGATAACAGTGTCACAGAAAGGGTAAATCCAGCTTTTTTGAAACCATTAATACTATTAATGGGGTCTAAGTCTCCCCAGATTTGTGACAATATTGACACAAATTGTGATTTTGGCAACTTTCTTCCATAATTTTTTCTCTGCCATTTAATCACAGCTTCATTCCATTTCAGTTTCAGTGGTCTGAAGACACTGAGATCCATTGGTTGAAGGTGATGGCTCGTGTGTGAGGGTAATTTCAAAATTATGATTTTCTGCTCCACTGCTATGTGGACAAGATCAAGACCAACATGGGAACTATGGCCATCATAAATGAGCACTGCTGGCCTTTATGGATGAATGTTGGTAATGTAGTTTTTCGAAAAGTAACTTGTGAATGTTTCTGAATCCATCCATCGGTTGTTGCTGTGTACGTCGTTCCAGGATATTCTTGACCATCTGGGGCAATCCAGGAATTCCAAACATTTTTCCCTTTGAAAATGATTAGAGGAGGTAGTTTTTCTCCAACTGCATTGGCCGCCATTAAAACAGTTATGTTCTCCCTTCCTGGCCCGCTTGTCACCCGATGTGAAGGAGTACCTTTCTCACCCACAACTCTGATCCTACTGGGATCCAAACAGAAGCTGTTATCATCCAGATTCCATATCTGGTTTGGAGGGACATTCTCTGTGATTTCCTTCAAATTAATAAAATAGTCATTTATTATAAACGAGTTAACACAATTTTTCCGTGACACTTCCACACTTTGAGGCTTTTTCAGACTCAGGTGATGTGTTTTTTGGAATCTATGGAAGAAATCGTATCCAGGAATTCCATCCTTAAAAGGTGCTACTATTTTGTTCTCATTTACATAGCGACCAATGATCTTCAATGTTTCTTTTTTTGGAAAGCCCAAACCCCCACTTCTCCATCACCTTGAGCGATTCTGAAATTACTTTTTCATCTTCTGCAGGAAGAGCAATTGGGCGACCAAAAGATTGACTTTTGACACCTCGCTGTCCGCTGACATGTTTGTATACAGTAGGTTTAGGTATTTTAAAAACCTTTGCAGCTCTATATACAGTAATCTGTCCACTTTTCACAAGCTCCACAGCCTTGTTTAAGGTGGCCTTTTTACGAACGTATGTTTGCACCATTTTATCTGCAACAAAACAATGCCAACTAACCTAGAAATGATTCACAATAATTACCTGGTAATGACATCACATTTTACATTAACTCAACTTATGTGATATTTAATATCAAATGTATATTAAGATAAATTATGGGGCTTGAAACAAATAATAGAAACAAGAAACATGCCCCATTGAAGTTGACAATGACGTCAACTTGTAAAGGAAAATGTAAGTATGGCAATACAGACCTACATAGCTTGTTCGACAACTAGGCATAATGCAAGAACCGACACGGGGCAAGTGTAACCCATGCAGAATAGTTAGGTTACACTTGCCCCGTTCATACCTTCTATTGAGTTAAGTGTAACCCATGATGGTTATCTCATATTTTGTGTCTTTTCTCATCATATATTAATTACATACCTGGAAGAGTAGCAAAAAGTAACTAAAACTGGGTTCTTAACAAACGAAATACAAAGACATTCACCAACTTACTACATAGAGAAAAAGGCGCACTTTAGTGTTTACTAACAACTATAGATAACATGACGTGGAAGAGTGTCCACTCTCACTTGCATGGAAAGTAGCAATGTAATGCTTTCCGAAACCACAGCCAGCTTACCTTTATATACAGTTCTGAAGAATATTAATGGGTTGGATTACACTTGCCCCAAAAATACACTACCCCGGTTTACCTTACTATTAATTATACAAAAATTACTGTTGTCTCATTTCATGCCACTAGGTTATGTCGCATGCCTACCTGTGTTGATAGCATAGGGCAGTCCGGCATTGGTTTCTGATGTTTGGTACAGTACATAATGCATCTCACGACTGTATTCAATAACTAACTTCACTCCAGTGAAATAAAAAAGTGAATGGAAACTGCCTGTGAGGCATAATATTAGATGAACAGCAAAGCAGTTTAGAAGGAGGGACTGGAAAGATTGAGGGGGGGGGGGGAGGCAAATTTGCTTCAGAGGAACCCCGGTTGTGTTTCAAGATTTTTATTGTGACATGGCCGCGGCCTAACTGTCCTTATGCTAAGCGGGGGTTCACGTCGATACATGTGCTGAGATTAATTTGTGGACACACCATGCAAGGGGCACGGACCCGGGAGACTCTTTTTAAGGGCCGTGACGTTGCCCATGTGAGGCGTGATTTTAACCCCCCTAAAGCCAATCCTAGTACACGCCTAGTACTCCGCGTCGGGTACGCTCTTCACCTACGCAGTGGGCTCTTACGGCGTCCCACACGCCGTCACACTCAGGATGTTGAAATAAACAAATACAAATAAAATCATATGCCCTGGTTTATTAGTTGCTACTTCGCCTACACCTTTGATTATATCACACAACGCCTGCGGCACGAATCGGTTCACGTGGTGCGACCCGACCATGTGGTCACTCTACAATTACACTCTACAATTAGGTAATTAGAGTAAAAATGACCATAGTGATCACTCATAAAATTATTTAAACAGTCCGCCCGACCGAGAGAAGCCCCGAGGAATTACGAACGGAAGACCTTTTTTTTAAAAACGGGGAAAGTGTAGTGGCAATGCAGAAGGCATTCTGCAGGCGGTTCAATTTAAGTCATAACGACTGTGTTCCTGACCTTAAAACCGTTCGGAAATGGATCAGTAATGTAAGGACGACGGGATCTGCAGTTCCAAAAAAAAAAAAAAACAGCTGGGCGACCTAAAAGTGTGAGAAACTCTCGAAATAGTCGAAATAATAGAGGAAGTTAAGACGCCTATTGAACAATCTCCAAAATGTTCTGCACGTAAACACGTCGCTACCATCGGAATATCATCCAGAGCGATAAGGCGAATTTTACACACAGACCTTCAGTTACACCCCTACAAGATCATGATTGCCCAGGAATTGAACCCACAAGGCTGTGTGAAACGTAAAGATTCTTGCAATGCATTCCTAACAGCTTTACCCCATGGCGCTATAGAGTGGACAAGCGATGAAGCGCATTTTCACTTTAGTGCTACAGTGAACAAGCAAAATTTTTGTTACTGGGCAACTGCAAACCCTCATGAACTGTACCGAAGACCACTTCACGGCCATACAGTGACAGTTTGGTGCACTGTGTCCTCGATAGGCATAATAGGGCCTTATTTTTTTGAAGGAGGCTCAACTGAGACTGTGACTGTGACTTCAGTGCGCTGTATTGTGATGCTGGAGAAATTTTTACAAATGGAAGAGTATGAGACAGAATATGACAAAGAAGTCTTCTGGTTTCAACAGAATAGAGCCACGGCCCATACTGCCCATCGTTAACGTGAAGTTTTGCAAGAAATGTTCCCGGCCACCTATCTCCTTACGAGGGGATGTTCCATGGCCCCTTGATCACAGGATTTGACCCCGTGAATTGCTTCTATGGGGTTACCTCAAAGCTGCGGTTTACAAAAGTCGACCTCGAACCCTGGAAACTCTGGAGGAGGTTATTGACGTAATCACAGGAATTCAACAAGATATCTTTAAATGTTAAGCAAAAATTGCGTAATGTGTAATTTTCAAAAATAAAATTTTTTTTTCTTTTACCTTAAAGTTTTTTTTTTTTCACAATTCACCTGCTAAATCAGGGATTGCATTCTGACCCATTCCGTATATTATAACAGTAGATTAAAGAGGCAGTACATACACAAGATGAAATCTTCCACAACCCATGTTGGCACGCAAATCACCGAGAAGGCCTTGTACTGTAATTACACTCTGGGAAATAGTGACCATGATGTGCTGCTAATGCCACTGTTTACACGGTGGATGAGGCTGGAAGTTGTGTAAGGTTGACAATGTGCTCTCTCATCAATTATGAACCTAGTGAAGGTTAGAGCTACTCCCTCAATAGCAAAAACTTACTAGTACAATACTATCAGAAAATTTGAATATGTAACAATTTTCTTCTCAGTCACAAGTAAATGAAATCTAGTAACCATTGACATGTAACTATAGTTATTTTAACTATTTGGTTATTGCTTTTCAATATTTGTTATAAGAATATTATTTTACGATAGAAAACGTGACATGTAAGTGTATGAAATTTACTAGTTTGTTGAAAACCGGCCCTTGGTCGAACTGTTATGTGGGTGGGTAAATAAATAAATAAATATGGTTGCCCTACGCCTCGTCATGACATCATTACTCTTATGTTCTCTCTCATATTTTGGTCACTTTCTTAAGTTGTATAAACATGTACTGTATATAGTATTTTAAGGTAAACATGTTTGCTATGTTTTTTCTTTTCAATTCATGTAAATAACAATGCATGAGTCTATATGACATGTTCTATATCCCGGAGTCGGGGAGAATGCGAGTTGGTGAGAGGACTGCGCGAGACAGCGCCGAGGGGTCGGTCCCCGGACAGACTGCCGGACCTGACGGCGCGCCCAGCTGCTTACGTCGCACTCAACGTAATAACGCCCGTGCACTATAATTACACTCCAACCGTCTTATTTCAAACTGGCAAGTCACCAAGGTCGAAATAACTCGCGCACCGAAGGTTACGGTACCACACACTGCAAAAAAAAAAAAAAAAAAAAGTCCATGGAAGTATCAACTAATTTCGAACAAAACTTTCCAACATTTCTTACGATCTTAGTTTTCCAGTTAGCTCCGTAACAAACACTAGTTGGTTCTAATTCATACAAAATAATAAAATCACACTCGTGCTGTAACGACTAAAACGATCCACCAAATGCCTAAGTAGAAAAACAAATTCAACACCCCTTTAACTTTGAGGTCGCTTGAAAAAACAAATGTACACAATTTTATACAAGTTGTAATTTTGGGTAACATATACATTAAAATTTCCACTTTCCATCTCATTCCACTTACAAGGTTTTTGTAAAATTACAGGGCATGGGGGGAGGGAGGAATACGGGGGGCGGGAGGGAGGGAGAACGAGAGAAGAGAGAAAAAAGTGTGGTTAAAACATTGTTTTTTTAACATGAGCTTCTGGCTGCCTCCACGATAGGAACGTATTATCGGTACGGAAACCGGCCAGTTAACAGGAAACTGGGCCTGAAAGCCCAGTCGTCATAGGTCGAGCTGCGGACGGGGGGAGCGGTGAACAGCAGCTGGCCTACGTGGCTGTTGACCGGCGGAGCGACTTGTTTCCTCGCCCTTCCAACTGAGCGCTTCCGCCAAGTGGCGGCGCGGTGCGAAACACTGGCGGGGTCATTTCGAACATGCATTTTGGGATATAATACGCGGTAATCACCGAGGTCGTGGAAATAACCGCCAAGAGAAGCTACGTGAGTTCGATCACAATATCCAACTACTGATGACGTTGGAACGGTATATACCTTATCCTTTGAGTACGAGCACACAGTAAGGATGGTATATATCGCACTGGAGCTACGTGATGGTATGAAACGATGTAATTTAACTATAATAAGTATGGAATAATGAGAAAATTTAATAAGCTTCCTCCTAGTCAGGGTCGTGTGTTTTTGTGAGGCGGGATTTTAAGTGCGACAGTTGCTGGTGCTTCTAGTACGGTAGCGCCTCTAAGCGCAAGGTTGTGAACTGACGCACAGACTTCTCGACATGCATATGGCAACTATGTTATACTTGGCGGTAAACATAACATATGGCTGAGAAATGAAGATGAAAGTGAAATGCAAGTGTCCCTTGAGTGCTACCAGATAATTCATGCCTAAATATTATTCCGAAAACACGCGTTTGGGCCATTTTCACTCTTCTAAAAATACAGTTTATAAACGAAACACGGAAACAGAACCTCTAATCCCCATCTCGGTTATTTTGAGAAGTTTTAAAATCACGAGTTTTTTTCTGAAGCTCTGCACAACCGTGTGTGTTGGACAGAGGCGCGAGGCGAGGCGAGGCGAAGCGAAGCGAGGCGAAGAAGGTCGCCCCATCACACACAGTCCATCACCGCCGGGTTTGCGGATGCGTTAGCACCACCGATAAAAAAAAAGTTCGCCAACTTCGCGAGCTGCGTCTCTGGCGGTGGTCAACATGACGTCGTGTTTTCCTTTACTTCAACTGAACAAACTCGAGCCGAAGTACATCGGGGGTAAAACCAACGGCAAATACACATCAAAACAATATTTACAATATCCAAGTTGGTTTGAGCATACGAAATGTTAAATATTTTCACCGGAGGGTAATAAGTATTCTCTTCATTGCAACACGAATTAGGTCCATTATCAATAAATGCGCAATGAAGCAAAACTATTTACATTGTTTGTGTGTGTAAATTAAATCGGAAAGTTTCTGGCGATTCGTCCGTGAGAGTGATGTCAGGGTAAACACGTCGATAATATAGAGGACTAATAAAATTTAGCCCACGAGTTGCATGGCTATACATTGATTCGTAAGTCATATTGCTAATTTTTTTTAGAATAAAATTAAATAAAGCATTAGCCAATTAAGGTTGTGTACGAAATTTTGTCAGCCTATTTAAACTATTTAATGAAACTCACTTCCCACCACTTCAAATCCACTCGCTTTACAAAAGCGAGCGACGAGTTAACGAATAGGTGATAACATTGATACGAGTTAGTTCGCGAAAAGTGGATTCGCTTAGGACGCATTCCCTTTTTACATGCTTTATATTAGCTTCACCTGTATGTTTGTCTGTCCGTCTGTAACTCTTTCGACTAAGTTTTCTTTTCTTGCAAAGCACATACTTTTACCAGTTTCAATTGTTCCTTCCTCTGTGCTAGCCTTTCAGCTTGCTTAACCACGCCGGAAAAAAAAATGTTTTTTTTTTTTTTTTTTCCGGTAAATTCTAAGATTATATCCATACATCTAACTGTAAATGATTGTCTGTCCGTCTGTAACTCTTTCGACTAAGAGTGAGTGTCTCATGATTGTAAAATGTCCCACCAATTTTATTACGCTCGTTAGCCGAGCGGTCTAAGGCGCGCGACTTCTGTGACGTTAGCATTCGGATTCAGCGATCGTGGGTTCTACTCCAGGCCACGCCGAAAAATTTTTTTTTTTCCCGGTAAATTCTAAGATTATATCCATACATCTAACTGTAAATGATTCGGAGAGACTTTACCATTTCTTTGTGACGTTGCAACTCCAAATAGTTATCTCAGATGGTAATAGGTAGTGTCGGTAACTCATTTCCCTATGATAATTATACATAAATATAGTTTAAAAAACTAAAAAAACATGCTTTTAAAGAATATCAAACTAAAAAGTTAAAAATAAATATAGTTTAAAAAACTAAAGAAACATGCTTTTAAAGATTATCAAACTAAAAAGTAAAAAATAATTTTAAAATTTAATTTATGACAATAGTATATAAGCAATACTAGTATAAATGAGAAAAAAGCATGGGGCGCTTAATATACAAAAAATATGGCACAAAGCGCCTCAAGCGTTTTTCTCATTTATACTAGTATTGCTTATATACTATTGTCATAAATTAAATTTTAAAATTATTTTTTACTTTTTAGTTTGATAATCTTTAAAAGCATGTTTCTTTAGTTTTTTAAACTATATTTATTACATGCTTTATATTAGCTTCACCTGTATGTTTGTCTGTTCGTCTGTAACTCTTTAGACTAAGAGTGAGTGGCTCATCACTATAAAATGTCCCACCAATTTCATTACGTTCGTTAGCCGAGCGGTCTAAGGCGCGCAACGTCAGCTTTCGGATTCAGCAATCGTGGGTTCTACCATTGAATATATATAATGTATAGAAGTCGCGAGCCCAGGTTAAATTTTCTGTCCGGTTTCTCAGAAGAATTGTTGTAGTTCCAAGCTCCGCCGCTGCGATCGCTTTCATCGCTGGGTATCAGCCGTATACGCCCCTGGTGGTGTTTGGCAGAACTTGGTTAACCAGCCCAGTCGTGACATCATCCTTCACCTCCCCTCCCCCCCCCCCCCCCCCCCCCCACGGCACACAACCAGCCCTTCGAAAATCCAAGACCAACGATTCAAATTACCCGGCAGGTCTTATCAGCATCTTTAGGCGACCTTGAAAAGGAGCTTCCTTTACCGTCGTTTGAGAATGATGAAATCCCAAAAGAAGCTAGCCACGGAAATCACTGAATGATGGGATTCTGTACCCGAGTGAAGTGAAAATTAGCTATTAAAACATTGTATTGGGCCAATAGTCAGTGTTCCGTTCAAAATATGGTTTTATTTTTAAAATACTTATTTTAACTATATTTCGCGTTTGTACAAATTTACTTTTAGATATTGGCAAGGAAAATCAACATACCTTAAACAACCTTCTCTTATTCAACGTTATCTATTAAGTAGTAAAAGGGGTAGATATTATTTTAAAAAATAAAAAAAAATGGAACTCACTAAATAAGTATTGGCAAGATATATATAAATTCAATAATAAAATACGCATATTAAAATTTTTTGTATTTAACTTTTTTCGGTAATAAAAATTCAGGATGATTTTGGTTTAATTTGTTTACGTATATTGCTATATTTTCTCAATCACATAGAAAAGGGAAAAGAGTACATCAGTGAAAATTCAAAAATTTAGTTTAAGTAATACTAGCCATACCAAAAAATCAATATGCGAGATAAGAAATTTGGCAACTGCTCTACATTTCAAATAAAAATGCATTGGTTTCATGAATACTGAAATGTATGCGTAATAAGGCATATTATGTTATTATCCTAAGCATGACTATAACTAAAAAAATTACAGTAATTTAAAACGATGGCAGTCTTAACATACAATAAGTGCGCGAGTCTTAGTTTATATTTTAATTGGCTTCTTCGTCAGATGGAAAAGAGTTAAGATTTCATCAAGGAAAAATATATTCTCAAAGTCACTAAACCGGGAGATAGAAAATAAGGTAGGTACCTACTTAATTTTAAATAAAAGTTAAAATAGGCTTACGCTAAACCAATTAAAAATAAGTCGTAAAAATATTTTTATTTATTAAATATGTTCTATACTTGACAGTTCTTTGTGTATAATTCTTCAAAAATCTTTGGAATTTAATACATATTTTTCTTAAAATGGTAGAATATCAGCAATACCCGGAAATTACGTGAGCAAAGCCACGGGTTATTAGATATACTTTTACTATAAAATAAAAACAACTATACATTTGTAGTTCACGAATGTGATATTTTGTTTATTGCTTCACAACATTCATTTGCCAGTCTCAAATTTCATCGTACCACTTGTCAGAAATGTCACCAAAAATGAGAGATAGATTTTTTTTGACGAATTTCAATTACGAGGAAACCTTTCGCAAGATTTTTTTCTTCGCAGTAGTCACTGGGACACAATTAATTTAAATCCACTAAGATAATAAAATTGTATGTATAATGATTTGTTTTTGTATATTTATATAACTTCCCAACTAATTTTTAATGATTTTCATGTGAATAAAAACTTGTAAAGCAATTTAATTAACTGTGTCATAATTCTTCTGATTAGATGGAAATACAAACTTTTCATCCGTAATATACGATGATAATATATATATATATTATTGCAAAATAATATTCACTGTTCAAATGCAAATTTAAATAGATTATTCATACATGTTTCCTGCTAATTAATGGTTTAACATAATAATTTTTAGTATAAAATCCTTTTTCTCTTGTGTTAAAATGGGTTGCTAAAATGAGGAATTATAAATTTATCACTTACTAAGTCCGTTCACAGATTTACACAAAACAACAATGTAGATAATCTTTTTTGGTAGTTTCTAATTTTCTGCCCTGAATAACATGAATTTGGTTGAATTCATACCAAAGTGAATTTTTTGAACAACTTAAATTGATGTCATAAATAAATATTTATTTTATATTAAAAATCCACAAACTGTTTTTAAAATATAATATTTATCACGCCAGATGGAATAATAAACAAAAAATAGCTGTTATATGTTGTCTGTGTTTAAAGAATTGTATTATATTTAATGGAAATAATATTTACCTTTAGGTTATTAAAATAAAATATATTTGTATTCAAAATACTTGCGCATCGTTTTTACGAGCATAACTTGTGTATCTAACCTCAAAGCAAGGAATATAAAGAGTGGCAACTCAATGCTATAACAAAAACTCTTATTTTCTTTGGAGATCCGGTAAATATGCGTTATTTATAAGCAACTTAACATAGTAAATCGTTAACTTTTCAGATCTATGTTGGCAAAATTGATTTTTTTTTAGTGGTCATTCGTTACTGGGAATATTCACCATATAACGTTTATGATTATTTATTTTGAATTACGAAACAACCAAAACAGTGGCTGTATCCGAATACTGGCCTAATGGATCCCTTAGCTAAGGGATCCACTAAAAGTGCATCGTAGTGGACGCGGCCATCTTTGTGTTGAATCCGAATTCTCACAAGGGATGCCAATGCATCCCTTCACGCATCTACTAATTCGAGATTTCTAGGGATGCGACACTCGCATCCACTAACGCGTCCCTACATCCATTAGCTACGGAATCTGGTTTTATTTTGTTTGTGTATAATATTACTTCAGATTTTCAGCATAAGATTTGTTTAAAGCATTATAAGCGAAAGTGATAACTTAAACAGAGACAAATGAAGACGTTAATAAATATAATAAAAATACGAATTTAAACTTAAAGGATAATTCAAAACTCATAAGTATTTTTAAAGTTAACAATTTATAAAATGTATTTTATTTGGATCGCTAACATGTATAACATACACGTTACATTATTTTTTTAATTGGTAGGTATTTATTATTTACGTTTTGCTGAATATTCGTAGATATCCCTACACAAAATGGCTGCGTGAACATTAGTACGACTGACAGTCAACAGGTGGTGCTAGCAGTAAAAGTATTCGTATACTATCCATCCATTAGAAATGCGTCCTCTACATTGTGGCTGCATTTGCTAAGGGATGTAGGGATGTGTGTGCTAAGGACGCATCCCTATGTATTCGGATACAGCCATTATGTAAAAATGCTTCATCTTATGTTAAAAAAAATTATAAACTGCATAGCCACAAAGTATGACATCATACCATTAGTTTCAGTTACTAATAACATTACGTGCACGCGTTTGAACAGTCATCGCAGCCATAGTTGTTTCATAGCTACCAAAATAATTCAACGTTGTCAAGAATTATTCCAAATTATGTTTTGCCATTTTACTCAATGCGCCACTCCGTTAACACAACATTTTATAAATTCTGAACTACGAATGTCAGTATTTTTTTTTTTTTACGTTATTACGTTTAAGAAATTTCTGTAGTTTTCTTATAATTAAAACTTAAATTTTGATGTTGGCATCTTTTAACCGCACTTTTATTTCGGTGGCCGTACTCCTCCAATTCAGTTGCGCCCGCCCGTATCTAAGCGCTCGGATTTCAACAAAAGGCACCGCCTCTCGATAGAGTGAGACAGAGAATTACGCGCATGACCTTGAAAAAAGCGACGCTACAGCGCTCTGGCGTGGAAGCTGGTAACTACGAGCACCCTCTTGTGGAAAGAAGAGCTGTCTAGCGGCGGAGCTAACAACTACCACAGTTTTGGATCCGAAAATTGGAATAATAAATCCTATCCCCTCGCGACTTCTGTAAGTTATATATATTCAATGGTTCTACTCCCAGCCACGCCGAAAAAAAAAGTTTTTTTTTTTTTCGGTAAATTCTAAGATTATATCCATACATTAACTGTAAATGATTCGGAGAGACTTTACCATTTCTTTGTGACGTTGTAAATCCAAATAGTTATCTCAGATGGTAATAGGTAGTGTCGGTAACTCATTTCCCTATGATAATTATACATAAATATAGTCTAAAAAACTAAAAAAACATGCTTTTAAAGAATATCAAACTAAAAATTTAAAATAAGTATAGTTTAAAAAACTAAAGAAACATGCTTTTAAAGATTATCAAACTAAAAAGTTAAAAATAAATATAGTTTAAAAAACTAAAGAAACATGCTTTTAAAGATTATCAAACTAAAAAGTTAAAAATAATTTTAAAATTTAATTTATTACAATAGTATATAAGCAATAATAGTATAAATGAGAAAAAAGCATGGGGCGCTTAATATACAAAAAATATGGCACAAAGCGCCTCAAGCTTTTTTCTCATTTATACTAGTATTGCTTATATACTGTTGTCATAAATTAAATTTTAAAATTAATTTTAACTTTTTAGTTTTATAATCTTTAAAAGCATGTTTCTTTAGTTTTTTAAACTATATTTATCTACTGTCAGCTGCCGCGGTAGCTGACGAGAGTTGCTAAAAGGGGCCTCTGGACCAATCAACAAATCCCTCAGTAAGAACGCACCAGTACGACAACTAAAGAGAATAAAATAATTCTCGCTTTGTCAACACTCGCTTCAATTACCTTCAATTCTTATCTTTTTTTTTTTTTTTTTTCAATTTTATCGACTGTAGTGAAAGTTGCCTGGGGTCTAACTTCGTGTACATGTTGGGTGGAGTTTTAAATTCTAAATTTTTCACATCCCTGTGTGAATGCTTCCGGAGCCGTCGAGGGAAACTAGTGACCGGGAGCAAAAATACGTCGAGACCTCTCCCCATTACTTAAGGTACAACATTTTTAAACTTCACAGTAAAAAATTCAATTTTTGGACTGCAAACGTTACCGTGGCCATAACTGCAAACATGATCTGCGTGTATCGCATTACTTGTAACTTTGCAAATGAATTCTATTAGCAATAAATTTGCGATTTCCGGCCTTTGAGAGAAAAATCGCGCACCAAAAGAAAATTTCCAAATTAAACACCGGCTCTTAATTAATAAGTACAGGAACTTCTCGCCCTTTCTCATACACACATCTTAAGCTTCCTGCCCGCTACCCGAAAAGCGAAAAGCGTGCATCATGTATCTATCTAAATACGCGACTGACTCGTTTTCACAGAAGAGATTTAAGAGGCCCGCCTAATCAGAGATTCATGTGTGTTACTAAGGCAAGATAAGTGTGACGCTCGCTGGTGCTTCTAACGTGGTATCGCCTCTAAGCGCAAGACTTTGAACTAGCGCGCAGTTTTCTCGTCGTGCATAGGCTATGAAATTTGAGCGGTAACCATTACATTAAATTGCGGGAAAAAAATCATGATAAAAATGTAGTGCAAGTCCCTTGAGTGGTTTTATGTAAGCGTACCGGATTATTCATGCCAAAAAATTATTCTTAAAACGTGTTTCAGCCATTTTCACTCTTATAATACATTTTTAAAACGAAATACGGAACAGAACTTCTTAATCGCCATCAGCGCATTCTTAAATTATTTTCGTACACAATCCTACGCTGATACCTTGAGCAGTTTTTAAATCCCGTGTTTTTTTTTGTTTTTTTCCCTGAAGCTCTACACACCGTATGCGTGCCCGGGTGGGCAGCTTCCCTAAAGGAAACTCTGAACGCCGAAAGCAATGACTGTGAAGGGAAGAACGCGGCGCGGGCGCTGGCGTCGCGCCAGGGCGGCCGCCGATGGAACTGGTTATAGTTAAGAGCTGGTTTGCGGCGCCCGGAGCAGCGAGCGTCGGCGGAATATTTGGTCGCGGCTCCGGGAAACGCCAGAATCTCTCGAGGCAAACGAACCAGTCGTGAGGCGTTACCATTTAAACTAAATTTCCTCAGACCCAAATCTAGGGTTTAGGTGTAAAATCGAAATCATGAACAAGAAACAATTTTGTTATTAATGATGGTACAACATTCAAACCTTAAAATGTTAGTTTCACGAAATATCTTTCCAAATTAATATAGACCTATATCTTAATTTTATTTACATTATTAGGTACTTATTAAAAGTACTACAATATCTTGGATAACATGATAGGATAGGTACGAAGAAAAGCAAAATAAGAGCTCTCAGTGTTTAATTTGAAGAATTTACTACATTTCTTCCAATATTTTTCCTGAAATTCGAATACTAGTGATTATATGGTATTTGAGGGTTCGGGGAAAAAACCGATCCAACCGTTATTTTAATTCTCCCTGGGAAAATAAACTAAATTAATACATGTATAATGTTGATGCATAGATTTTTTCCCTTTTACGTAGATTTCAAAGAAATACTACCTATTTTAGCCGTTACCATGGTGCGACATTCGGCAAATGTTTATACAGTTTTTCGTTTCATGGTCTATAGACCTCAAAATCACTGTCAACTCAAAAGACAAAGAGACACACACACAAACACACAGAGATATTTGTGGACACGATAGCTGTTGCAAATTTTCACAAATTACTTCCAAACTGATACATAAAATCTACTAATGGATAATCTCGGTCGAGTGCGTCTGACCAAAGGGGTAGAAATGGGGAAAGTTGTTTGAAAAACAGAAAAGTTGCTGTAACACCCATAACATGGGAAATATCACATCCATTTGAACGTGTTAAGTCGTATCAGTAATACCAAAATGTTTTATCTGAATAAGTTTCTGATACGACCAAAAATAACTGCAAGGGATGGGGGAAAAAACAGGGGTTCAAAGACAACGAAAAATAACTCCCTTAATATTCACACTATTGAATTTTCTTCTAAAATAATTTTTATAAGACCTACCATGACTGCAAAGGTTGGAATAAACTGGGGTTGAATAACCAACAATTCATAACTCCCTAGTAGGCACACTACCAAATCCATTCAAATTGCTTGTAAATCTTAATTTTTTTTTGTCTAAAACTGTTGTCTGAAAATTTTTGATAATACAAACCATTATTGAAAAGGGGTTGAAAAAACCTGGCTTTGGAATGATAAAATAAATAAAACTTCCCTAGCCGGTGCACTATCGAATACATTCTTAGTTTTGATTAACTGTCTAAATATTGACTAAAACTATTATTAAAATATTTTTTTTGTTTACGTAACCACTACTGTAAGGGAAAGAAATAAGGTTTGACAGTAAAAAAATAGTAACTACTTTTTTTAAAATAGATACTATCATATCCGTTATAATTTATTGTATGAAATCTTAACTTCATCTGAAACTTAGTTGAAACAATTGTTGATGGAACGAATTATTTCCGTAAAAACATGTTTTGAAATTAAAAAAAAAATCAAAACTTTCATAGTTTCGGATTTATTTTAAACCATCTTGATATTATCTTAAAACTTTATGCAAAGCAAATTTTTATACGACCACGTTAATAGTGCAAGGTATGAAAAATAGTGTTTTGAAAGTCAAAATAATGTTGTAATTACCTTAGTTGTCATATAATATGAAATCCGTTCTAAGCTATTCAAATCTGCGTTTTGTGTTCTAAACAATTCAATGCTGGATACATTGTGTTAAAAATATTAGTAATATTTTCGCTGCATGGAAAATGAGCAAATATTTAATCGTTCGTTTTGTAATTTTGGGTAACATAAATATTTTACGTAGATTAAGTTCTTAAAATGTTCCAAAAGTTAATAGAAGTTTACAAAATATTTCCAGAATAAATAGGTACTTCGAAATCTACCTACTCCCGCAGGCTGAGCCAAAGAGATTATTTTGTTTTAGGAGGATTTCAAAGAAATAATATCTATTGAAGCAGTTATCATAGTAAAATATTTATATAGTAGTTTGTTTCATGGTCCATAGACCCCAAAACCATCGTCAACTCAAAAGTTAACACATATAACAATTTTGTGGTCACTATAATTGCCGCAATTTTTCACAAATCACTTTCAAACTGATACATATTATCTAGTAGTGGAAAATCCGGTCGACAATGTTTTTTTAAATTTTTTTTTTTAAAAAACAGAAAAATCGCTGTTAACTCCCAAATGGAAAATATCCCATCCGTTTGAATGTATTATAATTCGTAGGAGTAATACCAAATTCTTTTGGCGGAATAAATTTTTGATACGACCAAAGATAACTGCAAGGGGTTGAAAAACAAGGGTTGGAGAACAAAAAAAAATTATAACTCCTTTCGTAGGCACAACATCGAATCCGTACGAATTGTTTGTTAATTTTATAATGTTGATCTAAAACGTTTGTCAAACTATTTTTTATAAGACGAGCCATTGTTGCAGGGGTTGAAAAAAATAGACGTATAATAAAAAAAATCATATAATCCGTTTCATGTACACTATTAAATCAGTTCTGTTTTATTGTAATACCTTAAATTATTATCTACAACATTCGTCAGAAATTATTTTCTATACGACCAATCACTACCGCAAGGGGTGAAATAAAAAAAATTAACTCCCTTATTAGACACACTATCAAATCCGTTCAAATTGTTTGTAAATCTTATAATTTTTATCTAAAACTTTTATTTGAATTAATTTTGGATAAGATGAACCTCAAATCCGTTCACGTTGTTTGTAAATCTTATTACAATTTTTATCTAAATCTTTTGTCTTAAACAATTTTGATAAATCAAACCATTACTGAAGGGACTGAAAAAACATGGGGTTGAAATAAAAAATAAAAACTTCCCTACCATGTAATATATGGAATTAATATTTATTTTTATTTAAATTTTTTAATATTGTTGAAAATTTTGGTCTAAAGTAAATTTTATGAAACAAACAATTACTACAAGGGGTGGAAATAACAAAATTAGAAACACAAACAGTAATTACTTTTTAAATATACCATCACATCCGTATAATTTATTGTAAAACTCAGTAACTTTATATAAATATGCAACAAAAATTTTTCGTAAAAACTTGGGTTGAAATTTAAAAAAAAATATTAAAACTTCCCTTGTATAAAATTAGTCTGAATTTATTTTTAACCATCTGTCCAAAAAATATTTTTATACGACCACGTAGTGATTAAAAATAATGTTTTAACGTCAAAAATAATTGCTATCTTAAAATGCAAAAAATATGAAATTCGTTAAGACATTCAGTGCTTGATTCATTGTATTAAAAACATTCAAATTACTATCACTGCATGGATGAGAACATGTTTATTTTTTTTAATACTGGCGAACATATAGGATGTTATGTACATAAAGTTCTTAAAATGTTCCAAGGGTGTATAGAAAATTCCAAAAAAATTCCAGAAGGGATTTTTTTTATGTGTAAAAATATTAGATCTGGGTATACAGCTTTTGGTAGGAGTAATTTCGTGAAAATTAAATGGAAGTCGATAAAAGGAAATGAGACAAAGATGGTGAACCACGTGTAGCAAACATTTACCCATAAGTATATAGTGACCTTCGTAAACATTAGGGCACACACCAAACGTATTAGTGTGTCAAATGAAATTTTATGATAGTAAACTACTCCGAAATATATTTGGTAAACTAAAATAGTCATAGTAAAAAGTAATCTCAAGTTTGAAAATACTTAAGAAAACTGGCAATTCACTCATTTCATTATATACATATTCTCCTTGTAATATGTCAACGGGCTAGGTAGCAGAGCGGGTTAGCGCTCAAGTCAAGAGGTTCGAATCTCGTCTTAACTTTCTTAATAACATATGATAAATATGACGAATCAGTTCAATAAGGTTGTTTGTTCGTAGTAATTATTTACAGACTGATATCAGCCGTTTAAGTCAAAACAAATATACAAACATATTCTTATTTTTATGTGTGTTTTAAAATGTTTCAAGTTCATATTTTAGTCATGCCATAGAAGTATAACTTCTAACATGTGCGTAAAATTTTAAGTATTAACTGTTTGGTGAATTTTAACAAGATAGGAAATATTTTAATAATATTCCCTGTCGAAAATCAGGTTCAAAGCCGGGGTTTAGGATTTCCGTTTGTTTCGTGCTGCCATCTGCGAGTGATGGTGGCAAGTAACGTTTACGATTCAGAGTGAATTCTAGCGGCGCACAGTGGGGCCAAATCCGAATTCCCTGGCCAAAAGTATTAAAATAATTTTTTTTTTGTTTCGCGAATCCTGTAGTTATATTTTGAAATATAAGTGTCCAGGGCATCAAGAATTGCACAAATCACTTCGTTATGACGAATAGTTTTTGCACAGTAATTGAGAGAAGCCAAAAAAACTCAACTTTCAGGAAAAAAATTAGGTAATAAAAACGTCGTTTATTGATTGATGCACTCACTTTTGGTTCAACATTTTAGAGTTCTCAGAGGTACTAGCTTAATATACGTTCTTTTCTGATTTTTAGGGTACATATTTCGTATCGGGAAAGCTACAACTACCTTGCAAATTAACGTATTTTAATAAAATAACGGTAAAATTTAAGTAAACCTAACTTTTCTTTGAGCTACAAAATTTCCCCCGATTTCCCCCAACCAGATTTTTGTGTTTTTAGGTACCGTAATATGTACTCTATATAGCCCTGAAAACGGCATTTGCTCAAACTTGCTCGTTTGAAAGATACATAATTTTTAATTTGCCCGTGGAGTATATTCAGCTGCGACGGTGACCGCCACGCGTGTTTTTGTTGGTTCTCGTGTTTTGACTGGAAAGTTTCGGAGGTGGTAAACAAAGAAGAATCAGCTTTTTTTATTCTTTGTTCACTCTTAGCTGAGTTTTGAAATAAACAAAGCCGACTGTAAACAAACATTGTGAGTGGCTGCCGATCTCCACGCACAGTAGTCGTGCGTAAGAAATAGTCACTTTTTATGTACAGTTTATAAATATTTTTTAACCGTGACTATTTGCAAACAATAATTGTTATAAATCATTATAACATATCACCATTAATCTGCAATATATTTAAATGTGTTAAGCATGTATTTTCTTACAATTGTGTTAGCAGACGACATGTGTACACTTGATGCACGATTTACCAAGCACGCCCTGCGCTGCCTGGCGCTAGTTATACTTCGGATTTTCGCGCGTACGGTTTTGTTTATTATTCTAGCTGACGCCATGTCAGACCGAGTTTTGTAAAGCACAAAACGCGAAAGCCATTGGAAAGTACTAAAGACTACTATTAGGCATAAAGTGCATTGTTTTTTCTTCGCACCTATGTTAAACAAATTACTACGGTGTGTTAATGACGAATCTGACCTTCCTAATTTCAGAAGAGATAGCACCACTGCCAGCAAGTGATTAGGCCAGTGATTAGTATTACATTATTATGGCGTCAGCCAGACAAATAAACAAAACCGTACGCGCGAAAATCCGAAGTACAACTAGCGCCAGGCAGCGCAGGGCGTGCTTAGTAAATCGTGCATCAAGTGTACACATGTCGTCTGCTAACACAATTGTAAGAAAATACATGCTTAACACATTTAAATATATTGAAGATTAATGGTGATATGTTATAATGATTTATAACAATTATTGTTTGCAAATAGTCACGGTAAAAAATATTTATAAACGGTACATAACAAGCGACTATTTCTTACGCACGACTACTGTGCGTGGAGATCGGCAGCCACTCACAATGTTTGTTTACAGTCGGCTTTGTTTATTTCAAAACTCAGCTAAGAGTGAACAAAGAATAATAAAAAAAAAAGCTGATTCTTCTTTGTTTACCACCTCCGAAACTTTCCAGTCAAAACACGAGAACCAACAAAAACAAACGTGGCGGTCACCGTCGCAGCTGAATATACTCCACGGGCAAATTAAAAATTATGTATCTTTCAAACGAGCAAGTTTGAGCAAATGCCGTTTTCAGGGCTATATAGAGTACATATTACGGTACCGAAAAACACAAAAATATGGTTGGGGGAAATCGGGAGAAATTTTGTAGCTCAAAGAACAGTTAGGTTTACTTAAATTTTACCGTTATTTTATTAAAATACGTTAATTTGCAAGGTAGTTGTAGCTTTCCCGATACGAAATATGTACCCTAAAAATCAGAAAAGAACGTATATTAAACTAGTACCTCTGAGAACTCTAAAATGTTGAACCAAAAGTGAGTGCATCAATCAATAAACGACGTTTTTATTACCTAATTTTTTTCCTGAAAGTTGAGTTTTTTGTCTTCTCTCAATTACTGTGCAAAAACTATTCGTCATAACGAAGTGATTTGTGCAATTCTTGATGCCCTGGACACTTATATTTCAAAATATAACTACAGGAATCGCGAGGGAAAAAAATTAATTTTAAGAATTTTGGCCAAGGAATTCGGATTTGGCCCCACTGTGGGGCGGGCGCAAAAAGTAAGTGATCCGCGTCTATTTTGGTATGTACTTGAAAAGTGAATAGCATATATTTAACACGCTCGGCATTATTTATAAGAATATTACTTTAAATTCCGTGTCATGAGTGTCGTATTATAAGTTTAATTGCAGCATGAACAATATGGGAACACATTTACTTGCTCGTTACCGAGGTTAAATGTTTACACATAACTGGCAAATACTGAAAGAATCGCGGGCTTTTTTTTCCACTCTTATCAACGATATTATTTCATTGCCGCGACGAATAACGACTCTGTGAAACTGTCGTATGTCCGCCAGAACATAACGGTGGCACGTACTCTGTCGATAGAGCGAGGAGTGACATCACCGCCGCTGATGCAAACCAAGCACGTCAGCGGGCAAGGCTTTGTGCGGCGGAACAAAGGGGGAAACGCACAGATGGCAGGTCGGAGCAGGCACCTGTCCCGAGCACACCTGACCGGTCACATGGGCAAGGATTACCTCAGCACTATCAGGGTCGTAGCCACCACTTTGTCGAGGATGGGTTCAATACAACCATATTTTTTTGCTATCAATTAGTTTTCTTTAAAATTGAATTTTAAAAGATAATTGAGTGTCACACTAAAATGTCATGGAATAATAAAATCTAATAACTCAAATGATAACACATGAAAATTTAAGTAATGATTTTGCTTGAGAAAAGAAATTAGAACATTTTATATTTTGGTTATTATTTGATTGCTTTTAATACTGTGTTCTTAAGTCAATTTTTTAATGATTTCGTTAAAACGTCACACATACAGATATATGTTATTAAATGAAACACGTCACGTTTGTATGAAAAACATGTTTACGGTTACATGTGCAAGCCGGCATTCAATATAGACAAATTGGGAAAACAATTCCTGCCTGCTCTGTGTATGAGGCATGTGGGGCTATAATTGGGAGCAAATATAATATTGTGGTCAAAATAATCTCTAACCATATGTAGCTGAACTGATATAATTTTCTTGTTCTGTCTTCGCTTTATTACCTCGACGTTGAATACACGCACAACGCCAAAACAATAAAACAATTAGGAAGAAAACACTGTCAAAAGTGGTAGCGAAAGGCGTTCGAACAGTTGTTAGTGGACATCGAACCTCTACGCTTTTCACCAAGCAGAAAGAAATGAGAAAGAGGGAGAGAAAGATCGAGAAAGACAGGGTCTAAAAGAAAGATCTAAAGAAAGACAGGGTCTGAAAACACTGTCTCTCTGGCCGTGTTCGCACTGGTACATTTTTTAGACATGGTCACCTAACCAGATTTCGTATACGAATTTCGGATCAAAATAAAACCACACATAATTTCTTAATAAGAAAAATACGAATTCGCCATGTTCGTTTTAACCTTTACAATAAAAATGCGTATTTGTTTTTATTGACACTAACTTAATAGATTAGATGTTACAAATACGAAAATACTATAAATTGCGATACCAAGACGAAAAAAAAAAAATCAAATAAAAATCATTAGTTGTGGAATTAGTAAGAATCTTTATAGTAAAGTTGGTTTCAGGTATTTAGACATGTATTTTATAACATGTCACTAGTTTATTAACTTTGATATAACATTTTACCACGAAATGTATTTTTTAAATGTTTATTACCATCCAAACAATAGTATGCATTAAAATGAAACAAGCTAATGACCATTGCATCCGAAATGAAACCTACAAATCACAAATTACTAAATTATTAATGGCTCATTCGAAGACTGCTTCCGCCGCCGGGTTGCTCACACGCGAGGTTCATGTGCCAGACATTCTTTGGTGAGTGTCGTCAGTCTGTGTAACTGGCGGACGAACAACGACGTACGCATCACACGCTTACCATCAATTGGACCGTCTGACCGGAACATGTTCGAACTTCTTCCGGCAGCCATTACCGTCAGCAACTGCCTAGCGCACACGTCCCAACTTACAGCATTACCGGGGCAAGAGATTTCGTATTCAAAGACCTTCAGTGGGGGATTATACCCTTCGCATGACCTCAACTGTTACGTTTAGCTAGAATTATTCTCAGGGTTTCCAGACTACCATGGCTTTCCCTGACTTCTCTAGGTCTTCTACAATTTTTTTTTCCGGCTAGAACATGTCATATTTTCATACAAAACCATTAATATAAATATAAATTTCTACGCTACTTCATAATACTGTTAGTCACATCGTACCTATGGATTTTCGTGACAAAACTGTTTACACAATTAAAAAAAATCCTGTTAATTTTTCACAAAGGGATGTGTCTTACATCACACCCCGAGGCACCATCAGAGACGGAATCAAACCTCACGTAACAATTACAGCTCTGATCAAAAATACTTGACACAACAGCATTGCAAAAAAGACTGAACCCAAGTAGGATACGCATGGCAGATTTAATGAATTAGAGATACAGGACGACCCTTAGTCTAACCATTTCAATAAAATTCCCTGACCTGACCAAACATATATTTCCCCTGATGCTGGACACCCTGATGTACATTCATGCACGCTGTGTTCCGCAACTGAATCTACTTCCGCCCAATCTCGTGCATTAACAGCGCGTGGTCCAAGCACAAGCGAATCATGCGCTGACGCCATGAGGCGCGAACGTTTGAGGGGAACGAGGCGAATAATAAGTAAGCGAAATAATAAATAGTCAATTGAAGACTTTTGTAAGTTCAGAAGCTAGTAGCGGTCGTAGACTTTGCGGGTCTCCGGGCCATTTACTTCTGCGGGGATCTAATATTTTGGAAAGGATTCTCGAATTGGGATCTTGCGGGTATGGAATAACACTCCACCGAAAAATTTGAAAAATGAACTCCATAAAACTCTAAGCAAATTTCTTGCTAAGGTATTTATATTTTAAAGTATTACAAAATAAAAAAGGAGTTCGAATAAATAAATATTACGTTGTATCATAATTATCTACAGTTTAATGACAAACATTTAATTTCGGCTTCAGCCCGCCCCTGTAATTAAAGAGCTTACACCTTATCTCTCAAGAGCCAATAATTTATAAGTAAACACAGATTTTCTCCCAAGTTGAACATAGTGCAGTAGTGCCTCCCCCCTTTTTTTCTATCCGAAAAATCGGTCACTTACGATTATAACACTACCAACTATCAGAATAAAACTAAAGCAATTTAGTTTCATCCCACGCGATATCAAGACCAAGTTAAATAGGTACATAATGCAACGATACTTGAACGGTACTTTCACCTTCTGCAGATAAATTTGGTGGACAACGAATCAGGAAATTAGAATTTCTCCCTGAAAAGTAAAACCACACATTGAATTATATACAGGCCCTATGTTTTTTGGAAATATTTCTTAGACATAAGACTACTACAAAAAAACTACACAAACTGGCCAGTATACAGTACACGGTGCTAATTCTCGTGAGTCATATAACAGTGCCTGCGATTTGCACAAGGGTCAGAGCGAATTCAACATATCCAGCGAGTTTGGATGAGAATGTTCACACGTAGTAATTACCGGTCGATGCCTATGACCCTTTGGGAAGGGGAAGGAGGGATCATCCCGCATTCTCTCCACCCTTGTATTCCGACGTTCCACTGCGAGTAGCAAGTCAAAAACAATACCAGTGGGAAAGGAATGTCGAGCCAAGGATCATGTAAGGGCGTAGGCGAAGGCACTGCAATGTTTACTTGCATGCCTCGTTTGTTTTCGCTGGATATATGTCTTAAAGGAATGCTTGTTGCAAAAAAATAAAACCCTCAAAAATAAAGTATCCCAAGAGTCTAATTTTAAATTACGAAAAATTTTAATCACTAAATTTTGTTTTGGTGCATGTTCTAAATAATAAACTTTATTATTGTATTAAGAACTATCTCTATTGAATCGTATACTTTAATGTTGCAGAAGTATACAAGGGGAAGTTTCTTGCGAAAGACATTAACGAATCCACCACAATTTTAAACTAAAGCTGTAAGAGCAAAAAAATCCTTTATGCAGTTCTCGCAGGTTCTGCGAGGGAAGGCCGGCACTCAACAGGGCTAACGACCCTACCGTTTAAAAGAAGGGGGGGAGGAAGACTGCCGCTCGCAGCCAGCTTGTTCCGTTAGTGATGGGGTGGGGCGGGGTGAGGCGGGCATGGAGAATCACTGAAATGCATGTGCGGGGGGAACGAAGTTCCTCGAGAAAACCCACCGGCCAATGGCATCGTCCGGCACGATCATCACATACGAGATTCCGGATATCTAACCCGGACCGCCCGGATGGGAGGCGAGCGCTCTGGTCACCACACCGTCACGGACCCACAAAAAAAACAGTAAATAAGTAAACAGTCATAAATATGTTTGAAAAACACCCTGTAATATTACATTTTTCACGAGAAAAGACCAAACATAGTTCAGATTTTTTTTTCTTGGCAGTTAATTACTTTGCATGTCATGTTTGAAATAACCTTTGAAGGTTAGTACACTAGGCGCAATATAACTCCGAGCTTGAGCTACGTCACACATGAGGAATGTTGACTGCAACACGTGTGGGGGGGTCGGGTGGATGAGGAGGGGGTATAAGCAGATACGGCGACCTTGCACAGCAGGTAGAGAAAAGCAGAAAACATTGACCACTTACCACTGACGTTCCAAGCACTACCTCAGTTCTTCAACGCCACTGACTGTTCCATCCGAAGAGTCTGATGTGTAAACGTCACTGCTGTCACTGTTTGCATCACCTAACTGAACAATCGCTTTATCAATTTCAATGTCAAAACGCACATCCTTATCCCAGTATTTGTTCTCGAGTGTCTTGACGTGATTGCAAATCGGAATCCAATCTTCTGGACCCATTCGGTTAAATATTTCCTCGCAAATTTTTTTACATTTGCCAAATTGCAAGTAACATTTTTTGAAGCGACTTCTCCTTTAACTTTAGCCCATATTCTTTCTATCGGATTCAAATCCGGATGATAAGGGGGCAGACGAAGTAATGTGTGGCCACTATTTACCAATAGTCTGTCTGCCGAGTACTGCACTAGCGAAGGTTTGTGCTTCTTTATGAGGTTATACAAGTTTGGTTTGAGCATGTCGCTAGTAAAGGAAATATTCTCCTTACTTAACCACTGCTGCATTTCCAATTTTGTCGAGCTGGAGGTAGGCGTTTTATTTATTTTTACATTGTGATAGGGAGCATTATCTATCATTTGATTTTGTATTAATTGTTCGGTGAGCCATTTTTCATATTGTTTGTACAGTCGTGCGAGACACAACCCGTCGCATTAGCTGTTCTCAGCTGTGCTTTCTCTAGTGAAATGGAGGGTTCCTGCAATCGCGCTTCATTTTTCATAAACTGCAGAACGTTATAGACGATTTCCCGCGCCTGCGAGTGCAGTTTTTTACTCTTAACTTTTGACAACACTGGAGGCATTTTATGTATAAAGTTGTACTTTACTGAAGTACTGCACTACATATGTAACACTGGCTCTGAACAAAAGTGATACACTACATGCATACAAACCTCAGATCCAAACTGTAAACGAAAACGTTTAGTAAGTTCCAACGTATTCGTCGGATTTCACCGAAGGACTAAGTTTTCACTCTGTGCAGTAGCGTGTAGCCCCTGTTATCAAGTTACGCATTATCTCTCACTGCCGCGCCACGTCTGCCTTCTCCAGTGTCGGGACTCACACACACACAACGATTTTCTAACCGTCACCCAGGCTCGGAGTTATGTTGCGTCTAGTATACAGGTTTTTGTTAACACAGAATAGGTACTTTTTTTTATATAGGTCATGACTTACGGCGCACAATGCAAAACAAATGTCGATATAATATACAGAGGAATGCAAGATCGAAAGTTGTGGGACTACACTGTGAAGAAACTATAAATAAAACTAACTACAGATCTATTTTTATGTAGAGAAATCGAATGTAAAATAATTATCAATGTCGGCCAAATACTTTATGATTATTTATAAGTCAGTTACAGGATCAGTCTTAACCCACACGTTTTTTTTAAAACATGTCCCATTATTATAAATATATCCACTGTTACTTATTCATAAGAATTACGTATTATAAAAATATCTTAATTATGCAATTATCTTAATGCAAATCCAGATTTTCGACATTCCTCATCACTCAAAATATTAAAGTCGAAATATTTAAACAAAACTGTTATAAATGTAAAATCCAATATCAATATTTTAAAACTGTAACAGTTGCAAGGTTCCATTTGTTTTGTAAATGCATTGACTGAATTTGTAATAAGAGTGACTTCAGCGCATGTACCTTAGGTAAACCGGCAAATTACTTCTCGTGGCTTAAAAGAAAATTACATTATCATGCCTCTTTTTTGTTTGTTTTTGACGAATTAACATATTATTATGCATTAATATAATGTACAGTTTAAACGTTATTTCAAGCATGCTTCGCAGGTCACACACGCTTTCACAACACAAAGATAACTCGTAAAATGAAAGATGTGGCCTAAACTGCAGATTGTAAGATTAGAAACACGCTCAAATCGCCCAGAAAACATCTACAAATTCGTTAGCCAGTTTTAAAAACAATGAAAATTTTCTCGCTGAAAGATTTATTACTGTTTATTAGAATGGGTTTCATTCGCTTCAGTTTCTTGCGTCAGTTCGACTAATCTTGTATTATTGGGTCCTCTTTCGCCAAGATTCCATTATCGCTAACACCTTTTTGCTTTTCTTTTTACTATAGTAAATTTTCCTCTTACCCATTACTACACGGACAATGGTCCAGCTAGTAGTTACGCGTCAGGTGAGAGATGTGGCAACGCAGAGCTGTGAGTGCAACCAGTGCGCTCTGTTGGCGTGCATCTAAACTAGAGAACCACTTTCCCGTGCGTCATCAGTGTTAATTATTCTAAGTCCAAACGGCTGGAGATTAATTCTGACTTCTCAAAAAAAAAAAAAAAAAAAAAAAAAGGGGGGGGGGGGGGGGGGGGAAATCAAAAATTAAAGTGTAAACACGAATAAATCAGTTCGTCACAAATGTATTACATTTTGAAAGCTTCAAATCCTCAAAAAATTGTAATTTATGACCTGTCAAAGCACACCTCGAACGCACAACAAAAAAATATTAAAAATACATTCTTTAATCGCGGCATGACTTACACAATATATTTCGAAAATTCGAGTATTAAATATTCGTATAACTATTACAGCGATTATCTAATATGTATTATGCAAAATAAACACTAAAACACTTCATTCCCAAAGTAGTTAAAAGTAGTATTATTACCTATTAACTTTATTACCGATTATGGGCTATATATTTTGTAGAACTATGGCATGTATAGAGAGAAAACATTCTTTTTTTTTAATGTTACCGCACAAAACTTTACTCTGTCCTCAACTGACCCCCCCCCCCCCCCCCCCCCCCTCGGGTGAACACTCAAAAGAAGCAATAATTCACACAAAGTGAAAGGTTGAAAACAAAGCGTTCTCTTTTATCTCGCAGCTGTCAGCAAACAAGTGTGGTGTGCGCGCCTCTCTCCCCCCCCCCCCCCCCCTTTTTCCTATCACAGAGAGCGTGCGCGAAATTGTTTAGCCTTGTACTTACACCCGTCATCCGAGGTTTCTTACAGATCTGCTCGAGTCAGCAGCACGTGCTGCGAAAACACGAGAAATACGTTACTGGTGTTATGACAAACGAGATAATTTTTAATCGGTGGGTAAAGAAAGTGGCAAGGGGAAGGGGACTCTCGACCATAATGCACTCCACATTACGTGCCGGGGACGAGGCTCGGCGCGTTAGCACCGCGCCACCGCAGCCGCCCGCTTGCGTCACAACAAAGGAACGATGCTTTGTTGAGCAAGTGCGTGGCGACCGACTCTCTCTCGGCTGGTTCCCCGCCAGTGACAGTGCGTCCTGACCTTCCGAGGCCGAGAGTGCATCCTCCATCTGAAGTGCTACAACTGCTCACGTCGCAATTTTACATGATTATTATCGCTGCCGTTGTCTATAACTATCTTGGCTGTCAAGGGTAAACCGCGTCGAGGCGGTCGACTGACAGCCTGAGAAACAACATTTTGGGGACCTATCAACGGCAACTTATTGGATTATAAAAATTTCAGGCTTGTTGAAGAACTCCATTACAATCACAAAACATTATCCAAGATAAAAGTTATAGAATTTTACTGCGTACAAATAATATTTAAAATGTCCACACTTAAATAAAATGCCTTAAAATAAATTTGAGATATGCACATCAGGATTACGATTTGTCCAAAGGATTAAGTTAGGGTATTTGATCCAAATCTGATAAAAATGAACTAAAAACAGAAGCTCGCATAACATACGTGTAATAAAAAACAAACTTTACACCACTACAGCGTACACTTGGCCCACAGCAGTCAGTCAAGTTATTTGACAAGCGTAGAGTACATGATAGGCCTATATGTTGTGAGTTATACGCACGGGTTGTCGTCAGCCAAACACACTCATATGAGCGCCGTTTACAAGTGCCACCCACGACGGGCCCCGAGATGAATTTGTAGAACGTGTTGGGGAGGAATTATAGGGGGGGGGGGGGGGAATGGACCAAAGCGCAAATCGGCGACTCTCTCTTTGTTCACGAGACACCTGAACGATATTTCATGACTACAGATACGAAGTGTCAAATTATATATATATATATATATATATATATATATATATATATATAGAGAGAGAGAGAGAGAGAGAGAGAGAGAGAGAGAGAGAGCTCGATGTCACTCACTAACTCATCCATACAAACCCACTGGAAACTCTAAATTTACACAGGACGTAGATGTCAACCGTAACCGAAGGAAAAATTAGAAAAATTTTATACAAACCACGGAAAAAATTTAAAAAAAACTATCACAAATCTATCCAGCCAGGCCATCGTAGTGTTACAGGAGAGACTTCCTAGCAACACTATTGTTAGGGATTATGGAAAATCGTCAAAACGATATAGCCACGAACAACTGCTATAAACACGTTTAGTGACGACAAAACGCTTTAATATCACTAACCAGAGACTTTTCGCACCACCATTCATTCACTCCTGTTTTCAAGATATCAGTAAAACGTTGCTATCTCCTGTGCTTGCTGCGGAAAGGTATTGAAAAACATGGCGTCCTCAAGGATTCAAGCTCAATGTTTTGTGTATGCCATGTCTTACAAATATAACATCAGTTTTTCTATTATGTTTAGGTTGCTACTGAAAGAGTGCATGGATTTAGGTTAAGGTTAATTTTACAAATTAGGAATGAAAATGATAAAAGTTTGGTACACTAAAATGTTAAACAATTTGCATCCCGCTGCATGTTTCATGTGTGTGTGTGTGATAATATTCTTACGGCGTGCTTTTCCGTGAAATAATAATAAAATTCCGAAAATACTTTTTTCGAACACTAAAAGACGTTTCTACATGAGTAATTCAGTGAAATTCGGGCAACTCTTATGCCCGCAGCACTTTTCACTTGATTAAATTTAATTAATTTCATTATTAATATATCTAGGTAATATATCGAAATATTTATTTTATTAGCCTCACTTTGTTTGAAATAATAATATATTGCACTTTTTAAATCTTTTCTAATGACCCCAAAAGTCAGTCTTTAGCCGTGTCCGGGATTGAAATATTGTATGTGGGCATCAATATTTCGTAGTTTATTTATTTGATATAAGTTCATTTTTACTGCTGTTTAAAATTAAAATATATTCATTTAATAACATCAATTTAATACGAATAGAAAACATTACTTTTTCTTAAGCCAAATTAGTGTCCGCGACTAAGCATCTGGCGCCAGCAGCTTATGGAATTTAAAATTACGCGGCATAACCTGCGAATGAGTGAATAAGAACCAGTTGATTTTAAAGTAAGACATGAAGCTAACCGCAAAAGCCACTCTCTTTGCGTTGGCCATTTTGTAAGTCAGTGCAACTGCGGCGGATGTTGTGCAAGCACGTGTTGTTCAGTCAGTGTCAGTCCCTCGGTAAGTAATTTTATTGTTGAAAAATAGGCGTAGATTTTAATTATTTACTAGTGTTTTGTCGGTTTTGTTCGGTGGATGACGTCAGATATCGTGGTATTAATTGTCGAACAGTGTATTCCTTAGTTCGAAACCGAGTCTTCAGTCCCTGAACCGTAGTCAGGCCCTACCCTGAATGTGACTAGGGACTGAGGAGTGGTCAGGGACTGACGTCCTAGTTCACTTAGTGGCAATATATTATAATAATGCGATGTTTAACTTTTTTGTAGCAACATTGCGCCTAAAAGAAAGCCTACATTTTGTCCATCAGAGGAAAAAGCCATAAGGAAGTCAACTGCTGCAAAAGCACATTTAGAGAAAATTAAAAGTGACCCAGCTTTATTGGCTGAATACAGAGAGAAAGACTGAAACACCTTATTGAGAAAAAGGGAGAAAGGACAGAGAAAATCTGTTAAAAATATGACTCTTCTGAGCAAAGAACGATTCGAAAAAAGTGAAAAGTAGTAGCTACTCATCAGATTATAGAAAGAACCAAAAAGTTAGGAAATTCTGTAATAACTACGTTGCGCAAAATACACCACCTTCATCTGACGAAGAGTTTCCTAAGGAAAACAAGAGCTCCAGAAACGCAAAACAATAACAAAAAACCAAAAGGTGAATGCTAACTGTAGACATCAACGGAAGTTAAGAAATATAACGTTGCAGAAAAATGTACTATTATTGCAGAGTTAAAAATAAAGCTTAAAACTCAACAGAAGAAATATAATAGACTGAAACAAAGGATCAAAATTACAACGAAAGCATTCACGCCCAAAAGTACAATTGAACAAATAGCAGAAGATTCTAATCAAAGTAAAGAACTAGTCAAAATGGCGATAATTAGGGAAATTGTGCAGATCAAAATAACTGAAAATTATTCTAAAGCTAAAAAACTCAATAAGAGAAATCTAATTTCAAAAAGCTTTTGTCTGGCCTCAAAAGCGAGTCAATTATATAATCCTTCCCATTATTTTATGGAATTATTACAAGAGCCAAGCTACGGTAATTTACGAGTTCTACTAATAAATTAAAATTATTTGGCTTGATATGAAATGATGCAAGAAAATTTACTTAAAATAGGTAGGTATTTATTTTCAACGAATTAGTAGAGCTGGGGATGTTACAAGCTGAACAATTGGTACTTTAAACATACTCCTCAAGCACACATGAACACATAGTTTTGTTTACTTTGAACTGAAATTTTTTCGCACTATATGAAGTCTACCCAATAAAAGATGAAAAAATTTCTAACCGCAGCTGTCGATAGTCTGGAGCTCGAGACACTGAGGCTGGCGAGAAAATAAATGGCTTTACTTCAACACATCTTGTGATAGTTCATCTCTCATCCAGTCAAGATTTCAAAAATTACTCCCAGAAATTAGTGAAATGGACAGGTGTAAAAACAATCAGAGAGTTAAAAAATTGCTACAATTACAACTTTTAGGTCCGTATTAAATAAAAAAAAAACTTTATTTCATTAAAAATAGAGTAGCATTCTCACCAAATTCTGGAATTCCCAATCCAGTAGAAATTTTAAATGGTTAATTTTAGCGTAAATCAAACACGGCAATTTTGTTACTCTACAATCAAACCTTACAACTACCTAAATATTGTGCATTTTATACTATCTACCAAAGTCAAAATATTATCAGGAAAAAAATATAGCTATTAAATGACCTTAAAAATTCTGCTTTATAAACTTCATATTTCACACAAAGCTTCTAATAGTACTTTACGCAATATTTCACCCCAGCTGAACTTAATTAATCTGTTAAAATATAGGTGTGTACTAAAATATGTAAAATTATTTACAACACTTTTGTACCATTTTTGTCTTAAGGAAAATGCACGAGTTATTCTGCAGTTGCTTTCTTAGCATGTTATGTTTGACAATGAAATGCGTGAACACTCACTCACTTCTAATGCCATTATCCACAAAATAATTCTGACTAATCTTGTTTTCTTCGCCACTTTTCGTATTACTGTTGTGTTTTAAGATTTCGCCATTATTTTTAATATCTTTTTTTCCGCCGTGTGCAATGTTTATATCACAACGTCAAACCATACAGAAAACATACGAATTACCTTTAGCAGACTTTATAATATACGGAAACTCTTGCACATACACGGATCTGAATGCCTGGAAGTACTGCTTGGTTTTCCCACTTATTCAGTATGTAAACATTAATATAATCATAATGATGCCACAGATGAAATCAAAATACACGCATCTCTAAAATAATTATTCATGAAGCACTAAGCATTAAGTTATATGCAAGCTAAATAAAACATTTAATTACTTAAAAATTTTCATCCAAACCGCAGAACTACCATTTTGCACACCAATTCACTCAAAGACTTCAGACAAATATATTTATGCCCAACAGCCAGAGCCCAAAATATAAACAAAAAAAATGAGACTACGCGATTATTGGCTTGTAGCAACCAATAGAGAAACAGACGACACATGATTTTGTTTGTTTAATATTGATATAGCGTCGCTGATACGGTACAAAACTCTTCTAAATTTATTTTAATGATGTAAAAATGTTGAAAAACCAGTAAAACAACCGATACTGCCGTACAATCGTACAACACGATTTATCGTATACTTTACGGGCAAATCGTAAAAGTCTGCGAGTAGCCTATGCAGTAGGTAAAGGAAACAAAGTATGAACCACACAATTTTTGTATATTAGATGGCGGTCTTAGTGTGTGTGTGCTTTGAAAACTTTCATAATGTTTTTTTTTCTAAAAGCTTAAACTGAAAAAACCCTCAAATCTAGCGACATTTTTGCTGATATCTAGAATAAAATATAAAAACTCGCGGCGCTGAGGTTCTACAGAGTAACGGATTAATGAATTGTCCCTAAATATTTTCGCGATAAATTACAATTTTTATATTGAAGTGCGATACTTTAGCGCTCTTTTTTCCACCAAAGAATTTAAAATTATGTGGCTTCGCATTTACACGAATAGTTTACTTAAAATCCTTGCATGAAAGGCTCGCATATGCGTATCAAAGGCATACGTGTGTTACACATTTACTACTAGCCTACAGGACAGTGGAGTGTCAAATATAATGCATGTATTTTAAATGTTATTTCCGGCTTAAATAAAAAATAATATTCAGTATTCTGAGAGTGTCCACCGCTAATGCAAGTGTGATGCATGTCGTCTTCTAGCATTCATTCAGGCTAAAAGCAGCGTATTATCGCTGTACATTGTTTAAATAGAATTACCTCGTTTTAAGAACTCGTATTACAAATTTTTGGAAAATGGTACAAAATACATTCTACTTATGTGAAAACATTTTCTAGACCAATGCGGATACGGAATTGGAGAACAGAACGGATACAACACGGCAAAGAGCTAGTCATAGTTCGTGTCACGTCACTTCTCTCCATTTGACAGTTCGTGCAAGTATATAACAACGGTATACACATCCTCCCGCCACTGTTGTTCTGTCTACAGTGTTAGTAAACCATTTCGTGTGTTCGTATACAAACAAGAGTGTAATTATGCAAGTGGGAGTAGCGAAACAGGTACCATTGGTACCACTTTTTACTATTAAATTTCAGACTAGTTACATAAGACTATTCTGGGTGGACCTAAATGTAAACATTAGCGCCGGCGTCACTTCCACAAATAAAGTTTTAGTTTTTTCTTACCCGCGCAAAACGGAAAACAAACAAACAAACACAAACATACAAACATAAACACACAAACAAACACACACTCTCTCTCTTTTTGGATGAGTTTTTCTTTGGTTCTATTCATCATATGTACAGAAAAAGGATTGTGTTTGGTTCCTTACAAAATTACTAGATATTAATGGAATGCACAGAAGTACCCAGAAATTTTTTTTAGGGGGGAGTGGGGGAAGGGGTAGTTGTCACTTTACCAAATATTAAAGTAACACCATTTTCGTTTTATATATTTGATTCATTTATTATTACCTACCAGATTTTTATAGTCAGCTATTATTAACGTAATCATTAATCCCGCAAATATCTGTAACTTACAAATGAAACCAGGAAAATATTTGTTAATTTTTCATGCAAATGCTTTCTTCTACAAAAATAACCTAAACGCCACGTGTTCAAAACGTTTTCATTTGTGAACGAATGTTGAAACGAATCCCACGTCGAATCTAAGATTCGGTCGCCCATCCCTAAATACATCTAAGAGTGGGGGTGAAATATTTTAAACAAATTTTAGTCCCTTATATAATCAAACAGACCTACAGGATAGCAACATATTATTCGACAGGCCTGCCTATTTATATTAATAAATAACTTACAGCTGTCGGAAAGAAGTTGATGCCGCACAAATAACGCCTGGTAAAAAAAAAAAAACTTTACATGACGGCTACTACACCTTAAAGTATCAGGTTAGGCAACTGTACAAATTGACACATAATTCCCTAGCAAGTACCAACTGTCTTACGTATTATTAAAAATAGTGAAAAAAGGTTTACTGTGTATTTGATTCCTCAAATTGATTTTTAATAATTGTAAATTGCATCTAATTCAGCTGGGCGACTACTGTGGTTTTGGTTACTGTTATAATTTAACTAAATTATTTTTCATTATGTTCAGGGGATGGGGGTGGGGTGTGTGTGTTGCTTATTGAATACCCCCATGATGAAATGACAAGAAGAGAAAAAGGAATTTATCTTCATAGTTTAAAAGTCGGTGCAATCTGTGGAGTTGCCACAAAGTTGTAGCCTTGCAATCAGGCAGGCAGGCCAGCGAAGGAGCGGTTCGAGCAGGAACAGCTCTATACCAACCACATAGGCAACAGTTAAAAAAAAAAAAAAAAAAAAAAAAAAAAAAAAAAAAAAAAAAAAAAAAAAAAAAAAACTAGTGGCAAGCGGAATCACGATGAAATGGGATAACCTGGGTACTCTCAAATGCACATAGATTTTTTTATTCGTTTCGCCACCTCGTTCGAGCGGCATTAAATGCTATGGTAAAATAATATTTTATAAGTAAACTAGCTGACCCGGCGAACATCGTACCGCTTAACAGTCAATGGATGTCGGGTTAACTATTAGCTAAACTTAATTTAGGATTTTATTAAAAAAATTAAATGAATACCAAAAATTCAATAAAAGCACAAAAATCAAGTATTTCAATGGTGTGTCAGCAAGACATTTTTGTTCTTAGCTCACTCAACCATTTGTTATTTTTGTGTTTAGCAATAATGTTCGAGAACACTTTGTTGATGAGCTCGTCTTTCGATGAGACGAAATCGCAAAAATTCGGAGGAAATGAAATCAATCAGCTTGATTCGTCGACAGGAACACGACCATTACCAATAGTCAGCAATTGCTTGGAGAAATCTTCATCAGATGGATCGTTCAGCAATGAAACTCTCATGTTTGCTGCCAGCTGAAGTTTCTTCACATAGCGCCACAGATTTGATGATTTGAGGCAAGTGTTTATTTTATTGGCAGCAGTCGATCTTGGAATGACTGGCAGTGTTTGGCGGAAATCGCCAGACAGTAAAATCATTGCAACTCCAAAAAATCTCGAGTCATTGCTAGAGACCTGCAAAATTCGCGGATTCATTCGGTGATAGGCTAGAATTCAAACACACATACCTCTTAGATAATTTTGCTATTGGCTTACTGTTCATCTGGACGAATCTCAACCAGTTATAAACCCTCAACCAAAGAAGGATCGAATCACAGACAAACCAGCTGAGACGACTTACAAGTCGGCAGCCAATGAACTTGCGTTATTTGCCCGAGTGTACAGGGGTATGTGCAGTCTATCCTGAAGGCCATCGAAACCGCGAATTTTGCAGGTCTCTAGTCATTGCGCAGATCTTTCAATGTTCGGTCAAGTGCTTCCAATGCGCGTTTTGTGTGCCATTGTGCATTCGTCCCAGGTATTGTCAATCTGTTTTTTTTTATAGGTAGTGCTGTAGTGTTAATGCGATTGGGTGATTCGTTTTAATTAATTTTAATGATAAAAGTAAACAATAAATCACAAAATGGGTAAAAAAAAATTGTCCCGAACATGGCGACGACGAAAGGTTTAGAGCTTTAGTTTTTCTTACTCTATCTACTTTATTCGTTAGAATAGCTTCGCGTCTATTGCTTGGCGGACTAGAGAAATAACACTCACAGTTTGTACGTCTGTAACTTTGTATGTCTATGGCCAACCTGCGTGACATGAGCTGTCAATTGCGGAATATGGCGGAGTTCCAAGCCTAATTTATTTTTAAAAAAAATTCTGTGAATTTTATCAACATTTTAATAGTTATTCTGCTATTCGGAGACGAATATGCGGAGACGAATCGAACAAATCATATATCATTAAAATCGGTCCAGACGTTCTTGAGTTATAAATGGTGTAACTAACCAGACTGTTTTATATATATAGATTAATAAACTATGTACTTCTTTTTTATATTCTGACTGCATTTGACATAATGAGAAATGTTATTTTGTATAGCATGTTTGAACTTAGGTTTCACTTATACAAAAAAAAAGTCATTGTAAGTCTCCACGGGCACAAAGATGGTAGTCATTAATTTTAAATAAATGCAATATTATTCCTGTGCATTTGCTCTGCAATATCGGGGCTGAAAGGTGACGATCAATTCCAGGCTCTCTCACAATACGTGTTTTAAGTTGTCCGATATGGATGGTCTGATGAAGTGAACAAAGTAGGCCTAACTACAAATTATTAAATGGTGAACAATTTAATTACAACTTTAGACCCAAAACAAACAAAAAATTACAACATCGCTATATGTAAGTTATTTATGACTATATACTATAAAAAATTGATTTAGTAATTTAGTGTGTGTCTGAAATTGAAATCCAACTGGCCAACATTTAAAAATTTGTGCTTGGTTCGCCGGCGCCAGACCCTCCGCAACCAGCGACCACGCATCTCCGTGAATGCGGCCAGCAAGTCCGGTAGCAAACGCTACAAAGACCCGGGAAGAGGCACGTGGTAGAGGGGGGGGAGGGTGGACGACGCGCAACCCAAGGCGAAATGCCCGCACACTGCAAGAGTCTCCGACGACGCAGTTGACACATTAGCATAATGAGATGCGGGAAACCACAGGCACAGCAACAAGGCGAGTGGCCGCAACCAGCGAACGACACGCCTAGCCCGCGCCGTAAACACTTCATACGTTCTGCGTCAGTAATGTCTACGCATCCTTCTGCTTGTGATCCGTCAAAAGTGCTTGCAAACAACGCCATGTGTTTTTAGCTTTGCAAATGCACCTGAACCTGAGACGTTACAAGACACACTGACACTCGCTAGTATAGTGTCAAGGAGCGGGCGAGGTGGCGCAGCGCCTAGGACACTGGACTCGGTTTCGAATCCCGGTCCTTCCGGCTTACTTCGGGCTCCCGTGACTTCCGCATTAAGGAAGGAGGCCCTGCCATGTTGTTGCTATAATTATAATTACAAGAAATTTATCCCAATTTTAGTATGTCAGGGCAGAAATCGTTGCAACCACATATTTACTAACAGGCCGCAAGGAAACAACTTATTTCACGTGGGCGACTACAACTACCAGGATAACCACACCAAATTATAGTTCCGACTTAAAGCTAAGTCATATTCCATGTCGACTATTAAAAAAAAAACACGGAGGCGTGTCTCGTGACGACGTCTTAAAAAATATCTTTTCCAACGAGGCGTTAAACTCATGTAAAATAAAAACAAACAACTATGATGAAATACCATCAAATATCTGCAATAAGTTTACCTACAACAGTGCTTGGCCGAGCCGACAGCAAATAAAAAAAACCGGGTCCGTATATTTATGTAATGTTAAAACTGATAATTCAGTTTATAGATACTAATAATTATTGTTCACGATGAACTCTAAACTTCACAAAGCACGTTGCGCGACAGCAGGTAATTATGATTGCGTGGACACCACAATTCCCTGAACTGAACGTGCCGTCTGAAAAAACGGAGTAACTTCGTTCACTCTTAGTAGTTATATAAGTACCGCCTGTTACTGAATACATTCGGTTCCACAAAAATTAATAATCCTTGAAACCGCCAATTAGCCTTTCACCTAGCCAAAATTTTTATTTGCTCATTACCACGCGAAAGGAAATGTATATGCAGCAAACAGCGGGTAAAAAGGAAAAAAAAACTAGGTAGGTATACCTCATAGCGTCAGTAATCATTGGTATAAAAAAAATTAATTTCTACAATTACTCATCAATATAAAAATGCCTTTTTAAGAATGGCATATTTAAGAACTGCAATCGATAAGACATAAGAGTGTTTTATTATCGTCTTGTTTCTTGCACTACACGAAACAGGGACCGGAAGATTCGGACGAGAAACCGTAAAAACAAATACTGGCGATAAAGTGCATAGCTTCGTGGTGCACACTTACAACGTCTAAAAAATCCATTGTTAAAGTGCGTGTTTCCTTACATGAGAATCTCGAAATAAGTACTCCTCTCCCAAGCCAGCGAAGTCCAAAAAGAGATAATGGAAAGCGGGGAAGAGTGGGAGATTAATATGTAAGGGTCATTTTCTCAAGGAATAAATAAACCCGCAGTTCACGCAGCAGTATTTCTAGACATGTTATTTGCTTAACCGTGTCAGTTAAATTAAAATGAAAAGAAAAGTCTTATTTAAATTTTAGTAAGTAAATTATATCCTGTGGTATGAAAATTATTTAGAAACTTTGACTATGCATCCGTTCAACGACGAACGCCCTGATGAGAGCACACATTGACACTCCCAAGATGCTTCAAATACCAAGAACTATAGATACGGGTGCAAGCAAATCACGCCTTTAGTTGGATGCGGCTGACCCTTGGATGACCGACGACTCCGGATATGGACGCCGACTTAACACCCGTCCGCGTTCCCACGACCGAGAAAGTTTTCGGCTTTACCGGGGACGTTACATTGCCATCATTATGGTACCTGTACAATAGAGCCTAATAATGCACCACGTAAGCCACTGTTGCAGGTAAGTGTATCATCATTCGATCAATTTCAATAAAAAATAGAAAAACCTGATTTGAAAAACTTACGCAGGAAATAGGTCGAATTGTGAACATGTATGATAATATATAACACTAACTTAATGAAGACGTTATTTAACACCCTAATACCGAAATCCACTGCTTTAATTCAAGTGCTCATGTTTGTCTGGCGTTCTGGGTTAAAGATTTCGCCGTTGTATTAAAATTAATAGTGGCGAGATCTAAAACCTGTCTCTAACCATGTCATGCGTTTTTTTTCTGTGATAATTGATCTCCATTTATTACAAAACCATGTCATGCATTTTTTTCTGTGATAATTGATCTCCATTTATTACAAAACCATGTCATGCGTTTATTCTGTGATAATTGATCTCCATTGATTACAAAGTCAAACTTTAAAAAGTAAATAAGCAGCAATATTTTTAAAATATTGGGAGATAAGTGTTACATAGGTATGAATAAATATGTTTGATAGAGATTGAGTTGAACTTAATTTAAAAAAAACACACCGATATGCATGTAATAAAATAATTTCTAGTTGAAATTCTAGCCAACTGAGTGTTACATGATATAAGTCCAGAACATAGTAGGATAGTGGTGTAAAGTATTTTTTTGGCAGTTTTGAGTTTTCAATACCAAATAATAATTGAAGGTTCAGAGGTGAAACTCAACGCTGCAAAACTTTTGACACCACTAAGTTCCGGACCAAATAAAATGTTTTCTCGGGAATGAGAAATGAGAGAAATAAGAAGTTATCTTTAAAAAACATTTCACCACTATTCATTATTATTTTTTAAAAAAGCATTTCACAATACAAGTAGCATTGCAGCAACTCTGCGGCGCCGTATAAGTTACGCTAGATCGCCCGGCGCACCGCACAGCCAAGGTGAGGCGGATGCTTGCAAAATACAAACATGTGCGCATAATTAAAGCTCGTCTACGTTGTAATTTGAACACTTTGTTACTCGCAGCGACGGGGCGAGAAAGTCCGTTGCAAGGCCTTACCAAGAAATGATGGTTGTGTGCACCGACCCACCACGTACCCACACCATTAACTGGTCTTGCACGTGGCAATCTCTCGAAACTGCGGTTACATGTAGAAGTTTGCGAAAAAAAAAAAAGTAAATGAATGTCATTTGAACGAAACAATTACTTTGAATTGTGTCATTATCTCCCTGAGCCACTCGGAGCAAGTAGTTAATTAATGCAGGAAGCTCACCTTAGCGCTAATGAAAGGACTGACCAATCAGGATTCACACACATTCAGTTCGTTATAACTGCTAATTCCGTACTGAACATGCGATATTTTGGAGAAACTTAAGGCGTTGTATGAACGGTTGTGGTTTCTTCTCCAAATTTCACAACGTTAAAGAATTTCGTGATTAATTACACGTTAACTTTTGTATAGCACGTCATGCTGCTAATCTAATGAGAAATTTTCAAATTTACGATAAATTCGGCAACAGCGCGTCTTCAGAAAATAAAATCTATACATGTTACCTACTTTTTTTTTTTTTTTTAGTAATTTACGTTTGTTAATTGTATTTCCGACATTGAGTCAATGCTAAGGAATATAGATCATAATGTAATATGCATTTATTTATTACTTATATATATATATATATCTATAAATTGAAAATAAATACAAACATACATATACTTACTTTCACAGCATACAACGCTAGCAAAAATGTTTGTAGAGACGGGAAGGTATTTTCTATCCTTAAAATACATTTTTATGATTGGCCAGATTCATAAAGCGTAAGGAGGGTTCTCCAGCACAGCTTTCGAAACAGAGTTGTGAGAGAATAGTTTAAACCGCTCATTTTAATTTAACTTAACAGTATCTGTAATGTATTTGAATCAAAATCTTACAAGCGACTGAAAAAACAAAGGTCAACAACTAAAGTTTGACCAGACTGTTGCCATAAATTACATTATGTAAGGCCACGCTTCTCTTTTCGAATCCGCGACAACGAACATTTCTGTGAATAAATTAGTCTCTTAATACGTGAGTAAGCATCTTCATTTTGAAACATATATGCCTCTTGTAGCAATCAAGGTAGTCTATTTTTAAATTGGAATTAGGCGTGGGAGTTTGGAACTGTAAGGAGATGGCATGTTGTGACGTACGATAAGTTACATTTTTACCTCGCCATCGCCATGTAGTCCCGCTCACGGTCATATAGTTAGGTCTGGCAACTACCTTCATTCTCATTCGGGTTAGTGAAGCTTGTGCTAGTAGTAGTTGAGATATTAATCCTAATTTAGGAAATTATTTTCGCAAACTACTATATTTTTCCCGAATTTGTTATTTAAGTTAAAAGGTTGATTCAGGAATGTGTTTTAAAATAATGTCAAGTCAGTGGCGTGGCACAGTAGTCAAATGCATGGCCTGGAAATATGCCGGCTCGGGTTCAATATCCACTGGTATTGTTCTTTTTTTTTTTTTTTTACAATAGCCAATACTCAACCTACCATAACCAATCCGCTTTAATAACTCCATGGTGCACAGCCAATGGGGAGACAGCTTGTCTGCCATTGGCTGAGCAAAATGTAGTCCATTCTCTGATAAATACCTCATTTTTCCAGCCCCTACTCATTCTTTACCGCGTGCTGGTCGGAGAAGGGTCAGCCTCTCTCTTTGCCTAGCCTGGCGTTCCTAAAAAGGAAGCTCAGGTCAGTGGCCAGTGCGTAAGGTGCTAGGTTCGATAGGTAGTTAGGACGCGGCGAACAGATAGGAATACCACGCTAGTTAGGTCGGACGATACGCCTGTTGTGTGCCCTGCTTTTTTCAAGGCGGGGCACCTACTTGCGATGAGTAGTAGCGACGAGGAGATGGAGGTCGGCACCGCGACGAAGCGCACGCATGAGGGCAGCGACTCAGAGACTGAACACACTGTTCAGTCTAAAAAACCGTCAGGGCTCCAGCCCACCACAACCGAGGACGACAACAGTGGCTTCACCACTGTTGAGCGTAGACAACGCAGGCGTAATAGCGATGCGTCACAAGCGGTACCGACACCGCAACAACGGACACCAACTGACGAGGCTCCGCGCTACAAACGCGTCCCCTTCGTCGTACGCAACAGCCAGGCAATCGGCAGCTTGGGCCCTGCATTCGCGCGACTCGGCGTCAAAAACCGGATGACGCTAACGAAACGACAAGAAATTCGCATCACGTTCGACGGTAAATCCGATCAAGACAAGGCGACCGCGTGGTTCAAGGCCAACAATGTGCCCTACCACACCTTCTCCCAGCCCAGCGAGCGAGGCGAGAAGGTTGTAATTAAAAACCTTAGTAAATACACGCCAGTAGACGCGATCTCCGAGGAGCTCACCGCGCTAGGTTTCAAGGTAAACTTCATCAAACAGCTTAGTCGGCGGCTCACAGACCGCAACTCAGGGCAGGAAATTTTTGAACCAACTCCGTCATTCGTGGTGTGCGTGGCACCAAGCGCGCACGACATCTACGCCGTAAAACACTTGTACTATACAAGTGGAATAAAGATCGAGCGGTACACGACTCGCGCGGAGGACGTCCCGCTTTGTAAGAGGTGTAGTTCCTTCGGACACACCACAAAGAACTGCGCGGAGGTTCCGAAATGCATTAGGTGCGCGGGTTTGCATCCCCGCAGCGAATGTCCCGTCCCAGAGGAGGCACCAAAGGTGTGCTCGAACTGCAGGGAAACAGGCCACACCGCGGCCTGGCGACAGTGCCCCGCGTTTTTAAAGATCGTAGAGTCTCGGAGACAGGCCGCCGCGGAACAGGCAGCACAGAAAGCTGCGCGCACAGCCTCGCGAGCACAGCCGGCCGCACCGACGCGGGAAAGTTTCCCACCTCCCCCCGCGCCCATCAGGGAACACGTGCACCGAACAACAACAACAACAACAACAGAGCGCAGTCCGCGAAACGCACGGCCCAGCGAGCAGGCCAGCCAACCGGGCATAACTCAATCACAGGCAGTAGCTTCCACGTCATACGCGGCAGCTACGTCAGGCGTAAGCGCACCGCGGCGCACGGCGGAGCAAATTGTGCAGGCTCGCGTCGAAAAAAGTCAACATAGAGCAGAAACCGCGCCAGAAGCACAGCCAAATAATAATATCACTAGCCTCGCGGAACTCGCAGAGATCTTGCGCATGTGCGATTATTGGAATTTAGTGAAGGCACTCGAACCGTATTACGCACGCATCCGCTCCACCGAGAGCATTAAATACCGCCAAACCATTCTATTGGAAGCACTCGCGACAGTGCTCCAGTAAATGGCAGTAAACATGGGGAAAACACTACAACTCCTAAACTTTAATGCATGTGGTCTCCGCCTTCGGTCGTACGAGTTGGAACAGTGCCTTGTAATATATGGGATTGATGTGGCATTCATTACCGAGACTCACCTATCACCGCATCATCGATTTAATATTTGTGGTTACACCACTTACCGCACTGACCGCGCCACTCGTGGGGGCGGCACAGCCATATTAATTAAACACGGGATTCATCACCATCCGATAGAAATAACTGGCTTAGAGCACCTAGAGGCCACCAGCATAAATATTCGTAATAAAAATGCGCATGTCTGCATGTCGGCAGTATATAAACCCCCAGATAAGCCACTACTTTCTAGGGATTTAAATAAATTAATTAATCCACAGCAACACTTTTTCATCGCAGGCGATTTAAACAGCAAAAACGAAGACTGGGGATGCAAAAATACTAACCCAGCAGGCAGAAAATTATTAGATCATTCGGTAGCAAATAATTACGAAATTTTTGCTCCAGGCTCGCCAACTTGCTATCCAACGAATGGCGGCATGCCTGACATATTAGATATAGCTCTTACAAACATACCAGGTGCGCAGGTTATTTCAGAAAAATTAGATGAGCTTGACTCAGACCATTTTCCGGTACTAATTCAATTAACTTTTAATGCTCAATTTTGCGCAGCGATATTTAGCCGCACTTTTGGTATTCCCGACTGGGACAAATTTCGCGAAGACCTGGAATTAACTTTTACAGAAACTCCAGCGATAGACACAGCAGATGAGCTCGAAACTCACGTAAAACTTTTCACCGACACAATTACAGACGTGCGCAAAAAACACACGAAAATCGTGAATAAAAGAGAATTTACGCGAATAAATTACCCAGATGTAGACATGCTAATCGTTTTAAAACGGCAGGCGCGCAACACTTATCAACGAACGAGAACACCGCAAGCTAGGACTGAATACAATCGCCTTAAAGCTCAAGTCTCGCGAAAACTTAAAGATTTAAAAATAGAAAAATACGGAAACTTAATAACAGAGTGCGCAACTCAACCTCGGCAAATGTGGCGGCTCACACGCAATTTACGAGGGAAAAATAAATTTATCTCCACACCGGCCATTGTTACAAACGCGGGCATTAAATATGACGCGATAGATAAAGCAAATGCTATAGCAGACATTTTTGAAAAACAATTTTCACCAAACGAGGACATAAACGAGCCTCAATTTACTAGGACCACGACAGTAGCTGTTAATAACTATTTACAAGTCGTTCCACAAGCCGAGCCGGAACTCGTAACAATTAAAGAGCTCTTAGAAGCTATTCACTCGCGACCAAAAAATAAAGCAGGCGGACCTGACGGAATAAATTTTGATACTTTAAAGAAATTATCATTTCAGGCTATACAATATTTTCTTAAAATAATAAATGCTATTTTTATTCTTAAATCCTACCCAGCGTCATGGAAACTAGCTAAAGTTATCACCATTCCGAAACCGGGAAAAAATGCGTCACTACCACAAAACAGGCGACCTATTAGCCTCCTAAATAGCATGAGTAAAATTTTCGAAAAAATTTTACTCAAACGACTTCAACACCATTCGGACGAACACGAAGTCATTCCAGATAACCAATTTGGTTTTAGAAGGGGCCACTCTACCTCTCACCCCCTAATTAAGCTCATTGAAGAGGCCACTGACGGTTTTAACTCACGAGCGAAATTTACTGTCGCAACGATGCTAGACGCGGAAAAAGCTTTCGACAAAGTTTGGATACCTGGCTTAATTCAAAAATTAATTACATTTAACTTTCCAGACACGTATATTCATCTGGTGGCCCACTATTTATGGCGTCGAAAATTTTTTGTATCAATAGAGGGGGCGAAATCATCCACTCGGGAGCTGACAGCAGGTGTGCCGCAGGGGTCCCCACTCTCACCCTTTTTCTATAATGTTTACACAGCCGACATCCCGCGGGAACATGCCCACGTGCAATTATATGCAGACGACACTGCCATAATATATCAATCCCCGAATTTGAAGTTTGCTTTAACCAAAGTTCAGAGGCAGCTTACCTCACTCGAACAATGGTACACTCGCTGGCGCATTAAAATAAATGGAGCCAAGTCCACAACTTTAATTTTAACTAAAAAATACACCGCCCCCGACCGCGAATTAAAAATTTTTAATCAAGCCATACCATTTGTTAAATCGGCTAGATATTTAGGTTTAACTCTAGATACCAGGCTCACCTGGAAAGTTCACACCACTAAGGTGACACAGTTTGCGCGAGGCACTTTGCGCAGCCTATACTCAATGTTTAAGGCCCCCCAATTTCCTAGAAAGAAAAAATTACAGCTGTATTTACAAATAGTTCGCCCTCAATTATTATATGCTTGCGAAATCTGGGGCTATGCAGCAAAATGCCATATCGATAAAGTACAGGTCACTCAAAATAAATTTCTTAGAGCCATTGCAGATTGCGGCTGGTACACCAGCACACTAGAAGTACACCAGCTACTCAAAGTAGAATATGTAGAGGAATATATAAAACGGCAAAACAGGTCTTTTTATGGCCAGCTCCCTGAACATGCCAATACTTATATGAATTCACTTCCGGACTACGACCCAGCTGCACAGCGACAGTTTAAAAAACCGCGACTTGCCTAAGCCAGGTTATACTAGAATCCACACATCCCATGTACGCAGGGCAACTTAGCAAACATAGCAGACGTTTCTCTCTGGCCCCGATGTGCCTGTCTACGTCCTGCGGGGCAGATAATCAACATTGGACTAGCCAATGATTGACATGCCCAGGACTCGTAAATATTGCGTCAACACTACTTTTGGCCCAGCGGGGCTCTATTTTATTGCGTCAACACTACCTTTGACCCAGCGGGGCTCTAATTATAAACCAGCGACAACTCGACCGCAGGCCCTAATTCCTTTAATTACCAAATCTTTCCTTCCCCCACCTCCTCCACTAGTCCTTGCTAGTTGTTTTCCCCAGCCATTATTAATTAATTCATTAATGTAACTTTCATTTCTTGCTAATTCGAAATGGTCCGAAGAATGCAGGTGTAGGTTTTGACCCATGCAGCGGTCCACTGCCTGTGTGTTAGGGCTGACTCCGTATGCCTGAAGGGCGAGACCCGCCTGGCAGGCTTCACCTCCAGTGCCGGCCGCGTTTCGGAAGGCATGGGTTTTTGAATTGCGAAAAGAAAAAAAAAAAAAAGAAAAAAAACACTGGACGAGGGCATCTCTCTGCTCGAACAATAATAGAATAGGATGACATTCATTTACTAATTTCACTCTCTATTTTTCAGGTTTAGACGACAACAGCCTGGGGGCTAACTACAGCAATACTGGTTTAGCCTAACTTTGACCGAACTATACTGGAACGCAATAGTTCGGTCCTTAAGGCGGCCAGGTGTTTACTAATCTATGTAATTTCTCCTACACATCGGTAAACTTACACGATGATATGCCTGCTTGGTCAGCCGGGTATGTGCGGCCTTGGAGCTATACACTACACTCACACAACGAAATTAATTAGGCCATTTTTGCGCACACTCCACACGCCTCTAAATACAGACATCACGACACTCTCATGCATCAGTTAGCCAACTAACTGAGGGGAAAGGGTGACCTCCCCCCGCCTGACACCTACACTATTAAAAATAGAGCCAAGCAACATGCGACAGCTATTTTACTTCTTCTGGACCGTGAGCCACCTTTAATCTTAAAATCACACACATCGCGCCCCGCCGACGTTTCCAATGATTCGATCAAAGTGACGGGGTTGCACTATTTATATTGGCGACCACATAGCGAGTTATGGGAACGTAATAGTTCCCGGTATCGCTGTCACACGCTCCCGGCCGAGCATATGAGGAAACGGCGGCAGCCCCTACTCAGTCACACCTGTGTTTTCGTACCATGTGCGTCTCTGCCTGAGGACGGGAGCAGATAGCAGTTCCCGAAACGTCGCTTGTTTCTGTTTTGGAAAACTATTGTGTTTGTTTCGTCTTCTCGTTTTTTTGTGTTTTTGTCTCGTTTCAACTGTTGTGCTGGATTTTTTTGGGGTTCAATTCATCATTTGTGGGGGTTTTTCGTTCTTCTAGTCCATTTTTCTTTGTTTTTCTTGGTTTGTTGACCATATTCCTGTTATGGAATATTATGTGGTGTATATATTCTGTTGACAACAGCAATTTTTGCTTAATTTGTTTTTTTGTAGTTTTCTTCTACAGACATACATGTGCTTAGCAATGGCGTTATGTCCAAAAGCTTACATCAAGTCAAAAAATAAACTGTAAAAAAACAGTGGGTATCGAACCCAAGCCGGCAGATTGCCAGGCCACGCACTTGACCACTGCACCACGCCACTCACTTGATTTTAAATATATTCCTGAAATACGACCAACTTAACTACCAACAATCGGGAAAAAAAATTAAGGCATCGGTACAGCTCAGACAACTACAAAGCACCCAAACGAATGAAAAAAAATATTAATCTGGGAATAAAATTTAAAAAAATGGAGACGGAATTAGGAATAATATAAAAATTTTAAGAAACACTCATTTAACACAGTGTTAATCATGGGCCAAACTGCCAATAGCGCCGTTAGTTCGCAGGCCGCCGCGAGCTTCACTAAGCCGACGAGACACGCCAAGGTAAAGGATAGGAAGTTGCCAGACCTAGCTATATGGCCGTGGTACCGCCCAAAACATTGCGGAAATTGTGCTTGCCCACGTCTGATGATGACAAATAAGTACGTATTAGAATCTCTGTCGTTAAACACAGTCAATTCCATTAAAATAAAGTGATTCAAAACTGTTTCCACAATGCAAACACTACACTTCAGCCAATGTTTTTGGCGTCCAACCAAAATGGCACAGATTAGGTGGGAAAAAAAAAGCTTCACCAGGTTACTATGAAATTATGCAACGTGGCCACCCCTTAGGATTAGCACCTTACCTTCACTGATCATGTATAAATGATCCCGTAGTACATGATTGTTGCAGTTTTGATTTAGTACTTCAACATCTCTTGGATTTAACAAAAATGTCAAAATACAAATAAATTATGTTATGTCTTGTGGAATTTAGATTTTTCTTCAACTTATGATATAACAATGAATTATGGTCGTAAGTTTTTATGTCCAGGATATTTCGACGTACTACATTACAAGCATCATGTACCACAGGATAAATGTTTACACCATCATGCTATTAGGATCAAGGTATTGACTTGGGTATGTCATACGGAACTTTACCTACGACGAAATATGGAGACTACGATGATAAAAAAAAGTTATATAGTTTTGAAATAAAATACCATTCAACAAACGAGGCAGACATCATGGCGGCACCCGTATGTTTTGACGGGACAAAAATAAACAACTAGCAAGCCTCTACACAACCGAGCACTAGTTCTATAATAATTTCTGTATGTGTGAAATATGCCATAACGTTACTGTACTCAATCGCTGCAACAAATGTAAACAATTGTAACGAAAATAAATTTACCTCTAACTCTATTAAAGAAATTGCAATCCTAACACATGTTTTAACGCCCATTGAAATCACTTCTCTCCAAAACGCACTATCCGGCATTCAATATTATCGTCGACTATATCTTGATCCACTAAATAAAATTCATTCAAGCATGTACACCACTAGAGCATTCGTAATAGAAATGCCAAGGTGAAGGGAAAAAAATTAAAATAATAGAGCCCAGGAACTACGCGATTATGCTGGAATTTGTTATTTATAGTTGGCTAGCGAACTTCACCTGGCAAGGCCATGGAACACGTTTGTCAGCTGCGTGTTTATTACGCCATATTTTGATGATTACCTATTAAAAGCAGTCTACCTAGGTGGCTCGTACCTCGGTGCAGAAGGCGCAGGCGCACTGGAAGATGGTGGTGGTGTCGCGCAGAGGCACCTCGGCCAGGCACAGCTTGCACAGCAGCGCGGGCTCGGGGCACACCGCGAAGCCGTCCCCCGCAGTGTTGAGCGAGTAGCGCGAGGACGACGCCATGGACAGCAGGCTGCTGCAGCGCGAACACACGCGCGACAGCGAGCCTCCGCCCCCGGGAGGCGGCACCCTCAGCCTGTTGACCGGCTGCAAGGGCTCCAGCCCCAGCACGGTCTCGCAGCGCCGCATGAGCGGGGCGGCGGGGGCGGCGCCGCCTCCACCGCTGCTGGTGCTCGCGCCGCCGCCCATGGCCGTGCCCACGAGCGAGCGCAGGCTCGGCATCAGCGCGCCGTACTCCCGGCACTGGCCCCTGCGCTGCAGCAGCGCCGAGCTCTCGCGGCGCCGGCTAGCGGCGGTGCGCGCAACTACCGCCTGTCAGGAGGCCGGCGCCGGCCTGCAACACGCGCGCGCCGCGCCGCGTCAGATCCTCCTCCTTCGCTCCTCCCCCCTCTCCGGGCGCCACACGCGCGTTTATGACGTGCTGGAGGTTCCTAATAAGACTCGGTCTCACGACAAAAAAAAATTATGAATTCATATCTATGGCATAACTTTGCTGTAACTGCTAACACGACACACCTCTTTCTTTGGCTGTTCTATCACAATTTAAAACAGTTTTTCACTACGTGTGAGGTAATAGGCGTATAAAGTCGTGCAAGTGATAATAATTTTAAAGTTGAAAATATCCGTCACAGAAGATAAATAGTCCTCAAATGAAAGTGATAACGAGAAAATGAAAATCAACAAAGCAAACGATACCTAAGAAAGTTGCATGCGTTACTCAGCCGTGGAAACAACACTTCAAAATTCTTGTCCTGAAATACTTCAGTTCGGGTTAGTGCAAGCAAAATGTTTTTTAAAAGTATAATTCGGTCAGCTCTAACAAAAATTACTATCGGAAGTCAATTATAAAATGTTGTGGTTAGCTGGAACGTGGTAGAGAATGGCTACGGCATATATAAGCCAGCCAATTATCAATATTTGCCCGGCATTTTTTTTAACAATACCATATCATGTGTGGAATAATCTGATGCACAAATTAACAACAGAAATAAATTGTTAATATTTACAATTTACACAATGAAACATCTGTAGAAAGAGTAATAACTCGACATGGCAGGTGAAACAGACTATTCAGGGTGAAGAGATGAGAACGGAATACTAGCGGAATGATTGGCTCATGGCAGTTAGACATTTAAAAGGTGGAGTTTGGGGGGGGGGGGGGGGGAAGAGGACTGGCATGACGCTGCTGAGGAAACAAACCCGTATCTGTTTTATAGCAAAGCGCGTCAAGAAGTTATTTTGGCCTGACAACCTAAATTAACTAATTGAATGCTCATTTACATATATATGTACTAGCACCAATTTATATAATATTCCACAATATAATCACATTCATGATAAAATGTAAAATATGCCAACAAAAATTATTTAATATCTGGAAATTAAACGCTTAAAATTTCACACTCAGTGATGACCTAATGTTTTACTATCAAACATAATGCGTCATGTTATCAACAACACATGACAAAACTCACAACAAATGGAGACTAACAATTCGCAGATAAAATTCGCGCTAGACTGTGTAAAAAACACGTTTGTGCTACTTCAACTGAGTCATAGAATATCTTAAGGATACTGTGCTAGTGATCAATCCTCAACCAGGCAAGTATCGAATGACGGGCTACAGCTGAAAGGTCTCACAAGTCAGCTGCCGATGGGCAGGTGATATTCAATGGTGATACTTGCACGAGTATTCGGAGGACTATGGAGTCTGTCTTAGAGGTCACTGGACCCGAGAAATGCTTTTACATTCCCCACTGACACCACATGCAATCCGACATAACAGGAACAGACTAAATAGGCAGTGACGTGGCTAAAAAGGCGGTTTAGAATCAGAGCCAAAAATAGTACAAAAAAAATAAAGAAAATATTCCATATGTTTTCTTTAATAAGTATACATGTAGTAACATTCAACCAGACTAAAATAGGCTGTCGTATGCACACATGTATCCATACACTATATAAGTTTCCCCGAGTGTTGTCATACATGCAGAGCGAATGAATGCAATAGTAAAATTATTTTAATACCTAATATTTGAATCCAGTCAGTACAATATGATATGGCCGTCAAGTAACCTGGGCAGTTTCGTGTAACATAAACGTAATATGAATATGTATTTCCTTGTCTATCCTTGTCCAGGTAAGAATTCTTTTTGCAACAAAGCTGTAAAACGCACTACGCAGCTAAGTGTGGTATCTTTCCATACCAGTATGTCTGCCGTTTAAGTTTACTTGTTATTTGTGAAAAATAGCTGCAACAGGATAAATTATATTATTATAAACAATATCGATAGTACCTAAAAAAAAAAAAGTCAAAACATTTGGACGAAAAATGAGCAAATATTAGGGGATTGTATTTATGAGAAAAAAAAGGTGGAAGCCACATCTTACGAGCCCAAACAACCTAGGTTGAGTATATGGAACTGTATTTACCTATAAGATCACCTTTAAAGGACTTCTCGTTGAAAGTGATGCAGCAATTATTAAATTATAAGTATAAAACAAAAAAAATCTTAAATAATAAATTATTTTTTTTGGATTAAATTAAAAGATTAGTAAGATATTCATTAAAATGAGAAAATAATTAGTGTATGTATAAACGTGCAAATTATAACCGCCACAGCAATACTAAAACTAATTTTAAAGTTTTATAAGTTCAGAAAAAATTAAGCAATTAGTTTTATGTGCGTCAATCGAATTCCAAGGCTACTCGCATAATTCAAATCAAGAAATACCAATACAGCGGATATTAATAGATCCGGCGACATGTGCTCCTCGCATCAGATCAAATTTTGGAATATGCTCAAGGAAAATAGAGGGAAGTATATGCTTATTAGTACAGGCTTCTCCAAGGCATCGAACACAAAACATTGTTATGATTATAAGCCCAGTATAAAAAACAGACGCCCCAAATAACTGTGATTGCTGTGAATGAAACCGGAACATAGCCAGTCTCACGCCTGCTCAGACAACTTGTGCTTGGCAACAGCTCGCACGTGTCCAGACCAGTCGCAGCCCGCCGCACTAGTCCAGGAGCTCGCGAAGGGGTAGAAACTAACACACGTTGCCCGCAGGTGCTACGGCTCCGTCTCGCATTGTTCGTTTTCTTGTAATTGCTATCGTATGAGGGCTTTTCCCGTAAGATCGTGTTTCGTCATATATTTATATAATGTTTTAGCGGTAAGAAGCACAAGTCCCCGCGCTGAACCTTTTATTATCCTAGTAACCTGTCACAGCAACATTCATTAACATTGTCAGTCCAATACACCAAAGTGGACAATTTATATCTCGATTATAGGGCACGTGTACCAAAAATGAGACCCCTTTTTAAAAATATTAATATTTTGTTATTAAAACCACTATTGGAAGATTTATTTATCTCAAATGATATATTATGTAATGCACTTTTACTTCAAAACAGGATTGAGCACTTGTATTAAAACAGAAAGTAATTAAACTAAGAAATTTAAAAAAAATGCGAAATTTTATGAAAACAAAAACGTGTTCCTAATATGAGACATCCCCTACATTATGTTCCAAATTCCATATTTGATATCATTTAGTCACTTTTTGCACTTTTGTTTGTTACACATAATAAGTAGTTGGAAATAGGGGGTTCAAGCACAGGCGGAGGAGCCAGGAGCCCGCCATCTTGGATGACGTCATCGGCGGCCATCTTGGATGACGTCATCTTGACCTTTGACCTTTGACCTTGCTAATCTATGCTAATCTATGCCAATCTACGCTAATCTATGCCAATCTATGCCAATCTATGCTAATCTATGCCAATCTATGCTAATCCGTATGCTAATCTATGCTAATCTGTATGCTAATCCATGCTAATCTGTATGCCAATCCATGCTAATCCATCCGCCATTTTGTATTTCTAGAAATTTCCACCAACTTCGAATCGTGACGTCACCGTTGCACTTTGTGTCATGGACGCCATCTTGGATTTGAATTTTTTTTTCGAACTTTGAAATTCGATGTAAACATCAACCGCCATCTTGTTTTCGTCTGCTGGTGGCCGCCATCTTGTTTTCGTCTGCTGGTGGCCGCCATCTTGTTTCGTCTGCTGGAGGCAGCCATCTTGCGACGTCATATAGTTCTGTTGGTCGCCACCAGATAGCAGCAGGGATTATTTTATTTTTTTTTCTTTAACTAAAATAATTTCAGTGCCGAGGCTGGGATTCGATCCATGGGACGTGAAAACGTCCAGGATGTCGTGGTTACGAGGCGGACACCTTGACCACTAGACAATGAGACCAATTGGGATATGGTGGAATAAATAATCTATATATGCCACGTACTGACGTCAAGTTTTATGATAAAAGGGGGGAGGGTGTCTTTGCCTTCCCAAATGCATGAAATTCAAATTATTATTATACCATCGCCATCTTTAATTCCAGCACAGACTACCAGATGGCGCCAAATTCAAAAATTAGTTGCCAGAGGCGCCGCCATCTTGGTTCTCAAGTTGGCTGGCAGGTGTCGCATGCCGCCATCTTGGTTCTCAAGTTGGCTGGTAGATGTCGCTAGTATCGCGCGCCAAATTCAAAAATTAGTTGCCAGAGGCGCCGCCATCTTGGTTCTCAAGTTGGCTGGTAGATGTCGCTAGTATCGCGCGCCAAATTCAAAAATTAGTTGCCAGAAGCGCCGCCATCTTGGTTCTCAAGTTGGCTGGTAGATGGCGCCACCGTCACCATATTTTAGTTCATACAATCGATACCAGATGACGCCACCATCGCCATCTTTAGTTCCTAGTGTTGCTACCAGAGTGTGCCACCGTCGCCATCTTTAATTCTTAAAGTTACTGCCGGAGTGCGCCACCGTCGCCATCTTTAATTCTTAAAGTTACTGCCGGATGGCGCCAAGTGTTATGCAATGTGTAACCAGTCGAGATAAGTTTGGAACCTGTAGCCATATTATTATTAATTAATAATGTATGTTTATTAAATATGATAGAGTATTTATAAAATATTGGTGTTGTGTAGAGACTCTCTCTTCTTCTCGTAGTGGCGGAAGACATCTCGAAGGTAGTGTTAGAATTTATGTATTAAAGCAATCACTCTAGCTGAGGAGACTAATAACTTATAGTTACAATTCAATAATATCGGCAATTAAATGTTTTGATATTAAAGCAAACAACGTAAATGTTAAACACATATTTATTTAAATCTTATTACAAACAGCAAGGGGTAAGAACAATCGATGATTTAAAAGAAGTAAATAACGAGTAATAAAATCACTTAATATTCACACACTACACATCATAGTGACAAAGGCAACATTAACTCGAGACCCAATTATACATAGTAGTATGGGTGGTCGAATAGCCAGAATTTAAGTAGCTGAACATTACAATGGGCGCAATGGAATTTGCCATACAGTTTTATACATTTATCCAGGCGGTTTCCATAAGTCTTTAAAAGTTTGTTGAAGCTAGGACAGTTTCTTTCATTATGTAAATCAACAATGTTGGCACTGCACAGTTCACTAAAGATACTTTTCTGTTTGTCTCCTAGGACGTATACTACATCTCCTTCTTCAGGGTTGACGATGTCACATAACACTGATGAGATTTGGTCAAAGCTCACTTCACCTTCGTTCCACGAGAGTCCATGCACTTCATAAGTCAGTTTACGATTCTCGCTTTGCGACAGCCTGTCTAGTTCGGACCAGTCACATGGTGGTTTGAATATGTATTCATAGGTCCTCAATACATCACCGTCCTCGATGAACATTGCTGCAAGTTGCTTAACCACATACCCCTTTTGTGATGTGAGGCACTGAATGTTGCAGAGAAATAATGACATTTTTTTTGCCAGTACTCACGATAACTGATGTGTGAAGCTGTGCTAGCTCTGCAAGGCTGATGCTAGTTCTACAGGTATGACTGCAAGGCTGCAGTGCTGATGTTGTCTCTAGGATGCTGAATGTCAGACTGGTTGTAACAACCTTTGGTGTCGTAGTACACACAAATTTACAATTCGTCTTCATCACTATCCCCCAAGCCACTATCCGTTCCTTCATCCACATCTTCGTTCACCTCTTGCGCTTCCTTTGCGGCCTCGATGCAGGTCATAACAGCATGATATAAATAGGTAATAAATATCTCTTCCTCAGGGAACTCAGTGAGAATGTTGAGGGTGGAGGATGTAAGTTGGTAATGTATATCATTAAAGTCCATACCTATGTAGCGACGTACTACATCCATTACAAATTCCCGAACATCGTCCATCGTAACACTGTTTAAATTACAATCGCAAACACTCTCCGCGTAAACACTGGTGGAAGCCATGATGATGAGAGCGTGGTTAGAAGCAGACTACCACGTTAGCGGAGCGATGCTGTGAGGCCCCAGAACTCGCTCGAAATAACCTGCACAACACATTCCAAAAACATGACGTAGCCTATGGTTGACGGCACAAACACCCTGAGTGGCTCTGCGTGTTTCCTCCTGCCCGAACACGCGCTGCTGTGAAAGCCTCTTCCCGAGCACAGACGTCACTCCCGCAGCAGACAAAACAGGCGTATGCTACAGGAGCTAGAACAATTGAATAGCCAAATATATATTTAGACTACCCAACTTCATAAATGACATGAGATAATTCCTGTGCGATAATCATACTTTAAATGTTGTAATGTATGTATAAACAATAATCATGACTAAGTACTTGAAAAAAAATGTAAGTGAGGTTTTATTCACCTTTAGCGCTTCTCGATTTCTGTATCTGCTACCCACGAATTAAATTGAGACGGGAAACCCCACCATTTCACAAAAGACCGACCATTTCTTCGTTTGAGAACTTTCTCCACCAAATATGTGTCCGGATACATCGTAGACTGGATCTCTTCAGCATAGAAGCCACCACGAATAGGCTTGTGGTCCAAGTCTTCGAGGTAGTAGGTCCTGGGTTCCGATTCACGAACGTGTGTCACACGGAAAAGTTCAGAACTCCAATTCGCCGTGAAACCTTTCTCAAAGACACCTTTCTGCTTGGAGATTCTCACAATGTCACCAACATTAGCTTTATGCTTGCGTGTATCTTTCTTCTTCGTGTTGGTGAATACAGCCCCAAGTAGACGATCATCCTTTACATCTTTAGGCTTCATTTTCGTGGTAGAATGCACTGTGGAATTATATTCACTTATAAGTTTCGACAAAAGATCCAACCAAAAACAACTCAAAGTCTTTTACAAACATAATATTTATTACTCAATTTCTATCCTACTACAGAATCACTTGCGAAAGCCAGCAATCTTATAAACATTTAGCCCTGCATAGACGTGCAACAACTACTTCTTAGCTCCAAATGGCTCCAAATGCTCCAAACGGCCTTCAAATGCTCCAACAGATCCAAAAAAAGGCTCCAAATGCTTGACAGCTCCAAATGGCTCCAAATGCTCCAAACGGCTCCAAATGCTCCAAATGCCTCCAAATGCTCCAAACGTCTCCAAAAGGCTCCAAATGCTTCAAAAGACTCCAAATGCTCCAACAGCTCCAAAAAAAGGCTCCAAATGCTTAACACAGCTCCAAATGGCTCCAAATGCTCCAAATGGCTCCAACAGCTCCAAAAGGCTCCAAATGCTTGACAGCTCCAAATGCTCCAAATGGCTCCAAATGCTCCAAATGGCTCCAACAGCTCCAAAAGGCTCCAAATGCTTCAAAAGGCTCCAATTGTTCCAAGAGCTCCATCTTCAATTGGTTCCAACTGATTCCAATTACTTTTCTTATCGAACTTGGCATGATTACTAACATGTCTTTATTAGTATACATTTTGACTGGCAGTGGTAACGTATTTTGCACCTTTAAGTTATAAGTTTTATTTAGAAATCATATTTCGATAAATGGTAGATACCATTTGGAAAGAAAATATATTAATTTATCTTTAAGTTTATACACATACATTTAATTTAAGCCATTATTGTATGTAGCCAGCTTCCCTCAGTTCTTTGAGTATGAAGGATATTTCTTTAATGTTCGAATAGTTTCCTGCACAAAGCGATCCATGTAGTAGTCGTAGCCTGTCAACCAATATGTTAGGATCTCCCCATGAGGTATAATCAAACTCTTCTGCTGCGTTCATCATCCTTGCATGTTTATAATAAATATTATCTCTGGTGTCTATCGTTTTAACACCAACCTCAAGGTCACTTTCGTCATCGTGCCAGAAATTATCTCAAGCTTGATCAGGATAATTTATTTTATTACGACGTTTCCATCGTTTTGGTCTCAAACCACCATCACAGTCTTCACTCTTGCATGCTTTTGGTGCTTCAGCACAATACTCAATCATGTCAGCCTTAGATGTGTCAGCACAGTCTTCGTTCACGCCAGCTTCTGATGTGTCACCACAGTCTTCAATCATGTCAGCACCACAAACTTGATCAGGATAATTTATTTTATTACGTCGTTTCCATCGTTTTGGTCTCAGACCGCCATCACAGTCTTCGATCTTACCTGCTTTAGGTGCTTCAGTACAGTACTCAATCATGTCAGCCTCAGATGTGTCACCACATTCTTCAATCATGCACGCTTCAGATGATTCATCAAAGTCTTCGACCTTGTAAGCTTCAGATGGTTCTCCATCTTTCTCATTTTCATGGAGACGACTAGATATTGGAGTAAATATATTTTCATTTCTAATGTGGTTACAACTACCTTCGTTTGTTTTAAATTTTAAATTATTATCTTCATCTAGATCAGTAATTTTAGCATTAGCTTTTTCGCCTTTGTTCCTCTTCCGCGATGTTGTAGCCCAGTCTTCGTTATCTTTATTCATCTTAATTGTACAGGTCTTGTAATGTCTATCCAAGTAATATCTTCTACCAAAGGATTTCTGACACTGACTGCAATGAAACGGTTTTTGACAAGGACCCAAATTACACTCGCTTCTCTCATGTCGTTTAGCATTCTTTCTCAAGGTAAACACCTTGCTACAGTATCTACAGTGATGACGTTTCGATACAGCGTCAGATCCTAAATCGGAATTCATATTAGTTACCGAGACTAATGCCAGATGCAAACTAAGAGTTTTAAATTAGATATATTACTTAAATAGAATTTTTTTAATTATTTCATCAGCGAGAATTAATTTATCTCATTCAAAGGTACTTGTTGCAAGTAGTTCTGCTTTTCAACAACAGATGTCGACACGTATTGCTTGCAGGTAAATATTATTTCTTTCTTTCATGCGGGATGCAGGATTCTCACTAACGATCGCAATAGAGGGATGGCATCGCTATACTCCAAGGAGAAGGTAGTTTGTTCTTCCAGTTAGTGTTTCTCAGGGTATATATTATTATTTGACTGAATAATGATTTTTTTTTAAATTCCACCTAATAAAAATAAAATAGAAGCACTCAGAGTAAACCATCAGGGATGATGTCGTTTATAAACATCATAAATTACCAATTTTTTTTAAAAAAAGTCCAAATTTAATCCTACTTAAGCAAAGAGTTCACAAGCCCGCTTGTGCTAGAACTCTCGTGTTGCTTAAGCAAAGAGTTCACAAGCCCGCATGTGCTAGAACTCTCGTGTTGCTTAAGCAAAGAGTTCACAAGCCCGCTTGTGCTAGAACTCTCATGTTGCTTAAGCAAAGAGTTCACAAGCCCGCTTGTGCTAGAACTCTCATGTTGCTTAAGCAAAGAGTTCACAAGCCCGCTTGTGCTAGAACTCTCGTGTTGCTTAAGCAAAGAGTTCACAAGCCCGCTTGTGCTAGAACTCTCGTGTTGCTTAAGCAAAGAGTTCACAAGCCCGCTTGTGCTAGAACTCTCATGTTGCTTAAGCAAAGAGTTCACAAGCGGGCTTGTGCTAGAACTCTCATGTTGCTTAAGTAGGATTAAATTTGGACTTTTTTAAAAAAAAAATTGGTAATTTATGATGTTTATAACCGACATCATCCCTGATGGTTTACTCTGAGTGCTTCTATTTTATTTTTATTAGGTGGAATTTAAAAAAAAATCATTATTCAGTCAAATAATAATATATACCCTGAGAAACACTAACTGGAAGAACAAACTACCTTCTCCTTGGAGTATAGCGATGCCATCCCTCTATTGCGATCGTTAGTGAGAATCCTGCATCCCGCATGAAAGAAAGAAATAATATTTACCTGCAAGCAATACGTGTCGACATCTGTTGTTGAAAAGCAGAACTACTTGCAACAAGTACCTTTGAATGAGATAAATTAATTCTCGCTGATGAAATAATTAAAAAAATTCTATTTAAGTAATATATCTAATTTAAAACTCTTAGTTTGCATCTGGCATTAGTCTCGGTAACTAATATGAATTCCGATTTAGGATCTGACGCTGTATCGAAACGTCATCACTGTAGATACTGTAGCAAGGTGTTTACCTTGAGAAAGAATGCTAAACGACATGAGAGAAGCGAGTGTAATTTGGGTCCTTGTCAAAAACCGTTTCATTGCAGTCAGTGTCAGAAATCCTTTGGTAGAAGATATTACTTGGATAGACATTACAAGACCTGTACAATTAAGATGAATAAAGATAACGAAGACTGGGCTACAACATCGCGGAAGAGGAACGAAGGCGAAAAAGCTAATGCTAAAATTACTGATCTAGATGAAGATAATAATTTAAAATTTAAAACAAACGAAGGTAGTTGTAACCACATTAGAAATGAAAATATATTTACTCCAATATCTAGTCGTCTCCATGAAAATGAGAAAGATGGAGAACCATCTGAAGCTTACAAGGTCGAAGACTTTGATGAATCATCTGAAGCGTGCATGATTGAAGAATGTGGTGACACATCTGAGGCTGACATGATTGAGTACTGTACTGAAGCACCTAAAGCAGGTAAGATCGAAGACTGTGATGGCGGTCTGAGACCAAAACGATGGAAACGACGTAATAAAATAAATTATCCTGATCAAGTTTGTGGTGCTGACATGATTGAAGACTGTGGTGACACATCAGAAGCTGGCGTGAACGAAGACTGTGCTGACACATCTAAGGCTGACATGATTGAGTATTGTGCTGAAGCACCAAAAGCATGCAAGAGTGAAGACTGTGATGGTGGTTTGAGACCAAAACGATGGAAACGTCGTAATAAAATAAATTATCCTGATCAAGCTTGTGATAATTTCTGGCACGATGACGAAAGTGACCTTGAGGTTGGTGTTAAAACGATAGACACCAGAGATAATATTTATTATAAACATGCAAGGATGATGAACGCAGCAGAAGAGTTTGATTATACCTCATGGGGAGATCCTAACATATTGGTTGACAGGCTACGACTACTACATGGATCGCTTTGTGCAGGAAACTATTCGAACATTAAAGAAATATCCTTCATACTCAAAAGAACTGAGGGAAGCTGGCTACATACAATAATGGCTTAAATTAAATGTATGTGTATAAACTTAAAGATAAATTAATATATTTTCTTTCCAAATGGTATCTACCATTTATCGAAATATGATTTCTAAATAAAACTTATAACTTAAAGGTGCAAAATACGTTACCACTGCCAGTCAAAATGTATACTAATAAAGACATGTTAGTAATCATGCCAAGTTCGATAAGAAAAGTAATTAAAATCAGTTGGAACCAATTGAAGATGGAGCTCTTGGAACAATTGGAGCCTTTTGAAGCATTTGGAGCCTTTTGGAGCTGTTGGAGCCATTTGGAGCATTTGGAGCCATTTGGAGCTGTGTTAAGCATTTGGAGCCTTTTTTTGGAGCTGTTGGAGCATTTGGAGTCTTTTGAAGCATTTGGAGCCTTTTGGAGACATTTGGAGCGTTTGGAGCATTTGGAGCCATTTGGAGGCATTTGGAGCATTTGGAGCCGTTTGGAGCATTTGGAGCCATTTGGAGCTGTCAAGCATTTGGAGCCTTTTTTTGGAGCTGTTGGAGCATTTGAAGGCCGTTTGGAGCATTTGGAGCCATTTGGAGCTAAGAAGTAGTTGTTGCACGTCTATGCAGGGCTAAATGTTTATAAGATTGCTGGCTTTCGCAAGTGATTCTGTAGTAGGATAGAAATTGAGTAATAAATATTATGTTTGTAAAGGACTTTGAGTTGTTTTTGGTTGGATCTTTTGTCGAAACTTATAAGTGAATATAATTCCACAGTGCATTCTACCACGAAAATGAAGCCTAAAGATGTAAAGGATGATCGTCTACTTGGGGCTGTATTCACCAACACGAAGAAGAAAGATACACGCAAGCATAAAGCTAATGTTGGTGACATTGTGAGAATCTCCAAGCAGAAAGGTGTCTTTGAGAAAGGTTTCACGGCGAATTGGAGTTCTGAACTTTTCCGTGTGACACACGTTCGTGAATCGGAACCCAGGACCTACTACCTCGAAGACTTGGACCACAAGCCTATTCGTGGTGGCTTCTATGCTGAAGAGATCCAGTCTACGATGTATCCGGACACATATTTGGTGGAGAAAGTTCTCAAACGAAGAAATGGTCGGTCTTTTGTGAAATGGTGGGGTTTCCCGTCTCAATTTAATTCGTGGGTAGCAGATACAGAAATCGAGAAGCGCTAAAGGTGAATAAAACCTCACTTACATTTTTTTTCAAGTACTTAGTCATGATTATTGTTTATACATACATTACAACATTTAAAGTATGATTATCGCACAGGAATTATCTCATGTCATTTATGAAGTTGGGTAGTCTAAATATATATTTGGCTATTCAATTGTTCTAGCTCCTGTAGCATACGCCTGTTTTGTCTGCTGCGGGAGTGACGTCTGTGCTCGGGAAGAGGCTTTCACAGCAGCGCGTGTTCGGGCAGGAGGAAACACGCAGAGCCACTCAGGGTGTTTGTGCCGTCAACCATAGGCTACGTCATGTTTTTGGAATGTGTTGTGCAGGTTATTTCGAGCGAGTTCTGGGGCCTCACAGCATCGCTCCGCTAACGTGGTAGTCTGCTTCTAACCACGCTCTCATCATCATGGCTTCCACCAGTGTTTACGCGGAGAGTGTTTGCGATTGTAATTTAAACAGTGTTACGATGGACGATGTTCGGGAATTTGTAATGGATGTAGTACGTCGCTACATAGGTATGGACTTTAATGATATACATTACCAACTTACATCCTCCACCCTCAACATTCTCACTGAGTTCCCTGAGGAAGAGATATTTATTACCTATTTATATCATGCTGTTATGACCTGCATCGAGGCCGCAAAGGAAGCGCAAGAGGTGAACGAAGATGTGGATGAAGGAACGGATAGTGGCTTGGGGGATAGTGATGAAGACGAATTGTAAATTTGTGTGTACTACGACACCAAAGGTTGTTACAACCAGTCTGACATTCAGCATCCTAGAGACAACATCAGCACTGCAGCCTTGCAGTCATACCTGTAGAACTAGCATCAGCCTTGCAGAGCTAGCACAGCTTCACACATCAGTTATCGTGAGTACTGGCAAAAAAAATGTCATTATTTCTCTGCAACATTCAGTGCCTCACATCACAAAAGGGGTATGTGGTTAAGCAACTTGCAGCAATGTTCATCGAGGACGGTGATGTATTGAGGACCTATGAATACATATTCAAACCACCATGTGACTGGTCCGAACTAGACAGGCTGTCGCAAAGCGAGAATCGTAAACTGACTTATGAAGTGCATGGACTCTCGTGGAACGAAGGTGAAGTGAGCTTTGACCAAATCTCATCAGTGTTATGTGACATCGTCAACCCTGAAGAAGGAGATGTAGTATACGTCCTAGGAGACAAACAGAAAAGTATCTTTAGTGAACTGTGCAGTGCCAACATTGTTGATTTACATAATGAAAGAAACTGTCCTAGCTTCAACAAACTTTTAAAGACTTATGGAAACCACCTGGATAAATGTATAAAACTGTATGGCAAATTCCATTGCGCCCATTGTAATGTTCAGCTACTTAAATTCTGGCTATTCGACCACCCATACTACTATGTATAATTGGGTCTCGAGTTAATGTTGCCTTTGTCACTATGATGTGTAGTGTGTGAATATTAAGTGATTTTATTACTCGTTATTTACTTCTTTTAAATCATCGATTGTTCTTACCCCTTGCTGTTTGTAATAAGATTTAAATAAATATGTGTTTAACATTTACGTTGTTTGCTTTAATATCAAAACATTTAATTGCCGATATTATTGAATTGTAACTATAAGTTATTAGTCTCCTCAGCTAGAGTGATTGCTTTAATACATAAATTCTAACACTACCTTCGAGATGTCTTCCGCCACTACGAGAAGAAGAGAGAGTCTCTACACAACACCAATATTTTATAAATACTCTATCATATTTAATAAACATACATTATTAATTAATAATAATATGGCTACAGGTTCCAAACTTATCTCGACTGGTTACACATTGCATAACACTTGGCGCCATCCGGCAGTAACTTTAAGAATTAAAGATGGCGACGGTGGCGCACTCCGGCAGTAACTTTAAGAATTAAAGATGGCGACGGTGGCACACTCTGGTAGCAACACTAGGAACTAAAGATGGCGATGGTGGCGTCATCTGGTATCGATTGTATGAACTAAAATATGGTGACGGTGGCGCCATCTACCAGCCAACTTGAGAACCAAGATGGCGGCGCTTCTGGCAACTAATTTTTGAATTTGGCGCGCGATACTAGCGACATCTACCAGCCAACTTGAGAACCAAGATGGCGGCGCCTCTGGCAACTAATTTTTGAATTTGGCGCGCGATACTAGCGACATCTACCAGCCAACTTGAGAACCAAGATGGCGGCATGCGACACCTGCCAGCCAACTTGAGAACCAAGATGGCGGCGCCTCTGGCAACTAATTTTTGAATTTGGCGCCATCTGGTAGTCTGTGCTGGAATTAAAGATGGCGATGGTATAATAATAATTTGAATTTCATGCATTTGGGAAGGCAAAGACACCCTCCCCCCTTTTATCATAAAACTTGACGTCAGTACGTGGCATATATAGATTATTTATTCCACCATATCCCAATTGGTCTCGTGGTCTAGTGGTCAAGGTGTCCGCCTCGTAACCACGACATCCTGGACGTTTTCACGTCCCATGGATCGAATCCCAGCCTCGGCACTGAAATTATTTTAGTTAAAGAAAAAAAATAAAATAATCCCTGCTGCTATCTGGTGGCGACCAACAGAACTATATGACGTCGCAAGATGGCTGCCTCCAGCAGACGAAACAAGATGGCGGCCACCAGCAGACGAAAACAAGATGGCGGCCACCAGCAGACGAAAACAAGATGGCGGTTGATGTTTACATCGAATTTCAAAGTTCGAAAAAAAAATTCAAATCCAAGATGGCGTCCGTGACACAAAGTGCAACGGTGACGTCACGATTCGAAGTTGGTGGAAATTTCTAGAAATACAAAATGGCGGATGGATTAGCATGGATTGGCATACAGATTAGCATGGATTAGCATACAGATTAGCATAGATTAGCATACGGATTAGCATAGATTGGCATAGATTAGCATAGATTGGCATAGATTAGCGTAGATTGGCATAGATTAGCATAGATTAGCAAGGTCAAAGGTCAAGGGTCATGATGACGTCATCCAAGATGGCCGCCGATGACGTCATCCAAGATGGCCGCCGATGACGTCATCCAAGATGGCGGGCTCCTGGCTCCTCCGCCTGTGCTTGAACCCCCTATTTCCAACTACTCACATAGGACACCCAAACCATGAATCAGCTCCGCAATCTTCATGAGCCCACCCATAGCACTTGAGGCACTATCGCCATTTCTCGCCATGTTTTTTTCCCTTTGAGAAAAGGCAGCAACATAACAAACACTCTGCATCATCATCACTTGCAGATCCATCACTTTCATTTGAACTGTCATGCAGCGAAATATTTTCGTCACTGGAGTCCTCAGAATCTACAGCGATGTATGATTTTGTAGTTATCCGTAATTTGTCCGTGTTGCGAGATCTGGTTTGTATAGGTCTAGCTTAGTTTCCTTTCTGTTTTCCAAGAACCAATTTCTTACGAGCTTCAGCCTTTTTCTTTCTTGCGACATTTTCATCCAAGCTTGTTTTGTATGGCTATGATGTGATAACATTAGCACTGCCACATCTACTGGATGTTTCTTTTGAAGGAAAATTTGGTAGTGGTTAAATATCCACAGGTCTGATAAATGGCCAAACTGCACTGCTGCAACATGGCTGATCTGTCTGCATCGAAGTTTCTCTGGTCTTCTCTACAAATGGCTGTATCTGAATTCTCTTGAGCTCCATTTTCTTCTTTAGTTTCTTGGCCATTTAATGATTCAGAGAAATCATCAAATTCATAAATAAGAAATATGTTTTGGGTTAAATGGAAACAGGCCTGTTTTATTAAAAGAATTAACAGATATATCCATTGTTGCTGCTCTTTGGTATGCAGCACTGAAATGTTTAGCCACTGTAAAGTTTGTAACAACATGATTTGGGTTTTGGCGCAGCCAGTCTTCTACTTCTTGAGCATAATATGTCTTGAGAGGGAACATAAAACCTACGTCCAACGGCTGCATCTTATGAGATGAGTGTGGAGGTAAGCAGATGATCGAAACGTGGCTTTCCCTGGCCTTCTCAGAAGGGCCTACATATCTAACTATGTTCTATTACAAAATTTTAAGATATTTTATATAAAATTAAACTTATTAGTTACTGTTCTTACAGCGACAGTATTATTTTAAATCTAAATCACCTAATAAGAGACCCTTACTCCTAATATGAGACCCTATCTCAAATTAGGACATGTAAGTGGTCTCATATTAGGCACCTTATAATGGCTGCTACAAAACACAACAACAAGGCTGAAATTTTAAACTGCCCTAGTTCCTTATTTATACACATGGAAGCTTACTTCACTGCTCATAAGAGAGTATGAATGGATAATTAATATAAACGTACCTCTTTGTTGATAATAAAGCTGCAAGATGCCACTCACGAAAACTCAAAATGAAGAATATCGTATAAACTGTTATTCTGGATCTCGCGCGCGTCAGATAAAAGTCTCACTCTATCCGTGGTCGGGAAATGGAGGCTGCTGGTAGTTCCAAGAGCAGCTGATAGGTAGCAGCTCTTAGTTGTCAAGATAACCAAGGGTCTCATATTAAGGCCGGGTCTCATATTTGGGTCACCTACCCTACATGTGAGGGTTAGGTGCACATTCTACACGATAGCATACTTTAAGGCTATTAAATATAATATATAAAATTATAGTAAAATTTATTTAATATAATAAACATACTTTAATAATACAATTACAACATAAAATATCAAATAAATAGTTAATTTAATTTAAAAATAGATATCTTAAAAACTGAATAAGTGTGACTGAAAGAGTAAATAAGCGAAACCATCGTCAGAAATAAGTGCAGATTGGCTTAAAGAATTTGTTTGTCAAATTTTGCGGAGGTTATTCCATACCAGGCTACCCGGCAGGCCACTAATGTAGAAAGCCCAGGGCCAGCAACACCGGGGCCGCCACTTTTACGAAGTCACGTAAGAGTTCACAATCACGATCACGTGCGTGACTTTTCACAGTTCGGAATATATATATATATATATATATATATATATATATATATATATATATATATATATTCTGGCCCAACAACAAATGCAAGAGAGCTATTGGAAAATAATGACAAGAAATTCCCTTAATAGTAATTACAAGACCATAAACAAACTCAGCAAGTGAAACCAAACCTTGAGGGGGATTTCATCCTGCCGTCATGGATATTATTAATTTTTTTGCTACAATTTCAATTTCACGATAGTTATCCACATTACTGGCATGGCAGAGTATACTCAATATCTCCCAAGTCTGATAGTTATTATCTGTAGAAAATAACTAATCATTTCACGGTAGCAACTACAACTGTCACATTTATTACACCAGTCCACCAAAATTGGAATCGAAATACGCCCCAAGGTGGGTTTTATGCCACGCCGAGGCATAAACCACAATGCGGAAGCTTTAATGCAATCAAGTTGTGGCTAGTATTTACTAAACCAAGATGTTGGGGCCAAATACCCTTAAACTATTACTAGCATGTTTAAGGTATTGAAATAAAACATTCATCACCAGCTATATTGTGCACCACTACAGATGCATCACACAAAGAACGTCTGATTACCATGTTGTTTACACATAATCTCATGAACCAGTTTGAGGACTTTTTTCCAAGAACTTTTATTGCATTTTCTTACAACTTAATTATATCAACTAGGGTAATTTTTGTATAAAAGAAAAATTAAATATAATACGAAATAGAACGACTATTTGTATGGACGTATCAATTATAATGTTACAAAGCTAAAACCTTTTCAAAGATACCTTCAGACATGATTTAAGTCGACAGCCTTCAACTAACTATTTATATTTAATGCGCTAAAACAAAATGAAGCGAGACGTCAGGAACAATGCAAGTTAGCAAAAAAACTGCTGGAAATAAACGTTTTGCGACTTTGTGACTTCCAGCACAGTTGCTGTTTACTAGGGGGTGTTTTAGTGACCAGTCCTTTCAGTCTCGTCCTCCCTTTCTCAGTGACAGTAAACCTTAAAACGGCCAGCGGACTACTGAAAAGGTCCATGCAAACACTATACACTATATGGACGCTATAGAGCATGGAAATCTTCAGAATGAAACTTCCTCCAGCTTGGTCGCAGATCACGGGAGGAGTAAGATGACGGGGAGGGGGGGGGGGGGGTTGTTTACAGGGCCCTCCCTGTATTTTTTTTAAAAAGCCCCTCACTGAAGAGTGGAAAGTAATTATGTAACGGGAACTATCGGGACCTATAAAAGTAACGGGTAACACCAAAACTATGTTTTAAGGCTCGATCTCACACGCCATGTTGATTTTTTTCTTGATTACTTTTATTTAAGGACTATTAATAAGATTATTATTCGAAACCTCCCTTGCATTATTTTTTCTGACACACATATTTTTAACAGAAATTTCGTGTAATATCAGTAAAACGACGCGCGAGCATTAATAATTATGAAGACATGCGCACATTTTTTTCATCTTTGATATTACACTAAATAAATGTCCACTGAAAATATTCGTGGTAGAAAAAAAACGAACTAAGGGAAGTATCGAGTTAATTTTTTTATAAATAGTCCTTAAATAAAAGTAATGACGATAAAACACATGAACAAATCACCATAGCGTGCAAGACCAATCCTTAAAGGAAAACATTCTTGAATTATAAAGTTATCCGCTGATTGCAGGTGGCCCCGGGCGCTGAAAGCAAGGAAGTCCGCGCCGCTGTGACGATACCGGGAAATCATTACCGCGCCTCCGCAGCAGACGGCTGGAACCTCCCGGGCGACCTTCGAGCAGGAACTAGCGATGCGAACGTTACTTTTTCCACGTCGCTCCGCGAAGGCTACGTTCTAGTCTTCGTGCACAATGGCTCGCGAGGTCGAAAATCAAACTGCATCTGCACGAACAAATAAACAATCGAGGACAAATATTTTTTCTTACAGCAGGTCTACTATGATGTTGGGATTTCTACGCAGTAAAAAAAAACTTTTATCAACATTGCTAATTGCTAATAATGGGAATACGTGTCCGTCATCATCAAACAGTGCATTAAACGCATGTATTGTGTTACGACGCAGAGTTTTTAACGACTCAAAAATAAACATGATCACACATATAAGTTCTATGCATCTTAAAGTACAGATAAGGTTATCACTACAATAATTGGTTTATTGCTTTAAAGTATAATACATAAAAAGCTAATTCTGTATCTAAGAACTGAAACAAGTATGCTAAAGAAAACAATGAAATTAACTGCAGATGCAAACTGGTAAATCTAGGATTTTTCCACTTTTTTTTCTCTATATTTCTATTTCTGAACTATTTATCCAAACTTTTCGCATGTCAAGGCATAAATCATACCTCCCAGACCTTCTATACCTTGTTGCAACCACATATTTACTAAAAGACTCTAGTCAGTAAGCGCCGCGAGGAAATAACTTAGTTTACGCCGGCGACTACAACTGACATTGAGTCAAGTGTTGACTTCAACAAGTAGCCAAAGCTAAGTCCTACGCCATGCAATAATAATAATAATAATAATAATAATAATAATAATAATAATAATAATAATAATAATAATAAGCACGGAAACTTTATTGGAAGCGATATTGATACATTTAAAAATACACGATGCTGAGGCCCAATCCCTCAAGCTGAGTAACAAGCAGACAATGCCGAAGGGCAGTGACGTTGAACGAGGTGTCGGCGGTGGCGCCGGGCGCGCAGCGGGATCGATAGTCGTCCCCTGATGCAGGCCTTGTGGTCCCCCCCTCCCCCCTCCCTGCCCCACGACGGCCACCGGGGACGACGCGGGGCTAGACCCCGCCAGCACGCCCGAGCAGAGACCGCGCCGCACCGGGATACTTCATACATACAGAGTGTATCTGTGGTAGCACTAACACATCACGTGAAGCATAAACTACATAAATATTATACAGTCTTGAGTCTGATATAGACCCAAATTCGGCTGCAGGTTCGTCACGAAAAAAATTAAGAAAAATGAGTTGAATACATTTAAAACCACTGAAGTGCTTTCTGAGGATGATGTACTCTTTTAAAGTTGGTGATAAACAAATGTGTATTGCAAATAATAGACAGAGTATTCAAGATTCAACACTAGGAAACCGGATAATGGCGGTTTTAAAAAACGAAAAAAGATCACATTTGATTACTACCCTTAAACCAATCGTTTTCGATAGTTGCTAATATCTACATTAGAAAGAAAACAGCAACGCCTAGCGAGCGTACAACAAGCTTGTGGGGGTATTTTTAAGAAAACCTTTAACTATTTAAAAAAAGTTATAACGTGGATTAATAATTTACTTTGAAATATTACATTAAATGTACTTCCGTGTAATAAAAATACACAATAAATACGGCTGTTAACCCCCAATTATTATTTTTAACGTTTCGCAATAGCGTCGTGTTTAATGGTGGGTTTAGGGCTTATCTTCACTTAAACAGTAATCGAACGTTAAGTTTTACATATTTAAAACTTAATTGTTTGCAATAAGCCAGTTGGTCACTTTTAGCTTTGGAAAGCACTTTCAACCATAAGTAGTGTTAATTTTTTCAATTTATTTTTTCCATGAACCTGTACTGGCTGAATTTCTAGTCTTTTGCGCAAGGGGCCATCACTGACTAACGGTTCACCAACAAAACTTAAAATACAGCTGTTGCAAACAACACCACATTTTTTTTTCCTTTTTATTTTTTTTTTTCAGTGTAAAGTGATGATTTTCCAGAACTTATTTAAATGCACTTAGAATGAAGTATCAAACACTTACTGTAGTGTAATTCGAAAACACGTGACACGAGTTTTATATCATCACAACTGACTGGCGTCCGCCTTGACATATTTTTTAACAGTTCTATTGGTAGATATACCGTTGAATGAAGACTAGAAAATGTATACTGCGCGGCCTATATCCATGATATCCATGGGTCCGGAAATGATTGTTTATCCTAGAGCCGTTACCGTGGATCCCTGAGATGTGGGACGCCACATCGGCAAGGTGCTAACATCTAATCATACCTTCATCCTTGAGGGGCACTAGTCAGGGGTGTATATGTGTGTGAGACGGGATGATAAATGCGACGCTTGCCGGCGCCTCTAAACGCAAGGCTCTGAATTTGCGTGCAGTCTTCTCGTCGTGCTTAGGGCAAATATGAGATTTGAGCTGTAACAATTCCATAACATTATATGGCGGAAAAATGAAGAGGTTTAATGCAACTAGTCCTTGGAGTGCTTTCAAGAAACTGTCCCGGGTGTTTTATGCCTAGAAATTCTGTAAACAAGCGTTTTTAGCTATTTTCACTCTTCTAAAAATACAGTTTTAAAATGAAATCCAAAAACAAGACTACTAATCCGCCCTCGGAGTATTCTTAAATGCTTTTCGTGAACAGACCCTACTCTGATATCTTGCGTGGTTTTCAAATCGCGTGGTTTCTTCTGAAGCTGTGCACGCCGTGTGTGTGACGGCTTGGCGGGAAATGCACAAGCACAGTACACATCTCGAAATGAAAATAATCATAGCACAGGATTCAAGAGACATCACCGGCACGTATCTCCTACCGTGTGCTCTAAATGTCACACATCGACTGTGGACAAGCGTGTCCACACCGATGTCGTAATACGACTGCGCATCCATTAGTGCGTCCCAGGAGACGTGCGGACTGTTGCGCTGCATGCCACATCACAGGGATCAAGCGCACGTATCTCGTACACGGCAACAACTCTTAATGCATTTCAGGACTCTGTTCAGTAAATTTCTGTTTTCTCTACCAGTGATGCACGTGTACCCACAATTTCGATGTGTCTTTTATATCAATACTGTATACTATAGTAGCTTTTAACATGTCACACTATGCAGGTATGGATCCAATTTTATGCTTCGTTACGCCTTTTTTCTACAGATACATGCTACATACGTGCTGTCGTGGTCACTTATGTATCAATATTGTTTTCACAGATGGGCAATGCGTAAAATGTTACTTCTTTCTAAATATTTATTCACAAAAATCATAAATAAAAAAATCATTAAAACAGCGGGTGAGTCCAGAGCTTGCAGTCTTGCAAGAGTTTGGATTCAACCCGTTGCCAGACCAGCTCAACAAACTGCCGTGCTTTCAGCTACACAGGTCAAATACGATCACATTTTTTTAAAAAAATATTTTCTTTCCACACAGTGTATTTGATTTTTTCAGCTATTCCGCGTAAGCATATCCCTTACATCCATTAGGTTTCATGCAGCGATGATTTTATTAGGTAACTGTGCAAAAACTTATTTACTTCCAATAAAATTACTATAGTACGAAAGCGCGTCTGCCCATAACAGTGAATTCACCGCAGGTGACTCCATCAGCTACAATCTTCAACTTGGATCACACAGCCCTGGGTTGATGCGAAGGGCAAAATCACGGGCCCGGAAACCAGATAGAAAAAAAATGGGGAGGGACGTTTTGAGTTTTTTTTAATGCTTGGGTTTACCCTGATAAGACGAAATTTATTAGCGATTGTTAATAAAATTCAAAACAAAATTTACAAGTAATGCAATACTCATAGATAACTTTTTTACAGTTATGGCCAAAATTACGTTTTAAGCTTTTTTTTAATTTCGGGGCTTGAAAAGTTGAACATTCGTTACTACGGAACGGACCCCACGAATTGATTTGCCCCGGGTCTCTATCGACCGTCCTGCGGAGAGGCCCAAACTCTCCAGTATAACGAATAGGCCTGTGGCGAAAGAAAATAGATTCACTCCCGTTTCCGTACGCCACAATACAGAACAATTTTGAGATGAAGCTTGCCGCGACACGAGTATTTTAATCGCGAAACTGTTAGAAATAGCAGTCCAGATATGAACTTTTGAACAAGGGATGCACCTAAAAATACCGAAGAGTTCTTCGTTCTTCTATATGGATCTTCATAGAGACTACCAAGGATACCGAATTCTGAGTTCTTTGTTCCAAAATATTAAATAAGAAAAAAAAATTTTTTTTTTTTTTAAGCTTAACAAGTTTTTGAGGGTTATGTTAATGCTCAAAGACGATTCTTTTGGATTTATGTCCAAAGAATGTTAAACTCAGCGCTCGTAAATTTACGAGGATAGGTAAAAGTTATAAATTATAACAAGTAATTTTTTTCACTTAAACGTGGAAATTAATTTAACAGCGTAGAATGCGCAAGCCGTATCAAACTCAGTACCCCTAATTCAGTGTGACTAACGGGAACTTGGGTTTACGTCGCAATGTTCGATACAAGGGGACCAAGTCACGGGATTTCCTTATTACAGTGATCTCTGGATCACTTGTAAGCCGAGCAGATACTCGTAGTTCGTAGAAAATGAGTCATGGCGGCCAGCTCTTCTATGCGAACTACACCGTAAAAATTTACAATAGTTTTACGACCTTTTCTACTACAAAAATTTACCTCAAACAAACGAAGATACCATTCTTATTTTCCAGTTATCTGGATCCTCATAACACCTACGCCGGGCACTCCGTCTTCCTAGCTCATGGTTCGTATCCTCTAGTACAACAATTAAGGCGTTTTTAGGAACCCCTTTACCACTACATAGAGATAGAAAACCATTTGTAATATCAGAAAATACCTCACGAAAATAATGCCATATAGTTAATGAACAAAACATTTTGTTGGTTAGCTCAATTCTTATATTTTGTCTAGTATTATCTCTAACACAATTCAGAGCTGCCAACCATTACGGATTTAAACCCGAATTACGGAATTACGGAACATAGCTAGTTTATTACGGAAACGAGGCTTTGTGCTGCATGGTAATGGAAAAAAATTCCGTTTCTGCTGTACGTGTTTCGTGAACGCAGTTCGAATACATCACGTGGTTGCGCAAATAACGGAACTAGTAAGTGTACGCATGTACTGTCGAAATAAGTAGATTAATTCTCGTGTTTTGAAATAATAATGGGATGGTACTACGTCCGTTGTACGATACAACATGTACATATTCGTTTGTTGGCTGCTTACAACACGATAATGTTTGTACGGTACTTTGGCTAACCTGTGTTGTTTTAATTTCTTTCTTGAAAGCAATTTTTTTCATCCAAGTGTTTGTGTCGTGTCTACAGACGTGAAATTTATTTTTATGTTTTTCGATAGTTATGTGTTCTTCAGTGCCGGTTGTAGAAATGAAGCGTGTGACAGAACAATGTGTATCTGGGGCAAAAAAAAAGAACGGTATTCTTCAGAACTTTCGACCTAACTATTCAAAAGAATGGCCATGCTTGTCGTCTTCAAATGTTTCGGAACGCCAGGCGTTTTGTAATGTATGCACGTGTGACTTTTCGATTGCACATGGTGGAAGGGATGACTGTAGACGGCATATTGAATCAAAGAAACATGCAAAACATTTTATAGCCGTGACAAGCAATAAATCTATATCATCGTTTTTCGCTACATCTGAAGAAACGAAAGTAACGAACGCAGAGTTACTGTTTACAAGTTTTCTGGTAGAAAACAATTTACCGATAGCAGTAGCGGATCATTCGGGTAATTTGATTAGAGCCATGTTTACCGACTCAAAAGTTGCACAGAAATATAGCTAATTAAATTGGATAAATGATTTCGCTGAGCAGGGCGGACCCAGGGCCGGGTGACCTGGGCAATGACCCAGCTGTTCGAGAACAAAAACATCTGCCTTAGTGGAGTATATGGCTGGTGAAACTAAAAGTGAAATTGTTGAATCTTTAGTAAGTGGACCATTTGCTTTAGCTACCGATGTGAGTACTGATTGTAATGCAGTGAAGATTTATCCAATAGTTGTTTCATTTTTAAATCAAACACAAGGTAAAATTTGCACTTTACTGTTATCCCTTCTTGAGAGCACAGACAACACAGGATATTGTATTTTTTCTGTGCTGAAAAAGGAATTTGAACGTTTTGGAATTTCTTGGAATAATTGTGTAGCGTTTGCATGTGACAATGCCAATAGCCTACTATGATTGGCACAAAGAAAGGTGTGGTAGCATTTGTTTAAGAAAAACATCCAGCTATTGTTGTGCAAGGCTGCTCATGTCACCTCATTCATCTATCTGCTAAAAAAAAAAAAAGCCAGTGCACAGCTAACAATTAGCATTGAGACATTTTTAGTTAATATTTTCTATCACTTGGAAAAAAGTTCAAAACGGCAGAATAATCTGAAAGTATATCAAGAGGTACCTATGTGGGGCAAAGTCACACAAAATCTTGAAATATGTTAGCATACGTTAGCTCTCTCTCCTAGATTCAGTTAACAGGGTGCTGGAACAATGGGAGGCACTAAATTTTCTAGTGATCCTGAAAATAAAGAGCCTTCAACTTCACAGTATGAAAATGTAAAATCTCTCATGCAGGATCCACTTACGAAATTTTACTGTTGTTTTCTAAGCAGTTCACTTTCTGTTTTCAACCAAGTAAATTTATTTCTCGAACAGGACGCTCCTGTGATTCATGAAAACTAGTTGGTTTATTGAAAGATTTCATTGTTTGTTTTATCAAACCATCATCATTACATGGAAGTCACTTTGGTCACTGAAGTAGATTTTCATAAGCGAAAAAATAAAAATAAACCTGATTCTGATTTGATTATAGGTGCAAAAGCATGAGCCTATATTAAAGAAATACCAGAAGGTGATTCATGCAAACAGAAGTTATATTCTAGTGTCAGACTATTTAATGAAACAGCATGTAATTACATTACAAAGAAGTTTCCCCTTGATGATGACTTCTTGAAACATGCAGAGGTTGTTGAAATCACACTGAGGAAGAGAACATCTTACTCATCAATTGATTATTTAGTTACCAAGTTTCATTATTTAGTTACCAGGTTTCCTAATTTGATTTCAGAGAATAAGCATGAAAGCCTTGAACAAGAATTTGCACTTTATCGATGTGATGATTTCTATTAAGACATTTTGAGCAGTTCTAGAATTGAAGACATTTGGTGGAGAATTGCAGCTATGAAGAATGACAGAGGCAATTTGAAGTACAGAACAATCAGTAAAATTATGTTTGCAGTTTTGTCTGTTCCCCATAGTAATTCTGCTACTGAACGAATTTATAGCCTTGCTAGAAATAACATGACTGAGTTTCGACCCTCATTAAGCACACAAACTGTAGGTTCCCTTCTCATCCAAAAAATAAAAGGTGGATCAATTGGAGAAGTTTGTTTCAACAAGAAATTTTCAGAACAGCTGAGGAACGCCAAGCAAGCCACAAGACCGTTCTCATCCAACCAGGATAAAAGAAGCAAATAAAAAGAGAGTTGTTCAAAAGTTTAACTTTGAACACTTTGAATTGAAGATTTAAAATTTCCAGTAAAATTATTGACATTTCTTACATATTCAGATGATTGTATTGTTTAAATAGTTTTTTTAAATTAATTTGCATTGAATTCATATACATAGGGCTATGTATATATATTTTTTGCATTTTACTGTCCTTGTTTTATATTGTGTGTCATAATTCCCCAGGAAAAATTAATCGTGCATGATTTACGCGTACTTTTTTCATAAAATTGTCATTACTGATGAGTGTGATTTGAGGTTGGCAGCTCTGCATATCTAACCCAAGGATAGCATTTATCTAAAATTTACAACCCTAACATTTGATTCGATGACTAATAACATTTACTTTATAAGTTAAAGGTAAGACAGTAAAACACATCTTTTTAGTTTAAAGATTAGATGTTAGTTATGAAAAACCAATTCAAAACAATGGTTATAAATTAGCAAATTGTACAGCTCGTGCGTGTTTGCTGCCAACTACATAAAAAACAATAAAATGCCCTCGTCTATCTCTTATTTGCACGCTAGGATTATAGGTGAAATTATAAGGATTTTTAAGGGCCCTTATACAATTAAAGATAAATTAAGGACTTATTTCTTGTTCGAACACTGAGCACTGTGTTGTTTTGTGAACAGTGAAAACACGCTCGCGGAATGAAGAGTTGTGTTTCTCTGTGGACTTTAAACGTACACCGAGATGTGAGTTTCGTGTTCAAAATAAGTACCCCTAAACTTTCCAAGATACCCATTAACTTACGAATATTACAGGAAGTTTGTACTCTGTGTTCTTCGTAAATTACAGGTGAACGTTTTTAACAGCCCAATGATGAAAAATGGTCATCAATATGCAGTAACGAGTAGGAAAATGGTGACTAAGTTTGTAGCTGACGAAAGCCACCCAAAACAGGACGAATAGGTACAGGGAAGCTACCCTTATTCTGAAAATTGTCAACGTACTGCCATTGTAAAAGTGGAAATAAAAAAAACTTTAATTTACAATAAATATAAAGAATTTTTCCAAAAGTAATAATGTTTGGCTGTAATGTTTTTGCTTGATGAAGAAGACGTTATGGTGATTAAATTGTCACTGACAACTGGAAAGATACGAAAAAAAAATCTGTTATTCGTTTGGCAAATGTGTTGCCCAAACAACACTTTAAATAATTATTACAATGCATTTCATCCCCAGAGTGCAGCTATAGGCCGAAACCTTTTCTGCCCGTAGCTAAGTATATGCATGTTTCGGCTAGCGCGTTTGTAAGAGAACCTAAAAATTTTAAATAAGAATTTTGAAAATAAAGGAGAAAAAATACCTATATAGAAAAATTAAATTTTTTTATTATTATATTGAGGACACAATTAAGGTACTCAAGCTGCTTAAACAATGGCCGAAGAGTATTCATAATTTTAAAACGAGAATATCCGTACATCTGAACACCACTAAGTGTGAAGCCGTAAATTCCAGCGCTTTATAAAATGAAACAATTTTTTGCCCAGCGTATATTAATCAATTTACAACTCGAAATATCACACAACAGCCATGTTGTTTGTTCCTTATAAAAGCCAAATTGAGGACGAAATGTAGAAATGTCATGGAGGAGCTTCATTCATGTTCAAAATAAAATCCGTTACTAAGGCTTTATTAGTTACGTCGTTGCGAGCGCAAGCTGCAGTTGAAATATCAAGCGACATCACATCGCAGGTTGCTTGCCAAAATTAACTGGATTATTTATCTTGGCTGACATGCAATTCCAGCCCACCCAGAGTATGAAATAAATTATTACAGCTAATAGCCATTTATTCAGACCAATTATTTTGCAATGTATCCCTCACACAAGCAATTAACGTGTATGTTTTTTTTTCAAAGTGTTGAGTTTGTTAGTTTTAAGGGCCCCGCCTAGTCAAGGGTGTATTTGTTTGTGAGGCGGGATGATAAGTGTGACGCTCGCTGGTGTTTCTAACGCGGTATCGCCTCTAAGCGCAAGGCTGTGGATTGTCATGCAGTCTTCTCGTCATGCATAGGAAAACTATGAGGTTAGAGAGGTAACTATGACATTATATGGCGGAGAAATAGAGATAAAAGTGGTAATACAAGTCCCTTAAGTGCTTTCAAAAATATTCATGGCTAAAATTACTCTGAAAACGCATTTTAGCCATTTTCACTCTTCTAGAAAATACAGTTTGAAAACGAAATACGGAAACAGAACTACTCATCCGCCCTCAGCTTAATCTTAAATGCTTTTTTCTTTTTGACAGACCTTCAAATCGGGATGTTTTTCATGAAGCTCTGCACACCGTGTGTGTGCCCAGGGATGCTATTTTCAAATGCACGTGACTCCCGCTCACGCCAACCCGCCATCCGCCAGTATCCACAGTATCTGTATTCTCAAATTCCAAAAACACGGACAGGCCACATAAAGACACCGATCTACTTGTAGCCTCCGAGCGAAGCCGACTTAGGCGGTATACGACTACTGTTGAATGCTGGGAAACAGCGTTATTATTTTCTGCTATACCCACGAACCAAAGCTTTCAAGATTGCGGACTCGCGCGTGTGGCAGTATGCACCCGTATATGTTCGCATTTGTGGACATCGTTAAACGTACCAAAAATATTGGTGTGTCAAATGAAACTACCCCGGAATATATTTTGTAATACTGAATAATTGTAATATGAAATAATGAAAACTTTAGAATGCGTGATTAACTAACTAGCTTTACTACCTTTACGAGGTAACGTCTCGAGGAAGTGGTCTGTGGCACAACGGACAAGTGCGTGGTGACGATGACCAAAACATGTAAGCCCATCTACGACGTGATACGAAACTTGCCATTTCATATTTCCAATTTATATATACTTCATTACTGAATTATATATACTGTAATATAATGTAATCATTAATATTGCATTTATTTCTCTAATTGTTGAAATAACTTAATAATATTTTCTGCCAGTTTATTCTGTTATTTCATACTAGGCCTACGGAAATCTTTTAAATTTTAATTTAAAATAAACAATAAATCTTAAGTAATTAAAATATATATTTATATTAACTTTGTAACTGAACTATATTTATAAGAGGTGAATATACACATATTATTGATTTTTAAATTAACACTTGATTGGAATGCGATATGGTTTTCTTTCACCAGAATTTTAGTTTATGATGGTGACATAGCTTATTTTAAATTATGCTTGTTTCTTGGTTATGACTTGAAAAAATAATGGTTTATTATAATATCTTGAAAAGCTTAATAATTAGTATATAACATAGTAATAAATTAGCATTAAATTAACCTATTAAAATGTGTGACTCTTTGACAATTTGAACAATCTAAATACGAACACATTTATTACTGTGGACTATCTCGATGAATTAAATGCATGTTATACTACGATTACGTGAAAATTACGAAGTATTATACGTTAAATCAAACGTAAATTCTCTTGTATGTGTCTGAAAAAATATTATATGAATACATTTCTAAATTAGCCCATCAAGGAAAACTTTTCGTATTTAGAACTCTCTTATCGAGAGTTGGATAGTTTTTTTTAACGCGCTTTTTTTTCAATCGACCACACTTACATTGCGTTATTTTTTGCTAGAGAAGCGTAGAAGAAAAATAATAAAAATCAATTTCGTGGGTGATTATTTAAGAATCAAAGGCTTAAAATTTTTGTGTAATTTCAGTATTTGGTTAATTTGACAGCAACATGTTCCTTTCTACCCAGATATACATACAGCTGCTATACATCAAATTTACCAAGGAAATTAACTAAATTAATAAAAACATTAAACTGTGTGTTCTTGCATTGGCTTTGGTTGCAGGCTAACTTACTTGTGTAAAAAAATAATCATATTATTGATGTTTAAAAAGTGAGGTTTTATGTAAAAACATATGTTGACACACTTTATCCTTGTGAAGCTTTGTACGTGGTACAACATCAATGAAGGAAATGTTGCAGTGGACACTTACGCAGCGATGTCTTTATGGTTTTTAAAAGATTACGACATAACAATTTTGAAATTTAAAGTAATTAAATTTCAAAATATTTTTGCTCGGCTGCCCCATCGACGCTGAAATTTTAACTTCATATTTCATAATTTCGGACCCCTGCCAACGTCAACTTACATCGGAAATGCTACGGGTACATTAAACACCAGCCAATCTTAGAAACCCTAAATTTAACAGGTAGTTGACTTGGTAATTGTTCTTGAAATTGTCTTTTTTTCATGGCTAGAAGGCTTTTAGGGAAACTACTTTACCTGTGCCTTGACCTAACTTTCAGCTCTTAGCACAGCCGAGGTGAGATGCGAATGATTTAAGCCAACCAGCCGCGAGGTCACTGCTACTCAATGTGAACATTTATAGAGGAGTAGGTCCTGGTAACTGGGACAGCATAAGGATATTTGGCACGCTGCAGTTCAGTAGTGAATATTTACGTGAAACACGGCCCAAATTGAAGACTTGTTACATAACTTCCATGAAAATACGTTTTCCGTGATAGGCTGCAAAAATAACATTTTTAATGTTTTGGCTGCCAACTCAAAAGAAGAACGAACTGAATCAAGGAACGGAAACTTTCATATATAAAAGTAAATGTTACTACTTCATGATGTAGTTATTATTTATCTTAGATATATTTAGCTCAATTTCTTAAATATTTCAATAATTCTAAAATCAGCATAAAATACGCATACATGTATCCCAAAAAAATTTAAATTATTTTACGAAGTAGCAAGTACCACAGAAAGTTTTTATCCTATAAACTTTTTTTTTTGGATAGGCCGTATATATTGTCGCGGGTTGAAATTTTGCAGGGTTGTTGAAATCAAATTTAGGGACTTTACTGACGGGACTCTGGGCTGGCTGCTCTGTTCACTCGTCAGCGCAAGTGGCGTGACCATGTAATTGGGGCACGGGGCCGGCGCGGCGCGCTGCGGGCTTGCAGAATTTTGTTTGTTTGTTTGGCCGCGCGCTGGCGCAGCCACGGGCCGCAGTTACTGGGGCGCGCTGTCGTAACAAGCCGCGCGGTGTGGCCTGCACATTCGGGTAGAGGGGGGGTAGTCTTCCCAGATGTTCTAGTTAGTTGTTTAGTAAATTTGACTTCAATAACGAGCTTTTGTTATGGTAGGCGCGGCAGGGCGCGCGAATTTAAGCGCAAGTGAGTGGTGACTTGGGGCTCACTCAGGCGGAGGCTATGCGTCTCACCTGTGGTCACGAGTTGTTAGTTCGTTCGTGATGTAGGAATTCAAGCTTTCGGGCGGAAGCTATGGTCGACGCCAGAGGCCACGAGTCGTTTAATTTAAGTTAGGTCATAATGTAGTCGTCAAGCTTTCGGGCGGAGGCTATGGCCCTCGTCAGGGGTCACGCGTCATAGTTTTTAAAATGTAATGTTCGTTCGGGATTTCAAGGGCAGGAGAGGCCCCTACGTTATTTTTTTAAAGTAATCGATCAAGAAAGGCTTTTCGGAAAATGTGAGTATGGACTTATCTTTGTTTTAATTTTAAGTATTAATTATGATTTGAGGTATTCGGAAGGACTAGGGAAGTGTTTAGTGAAGTTCTCTCATTCTCTCTCTTGTAAGGTCGTTCAATCGTTAAGGAAGTAAAGAGATTATTGTTTTAAATTGTAATCCCGCTATTTAAATGTTCTTTAAAATGATGTTGAGTATTTGACTTTAAGAATAAAATAATTTTAATTAAGTATTATGTTATTTTGCAAAATCTCCTTAGTTCAGCTCTCACCAGACATCCTGTACGGGATGACGAACCTATGATCCTAGGTACAGTAAAGTATTTTATGAAGTTAAGACTAGTTGATGCCAAGCGAGTTGTTTCTATGTAAAGAGGTACGATTCTCTCCCCCCTCTGAAAGTGGATCGTGACAGAAATGGCGGTGGCACCGGCTAGGTGCACGTGACAGAAATGGTGGAGGCGCCGGGTAGGTTCTATTTCTGGAGAGAGAGAGAGGTAGATTTTTATGTTTATTATTAAGTTAGTTTCAGCTTCTGATAGCAGGTTATTAAGAGTTTACTTGAGGAGAGGATTACGGAATTTTAGTCTATAGTGGAGGAAGTCTTTGAGATTTTTTTTTTGACGTAACAGATGATTATTTGAGTATACTTGTAAGGATAAAGTTTATAGTGATAAGTTGTTTTAAGTCGTTGAGTTTATCGGGGATTTTTACGTGAGGAGAATACGTTATAATTTAAATACTTAATAAAGATAATGCAAGTGGTTTAGTTTTATTAAAGTTAATTTAAGATTGTAGGTTAAGAGAATTATAATTTAAAATAAAAATTTTTTGTCGTAAATAGGAATTATTTTCAAGTGAAGTTTGTTTTGTTGTCGTGCGCGTAGGAGACGAGACGTACGAATTAAATCAGTCGAGGGAAGGATAAACGTTAGAAAGGAATTAAAGAGAAAACGAGAGTTTATGTAAAAGAGAGTTATAGAATTTATAGTGATGTTTTGTTTTAATTAGAAAAATGTTGAGAGTTGTTTCAGAACGACACGTCAGTGGACGTGGCAGAATGAACACGTGACGGGGAGGTGCTGAGACCTAGCGGAGAACGGAGGAACCGCAAGCGAGGGTTGGCGCACCTGATGGAATTCGGTGACGTCACGGGCTCATACGGAGACGTGGACGGCCGTGACCTTGTTTTGATCAGCTGTACGGTAACTTAGCGATAAGAAAATAGACTATTGGTTAAATAAATTTAAATTTAAGTGTGTTTTAGAAGAAGAGGAACTTTCAGTATGTAAGTAATTTATTTTAAGAAGTGTATGATGTATAGGCTAGAAGTGTTTCGTTGTAAGTTGTTTATGTTTTTGTTAGTTAAATTCTACCTCGGTTTTAAAAATATTTTTTTGGGATTTGTAAACATTATTAAGGAGGTACACTATAAAATCGATAAGCATTGAGAAAAGTGGGAAGGATAGTTTTTGTGTGTAGAGGGAATTTACTCCAAGGGAACAGAGAGACAAAATTAATGTTTTCATTAGGGCGAGGGACCCTAAGGTGAGGCGTTGTGTCCCTGGGAAGAAAGGGAATTGTAGCGCAGACCATAGGAGATGGGCTGACTACGGAATTAAGGGTCAGGAGAATCCTGAGAGTTGTGAGTAGTTTGGGGCAGGAGTTCCCCATGGTAGTACCGAAGTGGCTATCCTGTATGGGATAGGGTACCATTTCAATGAAGTTTGTTGGTGGGGTTAGAGCCCCCTGTGTAGTGGGCCTATAGCAGATAGGCACTACAGTGAAATTTTTGGTTATTTTGTGAGGTAAATTCCCTGGAGGTTAAGTAAGATTGGATTCAGTTAGGAAGGAGGGAAATGAGAAACATTGCTGTAGAGAGTTAGTGTACTTGCCTAATGTGAAATTGAATTTTACTAAATTAATTTAGGAGAAAGTTTTGTTCGGTAAATAAATAATAATGGAAGATAGCTAGATAATTAATTAATTTTTTTTTGAGTAAGGTGTTTTAAGTAATGAAATAAAATAAGGTGAAGTAATTTGAATAATTGGGGAGGAGTTTCTTTAAGAGTTTAGATAATTGTTTTTGAATTTATTGAGATATTCAGCCAGTGGAGTTTGAGTATGAGAGATACAGTGAGATTTCAAGGAAATTGGTTGTTTATTAATTAGGACGAATGAGATTTTATGATTTAGAGTCAGTAAGCATAGTTAAATTTACGACATAATATTTGTTGACAGTTTACAGTTATTAAGGAGAAAACAGAGTAATCTATTTATTTTTATTTTAATGGTTTGAAGATAAGATTATGAATTTTTTTTGGAAGTTTCTTTGGCATGTTGGAATAATTTTTTTTTGATTTTTAGAATTTACAGAGAAAATTTAATTGATTTACATTAGTTTGGAAGTATGGAGGTTTAATGTTCGATTAGCCCTAACTTGATGGTCGGATCCCAAAAGAATGCCGTAAAACCGATAGCCAATTGAGAGGAATGCGGTAGGCGCTTGTGTAGAGAGGGGTTGTGGGAAAACTCCTTGGGACTGATGGCAGATCAGGGGCCCTAAATAGTGTGTGATGCTGTAAAACCAGTGCAGGGAAAGCCTGGTATGCTTAAATTTTTGGGCACAGGTTATGTAAACCTGGGGTTCCATGGGATTTAGTCATGTTAGCTGCTGTGGGACATTGAGATTTCCAGGCTCCATAGTAAATTCAATGTAAATTTTTGTTTTCTTAAAATAATAAATTTGTTTTTAATTTTTTTTGAGATATTTGATTTGTAACAGTGAATACAGACCCCGAGGAATAAGAGTTGTCATGCTGTGAGAGGAGAAGGTGGTAGGCCTAAAAGGGTACAGGCACCACAGAGGTTATGTGCATTGCATAATTTAAATATAAGGAAACTTGAGAATTTGAAATTTTGTTGTTGGTTTGTACACCCATAAGAAGAGTATAGGCAGAATTTTTATTGTTATGAGATGTCTAATTTAATTGAAAAGAAGAAAGTTTAAAGATGCAAGGTAACATTATTATTGTAATAATTGAAAGAGATTAAGAGGTAGAGAGAAATAGGCAGTTTTTGTTTGTAAGTACTAAAGTTTACAAATAGAAATTTAGTAACTAAGAATGAATAATAAGTTAAGTCTAGTGTAAAAGTTTTTTTTAAGTTTGTTAAGTTAAGAGTCACAAGTAAATTTTTTTTTAGAGAGAATGTCTTTGATAGGAAGTATTAGAAACTTATGGGAATTTTAGGGTAACATAAATAATGTAGGTAATGAATAATAAATATATGGTAGGTCTTAAGTTAAGATTAACATTTGAAGCAGAATTTAATTAAGAAGAAGGAAAATAAATAGGCCTAATGAAAAGAACAAAAAAAGGATTTTATGGTAAAGCATTTTTTTTAAGTAATAAACAATGAATAATAATGTTGTTTCAGGGTAATGTGTACTAATAATACAATTTTTTTTTAGGACCAAAGAACAGGAATTATGTAATTTAAATTAACATGTATTTTTGAAACTGTTACAGATTCCTTAAGATGAGCTGAGCAGCAGTCCAGTTTACAAGATGACAAGAGTTCGAGAGACAAGATACAAGATCACTGAAACAAGAGCCAAGACTGAAGATTCAAGAGAAGAGAAAGCTGGCAGCCATGGACTTACAAGTGGAGATTAATAAGGTCATGTAAAGTTTTATTTTTTTTTATGGAAGACAGTAACTGGAGTTTTTTTTTGTTATAAACATTATTTACAGAACTTTTTAGGTTATAGTAATGTAATGGAACTAGTGAGTTGTGGTAGCTGTCAAAAAGAACTAATACCTTAAGTTTAATTTTTAAAGTTAATTTTCTTAATTTACAGAGGGATTAGTAGTTTTTTTTAAACCTTATTTAGGTTGGAATTTAAATACAATAGCTTATTATAAATGTGTACGAACAGTTCAAGTTCACAGTACTGATAGGTAGGTCAGATGATCTTATTGATTTTGATGATTTGTTGTTTTGAGTTGATTTTTAAGTGTTGTGAATTAGACAATGAAATAGTTCTGAAAACTTAAATTATTTCAAGCTAAGAAATAGTAAAGTTAATTGTAACCCAAAGGACACCAGAATTTAATTTTTTTTTGAATTAGTAATGTTTGAAAATTTTATACTTTACAAGAAAGGTTATAAACAAACAGATCGGATGGAACAAGGATGCAGTAAATCACAATTTCATTTAGAATTATTGATTAGCTTTTGAGGTTATGAAGTAAAAGTAATTATAATTTAAAAGTTTGAATAAAAAAATGTTTTTTTTATTTGTTTGAAATAGAAAATTTAAAAGTTAATTAGTCATGATCTAGGTGGGTGATGGGGTGGGAATTGGCCACTCTTTTTCCCTATAACCTCCCTAACATGGCCTTCTATTACAACTAACAGAAATAAAGAAGAAGAAAAATGAAGAATTATTAGTTAGAATGTTTCTTTCATGAAGATACCTGATGAACTTTTACTGTTTGGAAGAATAGAAGCAAGGTTAGTCAGATATTTTTACTCAGAAGAAGAAGAAGATAAAGCAGTTTTATGACTCGACAAGCCAGAGATTGGTGTTTCCCCTCTGCGCTTCTATTGACTACGTTGTTTACTCTCATGGGATAGCTGGTTCGGCACCATGGAGAGAGATTGGTGGGCATTGTGGTTGCCCCCAGAAGAAAAGAAGAGTAGAAGAGGTTATGGGTGGGTCATGTGAACTGACCTTCAACCCAGTTACTTCGTGGGGACTATTTGCTGTATAGAGAAGATCAAGACTCAAGAGTTAGGGAAAATCATTGGAGGTCATGTTTCCCTTCCTTAAGTTTTTCCTATCAAATTATTTGCCTGATTAGATTATGCTAAGGGTGGGATACTTTATGTTAGCAGTTGAATTAATTAATTTTATTTTTTTGTGTGTTTGCATCCTTGCCCATCGATTGCAGTTTAGTAGTTAGTTTTGTATTTGTCAGGCGTGATGGTAATGCCTGTTGATGATGTTTCAGAATTGTAATCTGTTCGTGATGAGGATGGCACAACTCCGAAGCAGATGTGGGGAGAAGTTGTGAGCTGCCCTGGAAGCCAGTCCAGTAGCTGTTGGAGTTGAGTGGTGTTTGCTGATGGCCAGCCCAGGGAGCTACTCTTCTCGACAACACTGACTTCGAGGAGTTGCACCAACCTTCACGAGATAAGAGTTTAATTAATTGAAACACTGTAAGGACACTTAATTTTTTTTGAAGAACGAAAGAAGTATGGTAATAAACGGAAACCGAAAAAAAAAAAATAATAATAATTATCAAGAATTTGCACATTGTTTAACGAATACTGAGAAACTAAGAACAGTAATTTAATTTGTAAAGAGAGCTTCACTAACAGAACAATTTTTTTAGAATTGAGAACTCGAGCCTCTGAAGGTTCCTGTGAGAACAAACCAGATAAAAGTTTTACATTTAATTTTATGAATACTTGTTGTTTTAAAATAAATCTTATGCAGAATCTAGATGTATGTTCAGACAGCAAGGAACTAAGAAAATTATTATTTTTGTGAAATGAGGAATTTATAGTTATGGTTTAATGGAAAAAGACAATTTGTAATTTTGAGGTAGCTCGATGGGGCTCGAGCTCTGTGAGGGGAGGGTTATGTCGCGGGTTGAAATTTTGCAGGGTTGTTGAAATCAAATTTAGGGACTTTACTGACAGGACTCTGGGCTGGCTGCTCTGTTCACTCGTCAGCGCAAGTGGCGTGACCATGTAATTGGGGCACGGGGCCGGCGCGGCGCGCTGCGGGCTTGCAGAATTTTGTTTGTTTGTTTGGCCGCGCGCTGGCGCAGCCACGGGCCGCAGTTACTGGGGCGCGCTGTCGTAACAAGCCGCGCGGTGTGGCCTGCACATTGGGGTAGAGGGGGGGTAGTCTTCCCAGATGTTCTAGTTAGTTGTTTAGTAAATTTGACTTCAATAACGAGCTTTTGTTATGGTAGGCGCGGCAGGGCGCGCGAATTTAAGCGCAAGTGAGTGGTGACTTGGGGCTCACTCAGGCGGAGGCTATGCGTCTCACCTGTGGTCACGAGTTGTTAGTTCGTTCGTGATGTAGGAATTCAAGCTTTCGGGCGGAAGCTATGGTCGACGCCAGAGGCCACGAGTCGTTTAATTTAAGTTAGGTCATAATGTAGTCGTCAAGCTTTCGGGCGGAGGCTATGGCCCTCGTCAGGGGTCACGCGTCATAGTTTTTAAAATGTAATGTTCGTTCGGGATTTCAAGGGCAGGAGAGGCCCCTACGTTATTTTTTTAAAGTAATCGATCAAGAAAGGCTTTTCGGAAAATGTGAGTATGGACTTATCTTTGTTTTAATTTTAAGTATTAATTATGATTTGAGGTATTCGGAAGGACTAGGGAAGTGTTTAGTGAAGTTCTCTCATTCTCTCTCTTGTAAGGTCGTTCAATCGTTAAGGAAGTAAAGAGATTATTGTTTTAAATTGTAATCCCGCTATTTAAATGTTCTTTAAAATGATGTTGAGTATTTGACTTTAAGAATAAAATAATTTTAATTAAGTATTATGTTATTTTGCAAAATCTCCTTAGTTCAGCTCTCACCAGACATCCTGTACGGGATGACGAACCTATGATCCTAGGTACAGTAAAGTATTTTATGAAGTTAAGACTAGTTGATGCCAAGCGAGTTGTTTCTATGTAAAGAGGTACGATTCTCTCCCCCCTCTGAAAGTGGATCGTGACAGAAATGGCGGTGGCACCGGCTAGGTGCACGTGACAATATGTTAAAAATTGTACATTTGATAGCTGATCAAGCAGAACATACGCAAGGTAAACTAAACACTGATATGTATAATATTTGAATAGTAGATAATGCCCAGCATTCGTTGCAATACCTCATTCAATTATTTTGTAATTTGTTTAAATTAGGTACACACAAACAAGTTATATCTATACCTCTCTAATGTTCTATATCTCTAAATCTCTCCTAATATATCTCTATACATCTATATATATCTATATATCCCTCTATAAACCCCACTATCTTTCTCCTATACATACATATATCTCTATATTTATATATAATTCTCTATACCTCGCTCTATAACTCTCTATCTCACTCTATCTCGCTATATATTTATATCTCTATGTATCTCAGTCTCTCTTTCATATTCAATTCAATACTGTAATGCGTGCGTACTCATACACCAAAAACACACGAACTGCCATTTAACTATATGAAATACACAAATTTGTTGGAACGATTCGCCACCTATTGTAAAATGGTTGTACTAACTAAAACCTCAGCGGCATGCGGATAACCACTCACCAAATTTCATCGCAATCGGATGAATGGTATAGGAACGCATACGGGACAAACAAACGATCATATAGTGTAAATTTATTATATATACTGAGTAGTATACGAATGGCGGAGCTGGGACAGGCGCCAGGCGCTGGTGCTTGGTGCCGATCCACATCTCTGACGTCACGTCCATCTCTGACGTCACGACGGCCATCTTGGATGGTTGTGACCTTGACCTTTGACCTTGACCTTGAATTTGATCCTCAAAAATCGCCAAAATCCGCCAAAATTGGGCAAAATTTGCCCAAAATTCCTCAAAAATCGCCAAAATTTCCATTTCTGTGGAAAAAAGTTCCGCCAAAAAATCTCAAAAAATTCCACAAATTAAAAATTTCTCATTTCGAGGGAAAAATTTCCCGTTTCGAGGGAAAAATTCCCGTTTTTAGTCCTTAAAAATCCCAGCGGCTGAAAATTCCTAAAACGGGCTTAAGCATCCTTAACTCAAGCCTCAGTTAAGCCATTTCTAGGAATAAGGATACCATGACCGCCATCTTGAATTATGACGTCATCGTTGCAATTTCCGTTACGGCCGCCATCTTTAAATTTATTATCCGATTTTAATGAAAAAAAATTTAAAATTCATAAAACAAATTAAATAATAAAATTTTTAATAAAATATTTAAAAAACAAACATTTACGACACGGAGCTCGGAGTCCTCGGTTCGAACCCGACGAGTGCAAAAAAAATAAAAATGGCGACCGATCCTTCCCCCGAGGTGGCTGCAGGCATACTGACTCCCACCACTTTTTATCATCATCTAGTATGACGTCATGGCCGCCATCTTGTCTTCGATGCTGGAAGCCATCATCATTGTATCGTCGGCTAGAGTGCGCCGATGACATGTTAGTTTAATTCGTATCCGCAAGAGTGCAGTAATCATTTATTACTGTGACATCCGCCATCTTGTCATTTGGCCGCCATCTTGAAAATCCGTAATTATTTAGTTAGAAATTCGGGAAAAGTTCCAAAATTCATTAAATAAATCACTCATTAATTTACATATTGATTCGATCGATTCCCGTCCTCGGTTCGATAACCGATCGTTGCAATAATGTTTAATCTTATGTAAAAAAAATAATTTAAATAAACCATGTTCAACATTCTTAAAGAGACTTTAAATCCTCTACTACCACCATCCTATCAGACATCAAGACCACCATATTGGAAATGTGTAATTTTAATGCTATAGATCCGGGAAAAAGTTCAGAAATCATTAAATAAATTTCCGATCAATATACTGATTAATTAGATCGACTAAGATCCTTGGTACGATCTAGGATGATGCAAAAAAAATCAAATATATCATCAATTTAACATAATAGTAACAGGTTCGAGGAATTAAACACCGCAAGTTCTTTTACAAACATAATATTTATTACATAATTTCTATTCTACTACAGGATCACTTACGAAAGCCAACAATCTTATAATCATTTAGTTCCGCAGCGGTGTGAAATGACTAATTCTTAGCTCCAATCGGTTTATACTAGACAGAGTCCAGCCAGAACCTTTACAGACATAGTCCACCTCTTCTTGACAGAGTTTCTGGATACCGTTTTTAACAGTTTGCTTCACATCGTTAGAACTGTAAATTACTGCAGCAGATGTCTTGAATGCACACTTCTTCACTTTATCATCGAACGGATATGGCTTTCCATATATACAGTCCAACCACAAGTTATATTTCAAAGGTCCGTTTGTTGCTACATCATCAGTAAGCTGATTGATTATCTTCTGTCTGATATCGTCAAGAAAATTACAAATGTCCTTCGACTCACCGAACGTATTTAGATAATAGTAGTCTTTCAACGTTCCACGAAATGCAGACTGCGCCAAGTAGAAGCCATTATCGTTCACTTGTAATGCTACGAACACAGTCTTAGGTTTAGTTCCATGTTCAGACGTCATAACAATCGGTTGCTGGGCATCTGTTTTTTTGGTTGTACGCTTTCGTGTCTCCAATCTAAAGCGAGGAGTCGAAATGTCGGCAGGTAGTTCAGCAGTAGGAGCACAGACTCCACCTTTACATTTTTTCGCATGATGTCGCAAACTGTCAATTCGAGTAAACCATTTAAGGCACTCATCACATCGAAACTTCATGCGAGAAGGATTCTTCGCGCATTTGCTCCGCTCATGTCTTCGTGCATCATGGTAAAATGCGAACGACGTATCACAGTAGCTGCAAGGATACAGTGGTGATGAAGACGATCCTTTCAGACCCGATCCAGATACAGGCGTTGCAACAGTAGTACCATTTCCAGGCATTCTCTTATGCACATCGATGCATCGTTGTTGCGCCGAAACCTTTACTTTCTGCCGCACAGCAGGACCTTTGCATGCCTTCATGTGCGTTTTCATATTATCTTTTCTGGCAAACTGCTTATGACATTTCTCACAAACAAACATTTTACGATATAGGTTCTTGGCACATTCGCTCCTCTCGTGTCGCCGAGCATTGCTGTTGTTTGAGAAAATCTTGTCACAGTAACAGCACCGATGTTCGCTAGTTGTCAAATCAGCATCCATTGAAGTCTCCATCGAGGTCGTATCGTCGATCGTCGTGGTTTCCTGCACATCCAGCTCAGTAGTCATTAAGCTATCTTCTGCTGGTGGTATCACATCTGTTGAAATCTCCTCCAATGTTGACATCGTCGTCGTTGCCAACGGGATCTGCTCCACCATTGTCGTCGCTGTCGTCAAGGTTCCCGTAGACGATGATACAACGTCCATCGAGTACGACGTTAAAGTCGGTAAATATGCCATCGAGTTCTCAAGAACAGGTAATTACGCGACTTATTCACCAGATGAAATAATCTAGGTGATCCTTACACCGTCGACGACAGTAACAAACTGAGCGACCTGCTGTCTAGGACTCGCTTATATACATGCACCGGATGGAATAATACGCAAGTCAAATCAAGAACCACTTACTATAATACCAGAGTCAAAACAACATTAAAAATAGAAGGACCATCAACGAAAACGCAGCACATTTGGAAGCACCGACAACGAAAAGGCAGCACCGACAACGAAAAGGCAGCACATTTGGAAGCACCGACAACGAAAAGGCAGCACCGACAACGAAAAGGCAGCACATTTGGAAGCACCAACAACGAAAAGGCAGCACCGACAACGAAAAGGCAGCACATTTGGAAGCACCGACAACGAAAAGGCAGCAGCGACAACGAAAAGGCAGCACATTTGGAAGCACCGACAACGAAAAGGCAGCACATTTGGAAGCACCGACAACGAAAAGGCAGCACCGACAACGAAAAGGCAGCACATTTGGAAGCACCGACAAAGAAAAGGCAGCACCGCCAACGAAAAGGAAGCACATTTGGAAGCACCGACAAAGAAAAGGCAGCACCGCCAACGAAAAGGAAGCACATTTGGAAGCACCGACAACGAAAAGGCAGCACCGCCAAAGAAAAGACAGCACATTTGGAAGCACCGACAACGAAAAGGAAGCACCATCAACGAAAAGGCCGCACCGCCAACGAAAAGGAAGCACATTTGGAAGCACCGGCAAAGAAAAGGCAGCACCGCCCACGAAAAGGAAGCACATTTGGAAGCACCGACAAAGAAAAGGCAGCACCGACAACGAAAAGGCAGCACATTTGGAAGCACCGACAACGAAAAGGCAGCACCGACAACGAAAAGGCAGCACATTTGGAAGCACCGACAACGAAAAGGCAGCACCGACAACGAAAAGGCAGCACATTTGGAAGCACCGACAAAGAAAAGGCAGCACCGCCAACGAAAAGGAAGCACATTTGGAAGCACCGACAAAGAAATGGCAGCACCGCCAACGAAAAGGAAGCACATTTGGAAGCACCGACAACGAAAAGGCAGCACCGCCAAAGAAAAGACAGCACATTTGGAAGCACCGACAACGAAAAGGAAGCACCATCAACGAAAAGGCCGCACCGCCAACGAAAAGGAAGCACATTTGGAAGCACCGGAAAAGAAAAGGCAGCACCGCCCACGAAAAGGAAGCACATTTGGAAGCACCGACAAAGAAAAGGCAGCACCGCCAACGAAAAGGAAGCACATTTGGAAGCACCGACAACGAAAAGGCAGCACCATCGACGAAAAGGAAGCACATTAATTTGTCATTGACTGCAATATTCATTGGTTCCAATATTCATTGGCTCCAATATTCATTGGCTCCAATATTCAATGGCTCCAATATTCATTGACTCCAATATTCATTGGCTCCATCAGTCATTGACACCTACAGTCTTTTGGTCCCAAAAGTCTTTTGGCTCCAAATATATTAGGCTAGAATTCTTCGAGTCTAAGAGACTATGAGACCACATGGTTACAGAACTACGTGACTACGAATCTTCAAGTTTACGAGACTGCGAGGCTACAGAGCTACGAAGCCTCTAGTACACAGGTTTACGTGACTGCGAGGATACAGGACTACCAGTCTGCATGAGTACTTGACTACGAAGCTACTCGTCTACAAGGCTACAATTACAGCATCTGTTTTCGTCAGAATTTTCTCTTTTGCTCCAACTGCACCACCAGCATTATGTTATAAGATTACAAGGCCGCCTGCTTACGTAGCTTCAAGTCTACGAGGATACTTGGATACGTAGCTTCAATTCTACGAGGTCCTAAGACTTCATGACTACGCGACTTCGAGCCATGAGGTTACGAGATTACGTGACTACGAATCTTCATGTTTACGAGACTGCGAGGCTACAGAGCTACGAAGCCTCTAGAAAACGAGTTTACGTGACTGCGTGGATACAGGAATACAAGTCTGCATGAGTTCTTGACTACGAAGCTACTCGTCTGCAAGGCTCCAATTGACACATCTGTCTTCGATGGAATTTTCTCTTTTGCTACATCTACGCCATCAGCATTATGTTATAAGATTACAAAGCTACTTGCTTACGTAGCTTCAAGTCTACGAGGCTCCAATACATCATGACTACGAGACTACGAACCATGAGGTTACGAGACTATGCGATTGCAAGTCTTCAAGGTTACGTCATCGCGAGGCTATAGGACTACGAAGCTTCCAGAACGCATGGTTACGAGAATGCATGACTAATTGGCCGCATGGCTACGAAACTTTATGTCTCTGACTGACTACAATAGCACTATTCAGTGGTGAGAGTTAATTTATTTCATGCAAAGGTACTTGCTGCAAGCAGTTCCGCTTTTCAACATCAGATGACGTCACGTTTTGCTTGCAGGTAAAATAATATTTATTTATTTTATGCGGGATGCGGGTTGTTCACTATCGGTCGCATAAGAAGAATGGCATCGATAGTCTTCAAGGAGAAGGAAGTTCGTCCTTCCTGCTAGTGCTTCTCAGATTTCTCACAGTCCGCCATCTTGGATTGCGACGTCACGGCTGCTATCCTGGATGGGTGTGACTTTGACCTTTGACCGAAACCGCAGGAATGATCGCAAGCACACGGATTAACCATCATAATATTGATAAGAATAATCAGGAGCACACGGAGAAAACCATCATAATATTGGCAAGAATAATCAGGAGCACACGGAGAAAAACGACACATGTTTTCTTTGATATCTGTAATTTTATGATATCAAAGAAAACATGTGTCGTTTTTCTCCGTGTGCTCCTGATTATTCTTGCCAATATTATTATGGTTTTCTCCGTGTGCTCCTGATTATTCTTATCAATATTATGATGGTTAATCCGTGTGCTTGCGATCATTCCTGCGGTTTCGGTCAAAGGTCAAAGTCACACCCATCCAGGATAGCAGCCGTGACGTCGCAATCCAAGATGGCGGACTGTGAGAAATCTGAGAAGCACTAGCAGGAAGGACGAACTTCCTTCTCCTTGAAGACTATCGATGCCATTCTTCTTATGCGACCGATAGTGAACAACCCGCATCCCGCATAAAATAAATAAATATTATTTTACCTGCAAGCAAAACGTGACGTCATCTGATGTTGAAAAGCGGAACTGCTTGCAGCAAGTACCTTTGCATGAAATAAATTAACTTTCACCACTGAATAGTGCTATTGTAGTCAGTCAGAGACATAAAGTTTCGTAGCCATGCGGCCAATTAGTCATGCATTCTCGTAACCATGCGTTCTGGAAGCTTCGTAGTCCTATAGCCTCGCGATGACGTAACCTTGAAGACTTGCAATCGCATAGTCTCGTAACCTCATGGTTCGTAGTCTCGTAGTCATGATGTATTGGAGCCTTGTAGATTTGAAGCTACGTAAGCAAGTAGCTTTGTAATCTTATAACATAATGCTGATGGCGTAGATGTAGCAAAAGAGAAAATTCCATCGAAGACAGATGTGTCAATTGGAGCCTTGCAGACGAGTAGCTTCGTAGTCAAGAACTCATGCAGACTTGTATTCCTGTATCCACGCAGTCACGTAAACTCGTTTTCTAGAGGCTTCGTAGCTCTGTAGCCTCGCAGTCTCGTAAACATGAAGATTCGTAGTCACGTAATCTCGTAACCTCATGGCTCGAAGTCGCGTAGTCATGAAGTCTTAGGACCTCGTAGAATTGAAGCTACGTATCCAAGTATCCTCGTAGACTTGAAGCTACGTAAGCAGGCGGCCTTGTAATCTTATAACATAATGCTGGTGGTGCAGTTGGAGCAAAAGAGAAAATTCTGACGAAAACAGATGCTGTAATTGTAGCCTTGTAGACGAGTAGCTTCGTAGTCAAGTACTCATGCAGACTGGTAGTCCTGTATCCTCGCAGTCACGTAAACCTGTGTACTAGAGGCTTCGTAGCTCTGTAGCCTCGCAGTCTCGTAAACTTGAAGATTCGTAGTCACGTAGTTCTGTAACCATGTGGTCTCATAGTCTCTTAGACTCGAAGAATTCTAGCCTAAAAAATTTGGAGCCAAAAGACTTTTGGGACCAAAAGACTGTAGGTGTCAATGACTGATGGAGCCAATGAATATTGGAGTCAATGAATATTGGAGTCAATGAATATTGGAGCCATTGAATATTGGAGCCAATGAATATTGGAGCCAATGAATATTGGAACCAATGAATATTGCAGTCAATGACAAATTAATGTGCTTCCTTTTCGTCGATGGTGCTGCCTTTTCGTTGTCGGTGCTTCCAAATGTGCTTCCTTTTCGTTGGCGGTGCTGCCTTTTCTTTGTCGGTGCTTCCAAATGTGCTTCCTTTTCGTGGGCGGTGCTGCCTTTTCTTTTCCGGTGCTTCCAAATGTGCTTCCTTTTCGTTGGCGGTGCGGCCTTTTCGTTGATGGTGCTTCCTTTTCGTTGTCGGTGCTTCCAAATGTGCTGTCTTTTCTTTGGCGGTGCTGCCTTTTCGTTGTCGGTGCTTCCAAATGTGCTTCCTTTTCGTTGGCGGTGCTGCCTTTTCTTTGTCGGTGCTTCCAAATGTGCTTCCTTTTCGTTGGCGGTGCTGCCTTTTCTTTGTCGGTGCTTCCAAATGTGCTGCCTTTTCGTTGTCGGTGCTGCCTTTTCGTTGTCGGTGCTTCCAAATATGCTGCCTTTTCGTTGTCGGTGCTGCCTTTTCGTTGTCGGTGCTTCCAAATGTGCTGCCTTTTCGTTGTCGGTGCTGCCTTTTCTTTGTCGGTGCTTCCAAATGTGCTTCCTTTTCGTGGGCGGTGCTGCCTTTTCTTTGCCGGTGCTTCCAAATGTGCTTCCTTTTCGTTGGCGGTGCGGCCTTTTCGTTGATGGTGCTTCCTTTTCGTTGTCGGTGCTTCCAAATGTGCTGTCTTTTCTTTGGCGGTGCTGCCTTTTCGTTGTCGGTGCTTCCAAATGTGCTTCCTTTTCGTTGGCGGTGCTGCCTTTTCTTTGTCGGTGCTTCCAAATGTGCTTCCTTTTCGTTGGCGGTGCTGCCTTTTCTTTGTCGGTGCTTCCAAATGTGCTGCCTTTTCGTTGTCGGTGCTGCCTTTTCGTTGTCGGTGCTTCCAAATGTGCTGCCTTTTCGTTGTCGGTGCTGCCTTTTCGTTGTCGGTGCTTCCAAATGTGCTGCCTTTTCGTTGTCGCTGCTGCCTTTTCGTTGTCGGTGCTTCCAAATGTGCTGCCTTTTCGTTGTCGGTGCTGCCTTTTCGTTGTTGGTGCTTCCAAATGTGCTGCCTTTTCGTTGTCGGTGCTGACTTTTCGTTGTCGGTGCTGCCTTTTCGTTGTCGGTGCTTCCAAATGTGCTGCCTTTTCGTTTGTGGTGCTGCCTTTTCGTTGTCGGTGCTTCCAAATGTGCTGCCTTTTCGTTGATGGTCCTTCTATTTTTAATGTTGTTTTGACTCTGGTATTATAGTAAGTGGTTCTTGATTTGACTTGCGTATTATTCCATCCGGTGCATGTATATAAGCGAGTCCTAGACAGCAGGTCGCTCAGTTTGTTACTGTCGTCGACGGTGTAAGGATCACCTTGATTATTTCATCTGGTGAATAAGTCGCGTAATTACCTGTTCTTGAGAACTCGATGGCATATTTACCGACTTTAACGTCGTACTCGATGGACGTTGTATCATCGTCTACGGGAACCTTGACGACAGCGACGACAATGGTGGAGCAGATCCCGTTGGCAACGACGACGATGTCAACATTGGAGGAGATTTCAACAGATGTGATACCACCAGCAGAAGATAGCTTAATGACTACTGAGCTGGATGTGCAGGAAACCACGACGATCGACGATACGACCTCGATGGAGACTTCAATGGATGCTGATTTGACAACTAGCGAACATCGGTGCTGTTACTGTGACAAGATTTTCTCAAACAACAGCAATGCTCGGCGACACGAGAGGAGCGAATGTGCCAAGAACCTATATTGTAAAATGTTTGTTTGTGAGAAATGTCATAAGCAGTTTGCCAGAAAAGATAATATGAAAACGCACATGAAGGCATGCAAAGGTCCTGCTGTGCGGCAGAAAGTAAAGGTTTCGGCGCAACAACGATGCATCGATGTGCATAAGAGAATGCCTGGAAATGGTACTACTGTTGCAACGCCTGTATCTGGATCGGGTCTGAAAGGATCGTCTTCATCACCACGGTATCCTTGCAGCTACTGTGATACGTCGTTCGCATTTTACCATGATGCACGAAGACATGAGCGGAGCAAATGCGCGAAGAATCCTTCTCGCATGAAGTTTCGATGTGATGAGTGCCTTAAATGGTTTACTCGAATTGACAGTTTGCGACATCATGCGAAAAAATGTAAAGGTGGAGTCTGTGCTCCTACTGCTGAACTACCTGCCGACATTTCGACTCCTCGCTTTAGATTGGAGACACGAAAGCGTACAACCAAAAAAACAGATGCCCAGCAACCGATTGTTATGACGTCTGAACATGGAACTAAACCTAAGACTGTGTTCGTAGCATTACAAGTGAACGATAATGGCTTCTACTTGGCGCAGTCTGCATTTCGTGGAACGTTGAAAGACTACTATTATCTAAATACGTTCGGTGAGTCGAAGGACATTTGTAATTTTCTTGACGATATCAGACAGAAGATAATCAATCAGCTTACTGATGATGTAGCAACAAACGGACCTTTGAAATATAACTTGTGGTTGGACTGTATATATGGAAAGCCATATCCGTTCGATGATAAAGTGAAGAAGTGTGCATTCAAGACATCTGCTGCAGTAATTTACAGTTCTAACGATGTGAAGCAAACTGTTAAAAACGGTATCCAGAAACTCTGTCAAGAAGAGGTGGACTATGTCTGTAAAGGTTCTGGCTGGACTCTGTCTAGTATAAACCGATTGGAGCTAAGAATTAGTCATTTCACACCGCTGCGGAACTAAATGATTATAAGATTGTTGGCTTTCGTAAGTGATCCTGTAGTAGAATAGAAATTATGTAATAAATATTATGTTTGTAAAAGAACTTGCGGTGTTTAATTCCTCGAACCTGTTACTATTATGTTAAATTGATGATATATTTGATTTTTTTTGCATCATCCTAGATCGTACCAAGGATCTTAGTCGATCTAATTAATCAGTATATTGATCGGAAATTTATTTAATGATTTCTGAACTTTTTCCCGGATCTCTAGCATTAAAATTACACATTTCCAATATGGTGGTCTTGATGTCTGATAGGATGGTGGTAGTAGAGGATTTAAAGTCTCTTTAAGAATGTTGAACATGGTTTATTTAAATTATTTTTTTACATAAGATTAAACATTATTGCAACGATCGGGTATCGAACCGAGGACGGGAATCGATCGAATCAATATGTAAATTAATGAGTGATTTATTTAATGAATTTTGGAACTTTTCCCGAATTTCTAACTAAATAATTACGGATTTTCAAGATGGCGGCCAAATGACAAGATGGCGGATGTCACAGTAATAAATGATTACTGCACTCTTGCGGATACGAATTAAACTAACATGTCATCGGCGCACTCTAGCCGACGATACAATGATGATGGCTTCCAGCATCGAAGACAAGATGGCGGCCATGACGTCATACTAGATGATGATAAAAAGTGGTGGGAGTCAGTATGCCTGCAGCCACCTCGGGGGAAGGATCGGTCGCCATTTTTATTTTTTTTGCACTCGTCGGGTTCGAACCGAGGACTCCGAGCTCCGTGTCGTAAATGTTTGTTTTTTAAATATTTTATTAAAAATTTTATTATTTAATTTGTTTTATGAATTTTAAATTTTTTTTCATTAAAATCGGATAATAAATTTAAAGATGGCGGCCGTAACGGAAATTGCAACGATGACGTCATAATTCAAGATGGCGGTCATGGTATCCTTATTCCTAGAAATGGCTTAACTGAGGCTTGAGTTAAGGATGCTTAAGCCCGTTTTAGGAATTTTCAGCCGCTGGGATTTTTAAGGACTAAAAACGGGAATTTTTCCCTCGAAACGGGAAATTTTTCCCTCGAAATGAGAAATTTTTAATTTGTGGAATTTTTTGAGATTTTTTGGCGGAACTTTTTTCCACAGAAATGGAAATTTTGGCGATTTTTGAGGAATTTTGGGCAAATTTTGCCCAATTTTGGCGGATTTTGGCGATTTTTGAGGATCAAATTCAAGGTCAAGGTCAAAGGTCAAGGTCACAACCATCCAAGATGGCCGTCGTGACGTCAGAGATGGACGTGACGTCAGAGATGTGGATCGGCACCAAGCACCAGCGCCTGGCGCCTGTCCCAGCTCCGCCATTCGTATACTACTATACTGTATACATATATATGTATATAGTATATATATTAGTGAGGTCCATGACATGAAAAAAATAAAAGTTCAAAATATTTATCTCCACAGTGCTGCATTTGCTTCACTATGCAAAGTTAATTACCAAACCAAAATATGGATCAATTGGAGATAGTGTAGGTGTTCCTATGTATTGAAAGTTGAGAAATGAAAAGTTTGACAGAGTTGCGATTCTTGTCACTAGAGATGGGGTCGAGAAATAACTAGGAGTTCCAAAGATTCTTTGTGGTAAGTACTGGGCGGAACAAGCTGCTGCTTGCCTAAACGTTCTGGATGATTGGAGCCTGAGAACAAATGTGCGTGCTCTAGTATTTGACACAGCAGCTGCCAATACAGGCTTGACGAGTGGAGCATGTGCTATTATGGAAGAGAGTTCAAACACTAGTCTTGTGTGGATTCCATGTAGGCACCATGTACTTGAAATTGTGCTCTTGTCTGTTTTCAGCACAGCTTTTGGAGTGGGGGTCCAGATGTTGCTATATTTAAGCGTTTAAAGAAACACTGGCCTCATATTGACTAGAAAAAATATTCTAAAGGCAGAAATTATCTTTTTGACTTCAATGACAAACGACAAATCTTAGGGAAGAAATGGTGGGCTGCTATACTGCCATTTCATAGGACCCATATAGGTCAAAGCAGCCTCGAACTGACTACTTAAGATATTTTGCAGTTGTAATGTATTTCTTGGAGGTACAAGCCCAGGATCAAAAGCAAAGTTCCGAGCCCCAGGTGGTTTTCACAATGCATATTGGATGGCAAAGGCTATTAATTCTCTTAAAAACTCTTTATTCAAAGATATTCAAAGATATTCAAAGAACAGTTTACCCTTACATCTAGAGAAGAGGAGGAAATGTTCGTAGCCCTCAGCAATGGTCGGCATTGGAATGAGGCACCAAACGCTGGGAAAGCTGTTATGAATGATGCCAGTATTTTAAAGCAAATCGAAGCATATCACAATCGCAATGTTAAGAAGTCTATTGTGTAGCATTTCAACGCCACCTGTTGTTCTTTTCTGAACATTCGGTTGGGCTGATTCTCTCCACCAAAATTTACATAGTTAAAAACATACAATTCTTATCAAAAGCTAAGGCCCTTAGGAAGTAGAAAGTAAATCGTTCAAACACGAGAGTCCTCTGGAGACATAATTCACTCAGCGAACAACAGAACTCTTCGACATCCTCCTTACAAACGAAAAGGCTGCTTCTTTCCTTTGCAAGAACCCTAAGTTGTGGCCTTCTGATCCCAACTTCATTTACCTCAAAGAGAAAGAAAGCCAAATTAAAGTAGTAAATATGACGTGTCAAAAGAGGTACTGCTCTGATCCAAACATTTAATATCAGTATCACAAAAAATGGACAGTTTCAGTATCTTCTCCGGTTAGTTCAACTGCACAGAAAACGGTTTCCAACATAGGCGAAGGTAAAGCTGATGACTGATGATGTTAGTAATGCTTAGTAAACAAGTACAAAATTCAGAAACCTGAATAATGACCACTTTAAATAATATAAAATAACTTTTCCACAATATTTCTGTATTCATTTATGTCATTAGTATAGCTACCAAACTATTGGTGTTTTAATAAAAACAAAAAATATTTTGAAATATAATTACTTTAAATTTCCCTATGTTACATCATAGGGACCCCTAAAATATAAACCAATTCAATTGAATTTTTTCCCTCAGTTCTGTAATACAATATGGAATATGGGCAGGCTTGTGGAAAATATAATTTCCATTTTTTATTACCCTAATATATATATATATACGCCTTTATATTATATAGCATAAACGTTTGTGTTGCTATCGAACTGCTAACCCGTTGACTTCAACTTCATAACAGACACCCACTCAATAGACTAATATCTCCATGGATACGACTCACGCGCCACTATTATTATTCGGACTATAAAAAAGAGAAACTGGTAATTATCCTATACAACTCGCGCGCCACCTATTGTACGTTATCTCACCTAGACAGCAATATTCCTCGTGTTTAAAAGGTCAATTGTTTTATCGCAATCGGATGAATGGTTTAGAAACGCATACGGGACAAACAAACATACATTAATTTATATATATATACACACACACATACATACACACACACCAGAAATATACGTCTACGAGTTTTCAATTTGGTTTAAAAGCACTATTTACACTGTTTACACTGTTTATTTTTATAGCTTTGGAAAGTTCTGTCAAAAACCCTTTTTAAAAAACGCAACCACTCTGCCACAAACTATATTGGAGAGGAAAGTAAATTTCAAGCACCTGAACACGATTTTTACGTTCTAGGAGAGTTTTCTAAGGAAAATATCAGAATAACTTTAAAATAAATATTTTTGGTTGCTAAAGCCCACCCCACACGATGCCCATTTTCTGCTATAACTTCTGTTATACCCATGGGTATAAAAATTTTCATAAAAATTTGTATAGCAGAACCGCAGAAAGATTTCTTAACTCCATACACACGATACCTAGAATGCTAACAGAAAACCAGCCAACGCAGTTGCCGACCAAAGCAAACATATCAGGGGAGGATAAACCTGTCGTAGTCAACTTATCAAAATTCTGAAGAAAAAAAAATGAAAGTTACACCTGTTTGTGTTAAAAATTATGTAACTTGCGGAAATATTATTTGATATTTTATCTTATATTTTTCATTTGCAAATAAATAACAAAATTGGTTTAGTATTTAAAAACAAATTAAGAGCAATTTTGGAATTACAAATATATTTTTAAGTTGTAGGTTAATTTCAAAATCTAAAAATATATAAATTTAAATGATACAAGGACATTGGGTTTACTAAATGTAGTTTATGTACGGTTTAAATTCTAATATTAATTTAATTATACAGTTAATCAAGCTAATTTCATTGTAATAGTAAAAAAATGCTACCGATTCATATATGTTATATATAAGATTTATTGATTACTTATATATTTAACTACATAATTAGAGGAATTGTAACTAATATTTTTTGTAACCCAGTGAGACAAATAAACACGCACATACCGCGTAATAAATTTAAATCTTAGGTGAAGAAAAACATTTTGCATGTTTTTTTTACCCTCACAGGTGTGTCGCTATGAAGTATCAGTTTATTCATTATTAATTTATGGACACTCGTTTCTTAATAAACGTTGGCGTTTTAATTATAAAATTAACTTTTGGTTTAAATTACTTGTGAACATGTGATTTTACTTTACTTTTTTAAAAGTAAAAATAAATCTAGGTACGTAGTACTATGAATAAAATCAATGGACTGAGACACCTAAATGTAGTTAATAATATTATATCATAAATTAATTCTAATAATTTATATTTGCAGAAAGCACAGTATGTACAATTTAATTATTTGTTATTTAAAAAAAACTAAAAAAAAAAATTGGACTGATGAGGATTCGAACCACATTCAAAATTACCCTTCTACCGCTGCCATCGTGCCCTTCGCCACTACGCTACCGCAACTTCTACGAATGTGATAGGAGATAATGGGAATATATGTAACGTATTTTCATAAAGTATTTTAAAATTTCCGATTACTTCTTTCTGTGGCAATTTCAGCTTAACAAATATATTCCATAGTAGTTTTACTATTATAAAGTTTCATTTGGCATACCATTACATTTGTTACGTCCCTTAATGTTGACAATACAGACTATATACGGGGTTATATTGCAACACGTGGGTCCGCCATCTTGACGGCTCCAGCTCGTGGGTATAGCAGAAAAATAGAACACGTTCTATTACGGTTTTGGCTAAGACTTCGGTTATGAAAACTTTTATACCCAGAGCCAGACCCCTTGGAAGGGTGCTGAAATGTTACCCACACGGGAGCAGGCGCGCTAGCATAAAAATTACATGAAAACTGCTAAGGAAATGGGTGTCGTGTGGGGCAGGCTTTAGAAAACCACCGCCAGTTTTACATATAAAAATATTGCAAGGGTGAGGTTTACAAGTGGGTATCGCACAATCAACTCTTAAGGTTCCTATCTAGACGCGTGAGAACTCGGTATCTGTCCCGATGACCTTGAACGGAGCGCCCTGGAGGCGGAGTTTGTAGCTGGGGGCGTCACAGTTCTTGGCTCGCGGCGTATCTACAGTAGGAAGGGAGGGGATGATGGCGCGTTACCCCCCCTCCCCCGCAGACAGTCGGCTGCAGGCGCCGTGGAGGAAGGAAGGATGGAATCCACCACCAGTTCCGTGAATGTACCTGTGTTTGGCTTTCGTCCCAGCACAGTCGTATCGTATGACATTTGTACGCAGAGTTCTGAAACATTGCTTCCCGCTCGCACAATTTCTGTCGCAAAAAATAAACTGCAATATAAATATAAACTGAATACTTCATGCTAATAACGTATACATAAATTGACCGTAATTGTAATCTAACTCTACTCTGTAAAGCTATAAATTCCTGACATTACAGGTATTTTTTTGTTATGGTTACTGGAAATTAAATATTATTAGAAAATATACGTAGGTCCTTGCAAAAGACGTGCAAAAGACACACTTCCAAAACTTTTTTTTTTGCCTGTTCCATCTGCTTTACCTTTATTTATTCATGTTAAGAACAGGTGTTGCTCACAGTATCACCAGAGCAGCCGGAATGTCGTTGTGTACCCTGAATCCGGCATTATGCGGCAAAACGAAAAAAATTCACCTGCGTTATTAGTAACTTGCTGGTCTTTTTACTCTGGAATAGTGATAAATATTTTAATGGAAATAAGATAACACGTAAATTATTTATTTTGAATTTTTGTTGCCTAATTTCTAAAGATAAATTTTATATATATACTTTTATATATGTACATAAATTTTCCAAAATTTATCAGTTGTAAACGAAAGGCTGAGAAGCAGTAAGCTGTGGACCGATTTAACAACCACTACATTATATATATTATATATATTTATACTCACAATAATATACAATACATACTTTCACATGAGAACAACACTAAACCAAATGGTTAATTTGTATGACATCTCAAAATACATAGGCTACACTTGTGGTAAATTCGTCGACAGGAATGATACAGACAACTGTAAGACAATCCGCAATTTTGTATATACAATCTCATAGAAGACATATTTTTACATGAGGGCAATTTCACGCAAGTGGTTAGATTCCATGGCATCATAAAATACATACGCCTGCTGTAATAATTTGTTGACAGGTAACGAGTGATATAAACAAATTTAAAACATTCAGCTAGGTTATGTACAAAATCTTACATAGCATATAATTTCACATGATAAAACTGTTAAACCAAGTATTTTAGATTCTATAGGTAGTATCTCAAAATACAAACACTTGCTGTTATTATTTCGTCGTTGATTTTACGATAAAAAATTACACAAATATATTTAAATTTAGTCATAATACTTATTTGTACAACTACAGTATTTAACAAAAAATTGTTTTAACAAAAATAAGACATTTGCGACGTAAAGCACCCCAACACGCATGTTCCTCCGTCTTAGAAGTTTATATAAAAATAGATGATTGCTCTATAACAAAGCATAACTTACACTGTTGTCAAACCATATCGTCCACAAGCACTGCCGAACATTTCCCTGAATGCATGTTATATTGCAATGCATTATTTAGTTCCGTAATTTTGTCGTAAGTCTTTGTTAATTAGGAGATAGGAATCGTTATTGCAACAAAAAAAAATTCTGCATTTACTTTCCGTGCAGTACCTCAGTCCTGCTCAAGTTCAGAGCTGTCAAGCCTGTATCCCAAATGAACCTAACATCAGTCTGTTGACTGTATAGCTAAGTTAATGATTCAATTCAATATGAGCCAGTTGTAGGGAACTTGAAGGCGTGTTCTTGGATGATTTTAACATCCTATCTTGTTTATTTTGAAGTAAAGCATCAGTTATGTAAATGGGGTCTCGTTTTTCCATGCTACGCGTGTGTCTCGGATCCACCAATTCAGGCAACATGCAGTGTTTATAAAATGTGACAAGTTTATTTTTCATTTTGTTTTCCCAGAATGTGTCATCTTTTTCGATCTTCGTGATTGTTATTTCCTTTTCGGTAGATGTCCAGACAGCAAATAAACAAACATCTCTCTGTGTGACATGTAGCTGACCTTGTATTTAATAAAAATATTTTTGTTTGTTATTTAAAACGACAGAATTCATTTTATCATCCGAAAACATCAGGTACTTCAGTTTTCCTTCTTTCATGGTTTCTCTTAGATCCTTTCCATATGCAGATTCAGGGCACTTTGTTTCCACTATTGTATTACTTCCAATGAGGCCATCAGGTGTAGCACCGATGAAGGGGTATTGTTTATCTATAAAAAGTCCCGTTTAATCTGAGACTACATAGTTTTACAACGTGCACACTCATTTCTTTTTAATGTCAGAATATAGCATATTTGTTATAAGAACTGGAATTCTATTGTAGGTTATGAGCATGTTATAGATAGCATCAATATTATGAAATACTTTATTTTGAATTATGTCCTGAAGTTTTTGACGAGGTACAAATTGCGCGTTTTAATAGATTTCTGGCATACTAAAAAACTTTCAGGTTTTTGGTTACATCAGATTTCGGTAGAGGTTTTAGATGTACTAACGGCCCTGAGTAACAGAGGAGGTATACTGCAAGTATTTACGAGTGATAATTCCAGTTCTTTAAAAAATAAAATAGCTGTCCAAAAACATTGAATTTTTTTAGTGACTGAAATTAATTGCAGAAGGTTATAGCAAACCACATTCTAACTCAAATTATGTAGAAAGACTGTATGCACAGTAGCTTATATTTTTGCAACTTCAGTTTTTATTTGGTTTGAGAAATACTTAATAATGTGTTTTAAAACAAAAAAGAAAAAAGGCTGGCAATTATATGTAATATGCCAAGTCCACCAGGCTATGGTGGGATTCTACCCCGCCACCACATGGGGGATAATCATTGAGACAAAATCTTACAAAAACTAATGCCAATCCAAAACAGAACTAACATGAGACGTACCTAATATTTTCATCCTAAAATATCACGAGAAACATTTTCATAAGGCCTTGTTATAAAAGATTTATAAGCCTACGTATCAAGTTATTTTATTGTTGCTGATAATAAATACCTCCATCGCCACGAGCACTGTTCCATTTACTGCTCCTATGCCGACACCATCAAGCATTTCATCTTCTACACCATCGACCATTTCGTCTTCCATAATTACATCATCAGCAACCCGCCTGCTCCAGTAGGAAATACCGTTTTCACTCTCTGACTGAATTACTGACTGAAGTAACGTGTACGATTTTGGAATTTTCCTGTAAATGTTACACATTCCCGTACTAAATTTGCAAACCTACCCATAACGAAAGATCAGCGGATATAAACACAAATTAAAATATATATATGACATGTTTTCAATGTTATTTACAAATACTTATTTTAAAAATAAGTTGCAAAGTTAAGAATGTTTTATCACTCTGCCACAGTGAAGCACTGTAGGTTAAACTAGCTTCTATTTACAGTTACGTGCAATAACGTAATGTTGAAAACAATTAATCACACCTAGCAGACTATGGGAGTTAGGGCAATAATATTTTTATTTTATATTTAAAACCTATTCAAATAATATATCAAGGGCAGAAATTTACCATGATAATAATTGTTAGGCAATTTTTCTAATAAATTGTTCCCCGAATATTTTAATACTACTAATATTCAATGCATTATCCACTCTATTAACAAGCAGTGTTTTTAATTTTTTTCAAAGGTTCATTTTCAAATAGTTCAATTTAGTCTGAACTAAAAACTCAAGAGAAGTAACCATGGAATTGTCCAATCACGTCAGTTATTTAGAACTCGTTGAGAGCAAATTTCTTTCAAGAAGCAAGTGGTAACAAGCAAAAATACTGTACTTATTGGTGGTAATGTTTTTTCGAACATGTTACTGTATTTTTTTCACAAGTCAAAATAGCTGGATTGAGAAAGAAACATGGAACCAAAAACTACGGTAATAACTTACGAAACAAAGTAGTAAAAATTAATTAAAAATATAGAAACACATGGTATGCATTCGTATATCATCCAAACGCGCAAGTTACTAAAAATTAATCTTTTGAATAAGACTCAATTTTTCTTACAACATGACATTAAAAACATTGTAGTGCAAAAAAAAATATGGTGGTAAGTACTGGTAGCGATTTGCAGTACGCAGAAGTGGGGACGTTAGGAAAAAATCTTTCATGGCTGAATAAAATAAACTATTATTATTTACACTTCTCCGGTGCTCAAGCCGTGACATGAGTTCTCTATGTCGCACGTTTCATGTACTGAACATTGAGGTGTATCAATCACTGTACCGACTTCAGAGTGCGAAACATGAGTTGCGCTGTGCACTGTACTACTGGCTTGCGGTAGAATGTCTTGCGAATTTTCCTGAAGTCTGTTGTATTTTCTGAAAACACGAAAAATTATTATTACTAACCCACTTTGAAGAGGAGCAAAATAAAAAAAAGGGTGGTTGATAAAATATTTAGTTCCCCATTTGAGTCCATGCAAAAAAAATGCGACATACCTTTGTTTCTGATATTCAATCAAGGCTGTTCCTTTTCTCTTCTTCCTTCTTGCACTCATAAACAATTTGCCCGATTTTGCTTTTATTTTGTCTACATGCGCTTCCATCTTTATATATGAAGCTGATGACTAAAGTCCCGGAAATTTCGCGGATTCCTCTGGCCTCAGGATAGAATTCAAAGTTATAGGTGTGCTCGACCCATGTTTACATTCCCATTGGTTGATTTCTTAGCGAGAACATTTTTATCCTTGTTATTTGGCACTACCTGATTCGTTTACTTCTCTCCTAGCTGGACATCGTTGGCTCACGGTCGTAGAGGGGCGTGTCCAGATAACTGCGGTCCAATCATGAACACAGTGCGACAGTGTGGAGGTTTGCATTCAAGCTTGCGACTAAATGAAGGCGCGAAAATTCCGTGGCTCTACTGATGACTAATAACCGGAGCCTTTACTTACTTCTAATAATATTTCTGCTATAGTTCTCTAACCAATTTAATATAATCACTATTAACTCGTGCGTTTATATACTTTATATTCACTTATGTTGGATGGCAATTTAGTGGAATACTAGACAAACATTACATAATTATTTAGGAGTGTTTTCCTCTACAAACATCAACATTCTCGTGTGCGGAATGGTTTGAGGTATCTCAAACATCAAAGTACAGGATACAACGCTGCTGCTGCGATTAGGGAAGAATCAGCTTACAGTTATCTCTCGCGGCAATGTTCAAGGTCAGAACCACCCCTCCAGCGCCGCCAGGCCCTGCAGACCACGCCATCCCCTCCCTTCTAGACCTCGCCTCGAGCTTGACGCGTCTCTCCCGCCAGGCAGCACGAGTCAGACACAAAGAACACCAAAATATTCGTAAACGAATATTTTAAAATTCCATGCGGTGACCCTACACTTTTATACTATCATTTTTATCATAACAATGTCGTCTTTAGTTTTATTGTTTCATATTTCACAAATTTTAGATAAGTAACTGGGAATTCGGGCATCAAATTGCTTGTTTTGAGCAATTAATTTTAGTAAATTACATCACGAAATTAGAAAATGTAAAAATATGCTTCCAGAAAGAATTCATTTTACTTGTCGGATAAAAAATTTAAGAGCTGTTGCTCTAATAGTTTTATTGGAAATTGCATAAAACAATGTACATGTTTTTGAAACCTCAAAGGCAGGTAGATAGGAACCTTAACATAAAACCTTACACAGGTATAAACTACTGCATAAGACACCGATGTTCTCACAACAGATAACCTCAATTACAAACTAGGTTCGATCATGGTTCAGTCGCATTTAAAAAATGACACCGCCGTCGTCTTCATTCGTCTCCTACACTGATTCACGGGTTTATTTCAAACGTCAACAGATACGCTAACAGCTTGTACGATCTAGCATCGTTACATCAACGTTTCAAGTAAACCACTGCTAGGTTATTTGTACACGGAAAAAAACTTCATGGCAGTTGTTTTTGTTTGTTGTCGACGGATCAGGGTTTCCTTTCAGTCACACGTTCTCGCGCACAGACTCGACGAAACACTCCATATTAGGGCGCGCTCCGGAACACTCGGGTGCCGAGTCTGTGTTCGCACCCACCGAGACACAGGGCGGCAGAACCTAGCCCACAACACTCGCTTCATGAGCGCGAGGAACCCGCCTACCTGCGCACACACCCGGTCTGCAAGGCTTCACCAGCAACCACTCAAGATATCCGAGTGACGTCTGTTTACGTAAAAGATTAAACAATCTACTGAGGTCGGACTAGTAGTTTTCTTACTGGAACTTATTTTCAAACTGTAAAATTTTTCGGAGAGTGGAACGTTTTCGTAACAACGTTTCGATGCGAAAATTGCGGTGAAATTTCTTCAAAGCACTAAATGGACACATTTATCTTAATTTCTTCGTCCTGAAATGTTATGGTTACCGCTCCAATCACCTAGTTTCCCTATGCACGACGAACAGACTGTGGGCCAGCAAGGTGACACCGCGCTAGAAGTCCCAGCGAGCGTCGCTCGCAATCATCCCACCTCGCTAACATACATACACCCCATCAAAGAACCTCCTGCCCATGGTATGTTCTTGGTAGTTTTTGAAAACAGTTACTATAAACCAATTTTCTTATTTTACAGTGCATATACAAATAACACAATATAGAGAAAACTATTTTTTTTAATTACACGCGCCATATTGATTATTTAACAATGTAGGTACTACTATATTGAGGGCTAGTCCTGTAATTTATTTCTTGTATTTTATGCTTCGTCAAAATGTTTTCCACCGGATAGTTACGCACTAGGTCACTAGGTATTATCACGCTAAAGTTCTTATTTTGACCTATCGCATGGTACATGCCAAAGTAATGTCACAGAAATGAATGAACCAGCAAAGCAGCACGGTGAGACCGAGGCGACGTGCAGAGGCGCTACTTGCGGCCGGGGTAGCTCTCGGGAACCGGGTCACGGCCGCTCCAACGCGCAGTTATGATAACCCGAAATCTCCCAGGCGGCCAAGCTCCGTCACACGTGGGCGGGCTCGGCTTGACAACCTCTTGCCAAAACTTACCTGGGAAACATCGCAGCCAGTCGCTTCGCTTCGTGCTTCGCTGATCCCTCTCTCCGCAATAAGAACGTAACCGTGCAGACAAGGCGCGGAAAGTGAAGCACTAGCACTATCATTATATTAGGCACCCGCCTCAGAAAGGTAGCTTACCTCTAGATATTATCAATTTTGTTGTTGGAAAATTCAAAATGGTAAAACGGGAGTTTTTTCGATCGTGTCTAGGTATGAAAATGGCAGCACAAAATAATGAAAGAAATAGCATAGAAGCGTGAACCACATTTTTGTTGTTTTCATTTGTGTTTTATTCTATTTAATTCATTACTTTTTGTTCGACTTATCGCACTTTTTTTCAAATATTTTGTACACTTAAATATTTAGTGTCCTCAATCACTTTTTGTTGATCTTCTATACCATCTGATGTGTTAAAATAATTTTTACTCTGTCAACGCACTCATATAAAACACCATTCATTCACTCATTCATTCGTTTCATCGGTAGGCTTCAAAATAACTTACATGTTGCCGTGTGATAATTAATCCTGCTCGCTAATAATGTGGCAGTGCTCTCGTTGGGAGGGTTCTCTGGCAATCTTATTGGCTTCTTGTGGATCCCCCGAGAACACAAACAATAAATAAATAGTATACCTAGTATATTCATTGCTGGATATAAAATGCGCATTAAAAATAAATTTAAAACTTACACCCAGCTTATACAACTCCCTCCCCCCTATAATTATTGTTTAAGTTTGATTGAAACTACATTTTCTACAACGCAGGCGACATATTGTTATGCAAGTTAAATATTTAGTAGAGATAAGTTAGTTGGAATGTTTGTATTTTATTTTTAGAGCTTATTATACCATACTCAAAAACACACTATCCCCAACGAATATATCATATGTTACTAATTACACTCATGATAAATAAAACCGAAGCAAATAAGATTGCTAGAGCACTTTCAACAAGAGCACTGTTGACTACCTAGATTGACTTGATATCGAGATTAGCGAGAGTAATAATTACACTAGTGTAATGTGGCTTTGAAACGATGACCCTGTTATGAATGAATGAATGAATGAAATTTCTTGGGGGAGTAGGTAGACAACGGGACCAGACTATCGCGACAGGAACACAGGAAAGTTTACTCACGCTCGGAACAAGAGACAGGACGGCGCGGCACGCGGTGGACTCGGGCAAGAGGAGATCCCCGGCGCCACGCGCGTGGCAGCTGGACCGCAGCCTCCCGGCGACTGCTCTCTCACTTTCCCAGGCACCCACGAGCACTCTCACCTTCCTCCACGGGGAGTCTCCCACTGCCAAGGTCGCGAGGTCACGCCGCAGCACTTTCCTCCCGGCTGCTTTCGTCCCGCCTCGACGCCTGGCGCCTGCCCGGCCGATGCCTCCACGCTAGATCGTGGGCTGGTTGCGGTAATGGGGGAGCTGAATTGTTGCCCCTTGGATGGTTAGGTTAGGTAAGGTTAGGTTAGGTTAGGTTAGGTTAAGTAAGGTTAGGTTAGATTAGGTAAGGTTAGGTTAGGTTAGGTCACTTTACAAACTAACCACTGTCAGAAAAATCCTGAAGGACTGCCCATCCAAGGGGCAACAATTCAGACAACCTTTCAAAAACACCACTGTCAGAAAAATCCTGATGGACTACTCATCCAAGGGGTAACAATTCAGACAACCTTTCAAAAACACCACTGTCAGAAAAATCCTGATGGGCTGCCCATCCAAGGGGCAACAATTCAGACAACCTTTCAAAAACACTACTGTTAGAAAAATCCTGATGGACTGTCCATCCAAGGGGCAAGTTTTCAGGATTATTTGAACTCTTAAAGTAGCGTGTTTTCAGAAATTGGATGGGCTGCCCTTCCAGGCTCTGTACAAATAAACCACTGTCAGAAAAATCCTGAAAGACTGCCCTTCCAATGGGCAACAATTCAGTCGCCCCGCGGTAATGACACTGCTACTGCGTGCTGAATTGAATATATAGGCGGGGTCATCTGATTCCACACTCAATCCTCACGCGATACATTACTTTTACAACGCAGCCAGGGCGCGAACTGTGGAGCTACGAACTCGGAGGTCGTCAGCTACAACTCGCAGCATCATGGGCGCACCGCAGCCGATCACCAAGTTCCATGCAGTCAAATCAGGCTTATCTGAACATCAGTGAAATCAACCCTTTAAAAGACACTGCACGTAAACTGAGAATGAATAAAAAAAAAGAAATCTTACTATGGAATAGCGTCAGTTAAATTTCCCAGTTTATATGTATATCTTTAAACTAACGTATTGCGGGGGAGAGATAAAGGAACAGAAAATTTTCCTCTTGGTCTGGGCAGTTATTGACAGTATTTTTTTTTTTTACCTTTATATATTTTAATTTTGTATATGTGCGTTACAGAGATCACACTACGAGATTTTATGAGTCTATAAATTAGCGTGTTTTACCAATATGATTTACATTTTTAATCATTTGTAGCAGTCAGTCACTATTGAATTCATGCGTTCTATACAATACTTATGTGCAATACTTGAACAAAACAAGAATTTAAAAACTAAACAATAAAATAATTTTTATGGCCTAAATACTCTTGAAAACAAGATTGCATTTTTCGGTTTTTATTCCTACAACTTCAAGTACCCTGTCTACCCGGGCAAACATGAGGTGTGCAGAACTTCAGAAATACCATGCGATTTAAAAACTGATCAACATTTCCCAATGTGGTGTGTTTACGAAACAAAAAAAAAAAATTAGAATAAGCCGAGGGCTGTATTTCAAGAAGAGTGAAAACGGCTAAAATGTGTGTTTTCAGATAAATAATTAAGCATGAAACCCCCCGTGCATATTCTTGAAAGAACTCAAGGGACTTGTTTTACAACTTTATCTTCATTTCTCTGCCATTATGGTTGCCGCTCAAGTCAACAAGAAAAAAGCGCTGCAGTTCTGAGCCTTGCTCTTACAGGCGATACCGCGTTAGAAGCTGCAGCAAGCGTCGACCTTATCATCCCGCCTCACTAACACAGATACACCCCTGACTAGGCGGGCCTTTAACAGGTTCGCTTTACTCGAAGCATACCGACATGTCACTGGCCTCATGACAATACTACTTAGGTGCGTGGCGAGAGGATACCGAAAGTAGTTCTAAGGCAGGGCCGTGAACCTGCACTTACAGGAAAACGTTTGAAGACACGCCCATGGGCGAAACAATTATAACACCAAGCGGAGAACCGTGGAGAGGGAAAACATGAAGCAGAATGCTACGTCACTGAGGGAATTACCAACAGAAAAAACACCCGAGAGGTTTACCTTGGTCGCCCGAAACAAAGAATGAAATCTCCACTCGCAATACGTCTATATTTTCATCGCCATCTTGAAACATCTATTAATTATATACTTGTTGGTGCCTTGAGAATCATTGCTCGTAAAAAAAATAAGGGATTAAAGGATCATGTGTGAATTTTAACGTAAACAAGTTACGAGTATGTAGGCTACACTTGCCACATACCCCTTAGATACTCCCGCCATCTCGTCACTTTTCGACACACTACAGCAAAATCAATTGTCATGCATGAATGCATCACGAAACACTTTTCACACACGGAAAACCACATGCTCGCAAACATTCTATATACCTACACACACAACAAAAAGCATGAACATCGAACACACAATATCTTAGCGCTAAGCGATCAATGAAAGTGTATTCAAACAAGGGCCATTTATAAAGTCTTAAGGTTTTTTTTAAACCTTTATGCCTTAGTTAGTATTTCCTGCCAGTAGTATATAATAGGGGCGCCGAGCGCACGGCTTCTGGCTGTGGAGCCGAGAGCCGGTCCGCCATATTGGATTGTGACGTCACGGCGGCCATCTTGGTGGAGTGTAACGGGACATAGCGTAACGGGACAAGTTTGACCTTGACCTTTGACCCTCAAAATTCGCCAAAATTGGGCAAAATTTGCCCAAAATTCCTCAAAATTCGCCAAAATTTCCATTTCTGTGGAAAAAAGTTCCGCCAAAAATTCTCAAATAATTCCACAATTCAAAAATTCGGATTTCGAAAATCCTCAAAAGTCGTTTTGTCCTAGAAAGAACTCAAATTCCTAAAAGAGGCTTAAGCATCCTTGTCTACAGCCTCCGATAAGCCTCTGACGTCATCTAGGATTATGACCGCCATCTTGGATGGTTGTGACCTTGACCTTTGACCTTGACCTCGGCGGCCATTTTGGATCCGCCATCTTGGATCCGCCATCTTGGATGACGTAATTGTGTGTTCTCGAAAATTCCGGCATTGTGTTTTCCGCCATATTGGACGATGACGTCACCGTTGCAATTTACGTTACGGCCGCCATCTTTAACTTTTTTATTTATTATCCGAATTTAATGAAATTTTTTTTAAATTATAAAAAAATTTAAATAATAAAATTTTAATAAAAAAATTAAAAAATCATACATTAACGACACGGAGCTCGGAGTCCTCGGTTCGAACCCGTCGAATACAAAAAAAATTAAAAATGGCGACCGATCCTTCCCCCTAGGTGGGTGCTAGCAGACTGACTCCCACCACTTTTCTTAAAGCATATATATCGTCACCTAGTATGACGTCATGTCCGCCATCTTGTCTTCGTTGCTGGAGACCACCATCTTGTTTTCGTCGGCGAGAGTGCGCTGACGCCATGTTAGTTTAGTTCTTATCCGCTAGAGTGCAGTAATCATTTAGTACTGTGACACCCACCATCTTGAAATTTGGCCGCCATCTTGAAAATCCGTAATTATTTAGCTAGAAATTCGGGAAAAGTTCCAAAATTCATTAAATAAATCACTCATTAACTTACATATTGATTCGATCGATTCCTGTCCTCGGTACGATACCCGATCGATGCAATAATGTTTAATTTTATGTAAAAAATAATAATTTCAATAAACCATGTTCAACATTCGTAAAGAGACTTTAAATCATCTACTACCATCATCCTATCAGACAACAAGACCACCATATTGGAAATTCGTAATTGTAATGCTAGAGATTCGGGAAAAAGTTCAAAATTCATTAAATAAATTTGTAATCCATATAATTATTGATTGGATCGACTTAGGTCCTTGGTTCAATCCCTGGCCGATACAAAACAACTTTAATTTAAAAAAATACTAAAAAAGTGTTAGGTTTGAGAAAATTAAAACACCACAAGTTCTTTTAAAAAAATTTTATTACATAAATTCAATACACTACTACAAGTACAAAAAAAAACACTGACAAATTACTAAAGCCTTTTGGATTCCTCGATTCAAACAGTCTTCTTATTGTACGGACTAAGCCTTTTACATGACTTTAAATGTCTATCCGATCCGGTCATCACCGCAGCCAGAGACGGACTGAAGTTCATATCACTTATATAGTCTCATTAGCCGGTACAACACATGAGTCAAATCAATAACCATGTTCATTATACGTCTCGGAGCATTTTTTATAATGACGATGTAAGCTATCGAGACGTGAAATTAGTTTATTGCACTTATTGCACTGAAATTGTATTCTTTGAACATTATAAGAACAACCGCTTCTTTCATGTCTGCGAGCATTTGAGGTGATATTAAATGATACACCACAGTATTTGCACTGATGCGAAGTACGCTCTTCATTAATTGAAGTATTCAATGCTGATGAAACTTCAGCTAATGGTGGAACAGCACATATCGAAGTCTCCTCCAGTGTTGTCAGAGGCGTTGCCAACGGGATCTGCTCCAACATCGTCGGCGCCGACGTCATGGTTCCCGTAGTCGATGGTACATCCTCCATCGAGTACGACGTTAAAGTCGGCAAAGATGCCATCGAAGTCTCAAGAACAAGCAATTACACGTCTTATGCACCAGAAGAAACAAACTAGGTGATCCGTACACCGTCGACGTCAGTAACAAAACTGAGCGTCCTGCTGTCTAGGACTCGCTTATATACATGCACCGTATGGAATAATACGCTAGTCAAACCAAGAACATTTTACTAAAATACTAGAGTCAAAACAACATTAAAAAAATAGAAGCACCATCAAAAAAAAAGGAAGCACACTTGGAAGCACCTTCAAAAAAGGAAAAAAAAATTGGAAGCACCATCAAAAAAAGGAAGCACACTTGGAAGCACCTTCAAAAAAGGAAAAAAAAAATTGGAAGCACCGACTACGAAAAGGCAGCACATTTGGAAGCACCGACTACTTAAAGGCAGCACATTTGGCAGCACCGACAACGAAAAGGCAGCACATTTGGAAGCACCGCCTACGAAAAGGCAGCACATTTGGAAGCACCGACAACGAAAAGGCAGCACATTTGGAAGCACCGACAACGAAACTGCAGCACATTTGGAAGCACCGACTACGAAAAGGCAGCACATTTGGAAGCACCGACAACGAAAAGGCAGCACATTTGGCAGCACCGACAACGAAATGGCAGCACATTTGGAAGCACCGACAACGAAAAGGCAGCACATTTGGAAGCACCGACAACGCAAAGGCAGCACATTTGGAAGCACCGACAACGAAAAGGCAGCACATTTGGAAGCACCGACTACGAAAAGGCAGCACATTTGGAAGCACCGCCTACGAAAAGGCAGCACATTTGGAAGCACCGACAACGAAAAGGCAGCACATTTGGAAGCACCGACTACGAAAAGGCAGCACATTTGGAAGCACCGACTACTTAAAGGCAGCACATTTGGAAGCACCGACAACGAAAAGGCAGCACATTTGGAAGCACCGACAACGAAAAGGCAGCACATTTGGAAGCACCATCATCGAAAAGGCAGCACATTTGGAAGCACCGACTACGAAAAGGCAGCACATTTGGAAGCACCGACTACGAAAAGGCAGCACATTTGGAAGCACCGACTACGAAAAGACAGCACATTTGGAAGCACCGACAACGAAAAGGCAGCACATTTGGAAGCACCGACAACGAAAAGGCAGCACATTTGGAAGCACCATCATCAGTAGGTGTATTTGGTTCATATGAGGACAGGGGAGGGGGGAGGGGGATTCGGGGATTCGAGGCGGCCATCTTGGATGACGTCACTTCCAGCGGCCATCTTGGATGACGTCACTTCCGGCGGCCATCTTGGATTACTTCACTTCCGGCGGCCATCTTAGATTGCGTCACTTCCGGCGGCCATCTTAGATTGCGTCCCTTCCTGCGACCATCTTGGATTACGTCACTTCCGGCGACCATCTTGGATTACATCAAGTCCGGTGGCCATTTTGTTTTCTACAACATTCCTCTATTTTGAGTTTCGTCCGCCATCTTGAAAATCTTTATTTATTATCCGATTTTAATGAAAACAAATTTAAATTTTAAAAAATTAAATAATCAAAATTTTAAAATAAAATTAAAAAAATATTATTTAATAAAATTTTAATTATAAACCTACGTATCGAACACCCCACTCCTCTAAATTACAAGTACATCATCTAGCACCCCCACCCCTCTGTTACAATGGCATCGTCATCGAACACCCCACTCATTCATGTTACAATTTTTCGTTACATCCACCATCTTGGAAAATCATAATTATTAACTTAGAAAATCAGGGAAAAAAATATATACCATCGTTGTCTGCTGGAGGGACCATCTTATTTAGTGGAGACTGCCATCTTGATTTCATCTGATGGATGTCGTCATCGGCTGTAGGTTTATAAAGTATGTTAGTGTATGTAAGGTCGAGTTACAATTCTCTACCAACATTGTTATGAACCTTATAGACCAAAATCCACAGAATCCAAAAAATCCACAAAATCCACAGTCATTTTGTTGTTGTAACCAACAGTTTTTTTCTTAAAGTCTTATCACTTATAGGTTTTAACTAAAATATATGTTATCAATACTTTCGTTGTGGATGCGTTAGTTAAAGTAATGATAATTTAAAAAAACATTTATTACTCCATCTTAGCTGGCCAAAAAATTTTCAGAGTCCTAACTCACAAGTAATAATCTCTTCTCATGTTTGCGTACACGTGTTTTAAAGCTGCATGGAAGCAGATATTTTTAATGTCTGCGTTCAATTTCACTTTTATAAACAAGTTCATGTTTGCGTACATGTGTTTAAAAGCTGCATGGAAGCAGATATTTTTAATGTCTGCGTTCAATTTCACTTTTATAAACAAGTTCATGTTTGCGTACTCGTGTTTTAAAGCTGCACGGAAGCAGATATTTGTAATGTCTGCGTTCAATTTCACTTTTATAAACAAGTTCATGTTTGCGTACTCGTGTTTTAAAAGCTGCATGGAAGCAGATATTTTAATGTTTGTGTATAATTACATTTCACCATTCTGTAAGACATTTATAAGTATCAGTACCTCGTGGGATATAGGTTCTATATTAAAAATAATAAACAATATTTAGGTAAAATTGTATTTATTAAATTAAGAACATATTTTACACAACAAAAATGGAGCAAAAACAAAAACTACACATAAAAAAACTGAAACTTTACAACAAAAATGGAAACTATAAATCAAAAACATAAACTGTACAGCAAAAACAGAAAAACTATACAACAAATGGAAACAACTACCAAACTGCCAAACTATTTAAATCAAAAACTATTTACAGAAAAAAAATTATTCGCCGCCTCCAACATATCCGTGGGGTACTGTGTGGATACCATCTTCGCAGATCAGCCGTTTGTCGTCCTCCCACGTTATGGCCAGCTTATTGCTGTACTCAGTATAGAGTATGTGCTGATGGGAGCGAATTGCTCTAACGCCTGCCCTCATTGTGCGGTGGTCTTGCAGGGCTTCCAGGTAGTCATCGAATGTTATGTGGTTTTTGACCACACATCGCTGGATGCCCTTGGCCTTTTTCTCGCTCTTACCACCACACCTGTAGGCGTAGAGTTTGGCCCGTAGGCTTACAAACTCCTCCATCACTTCTCCCCCACATTCATCTTTGAATTTACCGACAACTTTCTTGTTGATGGGGGAGAAGCATGGGTGGTCGGAAGGGTAGCAGCTGGTGTCGAATTTAGCCATCAGTGTAGGGTCGGCTTTGAGGTCTGAGTAAAAGTCTGTTGTCTGGATCTCATACACAAAACTGTCTGTATCCATATACATCAGGTGAATATTGTCATGGTAACGGGGTTTCATGGTATTGTAGTGGAAGTCGTACATGAGAGTCTTTGAAAGATCTAGTACGGCCAGTCCGGCATAGATCGGCTTGTCGAAAATGATGGTCTCGTGATTAAGGTGGACTAGAGACAAATTCGGTTCGTACATTGTACGGTCCTTGAAGGACGGACGACACACCAACTTCTTGAACCTCTTCTCAGAGCACACCAACTCCATTTTGAGCCTCCGCCTTTTATTTTCCATCAGTTTACCAAATGTCGAGTTCACAGCGAGCTTAAAGAACTCCTTCTCGAACTCGTTGGCTGCTGCTTTCCGCTTGTTGGTATTCAGCCGAATATAGGGCTCCAACCATGCCGACTGCTCAAACTGCAGGACTCGATGTATCTTAGTCACTCTCAGCCCATGAGATACCGCTTGCTGGAGGTTTTTGTAGTGGACAATGTAGTGCTCTTTATTTTCAAGTGTTGTCATCAACTTTGATTGATTTGAGCCGGGCGGACACTGATTTATGGGGAGAAATGGCAGGTCTTTATGACTTTCATGGACCTCGGGAGGGTACTCCACATCACACTCAATAATGTAGCCTGTAGGAGAATCATCTGGGACAGACACGACATCAATTGATGTGTCTGCCCATTGGAAATGCCGAATTGGAAGCGGCAGAGACATCGCCCACCCGTACAAATTATTTGCATCAATGTACTCCAGGAATGTGGATGGCTTGGATGCATCATATGTCTCAGGTATGTAGGAGTTATTGGCTACGCAATGACGTTTAATGCTTTGCGCTACTCCCCCCCTAATACCAGCCTCCACAAACATGTACATATCATAATCGGTAAGAAGCTCTAGCTGTACGCCTGTGGTTCGAAGCATCGCATCGAAAGCGAACCCTGGACAAGAAACATAGTGAGACGGATCTAGGCTGTATGTCTCCAAACATATGGAACGGAAATTCTCGAATACATCCGCCAAAATCAGGACATCTGTCTTTAGATACAAGTCAGCGTACTCCCCCAAAGTAGCACACTGAAACTTGTCCCAGACTTTCACTGCATGAGCGTACTCCATCTCTGAAATCATGGAATCAGTCAGACTATTGTAGAAATCATCGATGGATGGAAGACGAGTATCATCTAGTCGAGCAAAAGAATCCACAAAATCATACGGGAAGACACCCTTGCGGGTAACCAACTCCAACTCATCAGGCGCGAAAAACTCAGTAGTACTTATAAACTTGTCTGCAGGCAAGAACTCAGCGAGCGAAGCAAGACCCCGACTCATAAAACGGAACGTATCGACAAACTGAATGCTGAACTTATCATGTAACTTCTTGGAAAAAGTTATCAGCTTCTCCTCTGAATTCGGAATGATGAAGATGTCTTTACTATCATACCCCAACTTCCTGATAATGAAGTTCTGATCGTATGCCAGGTTGTGGAAGAACACAATCAACTTTTTCGGTCTGCGCCTGAGAAGGTTGCAGTCATTACATGCAGGCCCAATAAATTCGCCGGTGAAGTGATTGTGGTCACGAACTTTCTTTACAGTTCCTCCGAACTTTCCTCCACAGTAGCAACAACACCTTGCTTGCAGAAAAGCAGTGTTTTGTGCATGTGTGAGCGGAGTCATAGGAACAGACGTAGAAAATATTTTCTGTACGTCATGTCCAATCTCCACAATGCGGGATATGAACTTATCCTCTGCGTCACAACCGCGATACAATTCAGGCTCTGATGGAAGTGCTGAAGTGAGGTGTGCAGGAATGATGGTATTATCAGCTTTCACGTAAATACAGTAGCTGTATGCTTTATGCTTTTGGTACTGCAGCGTGTATGACTCATCAGTATTCGGGTGACATGTATGGATTTTCTCTAGAATAGCTTCAAAGTCGCAATATACCACGATGGGCATCTTATCACTGTGATGGAAGTTTTTGAACTTCAGAACAGGTGGCTGGCCGTTTTGATCGGGCGATGGCATCTCCATCCTAACAGCAGCATGCTGTTTGCAGAGCTCACGGTGTTTTTCCAAACACTGAAGACCAGTGAGCCCGCTAACCCTACCCCGATCATCGTAATGCTTGAAGCATCTTTTACAAACATGAATAGCATCATGATGTGTAGTGATTTGGGACCGAACCAGAGCAGAAAAATTAGTGATGTAGGTGAAATGGGATGAATCGTCATTGACCAAGAGCAGAAGATCGAAATGATGTTCTTTTTCTTCAGGAGCGACTCGTGCAGGAACAACATTCAGATTCTCGTCGATACTGTAGATGTTGATGGAGACTCCGGGGTTCTGTTTTTCAAACAGTGGTATTTGCTTGATTGGAGTAGGGAAGTCAGTGTTGTTGAAGTTGAACTTCCCCTCCAAGTCATGGTAGCGCTGGTTGACACGTTCAGGATGCTCACCTTCCACGTACTTCACAAGAATCGACCACTTAAAGCACATGTGGTCTTCGAGGTTTTGCGGATTTATCACTGCGTATTTGTCTTTGATGGAAGTAGGTAATTCGATGTAGGAGCTGGCACGGAGTGGATCGAGCTTGTTGATTCTCAACTGTAGTCGCTTAACGGCCGACAAAGTCCATCCGGACCCCTTACCCATGTAGTCTTCCTCCTCCTTGCAGATCTTAGAGATGGACTCGGTAACTGCCTCCTCCACCTCATGAACTGCGTAGAGGGGGACATTCATGGTTTTGAAGGCCCTCTTGTCTTCACAGGCATCTACGGGTTTTTTGTAGGCGCACTCGAGCACGATATTGAATTTGAGAGGTCCGTTCTCTTCAATCTCCTCCACAAGTTGGTTGATTATTTTGTTCTTGATGGAGTCCAGGTACGTACAAATATCCTTGGCAAACTTGACGTATTTTCTGCCACGTACGTCTTCAAGTTACCCTTGAAACCCACTTCGGCGGTGATGAAGCCGTGGGTATTGGCCAAACCAGTCCCGGTCACCACCTTTGTTCGGCTGGTCGAAGGCTTGGGCGTAACTGCAGGCTTAACTGCTACCATCCTCTGCTTCTTTGTTGGAGGCGGAGCAGGCCCCTTGCATACCTTGATGTGGGCTTTTAACTTATCAGCCCTGGCGAACTCCTTAGCACAGTTGTCGCAGGTATGTGATATGCGGTTTGGGTTAAGACCGCAAGCCGACTTCTCATGGCGTCTTGCAAAATCAGCACGGGCGAAGGCCTTGTAGCAGAAGCTACACCGCATGCCTGATGTCGTAGCGACAGCTCCAGCACATGATGCAAGGTGCTGCTGCATCTTATCGCTGCGTGCGACCATCTTTCCACATAGGTGGCACTGTTGGTGGTCACGATGCTGGTTCTCAGCACACTGACGCTCGTGCCGGTAGCGGTTGTGGCCTGCCGTGAATGTAGCAGAGCAGAAACGGCATTTCTGAACGGTAGACGCCATCATCACGACACTCGGTAGACTGGTCTCAACGTACGGAACACACAACGGTAGCTCGACGCACGGAGAACTATAACAAAAGAATTAAGAATACAATGTAGCTAGATGTTAACACGAAAAAGTTGCAAACATAACCTCAAAACTCTATCCCTCAAGCTTATTAACCTAAACTGATAGCAATGTAACTAAATAAAAAAGTTACAAACATAACCTTAAAGCTCTAGCACTCAAGCTTACTAACCTAAACTACTAGTAATGTTACTAAATAAAAAAAGTTGCAAACATAACCTCAAAGCTATTCCTTCATGTACAATCCTAAAAATGGTAGAATATTTAAAGTACCTACTCATAAAAGTTAAAGCTGAAAAAGTATTCAATGTTAACTCAAAATGATTGATTACATAACCTCAAAACTACACTAATGCACAACTCAAAAATGCTAGAATATTTAAAGTACTGTTAAAAGTTTAAGCTAAACAATTCCTGGTTACCCATACATAAGTGTACAGAGAAAAAACTAGCTATCAGATAACCTACGAAAAAGCTGAGAAACATAAAAATATTAACGAAACATGTAGCATACCTCAGAAAACGATGAAGTGGAGCTGCAGAAGATGATGTATCGGTGGCGGTAGGAATCGTGGTAGCAGCGAAACTCACACACGAACTAGCTCACTCAAACTCCAAGAACACACTGAAGCTCCGACAGTTAATCCTGGCCTTTTATAGACTCGGACCTGCCTGTTCTTGGAAAAACATTAGGAACAGAGTATTTCTGTTGTATCCGCCAATAGGAATGTAGTACATGGAAGTACCATTGTCTTCGGAAAAACCCAGCATGACTCATGTGCATGTCGTAGCAGGTCTGTGAGTGGTGGTGGTAGAAATGTAACCTGACAGCCAAACATGGGAAACCACACTCGGGTAAAACTACGAATGACCTAGGTGATTAGAGATTAGGGCGCGAGGCACTGCCTGCATCGTGACTCATCACTCAGGAATGTCATCTCACAGTGTCCAGGGGACCCAAACAATAGACTTGACCGTGCATGTCACAACTGGTACATTAGTCCGCGACTTTGTGGCGCCATGAGGCGCTCATGAATGTCTGAGCCTGCCACCAACTGCTCGTCAAAGTGTCATCACGAAGCACTCGAGCTGCAGTCATGACGCGCATGCTACAACAGGCCCGTTAGTCACCGACTTCGTGGCGCCAATCTGACACTCGGGTAGACAGGTAGCTAAATGGTAATACTAGTAATGCAAGGAAATAAAAAAAATCGGGTATGTTTAATACATTTATTAAAAGTAAGAACACATTACAAAACTAAAACATTAACAATTTATTCTACATTTATTATGACCAACATTCGTTTATAAATTTTTAGCATTTCATTGCGAACAATCAGTTGAACATCCACAGAATGACACATTTTGCTGATGTTCCAGGAACAAACCCTTTTCACAAACATTTAAGGAGACTTACCTTAAGCTTTCTTTTCATTGGTCAAATAAAACATCTCCCTCTCTTCCCCTTTTACAATGATGCTGCTTCACCATTACGCTAAAATTCTGTAAGACCAAAAAAAAATATACTTCCCTTAAACCTTACGGTAGAAATTTCATCCTAGGATGCTGTTACTGCATCTAGAAATTAAAAATTATATTATCTCATACAGGTTTTATTTACATGTTAGGCTTAACCATCCTACCACACACACACACACACACATGCGTGCGCATGCGTGCACTGAGATGAAATACATACTTGCCCAAATAATGTACTTTTATTTACAAAGGCAACATATTAAAACACATAATATTTAAATTTTGTGTAGATTGGATGGTACCAGAAACCATACTACAAAACGAGCGGACAACACTTGATTCTTTACTATGATTGGGCTGACGGATTGCCTCTGGAATGCCCTTGTTACCTTCAACGACTCAGAATTAATACTTTTATCCATCAAAAAACAGCAACAGTTTAACTAAGCAAACATACACCCCACACCCCTCAAAAAATTGTTATTACACAAGGCATTATTTACATGGTAGGAGACCGCACATACGAAGTGCGAAGCTTCAGGTTAGAAATATTGATTAAAATAACTACTAAAGATGATAATTTGTTTATGAAAAAATTGCACATGAAATACAGACACTTGCTTATTTACACACACATACATACATACATACATACATACATACATACATACATACACCCTGCATGGCTTCAGAAGTAAGTACGATATTTTGAAAACCACTCAAGACTTACATCTGTTTATGAAAAGGAGCTAAATATTAAAAAAAATTCAAAGTTAATTTTAGAGATGAAATATCATGTGCAAGTCCTTGCATGCGAGAAGATTTTATTACGCAATTAACTTCATTTTCCCCAAACCATAGGTCTGATGTCTGGATACCACACAAATCCCACACCTAACATATGCAATACGAGATGACTGCACGCCAGTCCAAGCCCCTGCGCTTAGAGACGAATCTGCACTAGAAGCGTTAGCAAGCATTGCAATTATCTCGCTTCACTAATGCAGATTCACCTCTGACTAGGTAGACCTCCTGAAACAGTAAACATAGGACGGTGAAACACATTAAAATAATGCATTTCAAAATAATTGAATAATATAAAACACTGCATATTTCACGAAAATCACCACGCAATTGACAGCCCTTTCAGTCACAATTCTGCGAATGCTATCACAGAATGCTAGATTTAGAAAGAAAGGATCATTCATTCCTTCATTATGGAACAAAGTAATACATCACATGAAGAGAAACAAAAAAGACACACACTTCGTTCTTAGACTCGTGCCGCCTCCTTGACAGTGAGAAAAGATTGTACACATAAAATAGTATATATTTCATTTCCAGCGATGAAGCTGTACTAATATCACATTGACAAGCTTAGATGATCTAGGGAGAGATAAAGTAAATATATTAACAAAAAAAGTCGACTAAAATTCATTTACAAACAAAATACTTAACATTCCTTCGATTACATATTTTTCTCAATTTAATAAATGAGAGAACACAAACATTTGCTTAAATCACTATTTATCAATTTTAAACTCTCTTGTACATCAGGAAAAAATATATTGTATCATTCATTATTAGTTGTAATGTAAAAAATGCAAAACAGTTTCTTTGTGGGATGTGGAATTCTCACTCACGATCGAAAAAAGAGGGGCTTCGCTGTAACTCAAGGGGAGGGGGGGAAACCATCTTGAAAGTTGAAGTTTCTCATATATTTGGATGTATAGTAATCAAGTAAGTAATAACATTTGGTGGTATAATATCCGTCTGATTAAAGTTTATTTGCTAACATGAATTCACAAATTAAACGAATCTCTGAGTACATTTGCTTATCTTTTTTAAAAAAAATGCACAGATTGATTGTTTTATCATGAATAACCAGCAGCACACTAAAAAAACAAACGAAATTCTCGCCAATAATAACCAACAGCATACAAACAATAAAAAAAAACCATGTGTCAGTAATAACATGCAGCATGCGGAGAAAATCACCAAAATATTGTCAAGAATAACCATCAGTACATGTAGAATACCAATAAAGTCTTGACATGAAAAAGGCTGAAGTGCACGGAGAAAATCATCAAATTCTCGTCAGGTAAAAAAAGCAGAAGCACATGAAAAAAAACCAACAATATTATAACACAGTAATGTTGAAGCACACGTAGAAATCTATCGAAATTTCATGTGAAAAAATCAATCTGTGCATTTTTTTTAAAAAAGATAAGCAAATGTACTCAGAGATTCGTTTAATTTGTGAATTCATGTTAGCAAATAAACTTTAATCAGACGGATATTATACCACCAAATGTTATTACTTACTTGATTACTATACATCCAAATATATGAGAAACTTCAACTTTCAAGATGGTTTCCCCCCCTCCCCTTGAGTTACAGCGAAGCCCCTCTTTTTTCGATCGTGAGTGAGAATTCCACATCCCACAAAGAAACTGTTTTGCATTTTTTACATTACAACTAATAATGAATGATACAATATATTTTTTCCTGATGTACAAGAGAGTTTAAAATTGATAAATAGTGATTTAAGCAAATGTTTGTGTTCTCTCATTTATTAAATTGAGAAAAATATGTAATCGAAGGAATGTTAAGTATTTTGTTTGTAAATGAATTTTAGTCGACTTTTTTTGTTAATATATTTACTTTATCTCTCCCTAGATCATCTAAGCTTGTCAATGTGATATTAGTACAGCTTCATCGCTGGAAATGAAATATATACTATTTTATGTGTACAATCTTTTCTCACTGTCAAGGAGGCGGCACGAGTCTAAGAACGAAGTGTGTGTCTTTTTTGTTTCTCTTCATGTGATGTATTACTTTGTTCCATAATGAAGGAATGAATGATCCTTTCTTTCTAAATCTAGCATTCTGTGATAGCATTCGCAGAATTGTGACTGAAAGGGCTGTCAATTGCGTGGTGATTTTCGTGAAATATGCAGTGTTTTATATTATTCAATTATTTTGAAATGCATTATTTTAATGTGTTTCACCGTCCTATGTTTACTGTTTCAGGAGGTCTACCTAGTCAGAGGTGAATCTGCATTAGTGAAGCGAGATAATTGCAATGCTTGCTAACGCTTCTAGTGCAGATTCGTCTCTAAGCGCAGGGGCTTGGACTGGCGTGCAGTCATCTCGTATTGCATATGTTAGGTGTGGGATTTGTGTGGTATCCAGACATCAGACCTATGGTTTGGGGAAAATGAAGTTAATTGCGTAATAAAATCTTCTCGCATGCAAGGACTTGCACATGATATTTCATCTCTAAAATTAACTTTGAATTTTTTTTAATATTTAGCTCCTTTTCATAAACAGATGTAAGTCTTGAGTGGTTTTCAAAATATCGTACTTACTTCTGAAGCCATGCAGGGTGTATGTATGTATGTATGTATGTATGTATGTATGTATGTATGTGTGTGTAAATAAGCAAGTGTCTGTATTTCATGTGCAATTTTTTCATAAACAAATTATCATCTTTAGTAGTTATTTTAATCAATATTTCTAACCTGAAGCTTCGCACTTCGTATGTGCGGTCTCCTACCATGTAAATAATGCCTTGTGTAATAACAATTTTTTGAGGGGTGTGGGGTGTATGTTTGCTTAGTTAAACTGTTGCTGTTTTTTGATGGATAAAAGTATTAATTCTGAGTCGTTGAAGGTAACAAGGGCATTCCAGAGGCAATCCGTCAGCCCAATCATAGTAAAGAATCAAGTGTTGTCCGCTCGTTTTGTAGTATGGTTTCTGGTACCATCCAATCTACACAAAATTTAAATATTATGTGTTTTAATATGTTGCCTTTGTAAATAAAAGTACATTATTTGGGCAAGTATGTATTTCATCTCAGTGCACGCATGCGCACGCATGTGTGTGTGTGTGTGTGTGGTAGGATGGTTAAGCCTAACATGTAAATAAAACCTGTATGAGATAATATAATTTTTAATTTCTAGATGCAGTAACAGCATCCTAGGATGAAATTTCTACCGTAAGGTTTAAGGGAAGTATATTTTTTTTTGGTCTTACAGAATTTTAGCGTAATGGTGAAGCAGCATCATTGTAAAAGGGGAAGAGAGGGAGATGTTTTATTTGACCAATGAAAAGAAAGCTTAAGGTAAGTCTCCTTAAATGTTTGTGAAAAGGGTTTGTTCCTGGAACATCAGCAAAATGTGTCATTCTGTGGATGTTCAACTGATTGTTCGCAATGAAATGCTAAAAATTTATAAACGAATGTTGGTCATAATAAATGTAGAATAAATTGTTAATGTTTTAGTTTTGTAATGTGTTCTTACTTTTAATAAATGTATTAAACATACCCGATTTTTTTTATTTCCTTGCATTACTAGTATTACCATTTAGCTACCTGTCTACCCGAGTGTCAGATTGGCGCCACGAAGTCGGTGACTAACGGGCCTGTTGTAGCATGCGCGTCATGACTGCAGCTCGAGTGCTTCGTGATGACACTTTGACGAGCAGTTGGTGGCAGGCTCAGACATTCATGAGCGCCTCATGGCGCCACAAAGTCGCGGACTAATGTACCAGTTGTGACATGCACGGTCAAGTCTATTGTTTGGGTCCCCTGGACACTGTGAGATGACATTCCTGAGTGATGAGTCACGATGCAGGCAGTGCCTCGCGCCCTAATCTCTAATCACCTAGGTCATTCGTAGTTTTACCCGAGTGTGGTTTCCCATGTTTGGCTGTCAGGTTACATTTCTACCACCACCACTCACAGACCTGCTACGACATGCACATGAGTCATGCTGGGTTTTTCCGAAGACAATGGTACTTCCATGTACTACATTCCTATTGGCGGATACAACAGAAATACTCTGTTCCTAATGTTTTTCCAAGAACAGGCAGGTCCGAGTCTATAAAAGGCCAGGATTAACTGTCGGAGCTTCAGTGTGTTCTTGGAGTTTGAGTGAGCTAGTTCGTGTGTGAGTTTCGCTGCTACCACGATTCCTACCGCCACCGATACATCATCTTCTGCAGCTCCACTTCATCGTTTTCTGAGGTATGCTACATGTTTCGTTAATATTTTTATGTTTCTCAGCTTTTTCGTAGGTTATCTGATAGCTAGTTTTTTCTCTGTACACTTATGTATGGGTAACCAGGAATTGTTTAGCTTAAACTTTTAACAGTACTTTAAATATTCTAGCATTTTTGAGTTGTGCATTAGTGTAGTTTTGAGGTTATGTAATCAATCATTTTGAGTTAACATTGAATACTTTTTCAGCTTTAACTTTTATGAGTAGGTACTTTAAATATTCTACCATTTTTAGGATTGTACATGAAGGAATAGCTTTGAGGTTATGTTTGCAACTTTTTTTATTTAGTAACATTACTAGTAGTTTAGGTTAGTAAGCTTGAGTGCTAGAGCTTTAAGGTTATGTTTGTAACTTTTTTATTTAGTTACATTGCTATCAGTTTAGGTTAATAAGCTTGAGGGATAGAGTTTTGAGGTTATGTTTGCAACTTTTTCGTGTTAACATCTAGCTACATTGTATTCTTAATTCTTTTGTTATAGTTCTCCGTGCGTCGAGCTACCGTTGTGTGTTCCGTACGTTGAGACCAGTCTACCGAGTGTCGTGATGATGGCGTCTACCGTTCAGAAATGCCGTTTCTGCTCTGCTACATTCACGGCAGGCCACAACCGCTACCGGCACGAGCGTCAGTGTGCTGAGAACCAGCATCGTGACCACCAACAGTGCCACCTATGTGGAAAGATGGTCGCACGCAGCGATAAGATGCAGCAGCACCTTGCATCATGTGCTGGAGCTGTCGCTACGACATCAGGCATGCGGTGTAGCTTCTGCTACAAGGCCTTCGCCCGTGCTGATTTTGCAAGACGCCATGAGAAGTCGGCTTGCGGTCTTAACCCAAACCGCATATCACATACCTGCGACAACTGTGCTAAGGAGTTCGCCAGGGCTGATAAGTTAAAAGCCCACATCAAGGTATGCAAGGGGCCTGCTCCGCCTCCAACAAAGAAGCAGAGGATGGTAGCAGTTAAGCCTGCAGTTACGCCCAAGCCTTCGACCAGCCGAACAAAGGTGGTGACCGGGACTGGTTTGGCCAATACCCACGGCTTCATCACCGCCGAAGTGGGTTTCAAGGGTAACTTGAAGACGTACGTGGCAGAAAATACGTCAAGTTCTGCCAAGGATATTTGTACGTACCTGGACTCCATCAAGAACAAAATAATCAACCAACTTGTGGAGGAGATTGAAGAGAACGGACCTCTCAAATTCAATATCGTGCTCGAGTGCGCCTACAAAAAACCCGTAGATGCCTGTGAAGACAAGAGGGCCTTCAAAACCATGAATGTCCCCCTCTACGCAGTTCATGAGGTGGAGGAGGCAGTTACCGAGTCCATCTCTAAGATCTGCAAGGAGGAGGAAGACTACATGGGTAAGGGGTCCGGATGGACTTTGTCGGCCGTTAAGCGACTACAGTTGAGAATCAACAAGCTCGATCCACTCCGTGCCAGCTCCTACATCGAATTACCTACTTCCATCAAAGACAAATACGCAGTGATAAATCCGCAAAACCTCGAAGACCACATGTGCTTTAAGTGGTCGATTCTTGTGAAGTACGTGGAAGGTGAGCATCCTGAACGTGTCAACCAGCGCTACCATGACTTGGAGGGGAAGTTCAACTTCAACAACACTGACTTCCCTACTCCAATCAAGCAAATACCACTGTTTGAAAAACAGAACCCCGGAGTCTCCATCAACATCTACAGTATCGACGAGAATCTGAATGTTGTTCCTGCACGAGTCGCTCCTGAAGAAAAAGAACATCATTTCGATCTTCTGCTCTTGGTCAATGACGATTCATCCCATTTCACCTACATCACTAATTTTTCTGCTCTGGTTCGGTCCCAAATCACTACACATCATGATGCTATTCATGTTTGTAAAAGATGCTTCAAGCATTACGATGATCGGGGTAGGGTTAGCGGGCTCACTGGTCTTCAGTGTTTGGAAAAACACCGTGAGCTCTGCAAACAGCATGCTGCTGTTAGGATGGAGATGCCATCGCCCGATCAAAACGGCCAGCCACCTGTTCTGAAGTTCAAAAACTTCCATCACAGTGATAAGATGCCCATCGTGGTATATTGCGACTTTGAAGCTATTCTAGAGAAAATCCATACATGTCACCCGAATACTGATGAGTCATACACGCTGCAGTACCAAAAGCATAAAGCATACAGCTACTGTATTTACGTGAAAGCTGATAATACCATCATTCCTGCACACCTCACTTCAGCACTTCCATCAGAGCCTGAATTGTATCGCGGTTGTGACGCAGAGGATAAGTTCATATCCCGCATTGTGGAGATTGGACATGACGTACAGAAAATATTTTCTACGTCTGTTCCTATGACTCCGCTCACACATGCACAAAACACTGCTTTTCTGCAAGCAAGGTGTTGTTGCTACTGTGGAGGAAAGTTCGGAGGAACTGTAAAGAAAGTTCGTGACCACAATCACTTCACCGGCGAATTTATTGGGCCTGCATGTAATGACTGCAACCTTCTCAGGCGCAGACCGAAAAAGTTGATTGTGTTCTTCCACAACCTGGCATACGATCAGAACTTCATTATCAGGAAGTTGGGGTATGATAGTAAAGACATCTTCATCATTCCGAATTCAGAGGAGAAGCTGATAACTTTTTCCAAGAAGTTACATGATAAGTTCAGCATTCAGTTTGTCGATACGTTCCGTTTTATGAGTCGGGGTCTTGCTTCGCTCGCTGAGTTCTTGCCTGCAGACAAGTTTATAAGTACTACTGAGTTTTTCGCGCCTGATGAGTTGGAGTTGGTTACCCGCAAGGGTGTCTTCCCGTATGATTTTGTGGATTCTTTTGCTCGACTAGATGATACTCGTCTTCCATCCATCGATGATTTCTACAATAGTCTGACTGATTCCATGATTTCAGAGATGGAGTACGCTCATGCAGTGAAAGTCTGGGACAAGTTTCAGTGTGCTACTTTGGGGGAGTACGCTGACTTGTATCTAAAGACAGATGTCCTGATTTTGGCGGATGTATTCGAGAATTTCCGTTCCATATGTTTGGAGACATACAGCCTAGATCCGTCTCACTATGTTTCTTGTCCAGGGTTCGCTTTCGATGCGATGCTTCGAACCACAGGCGTACAGCTAGAGCTTCTTACCGATTATGATATGTACATGTTTGTGGAGGCTGGTATTAGGGGGGGAGTAGCGCAAAGCATTAAACGTCATTGCGTAGCCAATAACTCCTACATACCTGAGACATATGATGCATCCAAGCCATCCACATTCCTGGAGTACATTGATGCAAATAATTTGTACGGGTGGGCGATGTCTCTGCCGCTTCCAATTCGGCATTTCCAATGGGCAGACACATCAATTGATGTCGTGTCTGTCCCAGATGATTCTCCTACAGGCTACATTATTGAGTGTGATGTGGAGTACCCTCCCGAGGTCCATGAAAGTCATAAAGACCTGCCATTTCTCCCCATAAATCAGTGTCCGCCCGGCTCAAATCAATCAAAGTTGATGACAACACTTGAAAATAAAGAGCACTACATTGTCCACTACAAAAACCTCCAGCAAGCGGTATCTCATGGGCTGAGAGTGACTAAGATACATCGAGTCCTGCAGTTTGAGCAGTCGGCATGGTTGGAGCCCTATATTCGGCTGAATACCAACAAGCGGAAAGCAGCAGCCAACGAGTTCGAGAAGGAGTTCTTTAAGCTCGCTGTGAACTCGACATTTGGTAAACTGATGGAAAATAAAAGGCGGAGGCTCAAAATGGAGTTGGTGTGCTCTGAGAAGAGGTTCAAGAAGTTGGTGTGTCGTCCGTCCTTCAAGGACCGTACAATGTACGAACCGAATTTGTCTCTAGTCCACCTTAATCACGAGACCATCATTTTCGACAAGCCGATCTATGCCGGACTGGCCGTACTAGATCTTTCAAAGACTCTCATGTACGACTTCCACTACAATACCATGAAACCCCGTTACCATGACAATATTCACCTGATGTATATGGATACAGACAGTTTTGTGTATGAGATCCAGACAACAGACTTTTACTCAGACCTCAAAGCCGACCCTACACTGATGGCTAAATTCGACACCAGCTGCTACCCTTCCGACCACCCATGCTTCTCCCCCATCAACAAGAAAGTTGTCGGTAAATTCAAAGATGAATGTGGGGGAGAAGTGATGGAGGAGTTTGTAAGCCTACGGGCCAAACTCTACGCCTACAGGTGTGGTGGTAAGAGCGAGAAAAAGGCCAAGGGCATCCAGCGATGTGTGGTCAAAAACCACATAACATTCGATGACTACCTGGAAGCCCTGCAAGACCACCGCACAATGAGGGCAGGCGTTAGAGCAATTCGCTCCCATCAGCACATACTCTATACTGAGTACAGCAATAAGCTGGCCATAACGTGGGAGGACGACAAACGGCTGATCTGCGAAGATGGTATCCACACAGTACCCCACGGATATGTTGGAGGCGGCGAATAATTTTTTTTCTGTAAATAGTTTTTGATTTAAATAGTTTGGCAGTTTGGTAGTTGTTTCCATTTGTTGTATAGTTTTTCTGTTTTTGCTGTACAGTTTATGTTTTTGATTTATAGTTTCCATTTTTGTTGTAAAGTTTCAGTTTTTTTATGTGTAGTTTTTGTTTTTGCTCCATTTTTGTTGTGTAAAATATGTTCTTAATTTAATAAATACAATTTTACCTAAATATTGTTTATTATTTTTAATATAGAACCTATATCCCACGAGGTACTGATACTTATAAATGTCTTACAGAATGGTGAAATGTAATTATACACAAACATTAAAATATCTGCTTCCATGCAGCTTTTAAAACACGAGTACGCAAACATGAACTTGTTTATAAAAGTGAAATTGAACGCAGACATTACAAATATCTGCTTCCGTGCAGCTTTAAAACACGAGTACGCAAACATGAACTTGTTTATAAAAGTGAAATTGAACGCAGACATTAAAAATATCTGCTTCCATGCAGCTTTTAAACACATGTACGCAAACATGAACTTGTTTATAAAAGTGAAATTGAACGCAGACATTAAAAATATCTGCTTCCATGCAGCTTTAAAACACGTGTACGCAAACATGAGAAGAGATTATTACTTGTGAGTTAGGACTCTGAAAATTTTTTGGCCAGCTAAGATGGAGTAATAAATGTTTTTTTAAATTATCATTACTTTAACTAACGCATCCACAACGAAAGTATTGATAACATATATTTTAGTTAAAACCTATAAGTGATAAGACTTTAAGAAAAAAACTGTTGGTTACAACAACAAAATGACTGTGGATTTTGTGGATTTTTTGGATTCTGTGGATTTTGGTCTATAAGGTTCATAACAATGTTGGTAGAGAATTGTAACTCGACCTTACATACACTAACATACTTTATAAACCTACAGCCGATGACGACATCCATCAGATGAAATCAAGATGGCAGTCTCCACTAAATAAGATGGTCCCTCCAGCAGACAACGATGGTATATATTTTTTTCCCTGATTTTCTAAGTTAATAATTATGATTTTCCAAGATGGTGGATGTAACGAAAAATTGTAACATGAATGAGTGGGGTGTTCGATGACGATGCCATTGTAACAGAGGGGTGGGGGTGCTAGATGATGTACTTGTAATTTAGAGGAGTGGGGTGTTCGATACGTAGGTTTATAATTAAAATTTTATTAAATAATATTTTTTTAATTTTATTTTAAAATTTTGATTATTTAATTTTTTAAAATTTAAATTTGTTTTCATTAAAATCGGATAATAAATAAAGATTTTCAAGATGGCGGACGAAACTCAAAATAGAGGAATGTTGTAGAAAACAAAATGGCCACCGGACTTGATGTAATCCAAGATGGTCGCCGGAAGTGACGTAATCCAAGATGGTCGCAGGAAGGGACGCAATCTAAGATGGCCGCCGGAAGTGACGCAATCTAAGATGGCCGCCGGAAGTGAAGTAATCCAAGATGGCCGCCGGAAGTGACGTCATCCAAGATGGCCGCTGGAAGTGACGTCATCCAAGATGGCCGCCTCGAATCCCCGAATCCCCCTCCCCCCTCCCCTGTCCTCATATGAACCAAATACACCTACTATCATCGAAAAGGCAGCACATTTGGAAGCTCCATCAACAAAAAAAAAAAGGCAACAAGGAAGCACAAGTTACGAGAACTAAGTCTTAGAAATCAGAATACAAGAAATAAAAACATTAAATTCTTATAATTTAAATTGTTTATTTTATTGCTTTACATTATACAAATGCAAGTAAAACAAGCCATTATTGTATGTAGCCAGCATTCCTCAGTTCCTTGAGTATGAAGGATATTTCTTTGATGCACGAATAGTTTCCTGCACAAAGCGAACCATGTAGAAGTCTTAACCGGTCAACCAATATGTTTGGATCTTTCCATGATGTGTAATCAATCTCTTCTACCACCATCTTCCTTGCACCTTTATAAATATTATGATCTCTGGTGTCTTCCGTTTTACCACCAACCTCAGGGTAACTTTCATGTTTGAGACGGTGATCATCACAAGCTTGATCAGATTTATTTAATATATCACGTCGTTTCCACCGTTTCGGTCTCAGGACACCGCCACATTCTTCGATCTTGGCAGCTTTAGGTGCTTCATCATAGTCTATGTCTTTGTCAACAGCCTCAGAGTCACTGTAACAATCACCGTAGAAGGAATCGTCTTCACCCAATTTTCCGTAATATTTCGATGTTGATGATGTTGAAGCGTCTTCATCGTCTTCATGCTTCCTTTTTAGGAGTCCATCATTTTTACAAAGTAGGAAAGATCTACTTGAATTCGGCTGGAATATATTCTCACTTTTCACGTTAAGGATTCTTCCATTGTCTTCATTCTTCCGTAAATCATCAACCTCCTTCAATTTAAGTTCTTTGTCGAGATCGGAAGAGCCAAGAAAATTATTGTGGTAATGCAGATCACTCTTCCTTAGGATGGTAGATTCAACGTTGTCCTCTAGCTTGTACGCAGGCTTGGCGCTACAAGTTCTTCCATGTCTTTTTAGGCTCTCTCTCCGCGTAAACGACTTGCTACATCGAACACAACTTATCATATTGCGCAGTGGATTTTTAACACAGTCATTCTTCTCGTGTTGTCTTTTATTCTTTCTCAAGATAAAATCTTTACTGCAAAACTTACACCTATGTTCTTTCGATACAGCGTCAGATCCCAAATCAGAATTCATATTAGTTACTGAGACTAATACCAGATACCAATTGAGTGTTTTAAATTAGATTCAATACTTAAATAGAAATTTTTTCATATTTCATCAGCGAGAATTAATATATCTCCTGCAAAAGTACTTTATGCATGTAGTTCTGCTTTTCAACAACAGATGTCGCCACATGTTGCTTGCAGGTAAATAATATTTAGTTATTTTATGCGGGATGCGGGATGCTCACTAACGATCGCAAAAGAAGGATGGCTTCGCTAGACTCCAAGGAAAAGGAAGTTCGTCTTGCATGTTGGTGCTCCACAGATGTCTCATGGCATAATATTAATTTGACTGAGTAATGATATGTGTTAATTCCACCTTAAAAAATATTGCAAGTTTTGATTTAGTAGCAGAAATTATCGAATTAAATGTAACTCCAAATAAAATGACATGTCTCATTAGACAAAAAAAATCCATGCAGAGAGCGGTTTCTCAGAATAGTCAGAAACACTTGAAGAAACCACAGGAATGATTGCAAGAACACGAGAAAACCATCAAAATATTGACAAGAATATTCAGGAGCACACGGAGAAAACCACCATAATATTGACAAGAATAATCGGAAGCACACGGAGAAAACCGCCACAAGTTTTCTTTGTTATCATAAAATTACAGAAAAAAATCAAAAATAAAAAAACACAACAAATTCAAAAACTGATTATGCTGGCTTGGACTAGAACTCTATCTTTGCTCAACAATGAGAAGTTCACAAGCTAGCATAATCAGTTTTTGAATTTGTTGTGTTTTTTTATTTTTGATTTTTTTCTGTAATTTTATGATAACAAAGAAAACTTGTGGCGGTTTTCTCCGTGTGCTTCCGATTATTCTTGTCAATATTATGGTGGTTTTCTCCGTGTGCTCCTGAATATTCTTGTCAATATTTTGATGGTTTTCTCGTGTTCTTGCAATCATTCCTGTGGTTTCTTCAAGTGTTTCTGACTATTCTGACAAACCGCTCTCTGCATGGATTTTTTTTGTCTAATGAGACATGTCATTTTATTTGGAGTTACATTTAATTCGATAATTTCTGCTACTAAATCAAAACTTGCAATATTTTTATAAGGTGGAATTAACACATATCATTACTCAGTCAAATTAATATTATGCCATGAGACATCTGTGGAGCACCAACATGCAAGACGAACTTCCTTTTCCTTGGAGTCTAGCGAAGCCATCCTTCTTTTGCGATCGTTAGTGAGCATCCCGCATCCCGCATAAAATAACTAAATATTATTTACCTGCAAGCAACATGTGGCGACATCTGTTGTTGAAAAGCAGAACTACATGCATAAAGTACTTTTGCAGGAGATATATTAATTCTCGCTGATGAAATATGAAAAAAATTCTATTTAAGTATTGAATCTAATTTAAAACACTCAATTGGTATCTGGTATTAGTCTCAGTAACTAATATGAATTCTGATTTGGGATCTGACGCTGTATCGAAAGAACATAGGTGTAAGTTTTGCAGTAAAGATTTTATCTTGAGAAAGAATAAAAGACAACACGAGAAGAATGACTGTGTTAAAAATCCACTGCGCAATATGATAAGTTGTGTTCGATGTAGCAAGTCGTTTACGCGGAGAGAGAGCCTAAAAAGACATGGAAGAACTTGTAGCGCCAAGCCTGCGTACAAGCTAGAGGACAACGTTGAATCTACCATCCTAAGGAAGAGTGATCTGCATTACCACAATAATTTTCTTGGCTCTTCCGATCTCGACAAAGAACTTAAATTGAAGGAGGTTGATGATTTACGGAAGAATGAAGACAATGGAAGAATCCTTAACGTGAAAAGTGAGAATATATTCCAGCCGAATTCAAGTAGATCTTTCCTACTTTGTAAAAATGATGGACTCCTAAAAAGGAAGCATGAAGACGATGAAGACGCTTCAACATCATCAACATCGAAATATTACGGAAAATTGGGTGAAGACGATTCCTTCTACGGTGATTGTTACAGTGACTCTGAGGCTGTTGACAAAGACATAGACTATGATGAAGCACCTAAAGCTGCCAAGATCGAAGAATGTGGCGGTGTCCTGAGACCGAAACGGTGGAAACGACGTGATATATTAAATAAATCTGATCAAGCTTGTGATGATCACCGTCTCAAACATGAAAGTTACCCTGAGGTTGGTGGTAAAACGGAAGACACCAGAGATCATAATATTTATAAAGGTGCAAGGAAGATGGTGGTAGAAGAGATTGATTACACATCATGGAAAGATCCAAACATATTGGTTGACCGGTTAAGACTTCTACATGGTTCGCTTTGTGCAGGAAACTATTCGTGCATCAAAGAAATATCCTTCATACTCAAGGAACTGAGGAATGCTGGCTACATACAATAATGGCTTGTTTTACTTGCATTTGTATAATGTAAAGCAATAAAATAAACAATTTAAATTATAAGAATTTAATGTTTTTATTTCTTGTATTCTGATTTCTAAGACTTAGTTCTCGTAACTTGTGCTTCCTTGTTGCCTTTTTTTTTTTTGTTGATGGAGCTTCCAAATGTGCTGCCTTTTCGATGATGGTGCTTCCAAATGTGCTGCCTTTTCGTTGTCGGTGCTTCCAAATGTGCTGTCTTTTCGTAGTCGGTGCTTCCAAATGTGCTGCCTTTTCGTTGTCGGTGCTTCCAAATGTGCTACCTTTTCGTAGTCGGTGCTTCCAAATGTGCTGCCTTTTCGTTGTCGGTGCTTCCAAATGTGCTGCCTTTTCGTAGGCGGTGCTTCCAAATGTGCTGCCTTTTCGTAGTCGGTGCTTCCAAATGTGCTGCCTTTTCGTTGTCGGTGCTTCCAAATGTGCTGCCTTTGCGTTGTCGGTGCTTCCAAATGTGCTGCCTTTTCGTTGTCGGTGCTTCCAAATGTGCTGCCATTTCGTTGTCGGTGCTGCCAAATGTGCTGCCTTTTCGTTGTCGGTGCTTCCAAATGTGCTGCCTTTTCGTAGTCGGTGCTTCCAAATGTGCTGCCTTTTCGTTGTCGGTGCTTCCAAATGTGCTGCCTTTTCGTTGTCGGTGCTTCCAAATGTGCTGCCTTTTCGTAGGCGGTGCTTCCAAATGTGCTGCCTTTTCGTTGTCGGTGCTGCCAAATGTGCTGCCTTTTCGTTGTCGGTGCTGCCAAATGTGCTGCCTTTAAGTAGTCGGTGCTTCCAAATGTGCTGCCTTTTCGTAGTCGGTGCTTCCAATTTTTTTTTCCTTTTTTGAAGGTGCTTCCAAGTGTGCTTCCTTTTTTTGATGGTGCTTCCAATTTTTTTTTCCTTTTTTGAAGGTGCTTCCAAGTGTGCTTCCTTTTTTTTTGATGGTGCTTCTATTTTTTTAATGTTGTTTTGACTCTAGTATTTTAGTAAAATGTTCTTGGTTTGACTAGCGTATTATTCCATACGGTGCATGTATATAAGCGAGTCCTAGACAGCAGGACGCTCAGTTTTGTTACTGACGTCGACGGTGTACGGATCACCTAGTTTGTTTCTTCTGGTGCATAAGAAAGGTGAAAGTGCTTGTTCTTGAGACTTCGATGGCATCTTTGCCGACTTTAACGTCGTACTCGATGGAGGATGTACCATCGACTACGGGAACCATGACGTCGGCGCCGACGATGTTGGAGCAGATCCCGTTGGCAACGCCTCTGACAACACTGGAGGAGACTTCGATATGTGCTGTTCCACCATTAGCTGAAGTTTCATCAGCATTGAATACTTCAATTAATGAAGAGCGTACTTCGCATCAGTGCAAATACTGTGGTGTATCATTTAATATCACCTCAAATGCTCGCAGACATGAAAGAAGTGGTTGTTCTTATAATGTTCAAAGAATACAATTTCAGTGCAATAAGTGCAATAAACTAATTTCACGTCTCGATAGCTTACATCGTCATTATAAAAAATGCTCCGAGACGTATAATGAACATGGTTATTGATTTGACTCATGTGTTGTACCGGCTAATGAGACTATATAAGTGATATGAACTTCAGTCCGTCTCTGGCTGCGGTGATGACCGGATCGGATAGACATTTAAAGTCATGTAAAAGGCTTAGTCCGTACAATAAGAAGACTGTTTGAATCGAGGAATCCAAAAGGCTTTAGTAATTTGTCAGTGTTTTTTTTTGTACTTGTAGTAGTGTATTGAATTTATGTAATAAAATTTTTTTAAAAGAACTTGTGGTGTTTTTATTTTCTCAAACCTAACACTTTTTTAGTATTTTTTTAAATTAAAGTTGTTTTGTATCGGCCAGGGATTGAACCAAGGACCTAAGTCGATCCAATCAATAATTATATGGATTACAAATTTATTTAATGAATTTTGAACTTTTTCCCGAATCTCTAGCATTACAATTACGAATTTCCAATATGGTGGTCTTGTTGTCTGATAGGATGATGGTAGTAGATGATTTAAAGTCTCTTTACGAATGTTGAACATGGTTTATTGAAATTATTATTTTTTACATAAAATTAAACATTATTGCATCGATCGGGTATCGTACCGAGGACAGGAATCGATCGAATCAATATGTAAGTTAATGAGTGATTTATTTAATGAATTTTGGAACTTTTCCCGAATTTCTAGCTAAATAATTACGAATTTTCAAGATGGCGGCCAAATTTCAAGATGGTGGGTGTCACAGTGCTAAATGATTACTGCACTCTAGCGGATAAGAACTAAACTAACATGGCGTCAGCGCACTCTCGCCGACGAAAACAAGATGGTGGTCTCCAGCAACGAAGACAAGATGGCGGACATGACGTCATACTAGGTGACGATATATATGCTTTAAGAAAAGTGGTGGGAGTCAGTCTGCTAGCACCCACCTAGGGGGAAGGATCGGTCGCCATTTTTAATTTTTTTTGTATTCGACGGGTTCGAACCGAGGACTCCGAGCTCCGTGTCGTTAATGTATGATTTTTTAATTTTTTTATTAAAATTTTATTATTTAAATTTTTTTATAATTTAAAAAAAAATTTCATTAAATTCGGATAATAAATAAAAAAGTTAAAGATGGCGGCCGTAACGTAAATTGCAACGGTGACGTCATCGTCCAATATGGCGGAAAACACAATGCCGGAATTTTCGAGAACACACAATTACGTCATCCAAGATGGCGGATCCAAGATGGCGGATCCAAAATGGCCGCCGAGGTCAAGGTCAAGGTCAAAGGTCAAGGTCACAACCATCCAAGATGGCGGTCATAATCCTAGATGACGTCAGAGGCTTATCGGAGGCTGTAGACAAGGATGCTTAAGCCTCTTTTAGGAATTTGAGTTCTTTCTAGGACAAAACGACTTTTGAGGATTTTCGAAATCCGAATTTTTGAATTGTGGAATTATTTGAGAATTTTTGGCGGAACTTTTTTCCACAGAAATGGAAATTTTGGCGAATTTTGAGGAATTTTGGGCAAATTTTGCCCAATTTTGGCGAATTTTGAGGGTCAAAGGTCAAGGTCAAACTTGTCCCGTTACGCTATGTCCCGTTACACTCCACCAAGATGGCCGCCGTGACGTCACAATCCAATATGGCGGACCGGCTCTCGGCTCCACAGCCAGAAGCCGTGCGCTCGGCGCCCCTATTATATACTACTCCTGCCCTTAATCACGAACAGATACAACGTAAAGCCAGGCTTTTATTTAGTCTACGCATATTGTAACCGTCAAAGAAGGGTTAAAAAGTATACTTCGCAACAAAACGTTAACATGCGTCAAAGCGGTGGACAATTTTTTCTTTATTTGCAATCAGTGGCATAAATATATCAAAGTGAAAATAAAAAATCATGTTGCAAACGAACACAGAAGAACAAAACTAATAAAAACATTTCCTGTCAATAACAGTACATAACTTGACTCAAGACATAACTTTGTCTAAGCTCATTCCAGTTGCTAACACCTCAGGTTAACATCAAGGAAGAAAAAAGTAGTTCCAAGACTTGAAGGTGTCTGCTAATACGATACAACCAATTTTAGATTTTTTTCAAGACCTCTAAAATAGAATTTTCTCACAAATTAATTTTATGCAATATGATCATTTTTGTACACAGGTTGTCCCATAACTGAATATCAAACCAAAAACAGTTTATAAGCCAGTAAATTACGGTTCTGAATCAAAAAAACATAATTCAAATTGTCGTAGTTTTCGAGTTATGGGCAATTTTTTTTTTAACTTTCTAAATTTCTGTCCTGCACCAGATAATAAGATACTGTGACTGAAGTGTTTTGCTACTATTTATAACAATTCAAAATAAAACTAAACGTCCTATATTTTACAGGAGATAAAATATTTGGAAGACAAATGGTGCAAAATAATTAATCGGGTAAATTTGAATAGTCATATGTAAAAAAATGACTTTGCTGACTTAGCGAGTTATTTCAAAATATGTCTAATTAAAGAAAATAAATAAGAGATCAATTTGGTTACGACTAGATATATCAGTGGTGAACACGATATCTTTCACACTGGCTGGACCTCTTCAGTCCTTAAGTATTCTCTCTCTGTAATATCAATAAATTATTAAAAATATAAAACTTTACGCTCTGTTTTCAGAGTTATTGACAATAATAGACGGGATTCTCTAAGTTATGAAAACATATAGTTTGTTACACTTGGCCTCGCCGTTAGGAAATAATGACGTTGAAGTCACTTGCAATGTATTTTAAGCATTAAATGGTCATGGGAGATACAGGGACCAAAGCGATGCTTTTCTAAAACGTAAATCACTGCTAATATAAACACAGTGGGGGTTTGCCCCATGTAGCTAACTTTCATACTCTTTACGCTGCTGCGCTGGCGTTACAGCGACAGACGCAGCAGACACAAGAGAGAAAATGTAAACAATAGAACGAAAGTTCTGAAATAACACTGTTTTTAAAATAAAAATTAATATCAATGTACAAACTTTAAATTATAAAACAGTAGCTAATAATCACGTAAAATAAGAAATGCTCCTTTCAGGGCTCGCTGCAATTGCATCAGGAGCGGAACACAGTCAAATCATAGACTATGTTTTAAAATCATAGAATATGTTCATAGAGTAAAAATAAATCAAACACAAACATCGTAGAAGTGACTAGAAATTCATTACTGTCAACAAAAAAATAAATATATATTATACTGTATACAATAAACCACATTAAACATAGCACGCAATAGATCTATTCGCAGAAATTGCCGATTTTTATGTCAGAAAGCTAAAACTTTTCAGAGATAACTGCCACGTGATACAGTATCCAACTATTTGTATTTAATGTGCGAATATTAAATGAAGTGAGGAGTAGAAAAACTAAATGCAAGTTAGTAAAAGGCTGCTGGAAATTAAATTTTTGTGACTTTCATAACCACGGCTGGTTTTCGAGGGATACTTTCGTGACCAGTCCTTCAGTTTAGTTACTTTTTATGACTGCACTTGTATTTTAATTTATTTACTTACAAATTGAATAATTTCCTTTAAAATTATAGCCAGAATATTTCTAATATAATTAAACAATTTGACGTGTCGCGTTCATGGATACCATAAGGCTGACGACATTAGTTTTATCAAGTGGCGGGATAATATTGAAAACAGATTTTAAATACGACTTATAAAGTGTTCAATTTAACACGAACCGACTGTAGGTAAAGTCACCGCAGCTACGGCAATACTTTTTTCCTCAGAAAGGCCAAGTAGTGATTCGTTATACCATACTATCGGCCAACCGACATTTTTTTCATTGATCAAAATGAACGCAGTGGTGGGACGTGATGAGAGTGCGAGAGAGAAAGAACAAGGATAATACAGGATGCGGCGCGGAAACTTGCTGATTTTGAAGGCCAATAAAAAATAAAGTAGTAAAATTATCATTATAATTTAATTTTTCTTGTAATATAAATTACCTGAAATTTTTTCCATTATATAGTTTTAAAGATGACATCCATCAAATGATGGCCCCCATTGCCAATGCATTGAGTTACCCGATTTCTGAAATTCTGTGCAACTCTTTCAAGCATATCGACGGGTATGTTGGCGATAGCCTGGCGTATGTTGTTTTTCAGATGAGGTAGGGTACTTGGACGGTCATTGTAAATAACTGATTTCAGATAACCCCATAAAAAAAAAGTCACACGGAGCCAAATCGGAAGAAAGGGCGGGCCAAACAAGGTTGCCTCTCATTGAGATACGGCGCTCTGCGAAATGTTGATTCAAAAGATCCATTGAACATCGCGCGGTGTGTGCCGTGGCTCCATCCTGTAGAAACCAGACATCCCCAACATTCATTTCTGCGAGTGCAGGCAGACAAAATCCTTCAATAATTTGTGTGTAACGAGCCGCTGTCACTGTGACTGCTCATTCATTTTCCTCAACAAAATAAGGACCAATTATCCCCACTCTTGACACTGCACACCACACAGTTGCTCGTTCACAGTGAAGTGGCCGCTGACGAAGTTCCGCGGATGTTATCACTCCAATAACGCATGTTTTGCTTGTTTACACTGCCCGAAATGTGAAAGTGAGCCTCATCACTGAAGAACACTAGTGCGTCATGAGGCAGGTTGTCACGGAGCACCTCACATGCATTTCGGCGAGCAATAAAATCGCGTTCACTAAGCACTTGTGTCACAACCATTACGTAGGGATGAAAGTTCAGTTCATTATGAAGAATTCGTCTCACACTGTGATCCGAAATTCCCAGAGCAGCGGCGTGTTTACGTGCTGAACGCCGTGGAGAGCGCAACAATGACTGCCTCACACTATCAATGTTTTCGGGGGTAGTGACAGTCCGCGGACTTCCTGTACCACTTTTCATCACACTTACACTCGCCCTAAATATGTCCACCCACGTAACAATCGATTGCCGACCAGGAACTGGACCTGCAGGACGAATATTGAATCGATTACGGAACGCTCGTTGAGTGGCGATAATGGAACGGCCATTAGAAAAGTAAGCCTCGACGGCAAACGCGCGCTGCTCGTTGGTCCAACGCATGGCAGAAACTGACTAGGCGGGTGACAACACGTCATGGACTGCCCTTTCGAACGAGACCCTCCCCACCCTTTTCCGACCCCATCTCACCTCTTGACGCGAAATACAAATCAGCAAGTTTCCGCACCGCACCCTATAAAAAAGCAATATATGTAACATCCAAACTAAAAACCTTAGTGGTAGGATTGGTTGACATCTCAGAGTGTTAATTTGTGAACATATAAAAATAATGTTTACTACGGCTCTGTAATTAGTTTAATAATATTTTTGTAGATTTTTGTCACACCAAGTCATTAAAATGTTAGGACTGTACATCCACATGATTGAAAGGGAATTAAATATATAATTTTATTGTAAGTTAGTCCGCGAGAGGCTGGCCACTGTGCAGCGCGCAGGCGCTCCACGTGGTCGAGCGGCGAGACTCACCGCTGAGACTTGCAGCTGGAGTTATATAGCGATAGTCCCGCGTCGCGCACGCTGGGGGTCTCCGGTTCGGCGTTAGAGATAGTGACAGGGCAGATCCGTGCAGAGGAACTAAACAGCGTGTGTATGGAACCAAACAAGCATGGACTAGTTTTTGAGCATCTCTCATAACTCACCAGACTATGGTAAATACTTACACAAGTGCGAAGATCCGAGATCAGAACTCCGCCCACTACGGTCCTGACCTTCAACCAACCTCCTTCCTCATCACCCTTCTATCAGAGTTTACTCTGATGGTGTCAGAAATAAGATTAAAAAACCCAACCCAAAAAAAAAAGAACCATAACATTTAACAAATAAACACACTTCTAGAAGACCTACCTATTTACTGAATGTCTGAAAGGTAGCCGCTGTGATATTTGTTGATTGTGTTAGTTTATGGGGAAGATATTACTTTTTGCGACTCTCGGACTATGCTGGACAGCATCATGAAATGGCAAAATTAAAACTCGAGCTAGGTAGTTCAGCCGAACTGTTTAAAATATTACGTCCGCCACTTAAAATCTTGGTAATTATTACGAGGCGTTAAGTCTGTTTGCACACTGGCTCTTATTATATTTTACCCTTCACAGCTTATCAATGTTGATACTATTATCGGTGGACTGGAATGGTGCAGCGTGGCTTCCTATTATTATATCAAAATGATAATTAAATATAATAGCTTAATAAATGAGTGTTAAAAACTATAATACTTACTGGCAAAAATTATCACATTTCACTGGAAAGAAAATTAAAAACAAAGATATTTTACAACTACCATAAAATATTATTTATTTGTTTTTGTCGTTAAAATTAAAAATATATTTGTATACTTGTCATCATTTTCGGAAAAATGTAAAAAAAAAAAAATTAGAGATTTTTAAAAACATTATAATAAATAATTTAAGCTTGATTTTGTTGTAATTTTTTTGTCATAATTTTTAGAAAAGCTTTAAAAAAATTTTAAAAATTGTCGTTATGAACTTTTTTCACATTATGTGTGTGTCTGTGTGTTGTATTGTCACATGTATAGTCACCTTATGTAAATCTTAAATTGTATGTTTTTGTTTGTTTTAAATATTTGATTTTTGTGTCATTATCAGAGACCGAAAAAATTCGCGGATTCATTTCGCGTTATGTTAGAATCCAAACACATGTAGCTCTATATTTCTTCTGTGATTGGCTCACAGTTAACTGAAGAACTCTGAGCCAGGAAAAAATCCGTGAGTCAAAGACGTATCGAATCGGAAGCATCCCAGTGGACCGGTCTCACAAGTCAGTAACCAATGAGCAGATGGCATTTGCACGAGTATGTAAGGGATTGTGGAGCCTATCCTAGAAGACACTGAAACCGCGATTTTTTCCAGTCCCTAGTCATTATGTAAATGACCTCCAGCTGTTGGATGGCACATAAAACCAAACCAAATAAATATTATCATATATTTAATAGGAGCTGTACGTCTAGTCTACAGCGAGGGCATTAGCGACGGACTTATAACGAACGCGATGTAGAGGAATTTGGCTGTGCCGTCATTTGTTTGGAGTGATTTCGGGAAACAATGGCAATCCAAAATTAGGACGTCCAGACCGGGTATTCGAACCCTACGGAATGCTTCCGTCGCTGTGGCAAAGCGAACGGCGAAGCAACTAGTGTTATTACGTAAATGCATCGAGTTTGGAAGCAGTGAGTGTATTTGCAAAGTAGCTCAACTTTATTTCCACATTCGAGTAAGACCTGCTTTGGTAACCGTCCCAATCTCAAAGGCGCTGATAAACATTAATTTCTAGGAAAAGTTCTGTGCGAATAGAAACACCCCCCCTCCCCCTCTTCACACCTGCGCAATTAACGTCGCTAGTAGCCTATATGCAATGAATACTTGGTCTCATTATGCGACATTCAACTAGTGGAACACTTACTATAACTGATGCTCTTAGGGCGACAATAATTTAGCATTAGCTTACATAAACTACACACACATATGCGAGCTACACTTTTAAGTGTTGAACATAAATAATTACTTTTGGAAAATCATTCAGCATAATTATAGTGTTACAATATCAGTAAGTTGACGGAAATAATGAAAGCGCCGTAAATTAATGAATACATAGCTCGTAATGTCGGAAAATGTCTGTTTTAGTACTAGTATTGCTTGTATATTCAGAAGTCCAGTTAAACGAAGCGTTCTTCGCCGGGTAAAAATCTCCAGAATGCTCATTCTTTTTGTAATGGATATGTTCGCACAATTAGCTCCCATTTATTTGACGTATCAGACTGTAGTACAAGCCACTCAAAATTTACGATTACTCTTGTGTCCTCAACACAACTGTTTCATTATCGATCAATACCGACTTTTACCACTTCTCACAGTAAGTTAAGTCTTAGGGTAACGGTTGGAGTGATGGACTGCAAATTTTTTTAAAAAATAGGTTCGAGAACAAATCTAAGCCACTTGCGACATTTTACACAGTGCGCTTGTCTCTACACCAAAATTTTAAACATTTTTAAATTACATTTTTAACACAAAACATTATAAAAAAATAATTGGCAAAAAGTTCCTAAAAATTTTATAGAAAGATTTTTATTTTTATTTTACCAACAACTTTTCGTAACCATGGGGAATTATTATTCAGGGTGAAGAACGAAAACCGCCAGCGGTTACCAGCCAGTGACCAATCAAACCCGCATTTCCCCGACTCCCGAACGGTTACCTGTGCAATGCACGGGCATTCCGTGACGCGGTAGCCCCCCCCCCCCCCCCCTCCGGCAACTTTCACGGCGCCAAACTCGACTCTCACGCGCCCGCCGAGCCCGGGAGGACATCCATCGCCTTCACGGCTCCAAGCCCGTTCCATAATCAAACGGTGGGTATGTGATCCGTTTCCGTTTTTACGACTCCAAGACTTTTACGTTTCACTATTCGTCTGCTGCTTAAAAAGTGCACGGAAACGTAACAAATGGCAACTTGTTGATGCTGAATTTCACGGTCACGAAAAATTAATTCAATTGAAAAAAAATTGAGCTCCGAGACCATTAACGGCCAGTATTTACATTTATAATATAAATACCTCTTAAGGGGATATTAAAGATCGCATCGTGTATAATTGACGAGAATATAAAAAAAATAATAAAATATGAACGACTTTATAGAATTCGATGGGGTTGCTTTTGTCGGCTAGATTATTTCATTACGGAGACCTGAATTTACATTAATAGTAAATACAGTGTATAGTTAAAAAAAAAAAAAAACTATAATACGGGCTTGAACCCGATAAATAAACATGTAAAAAATTGGCTGTAAGATTATTGACATCACATAATAAAAACCTCGATGACCAAATCTAAGAACGAAATACATTTCAATGATTTTCTTTTACAATTGCATAATAAAATGTTTAAATAAGTTAAAACTGGTTTAAAATTGAAACATATGTCGTTTCTAAGATTTGGTTATCAGGCATTTCTTATGAGATTTTAATAATTTTATAGCTAATTTTTTCATGTGTGTTGATTTTTTGTTTCAGCCCTTATTTTAACATATACTGTATGTAATATATATTTTATATATTATATATATTTTATATATTAATTATTATATACATAATATTTTATATATTTTATATATTATATACATAATATTTTATATATTATATACATAATATTTTATATATTATATACATAATATTTTATATATTATATATGTAATATTTTATATGTTATATATAATTACAAAGCCATTCGTTTTAAGCCTAGTAGTGTGTCACAGACGTTCAATATAAAATAGAGCTGTGCAGAAACGCGAATAATGATTTCCCACAACTACTCAACCTTGGAGGAGCATTTTCTTCTCCAAACTTAAACGCTAAACGTGCTGAAATCTTACTAAATTAGACATTATGTCGAATAGTTCACAACCTGCAGCATCTTATAGATGCAGTATATTCTGACCTTGAAAAATACTCGACAGATACTTTCATTGCATTTCAAGAGCAATACTGTCAACCTAGGAACGACACTGTCAATGAAGTCAACAATCTAATTCTACAAAAGGTTCCCGGCCAAATCAAACACTAAGTCGGTTGCCCCATTATTAAAAATCCGTACGTCTATCATGATCTTAACAAATTTAAGCCCACCTAATATGAGCAACGGCACAAGGCTTCTAATAGAAAGAATTAAAGGAAAACTTAATTGTGGCAACCATTATCCCAATGATCCCACGGACTTGCCGATATGTTTCATTTGCGCTCACCATTAATAAGTCTCAGGGATAAACATTATCACTGGTTGGCAATAATTTACGAAAAGATTGTTTCTCCCATGGGCAACTATATGTTGGTTTATAATGAGTTGAAACTCTAGAAAATCAATGTATTTTGCTACCAGAACATAAAACGACAGGTAATATTGTGTACAGAAAAGCTCTAGACCAATAGTTTCCTACTTTGTAATAAAAATAAACATTAAATTGTTAAATAGACCGTTTGAAGTGAAAGGTTATGGGGGAATATGTAGATATAATATAATTAGAATTTAACGGTTACACCGCAGGGCTCTGCTAGTGTACAATATGTTCATGTGTGTAACGTTAACTACGCTTATGGGTTTAAAAAGAATACCTGGAAATCACAACATTCTTGCAGTTTTCCAGGTACTTACAGTTTTCCAGGTAGAGAACCCACCGATTTAGTTACACTACAAAGAACAATGTTAAAAAACCAGGCTTTTTAATATATATAAAATTACAAAGCCATTCGTTTAAATCACAGTAGTCTGTCACAGAAGTTCAATCAAAAATGCAACTGTGCAGTGGTAGTGACTTAACATTGAAAATCGGTGATGTATAAACTGAACAGAATTTCTTGTTGCTTCTTAGACTCACAAAAATTATTTTTAAAAATAAGAAATAATACAAACGAAATCACAGGTGATTTGTGGTCAAATATAAAAATTGGATTGATAGCATTAACCTACGCATTGCGGCAAGTAAACTGATCATAAAAGGCAAAACCTAATAAAAACGTAGGCTTAGACCAGCTTGAACAGACAAATAAGCAAACTTGAGCAAAACTACTTTCCAAGTTAATCAAATGGAGTAATACTTTAAGTTACGACTGTGCAAGGAGGCCTTGTGATCTAAGTTCAGTGCAAACATTCGCATAAGAACACGGAGAGAAAAATAAGCTGATTGATAAAAAAATGTTTTACAAAATACAACAAAAATGATCAGTAAAGAAACATGTCAAAATATGACTCGCTTCAGGAAACAGCTTCCCACAATCACGAAGAAGATAAGAATCGCGCAAATCCACAACTACTCTCTCTTTCTGCATAATAGATTGCTATATGAAGAGAAAGCGAATTTCAATTACCAACCCCGCCATTGCAAAACCAAGCAGTAAACCACACCATATAATTCCGACACGAAGCAGGGTAATATCGCATTTGCGGGGAGCGAGAACGACTTCACACGCACGGTGGTGATTGCAGGGGTGAAGTCAGCAAAGTTTCCAGCCGCGTGTAGCGTGCGCTTCAAAGCTACCACGCCAAACACCCGGACGTCATTTATTTAACACTTCACACGTGATCAACAAATCACTGTGTATATATTTAATCACTACGTGTTTAGCATTACCATATCCTGTAACATAAAATAACAGCTCATCTTATTTTTCTTTTTGGCTATTTTCTTTTCAGCAATGATTTCATTTTTTTTTTCGAATTAGAAAAATGTTAAAACAAGTTAAAACAAGTGTACAATACTTCGTAACTCTTTTTGATGAGTTGTGCAAAAAATCGTTATAAAAACCGGATATATCCAACTAGTTTCAAGAAAGAATTACCACGAGCGTGTGTAGTCTACAAGCTCCTACAAGCGACTGCTAGTCGAAAAACGTCCTTAGTAACAATATCCGGAGATATAGTCCGTTCACGTAAAGCTTGTGCAACAACTCGTGTATACCTTGCACTTTGATCTTTCTTTCCTTTCTCTCTTTCTCCCGCTTTCGCTCTCACACTTTTTCTCTCGTTCTCTCTCCTTCCTGTCCTCTCTGACGTCACCAAGATGCACAAAGGACGAACATGCCACAATTAAGCGTTCCTACCTTTTTGTTTTACTAACTGCCACCAGATAGAACTGAATATTACACGCAAATTAAAGCCTTTTCACTTTCTATGTCTTACCACTGTGTGTATAGCAAAAATATCGATTTATAAATAAATGCGTTTACATAAAACTTGGATAATTAAAAAAAAAAATTAAAATTATGAAGTTTATTTCGTAGTTAATTATCACCTGAGTGTTTATTTTAAGGGCCCCGCCTACCTGGGCACATATATAGTGCGCAGAGCTTCATAAACTGTTCAAAATTTCAGTGTGGAGTCGATTTACGAAAGAAAAAAAATAAGAATACGAGGAGGGCAGATGAGTAGTTGTTCCCGTTAATCTTTTAAAACTGTATTTTTTGAAGAGTGAAAATGGCTAAAACGGGTATTTTCAGAATAGTACAGATTCTTGAAATCACTCCAGGGACATGTATTCCACCTCTATCTTCATTTCTCTGCATATAATGTTATGGTCAACGGTCAGATCACATAGTTTCCCAATGCACGACAAAAAGACTGCATGCAATTTCAGGGCCATCCCCCTAGAGGCGATACCATGCTAAAATCATAAGCAAACGTCGCACTTATCATCCTGCCACACAAACACGAATAGGCGGTTTGTATAATTCAATGCTTTTTTTATATCACGTTTGTTATATACATCGGATACGAGACACGGCAGCTTGGAGCAAGAGAAGTGACGTCACAGAACCACGCACTATGAAAAATCAGTGACCCATGAGCAGCGTTTGGGACAATCAAGAGACAGCCGATGCACACACCAGGAAAGTGTTCGAAGCGCAATTTTATTTTAATTTCAAAATAATTGCATAGCCAAATTTTGTATAAGAAAATTACGACACATTTCGTAATCACGTATCCATATGCAACATAACACCCAGTTGGTTTTAACGTCCACAAGTTAAAGTGCAGAAATGAATATAACTAATTTTTGAAAATAATCTCTTAAGTTGGTCACTGTTGGAGCTGCAAAAATAAAGTTAACGTATAACGTCAAAACAATTTCTACGACAACTCAGCTAAAAGCCACACGATATTGGCGTACGGGAACTGTTTTGAAAGTTAACAGCGCGATACAAGAAACTGCCAACTGCCGGACAGTTACAACGCCAACACGCCATCGCCGTAGCTCGCCCTGGACAGTAATTTTCCAGCACTAGCATGCGTGTTTTTTGACTGAGCACATGAGCTAAGTTCGCCCGTCACCAATACTATATATACACTTAATAACACTTGCAACATATTCACCAGCACCTTCTCTGGCAAAATCCGATTACCAATTCCATTACCAATGCGTATCGCATAGCCACAAGAAAACGTACTTACTAAGTGATGAGTAAGATACGATAAGTTAGTCATAAATAAATGAAGCGTGCAGTGTCTCACAGACAGAAGTAATAAGTATTGATTAATCAATTCTTCACTGCCAAGAGATATACATTATGTAACAGTCGTTCTCAGTCAGAACTCAGTTTATACCCTATAGGACTATAGACTATAGGTTTATATCGTTGGCCTAGTTATCAAACCACGAAGGTGTACGTTTTGTTCATTTATATTTTCTTGCAGCTGAGCTCCACATGTTTTGCATATCTTCTCCCAGTTCACGAGAAATTTGTATGTACAACATAATCCCCCCCCCCCCCCACACACACACACCTACACACACATAACCTACTTTGGATTATTAATCTAATTTTCATTAAAGTATTGACGTGAAACTTATTTGCTGAGGGGGCTACAATTTTCTAGCATTACAAAAATTCCGATCACATGAAGGTAGTATTGTATAAATGGGGCTCCTGCGCCTGGCTTCTGGCTGCGGTGGTGGTACCGGGTCAATGACCGATTACTCTGACGTCACGGCGGCCATCATGGCTGACCTCGACCTTAAAAATGAAGCATCATCTGACGGTGTTCCATCGCCTAACTGTGCGTACTGTGACCTCAAAAACTTGAAATTACGTGATTATATAATACCAATTTAATAATAACTCTGAACGCATTAAATATCAGTGCAATAGGTGTTGTAGGCAGTTTATACGCTATAGAAAATTGAAAACGCAAATGTGGTTTTGCAAAGGACTGGTTGAACATTCATCAGATTAAAGCTGTATCTTCTGTGGCAAATCATTAGCAAATGTTTCAAGTGCAAACGACATGAAATATACTACTGTCCTTTAAATGAAATCGATCATTCTTCTCTATGTGAAAATTGTGGTGTACCAATGAGTCGACCTGATAAACTGAAAAAAAAAAAAAAACATTTAAAGATATGTAAAGGACTTGCTTTATATCGTGGGTAGCAGATGCAGAAATCGAGAAATGCTCAAGACTTTAGTAATTTGCTTGTGTATTTTTTTACTTGTAGTAGTGTAGAATTTATGTAATAAATTTTATGTTTGTACAAGTATTTGTGTTATATTTCTAGAACATGTTACTTTTGTGATATTTTTAATCATATTACCTTTTCTTGCATTGACCAAGTATCGAACCAAGCACTGTAATCGATTGAAAAAATCATATAATTATTTTCTGATGACTTTTGTACTTTTTCGCGAAAATCTAGCTTAATAAATAGGCTACCAATTTCGAAGATGGCGGCCATAAATAAATAATTACTGTACTCTAGCAGGTAAAAATTAAACTAACATGATGGTTGCACCACCTGGCATAATAAAATCAGATGGTGGCCTCCAGCAAACGAAAACAAGATGGCGGACATGACGTCATACTGTCGATAACAATGTATATACCTTGGCATTAGTGGTGGGAGGTCAGTCTGACGGTGGCTTTCGTGGACGAAGGATGTCGCCATTTTTTTATTTTTGTCCTCCCCGGGTTATAACCGAGGAAATAAGTGCGTGTTTTAAATAATATTTAATTATATTAAAATTAATTAAATTTTTTTATAAAATTAAATTTTTTTCCGATTTTTTAGCATAAATTTACTGATTTTAAAGATGGTGGAGCATAACGCAAAATGCAACATTTCTAGAATCTAAGATGGCAACCAAGATGAAACGTTTAACGCTGTTTTTATTTAATAAATGTTGATAACTTAATTTTTTTAACAATTTTAAAAAATTTCCCGATTTTCTAGCATACAAAATAACGGATTTCCAAGATGGCGGCCGTAACGAAATGTGCAACAGTGTTTTTAAATATTTTTTTATTATAATTTTTTTTCCGATTGTCTAGCATAAAAATTACGGATTTCCAAGATGGCGGCCGTAACGAAAATTGCGGCCGTAATGTCATAATTCAAAATGGCGGATCCAAGATAGCCGCTAAAGTCGTCATACAAGATAGCAGCCGTGAGATCAGAGTAATCGGTCATTGACCCGGCACCACCACCACACCCAGAAGCTAGGCGTAGGAGCCCTATGTATACAATTTGAAGGTAATAATTATATGCGTAATTGTAGAACCGGGAGAGGCAGTAATAGGTAACTGACGAGGGAATCGGTAAAGGAGACGACGGCAGGGTAGATTAAAAATTACGCAGCATACTTGCACAATTGCACACTTGCAGGGGCGTAGCCAGGGGGGGGGGGGGGTTAGGGGTTCAAACCACCACCCCCCTTAGCGCAAATATTTAATTAATTTCTTATTCATCACTCAAACAAATTTCATATTAAAATTAATAAAAATTTTACCATTACAATATTAAAATTTAAGTACCGAAAACTGCTAAAATAGCACTATTTTACACCTTAAAATCCAAATTTTAAAATTTATGCTATTTTATGCACATCTTGTAAATTAAATGTTCAGGGAGATACATAGTTTGCTAATAAAAAGGCAGACAATATTGCCTCTGCCTAAGTGTGTGTATTTCAGAAACTTTTCGCGCACCAAAAACGACTTAGCAATATTTGTGTTACTTAAGGCCCTCGGGATTTTGCCGCAAGCTAGTGTACTCGCGCAACCGTTTATACTAATGAATAAAACAATGGAAACATTGCCGTGGTCAATATCATACTGATTTTTAAAAATAATTATACCAATAGTATACAGCGTTCATTTCATTTAATATTCAATTTAATATTTTAATATAATATTATAATGTAAAAGTTTCTTGGAGACATATTGGCACAAACACGTGTAGTACTTCGTATTCAAAATATTGATTTAATATTCTGAAAGAATCAATACACAGCGAAGCATGATCGCTACCATCATGTATCATTGTTCATACAGGTATTCAGCACTAAATAGTGTTACATTTGGGAATGAAGGTCCAGAAAAGGATATCCAAATTTATTTATCTTGAGTTTATTCGCTAATATTTACACTATTAGTTAAATAGTTAAATTACAACAAACAAAAATCTTTCCCACGAATTCATCACACTTTTAGTCCATTATATACTCTTCCCACTGAAGCTCGGCTCGACAGAGGCTCTCTCTACTGTTCATCTCTTACCTCGCACCTCGGTACCCACACATTAGTGTCGTGTCATCGAAATCCCCCCCCCCCCCCAATTTTCTTTACACTCGAAGCTACGAGAAAAATGGAGTCCTAGTTACGCCACTTCACGCGACGGGGCTCTGAGAACACGCCGAACCTTCCAGAGAAACAGGTGGCCACCTGACTCTTTGGGAAGGTCGTTTATGGAATTTCCGATTATCAGTACGGGAGAGGTGGTTGCTACCTGTGTCGCGCTCCTGCGCGCCGGTCTAGTTGACCGGACCAGCCTCGTAACAATATGTAACATCAACATATATAACAAAATTAATTTATAAAGAACGAATTAAATAGCTTGCAATTAAAATATACAAATAACTTACTAAATAACTATGCAACTATCTAACTAAAAGCATACTTAAACTTAATAACAGTTAAAACATTATTTACGCGAAGATGTAAATAATAAAAAATAAAAAAATTGAATACATATAAAGGAATATCGTACATATATACCTTATTTACATTTGTGGACTCGTAACAGTCGTAGCTTGTATTAGCCTTCATGCAGATGGCAGCACTGGGCCGCCATCTTTTCTCCCGCAACGAAATAACATCGATATTTCTGCAGCTCCCGCGGGAAACCAATGTTAGTGTTTACACCTGACTGACAGCATGAGTGTTTAAGAACGGAGTGAGAGCTGTCGCTCTAGCAAGCAAGGCGGGGTGTAAACATCTGCGGACTCGCCTTCATGAGTACTCGTGTTCGAATCCCCGATCCAGCCACCCTAATTTCGGTTCTCGACGATTTCCCGTATTACCCCGAACAAATGCAGGAATTCTATTCCAAGACACAAAAATAAGGGTTTAGATGTTGAATAAGCTACACCTGTGCCCTAACCGTATTCGCACGAGAGGACATGTCCAGGTCCCTTATTTTTAGGGAACGGATCTTGGTAGCTGTTGCACAATCTTCCGCGCATGCGCAGAGTTCACTTTTTCAGTGATTTCGTAAGTTGGCGGACCCGCGTCTGGCGCATTAACTCGTATACGTATAGTCATTTTTGTGATCATCGGGAGACGTGCCAAGCGTATTGATGTGCCAAATGAAACTTAATGATAGCGAAACTACCCTTAAATACATTTTGTACACTTTAATGGTCACAACAATAAATAATCGCTACTTAAAAGTATTTGAGAACATTAGAAACTAGGTTCTATTGTTGTGGGATAGTGCTCCTATAACTAGTATTTTTGCCGTACCAATTTGTATCGATGGTTGCGAAACGTCCGCTAAAATGCATTAGGACCAGTTTCTAGTCTTGCGCAGGGTACAGTTTATTACAATTGTTGCCGACTTTTTTCCTTATTGGGATTCTGTTTGGACACGTTCTGGAATACGGCAAGTTAGGTTAAGGTTGTATCACAACAAGGCAGTGCTTATTCACTGCCTTTCCCGAACGTTTGGGACCAGAGCTCCAAGAACAGCCAAGAATCGTGACAACCATCACTCAGAGTGCCATACTCTTACTCTAGAGTTCTAGACAATTTCCCCCAAGTTGTCCCTGTCATACCAAACATCTTCTCCCCCCTCCCCAGCAAACCCGTATCATAATTAATTTTGCAACATAACACAAATGCATTACACTAAAAATACGTATCGAAACATATTTCTACCACATGTCACATGTCAAAATGACCATAAAATGTTTTCCCCATACACAGTTTTCCCTGTTGTTTCCATCAGTGCTATGCAAAACAACTACGATAGTCTAATAGTAGTAAACTATATTTGATCAAACTTTCATATAGCGCGCTATCCATTTTGCTTTAACTCGCGGACAATGTATCACCATGTGTTCAGTCCGGGCAACGCCGGGTACTGCAGCTAGTGTAGTAAATAATCTTTAAGTTTCAAATTTAACTATTTATTTTAGTTGTACTCAAAGCTTTAAGATTATCTGGTAAACTATTGTATAACTTGTTTCCTGAAAATTGAACACCTTTCTGGAACATATTTGTACTATTTGTTTCGACATGAATGTCATTTTTTGTTCTGGTGTTATGATTGTGAACGTCAAAATTCTTATGAAAGTGCTGTGAATTTTTATAATAAAGTTTATTACTGGATATATGTTATCAAAGATAAGTATAAGTATGTTGAGTTTTTTAAATAATGGTCTACAAGATTTTTGGTACTTAGCACCTGCAATGAATCTTACTGCTTTTTTTTTTTTCAGACGGAAGACTTGTATATGATGTGATGATAATGCCCAGAAAATTATTCTAAATGACATTATTGATTGGAAATATGAAAAATATATTTAAATAAAGAAGTTGATACAACGAGAGAGAATTTACGAAAAGCAAAACACGCTGAACTGAGTTTTGGAATGATGCTATTAATTTGTTCATTTTCACATAACGTTAAGCCAAGGAATACAGTCGATTAAATTTCACAGAGGTATGAATTATCATCAATTATCTGTAAATTATATTCTGGTTTATTTTTTGTTGAATATTTTAATGAGCTAGGTTCATCCCTAATTAGAGTGAGAATAGATGGAAGAAACCACTGCCTTAGTTCGTGGCTAAGATTGTTTAGAGATACAGAAAGGTTGTGAGAGTTGTGGTTGCGATGTAATATGTTGGTGTCATAAGCAAAACGAATTATCTCAGCTTCATTAGAAATTACAGATGGCAAGTCATTGATATTATATATATATATATATATATATATATATATATATATATACATATATATATATATAAATATATATACATACACACACATACATGAAACGGTAGTGGTCCCAAATAGACTCTTGAACGCCATCCTTGATGATGCCTTTATTACCAAAAGTTGCATGTATATCACGTTTATTTTTAATGGTAACGTTTTGAGACATCTATGATAAATAAGAGGTAAACCACGTTAACGCTGTGTCGCTCAGCGAGAAGTCCGGCTGCGCGCTCCCTCGCGGACACCAGTTTCGGTACGTAGGGGGACCAAAAATTACAGTATGTCCGTAAAAGAATGTCCCAGTTATAAATTTTAATAGTATCAAATGTAAGCGTTGTAAAGTTTTGGTTCGTCACGGTTAATGAGTAACTCAAACAGTTTTAGATAAGCGTATGCCCGAGTACTGCTTTGTTGTTTTCTCACTTGCAGCGCCCCCTATGCAAAATGGCGATTAGTAGAGGATGAACCTGTAAACTTTATTTGAGATGGGGACTCTCCCCATTGGAATTTCTTTGTACGAGAGTGGTTGAACGTCGAAATCCCTGACCGTTGGATTGGTCGTAATGGACTAGATGACAAGAGCTCTTTTCCGCAGACCTCCCCTTCACCTGACAAAACGCCACAATCTTTTTTTTTCCTTTTGGGGCTTTATAGAAGATCGCGTCTACGTTCCGCCGCTACCTAATTATTAGCCAGAGTTGAGACACATAACTGAAGATGCTATTGCTTCCATTACTCCGGACTTGTTAACCAAAGTGTGGGAAGAACTGTAATTTAGGTCGGATGTGTGACGTATAACTAAAGGTGCACATATTGAACATTTGTAAGAAAAAAAAAGTTAGTTTACCTTCAATTTTATGTATAATTTGTTGTAGATAGTCTAAATTAAACTGTTATATACTATTGAAGCTGACATTATTTTATGGACATCCTTTATACTAACACTATGTGAAGTTCCTTTACGTTCACGAACACACCATGCGAATAAATTGGCAGGCGAGTGTCTGGCCTGATTCACCTGATACATACACGTTGCATGTTTCGGTAGGAGCGGCTCACACGGCTTTACAACTATACGTCACTTGCTCTACAGTATAATTACGACCTGCAAGCCTCTAATGCTCACCAACACGACACTGCATTACACCAATTCACCGATCTAACTGGCAGGAAGCTTCTCTCCCCCGCTGAACACACAATTCGCTTAAGTGACACTAGGCCCGGGTGCCGATCTATCCTATAAAACATGCACCCCGTTGAATACAGGTGGTTTTACAAGTGTGAGGCCGGGTTTATCTGAAATAATACGCGTCTGGTCTCGCACACACTTATTTCCCTGGACAGCAAGAGTGATCCGCGGAACTCGCGGGCATATGCTTGCCGGAGGGATGCAGACAGTTGATTGAGTACTTCGTATTATAATTTTAATTTGCGTTCGTGAAATGTTGCATAGATTGATTACCGTCAGTATATGATTTTTATGGCGCTGCCTTGAATATTTGAAGAAACCTTGTTTAATTTTTCAAGCCTGCTTTTCAGCATTCACGATTAATTGCTTGAAACCGGTGTGTGTGGAGCAGAGCGTGGATGAGCTATGTCGCCTTTGGAACTGGTTTGGGCACTTACCCGCTGTTACAGCGTGGGTCACGATTGCATTTTTTAAAGATAACTTTTTTTTTACATCTGGTAAATTAATATCAGAATCACAGGGTAACGGAAGTTGAGTTAGGTAACGGAGTTAATGTATGTAACGTAAGTAACAAATATTGCTCAATGGCGCCTTTTTTTAAAAGGGGGTTTGAATTGAAACATCTATATAACCAGTTACAGTTGCAGGCGGCAGCAGCAGCAGCAACGCATGATTTCGTATACTTTCCAATACTTTTGTAAACGTTTACATTCTTTCACATACATTTGCCTACTTTCGCAATTCGTAATTTGCAACTCTTAACTGTTAATTCTGAAGTTGGATCTGGTGCAAGCATTAGAATTGTGTGAACTTGTATATACATTTCTGACAGGGTTATGTATCACACTTTTGCTATCGTATAGGCTACTCAGTAATTCATTCTTTGATTCAATTTAAGACATGGACAGACACTAGTAAATAAGGGTCTATTTTCAATGCATGATTATGCGTGTTTCAAATATTAGAGTAGCCTAAAAATTTCATATCCCTCTTATCTGCGAAGTTTCACTTCGAACGCACGTGACGGCCACGTGCCAATTTTTTTTAAAGCCGAGCAAAGCTTTTTTCTTTGGTGAAAGTCACATGTATATTGTGTAAACATATCTCAAACTGAACACAGCAGAATTGTTATTTTTTACTGCTCAAGGGCCTTTTCAACTGTGACGTCATGTATCACAAGGTTTTGACCTTAGATAAACATTGGCCACGGGTAGACCGGTCGCGAGACCTTCGTGGCCAGTCAGGGCGCACAAGCGCCTGTCACACAAACATCCTGTTCCGCTCGTTCCGGCGTCGACCCGCCTCGGCCGAGAGAACTCCGGTCCGTGTAGTGGAGTCCGCCAAGGGGCGACGAGCACACGGAGCGAGCCCTGATGAAACACTCGCCCAACGTTATCCCGCCGACTAGCAGCTCGTTCAAATTGAAGACCGTCTACTTTACCCACTACTCGCTTGCCAATGCTGTTTTTGTTTCTTCAAATCAATCGCTTGTGCGTCTCGTATGTTGTCGTTGTGTTGTCCAAGATATAGGTTTTTCTCTTTATTTAATGTTCTTGTTGCAACTGTCTCGTCGTTGTCAACCCGCTGTGTTCGTTTGTGCTATGAAATTATTTCTGGTTAAGTCCTTCCGAGGAATTCTCTGTGCGATCTATGCATTTGACTTTTGATATCGGCTGATTTTAACTTGTCGGTGTGTTTTCGTATTCAATTTTTTTGTCCGTTACTGAGGTTTCTTTTACATACATTACAATAATAGCGATATGTAAAAAAAAATCAAATCAATCTTCCCCATTAAGAGAATAATTCAAAATAATGCTGATGTTTCTTTTGAAATAAAATTCTAATAGTAAAATTTAATTAAAACAGCAAGAAAGAAACATGATAATAAGTACCTAGCAAAAATATAACCTCACGTCAAACCACTAGTAAGCTCAGCGCAAGTGTGTTGCAGTAGGTGAATAGCTAGTTGACTCGGCCCAAGTAGTCGACACTTAACATGATGCCCTCAAAACAACTAACCCAACACGCTGAAAAAAATGACAACCTGGCAACAAGTAACCGAAAAACCTTAAGTAAATGACAAAAAAACATGTGAAAAAGAGACTTCACTTTTATGATTTATTTTTGCTTATAGAAAGAAGTAGTTATAAGGCTTTTACTGGTTATTAGAACATTAAAATGTTCTTTGATACTTTGGATGTAGTGTTATTTCCTCGTGAGCTCACAAAATACAGTCTGTCTGAAATTGATTTCATTAACTCATGTATGTGAAAAAATGAAAATAAAATAAGATTCCACTGATATCTCAATAATATAAACAGAATACTGAATTCTACCAAAAAATACTTCGTCTGCAGGTTCAACATAAAAAAAAGTTGAAAACATTATACGACTTAGACCTACGGTTTTAAGTGCATCCCAAGGTTGGTATACACCTTTGGAGCTAAAATATTTCTTTTAATACAAAAAATGATATATTGTTTACCCTAAGATGGAATACCAAGTGTTTGAATAATGTTTAACTGAATATTTTTTTTACAGACCATCGCTAAACTTGTCCCTGTCGTAAACGGAATTGTTTGAAATAATAAAGCACATCGAAAAATATATGGATTATAATGTTGTTTCCCCCAATAATTTCAACTGAGTTATTTTACAACAGCGACCAGTTTTGCAAAGTTTGAAACACTTATTCGATTAAAAATTATCCAGACGCTTTGTATTTCGTCTAAAATACTTTATCTTTATCCCTTATTTGCAATAAAAATTGTTCAGCTACAATTTAAAAGGCGGATACCAGCCTCAGGAAGCAAATATGTTTTTAACTTGTTTAGTTGTTATGAACCTGCAGCAGAAGTTCGTTGGTAGAATTCTGACTCATCTGTACATACATTTTTATAGGAACACACGCGCGCGCAATAATTTAGTGTTGGTTTGCTGCTACGTACAAATGCCCTGCGACTGCGCATATCTATTTATAACGAGTTAATGATAAGTTTGAACGCGTAATCGTTCCTTTATCAGCACGAACAAGCGTGCGCCCTGCCCTGGATCATCGTTTTAGCTCGGGCGGAAGCTCCCTGAGCGGGTAAAAACCACTCAGAATAGACAAACATAAGCAAATAATTTTTATATGTATATAATTATTTAAACATTTGTCAAAGACTGAAATAATTCAAAAACATTATATAGTTATACAGCTATGGGACAATTGCATAGCAGCAGTAATGCAAACAGACTGCAAAGACTATTATTTTAACTTTAATTCATATAGTTTGTCTATGCAATTTCATTTTATTTTCTCATTGTTCATGTTAACTGTTTTAATGTTACAATTTTGTTTAGTTTATAGTTCGTTATAAGTGTTTCTCATTTTAAGATTGATAGGAACTATGACCCCAGGCCATAGTAAAATTTAATTAGAAAATCTGATTATGAAGAAAGTTTTGAAGAAAAGAGTCTAAAAAAATGGCATATGATAGAAATGTGAAGTAAATTTCATTACCAGTATAATTTTGAGTGTTTCAAGCTTATTAATAATGGCAATCATGGTATTTCATACTGAATTAAGGCCTCAAGATAAAATTAAATGATTGCGATAATATTTGTGATGAATATAATTATTGCTACGAGCGAGATTGATGTGCCTAAAGCTAGGACTGAGGTGAGCTGAATATCTTAACCATTTCCGAATATTAGCTTGACCAAAATCTTGTGTGGTCACAGAAATTGACACTATTGAAATAGTCGCAAATAACTTTGTTTCTCCCCATAACTTTTGTTAAAATTAGTGGTCCTATAGATTATAATCTACCGAACTGAAGCCGAGGTACAGTCTATATATGAGAATATTACGAACCCAAATTTAGTTTCTTTATCAATTTCATAAACAATAATATTCAATAAGACTTGAACTTTTGTTAGAAGCCGGACCCAAAATAATTTCCTGTAATTATATCTACAAAGTATAATTTAAAGCATGTGTTTGGTTCCTTATATTATTGATATGATTTTTGTGTTGTGCATGTCAAAACAGAAATATAAATATTCTGAAATTATAATTTATCAAAACCTACTTGTGTTCTAAAATCACTGATCAGTCAGCTGTAGACTAAGAATGAATATATATATATATATATATGTGTGTGTGTGTGTGTGTGTGCGCGCGCGCGCGCGTGTGTGTGTGTGTGTGTGTGTGTGCGCGCGTGTGTGTGTGTGTGTGTGTGTGTGTGACCATGGCGGCGGTGGTGCAGAACAGTAAAAGAGTTAGTGAGAAATATTTAAAAAATACTTTATATAATGATAAATGTGGTAAATGTAATAGATTTGTGAAAAATGGTATTCTTTGTGACATCTGTGATAGATGGTTTCACTTCACAAAATGTTGTAATGTAAGTGAAGGTGAACAAATAGCCACTGAATGGTCTTGTACTAGCTGCAAATCTGATGATGGTGGACTCTCAAACCAACTAAGTGATCTTAACGTTAATTATGAAGAGTGCCTAAAAAAACAAATGGATAAAATCAAGACTTTAGAAGAAATCATCAGAATGCTACAAAATGACTTACGTGAGCAACAAGAATTAAAAAATTCAAAAACACTAACACAAAGCTACTTAATGTCACCTCAGTGGAAAAAAGTCGGTAAAAATCAAGAAACAAACAAGGGAAGAAAGGAACAAATATCAAGCCCGCCAGTAAGCATCCAAAATAGATTTCTACCAATAAAAAATGAACAAGAAAATCAGAAGAGGAACGTGTCAGATGAGATTGTATTATTTCAGTCTCAGCAGAGGAGCTACAAACAACAAAGAACCTTGAAAACAGAAAGGCCTAATTTTAAAAAAAATAACAGAATTTCTGAGCTGAAAGTAAAAAAAGCCGCTAAACAGAGTGGTAGTTCTAGGTGACCGCCATGCTAAAGGAATAGCTCCATTAATAAAAAGTAACCTAGATGTTGAAGTTATAGGATTCATAAAACCTGGAGCCCCACAACACGAAGTGCTGCGTAGTGTAAAGGAAAATCTCTCAAGTTTTGAAAACTATGAGACTGTTGTAATCATCGGTGGTGCAAACGACGTAGCCAGAAATGAGGGAGACAAAGCTGTGCAGTGCCTTGAAGATAACCTAGAAAAATTGAAGAAAAAATCAGTAATCGTTGTGAACATCCCTAACAGGTATGATCTATCTGTTACTTCTTGTGTCAACAATGCAATTTAAGTCATAAACAAACAATATGAACAACTAAGTATGAATTTTTCAAATGTGCAACTTGTTGATGTTGGCAGTCTAAATAGAGAACTGCATACTGTACATGGCATGCATTGTAATAGTAAAGGTAAAGCATTTATTGCTAAAAAAAATTGTGAATTATTAGGTAATAACATTGATCAAAGCAGAAGTAAAGTAGCAAATCCCACTTTCTTAAGACAAATGGCTGGTCAGGAAGGGAAATGATACTGTACATAAGGAAGTGTCCAAATGTGAGAAGGCTGTGAGTAAAGAGACAGTGCTTGATAAATGGGTTATAAGGAAAAAGGTGAATGTAAATGAAAGAAATTTTTTATTGTAAACTCCAGCAAAGCCAATAGCTGTACTTCTAGAAGTAGATATCATGAAGTTATAAAGCCTACTCAAGATGTAAAACATATAACTCTAAATGATAAAAAAAAAAACATTTACAGTATTACATCAAAATATGCGTAGCTTAAAAAATAAAAAAGTATTACTTGAAAATGTTATTGAAATAAACCATCCAGATATTATCTGCTTAACAGAGCACTGGTTGAAAAAAGATGAGATATTAAATTGTCAATTTATAAACTATGCGCTAGCTTCTCAATACTCTAGAAACACAGCTAGTGGTGGAGGTGTGTGTATATATGTGAAGAATAATTTAACTTTAAAAGAAATTAGTGTAGACAACATATGTCAAGAAAAAATTATTGAACTATGCTGTGTTACAATACCAAATTTAAACTTCTGTATAATTGTTGTGTATAGATCACCTATCAGTTCAAATGTAGGACAGTTTTTTAAGTCACTTGACAAGTTGTTAATGAAGACAAATAAGTTAAAAAACTATTTGATTTTATGTGGAGACTTTAATATAGACTTTAATGGAGGCACTAATTTAACTGAACAATTTAAAAATACTCTACATAAATTTAACTTACACTATACCATTCGAGACCCAACAAGAATAACTTGTACCAGTAAAAAAATACTTGATAATATCTTAACAAATATAGATAAAAAATTATATTTTTCCTTCAATTGTGTAACTGCAATCTCAGACCATGATGCCCAAGTGATAAATGTGGATAAACCAAAGCAAGGAGTTTATTATCACGTTTTAGCAAAAGTAGAACAGAAAAGAATATTTAGCAAGGAAAATATAACTCTCTTTAATTCACTATTAAATGATGAGACATGGTTTGATGTGTATACACAGTTTGATCCAAATATAGCTTGGAATAAATTCTCAAATATTTTCTTTTTACTTTTTAATAATGTATTCCCTAAACAATTGTTAAGAGAGAACATAACAAAAACAAATAAATGGATGACTAAAGGATTGCAAATCTCATACAATAAACTAAAGACTCTTCATATAGAAAAAAGATCTACAAACAGTGACTTATTAAAGTTATATACAAAGAAATATGAGAAAATTTACCATAAACTTATATTGGAAGCTAAAAAAACAGTACAATAGTAAAAAGCTACTGTATTCCTCTAATAAAAATAAAGAAATGTAGAAATTAATCAATAAGGAAACTAAACAAAGATTAATACATAAAAATATAACTATAAATGTGGATGGCATGGAAATTCGTAATGGTAACCAAATAGCTAATGAATTTAATAATTTTTTTATTACCATACCAAATAAATTAATAAAAGGAGTGAAGAACCCTGATAATCAGCAAAAATTATGTGAAGAATTAAATTTAGAAATGAGGAATACAAATTCCTTATATTTCACCCCAATAACAGAAAAAGATATTTTAGAGACTATTGCAAAATTAAAAAACAAAAACTCTTATGGTCTTGACGAAATACCAACCTCACTACTAAAAAAGTGTTCTCATTTTATAAAACTTCCTTTGACATATATATTCAATCTGTGCTTAACTGAAGGTGTTTTCCCAGACAGACTTAAATGGACAAAAATAATTCCTGTATATAAAAAAGGTGCAATAACTGATATGAACAATTACAGACCAATAGCACTTCTATCATCTTTTTCAAAAATATTTGAAAAAATAATCTCAAAACAACTTATATTATATCTAGATAAAAATAACATTATATCTCAGAGTCAATTTGGGTTCCAAAAAGGGAAATCTACAGAACAAGCAGTTTACAAATTCATAGGAAATATTTTAAAAGCTATTGATAAGAAAAACCATATTATGGGCATATTTGCAGATCTTTCCAAAGCATTTGACTGTGTGGACCACTATTTACTATTAAAAAAACTTGAGAGTTATGGCATAAAAGATAAACATTTAAAATTATTTAAATCATATCTACAAGATCGGAAACAAGTAACATTAATACGTCAATGTGATGATAAAGGTACATTTACAAATGCTATATCAAAACCTATGACTATTTCAATAGGAGTACCGCAAGGCTCGATCTTAGGTCCCATATTATTTATAATTTTTATAAATGATCTTCCTACATCAGTAATAAATGGAGACGCTATCATGTTTGCAGATGACACAAATATATTAGCAATAGCAGAAAATAAAAAAGAACAAATAACTAAAGTAAATTCTATACTAGAGGAAGCAAATAATTGGTTTATAAAAAATAAACTAGTACTAAATTTATCAAAATCCACTATATTACAATTTACACGAGTAAATAGTCTAGCCAGTAAACATGATTTTGCTACTGTAAATGGTAAACAAATTAACATGACTGACCATATTAAATTTTTAGGGCTACAAATAGATAAAAATTTAAATTGGCATATACATATAAATGCCATACACAAAAAATTGTGTTCAATGTGCTATGTTATACATACTATCAAAAAAATCTGCTCTTTAGAAGTTGTAATGGCATTATACTTTGCAAATGTACAGTCTATATTAACATATGGAATTATTTTTTGGGGAAACGCATCACTGTTCAAAAAAGTGTTTAAAATTCAAAAAAAGATAGTTAGAATAATAAATGGTAAGACACAAAGGACTCACTGCAAACCATTGTTTAAACAATTAAATATTATGACTTTTCCTTGCCTGTACATTTTTCATACTATACTTCACACAATGCGTAACTCCACAGTAATATCAAATAGTAATATACACAGTTATCAAACTAGAAATAGATGTGATTTACATTTAATCACACATAGAACAAAACTATTTTCACAAGGACCCTACTACAGTAGTATCAAACTAATTAATAAATTACCAACTGAAATTAAGGAAATTGTCCATTTAAATAGGTTTAAACAAGAACTAAAGAAATATTTGGTAAAAAAATCATTTTATTCAGTTGAAGAATACCTTAGGGTATAAGCATATTAATATGTTGGTTTTTGTATTTCAGCAAGTATGGTGGTTAGGATATATCAGCAACCTAAATAATATTGCCAAGACAAAGATTGTAGTATCCAGGAGTGTGGTTATGTTTTGTATTTAAGATTTGTGTTTGTCTATATGTTTTAAAATTTTTGTTTGTATTTTGTATATTGACAACTCCCTTCTAGTATGTACTGGAGAAAACAGGAGGCAACCAAATAAATAAATAAATAAATAAATATATATATATATATATATATATGATCACAAACACTTTTACTATTCACCTATTTGACACACCCACATGCAAACCCCATATATATATACTGTATATAAATAATAATTATGCAAGAGGACCTCTAAATAGTCACTGCATTGTAATTGCACACCACCAGAACACACCTCTACATATCTCTCCATATCTCTCCATATCTCTCCATATCTCTCCATATCTCTCCATATCTCTCTCACGCTCTCTCGCTCTCGACTTGTTTACAGCCAACATAATCAACTGTGGAATTCCGCGCGGGCAGCTGGCACGAGAATAAACACAACTCCCAAGTTGTTCTCGGCCAACCAGCGGGGCTGTTAGGCCAGCGGAGACCCGCTCCACAGTCTTTTTAATTACATTTTTTACAGCAGGGATAGTAATATCAGAAACACAAGGTAACGAAATTGAGTAAGTAACGGAGTTAACGTGTAACAAATATTGCTCGGTGGAGCGGGGTTAGATTTTAAAAAAAAATTTAATTGAAACATATTTACAGCCGGTTACAGATGGCAGCAGCAGCAGCGCATTATTTCGTATACTTTGCACTACTTTTGTCAAAGTTTACACACTTCCTCATGTTTTTGCATACTTTCGCAACTCTAAACTCTGAAGTTGGGTGTTAGCGTTAAAATTGTGACAATGTGTATAGACATTTCCAAAAGGGGTATGTATAATATTTTAGCTATTATGTAGCCATGAATTCATTCTTAATTTCCTGGAGAAACACTAGCGAATAAATATCTATTTATTTGTAACGTGTGATTACGCGTGTTTCAAATATGTATTTCGTATCCCTCTTTTCTGTGAAGTTTCAATTCTAACGCCCATGACAGCCACGCACACAAGTTTTAGGTAGCTTTCAAGGAAATACAACCTATTGCAGCCGTTACCACGGTGCGACTTTCGAAAAATGTCATATAGTTTTTCGTTTCATGGTCCATAGAACACAAAACCATTAGCTCAAATTTATATATACATATATAAATCATATATATCTATATCAATTTTGTGGACACGATAACTGTCGCAATTTTTCACAAATAACTTCCAAACTGATACATAAAATCTAGTAGTGGAAAATCTCAGTCGAGTTCGTTAATTGGCAAAATCGACCAAAGGAGTAGAAATAGGGAATGTTTTTTGAAAAATAGAAAAATCGCTGTAACTCCCACAATATGAAGACTATCACATCCGTTTGAACGTATTATTACCCGTAGGAGTAATTCCAAAAAATTTGTCATTTAAAGTTTTTGATACGACCACACACAACTGCAAGGGGTTGAAACAGTTGGAGGACAAAAAAATCATAACATCGAATTCGTACAAACTATGTATTAATATTATAATTTTTATTGGAAAACTTTTGACTGAAACAATTTTTGATAAGACGAACCATTGTTCTAGAGGGTTGAAAAAAAAAAAAGTAGAAATTAGAAAATTTATAATTTACGTACCAGCAACCTTAAATTACTATCTAAAACTTTAGTCTGAAATTATTTTTTATATGACCAACCATTACTGCAAGGGGTATAATAAACACGGGCTATAGGACACAAAAAATCATAACTCCCTTCGTAGGCACAAAATCGAATTCGTTCGGATATTTAATAAATCTTACAATTTTAATCTAAAACTTTTGTCTGAAACTATTTTTGATAAGACGAACCATTGCTGCAAAGTGTTGAAAGAAAATGATTTTAAAATAACAAAAATTAAATAAATACATTATTGAATATATTTAATTATATTATAAAACATTTAAAAAAATTATCTACAACTTTCGTCCGAAATTTTTTATTACTGCAAGGAGTGGAAAATAACAGGAGTTGAAAGACTTTTATAAAAAATAAATAAAAAAACAATAAAAAAAACAACAACCTTAATATGCACACTTAAATACGTTCGAATTATTTGTAAACCACATAAATATTATCTAAAACCTTTAACTGAAATGGTTTTGATACGACCAACCATTAACTGCAAAAGGTGGGAAAAACATGGGTTGAAAGACAAAAAAAAATTCATAACTCCGTTAGTAAGAACGCAATCTAATCTGTTCAAATTTTTTGTAATATTATGATTTTTACCTAAAACTTTTGTCTAAAACAATTTTTTGATAAGATTAGCCACTACTGCAAGGGGATGAAAAAAAAATACAAGATTAGGATTTTAAAAAATTCATCATTTCCGTACCATGTACACTATCAAATTCATTATAATTTATTGCAAAAACTTTAATTATTATCTCCAAATTTTTTCCCAAAATAATTTTATATGACCTACAATGACCAAGGGGTGGAATAAACCGGGTTAGAACGACAAAATATTCATAACTTCCTTATTATGCACACTATCTAATTGTTTGTAAATCTTATAGTTTTCATCTAAAACTATTTGTCTGTAACGATTTTTGATAATACCTTCCATTACTGCAAGAGTTTGAAAAAACCTGGGGTTGGAATGATAAAATAAATAAAACTTTCCTACCCGGTACACTATTGAATCCATTCTTATTTTTGTTTTAACTGTCTAAATATTGACTAAAATAATTCTTAAAAGTATTTTTGTTTACCCAACCATTACTGCAAAGAATGGAAATAACAAGGTTTGAAAATAAAAACTAATCATTACTTTTTTTAACTAAATATACAGTCATATCAGTAGTATATAATAGCCGGTCCTGAAACTGGCTTCTGGCTGTGGTGCTGTGTGTCCTTTCCGCCATCTTGGATTGTGACGTCACGGCGGCCATCTTGGATGCAACGTAACGGGACACAGCGTAACGGGACATAACATAACGGGACAAGTAGATCACGGCAGCCATCTTGGATCCGCCATCTTGGATCCGCCATTTTGGATGACGTCATTTTGTTTTCTCGAACTTTCCGCCATTTTGTTTTCTGCCATTTTGAATTATGACGTCACCGTTGCAATTTTCGTTACGTCCGCCATCTTTAACTTTTTTATTTATTAACCGATTTTAATGAAATTTTTTTTAAAATTTATAAAAAAATTTAAATAATATAATTTTAATAAAATATTTATAAAAATTGGACTTTTAGACACGGAGTTCGGAGTCCTCGGTTCGAACCCGACGAGGTCAAAAAATTAAAAATGGCGACCGATCCTTCCCCCTGTGGTGGCTGCTGACAGACTGCCCCCCACCACTTTTTTCAAAGCATATATAACATCATCTAGTATGACGTCATGTCCGCCATCTTGTCTTCGATGTTGGAAACCATCATCATTGTATCGGCGGCGAGAGTGCACCGACGCCATGTTAGTTTAATTCTTACCCGCTAGAGTGCAGTAATCATTTATTATTGCTGTGACACCCGCCATCTTGAAATTTGGCCGCCATCTTGAAAATCCGTTATTTTAATGCTAGAGATTCGGGGAAAAGTTCAAAATTCATCAAAAAATTAACTTAATAGAATTCTGATTGAATAGATCGACTAAGGTCATTGGTTCGATCCCTGGCCGATACAAAACAACTTTAATTTAAAAAATACCACAAAAGTGACAGGATTGAGAAAATAAAAAACACCGCAAGTACTTTTAAAAACTTTTATTACATAAATTCAATACACTACTACAAGTACAAAAAATAATACACAGACATAGAACTAAAGTCTTGTGGATTTCTCGATTCAAACAGTCTTCTTATTGTATGGACTAAGTCCTTTACATGTTCGTAAATGTCTATTCAGTCTATCAGGTCGACATAATGGTACACCACAATTTTCACACAAAACCGAATTATCGACTTCATTAAAAGGACAGTGATATATTTCGTGTCGTTTTGCAATTTGAATATTTGCTAATGTTTTGTTACAAAATATACAGCTTGATTCTGATGAATGTACAGACAGTCTATCACAATTCCTGAGGTGACGTTTTAATCTTCCATAACGTTTAAACTTGCTTAAACACCTGTTGCACTGATATTTAATGCGTTCAGAATTATTATTACAATTGTGTATTACATAATCACGTAATTTCAAGTTTTTGATCTTGTCACAGTACGTACAGTTGGGCGATGGAACACTGTTGGATGCTCCTTCCTTTATCAATGACACTGGAACTGTTGACAACCATTGTAACACTGCTGTCATGTTAACTTCTGAAGCCGTTGAGGTCTGCTCTGCAGAAGATGTTGCACACGTCGAAATCTCCTGCTGTGCGGAGAGAGCAGGTGTAGCTGTAGACGACGTAGTCATCGTGGTCTGCACTGATGATGGTAGACCTTCGATCCAGGTCGGTGTTGATACTGGTAAAGACGCCATCGTGGTCTCAAGAACAGCTAGATACTGGTCTATTATTCAAGGCTGACTACCCGATGCGTTCATCACCGCAGCCAGAGACGGACTAAATGTTCATATCACCAGGGTCTCACTTATATATATTCTCATCAGCTGGTACAACACATGAGTCAAAACAATAACCATGTTCATTATACTTGCACTTAACTGTCTCGGAGCATTTTATATAATGACGATGTAAGCTGTCGAGGCGTGAAATTAGTTTATTACACTTATTGCACTGAAATTGTATTCGTTTCAGTAAATTATTCGGACAACTGCTTCTTTCATGTCTGCGAGCGCTTGAAGTTCTAGTAAATGATGCGACACAGTATTTGCACTGATTCGAAGTACGCTCTTCATTAATTGAAGTCTCCTCTGCAGTCGGTATCGAGATCTCCACCGCCACCGTGGTCTCCTCTGCAGTCGGTATCGGGATCTCCGACTCCATCATCGTTGCTGCCATCGAGGTCCCAGCTGCTGTCGGTAAACATTCTATTCCGGTCGACATTGGAGCAGTAACTACGAAATTTACTGAAGAGAGCAGGTCCGTACTGCACCGCGGCCAGAGGTGAACTGCGGGTCCAGTCGTCTGAACTTCGCTTATATACCCGCAGTCTACTGGAATACTACATTAGTCAAAATATTGTCTGTATTTAAAATTAATTTTTATTGGGTACCTAAAATTTGTAGAAATAAAAAACAAACACAAGTTCAGGTTTTACACATTTATTTATAAAAAAATTACACAAATACACATTAGGTTAAGGAATCAAGCATTTTCACAAGCAAAGTCTTTAATGCCGCACGAACTGACTCGTCGACTCCGGTTCCAACTGGTTCGCAGGCCACGGGATCAGGAACACAGGTTTCCAGCTGGTCATCTTCTGCGACGTCGTCAACTCCGACAAGACATGGTCGGTGACGTCTGTGACCACGTCTGCGCCTTGGCTCTACTGCAGTGCTAGTTGGGACAGATTCACTGCCTGTGATGCTTCTACGCAGACGTCCAAACGGTGTGCGTCTCGTCGTCGCAGTTCAGGCAGTGAATCTGTCCCAACTAGCACTGCAGTAGAGCCAAGGCGCAGACGTGGTCACAGACGTCACCGACCATGTCTTGTCGGAGTTGACGACGTCGCAGAAGATGACCAGCTGGAAACCTGTGTTCCTGATCCCGTGGCCTGCGAACCAGTTGGAACCGGAGTCGACGAGTCAGTTCGTGCGGCATTAAAGACTTTGCTTGTGAAAATGCTTGATTCCTTAACCTAATGTGTATTTGTGTAATTTTTTTATAAATAAATGTGTAAAACCTGAACTTGTGTTTGTTTTTTATTTCTACAATTTTTAGGTACCCAATAAAAATTAATTTTAAATACAGACAATATTTTGACTAATGTAGTATTCCAGTAGACTGCGGGTATATAAGCGAAGTTCAGACGACTGGACCCGCAGTTCACCTCTGGCCGCGGTGCAGTACGGACCTGCTCTCTTCAGTAAATTTCGTAGTTACTGCTCCAATGTCGACCGGAATAGAATGTTTACCGACAGCAGCTGGGACCTCGATGGCAGCAACGATGATGGAGTCGGAGATCCCGATACCGACTGCAGAGGAGACCACGGTGGCGGTGGAGATCTCGATACCGACTGCAGAGGAGACTTCAATTAATGAAGAGCGTACTTCGAATCAGTGCAAATACTGTGTCGCATCATTTACTAGAACTTCAAGCGCTCGCAGACATGAAAGAAGCAGTTGTCCGAATAATTTACTGAAACGAATACAATTTCAGTGCAATAAGTGTAATAAACTAATTTCACGCCTCGACAGCTTACATCGTCATTATATAAAATGCTCCGAGACAGTTAAGTGCAAGTATAATGAACATGGTTATTGTTTTGACTCATGTGTTGTACCAGCTGATGAGAATATATATAAGTGAGACCCTGGTGATATGAACATTTAGTCCGTCTCTGGCTGCGGTGATGAACGCATCGGGTAGTCAGCCTTGAATAATAGACCAGTATCTAGCTGTTCTTGAGACCACGATGGCGTCTTTACCAGTATCAACACCGACCTGGATCGAAGGTCTACCATCATCAGTGCAGACCACGATGACTACGTCGTCTACAGCTACACCTGCTCTCTCCGCACAGCAGGAGATTTCGACGCGTGCAACATCTTCTGCAGAGCAGACCTCAACGGCTTCAGAAGTTAACATGACAGCAGTGTTACAATGGTTGTCAACAGTTCCAGTGTCATTGATAAAGGAAGGAGCATCCAACAGTGTTCCATCGCCCAACTGTACGTACTGTGACAAGATCAAAAACTTGAAATTACGTGATTATGTAATACACAATTGTAATAATAATTCTGAACGCATTAAATATCAGTGCAACAGGTGTTTAAGCAAGTTTAAACGTTATGGAAGATTAAAACGTCACCTCAGGAATTGTGATAGACTGTCTGTACATTCATCAGAATCAAGCTGTATATTTTGTAACAAAACATTAGCAAATATTCAAATTGCAAAACGACACGAAATATATCACTGTCCTTTTAATGAAGTCGATAATTCGGTTTTGTGTGAAAATTGTGGTGTACCATTATGTCGACCTGATAGACTGAATAGACATTTACGAACATGTAAAGGACTTAGTCCATACAATAAGAAGACTGTTTGAATCGAGAAATCCACAAGACTTTAGTTCTATGTCTGTGTATTATTTTTTGTACTTGTAGTAGTGTATTGAATTTATGTAATAAAAGTTTTTAAAAGTACTTGCGGTGTTTTTTATTTTCTCAATCCTGTCACTTTTGTGGTATTTTTTAAATTAAAGTTGTTTTGTATCGGCCAGGGATCGAACCAATGACCTTAGTCGATCTATTCAATCAGAATTCTATTAAGTTAATTTTTTGATGAATTTTGAACTTTTCCCCGAATCTCTAGCATTAAAATAACGGATTTTCAAGATGGCGGCCAAATTTCAAGATGGCGGGTGTCACAGCAATAATAAATTATTACTGCACTCTAGCGGGTAAGAATTAAACTAACATGGCGTCGGTGCACTCTCGCCGCCGATACAATGATGATGGTTTCCAACATCGAAGACAAGATGGCAGATATGACGTCATACTAGATGATGTTATATATGCTTTGAAAAAAGTGGTGGGGGGCAGTCTGTCAGCAGCCACCACAGGGGGAAGGATCGGTCGCCATTTTTAATTTTTTGACCTCGTCGGGTTCGAACCGAGGACTCCGAACTCCGTGTCTAAAAAGTCCAATTTTTATAAATATTTTATTAAAATTATATTATTTAATTTTTTTTATAAATTTTAAAAAAAATTTCATTAAAATCGGTTAATAAATAAAAAAGTTAAAGATGGCGGACGTAACGAAAATTGCAACGGTGACGTCATAATTCAAAATGGCAGAAAACAAAATGGCGGAAAGTTCGAGAAAACAAAATGACGTCATCCAAAATGGCGGATCCAAGATGGCGGATCCAAGATGGCTGCCGTGATCTACTTGTCCCGTTATGTTATGTCCCGTTACGCGGTGTCCCGTTACGCTGTGTCCCGTTACGTTGCATCCAAGATGGCCGCCGTGACGTCACAATCCAAGATGGCGGAAAGGACACACAGCACCACAGCCAGAAGCCAGTTTCAGGACCGGCTATTATATACTACTCATATCCGTTATGATTTATTGTATGAATCCTAAACTACATCTAAAAATTTGGATGAAACTGTTTTTGACTAAACGAATTATTGCCGTAAGAAACATGGGTTGAAATTAAAAAAAAAATTCAAAACTTTCTTAGTATCAAATGCGTTTAATTTATTTTAAACCATCTTAATATTATATTAAATCTCGGTGCAAAGCACATTTCTATACGACCACGTTATTAGTGCAAGGGATGATAAATAGTGTTTGAAAGTTAAAACAATTATATAATTACCTTCTTTGGCATTTAAAATGAATTTCGTTCTAAGTGATTCAATGGTGGATATATGAGTTAAAAATAGTTATTAATATTTTCACTGCATGGAAAATGAGCAAATATTTAATGAATAATTTTCTAATATTGGAGAACATAGGCTAAATATGTTATGTACATTAAGTTGTTAAAATGTTCCAAAATTTTATAGAAGTGTCCAAATTTTTCCAGAATAAATGGGTATTCTAAATCTAGCTACGCCTGTAGGCTGTGCCGAAAGCGATATATATGTCGGCGATACGGCGACATCACACTTCAATAATAACAGCTTCAATTCACCAAAGTGGCAGGAACTTGCATACGTGGCGGTGTGACATTTTAGATTTTAAAGAACGTTGGGAGTCAACTTCGATTTATTAACGATCGTTTATCGTGCTTCCTCTTCCTGTATTTTTTCGTAACTAGCATCAACCACAATCTTAACAAGTCTATAAGGCACAACGCTTTAATTGCAGCCTGAAATTTAAAGCAGAACAATACTAATTAGAAAAAAACTAGCTCTCCTAAATCACATCATTACAAGACTTCCCGCTTGAAAATTTAGCTATATTTCTGATGCCGTTTATTGTGTATTGAATATATTTAAAGCGATGGAAGGTTTGAATCTGACACCATTGACAACTATAAATAATGATGTGACTTTTTACCGAAACATGTACCTCACATCTTCTCACTTTGTTGACAACGGTTAACTTCTGTGTTTGCCTGGAGCAAACTGAGGCAATTTCCCAGAACCAAGACGATACGTCGTTCGTTGCGTTACCATTATTCCGGGGGCTTCCTGCTGCCGGCCTGAGTTCTGTTCCCATGGTGTCAGTAATCACGTCAAACCGCTGCATGCACGACCAGTCAACAACGGCTACCAGAACACGATGAGCATAAAACAAACGTACAGCGGGGGTGGAGGGGGAATGCGGCGAGATAACGTGCCGCAGCCCTGACAGATGAGATGTAACCACACTGCCGACCTTCGGGGTCAAGGCCGAGGTGCGTGCTCGCTGTTTCCGCGCCGCACAGCGCCTGGGGCACACCCGTGTCAGTACAGACACTACCAAATATTTAGACAGTTCTGTGATGTCCACCAAGTGGCTTATTTACTATGGTGAATTGCGATGAAACCGAAATAAGACCCAAAAAATATGCCAAAACGCCATATAACACGGAAAAGCACGTTAAGCACTTAAATGCAACTAAAAAAAAAAAATCATCACTTCAGATCATAATTCAAATCACAAAAAAAAATATTATTTAATATACGTATTAAATTCAATTTAGCATTAAGTTTTTACCAAAATGTATGTACTCAATATAGGAAAATATATTTTTTATTTATATTTAAAGTGATATTCCTAACTCATTTTTACGTTATCACATTGATGCATTTTTTAAACACAGAAATATTTGCCACTTTATTTTTATTGTTCCCAGTAATTCTGTCCTGGCAATTTTTATTACAAATTATATTGTAAACGTGCATAATGTATCGGTCAAAATGACACCGTTTTGGTGAGAGAAAAAAAGTGTCATATTTGTTCAATAATATACTATATTCATGAATAAAGAGAATTCACTAAAAATAAAAACAATAAAACAGAAACAATGGTTTTAAAAAAGAAACTGGCCTAAAAATAAAACCATAAGATTTTGACTGTACCTACTTATGACAACAAATTCTGCTATTATTAATAAAATTAAATTAAACGGTTTTGTCCGATTACTAAATTATGTTGTTGCACAAGGTGTCTACAGAGATTCGCAATATAATTTCCCTGACTTTTACAGACCAACATTTCAAATTTTTTATTTTTTTTTTTAATAATTTACATATTTTGTGATTTTCTATAAGAAATAAAAAAAACAGCCTCCACCATCTCCATAGCTGGCCTAGAATTATATACCAAAAATATAAATTAAAATACAACCTTGCATACGTCATTCTATATTGGTTATGATTAAGCACTAAAATGTCATCTGAAAATATTCTTTCACATACTGGATGATGGTAGACTGGAGCTTAAAATTTTCCCCTGTAATTACAACCGCTCGAGAATGTCTATGATTTTTTTTTCATAATTTAGATTCCCTGTCCCAATTCCACCTACCCTGATTTTTCCGTGACTTCCCAAACAATATTTGGTAGGGCCTGTATTGTTATAATATTGATGTGGTAACTTTGTATGTGCGTAAAATAACGCATTAGCTTACAAAAAACTTGCCAGCAAGTCCACATTTCTCGTTAGAAACGTGAGGATAGCCATTGTATAGTTACAGTCGTATTGTGAATTAGAGCCAATCTGAACGCTTGTAACCCGATCTCTGAAAAGTTACTCACCCCAAAAATTGGGTGCGTGGTCGCATAGCTGCGAAACTACACAAAGAGGGACCATAATTGTAGGGTACACAAATATTACAAATACGCGTAATTATTCACTAGTGTCAATTTCTTCAACAGTGGAATATAAGAATGCAATAATGGGTTGAAGTAGTTTCCAAAGTAACAAAAAATACAGCATTGTAGAGTTGTTTCATTGACGCTTACCCGAGAGTGAGTGAACTGTGGTGCAATCAATATCCCCTCTCCCCGCCAACAAAATCCCCACTCCTGAGCTTTGCACTTTTCTAATGAGATATAGTCTCGGCTTACCCTTACATGCTGTAAAATAGGTTTACTAAAAAAAAAAAAAAAAAAAAAGTGTGTGTTATTGTTTCTTCAACAACACTGCCATTTGGACAGCGAAATCTCAGAATTAAATATGAATTTCATAACAGGTAGCGCTATCTATGTGGGAAATGCAGGGACTGTCTCAACAGCACTCTCTACGCTGCTGGTTGAACAAGGAGGAACGCGAAAGCGCTGGTAACAAAAATTAAATTGAAGGCACAACTAACTGAATACGATGCCTACATATATATTTTCTGAAGCATGCACATACTCTGTATTATCCTTTCGTTCATCTATTTCTCTCAGATCTATTTTTTTTCTGGGCGGGGACGAATCATTGCAAAAAAAAAAGAAGAACGAAAACGAGCCCAGCAACGTATATAGCTTAGTCTCTCTTTATATCTCTATGGCCAAGTACTTATTCCCTGTCCTTTTCACGCCAGAAACGTTTCACAACAATGTTTCACTAAAACGCTGCATTAAAATTCTACCTTTAAATTTTATTCTAAAACGCGCCCAAAAAAAGTTTCACTTCAAAATTCGTTTAGTTATTGCCGGGTTACGATATGTTTCCCTGCTTCTGTCCGGGGGTCCTGCCACACGTGTCGTCCCTGTCGGCCTCGAGGGTGCTCCAGGTGTGATGGAATTTGGATCAGCGACGGAATGCATAAACAAACGTGCCACCGAAAACACCCACCAGCGCACAGTGGCGTCTGCCATGTAATCCGGGTCACTAAACATATCAATTTGTACAATCAAAAAATGTAGTATGCATTGCCATTTTAACCTTACAGACACAAAAACACACCGTATTCGTTAATGCCTAAGGTAAACAAAACAAAATTGCTTTATTATTTCTTACGTATACTTTATTATTACTTACATGTACAAGGACCATAAATACTTATACCGGGCCTTCTTAAAAGTGGCGTCGTAGTCATGTCCATGTAGTATTACTGTTTTTTATAGAATTATTATAAAACTATAGTTTCAGATCAGTTTTCATTATTTTTTAACCCAGACACATACATTATAATTTTTTTTTTGTACTTTCACAAACTCAGCTACCAACGATAACACTTGTAAAACTGCAAGGAAGACTTTTGCAAAATTGCAAATGGTACAAAGCTCTGGCTTGCAGTTTCACAAGTGATATCGTTGGTTAACTAAGTTTTCAAGGTCCATCCTTGTAAAAGTACAAAAAAAATTGTACAGTGTATGTGAGAGACCGTACATTACAAACCATATTGTATTTAAATATCCATCCCCCCCCCCTCCTTGACACAGCAAAACGCTAACAAAACCACTAAATGTACAGCTACACAGGCGATTTAACGGAGTGCACATTAACTTACTTACGTGATGTCAAGCCGCGGGTTATCCTCGTGTCTGAACGGACAAGGCGAGTAATAAAACACACGCGCACGCACTGCCCGCAGGCTCGGCGATGCGTGTGACGCGCGGTTCGAACTGCCCGCGCTTCCGCCTGTATCCACCAAGGAGCATGGTATCCACCGACCCAGAGGTCAATGCTCTCTGGTCGGGCAGCCTCGCTCTTCCAGCAGAACTGGAGCGGCGCCCAGCTACTCGCTTCCGCACATGACCGAAATATCACGCTAACAGTTGAAGGAAATTTCTCTCTGCGGTTGATTAACTGGTCGATTCAAAAATCAAGATGTCCACACAAATCTGTACAAACATTTCCCTGACTTTTCCATGACCAAACGTACAAACTTTCCTGACGAATTTTTCAAAATTATTTAACTATTTTTGCAATTTTCTTAAATAAATAAAAGACAAACCCTCCTCCGCCATCCCTATAACGGTACTAGTTCAAACAGAATCTTGCATACGCCTTTTACAGTGTGTATGACTATGCACTAAAACACCCCGTCTGGAAAACAATGTGCTCGAAGTCTGGGTGATGGCATACCGAAGCATGTCATTTCCCCCTCAAATTACTATCACTGAGGAATTTTCACGACTTTTCCAGGTTTTAGAATAAAGTCCCTGACTTTATCTTGCCAATTTCAACTTCACTGACCTTCCAGGATGTGGACACCCTAAAAATGGAAACCTTCAAATTGAATAAGTTGAAGGAAATTATCTTAATTTTTATACTGACAAAGAGAATGTAGAATTTCACACATTTCAGAGAGTAATGTTGCCAATCAATAAACAAGGAACAATCTTAAAACATATTACGTTCACGCGCAACAATTAATAACGTTATATTCATAATTAACAGTTTTATTTCTGGGTTAATTCTAATCATTAAAGCAACAACCAGGATAATTATGTTCAGAGTAAGAATCATATCATTATAAATAAATAGTAGAGATGATGTCAGGAAAACGTGAATAATGGATACTAGAGATATGAGAAGAAAATTTTCAGTTCTGGTAATTCCCCGGAAAAATTAATTATATATTTTCCCGGAATTTTTTTTCCCATTGCCAACATAGATTTACATCATTTAAGATAGAATGATATATTATATACAATAATTTCATTTCTGTGGATAGGTATGTAATTTTTAATCAACAGTTTTATTTTATATCCATTAGTAGAGTAGATGCACACCAATTCCGGTGAGAGGAGTTCTGGGTTCATTGATATATCAAAAAATTCTTCGAATATGAAAGAAATGAATCTATGGCCGTTAGCGCACAACTGTAGGCACCACAGAAAATAAAGTAGAATAGAGCACAGGTCCTACACAACTCTCAAACGTTAAGTGAGCCATTACTTTTTAAAGAAAGACCAAATGTGGTTAATTTTATTCTGTTTGTACAACAAAGTTGATAAAATGATACGTGTGTATAAAAAGGTTTATTACTTCTGCTTACTATACAGTTTTAATTCATATCATTTTCATCAATACTAATATATAACTTTGGACGACGATACATATTGATTGTGATCAGGCGAAAGACTGCAGTTATTTGATGGTGCTTCAGATTAATACGTAATTGTTTTGTATCCTTTACGTTTAATTATTTATTAGTACAAAATATATACGAATTATTAACAGCACACAAATGTATTTTAAAATACATATTATTGCTCTGTTGAAGATAACAGCTCCTGCGCACTAGGCGACCAAGTGCAGCTGCGACCACCTTCATGTCGCGGCGACACGTCTGCCGGCGCGGCGCGCCAGTGTGCGCTCTTTCAACCGCGACTTGGCCGCCTAGTGCGGGAGCTGTAGGTGAGAGGTGGTGCTACAAGGAACATTCAAACATTGACAGCTGAATACATGTGGATGTATGTATCAATATTGACAGGAATATTCTACTGTGAAGGTCTGAACGTTCCTTGCAGCAACTGTGTAAAAGGTGAGTCCGCCTTCCCGAACCAGTTCGTCAGGCCGGAGTTCCCAAGGTGCCCATACGAAACGAGAATTCACATACTCCTTCCTGATAATGCCAGGGTTGACGCGAAAGAACGAGGCTGTCACTGAGTGGAACCGGCAGTCCTCATAACAGGCCAGACAGTCCCGGCATTTCAACTGGCGCGGCGACGGAGAAACAGCAAGAGGAACACAAAGCACGACTGACTATCGTGAGAAATCACAACCACATGAATCGCGTACGCCTGACTGTATGCCTACCCGGGCAAAAACGGTGTACAGAGCTTCAAAAGAAACCGCTCAAGATATCCGAGTGATGTCTGTTTACGAATAGCATTTAAGAATACTATGAAGACGAATGAGTAGTTCTGTATCCAGATTTTTGTTTTTACAATTAATTTTTGGACATTCTAGAAGCACTCGAGGGCCCTGCATTACATCTTAATCTTAATTTCTCCGCCATATACTTTTGGTAACCGCTCAAGAATTTCTTAGTTGTCCTACGCACGACGAGAAGACTGCGCGCCAGTTCAGAGGAGACGCAGCGCTAAAGCACCAGCGTCGTGCTTCATCCCGCCTCACCAACACAACTAGGAGTCAGCCTGTCAAGTCGTAAAATCAAACACACGATTTAAGTTAACTCAAAATTAACGAATGCGTGAGAAAATGTAAGGTAGGTTCGCATTGCCAATTTGTGACATTATAACCAGAGAGATAGATACTCGAGGCATGTTTTCCAAGGCCCCTTGACATCGGCAAGGGAATCAGCGCGGTAGAAGCAGCCACAAGAGGTGTGGTTTTCAGACGAAGGTACCTACAACATGTACGAACTTCAATAAACAAGACAAAACGTTGAAAAAGGGGAAGGGGGAGAAAATATAGAGGTGAAATTAATGGTAAAACAATTGTCAGTAAAATATTTACAAATGCACTGCATAAATAAAAAAAAACATTTTGGAAGTATAAAATCAGCATTATCAAATATTAAATCTGCATATAGAATAATAAATTTGAATTTCAATAAAACGAAAAGTTACAAACAAAAAATCATTATCAGAAGAGTAAGAGGAATCACCTACTATAAGTTAAAACGTCATATATTGGTATTTACAAATAGTTAATTAATGTTTAAAAAACTTATACCACTGGTCCCTCGCCAAAACAATCAGAAGGATACTACATGGTGGACGTATCAGTTTGCCAGTGGGTTTTTATTTAGCTAGCGGCTCTCAATACTGTAACTGCTACCTTCATTCTCTTTTAGATTGTATGACACTTCTTCCAAATAAAATTAGAACACGCACGACATTTTAAGTATTACAACTAAAACATACTTCAGTCAGTAAGGCTATAAGCTACAAATCCATGTTCTAACAAGTAGCCTACTTCGCGCGTGCTTCCAAGAACAGGTTATGAGACAGTTTTTTCTTCTCTCTTTCAAAGTTATCTATACATATATCAGCCATGCCAGATTTAAGGCCAACAAACAAATTTTAAAATTTCGCGGAGGTGAAATGATCTTTAGATTTATATCCCTATAACATATTGATTTTGAGGGGTTTTCCTTCACACAATAAACTGTCGGGATTTTCCACCCTAACCCAAAACATAATCGGAAAACTATTTCCCCTAATGTCACATACATTTTTTTAAATACTTTTTTTCAGCAAGTCGTCAAACAATTACACTGAAGTAAAAAATATAATTGAACAAGACATTAAAGTTATCTTCTGCGTGGCGCGAATTAAATGACGATACGGCTTTCATACATAGAAACGATTTTGAAAGGGGAAAAATCGCACAGTCCTAGCTGCAAAAACTTGTTAAGGGAAATGCTTTCCTAAATTATCTTTACAAATACATTCATGTATCTCTGTAAAAAAAATTTTTTTTTCCGTTATTCTGAGAGCTTTAGTTTTTCAATGTTTTCAGAAAATTAATTTCTTGGAGATTCATAAAAATAATTTTAAAAATAAACAGTTTCACAAAGGCTACATGCATACGCTTGATTATATTGTGCAGCTAAAAAGGAGAGTTTTGTTGAAAAAAAAAATTAATTTTTTTTCTAAGAGTTTTTTGAAACAAAAGTTAAAAAAAAAAAAAAAATAAAAATAACAGCATGTTTCACTACGAAGGACCCTACTGTAGAGCATCTACTTGTGAACGTCATTCTTCCGGTAGTGTTTCATTTTGTTCAGCTTTTGTGTCCTGTATACAGAAGGAGGCCCAAAATAACCGCCACCTCGACGCCTACTCCCTCGTCCGCCGCTCTCGCTTCCCGGAGGAGAGACACAGCACAGAGGGCACATCCGCATACCTGCCCCATTTTCCCTGTCATCCCTTTACCTACATCATTTCCACCGGGACTGAGAACGAAGCAGGTGCGCGAGTTTACATTCGCACTCACTCCGATAAACGAAACGTCGAATATCTGCGACAAACTCAAAAAACTGATTAAATAAATAAAAGGAGATTCATGCCACGAAAATAAATGTTCAGTGTGTCACACAGAGATGATCGTGTGGACGTGAGCGGTGATTCGTGCACGGCGCGAAGTATTTTAAGTCTGTTTTTAATTGGGCTTAACGTCTCGTCGACAAAGGTAATTAAGGCCCTGGCACACTGTCAAATTTCCGTCTCCAACTACATGATAACAGATTTGCATAGTTAGTACTGGAAACAATATGGCTTTCAAAATTCTCCATCAAATAAAGTTGGTTAGACCACCAAAAACATGTATGTAAAGCATGTCGTACTATCAAAGTTTATCATCAGACTGAGCTAGCGCCAACTTGTCATTTTGAAATTAAAAGAATGCATCATTGTGCTGGATATAAATCTTGAAATATTTATATTTTTGTACAATTATTAACTTTTAAGAAATCTGTAGAATTAACTTAATAATTGTTACGTGAAAAAACACGTAAATGCTCTGTGATTTTAAAAGTCATACACATAATTTGGTTCTTACATTAAAAATTATTTCGCATACGATATTCATATTAACATTATGTTAGTTATGTATCTTTATAAACTCTTTAATCGCCATTTCCGTTTGCGTAGGGGACGATTGTGATTGTCTGATCACTCCCGAACTCCAACATAGTTTATAACTCTGTCCTGTATACAAAATATCTTATGGCAACTCAAGTCACCCAACTTATCAAGCAAACGTGGCTGCACTCGTGACGTTTTTTGCTGACGTTATAAACCATCCGACATTATCTGCCCGACTTCGTTGGAAGGTGCTGGAAGCGAAAGTTTGACAGTATGACAGGATACACAAGAAATGTTTTAAATTTATTGCTTGGTTTATAAAATTAATATAAGATATATTACTATATATATTTTAGTGATATACAGTTGCAAACTCGCAGTGGGTACCTTCGATTACACCGAAAGGGAAGTTTTCTGCTCTCTACTGGTCGTAACTTCTAGAATTTTCCATTTACCTCTGAATATGACTTACATGTTCGCGTCGTCTTCTTTTTACTGCAGTCGTGACTAAGAAATGCTTTGTAAATCATAAAGCCATACCCCGTAGTCGTAATCCATAAAACAATCATGCGTGAAATGGTTCCTACTATTACTTATTTAAATATTTTATCTAATTTTGTTGAAATTTTATCGCAAAAGCAGTTCACGAGTCTGGACGAGTTTTAAGGTAACTTCAATTTTTTTTTTTTTTCATCGTGTAAACATTTTTTGACGTCATTTCCACAAGGCGTAAAATGAGTTAAGATTTCATTTGGATTTTTCCTTCCCGTATATAACACCCTTTTAAGCCTACAAAAAAGTTTAACTTGCATTTCATAAATTGTACAAAGTATTGCTATTATTGTATTTGATGCCTTTTTTTCCTTTTTTGGAGAAAGCAGCGTATGTATAATATTTTTATAGTAATATACATAGTAAAAAAAACACGGGCCTGCTTATAACTACAAAGTTAAGGTAATTGGGAACTCTTACTGCAGTTAACAAATTTATACATACAATAAAGTTTTTTGTATGTAATTTCCGCGTTTTTTCAAAACCATTTACGAGCAGTCTGTATGATCTAAATTTAAAAAAAATACTGTCAACAATGTTAGTTAGCCAGAAATATCATAAATACTTCTGTTATTTAGTTTATAAGAAACTAATGTTCAAACGACATGTCATCTGAAAGATATACAAAATGTTTCAACTTTTAATGCTGTTTGGTTTCTATTTTTAGCCTCTTTATCACTTAAATAAAATTTCAAACAACCACAACACTATCGTAATCTTGAAATATAATGATACGGTAATTAAGTAAAATAAATAATTCGACAGTAGATGGAACGAGGTGGGCGCCGTGGTAAGACACTAGAGTCGCACTCCAGTGGATCTTGGATTCGAACCCCGCACCGGCCATTCTGAATTCCGTCTTCCGTGGATGATAAAATCACCCCAGACTGGTCCTTGCCACAGGCCAGGGCGGATTCCTGCTTCAATGTCCCAGGTATGTGACGTCGTGGGTTACCGTCTAAGACGACCTCGCTTTGAACAAGCCGTTAATGCCAGCTAAAATAATAAAAATGAGCAATGGGCACGTAGTTGCCAAGCGCGTTAGAATAGAAGCGAAGCTTCACACTTCAACAACCCACTTTAACTATAAAACCAAATGCTAGATAAATCCCTAGAACGACGAAACAAAACAACAATGCACACAACATGCCAAATACCATCCTGTGTTACAAATGTGCGCCTGGGAAAGGGCCTCAGTGTGTTGGTCGCCGTGTCTCCAGCTGGCCGGTCCACGAGCTGCGGTCAGCAGGACGAGTGTCTCGCAGAGGAGTTTCACATGTAGGTTTGCTTTTAGATTCGTTATGTGATAACCAAGTTCTGCCAGTAATAAACCACAATTAAAATTTGTTTGGTCTAAAATTGTTGAAACTATTTTTTTTTCATTCAAAAAAGTATACACAACATAAGACTACTAAAAACACACCAACACTACTGGAACTGCCTATACAAATTTTCTCAATTCTTATAGAATTAAATTGAATTTTTGAAAGGAACCTATTTAGTAGTTCAAGGGTAATGACATATGCAGAACTACAGCGTCGCTTCAATAACGCTTGCCCGAAAGGAAAGACGCTCAAATTTCCTTTCCCCCCTTTTTACTCATCAATCGAAAGCCACACTTCTAAAGAAACATGCCTTAGCATATCGAGGTAAAAGAGTCGTTCTTCCTTATGTGTGTGGTGGAATGTTTTCTATCTGATCTATAGAAGGTTCTTTCACCACGTTTTGAACGAGCCTTAGCACCGCGCGGGCACTGCGTTGTGCGTGTGCTGTTTCACACACACGTGTTTGCAACTGCTCGACTGGTTCTCTCCTTAGTAAACCACGGCTAGCTAATAACGTGGGTGTTAGTTATGTATCTGAACACCATCTAAACAACCTTTCTCTGTTTTAGTTTTCTTTAAATTTACGAAGCTGAATGTACAGAAAATAAAAACCTTCCGCAAAATAATCTTAAAATTGTTCATATAAAAACACTTATAACAATTTATAAACACAATTTATATCACTAATATTTACAATAAATAAATGTTTTAATTATATTGACCAGCATTCAATATCAATCACAACTGCATATTATTTAAAAGCACATATCTATTTTTATTTGTCTGTAGCCTTTTTTGTATGTATCCTTTTTCCTTTTTTGCAGGGTGAGCGCTAATCAAAAATTCACTCATTTTTTTCATAACGTGCCTAAAAAAGTATAACTTCAAAAAAAAAATTACCATTGATCTGTTATTAAACTGTATGTATTTTAATTTTCTAATTTTGAAATGGTCTAGTTAAAATTTCATATTTATATGTTTTAGTGTGTAACAGCTATCAAATAACTTGGCCTTGCCTATAAACTATGTTTTTATGATGCAATAGTGCACTTGATATTTATTTTTATTCTTGAATAATATTTGTTTGTGTTTTTAATTCCAGTAATTTTATGTATATTTGCTAAGTATGAGTAACCGTTATTTAAAACCCTTTAATTTTAATCACAATCAACAAAACACTGCCAAAAATTATATTTAAATAAAGAGAAAATTGAAAACCTTCCTACTACATTGAAGTACTTTTTATATTATTAAACACTAGCTGCAATACCCGGCGTTGCCCGGGCTGAACACAGATGTCTTCTTAATATGAATGTCAAATGTGAAAATTAATTTATATCACTTTCAGATCCCGACAGACGTTGTTCTGCCAGTTTATAGTTATTTACCTGTCTGTATGTAATTTAAACTTTATAAAACAATATAGAAAAAAAGCTGAAAATAAGAGATTACTAATATTGAAAATATTCCATTATCTAGCTAATGCTCGGCCTGCATTGCAATGCCTCATTCAGTTTTGTTCTGTAATATGTTTGAAGCAGTTCCACATATACAAATCATCTATCCATCTCTCTATATATATTTATCTCTATCTACATCTATATACATCTATGTATCTCTCTATCTCTATTTATCTCTTTATATCTACATTTATATATCTATATCTTCTATACATAAGTCTCTATATAGCTCTATACATCTATAGGTATATCTCTTTATCTAACCCATTTCATTCTCTATACCTCGCTCTATCTCAACTTATCTCTCCGTCTCTATCTCACTCTATATATATATATATATCACTCTATCTCTGTCTCTCTTTTATATTTAAATAAATTGTGTCATGCGTGCGCACTTAGAAAACAAAAACAGACGAAATGCCGCTATATAATATGAAATAAACACATTTTTGACACGATTCGTGCTCCAACTATTGAAAAATAGTTATACCGTCTCAGTAACCTTCATGGACATGCGCATAACAAATCACCAAAATTTCATCGCAATCGGATGAATGGTGTAGGAACGCATACGGCACAAACAAACGAAAATTAAAGACATGACAAACGCATCAAACGATGGTGCGTTTAAAATTCAAGGCAACTCTATCTATTGACGAAGTTAAGAACAAAACTGTTATTAGCGCCTTTATTTTGCTAGCCGCTGCGAGCTCCACTAAGCGGACTGGTCTCACCAAGGAGAAAAATGTTAATAATTTGCCAGACCTTACTATGTGTATGATCGTGTGTCAGACATAGAGAAATGACACTCACTCACTATTTGTATGTCTATGACCTATGATTTTTTCTGTTATGAAATGAAATTATCACTTTTTCACTCCCTTAGGGATGGAATTTCATATTAATATGGGGTATATGTGTTAATCCAGGTTATAAGCTAGGTGTAGGCCAAATTTCATTCAAATCCATTCAGTAGTTTTTACGTGAAAGAGTAACAAACATCCATCCATACTTACAAACTTTCGCGTTTATAATATTAGTATGATTCATAAATTTACTAATTAATTTAATTTTACTCTCAAATTATTACTTTAGTCTAATACATATTATTTAATCATGTTAAACATGTTACCTTAATCCAATTAATAGGCTTTCACACATTTTGTTGTATTTCGTCGTATCGCCTGAAATGCGTCACTTTACAAGAAGTTGCGGGTAAAAAGATGCATTGTGGTAAGTCTAATTTTGTACATCCACTGCAGTACTAATGGTAAAATCCGTACAAGTTTTATATACAAGAATAATATTAATAAAGTGCAGCATGCACAACTACAATAATTACAGCTCAAATTGTCGTTATTTAACCAAATTTTAGGATTTTACTTCTAAGGTGCACCCCATTTCGTCATTTCCCCTACGCAATAGCGTGAAACGAGATCCCTGCTGTATTGCTGGCCGCCTAGCGCCTCTTCGCTTCGCGGCAGTGAGTGGACGACCCTGTCGCGGCGCTTCGCTTCTCCTCTCCTCGCTTCGCGCCAGTGGGCACTTTTCGTTACGCTCCCGATGAATCATCGCCTCGACATTACCTACCAGCTCTAAAGAAGTTCCACTTCAAAATGTCACAGATAAGGCCGGTGTCACACTATTCCGTTTCTGCAGCTACGGCTAAATCTTCCACGGCGCCCCCTCCCCCCTTTCTTTAATGTGCACAACGCTGGTCTCTCAAGAATGAACTACAGTGCATTAATAATATTCGAGCATGTAAACAATTTCTTGCTCTGTATAAGAAATGGCGGGACAGAATATGCTAAAAGTGTTCGTGTAAACCAGACGTCACGCGGCGGGGAGGCGTCAGGGAGAAAGAAAAGGCAACGTGAAGAAGGAAGAGTAACAGAAAGAAGAGGGGGGGGGGGGGGCACAGACGGGAGGTTCCTAACCTCGATGTGTGTCACGGACACGCTCCGCAGAGACAGCGGCACCGCCTAGCGCCTTCCCTTCGCCGCGAGCCCCAGGCGGCTTGGCGGCACGGGACACGAGACACGAGAGACGAGAGAGGGTCATAAACTGCAGATCATGCCCGCCGAGGCTGTTGCGCCACGATTCCGTGCGGTTACGGGAGGGAGTGAGGCCAAAAGAAAGTGCAGCGTTGCTTTTCCGTTTCCAACGCGGATTTACATCATTTTAGATAGTTTGATATACGCCATACAATAGTTTCATTTCAGCAGATTGGTGAGTACTGTTTAAACCCCAAAATTTGTTCCTATCAGTTGGTAAAGGGTAGCATGGGTCCTACCCAACTCTCAAATGTTAAGTGAGCCAATGTGTGGTAAATAAAAATAAAATTTACGTTTTATTTGGTTCTGGTTTTATAAAAACCTTGACAAAATTTATTTGTGTGTTTGTGAAAAGTATATATCGTTGGAAAATTGTCCTGTTTTTGCAGAAAATTTTACCAAAAATTATTTCCGGGAATACTAACATATCTAGCAGAAATATAATAATATAATTTAGTACAGTAGTGCTACAGTCGAAAGGAACACATAAGTAATTGCCATATACATGAGAAGTTAAAGTTAGCTTCGAGTAGTCTCAGGAGTGTTGCTCGTATGACGAGAAGGTAGACGAGTCCTAGGTACTCGTGACCACGACCGGTGACTCCAGGAAACAACGCTAGTGGAAACTGCAGCGCACTTGGAGTTTTCATGGCTTTAATGGCAAGAAGATTTTGCAGTGATTTCCCACAGACTTCGCAGCAGGGAGATGAAGTCCTGGGCCCACAAGTGGAAAATCCCAACCCGGTCGGGAATCGAAACCGGCATTTTGACGCCCCAGACGAGAGCTCTAGAGCATCTCTCATCCCTAGTTTGCAGTGTGCATTGTAATGGCCAAATAGTCTCTCTTTCCAATGCACATTTCTGTCATTAGCACTGTCCTTGTCATAGATCACAAAACGTTTAAACACAACTAAGTACTTAATGAAAAAAAAATTAAAATGTTTCTGAAATACATTATTTTTTTTAAGGAATATTTGGAATTATAATTTTTTAAATACGTTTTCTCGTCGTATTTCATCAAGAGCATCATCTGATAGTTAATTGTTGCTTCTACGGAGAAATAACAGAAAGATGTATACTTGGTTTCAAAAGTTTGACAACAAATGTACTTAGACCAAGTAATGTTAAAATATTAAGCTCTGTTCAAGCATTGCACATAATTTAAAGTAATGCCTTGTTATTTATAGTCATTAGCTGCTAGATAGTTTCTCCTGTGAAATAAGTGGTTTTTAACATTGGATTTTTTTTCCTTTTAGAATGACCACTATAATAATGATTGTGATAGGAAAATAAAAAAGTTAAAATTAATAATTGATAACAAAACTTACAATAATTAACGATGGTGTAAAAAATATAAACACAAAAAGCCGAGTAATGTCACACTGGCAACAGTGGGAGCCGTTTATTATTCAATGCTAACTAAGCATGAGACACTTTAGCAACTGAACACACGGGTCGAACTGAGATGGTAGAACCGGTAACGAAACTAGCCTCGCCCGCAATTTGAGTGCATGTCAGCACCCAATTGGCTCAAAACCCAATATGATTTTGGGCGTCCAAGCGTCATAAGAGAGTGTTTAAACCAAAATACGAGATATTAAACTCAAAAGATTTTAAGAAATTGCAATTTTTTTTGTATTTTGTGGTTTGAACACTTACAAAGAACTTATCAATATATTTTCCAGACTTTAGAAAATTCGCTGTATTGATAACACCATTTTAAGTTGAAGTCAATCTTCAAAATGAATGCTACCCTGAACGCCAATTATTTATTAGGAGAAAACATCAGTCGCAGCAAATCATTATCAAGTTGAAGCAATCAATTCAATTGTGGATGTGCACGGGAACATTGTAAGGAAGTCTGGACGCGTGTGTGTATTCGCGTCGTCAGCTCTGAGTTCGTCGCCTCTCTGACAGCCGCCCGAGTTAGGCGTGTTTGAATTCAACAGTGCCGCTTCTATTGCACAGGAATCGCGCTGACTTGAAGCGAGTGAAGAGCCCGCGTGGAGGTGACAGGTCACTTGGGTGGACGTGTGCAGAAGTAACTGGACAATATGAGTGGTTTAGCGACAGCGCGAGCAGATATGTTTTAGTTGCATCGAGAAGCTTAAGACATACTGAAATTGGAGTGTGGTGCGTGATAACGAGTAGAGCAGGTTGCAAAGCCGAGAGTTATGGTCGCGCACATTGGAGGATCTCCGGTTCGAGCTACATAGTAGAAGCATCCCGCGACCGAAACACCCCGGATTAAGGCACGCTCAAACCAACGCGGGAGGCGGGAGCGGGAGCGGGAGCGAAATAAATGCGAAAAAGCGAGCACATGTAGTCTAATGAACTGATGCAAACCAGAGCGGGAGGCGGGAGGCGGGAAGCGGGACTGCAGCGAACAGCGGTGGGTTCGCGACATGTCGGGTTTTCCCGCGTCCCGCTAGCCAGTCGCCATCACACCCGAGCCCGCAGTTCCTTCAAGACAGCCCTTGCATGTGCCAGGATGGAGACGGAGGTACAGATCGACGTAGTCAAAGTACATTGAATCCTTTATGATATAACGCATCCAGAGTACAAAAACAATAAGAAGAAAGACCATTTGTGGAAGGAAATAGGGGATGCTTACAAGCTAGATGGTAAGTATTATATGACTATTACTACCTTTCAAAACTTGACAATCAAACAAATGTAGGAGTGACATATGCGAATTGTGTTTCATTTTTAGTCCATTGGCTGCGATTATGTAAATGATTATCAATTATACATTACATAAAACGCGAATATGTCTCATGAAGTTCACCAGTTGGGTTGTCTGAATTGAAATAATCGACAAACCGTTCCCTTCAGTGAAATGCTTCTCTGCAGGCACGTCTTGCAGGCACACGACCCAAATTACCAAGCTGTACAAAACCCGATGACTGCGACTCTTCTCGCAACAAATTACGTAAATCTGAATCATTTTCTTTTGTCCGTAATATATTATGCAAAACGCACGTGGTTAGCACGATTAAGTTGACAAATTCTTCAGACACCTCAATAGGTTGCAAAAAATCCTCCATTTCTGTACCAGAATACCGACAACTCGTCTTGCCTTCGAGAGACATTAATTGAATGTTTGTTTTCGCTGATCATTCCTAGCCCGTCTTTCTGGAAATGGTCGCATTAAGTAGTGTCTTAAACTGAAGGCCTGATCATCTATAATGACATAGGGAGTTGTCTCGTCTTGCAAAGGAAGTGGCTTGTCGCCAGGAAGATGTAATTGCCCAGCCTCTAATTTCTTCCCAAATGACGATTCTGCAAATATTCCGCCATCACTGTTTTTTTTTTCAAATCCCCCTACATCCACACATATGAACCTATAATCAGCCCCAACAATAGCCAACAGTACTACTGAAAACTTCTTCAAATAACAGAAGTTTGTGGATCCACTTTTCGTAGGACACTTTACAGTAACATGTTTTCCATCGATACTTCCTACGCAATTCGGAAATTGCCAATCATTCATGAATCCACGGGCAGATTCTTCCAAAATCTCTGTAGTTGGTTCCGGCAAATATAAAGGTTGCAATTTCCCACAAATAGCAGCACATACTTCTTTTACAATAGCACTAACAGTTGTAAACCCAACTCTGTAACTGTGCCCAATTGTCTTGAATGTTTCACCAGTTGCAAGAAACCTGAAAATGAAAAGTAAAAATAGTTGTTCACTATGTATACAATATACATACAAAGATAACTGTTTGTAACAATAATGTATTCCTGTCCACCTTAATATAAATGAGCATATGTCTCAATGTTGTTCATTGAAAAAATCATATAATAATAAATGCTGTGCAATATTAATTTAGAATACAAACTATATTTACTTAATTGTGAAGTATATAACAATGGCATTTGTTTCTTTATGTTTTAGGAGCAGAGTTAAAAAGAAAGTGGAAAAATCTCCGGGATATGTATGCAAAGTATCTGAAGAGCTTGAAAACAATAACAGGTCAGTCAGCTAAAAAAAAATACCAACATTGTCATTGGGCTGAATCCATGTCTTTCTTCCTATCGTTTTTGTCATTTGCAAAGACCTTGTCAAATGTGCCACAAGATGTCTCTACATGCCAACCTCATGAAACGAAAACTTTGACCGAAAATGAAGACGAAAGCCAAAGTGAACATGAGGATGAACCTGCATGCCATACACAGTGTGAACAATCGACAGTGAATGTCGGCAACCTAGACAGTAGTAACTCAGTGCCTGGCATACCTCAATAAGGAATTACTACTTCCGGGCGCAAGAGACCATTGAAGGAAAAAACAATGCACTTCCACCTCTGTTGATAAAGTTATTGAAAACTTGGAAAACAAACGTGTGAAGAGAGAATATAGTGCTATTGAGTATCTGTTTCTCGGGTATGCAAAAACTGTGGAAACATTTTCTCCATACAGACAGGGAGTGACAAAAATGAAAATAGCTGAGTTACTCATGCAGCAAGAAGTGGAACACGTCCAGGAACATCAATGTTTACACAGCATTTCGAAAACCCAAATTCCTTCATCAATATTCCACAGTCCGTCAGAGTGGCCTACAGCAGAGACTAGTTCATCTGTCGCAAGTGTTGGTTGTGGCGACTATGAGTTATCAGCTTCAGACATGTCATATAGAAACAACATGTCTTGAGCCTTGGGCATAGTTTTTTTTTTTTACATTTTGACCGTGCTTTATATATTTTGTGTACAATGTTCATGCAAGTATTACCGTTATGTACTATGTGTGGAGTTACAGCATTATTTGTAAACATTGTATTTTGTGAATTATATAGGAGCATTTCCATTTGCATTTACTTTTTATATTGCAGATTATTGAGTCTATTATATAAGTATTTCAGCAATGATAGCATATTATAAAAACCTACAGCAATTGATCGTATTTCGTTTTCCTTTCACACTTAAGTTAACTAAATATGTTGTCACTAACACCACACATTTGTTTCGCCGTATACAAACACATGTAGTTGACTCAAACATACCTTTCTTTCGGTGTAGAAGTAGAGCTTACCTTAAGGTGATTGCTAAGCGTTGTTCAGGCGTGATTGGTTCTCGGAAGTTGGTATGTCCCTTGCATATTTCTTTTTCAATGTGACCAAGAATGTGGTAAAAACTATCTTTTGTCATTCTGAAGTAAATGTAGAAGCGATGTTCATCTACAATCAACTGTGGCAAAAGTGTTGCAAATTCTCCATATTTTCCACGTTCAACATTTAATGAATGAACCCACTGCCGTGTGTTTCGTTTGTTGACATCTTCGTCATGGGCAACTAAAAGTAACAGTAGTTCTTCATCTGAAGATAAGTCAGTTTCTTGCATCAACATCATCATCTAACACAATCTACGATGTACTGACGAGCAGTCGCAGGGTGAAATCGCGAGCGAGCGGACGGACGTGTTGGTGTGCGCAGGTTGTAACGCTCCCGCATCCCGCCTTCCCGCCTCCCGCCTCCCGCTCCCGCCTCCTGCGTTGGTTTGAGCGTGCCTTTAAGGCAGTTTCTTAATCCATAAGTGCGAAGATACCGAATCCAGCTCGATACTATCCCACTCATCTCCCTCATCTTCTTTGCAGAGTTTATTCTGGTGGTGTTATAATCCTGATCGGACCTATAAAATTGGCATCAGAAATGCTTCGGACATTCACATTAGTGCCAGAAAGGCTGGGGACCTTTAAAGATGCTATTTTTAAGAAATCAAGATGTTTAATAATAAACTATAAAATATGATTAACTATAAACTATGTAACACAAAATTGTGTTTTTTTTTTCTATGGATATCCTCCGCAATCAAACAATACGGGAACAACATTAACTGCAATCTGACTGGATGTTCTACACACACTCAATAATATAAAAATTGTGACCATCTATCCGCCCTAATATTAAATCCTTTTTAATTAATACTGATATTATGCTTGTACTGTCTGTCAATTTAAAAATAAATATTTAAAGTATACTAGTGTCAACATTATCTATTTATATGCTATTCTTGTGTCAACGTATTTAATTGTTTATATATATATATTTAAATCGAAGTATTAACGACAGTTGTGAAACCCATTCCTGCTGCAGTCTTATCGACTCTGCTGGTGCGGACTGTCCTTTTTGAGCTTGATAAGCTTATCTATAGACGGATGCGAGGCGAAGCAGAGTCCCGGAAATCCGGCAGGCGACGGCACTTAGAAATCCCCGTTCGTCTTTCTCGCATCGACTGCATGCTCGCACTCAAGAGTGGCAACTTACAGAAAATGGACAATCCATGGCAGTATCAGTCTATGGAGTGGGTGTCCGATATAAGTGGTGACGCATAGAAGTTGAATTTAACAGCTTGAAAAGAACTCGTTAGGAAGAATCGTTATAAAAAAAATGTAATGAATATTGTACCATAAAAAGTAGCATTACAAATAAGCAAGGAATTGTCAATATTTTGCTATACCGAAGCGTGGTCGTTCTCATTCTGACAAAAATTATTAAGGTGAGAAACATTGCACACACCAACACTCTTGCCCATGGAACGAACAACAGTTCGTCGATCCTGGCCACCCTGATGAAAATGAAATTAATTTGGGTTTAATGTCTCGTCAATGTCATTACAAAGACGTATAGATGGTACATTTAGATGGAGGGGTGGAACGGAGATGGAGCGGCGACGATAAAAATTTGATAATGGGAAATGGAGATTGAACTGAGGAAATCCAACACACATTTTACATTTACCAGGATTGCCTTCGCGGGAGACGAGTAGATCACACCAGTCAACCAATGGCGAGCCGCAGCGAAGCACACCGGAGGAAAGGAAGAATTCCGAGAATACAAACAAAAAAAATCAACGTCCAGGCCGCGGGAGTGGCTGAAACGCCGCCTCCGTGGTCCACCTGCCAAATATTTACCTAGCAATAACGTCAAAAGACATTGACCCGGGGACTACGCCAGAATACAGCTTGGAAAAGGTCGGCAGAGCACTGGTTCCAAACATGTTCCTTGGGAGAGGTGAACCTAGGAGGCTTTCCGGCAACATTTTCGGTTCATTCCGATGTACTATTTCACTGGTTCCAAACATGTTCCTTGGGAGAGGTGAACCTAGGAGGCTTTCCGGCAACATTTTCGGTTCATTCCGATGTACTATTTAAAAATTTATAGATTCCACTTCGTTTAAAAAAAAAATCAATGAACCAATTCACACGCGATTTTTGGATACTGAAACACCTGGACTGAAGAAAGAATCCGATGGGACAAAATAAAATAATTAAAAATTAACATGTTGACGATAGTTTGTTTTATCAACGGGCTTCATAAACAAAAAATACATGACTCAAAACTATGGATTGTTTAATGACAGTATAAAAAGTGCACTTAGATCATCTTACATAAAAATGTTATCCAAAGTAGACAACGACCAACTACATCACGTTAACCAAGAAGTTGACGTCCGCGTGCATTTCCAGTCGGGCAGTCAGTCGGTTCAGTTTTGGTCTCTCCGCTAACCTTTAAATGCAACCAGCAAGTACGACCTCACAGACTGGAATGAGGCTTAGGAAAGGCTGAGTCACTCCATGTTTATCTCCGTGACCTCCTTCGCCACGTCAATGGGCCATAAACAATGGTGAATTAATGCGAGGGGAGCGATTTGCCAAGCACGGGCACCGAAAACGGCGTTATTGTCTCCGTGTTTTGCAACCGCGTGACTCCGCCGGCCGGCGAGACCACACTGAAAACTTTTTTTGTTAAGTTTACAAATAAATTCTTTAGGAACAAGTTGCCAGAAATTTTCATGTAAATCTGGAAAAAGAACAACATAAATTGCAAATTGTATAAATTCAATTATTTTTTATTATTATTTCATTCTTAATTAGTTCTATTTAACTACTTTCAGCATCGAATTTTTTTTCTTCGTTTTTTTCATGACGAAGATTTTTAAGTACTATTCCATTAAAAAATTACTTACGACCACTGTTTGCACGAAAATTAAAAGACTAGGTCAAAGTAAAATAAGACTTTAATGTAGATGAATGATTATATAACTGTAATTGGGCACAGTCAAGCAATTGCAATAACAAACTGCAAGTCTTGTTTACTAAGCAGATGAAACAATATAAACTAAGTCTTATTTTCTGATTAAACTTCAATAGCATTTCTATTTACTTAATCAAAAAATCTGAATTGTATTGTAATAATGTGGGTTTCTTGTGTGTGTGTTTTTTTTTTTTTTTTACAAAATCCATTTGTCGGAGTATAAATAACCATGAGCTCGATTCCCACCCCCAAGCAATAAAAGTATAACATACGTGTATAGTAAATAATTAAATAACTACTGTTTTTAAGTGATCGCGAAGGCAACTAAGTTTAGAGACTAACAGCACATTAAAAACTACATTCTTTACTCGATGCCAAATTCGTGCCAGCGAGACGATTGCCATCTAGGAAGCTTTTAAGAACCAAGGGTAAACATTTGGCGTCAAGCCAACATCAGCACAAGATGGCTGCGAGGCAAGACAGAATGGAAGGTCAGTTGTGAAGTCCTAGCCCGTAGGTTTAACATAATTTAGAGATTACTATAACAAAACAACTTGTTTCTTCCACTCTAGGTGAGCATTTCTGCCCCTCCATCCAGATATCCACACTGTGCTTGGTGTATGCACCAGTGTTGATCAACTACTATCGCGCGTTTGCAGACGGATAAGAGGGCTTTAAACGATAAGATTGCCGCAGATAAAAACGTTTAATTCTGTCGCGTAAAATAATCTTCCTTTGCACGGAGAACAAACTTTGATTCGCGAGTAAAAGGAAACAGACGTGTCATGTCGCCAGAGAATGATAACGCTCCTACCTTGTGCTTAGAAGGCTTGGTGGACAACTGTTTACGAACCAACCAATCCTGAGGTGGGAACCTACTTCGGGACAACTTCACTATATAATACCGTACTTTCTATAAAGAAAGTAGAGGAAATGTATGAAGTCATGGAAGTTGGCCAATGATAAACTTGAATGGAGAACCGAATCAAAATATAGTATATAATATTGGAAACAGTCAGTAGCGGATCCAGAGGGGGGGCTAAGGGGCTCAAGTCCCCTCCAAAAGCATCTGGGTCCACTATTGTTTTAGTGTTTGCCTTGATAAAGCCTAGCCTCAGCTGAGTCAAGCCCCTCCCAAACCAAAATCCTAGATCCGCCACTGGAAACAGTGAAAGACAAAATAGCGCCTTGAAAATAAGTAGAATTATTGCGTGAGTTTCGGAGCTGTAGTAGTGGTCGTGGTACGAAAAGAGGAGTGAAGTAATAAGTGGAATAAACTATCTTTATAAAGTTAGTAAGTACACAATAAGTATTTAGTAGGTAGTAAGAAATATATTCGCTATGTGTGGTAGCGAATGTGGTAGTCATGAGAGAAGAGAAAGTGGTGTTTATTTATATTGACTTAATATAATGGTAGAGAAAGAATGTGAATGTGTGGTTGTGACTGCAGTAGTGTCCAGGAAAGCGAAGGTTTCGCGATATAGAATGAATTAAGTGGTGGAATTACAAACATTTTTGGCGTAGATTTAATATATATAAGAGAAATATTGACAGTAAACGATTATTGCCATAAAGCCATAATAGGTAAGTGGTCTTTAAGGCTTTTTAATGTTTGTGATTTGTAGCTGTGTTAAGTGTTTCGAAAACTACCCATTGTAGGCGTTACCATGGTGCAACTTCCGGACAATTGTTATATAGTTTTTCGTTTCATGGTCAAATCAAAAGTTTATATATACATATATATATTTAATATGATAATTTTATAGACACTATAACTTCCGTAATTTTAAACAAACCACTTCAAAGTTCATACATAAAATATAGCAAAGAGAAATCTAGCTCTTTCACCAAAGGGCTAGTTAGGAATTGGGAAGGTTTTTTGAAAAACCGAAAAATCGCTATAACTCCCATAATTATACAAATATCGCGTCCAACATTATAACTCGTAGGAGTAATTATATTTGAAAGATTTGTGCAATAGGAGTGCATGACTTGATGTAAGCTTTTGGACATACGCCATTGCTAAGCACATGTATGTCTGTAGAAGAAAACTAAAAAAACCAAAAGACAAAAAACACAAATTAAGCAAAAATTGCTGTTGTCAACAGGATATATACACCACATAATATTCCATTACAGGAATATGGTCAACAAAGAAAAACAAAGAAAATTGGACTAAGAGAACAAAAAAAAAAACCACAAATGATGAATTGAACCCCAAAAAAAATTCAGCACAACAGTTGAAACGAGACAAAAACACAACAAAACGAAAAGACGAAACAAACACAATAGTAATAGGAGTAATATCAAAAACTTTTGTCTACATACATTTTTGAAACGACCAACCATAAAGGCAAGAGGTAAAAAAAACAAGGGTTGTATGACAAAAAAAAAATCATCTCACGTAGTACGCATACAATCGAATACGTTCAAATTATCTGTCAATGGTATAATTGTTATCTAAATCTTATGTCTGAAACAATTTTTGATTAAACGAACCACTGCAGAAAAAGGATGAAACAACAGGAGTAGAATTAAAAAAAAAAAAAAAATCAGTACCATGTACACTATCAAATCCGTCCTTATTTAATGTAAAACCTTAACATATTAGCTACAACTTCCGTTCGAAATAATTTTTATATCCCTTAGAAGAGACCCCATCGAATTTGCTCAAATTGTTTGTATATCGTAAAAATTTTATCTAAAACTTTTGTCTAAAGCAATTTTTGTTAAATCGAACCATTGCATCAAGGAGGTGAACAAAAAGAGGGTTTTTTTTTTTTTTAAGTTATAAAATCCGTACCACTTACACTATTAAACCTGTTCTTATTGAATGTAAAACCTTAAAATATTATCTACAACTTTCGTCGGAAATAATTTTTATAAGACTAATCAATACTGCGAGGGGTGAAAAAAAAGAAGTTGAATAATAAAAAAATCATAATTTCCTTAGTAGGCAAAACATCAATTACGTTCATATTGCTTGTAAACCTCAAAACTTTTATCCAAAACTTTGGTCAAACATTTTTGATAAGACAAACCACGAAAAAATTGGGGTTGGAACAAAAATATAAATAAAACTTCCGTACCATGTATTGAATTCCTTCTTGTTTATTTAAACTTCTAAATTTGGTGTAAAACTTTTGTTTAAAATAAATTTTTCTGTAACCAATCATGGAAATAACAAGGGTTGAAAGAAAAAAGGCATAAAATGTTTATTAGGTATAGTATAAAAATCCGTTGTGATTTATTGTAATAAAAAATACTAAACATTATCTTAAACTATTGGCTGAAACACTTTTCGGTGAGACGAACTATTAAAGTAAAAACTGAGCTGTAATTAAAATATATATATTTAAAATCTGAATATAAAATTTGTTCGAATTTATTGCAAACCGTGTTAATGTTATCCTAAGGCTTGGTCCAAAGCCAATTTTTATACGTTCACATATTAGTGCAACGGATAAAAAAAAGACTATCAAAAAAAATTCCTACTACCTTGGTATAATATGTAAAATCGTAATCTATTAAATGCTGGATGCATTGAGTTAAAAACATTCGAAATATTTTCTGTGCATGGAATATGAAAAAAAAAAAAAAAAAACATTAAATGTTTTTAATGTTCCACAAGTTTGTAGAAGTTTCCAGAATAATTCCAGAAAATAATTACGTATTTTGAAATTTATCTACGTCAATGGGCTGAGCCGAAAGTGAATTTTTATGTGCATTTCTTTGCTGTGTTAGGTGAGAGGACTGCTGTATGTGTTCAATTTGCGATGTTAGGTGAAATATTTTCTTTGGTTAGCTGAATCATTAAATTTATTACGTAATGTAAAAACGGCTCGTTTTCTATAGGTTAGTTTGGTTTTGCAATCGTTGAAGTGATAAGAAAACAGCGAAAGTTTTGGTGAGTGTAGGTCAAAAAACATAGAAAATTATGTAAGTTTACATTGTGATATTGTGGGGATATTGATGAAGTCGTCAACAAGGCTGTTCTGAAGTAAAAACGACATGTGCGTTCTTAAGATATAAGCACGGGAATGGGCGTTTTGGACGGGGTATATTCACACGCTTGTTTTGCACAAGATATTGTTGTTGAGAAGATTAGAGTGCGGAGTATATTCTCAGTATTGTGTTATATACTATAATAGGTAGGGCTGAAGTATACTTTACGATACCTGAGAAGTTTAAATCATAGTTAAAAACAATGACCAATTATCTACATATAAAAAAATGAGCCCCTATTTCTCCTGGTCATGCTATAACTTGAGAACGGCTTTACCGATTTCATTCATCTTTGTTTTAAATGTTTTCTAATACTTTGTAAAAGGTTTTTACATAAAAAAAAATTCATAAAGTTGCGCAGAAACTTAGAATATTTAAGAAAACTTAACGACTACCTTTATTATAAACTTTTTAAATGTAACCTTAGCCCCAGCGTTATATACTCTTTGCTAAGCACGTTTGAAATAACTGTCAGTTGTTTGACAGTTTGTCAGTTGTTCAGACAGATCGCACATCGCCAATATCGTTTACAAAGATCGCATAATTCTAGCGTAGCGTTATATTCTCTTTGCGTTAGTTAGTTGTATCGGTCGGAATCGAGGACTTCCTCATGGAAATACAAGGTTGGCATTAAGAACGAATTATAACCCTTACCCAGCTCCCTAGTCGGAATGATATCTATGACGAGGTAAAATTAAACCAATTTGCTTTGATTTTGCATATTGTTAATGAATTATGGTTTTCATTTCTTAGTGCACACTGCACAGTCGATTGAATCGGAAAATTTATGGAGTTTTAAGTTCATTTAAAATTTTCAGTTGAAATTTTGATATTAAAAATGCCAAGAAATAGACGTACAAACAGGTCGCAGAACTCGCAATGCCGCAAGTCAAAGATATTTAACAGCAAGTCAAACTGATGAGCAACGCGAAGCTCGAAATGAAGTTGAACGGAATCGATATCAAGAACATAGAAATGTTGCATTTGATCCACATCGAGCTGCATTCAATTATAACGTGGAAATCAATTAGTTCACAGCAAATCATTGCTATTGGACCTATGAACGTTGTATGTTCACATTGCAAAGCATTGAATTTCAAAAATGAAGCGTTATAATCTCTTTGCATTAGTTAGTTGTATCGGTCGTAATCAAGGACTTCATCATGGTAATCCATGGTCGGCATTAAGAACGAATTATAACCCTTACCCAGCTCCCTGGTCGAAATGATATCTATGACTAAGTAAAATTAAACGATTTTGCTTTGATTTTGCATATTGTTCATGAATTATGGTTTTCATTTCTTAGTGTACAAGTCGATTGAATCAGAAAATTTAATGCATGTTTGAAGTCGTCCATTTTATAGAAATACGTCAAGACACTAAAATTAAATATGAATATGCGAGTCGTATTGCAAAATGACGAATCTGGTGAACTATTTTCCAAACAATTGCTCGATATTGGTAATGGCAAAATTCCTGTTGACACATCGTCTGGATACATTAAATTCCCTGCAAATTTTTGTCACTTTACTGAATCAAAGGCCGAACTCATCGAGATGGTTTTCCCAAACACTGCTGAAAATTACAAAAAATCATGTTTGGTTAAGTGAACGTGTTATATTGGCTGAAAAAAACGTTGATGTCATCGGAATGAATTTTCAAATTCAAAGTAAGATAGCTGGCGAATTGATGGCATACAAATCGGTTGATTCCGTTACTAACCAAGAATTTGTCAACTATCCAACGGGATTTTTAAATTCCCTGGAATTGCCCGTATTAACAACTCATAATTAATTTGCAACTAAAAATCGGATCGGTAATCATAATGTTACGAAACATAAACCAGTCACGTCTTCGTAACAGGGGCGTAGCAAGGGTGCCCCAATTATTTTTTCTTAACTGAAAGCAGGTTAGCTAAAAGCCTGGGTGTCTTACTGCTATCACCGGCCACTGCACTGGAGGTGAAGAGTAAGCAAGCCCTACCGATTCTCCTTCCCTTCCTCTACCCCATCCACGAGCAGAAGCTATAAGGTTGTGACGCCGTGACGGGTCCCAAGTATTCAAATATCTTACGCCTATTGTATTTAACCAGCGCGGTAATTATAAGCAGGTGGTGACTGGGCTTCCAAAAGTGTAAGGATCGCTGTGTGTGTATAGAAGAGACGACGACATGGTGTCATGTAACTCTTCAAGCTAAAGCTAATTGTATCCAGGAATAGATCAGTTCTGCAGAAACCGAACCCTTTTTATTCCTTTTTTTTTGTATTGTCGAGCTTTGAGCATGATTTATGATTTTGAGTGGACGTAAACAAGGCACTTGGATTTATAAAAAATATCTTTGATTAATTTCTTACTTCATCACTCAAACAATTTTTTTATTAAAAAATTAATAATATTTTAACCTTTACAAAATTTAAAGTTAAGTACCGAAAACTGCTAAAATAGCACTATTTTACACCTTAAAATACAAATTTTTTCCGGGGGTGGACCCCCGGACTCCCCGGTTTTAATTGGGGGGGGGGGGGGGGGAAACCATGCTTCATAACCCCCCCCCCCCCCCCCCAAACACAAATCCTGGCTACGCCACAGCTTCGTAATGGCACCCGGCTTGCGGTGAAGTAATTAATGAACGTCATCGAAGCCACAATTTTAAAAGGGAAGTATAAAGGCAAAGACGTTTTGATTCCACGCATCCCTATGATTCCGAACGACATGCCATTCGACTTTAAACGGTTACATTTACCAGTGAGGCTTGCATTTGCAATGCCAATAAATAAATCGCCAGGGCAGTCGTTAAGTGTTCGTGGCATTAATCTTAAAAATCCATGTTTTTCGCATGGCCAACTGTATGTCGCCTGTTCCCGTGTCGGAAAACCATCAGAATTATTTATTTACGCGCCAGGAAATAAAACTAAAAATGTTGTGTATCAACAAGCATTACAAAAAACAATATGTTATAGAGATAATAAAAAATTACAAACATATACAATAAAAATAATTATTAGTATAGTATTCCAGTTTGAATTGAATGACAGGACAACGTCTGTCGGGTCAGCTAGTAGAAAATAATTGCTTGTTTCCTGTTTTTAAGTATAATTGTTCTCGCAAGACAAAAACCACAATCACTTTGAAATTATGGAAATTCTTTCTAAACTATCCATTGTGTTCACTGAGAGCTGTAGCGAAAATAAATATTATTGTATATTAAATTACTTGGTATTTAAAAAAAAGTAACATCATATTAAAATATTGACTTTCTATCAAACATACCAATTTATATATATAAAACATACACGCACACACACACATATAAATATATATGTATACACATAAATATGTGTGTGTGGCATTTGTCGAGATACTAAATATTATTAAGTTCTGCATTATATTTTATATCGCAAGTAGCAGATGTACAATAACATTTGGAGAGGGGGGGGGGGTGTTTGTCTGCCCCACACAACTACAGAGAAAATAGATATCCGGGAAACACGGTGCCTGCAGTGACTTTGGAAAATCAAGCGACGTTCCATTCTAAGAAGACTTTCGGATAGTAAGTTTGTGATGGTCCTTACGGGCGAATTTCTGTCGCAGCGACTTAAAAGTCGCTCTTGATGGACCCGATGCTTTGTAATTGATCCATGCACAAGAACGACCTTTTTTTTTTTTATCAACGCGACCAAAAAGACGACACTGGTCCCATTTCCGTCGCGAGTCGCTGCGTCAAAACAGTCGCTGAGGATCGCCAACCGACAAAGAAACACGCGTTTTAAATCTGTCTCTTCACACGGGTGACAAAACTGTAGCAGCGACTGCCGCGAATCCACACGCCAGAGTGCCTGATAGTGCATCGACACGGCATTCAACAATGAATATAGATTTGGAACTGTTAATTTCGGAGGTAGAAAAACGACCTGAACTCTATAATTGTGCTTTGAAAAATTGAAGTGATAGAATTTTTAAAACGAATCTGTGGGCAATGTATGTAGCTCAAGAGTGTTATAACAAACTGGAATAACCTGCGTGTAGAAGAGAATGAAAGAGAAAGACAGAATATTTGATTTATCAAAAGATTTTAGTAAGACTAACTAGCGGATGCCCCCAATGCTGTCTTCGTTTTTTTTTTCTTTCAGCACGTACGTTCCGAACAAGCGAAATCCATCTCGACACTGCGACAGAAGTGACGCTCGATTGCAAGGTCAAGCGACTGTCGCCTGAAGCTGCGACAAGTGCCCTATGCAGTACTCACCATGCCGGTCCGCTGGGGCAGTGCAGCAGCGGCAACTGTTGCCGGGAGACGGCCGTCTCCTGCAACACACCAGCACGCAATGTACGGCCACGCGCTGCAAGGCGCTTCAGCGCACAATGCTAACAAGGCGTTTATGTGCACGCGCAAAACACAACCAGGGGCGTAACTAGATAAGGAAGGGGGGGCAGACGGGACGTGTGCTCCGGGCGCCACATTTTGGGGACGCTAGACTTGCAGAGTAATTTTTACTATATATATTTACTTGAACAGCGTAGTGTTAGAACACACAAAAAAATATGTGTTGGAGAGCAGATGAACTAAATTATTTGCATTGAAAGATACAAGCGTATATATAGGCATTTTTAAAAATTGATATTTTTCGCGTACTATATTCAACTTGCGATTTATTAAAAATGACTGCACATTAATGTATGTATTTACCATTTAAGTGAAATAAAAATATTTGGAATAGTGAAATTAATATGTGGTGGCGATATGAGATATTGGGAAAGATGTTGGTTTGATTTGTTTGGGAGAAGGAGGGAAAGGGGAAAAAGAAGGTAAAAGGGGGAAAGGGGGGCATAGAAGGTAAAAGGGGGAAAGGGGGGCATAGAAGGAAAAAAGAGGGGGAAAAGGGGGGCAACATTGAGTTCTTTCATAGGGTGGAAACTACTTACGTCCTTAAACAGGCACGTAGCAAGTCATCCCCAGGGTTATATGAATATATGTATATTTTTTAAAGACTTTGAAAAAGTATTTTGACCTAATTTTTCAAGCACATAAATTCACAAATTGAATTTTCATTTTTGCTATAGGCTGAGGTAAGCAATTGCATCCCACATAAAAAAAAAAGTTTGTTTGACTTTTGCATTCTAATAGATCTGCCATATTAAGTTTACTAAATGTAGGTATAAAAAACTTTGATTTGACGAAGCATACAATTTATACGCACCCAAACCATATACTTGTTGAAACTTGTTCCTAAACGGCGGTCCGAGATTTTATAATCTCTTTACATGCCAAACTGCGTGCGTCATTGCACTTCTTTTTTTAAAAACCAGTCCCGTTGGCAAATAGGCTAAGGCAGGTGTCACATTGTACCTTTCTGCCGCTGCGGGTCAAAACTCCGCAGCGGTTTTTAGCAGAATATTCTTTCAACAGCTTTTCTTAAGAGTGCAGTTTCTTTCTTAAGAGTCTCTCGAGATGCAAAAATTAAATTGATCAAAATCGAACATGTGAACGAACCCTATTGATCTAGAAGAAATCGCCGAGTAGGAACTGATAGCCGCTCCGGTTCAACAGCATTGTGTGACATCGGCCGTTAGATGTCGGGACCACAAACACATTACTACGCATTATATCCCGTTACATCCTCTCCAGCACGGAACTGCACTATCAAATCACAACGAACAACGAAGTGTATTTCGCTCACTTCTGAGAAACAGCCTGGGGAAACAGCGCTCGCTTTTCAATACGTTGTTTTCCACGGAGACCAAGATCTCAAAACAATGGTGCCAGCGGTCGGTTCATCCAAAGAGAAGAGTAAGAACAAAAGCCAGTTTTTTTCTCTCTCTCTTTTCGCACGAAAATCTTCAACGTGAAGTTACGGAGAGAGAAAGGACTGGGAACAATGCGTTACGGCTCTATGCTCCGCCATTTGAAAACACGTGGGCTTCAAGCGGCCGCAACTATTCGCTGATTTTGCGGAGAACGCTTCGAGCTTTACTATTTATGGAGAATTGCTAGAATCAAAAAACAGTGTCCAAAACTTTGACGGCATTTTCAAAACCAACTAACTACAATTGCTCGGTACATTTTAAAATATTTTAAAAAATCGTATAACTATTAACATGCCTTGTTTTCAAGTCCATCCTGTACGAATTTGATTTACATATATATGAGAAAATTAAAATAATTCACATCATTGTGTAGACAGTGATCCATTTCTTAAACCTCCCCCCCCCCTTTTTTTTCCTTGAAGGAAATTAGCGTTATGCGAATTCTTAGTTTAGGTGTCTTACCATACAGTTGTTGAGAGATAGGCAGCGATATCTGAATACGTTAAACAGAGAATAGTGAAGTCCGTAAAAGCTTTAAAAAAACCGATAACATTAAATCGTTTATGGCTTTAATGTTAAGATAGACCACACACCGTTGAAGGTCAAGATTATTTTATCTCCAATTACTGTACACGGCAAAGCAACACAGTAGTGAGTACATGACAAAGCAACACAGTAGTTACGGATGGAAGGACTGTGCGAGCTAATCTCGGCGCACACAGGCGTGTACAGGCTGTACGTCCTCGCCCTCGTCGCTCTAATGCGACACGGGCAGCAGGCTAGGAAGATCGCAAAAAGCACTCAAGTCTGAACCGAACAGCCGGTTCGAGTGGCGGACGTGCGAGAAGACGACACGGCGCGCGAAGAGCTACGACAACGGTCCTAAAGTGCCTACCCATTCGGCGCGCCAACAATGCACCGTGGCAGATCAGTAGGCAGGTGCGCTGCGCAAGAATGGCGTAGTCTGACCACATGCACTATGTTGCACGACAATACACTAATAATGCAGACTATGACATATGGATGGTGCAGTACCAAACACTAATGATGCATATGATACACTAATAATGGAGGACCATATAGGCTATACCAATGATGCATATCATAAACTAATGACGAAAACTATACACTAATTAAAACATACAATGATGAAGATCATACACTAATGATAACCATACACTAATGATGCAAAACATACACTAATGATGCAAATCATACTCTATGCATGACCATACACTAATTATGCATGACCATAAACTAATGATGTAAGAACGATTCAGCAACATATAATCAAGGCAGATAAATCGCACACGCTACCTGCACAGAAGAAAATTTTTGTGCCGAATATTGAACGGCCTACATGTCACTCGGGAAGTAAAAAAAAAGTGTCAAGTAGTCAGGAGTGAGCGCATATCTGAGTTTATTTAATCAATTTTTTTTATGTGTCGGAATTTAAATGCAGAAAGTGTCTCACAGTTAGTAGGTAGTACATTAAAATAAAATGTACTGTGTCAAATGGATACTTTGTGATTAATGATTCAAAAGTTCCAACTGACCACATTCAGCAAACTCGCCGATGGCTTAGCGCAAGTGTGTTAAGTTAGTGTAAGTTCATGTCTTGATCATTACAAGAATTTCATGTTTAAATAAGTATAAAAGACAAGCTCTAGTTCGTGTACGTCCAAATAAACAGAATTCCTAAATTTCCGGTATTACATTATGTGAACCACGCGGACAAGAGGTTTACAAAAATATACGTCGTGATAACTCGAAACCAAGCTATCGAAATTAGCCAATGTTAAAATCAGCTAATTTTCACAGTTCTATCGGCACATCCTAAGCCAGTGAAGGGGTCGCAGCAAGTCTTGTTCGAGTGCCAGCCGACTTCTGGACGGCGTTACAAAACACGTCAGAACCGAAGGCGACAGACCCACCCAGCACAAATACCCAACGAAGCCGCTGTCTCTTTTGAAGGTCTCTCTAGTTCCCACACACAATTACAGTAAATATACCAACTTTCCAAAGAAGAATCCGCCTGAACGAACAAAGCGTTCTTCATAGTTCTAAATTATCTTCCTAGAAACAGTGCCGCCTAATTCAGCGTTCTGTGTACCGATGTGAACAGTGTAAACATGCAAGTGGATGAGAGATTTTTTTTTTTTTTTTACTGAAGACTTGCCATTTTTAAAGGTTTCGTTGATACTCCAGTACCCATACACTTACAAAGATATCCGTACGTTTACGAAGTTCCCTGGATAATTTTAAGGGCCCCGCCTACCTAGGCATGCACCCGGTGTGCAAAGAAAAAAAAAAAAAACCCACGCTATTTAAAAACTGAAAGATATATCCGAGTGGCGTCTGTTTACAAAAAGAATTTAAGATTGCTTTGAGGGCGGATGGGTATTTCTGTTTCCGTATTTCGTTTTTAGGAGAATTAAAATGGCTAAAACACGTGTTTTCAGAGTAATTTTTAGGCATGAAATAACCGGCGCATGTTCTTGAAAGCAATCGAGGGACTTGCATTTCACATTTTCCTTCATTTATAAGTCATTTAATATTATTGTTGCCATTCAAATTTCCCTGTGCACGACGAGAATACTGCGCGCCAGTCCACAGCCTTGAGCTTAGAAGCACCAACGAGCATAGCACTTATCCTCCCGCCTCACAAACACTAATACACCCCTCAATAGGCGGGCTTCTTAAAACACTATTCTCCGTAAACATTTTGGGAAAAAATCTGTAATAGTGCAGACTCAAACCACGTCTGTCAACGTGAGTTCTTAATCAATTAATAATACATGCCCCGAGACCGACGGGAGGCATTAGAGCGCCAAGGGCAACGTTGGCACGCGAATCAGAGGCAACTTGTCTCTTGAGAGAGATTTCGGGAGTCTTTTCACGCAATAATCTTGCCGAAAACCTAGCCAATAACTCTCTGGCAGCCTTAGCAGCAACTACAATACAGCTCAACTCAGCTAGTTTTATTTTTTTGTCGTAGAATCGCCTTTCGGGACTTACACTGTCGTTTCAATGCACAAGTATTAATGTAAAGGTTTTTGTGCAGAGCAGGAAAAGGTTTTCTTATCCAACTAAAATCAAAAAGTATATATAATTTTTTACACAGTTTATTATAAATGGTTTAATTTCTCCAAAAATCCATAATGAACTTCACGATAAATTCAGTCACCACAGTGAACAATTTTATAAAGAATTCGATGTAGCTAGGTTCAATTAGCGTTTTCAATTCTTTATAGTTTTGGTGAAATAAAAATTTATGCACACATGAAATTCATATCGCCAAGTTTTAAACTTACTAAATTTTTTATCTAAAAGGTGGAAGTATCATAATTTTTTTTTCTTTTGATAGTTCGTATTTGTGCACATGATTTTAAATAAATGCATTATATAACATATTTTATTGTTTATAAAGGGTTTTTTTTTCTACGAAGCAAGTTTTTGTTTGATGGACTTTAATAACCTATGTACTGAAAGCATGAAATCATGTTGTATACAGTTTTGAATTAACCGTTCGTATGTAGCAATCGTCTTCAAGCTCTTAAAGTAAACATTAAATTAATATAAATTTGGTTTTCCAAAAACCATAGAAAACCGGGTATTTCTGGGGGAACAGTAGCGCGCACATTTAAATTTCCCGTGCATCGACGTAGGTGACGAGGTGGGCGCAGACGAATTTGGATTTGAGACAATCGCAGTATCAATCAGCAGTCTGGTTGTTTGTGGTACGTTTATAGGTTTGGCTTTGGGCGATTAGCGCAGTGTTGACGGCGAACAACAGCGGCATGGAGGCTTCCAACGCGCAGAAGAGCAGGTGCGAAGCGACCACGCCAGCTCCCGCGATCGTGACACGCCAGCACACACACGACTCTGCCAGGAATTACGTCACGCGACCTTGCCGTTTCCGACAATCGGTTGTTTTCGCGTAGGGAAAACTCTCAGTCTTCTCGTCGTCCACACTCGCTTCTGTTTGTAAAATGTTCCACCTCTGTATGCACACAGGGCAGTCGAAAGAAACCAAGGACCCGGGGGCAAATATTTTTGTCGAGTCCCTCCCCATTAATATTCAATTTTTCAAACTCCACAGTTAAAAAATATGTATTTCTAAAGACTAAAAGTTACCGTGGCCACAACTGTCAATGTGGTCTGGAAAAAACTGCATAACTTTTAAGGTTTACAGTGAATTTTATAATGATAGAATTGTTATTTTTGTTCTGCCAGGGTAAACACAGGCATAAAAAATATTTCTGAAATAAACCGGCCCCCTTGGTGCTCCTGCCCAGGGGATTTTGTCCCCTCCCCCCCCCCCCCCCCCCTACTCGATGACCCTGTAATGCACAAAACGGACATTCCGTTTGTGAGATTCAAATACGCTTTTAAATAAATCTATTAAAAAATATAAAACTGATGCGATAAGAGAACAAAATAATATTCTGGCACTAATTTATTTGTAATAGACATTAGTATTCTCAATGTAATTTCACAATTGACATGGGTTACATAAAATATTAAAAATTAATCCCAAATACCGGGCATATTGATGCACTACAGGTTTATATAAAAGTTTACATTTAAACATCAAAGTCATTTAATATCCTCTTTGTTTTAAACTTTTCACTGCCTTACCGTAAAAATAACGCCAATAATTAGATATGCGAGGCTAAAAAATTACCTTTGCACCACTCAAAAGAGACTTCATGTCAGAAAATTTTGTCTTTAATCTTTAGAGCAAGTTAAATATTTAAAAAAGGCCCAAATTTGTTCATTACAAAATTTCAAAAGTATGGAAAGGCGCACTGGTTACTGTGCGTACTATAAAGAATAGTAAAAATTTGCACATTAATAATTTGTTTTAACTTTTGTAATGTTTTAGTATATTCCAATTATTTACTATTGCGAGGTATTTTAGCTATTTTGTAAGCATAATCACAAGATTTTAATGTTTTATGATTATATGCTAGTATACAAACGTAACTATTATTTTGCCATATGTGTCACTTCTTTTTAGAAATTTTTGGAAGCAATTGATATCATTTTATTTTAAAAGGTTTTTGTAATTATTACATGCCAGCTTAATTCCATCGTTTGTTAGTCAATCCATCAGTTTTAAAAAAGTAAATTATTTAAATTTATTTTTCTATTACTATTCCCTCGCATCTCCTAACTTTTGTTTTCCCTGATTTTGTTGAATTTATTATCAATGTGAAACACCACTATTGGAGTTAGAGGGGGGGTGGGGGGGGGTTGCTATACTTTTTGCAAATTGAAATAATTTTCTTGATAAAATTTTGTGAAGGATTTTCGCACACTCGGTAGCAGCTGTTGATTGACGGCATTGACCTTGGGTTCTGAAGGTCAGGGAGGCGACAGTGCATTATTTTAATTTGACAGTTAAGGTGACTTCGATAAATTTTGTAATACAAGCAATGCAAATTCACGCCAATGCCTAACCCGGGACTCGAACCTAAAAACCCCTCGCACCGCAAGCTGACGTGCAACCAACTGCGCTACGAACCCCGTGGCCCCTTTACGACATAGATGCCAGCATTATAACCACCAATCCATCTGCCGACGCACTTCCTCGCCTGCCGGTTAATTTCACGAGTTAATAAAGATAATTTTTCCCAAATCCCCGCATAAGAAGATAAACACAAGCACGGCTTAGCCTCCAGCTGCTAGCGTAATTAGGTTTCGATTGGATGTTATTTTTTTCGAATTAAGTAGGTATTATTTTCTTACTAGGTATTAGCTGGTTATAAGGTCAATGGGAAATAGATTAGGGGGGGGGGGGAGGAGACTACAAATTAGAAACGGATATTGGAGGATACATCGGCCACGGTGTTTAAGTACACACTAAAAACATTTATTAGTAACGTTCCTAAACATATAATGCAATATATTAACCAATATAATCAAATGAGAATTTTTCCAAAAATTAATGTTATATTTCTTAGATCTGATTACGAAAAAGACAAATACCTAGTATAGATTATGAAATATATTTTTATTCGTTTCAGTCCGTAGAGCCTTGAATTATAATAGAAACCATAAGGCTGTGGAACAAGTTAATTTTACACGCAATCACTTACAAAGTATACAGCGAAAAAAAACATAATTAAGAAACTGAGATAACATTTGAAATAAAATAGTATTTAGGCCTACATCCTTGCAAAAAGTTCAACAAAATTTTTTATATCAAGTTTGTATAGTTCCTTTAAATCATAAATAATTTTACGATACACACATGTTTACATTTGATACGTGGTTTATAATACAAAGTATACACAATCATAAAAATTAAAACCATTCAGATGTTCTAATTACTATTTACCACTTGATAACCTGTATAGGTGAACAACTTTCACTGCGTGTTAGAAAAACTGAGCCATCTTTGCATTCGCCCGGGGATATCTTTATAAAACGTTTTCAAGACGGCTAGAATGTAATTCGCATACGTATGTGAGTCCAGTGTATCGAGGAGAATATGGTCACCGAGGTAACACAAAATGGCACGGTCCACAAAGCCAGGCTGTGCAAATATGACTGGCGAACGTGTTGGCAAACAGTGGTCTGTGAAGAAGACCCTGTCTTCAACGACCGCCAGGCGATGATTTCGCGGTAAGCAGCGCAAGTTAACAACCTCGGGCGGGGAGGCCACTCGAGCTCACACTATCACGAGGCACGGAACAGCCGCGCGTCTGAAGAGGCGACTCCCAAATGTCAAGAGGCGCGCGGCAAACACTGTGCGTCCCGGGCCGTACTGGAGTGTGGAGGCCGGCCAGGAGAAAGCGCTCCCTGCCGCACCAAGTACACTTGGCTACGAGCAAACACTCGCCGAGGCCAGTTATCTGGTGCACTCCGCAGGTCCTCGCGCCTGGCTGAAACGCTCTGCACGTGTTCAACACACGTTCAAAACTGAAGCAATGTTTCCAATTACTGAACATACTTATACTTACTTCAACACATAACTAACAAGTCGTTGCTTAAATTTAGGCTTTACCCCCAATGTTGGATTATTACACTTTCTCGTCATAAATTTACATTACTGCTATTCCTACGGATGTTTTACTATACTGTACCTCTGAGGTAAAACAAACCATGTCCATTTTTTTTTTATGAAATATAGTTAACACAAGTCCGTGAGGTACAGTTTTCGCTCTATTTATTGGTATGGAGCACACAAACCATTATGTCCGAAGTGTAATTTTTTTAGGTTTAAAGGCCTGCAGCGCTATTAACCCCATTCCCATTTTCTAAAAAATTCAAACTCAAAACTATTATATTGAACATATAATTTTTGTCTAGTAAAGTTAACGTTTCATAACGAAACTCCTACTACTAGCGAATAAAACTAAAAATAAATAAAGTTAAAACAAATCTTGACGTGGGTGTCCTATACCTCCAGGGTACAACAATTTAATTAACACTAAATGTTGTCTTTTTTTCATTGTTAATTATGACACCAGTCAGGCAAATGTCCAAAGTCACAATTTTTACCTGACTTAATGGCGTGAGTCTCACTAGCAGTTTTAATCCCCGTCTCTCCACGGCTGGATATCATACAACTTCGCTCCCTTAGTCCCATTTCAGAAATAATTCTTCATGAAAATTTGGAATTAGCGCAAATACCCTAAATGCCGAGATTGAAGTAGGGGATTTACCGCAGAATCAGTGTAAATCATCACCAAATCGTACTCAATAAAAAAAACGATAAGAACTCTTTGATTCAAGGAGTATTCAAGTGATATCTGTTTCCCTTATTACTGGATGTTTGCCTTCGTAAAGGCAGAAAGCACACAATAACAGATTATCTGTGAAACTTGTATAGTATCTGTGGACAGTATTACCATTGAATATAAATAAACTCATTTATATACAATACTTATATTCAATGGTATGCTTCAGTTGTAAACATTATCCAAAATTAAATCCACATTGAACGGCAATGAGGACACAAGTCACCATTAATTTCCGGCATTCCAGTGAATATGTTCTACGCTTTAATACAGTAAAATTTTCAATATCAAATGAAAAACATTTGAGACCAGATCAGACGAAACCAAAATGGCGTATCCCGATTCCTATAGTATAACTTTTATATTTTGTTCTCTAGACTCTAGAGTATTTCTTACGTTAAGTCAAAACATTAACGTAACTCGTAACTGAAAATGTGCTGATTTTTAGGCCGTATGTAGCTGTCCCCATCAACAGCGCAAAAATGAATCATTCAAACACTAAACTGCAAACATTTATGCAGTACTTTATTGCTTTTAAAACCAATTTTATTTTTAACTTGAATGCCTGATCAAAAAAAAAGGGGGGGGGAAATTATTAATTTAAAATGCTTATACCAATGCAAAAACTACGAGAATATTTGGAGGGGGGGGGGGGGTTATAAACTAATCTCCTTCCACTAGGCTACACCTCAGCAACGTATCGTCTTGAAAATGCAACCCCATACAACTGCTGTATCACTGAAAGCTTTCACGAATCAAAGTCACTTTCCCTTTCATTTCTACCAACGCTGGAATACTCAAGTGTTTGAAACAGACGCAGGGTTCTACAAGTAGGCTAAGATGTCTTTATTTCCATGGTTGTGACCTAAAGATCCTAGACAACTGACGCCTTGAAAATGTAATGCCAGCAAGCGGTAACATGTATGGAATACCATCCACTCCACTCTCTCAGGTCCTATTCGGAATGTGCGATCGGTAGAATCGATTCGAATAAAAACTTTCTCTTGTGTTCCCGTCTCACAAAGGAAAGCTTTCCGGTTACGAATCGTGACTTGCATATTTTCTAAGACGACGGGCTCGTAGTTGACAAGGGCAGACGGGTAGCTTCACCGAGTTTACGCCTCATTTCACTCGTTTCGACGCTTCCTTCGGCGCTACTAAACTCCCAAACCATCATCACTAAGGCGTCAAGCTAGCGTGGGAATAATCGTGCACTCGAACCCAACCACCTCCTTAAGCTATGAGTAGGTACCCGAGTAGTTCGGAATCCACCTTAATCTGAATAATACCGCCGTCTTTAAGCTTCTGTACATACCTGTGCGACGTAATTACTTTTACCTGTAGCATACAGAGCGCAGGGAGGGGCTGTAGCCTCCTCCAAAACTTATTTTTCTTCGATCATAATGAAACACTTTAACCAGATAAAAATTACTTATATTTGCTCAATATATGGCGCAAAATTAGAGAGTATCATTCTATTTCAACATGCATTAAGTAACACTTTATAGTTATGACTTTAATGTTTTGAAAAAACTTCAAAATGTGTCTATATATTTTTTTAAGTTTTCGGAGAATGGACCCCCCCCCCCCCCAACTACACTTATTAAGGGATATTACATACCAACCCCTTCTAATCCCCCTTCCCTTCCTATTATAGCTTCCTTCGGCTTACCGCTTCCACAGATCCTGGCTACGCACATTTTTTCCCCCCCGAGGTCAAACTTCTTCACAGCCGGTTGGGTAAGTTGAGATGATAACGTCATCAAAGTGTCGCGCAATCGTTTAACGAAAATTGTAGGTATCGAACAAACAGGTGGCAGCAGCGTGAGGACAGACAATGAAAATAGAAAATAATCTTTAAAACTCGGTTTCGGGAAATATAATACATGGAAAAATATGATAATACTTGGGCCTACGTGATTTTTAACGAGGAATTTAATTAAAAAAAAAATACTCGCAGACTTGGCGAAATTCGTTCAAAGCTGTCACCATTACATTTGGCTCTGCACTGATGAGTGTGATTACAGACATAGCGCCTAGATCGTAGTGAAATCACCACCTTGACAATTTACATCAAGTAGGAGCACAACTTATATAACGTAATACAAAATATATAAATTGCTTACAAGCGACAAAAGTATGTTTTACTTAAAGTTAGTGATAAGACTCAAAATAGTACTCGTACAGCGAAATAAGCAAATGATATTAAAAACGTTTAAAATAATCGATTTTAGTTTTTTTGTCAATTACAGCATATAAACATATAGACTTGGATACTAGATTGTTGTCGACGAGGAATTTGATATGCATAATCTCACACTTGGTAAAATTTAATAAATACTCGTCACGAACACATTTCGCTCGCCATGGTAGACTTGACAGTCACGGCCGATCATATGTTGCAGCAGAGTTGCTCATACGAGACGAAATATTGCAAACAAATTACTCACAAAAGAATATTATTTTTTTTGCCCATATAAATACAAATATTTATATCATTAATATAATGCATAAAATATTTCAAGTTTAAATGTAACGCGTGTGACTGATAAGCAGCCATGTTTGTTTTTTTTTGGCACAAAATTAAATTTAAACGTTAAACTGAACAATTTTTGGAGCCACATGGTTATATCTACTGCTATTAATATCCATCCAACAAATTATAAAATAAACTTTATCTCGGGTCTAGTGACTTCTGCGCATGCAACGTTCATGTGTTTCTCGCAAACATAGGTCACCAAGTTATTACCGCGGTAAATCTTACTGCAACGAGCATAAACAACAAAAAAAAAGTATTAACATTAAACTTTCCATATGACGCTAAGTCGAGGAACTACACTCTTCCTTATTATTGGTCGATTTCCAACATAACACTAATAATGGGGATCTTCGTTTTCTACGCATATGCCAGTCATTGGTTTGTGACACAATCATTGCGCGTAAACGATAACACGTTAGATTTGTTGGAACTTGGTGTTCCCAAAAATCAGCCCCTTTGTTACTATTTTAGGATATATTAATTTGTAATTTGACGCATTCCATATCACACTTTACTAGTGACTTCAATGTTGCCAAATGAATGCATCGTGACACGTGTTTTTTGACAGATCAACTGACAAACAAGTTCAATATTGGGACAAAAAAAATATTTTATAGCAGTTTGCACGTGCACTATGGCCTATGTTTCTTTTAAGACAAAATGTTATGTTATTTTTGTTAGTTTAATTATGTGCAATTACGTACAGTTACTAATTCAAGTGTCATTTTAAAAGACACACTTTTAATGTAAAAAATATATTCCTTCTTAAAATGCCAGTAGTCTCTCTAAATCGCTTTTCCACTAAATTGCACACGCTAACGTTCACAGCAGAAGGCTGATTTAAGCAATAAGGAGAAAATTGTGGCAATAAAAAAATCAAGGTCAACTTTAAACTGTTCTAGTAATAAATGTGTACCCCGAATGTAGTAGACACCACCTAATAAAACTGTAATCTTTCAAGAAAGCCAATATTGGTTTTTTTTTTCAACTTTATTTTCAGTTTAATTCGGCAGTAATAGAAATTGCTTTATGAATCTTGAAAAAAAAAAAACATTACTTTTGGCAATCTTTATTACACGAAAATTCTATTGCAAGATAAGTTTGATGTTCTGCCATTCCATTGTTACGGACGGGACATTTAGACCTTAAAAATTATGTTCACTGTCTCAAATATATTATTTAACTATTTTATCAATATCTGCAGTTAAGTCACCCTTAGTACGTATTATACAACTTCTAACTGTCGATGTACGAGATGAATAATTTTGACCCTGCAATTATACATCTTCCAGGAGCGTAGGAACTGGGGGGACAGGGGGGACGTGTCCCCCTGAACGTTTTGGGTGGAGGGGACTGTCCCCCCCAACTTTCTAGACCGTGATATTTTTATTTTATAATATTATTCTGCCCAACTTTATTTGTAATTTCTTCACTCATCAAATTTTATCTTAAGGAAACAATAATAATTTTAACATCGATGTATCCAATGGTTAGAAACAAAAATTTCTTAAAAAGCGCTATTTTGCACTTTTAAAATCAAAATTTTCCGGTGGAGGACCCCCGGAACCCCCGGAACCCCCGTCTTAGTAAGAGGGGAATGGGTTTACATGACATCAAAATCATTATTTGTCCCCCCCAACTTTATGAACACAGCTACGCCAATGAATCTTCTAGGTATTGTTACGGACGGCACACAATTTGGACAGGACGGCAAAGGTGAGTTTTTCATCGAATATTTTCTGTGAATTATAAAGTTATTTACATCCAATTATTACAATATATGGTATAGCAGTAGTTAGTTCAAACATGCATACATAATCTCCTGAAATCAGAAATTAATTTTAATAACCATCAATAAAATGTTTTTGGGTGACACATTACGGACGGGACGTTACGGATGGGACAAAAGTCTGGATGACAATAACACTCTTAATTAGCACTCTGGCTTAAATACTTTTCTTAATGAATAAAACATAATTAAATTTAATATTATCAGCATATATGATGCTATTAATTGTCAATTTTAAAGTTATTTTAAGGCCTTTGAATCAAAGTGGAATACTAAATATTTTCTGAAAATCATTAAGTGGTTGTTATCCAATTAATTTACTATTTAGTATCTAGATAACGAGAAGTTAAAAGTAAACTATATACTGACATAAAAATTAAGTTTTAAGCAACAGTTAAAATGTTTGTTAGTGAGTGACCTGTTACGGACGGGAAATGACTGGGGACAAAATATAATTTACAATACCACCTTACTGAACATAAAAATTTTGTTTAAAAGTTACTCCTTAATGAACACAACAAAAAAAATTCTAACATTTTCAGTCATTTCAGTATCGTAAATATTTTTTAAGTTCAGAAAAGCACATTCTACATAATCCCAGGAATTATATTTCAAATTTGTAAAAAATCATATCTCCGAGCTGTTTTAACTCAGGTTCTGGAAGTATACCTATCACGTCTGAAAAGTTCACAACACATTTCTTCCTTGTATCAGTTTAAAAAGAATGTCCTGGCATCCATCGCGTACAACCTGCTCCATGTAGAAAATTTCAATACTGCCATGATCTTCTACTCCTCCCTGGCTCACCACTGCATATTAATGTTTTTTTTTTTTCTGCTGTTTACTCTGCCCTACTTGCTCAATGAGTATGGACTGCCCTCCTTTAACATTGTTCTTGGTAATCTTCTGTACAACACACTCTTCATCTGTCTCTGAATCAGTGTACACTTTACGGTAGTAAGGAATTCTGTTCCTTGGCTTAAACTCTCAAAGTAAACATGTTTCTAAATTTGTTAATGTTATAGAAATTCTCATGTGAATGTTAGTTATTAGCACATGTTTAAGTAAATTCGCAATAATTTACAAAAAAACAACAAAATGATTATATATTATAATAAATCTTAAAAACGTTACGGACGGGACAAATCTTAAAAAGTTAATTATTAGTCCAGAAAATTAATAATCAACATTAAACTTTGAGGTTATGTTAACATATAGTTGTAGTATCTAGTCATGCATAATAAACAATTACTTGATTAATATTTTATGCGTATAATAAACTTTCTTACTTTTTTGTTACGGACGGGACACCATCAAATAGGTCTTCAAAAAACACTAGCTGAAACCTCTGAAAAATAACTTTAAACCACAAACACTATAGATGGAAGCCAAATAAACTGATATTTTCCCTCCAAAACACAGCTGTTAAAGAAAAACATATATAGCCAATGTTAAATGAGCACCAACTTGACTTGTCCATGGTAATTATTAGGTGCCCATTTTAAAATGAAAAGTTATGTATGAAAAATTAAAAATATTTGAAAAATGTATACATTTCTGGTTAATCAAGGATATGCTGGGTAGTTATAGTACTATAAAAACATTTTATGTTATGTTTTAATTATACACAAGTTGGTCCTTTTTGGCATGACGTGGCTGTGTTTTGATTATGACAACTCTATATGATAAAAAAAATGGACATGTTTCCTACTGGCGTATAGAAATGTTCCTCTGCTGGCGTGGTTTCGTTGGAAGCCGAGACACAGAAATGCTCTGAAGTGCATTGCACTGGCCGCAATTCAGGCCGTGTCCGGGCTCTCGTAATACGTACTTGTGCCCGGAAGTGACATCACAAAAGCTGTCGAAAATAGAAGTGAAGAATGTAAGTAAAAATAAGCGCACTTCGCGCTTACGCAAAGTTAAAAAGTAGCCATTTTCAAAAAAAAAAACGTTTTGTAGTTTGTATATGATAACAATTAATTTAAAGACTTAACTACGAAAGAAAGATAGTATCATAGAATAAATGGCAGTAAATTCGTGTGACCAACGTTAGTTTTTTTTTGTAAATGGAACAGAAATATTCATGTAAAATTACAGGTATTATTTGTAAATCTGTACATTTACATGAAAACAACTGTATCACTACAAAATAGTGTTCACAGTAATACTGGTTTCGGATGCTTACCCGGTCATTTATGCTTTGTGTTGTCCTAGTACCTCCAATTTATTTGTACACCATTCCCTGAATAGCTTTACAGTATTAACTGCGCACATTAATAAGCATAATAAAACAAACAAAAAAGCTTGGTTATTGAATATTAGATTATATTTTTATGGTTAAAAAAATTATGCTCCAATTATTTTAAGAAATACTCAGTGTTAATTCGATAAACGTATTTCATAGATCCAAAAATAAACAAAGCCATGTGTTAAACGAAGTTGCAATCTCTTCCATGTAGTATATTTATGGTAATTGTTTTTACCAAGGGAATTATTTTTGTAAAAGTACAGAAAATATTTTTCTGTGTAATATGTGCTACAAATTACCCATTTAATTTAAAAACATTGGTTTTCCAATAAAATTTAATTGTTGCAAAAAATCATTTTGACAACCTATTCGGCTGGCTAATGCAGTGTGACGGGGCCAAACACTGATCCCGTACGGATTCGTTAGGCGTGCCACAAGCGAAGCACGCACGTTGCCGCCACGAAAGCGTGCACAAAGAAACGTCTTGTCTTCCTGGAACCCGCCGTGGTGTGTTTTCCCCTCCGCCGTGAAGGTTCGCAGAATCAGCTGAAGCCACGGAATAAAAATTAGTAAACGAAGAATTATGTCGCTGCAGCTTCGTTTCGTTTGACTGAAATTGCTCACCAGACCCCCTAAATCACACCATGTCGTCGTTTTAAACCGGGTGCGACATACTGCACCAAAACTATTTCTTTCAAAATCACACAGAAAATTTTGCACTCAGTCCATCTAGACTGTAAAAATTTAACTTTTAATTTAATAAGACAAGAGGTTACGAATTATCCAGATATCTTTGAAAAATTTACGTATACTAAGTTAACTTCATTTGAAAATGAATACACAAGAATAATATTGGTGTATTAACAAAACTTTAAAAATTTGTTACTACTACTACAAAAAAACTTCCTGTTTTTTTCTTCTCTTTATCGGGATGTAATTTCTAACAAGTGCACTAGTGATTATCAGTAGATGATAATCTTTCTCGAGGTAGCGCGACAGTATGTATATAGATCGATAAAGAATGTAACAGAAAAAAAAAGTTTTTTGGAGTTAAGAAAATTGTATGCAAGTAGCTCAACCACAATATGCAATTTTCTGCGTTACAAGGGAGATATTATAAAATTTCGTTTTTCTATTATTCGCATCCAACCCATTGCATAAGTTCCACATATTATAAACATATAGACAGAGTGAACACACAATGCATTGCTACATATACAAACAGATAATGCAAGTTATGGCATAAAAACCAACGGTGCATTAATGGGGAAAACAGCCAAGCTGAGACAGTTGATTGTTCTGATAACGTGATACAAGAAGACTACGCATTCATGTGATGGTAGATTTTCCGGGGCAAGTCAGGCCGAGATGCACGATGCAGGACGGTTTGGACACATCAGTGGGTGGATGGTCCATGGTTTGGACAAATCAGTGGGTGGATGGTCCATGGTTTGGACACATCAGTGGGTGGATGGTCCATGGTTTGGACACATCAGTGGGTGGATGGTCCATGGTTTGGATAAATCAGTGGGTGGATGGTCCATGGTTTGGACACATCAATGGATGGATGGTACATGGTTTGGGACCGAGGCAGTGACGGATCATACTTCGAACCTCGGGACGAGCAAATGACTGGAGGCTTTTGAATGGTATGGAATACCTCCCAGTAAATAAGAATACTGAAACTTAAAATCTAATATATAAAATTCTCGTGTCACAGTTTTCGTTGCCATACTCCTCCGAAACGGCTTGACCGATTTTGATGAAATTTTTTGTGCTTATCCGGTATCTATGAGAATCGGCCAACATCTATTTTTCATCCCCCTAAATGTTAGGGGTAGTCCACCCCTAATTTTTTTTTATTTCCAGTTTTTGGTAGGAAATCACCATGGCAACGGCTGTTGCTTTGTTGATGCTTCATTCGTCTCTATGGCAACGGCTATTTCATTGTTAGTGCAGTCCTCATCACCGTTGAAATTTTGCAAGTATTTTAAATATCAAAAATTGCCCTTTTTTTTCAAGTATATATATTTTACAGACTTGAAACTTCACAGTAATGTTCCTTATGTTACGCAGGATGACATTTTCCGAAAATTAGATCCCATAGCATAGGTGGTTAAAACCAGGCAACAGTGGGTACTTTGTCTGCATGAGAACAGTATTTTGCATTGTTCATGCCTTCTGCGTCTCCATGGCAACAGGCATCGCGCGGCAGTGGCGTACCCACAACGAGGGGCATGTATTATGAGCGGCGCAAGAGTGATCTGCCTGTAGACTGCCGTAGCGAAGTACGGGTACATCAGTTTTATGTTGCGTGCACGAGTCGGGAAACCATCGGTACATTATACAGCATTGTAATAAATTTTCACGGAATTTTTTATTATTTACCATTACGGCGTCGGTATAACGAACTCTCCCCAGAGAAGCGACCCTGGCCCACACACACCCGTCAGGCGAGCAGCGGCCACCTCGGGGACGTCTCCTCTGCAAAGCAAACACCAGCCTCGAGGTGCGGGCCCGCCCAGTGTCCGCACGAGTGTCAGCCGCTCCTCCCGCCCGTGAGCTTCCGCGAGCCTGCGTCACGCGGAGCACGCTCTTAGCATCTTAGTATAGCCGTGCGAAGCCGGGTCGGGCAGCTAGTAATATATATTAAAGCATGTCAGATGTCTTGAAGTCATTATCAAATCTATAGATTTATCTGAATTTTTACTAAATTAAAAAAATACATACAGTACAGAGAAACAATTATAATGTTTGCAAAAGGAAATACTTAGAACAATTTAATGCAAAATGTTTACCAAAATAACACATCCTTATGATTGTACCGACATCGAAGTTAATGCGCGGCATTATTTGTACTATTTCTTCTTATATCTCCAGTTAGTTTTTAAATTTGTTATATGTTTACGGAGGAGGGAGGAGGAATCGCACCATCCACTGGACTAACGGTTTTTATATGACACGTGGTTACCACTGGAAATACAAATATTGATGGCTTCCTAAAATATTAACGCGAATGGGAAAACAACTCTTTATAACTTATATTCTAAATTTTTAAAAACAGGCCGCAAAAACCAGGTGGATGTCGCGCGGAAGTAATTTAATTCAAACAAGCTTGTGTGCGTACATCAACTGCTATATTGCAAATTTCTAACTTGCATTGAGTTATTTCACGAAAACCATGGTCTACAGACAGCCTCCCAAGAATTTTCTAACCAAGGATGCTTAATAAATACGGTCCAGTATCTTACTACTGCGTTACATCGATCCGTAATTGTGTGTGTGTATCATCTTAAGTAACACAGTTAAAAAGAAAAGCAAATTCATTAAACCGTATGTAGGTATTTGGTCTAATGTCCAGTTAATAACGAGGTCATTAAAGACAGAAAAGCGTAAGATACCAGTCGTAAATTGAAAAACGAATACTACATAGTAAAGAACCATTCTAGCGTTTACCTTGTAAGAAATTACAAAAAATTTACGCATTTTTTAAATAATTATTCACCTCAAATAAATGAAGAGATCTTCGTTATTCCAGATAACTGGTTCTTTGTAGGTACAACGCCGTATTTTGACTTACGCGTTTTGTTTAATCGTTATAAACCCGGTAAACACGCATGGAATAAATAGGAGTGGTTTTTTTTTTGCAGTAGATTTAATCAATTTTTGAATGTTTTGTTTATATACCAATATTATTCTTGTGGATTCACGTTCAAAGTAAACGAACTTAGTAACTATAAATTTACAAAGATTACGATAAATTTACGAAGATCCGTGGATAATTTGTAATCAACGTTCATCGCAAATTTAAGGGCCCCGTCTGCCCGGGGAATACATACGGTGCGCAGAGCTCTAGGAAAAACAAAGCTATTTTAAAAATACCCAAGGTAGCCAAGTGCGGTCTGTTTGCGAAAAGCATTTAAGAATTTGCTGAGGGCCGAAAATTACTTTTGATTACGGATTAAGTTTTTAAACTGTATTTTTAGAAGCGTTAAAATGGCTAAAAGGCGTGTTTTCAGAGTAATTTTTAGGCGTAAAACAACCGGTACAGAGTCTTGAAAGCACTTAAGGGACATGCATTACACATTTACCTTCATTTCTATGCCATATAATGTTACGTCCTATGGACGACGAGAAGACTGCGCTCCAGTTCACAGCCTTGCGCTTAGAGGCTATAGCCATGGTGTTGCTATAGCGCGCTAGAAGGACCAGCGAGCGTCGTGTTCATGAACACACATAAACCGCGACTAGACGGACCCCTTAAAATGAAAATTTTGAACAGTGTACCTGGAGTTATTACGGCGCAGTCAAGTAAGGGTCGGTCGTAGCTCGCCCTGCACTGTTCAAGCTACGCGGAAAGTCATCTTATCGGGACTCTCCCTTCCGAAACGACCAGCGGTCCGCGGGAAGAGCGATCGACTTACGCCCGACGAGTCTCTCCATCTCTCTATCGCGGGCGAAATCGACGCCGTGACATTTAATTTCATTGCGTCATCAGATTCATTGCATTTTAAGTCCCATGCAGGATTATTTCCAAGTCACTCAGCATTCTCGCCAGTCATCATCGTTTTCGACAGTCCTTGTTATAGCTCATCCGTAAATCATTCCGTGTTCGTAGCTTTCTCCCCCTTTTTTTTCTTTTCCCTCTCGCACCAAATGGTCCTCTCAGTATTGCAACGATACAAAAACAAGGTTTTTGAAACCAGTTGTCAAGAATATTTTTTAAAGTACAAGAAAATGTAAATACTAAAGCATATTTACGATGAAAATACAAAACCACGACACTTCACGTAAAGGGAACTGTAATTACATTACCTGAGGAATATAATATCAATTAGTAACTACGTGTAATAAGTCCAGGGAGCAAAATATAGTTACATGTTAGTTTTGGTTGGCGACAAGCACTACAAATAACAATACAATTGTCTAAATCGTATTTACCATTAAGTGCGATCTATCGGCAGTAAGTGCAACTTACTGAGTCCATTGACCATGCATGGTATGAGCACTTAGAGATCTGTATTATGCAATTTTTTTTTGCAATACTACTTACTGTCACTATTCTAGTAATTTTACAGAATACACAGTTTTACAAAAATGGGGTTAATTTATAAACATTTGTACTTTTACAAAAATACTTCAGTTCCAATTACTTTTTTTTTAACTGTGATGAACTAATACGGTGGCGTGTGTGATGTATGCTAAGCATGCATTGTTTTGTTTAACTATGTGGAATCTTGCCAATAACATAAAACTAAATATAAAAGTGCTGGGGAAAATCACAGAAATCGTGTCCCAAACCAGGATCCGAGCTTAGAGGCGCGAGCTTTAACGGAAGAGCACAATTTTCAGATTAGAATTTTTTTTTTCCTTCTAGAATGATATCTCCCAACAACCAAACTGTCAAACTGTAACGGTAAGCGACGGGTACGCGGGTTTACAAACACACTAAGATCATGAGGTGCTTCTGCGAAAGTTCTTACTTGGCAGCTGAATAATCTTATGAAATTAACAAAATAATTATTGATACATAATTTAGCTAGTACAAGTTTTTTTTATTAAGTCACGATAAACATGTCTTAAGTCTGAATGTTCACTGCAATACTAGTCAAAAACGCTTTACCTTTATCATGAAAAGTGTTTCGGCAGCAACGTCATTGCGTTTTAAAAGCACGTAACCTGCAGCCCATTATTCTGGTTCCCTCCTTTCTTTCCAAACACGTACAGTGAAAATAAAGGTATCTGAGGATGAACTGAAGCCTGGAAAGGTACCGCGGCTTTCACAGAAATCGGAAACCAGCGAGTTCTTCGACGGCGGAGCAAGTTGGCCTCCAAAGCAGCGGAGTGGCTAAAATGTGACCCACTAAAAACCCGCCAGACATGATCCACCAGCTTTCCCCGGCCTCCTCCGCTCTAAGCCAGGCCGTCTGCTACGCTGCCAAGCGGACCATCGGGCGGTGCGCGCAGAAACCTAATTTGTTTCCCCGGCTTCGCTCGAGGAACGAGGAAGCGCCATTGTGCAATTTAAATAGGCGGACGATTCTTTTTTTTTTTTTTAATAATTCTTATACTGTTCAGATTTCCTCTCGTGTAAAAAATTACATTACATTATAACAAGGTTTTTAATATAAAAAATAACCACAAAACCCCATACAATATATCCCAAGTGGCAAGGGGCAATTTTGAATATGTTAAAAAGCTGGGGTGAATTTGTGCTCTAACAACACCCAAACCCTTGATACAAAACACACATCCACGAAAAAAAGGGCCATTTTTTTTAATTAAAAAAATTTAAATTTGATGGGTATTTTAAATATTAATGTAAGCATTCTGATCGTGCTGTAGTATATATTTGAACATTTGAACATAATTATATTTATGTTGTTACTAAATGTTAAAGCAAAATTTTTTTTGCACGTTTTAGTTTAATCTATGCATCATAAAAATTAAGATTTTTTTTATTTTACCTTTTGATTTACTCCATTTTATCTTAGTATTTATTTTTTTAAACACTGATTCAGTAAAAAAAAAAAAACCGCCTGTAGCTGGTGACGGCTGATGGCTGTCGATGGTTGAGTGGTCAGCACATTCGCCTCCTACAAGGATCGGTTTCGATACCCAGCGGGGTCGAGCGGTGGTGTGTTTACCAAATGGCCAATGTATCTTAGCGCGATAATCCCGTTTCCCCCGCCCAAGCACATCGTCTCAGGACGTTACGCCCTAATTCATTCCATCCCGAGCGACGCGGCGCCCCAGCGCAGGGATGGTTCCACACCACAGGACACATGACATTCAAAATAACGAGGAAATTCACTGTCGGCATCTGCCTCGTGACTCTGCGAGGAGGCGGAGGGGCGCCTGAAGCGGGTTACGGAACGGGGACGCGGCCCGACCAGTTCCGCGGTCCCACGCCTTCCCGCTCTCAGGGCGAACACGCACACGTAGCCAGAAGTGTGTTTCGGCAGACTGGAAGGGGCCCCAGAAACTTCACCAGTGTTTGCTACAACTATGCGACATTAAATCTTAGTTTACCTCATTTCATAACAATTATGGCAAACACGTGTGTGCGTAGTCCTCGCGCGCGCTAGGAATGAAAATTCATGGGTAGAGGGATAGGAAATGTATAGGATACACAAAAGCTTGAAACAGGAGTGAAAGCGTATATGTATGCAAGTGAGAAAGAATGTTTGCCATGATACATAACATGCCCTCAACTAAGTACGCAATGGAGGTTCACAACTGTAACAACACGGCGACGAAATTGCTACCAAAAAAAGGTTACAGTAACCTTGGCTCTCTAATTTATTCGTTATTCCCTCCTCCTTTTTTATTCCATAATCGAGAGCCCACTCCTGAGCAATACTCTTATCGACTTTCGTTACTCTTTGATGAGTCATTTCAATATTCACATACTAAAACATGTTAACACTTATTTAGTCGCATCTCACAGCTGACAACTCCTTTAGTTACAATGGATCAGCCCGAGATAGCGTGGCGTGGAAATAACGGGATTGTACCATTATTTTACTAAACAAATAGTTTACTGCATGCAGTACATTGCTGTAAAGTGTTTCTGTTTTGTACTAGCAGTAGAAGCAGGCCTCTTTGCTACGAATTATACAATTATAAATTGGAAAGTAACGGTGTTCGGTGGTTTATGACTTTTGGAATAGGGGCTCCAAAAATAACCCCCCTCCCTTTTCACTTTCTGTGTTACTACCCTAAGCGTGGGCAGTTAATTATCTGTGAGCGCGAACAGAAACATTTCTCCCATCGTATCATTTTCCCAGAGAAACTGACCTACAAAAATTATTAGGTACTAGTTTGAGAACATGGCACATAAAGTTCACTTTACGCTGCACATAGATATATTTTGAATATTTCGCCATGAATTAAGATTATTTTTTCCTTAGTAATATCGACTTTAGTGCTAATTTTGAAACCTTTTGTTGCATCGTGTAAGTTGTAAAGTGACAAAAATAAGTATTTATAATCGGCTATATTAACGTTCAATATATTGTTCCTCAAAAATAAAAATGTTCGCACCCGAACTTCCACGTACGGTCTAGCGTCCTAAAGAGCTGGCCTGTCTCTTCAGCTCTTGTTTAACGTTTGTGAGAAGCTTTGGTTTTCGTGTCGATTTTTTGGTACATTATATAAGACTAAAAAAACATTAACAAACACATGGCCGAATTGGAATTTCTTCCAAGAAATTGCAAATTTTTTCTTCCAAAATGCAATATTTTTAATTTCTTTCTATTATAAAAATAGCTCTACGTTATAAAATGGCCACATTTAAAATAGACAAAATTTCCTTTAAAAATGTATTATCCGTACAGAAAGAGCACTCCCGAAATTGTATTACCAGAAATCATGCTTTACTTAGGTTGAGATATTTTTCTCTATTTAGCGCCCGTTTTTCTTTAATATAATGATTTAACAATTGTAACACGTGCTAATTTGAACTTAACAGTGTGATTGGAATGCAACAAACACAAGAGTGAAAAACAAAATCGCTTATTGGGTCATTTAAAACAATTCTGGGAAAGAAAACTCGCGTTCGAAGCTCATGTTCCGTCGTATTTCCCAGAGAACCCAGAATATGAATCAAAGCATAAACATAGTACGGTTTGTCACTTTTATTAGTTTCAAGATGCCGCGAGTGTTTGGAAATCCCTTAGTTTACGTAGTTTCTAAGCTATAACACCGGGAATCTCGGACTTCCAAACATCAGGGCGTACCCACCATGTAAACAAGCAAAAGAAGCCTCTCATTTTCCTGAAAATACCACGTCTTAGATATAGGGGGAGTCTTCAATCCAGCAATTAGTACAGATTATGTCGAGAGATACTACATTAGTCTTCCACTTACGAGTGATTACGCCCAACACTAAATGCAAGCAATTATATTATTACTTCATTGGTTCTTTCAGTCTCACCTGTACCTATGAGGCGGAAACTGGAAAGTCACGGATTACTCCCTAAGGCTTAAAAGAAAAACGAAAAATGATTATGTAATAGTTAAAATGCCCAACCAGTCTAGTTCACGACGAATAACAACACACGTCAACATGCCTTAAAGAGAAACTAAGCCTATGTATGACCTTAAACGGAACGTATTTCAATAACAAGTCATAAATAATCATCGCGTGAAAAGGCCACATGATAAAAATGCAACGTCATAAACTGTTGCAATAAAAAAAAGGCGATCCGAAAGCACAAATTCCCCTTCCTTCCCGTAAACAAGTCGTCTACAAGCAAGTGACCGTGAGCCTGTTTATGTGCACAAAGTTTCTTCGGTGTTTCGCAGCTCGATGATAGTCCATGTTCAGGGAACAAACAGGAATAGTAGAGTACATACACGCCCCCGAGGCGGTGCGAATGACGCACGACCACTCCACGACTGTAGACTTCCGATAGTTCGGCATTTCAGCGGCCCTGTGAGGAATATACTACGCGAACTTCGTGTTAACTCTGCGCCTGGGATTAGCTGGGAGTGTCCGGCGCGGCTCGGGATCGCTGGGAAGTGCACTTACTTACGAGCCTTAAAATTTAGTTTTGACTTGTTATGTGTATTTCCTGCTGGACAAGGTTTGTTGCCAGATGCATTTGCTCTGCAACTTGGCTTTTAGCGATCGCGGGAGATAACGCCCGGTAATCCGGCATTTTCTGTAAGCAGACATTTTCGGTAATTCCGCAATTGCAGTTACATAGTCCCTGGACGAAATCATGGCGGAAAGTAAAGGGGAAAGGGAAGGAGGGGAGGAATCACGAAATCCAGTCTATTCTATTGTATGTGGCGTGCTGTACAGGCCAAGCCGCAGAAGTGACCCGGGTCTGAATGCCGGTCCGGCCATCCTGATTTCGCTCTTTCAGGGTTTCCCAAAATCACTCCAGAAGAAAATACTATGTTGGCTACTTACCACAATGGCCAAAAACCATTTCTTCCCTCATGTGCACATGTGATTCCATCTTTTAAGACCTTGCCATTGGCAAGTCGTAAAATTCTTTTTTTTTAATGTTCCTTTTCTAAAGTTTATTCCGTGAACTATAAATCCACCAATGTCTATAATTCAAACATTCCAAAATTTAACTGCAAAGAAAAAATTAAATAAAAAGCAACTACTTAGTTTAGAAAAACTTAGTATAGAAATTTATTATTGCATAGAATAAAGCTAACTTCTATGACTATTATTTTGTCATATCACTTATTGCCTGATTAAAAAATCTGGCCCCTATTTGCAATATTAATCTTACCACAAAAACACGAATAACTTTAAATTTAATTCACTGTTAAGTTGGTTCTAGGAGAAAAGAGCTAACAAATAATTAAAAAATACTAAGAATGGCGGAAATGGTCCAAGCAAAATCCTAGGGCTCCAAAGAGAAAAATGCAACTCAGCTGCTCATACCGCTCGCGCACTGTCCACGAGGAGTGTGGAGAGACAAAAAGGTGGGGTGGTCATCCCGCAGGCAGTCTATTGGCCACACTCTTCAGCCAACAGTACATTCTCTCGGCTACAATACTTGAACGGAATATCCAACGAAGTTATGCTCGTATTAGCTATCTTGGCATTCGAATGTTGAGCCGCTTCGAAGTGGTAGATTGCACCGACGTTTCGTTCAGCATTGTAACAGACATCTTCAGGGTTGATAAATAAAATGCATCACCTGTTTGCTGTAATGAAGAACAAAACGTCGGTGTAGTCGCGTCTGACTGCTGCGGGTATGGAATTTGACTTCTGGTTCACGTACCCTATGATGTCAGATGCTGATGGTAGACGCGTGGAGCGGATCTGTCTGACCAGAGCTGACGAACTAGAACTCCCGAGGTCACCCAGTCAGCATCTGTCTTCACGAGCAATATTATCCAATGAGAATCATTATGAGTATACACAAACCGTAAAATCGCGCAAAAATAATTATTTCTAAACAAAAGTTTTTATTGTATGTTTATATCATTTTGTCTTGGGCACTATTTTGTTTTGTTTTTTTACCGTTAAGTTACTTTGAAAAGGAAAACGAAGTAGCCGAAAAAGTAAATAAAAGGTAAACTTGTGGAGGAATGAAAATAACAGTTTTGGTTCAAATATATATTTTCAACAATTGGTTAACTTTCAAGAAGATTTGAAATTCCATTAATATATATTTACATCAGTATCTCCTTTAGAGAAGGCTCTCGAGTAAATCCAAGAAAAATATCTATAGCAATCTACCATGCTTACCTACGTGTATTGCCACGTGAACCAGATGCATCAGACAAGTGAATGTGGCATCGGACAACACGGTCAGACAGACGCGACTAAGCGAATGTGGAAGGGCCTTTAGAGCTACGGAAGCCAAGACAGTTTAAGACGATGACCGCGAAAGCATGCAATGCTTTATCCTCATATACTTTGTCACGGCAACAATGTTCTAGTGGACCGAACTCAGTGGAGTCAACGCTGCGCCGTCCGAAAATGGGATTGATCGCGGAATGGTGGGTGCATATAGGGTTCAGTTTTCTGTGAAAAATAAGTGTGGCCAGCAGCGCCATCGAAAATTGGATCAAGTTTAGTTATTTTTTAAGGCTGCTGACCCCAAATACGAGTTTAAAATGGTGAACGAAGAAGCGCTTAAAGACTCCAGTATTTCATGTCAAATTGGTTATTTAATTTCCTGCCATTACTATTATTTACAGGGTATTCCTGTACATTTATAACGATAGCTTTCAAGCATTATTAGTTTCAACTATTATGTCACCGGATTCACCGCATATTTACAAAGTGTTATCTAATTTCATTAAAGTCACGCAAGTTTTCGTATTTATTAACACATGCGTGGCATTGTACGGCAGGTGAAAAAAAAAGTGGAACAAAACCTTAAACGTAAAGTTTTATCATCATGCATTTAGAGGAGTAGTTCTTAAATAATAGTATTGACCAAAAATGACGTGTGAGACAGCCGTAAAATGTATTAATTTTGCCACGTTTTAAAATCTTTTGTAAACAGTTTCTCGAAATTTCTTTGTTCACGTTTGGAAAATTTTCAACAGATTTTACCAACAACATTCTATTGACTGTTTGTTCACACTTGTCACATTGTTTTCATTTCCCTTATACGACGATGCTAAGCGTGAGAAGTAAACTCAGCCCTGGTTCAGTACAGGCGACAGTGTTTAGGGTAAAATTTTCAACATGAATTTTTCAAGGCACTGCGAGTTAAATCCCGACAAAAGTCGAGAACCCAGGCACAAACTGCCTTTAGTAGGTACAGAGTCCCAAGAAACTCCTTACTTCATGTTTATCCTTAGGTTGAGGCCATTCCCTAACAGAATGGATCTTCTTACGATCTGTTCGCATTCCATCTTGAGATACAATACGCCCCAGGAATGTTACCACTTGTTGGAAAAAGAAGCACTTCTTAGGACTCAATTTAAGTTGGGCATGGTGAAGCCTGTCGAATTCATCCTGGAGATTTCGCAAATTTTCCTTCATTGTGAAGTAAATGGGAGCATTCTTTTCCAGCATATCTGCACGCGAGAACTCGTGCAAACACAATGAAAATTGTTAGTTATCTTTCACCTAATCTTCACTTTCTAAGGAAAGTTCCGGGAATTGTAACATTTGGGCGAGTCCACACTGAGCCAAGTGACAAAATTGTTTGTATTCCGACACGACAATCAATTATTATACGTTGCATAGTTGCAGAAAAACTAGTTTGGATTTTTTTACAGACCTGTTCAATCAGGAAAAACAATGCAGTAGTTACGATAGCAGAGCACGGTAGTAATTTAATACTATGTTCTAGCATTCCAATGCATTAAACATCTAGCAAGGGAGAGAAATACGATGTTAATAAAATTAGCATGGACTATGGAAGTTCAGTATCAACTCGGAAATAAAAAATAAAAAAAAACCTAATTCCCGCTCATAAATCCCATGCGAATTTCGCAGGATTTTTCCGTCGGAGGCCCTTTGAGACGTTAAGGAGACCACAAACGTAACAAGGCTTTAGGCACTTCCACACATTTCCTAGTACACATGCATTTCACAAGAATATTATCCTTCCAACAAAGGTTATTCCGCTAGATCGTAAACGAGTGGGGAGGAGGTTGTTGTAACGGCAGGTCTCACATCGACAGTGGCAGGAGTTAAAAACCACGCACAGTCTCAAAAAATGCAAGAAAATCACAATATTTTATAACACACGGAAGTCGCAAAACGTCACCGAACCTACAACTAAAGAGTTGAAAGTAGGGCTACGCAATGTTAAGTTTTTGCGTATTGCGTAGTTTATAAACAAGTATTTGAAAACGACGTTATATAATTGTTTTAGTCTGACGTTATTGCGTTTCTTGAGTATAGACCAGGTCTATAAAATTTTTTTGCTACATTTGTCGGGTCAAATAAGATATCGTACTTATTATTTGTTGGAAATAAAATAGGGGAAATGTATGACGTCATGGAAGTTGACCAACGATAACAAATTTAATGGCGGAACAAAGAAAATAATTATATTTAATATTGGCAGTAAAAGTCAAAATAGCGACGTAAAAATAACTGAATGGTTGTGTCAGTTTTGGAGCAATAGTAACGGTCGTGGTACGAGAATAAGTGAATTAATAAGTAGAATTGAATATCTATATAAAATGAATAAATAAGTAAACGATAAGTATTAAATAGGAATTAAGAAATGTATTTTAAGTGTGTGGTAGTAAATGCAGTAGTCACGATAGCAGAGCACTGTAGTGTTTATTTATACTAAATGTAACCATTGTGTATGTATGTATATATTGTTACGAACGTGAGCAAGGCCGGGACACGTGCAGGTGCATAGCTGGCTGGCGGCTGCCGCAACATGATATGCGTCGCGCGCGCCTGGAAGATAACAAGGATTGTCACTTTCCCCCTTCCTTCCCACCACTCCCCGCGTGGCGCCCTGCCTTTGATACGTAACTGACACCTGACAGCTGCGGAGTTACGCGAGCCGCCGACACGTGTTTCGAGAGATTTCTGCCGTCGGGTCGGCGGGGAATGACGCGACTGGCCCCAGCCGCGCTCGGGAGTTCTGGAAGGTTACTGGGCCTATATACATACCCGACGACGCCAGCCTGGGTCAGTCAGTGAGAGTTCAGGCGAGAGCTTTCCCGCGGCGGAGTTTCTGGGGCGATAGTGCCGCGGGTGCGGCGGATTGGCGAAGTCCTTGGACGAAGGTTCCAGGGCAGGGAGTGAGTGAGTTCAGTAAAGTCGGGGAGTTTTCCCGTGGCGGAGTTTCCGGGCGATAGAGCGGCGAAGTCCCTGGACGAAGGTTCCAGGGCGAAGAGTTCAGTTCCAGGCGATAGTGTCGCGGGCACGGCGGACTTCCGAGCGAAGTTCCGAGCGAGGCGTCGAGTGGGATCTCGGCGAAGGGGAAGTGCGACGGCGGCGACGGAGTCCTGCGATGGAGGACCACGAGGGGTGCTGCGGCGAGAGTTGCGCCAGAGGTGCGGCCCAGCGAGGTGTGCAGTGTGTAAAAACGAGTGACTGAGGAAGCAACATTTTAAGTACAATTGATTAATTGGCATTTTTAGATTATTTGCTAGTAATGTAAATAATGGCAATAAATAAAACTGTGTGTGTGATAAAAATCTATAATTGGGCTATCCGTTTGCGAACCCTGTAAATCGTAACAATATATAAAAATAAAAATATATAACGGTACAGCATAGAGAAAGAATGTGTGTTTGTGATTGTAGTAATGGATAGGAAAACGACGATTCGTGTTTCGAATTGTAGAGTAAATTAAAAGGCAATTTTTTTGCTTAAATTTAATATCTACTAACAGAGAAATGTTAACAGTAAACGTTACTGCCATAAAGTCTAGAAAGGAGGTTTTTTTTATAGCTTTTAAATGGTATTAAGTTGTAGTTGTGTTTTATGTGCTTTTCGTTTAATGTGTAAGGTGACATAAAATGTATTAGGTTATGTATAATAAGACTCGTTTTCCTCCTATAGGCATGTTTTGCAGTCGAAGTGATGAAAACAAAGAGAATGTTTTGGTGAGGGTAGGTCAGCTAATAAAAAATATATAAAAATAAATAATAGTTTATAAAAAACTAAAAAACACTCTTTATATAGAAAACCAAACTAAAATATAGAAAATTAATTTTAATAAATTTGAATAAAGAATAGTGTATTTTTTTAATAAATATAAATTAATAATAGTGTAAATAATAAAAAAATGTATTTTATTTTTAAAAAAAGCGTGGGGTGCATGGTGTCAATCTTATATATAAAATTCTCGTGTCACAGTTTTCGTTGCCATACTCCTCCGAAATGGCTTGACCGATTTTTATCAAATTTTGTATGCATATTCAGTAGGTCTGAGAATCGGCTACTATCTATTTTTCATACCCCTAAGTGATAAGGGTTGTCCACCCCTAACATTTTTTTTTTTTAATTTTTGGAGAAATTTTTTTATTTTATTTTTTTATGATGTGGCATTAAAAAATACACACAACCCTAAATTTTCACCCTTCTACCCCAAACCCCTAATTTTTAATAGAATTTTATATTTTTCAACTCCGATCGATAGCTGATCAATTAACACTTGATCAACCTTCCTCGCCTACGGCGAGCTCATTACCTGGATTAACACATAGACCACATATTAATATGAAATTCAATCCCTAAGGGAGTGAAAAAGTGATAATTTCATTTTATAACAGAAAAAATCATAGGTCATAGACATGCAAATAGTGAGGGAGTGTCATTTCTTTATGTCTGCCACACGATCATACACATAGTAAGGTCTGGCAAATTCATATTTTTCTCCTTGGTGAGACCAGCCCGCTTAGTGGAGCTCGCAGCGGCTAGCAAAATAAAGGCGCTCATAACCGTTTTGTTCTTAACTTCGTCAATAGATAGAGTTAGTTGCCTTGAATTTTAAACGCACCATCGTTTGATGCGTTAGTCATGTCTTTAATTTTCGTTTGTTTGTGCCGTATGCGTTACTATACCATTCATCCAATTGCGATGCAATTTTGGTGAGTTGTAATGCGCATGCCCGTGAAGGTTTCTGAGACGGTATAACTATTTTGCAATAGTTGGAGCACAAATCGTTTCAAAAATGTGTTTATTTCATATTATATAGCGGTAATTCGTCTGTTTTTGTTGTATAAGTGCACACTAATGACAGAATTTATTTAAATATAAAAGAGAGTCAAAGATAGAGTGATATATATAGAGTGAGATAGAGAGAGACAGAGAGATAAGTTGAGATAGAGCGAGGTATAGAGAATGAAATGGGTTAGATAAAGAGATATATAGATGTATAGAGCTATATAGAGATTTATATATAGAAGAGATAGAGATAGTGTGAGGTATATATGTAAATATGTATATATAATGATATAAATAGCGATAGAGAGATGCATATATATATAAAGATGTAGAGATAAATATATGTTTAGAGAGATGGATAGATGATTTGTATATGTGTAACTACTTCAAACATATTACAAAACATAGCTGAATGAGGCATTGCAATGCATGTCGATGATTAGCTAGATAATGGAATCTTTTCTATATTTGTAATCTCTTATTTTTAAGCTTTTTTCTATATTACTTTAAAGAGTCTAGATTACATACAGACCAGGTAAATAACTATAAACTGGCAGAGCAACGTCTGTCGGGATCTGAAAGTGATATAAATTATTTTGCACACTTGACATTCAAATTAAGAAGACAATTACTAACTACATCTGATTTCGAAAAAGGTACCCTTCATCCTGTATTCAGCCCGGGCAACGCCGGGTACTGCAGCTAGAAATTCCCTAGAAATAATTTATATGGCAAAACAACGTTTGCCGGGTTAGCTAGTAGTTATATATATTTTATTGACAGAAATGAGTAGAAGGATTATCATTTCGATAATACCTTGAAAAGCACCCCACGCTTTTTTTTTTTTTAAATAAAATACATTTTTTTTCTCATTTACACTCTTATTAATTTATATTTATTAAAAAAAAATTACACTATTCTTTATTCAAATTTATTTAAAAAAATCCAATTTTTAGGTTGGTTTTCTATATAAAGCGTGTTTTTTAATTTTTTAAACTATTATTTATTTTCTCCTTTTTAGTTTGGTTTATTTATAAAAGCGTTTTTTAAACTGTTATTTGATCTATTGGACTATTAATTCCGTGATAACTTAATTATTAATTATAACGTAATTATTTTCCAAATTATTAATGTGTACAGCTGCATTGATAGTCAAATCTCGATTTTAGAAGCCATTGAAAGATTTTAACGTTATCAATATATACAGTGAGACTTAATGGTATAAGGTTATTGACGAACAAGTGACATCGACCAGTCTTACATACTGTACGAAATTAATGCTGTGAAGCAGGAAAGGATGGGAGTTACGGATTAATTATTACGTGAAGCGTTCCACATTTACGTCACAGGAATTTTGGAAAGGATAAGAATTGAGAAAGGATGATGAAAGGACCTTCTCAATGAGAGTGTATAGAATATGTGAGAAAAATTCGGATAGCCCGGACTGGGATTCGAACCAAGAGCCTTCCGATGAAATGTCGGCTGCTCTACCATCGGGCGCTCGATGTACGATAAATATGTAACAAAGCACCCCACGCTTTTTTCACAATAATACTATTATTTTTAATTCATGATTGTTTAGAGCTTAATTATTTTTCACTTTTTAGTTCGATGTGCTTTAAAAGCGTGTTTATTAGTTTTTTTTAACTATATTTCTTTTTCACTTTTTAGTTTGAATAGAAGGATTGGCGAAGTCTCAGACTAATTACAGTTGGATTTACGGCACCAATCCCAAAATTTGTTGAAAAGAAAACAAATATTTTTTTTCAGCCGTGGACAGGATTAGAACCCACGACAGGTGAATCCGTGGGTTGACGTCATCGAAGACCCGCGCCTTAATCCGCTCGGCCAACAAACCAACTGTCGTGGATATATTGTAATATTACTAATACCCCGAGTGCTCGAGCTGGAAAGTAGGTAGACGGTACGCATGCGCCGACTGCACGGTTGTCTCACTTGCTCTCACACACAGGCTGGGTGAGGAAATTATTTAAAATCCTGTCGATCCTAATCAGGATAATGAGATAATCTTATCAAATTAGTGTATTGTCATCGGTCCACGATAGATCTACAAAGTTTGAATGAAATCTGGCCGTTTAAAGTGGGTCAAAATCCCACCCAAAGGAGTCGGTTACAAACATACAGGTGAAGCTAATATAAAGCGTGTAATAAAAAAATATATTTATACGTTTGCATTGCGATATGGTAGGGATATTAATGAAGTCGTCAACAAGGCTGTGCTGAAGTAATTACAACCTGTACGTTCTTAAGATAGAAGCGCGGGAATGCAAAAGGGCTGAAGTATACTTTATGATACCTAAGAAGTATGAATTACAGTAAAAAACATCTAAAGCATAAAAACGTGGTACCTATCTCGAAATATACTAAATCGGGCGGGATTATAGCATATAATACGATACCGTAGGAAATACATCTTCGGTATTGTATTCTATACTTGAATAACAGCCACCCAAAGTTAATTTAATAAAGCAACTATTTTTTTTGCAAAACAAGCATGTGAATGCTCCCCACCCGAAACCCCTATATTCCCGCACTTGTCCCGTAATAATGTAGAGGTGGTAATGACGTCAGCGCCTAATGTTGATGACGCAATCAATATTGTAATGGTATCGGGATCTAGTCTACGCCCCATTAGTCAAACCCTTGTTTTGCCCCATAAAGCCAATCTGAACTCCTAAATAAAACCGAACGCTTAATCATTAGCAAAAAGTGAACTGTCAGTGAGAGTTACGGGTTTATGACCGTCTTTTAATATTGCCGTGGGTTTTATAGACATACAATTTATTAGGGAGTAAAACATGTCTCGTTAACTCGGCAATTGCATGCCATTTAAAATAACTTGTGCTATGAATGAGTTATAAACAACGCCACTTAGCTTGGTATGAAGTTAAAAAGAAAAACACGGCCGTGCGTGACGCGTACTGATAATTGGACGCATTAATACCATCAGGAGACAACATTCATTTGGGATTTTGGTGGAATAATCTTTATAATTATTTTAATTAATTAATTTGAGAAAGAAAGTTAAAACGGAAAATAATTATTCCATGAGTGCAATTTTATTTATTTATTTATTTATTTATCGTCTTTATTGGTGGCGAAGTTAAGGCGGTACGCCTTTTCTTACACTTAACCACTTTTCTGCAATTACATCAAATAGTGGAATACTAAAAATTAAGCATGGTATAAGCAGATGTTGACTAAATATTAAAAGAACAATTTATTCACAAGGCTTTGTGAAAATCCCTAAAATCTAAGTTTGTTTTTATATAGTTGGTCTCTGATTGCGCGTATGCTTTTTTAGTTGGTTTCTGATGGCGCATCTGCGTCCGGTAGATTCACGTTCACCTTCTAACAAGAGTCATTGTAATCACGTTTACCTTCGAATATTATTCCACCAAAATCCCAAATGAATGTTGTCTCCTGATGGCATTACTGCGTCCAATTATTAGTACGCCATGTTTTTCTTTTTAACTTCTTACCAAGCTAAGTGGCGTTGTTTATAACACAACACTGCACTGCAAATTAAAGTATTAGTTAGTAGGTATAAGTTTGTGACAATGGCAGTTTCGTAACTTGTTTAAATAAAGAGTCATTTAATGTCTCCGGCATTTAAAATATGTATAAAGCTAAAAATATAAAAAGGCCTCATACCATTTTAAGCCAAAACATGTCATATGAAACCTGTGTTCAATATGTGGTTAAATATTTAAAAATGTCAAGAACTATAATTTTAAGATGCTATTGTTCAATCTTTCACATCGCATCTCATAATCACCATTGCCGAAGAGTCCATCACAAGAAAAGAATTTAATCATTACATCAATAAGTACTTCAATATGGAAAAAAGAAAAGAAAAAAAAATTACAGCGGCCACCAAATCGGAATCGCACATTCAAAGTTGTATAAATCATAAAGTTAACCAAACTACTTTATTTGGCTTACTTAACTGCCCGCATTCCAATTGGTGTAATGTACAGTCGATCATAAAAAACATGGTGATATTTTACAAAATTTGATTTTAGATGTGCTACAATTGTACTTTCCATGGTGTTGCGGTTACACACTAACATGCAGTTGGTTTTATGTTCATCAGGAACTTTATAGTGCTACTGCTTGCTCTCTCCTAAAATATTAGTCTACAAAACATCAGAATCATTAGTTATAATCATTGTGATTTCTACTATGTGTCTTTTGATAAGAAAGAAGTGTTACAAATACAAATCCTATAATGATAAAAAAAAACTGCTCCTGATATTTATATACAACAAAAGCATAACAGACTTCAGGAGCTACCAAAAGATATTCCAATGCTTAATCACAACTGCTTCTCTCATAACAAGCACAGAAATAAATCTGTTGTCTGTTGGTCTCCAATTCTTTTTATTTTATGTTTTTACTAATGAGAAGTTATAGTAGACAGTAGGTACTGTATAATGTGTGCAGTTGAAAGTTTTCAATTACAGCAATAATTGAGATATACTATTTACATTTTATTAAATATAAAATACATTTATTCAAGTCAGAAACTAAGTAATTACATAAATAACCAATTTAATTTTAACTTTTATAATGTCTCAAAAAATTCCAATCACAATATTTTCATAAGCCACCAAAATGTTGAACACAAAAAAATGAGTGTCCCAATAACTTATTACCAACAACTGAAAATAGTTCAAAAGGAATTTTAACAATGTATGTAAATGCAAAAAGCTGTGTATACAAACTTTATAAACTAATAGAAGAACCCGGCATTGTTCTGCCTGCATATATTTATTAATTTTTTTTATATCTAAAAATGAATGGTTTGTATTTTACCTAGAATCTATAATGTTATAAAAATTTTGGAAAAATGAAAGATAACTTACAGATAACTAATCACAGTCACAATCAGTATTTGTAATTATTTGTTGCCATGTGTTCCTTGAGTTATAGCAAAACTGATATTGTATAAATATTGACATATAAGACTTTCAAAGATAGTTTGGTTGCATGTGATACAAAAATATTTAATGTTTATTGACAGATAGACATCCAAGAAGAGTTCAGTTGTGTGTGATACAAATGTCATTTGTCTACAAATAAAAGAATAATAGTTACTCATTACTGCAGAACCTGGCATTGCCCAGACTGAACACAAGGTGATAGCGCTATATGACAGTGTGGTGGACAAGAGAAATGACACACATTTACTGATTATACAAATGTCTATGACCTATGATTATCTGTTTACCTATGGCAATCAGTTGAAAAATATAAAATTTGATACGCTGCAGCACCATATAGCGGTGAGTTACAAAAAAAAATGGATAGCAAAAAAAATTTCTTCATGAAAAAACACTTTGATGTACCAACTTTCATGGTGATAGGTTAAATGGTGTTGGAGTTTATAGACGTCATATTAACCAATATCCAATTTATATATATATATATATATATATATATATATATATATATATATGTGTGTGTGTGTTTTATGAGAAATAATGTTTTGTAAACTACTTTTTGCTACGTTTCTCCTGATGAATAAAATTTTAATCTAAAAACAGTAATTTTCCCCCCTTAAATTTTGTATCTCAAATTTGTTTCTTAAATTTAAGTGATATTAGTACAACATTCCCAATATTTCAAATTAAAAGCTGAAAACATGATTTCCATCAGCATGTACTTTGTAATTGCATATACTAATAGCTGACTAAGGCACCAATGGTTACAAGGATATGTTATAATTTTTAGACGTCACTGCCTGAGGTCCAGACACAAACATCATTCTACATGTTATTAACTACATAAATTTAAATTTAAACTGTTAATAAAACTTTCAAACATTTGTGAAACGTATGCTGGGAAGTAATCGTAAAGGCTCAAGGTCAGCCACTATATAGTTATTAATTTTTTTGTAAAAAAATTTAATACTTATGCCTAAGTTAACAAGTTGTATGAATTTCCCAACTGTGTAAACACAGAAAAACTAATAGCCGATTGACTGTGAAGCAATTAATTAGTAAAGAAAACACTTGAGTGTTACAAATAGCAGAGAAAATGTAATCTAAATCTAATAACATAAGAACGCAATTATTCCTAATGTTGGGTGTGAGGTAAAGCCTGAAGTACCTATTATCTTGTAAATATAAATGCTAATTCTAATATTTTTGTTGAGCATTATGTTATATAAGTAAAGTTTTAGGCAGGTGGATGAATGTGACAATTGAAAGCAAACTTTCGACTGCCTTCTTTTCAACTATACATACAGAGAAGTGTTTTTCTTGTGCACATGGTAAATTAATGCAGTGACCATGACATAGGGCCATTGAGAGAAACCAAGGGCCCAGCAACAAATAATTTTATTGGGTCCCTTTCCTATTATTTATTGTACAAACGTAACAAACCCCAAAATTCTAAAATAATAATAATCATCTAAAGACGGTAAACGTTACTGTGGCCAGACATAATCTGTACATATAACATTGCTTGTAAGGTTTACAATGAAATTATATTATCAAATGACTTGCAAGTTCATGTGTCAAACAAAGTAGGCCCAAGTATTAAAAAAAAAACTTCAAACTCAACCGGGGCCATTCTAGTGCTTGGGCTGATAGGATGTTGCCCCTCCCCCTCCCTCTCAATGGCCCTGACAATAAGAACTTCAAAAAACCCGCAACTGACAAAATTATGATAAAAAAATCCAGCCTGCCAGTAAGTAAATGCTACTGGAAAAGGGGCAACAGGTTTAATATAGACCATTTTTACTTCTCATTTTTTACCAAGGTCATTGACCTCATTTACAAAACAAGATTTTATCTTACTTTCTCTAGAGAAACTCATGTGGTCTTTTCTCCCAACCTCTTTGCAACAGTTAAATAGATCTCGATACTTACTAAACTAAAATGTTAATAAAGATATTTATACCCACATGAATATAGAATTTATAGTTTAGGCAACCAAATTTTTCCTAAAAGTGATTCAACCTTTCTAGTATTTTTTCCATAATAAAATGATTAATTTATAATAAGTTAACTGAAATAAAATTACGATCATTTTAGTATTCCGACAACATAGCAATAACGTGCCGAAACTCAAAATAAATAATAAAGATTCATTTTCTAGTTTGTTCAGCAATAAAAAAAATTGTGAATCACAAAATATATTAGATTGATTGGGATTCTAGAACACTACATGATTTCCTAATAATTATTTTTCTTTATCAAAATTCATAACATGGTTAATATTCTACAATATTCCAAATGTAATTCTTTACGAAATTAGTTTGTGGGAAACAATAATGTTAATTTTTAACTTTGTTTGTCATGTAAGGCAATGACATCAACAATGTTCTTATGAAGTTAGTATCTATGGTATACAAGAACCTAAGAAAAAAGTTTGTATATTTAGTATAGAAATAAGTACCTAAAAAAATTACTGTAACAGGAAATAAAGAGCTATCACAGTGGCTACTTCATTCACTCTACCTGGAGCACCCACATCCACCTACTTACCTGCACCAGCTTTAACACAGTGAATATTATCTAACAATTTTTTGTATTCTTTTCCATTTCTAATCATAGGCGTGCCCAGACATTTCCATTAGGCGGGGCCCTGCTAAATTTTTAAATCAGAAGCTGAATTTAGAATGTTAAATAGCCTAAATACATTCACTCATTGCCGTGTTTATATTTTTTTGAAGTATCAACGAGATATGTTTACTAGTTAATATTTATATCCATATAATTTTAACAATCTTGAAAATATGTTTTTTTTTATAGACAAATGTTTAAAGGGTACTTACACATTTATGCCCCTCGAATTTTCCAATAGCTTGGTCCAGATCTACCTTGAAATGAACTTCTTTTTAGTGAATGCAAACACAGCAATTCAGACAACAGAACTTTAACAAACCTCTTAAAAAATTTTTTTTGCTTGGCCATTTTAAGGGACCTCGTGTTTTAAATAAACTAAGGCGGCTGTATTTCCAGAAGGATAAAATGTTTAAAAATATTGTTAATTAGCACGCTGCAACACTGAAAAACAGTTTGAGTGTCACAGTGCCAGGAATATACGAATATTAACGAACGCATTAGAGAAAATGCCGATCTGAGTGATTACATTAGGGGGGGCCATGGCCCACCTGGCCCCCCCTGTAGGCACACCTATGTTTCTAATATAGTCTTATTGAATTACTTTATAGTTAATTATCTAGATTAGAGACTTTGGTGTGTGTATATATATACACACACACACACATATATATATCTTTATATATATGTATATATACATATATATATATATATATAAAGACATTCCAATTGCAGTTTTACTAACCATTGTGGTAGTTGTGTTGAGACAGGAGAGCAAGATTACAAAATTTTAATTACCAGCAAAAGGGTTATAGCTTAAGGGGCCCGCCTCGTCAGGGGTGTACGTGTGTTAGTGAGGCGGGATGATAAGCGTGACGCTCGATGGTATTTCTAGCGCGGTATCACCTCTAGGCTCAAGGCTCTGAACTGGCGCGCAGTCTTCTCGTCGTCAATTGATAACTGTGAAATTTGTGCGGGACCGTATTTTTATATTACGGGGAAATGAAGATAAAGGTGTAATGCAAGTCCCTTAAGTGCTTTCAAGAATCTGTACCACTTGTTTTACACCTAAAAATTACTCTGAAAACATGCGTTTCAGCCATTTTAACTCTTATAGAAGTACAGTTTAAAAATATAATGATCCAAAATTAAAAGTACTTTTCGGGCCTCAGCGAACTCTTAAATGCTTTTCGTAAACATACCCCACTCTGATATCTTGAGAAGTTTTGAAATCTCGTTTTTCCTGAAGCTCTGCACACCGTGTGTGACCAAGAAGGCAGGCCCCTTAAGTGCTGTATTCATATACCTTCATTACCACAATGTTTAATTATCCTGTACGTATTTTTATGTTTCAGTAATATCTGAGTCAATGTGGTAATTCATTAATTATAGAAACAATTTCTTAGGTTGTTTTACATTTGTGAATGTGATTGAAACTATACAGAAAGGTTATTTTAAGTTATGTATATGTGTGTTAATTTTAATTTGTAGGTACAATATTTTTTATCATCGCAAATATATATTGTTTGTGATTTTAAGAAGTCCCACATAGTGGAATGCAGGCAAGACACGTCGAATGAATTGCTCATGTATCATTTTGTATGTTCTTTCCTAAGTGAAATACGTAATCAATTTGTTGGCAGCAGAAATTTATGGTTTTTCAAAGTGGGTATGTCAGTTTTGTGCCATTATTGTATTTTCTGATGCAAGTATAGCTGGTGTTTCTGCGAGTGTTGCATGATGTGAGGCAGAACATACATCAGTATGATCAGCAAATTCTAATTTAGTTGGGTACTTCATGAAATTCATATTTCGTCAAAGGTTCTACACAATCACGAACATCTTCATTTCCTGCTCACAGAAAAAATGTACTATCCTCCGACATAGGTGAGCACTCATAGTTTTAAGTTTTTTTTAATACCCAAATCCTACACATTTGATCCTGATAGTATTATTATGTATTCAGTGATCCTGTTGTAACATGACACTTGCTGTTTCAATTATTAATAATAGTAATATTTTTACAGCATATTCCAAAAATACTTATTTGGGACACTAGAGAAGTTCCTATATAAACCATGAAAACAGTGTTTCTATTCCTATTGGTTTATGAGAAATCACAGTTAATAGATTACATTACAATACTTTGCAAAGCATTAACGTGGCCGCTGCCATTTTTTGCTTTTCCGTGTGGGTCTGTGTGTGTATATAATTTGTAAATCTTTAGTTAAATTGTGAAAATAGTCAATTATGTTAGATCAGCTAAATTAAAAATACTTCAAAACAATGTGTACAGTTGGTTGGGTTAATATAACTACATAAACAATACTGTTAAATAATGTGAACGATTGGTTGGATCAGGATAGCTAATTCTTAAATTGGTAATTCCTAAACAACCATTAAAAATATTTTACAGTATTTTTACTGTAGCTATAATAATCCAACCAACTGTCCACAAAGTTTTGAAGTATTTTTAATGTAGCTTACCTAATGTAATTGACCATTCTAACAATTTAACTCAAGTTCTCCTAATCATATACCTACACACACAGACCCACAAGGGAAATCGAAAAATTGTGGCAGCCATAACAATACACACGTATTATAATTTAAGTTATAAACTGTGATTTCTCAGAAACCAGTACCTAGGAATTCAGTAACACTGTTTTCAGGGTAAATACAGGAATGTGTCTAGTGTTTTATATATAGTAAGTATTTTTAGAGTGTTAACATGACTTCATTGAAAAGCAGTGCTGTAAAAAAATTACCTTAATCATAATTCTCTAATTTATTATGCTAGTTCTGGAGTCCCGCAAGGTAAACTCTATTACCTTTGTTATTCAACATTTTATTAATACAACTACAGTTATAAATTACTTCTCCACTCTGTTATTTCCTGATGATTTGAAAATCTGCAGAAAAGATACTTCACTTCATAACTGTTTGTGACTTCAGTCTGACATTGCTGAAATTGCAAATTGGTATAGGCTACCTGCAATATTTTTGCTCCTCAATAAAGAAAAAGCCTATAGGTATAATAGTCATTAGGTAGTAAATTTAACCGTATCAGATATAAATATAATATAATAACTTTCCACTTTCTATCACTAATTTCATTGAAGATCTAGGTGTTATATACTTGACACTAAAATATACTTCAACCAACACATTGATAACTCGCATAGAAAACTAGCTTTAATTAAATTCATTATTAATCACACATCAGACAATGAATCAATTCTTTCTCTCTCTCTTTAGCCCAAGAGAGATCTGAATTAGAATGTGTTTCCAATATCTGGTACAACCCCAATAAAACTTATAGTGACAAAATTATTCAAATCTAAAATCAAATTTAGTCTCTCTTGTTGAATGTGGTATGTAATCTTTTAGATTAACTTTATGTTCGCAACTGCTACAATTCTAAATAAACTCAAATGCAAATATTTTCTTGATAATACTGGTCTCCAAGAACCTCAATTTAATAGTCGTCAACCGCATAAGTAATACTTTGTTTGGTTCAAAATGAACATATAATTTAGAGATAAATTTCTAATTTTTACAATATTTTTGCATTTCTTTGATAGGTCAAATTAGTATTTTGTACTATTATTAATATTTATATAAAAATACTTTATCATCTCTTTCATAACTAGGTAGCCTACATATATTTTTTTCTATGTTATAATTTTTTTATATTGTTTTTAATTTCATATAGATAATTATATCATGTATCCAAGTTCATCACATGATTCTGATGGAATGATCCTGTATATAATGATCCAGTGATAAATGATGATTGCTGTTTTAATTTAGTACGTCGAAAGATCCTGAACATAGAAAAAACTTGAATCACACAATACAAACAAATTATGTCCGATCTTGTGGAAATTTTTTCTTTCATATACATTTTGTGATTGTAATCTCGTCATCTCAAAGTTTTTTTGGTATATCCAGGATCTTTCGACATAATAAATTAAAACAGCACGCATCATGTACCATGCACCATATGATCAATGTATACAGGATCATGTCAACCAGGATGAAGGGCTAAACTTGGATACGTTTATATGGAGCTTTTACATCACATATAACCCTTGAATATATTGCATTTATGCGAGCTAATTTAGATTTTTTCATATGTATTTGTCTGTTCTTGTCCAGTAGTAAATGTCCTGTCTGCTGTAGTCACTGCATGCTTATAGTGCCTGCTTGCGGTGAGGTGTCTAACTGTGGATGGAGTTCTCCCTGCAGGTAGTGTCTACGTGTTGTAGTGCCTACCTGCATGTGGGGCTTTCCCTGCATATGGTGCCTACTTACTGGTAGTGCCTGCCTGCTTGCAGTGACTGCTTTGTTGTTTGTGCAATTGTTTAAACATGTTTTGTAGATTGGTGACTGTTTTAAGTAGTGCCCGCCTCAAAAACTTCCCCTCTGTTGGCGGCCATGACAAATTTATACATTAATTAATTTCAGTATGAATGAAAATCCAATGATTCTGAAGTTTAGATTTGAGTGTCTGGATAGTGTGAGTTAAATATGTTCTAATCTGCCCCACATATTAAAGATAGCTTCGATTAAAATCGTAGCAGATAGGTGGGTGTCCTGAATTCGAGCTCCAATACTGACAATATTAGCGTTACGAAATACTTAAATTAAAAAAAAAATCATTGCATTGCTCTACCTAAAACCACGGTTAATAGTATCCGCAATAGATGTGTAAATACATAAAAGTTAAGTCAAAGACGTAAACAAGTTAATGGAAACTATCTTTCTAGTACAGGACCAGCGAATTGTATCATTTCCTATAAATAACGAATCCGAGTCAACCACAAGATGCCATATAAGCCAGAACTTGTCTAAATGCTGATAAAAAATTTTGACTCAGAAATTAGTCTAGTGTACAAACCTTTGAATCTGGAATTCTGGATGACTTTAAGACGCGCTCGATATTTTTTTACACACGTCAAAGCACGGATATAATGCGTTTCAAAATTTAATAAACACAACTTCACACCGCTTGGATTCACTGTAACATAAGCTTTGGATAAGAAAGCACTAATGAATAAAAACCCTCATACAGTTGAGATTTCATTGTAAGTACATATTTAAAATTATTACATTTGACATAAAGTTATACCATAACACAACCACTACACATTTCGCTCTGACTCCAATCATTTACATAGAACAAGGTTTATAAATACATTAGGCATAGAAGGAAAGCACGAAGAGAAACCAAACCTTAGAATACATTTACGATCGTTTGAACATTTAACACAGAATGTAAAAAAAATCACATGTACAGAAATTAAAGTTGGAATTACGATTTTAAAAACTTTTTAAACTTAAGAATTAAAACTTAGCTCTACACGTAAAAACAAATTCGCTATTTTGAATTTTAGATCCAGTGTAGTCCACTAGTTCCATTGATTCACAAGTCTAACGTGATAAAATGTTAGCTTCTAAATTGTTGCACCTCTTATACACAGCAAATACACTGATATATTTGCAACTGTGATCCTGGTACTGAGAATAAAACAGTAGCAATTTCAAGATACATATAAATCTATTGCACACGACATTTGCACATTAGTGACATATGTAATGTACGTAATGTGAATTTGAGGGCTAAAATAACACAATACTTTTAAATAATGGTTGTGTATAGTTATGTATGCGCATTGAAAGTTGGCTGGGTTCACAATTAAAAAAATTAAGCGAGTGCATAGCAAGCTATGCACACAACCTGTGCACACGACCTGTGTGAACTGCGAAATCGGTTCACAATTGAATTCTTACTGTTAAATTTCAGCCAATGAAATTTCGCGAACTATGCGACATCTGTTATCAGTGTTAGTAAATAAACATGTTAACTTTCAAAATAACGATAATACTATTATTATCTCGACATTTTCTTACCACAATATGGTTACTAAATATATACATATTTCTAGTCCCGCCAAAAAAGCACCCTGCTCTTCTCTCATTGGTTGTTGTGCCATGCGTTAGAGGTGGGTCGAAAAGTATTAACCTGATACTTTGTCACTGATACGCGCCTGTATCAGGAACGGCAAACGAGTACACTTGAAAGGTATCAGAGACTTTAGTATCAGTTCAGAATTCACCTGGAACAACACCACGGCCAATGAGCGCAGTACCCGATCGCAGATGACGGTCACTTGGGCGGAGCTTGTGAAAGGGGAGGGAGCAGAAACGACGAATAAGGGATAAAGAAGGGAAAGAATGTAGGGGAGGAAGCGCAGGGGAAGGCGTTGAAGCCTTGAAGGAGAGGCAAAAAGCAATATTGTTACAAGCAGGGCTGCCACTCATGGGTTTTTCCACCCAGATCTGGGTTTTTCCAATGGTGTTTGGGTTTCTGGGTTTTTAAATAATGAATTCCAACAATTCTAGGTTTTTTATAATTTTAATTATTTTTATACCTAAAACAATAATAAAGGTAGTAGCTACTGTATCTGTTGCAATATCTGTTTGATAAATGCAAACAAGTCTATGTGTTTCACACACAAAAACACAAAACTAGTTTTCAAGAAGCTAAGTCGAATATTAAATTAGACACATTCTTCAAGAGGCTTGCAGAACACAAAACCAATGCAACAATTAACCTTCAAACCAATCTTGTAGAATCAGACTCTGAATAAAGACTAACGTACATGATGCAGTTTTATAAAAACAATTACCGGTTTAAAGAATGCAGTGATGGTGTTTGTTTTGCCATCGTCCGGGGTCTCGGGCTCGAGTCCCGGTGTGGCTCCTAGTGGGAAAAGGCGGTTCTTGATCTTTGTTGTCCGGGTGGGCGCCAGACTAGCTTTTATCTAGTCGTGAATTTGGGGTCGTGGATGTATGTGCCCCTGCGTGGCCCACTAGGGCCGGCGGCGGTGTTGCGTGAGATGATTTTAAATAAGAGACGTGGATCTGAGGTGGCGGTGTCGTACCTTTTATTCAGAGGAGCGAGTCGTACACAATACAACACTCTACAGAGGTCCCCGGGGGGTTTTACTCGTTATTCCGTGGCGCCGTATTGTTTGTGTTCCGCGTTACGCGGCCTCGGATGCTGTTATGTCTCAGACGTCTCACTGGGTACGCAGGTAACGTAATTTCGTAACACAAAGGCGGGACACAAAATACACTGAATTAAGGGGGCGCGTACAGGTTACGTGGCACTCGTTACTCGGGTAACGTAAGTTAGCAATACAAAATACGGGATACAAAAATACACTGAATTAAGGGGGTGCGCACAAGTTACGTGGCACTCGTTACTCGGGTAACGTAAGTTAGCAATACAAAACACGGGATACAAAAATACACTGGATTAAGGGGGCGCGCACAAGTTACGTGGCACTCGTTACTCGGGTAACGTAAGTTAGCAGTACAAAATACGGGATACAAAAATACACTGAATTAAGGGGCGGGCGATTGGAGACGGCCAATCCCGTATACAAATGTCTCGGCGCGGGTGTTGTGCCCACTGTGGTGAAACACGCACCGCAATTAAGTTTGTCCAAGTTCCCTTGCGGGTTTGTGGTCAGCGCCGTGCGCGTGACCTTAAACAAAGTTCTGTACGTTGCGGGAGACGGCCCGTGCCGTATGCTGAAGAGCAGCCCCGCTGACCAAGTGTGGTGCGGGGTGTCCTTAAGTTGATGCGGCCGGATTAGGTCCGGGACCGAAAAAAAGGGACCGGGTACTCACGGAGAGGTTAAGTAATAAAAGGGGTTTGGTTAATTAGTGACTATATTTACCGGACGTTACTTTCAATGTAGACAAAGGATGTTGCCTCTCCGTGGGACGTAGGTCCGCCCCGGTCCATGAGCTGCGCTGAACTGCCGAACTGGCATGGCGTCCGAGGGAGGCTCGGCCTCTCTCGCGCCAGGCGTGACCTCATTACGCTAGACTCCAAACGGGTGTGTCTGGAAGAGATTTTATTGTCGCTAAAATCCTCATTTAATGTTTCAGGAGGAATAGGTACGGTTCTTCTCTTGTCTACTCAGGTTTCCGCGGCTTTGTCTTTAATTGCTGTTCGGGTCGCCTGACTCGGGTGGGCCATGGCCAGGGGTGTGTTCCGTTAGCGGGAGCGTATACTGGCGGGTGCAGGTCGAGCTCTGGGGTGGTCGTCGGCCAGACGACGTCAAACGCCCCCCCCCCCCCCTGTGAAGCCCGACCTTGCGCCGCTTATGGTCCCGCTAACATGGGGCCACCCCTAGCTCCGGCCGCTCCATCCCGGCGTGGTTCGCGGCTCAGCAGCTGGTTGGCTCCGCGTACTGGACCTGGTGATCAAGGCCGACTGGGCCAACGTGCGCGCCGCCCCGGTTGCCGTCGTGGCAGGCGTGCCGGGGGCGGCGTCGTGGCGCCTGGGCGGGTTCAGCGGCTGATAGGGTCAGCGCACTGGACCTGGTGATCGTGGCCGACTGGGCCAGCGTGCGCGCCGCCCCGGTTGCCGTCGTGGCAGGCGTGCCGGGGGCGGCGTCGTGGTGCCGGTGTGTGGTCAGCGGCTGGTAGGGCCAGCGCACTGGACCTGGTTTTCGTGGCCAACTGGGCCAACGTGCGCGCCGCCCCGGTTGCCGTCGTGGGAGACGTGCCGGGGGCGGCGTCGTGGCACCTGGGTGGGGTCAGCGGCTGATAGGGTCAGCGCACTGGACCTGGTGATCGTGGCCGACTGGGCCAGCGTGCGCGCCGCCCCGGTTGCCGTCGTGGCAGGCGTGCCGGGGGCGGCGTCGTGGTGCCGGTGTGTGGTCAGCGGCTGGTAGGGCCAGCGCACTGGACCTGGTGATCGTGGCCGACTGGGCCAACGTGCGCGCCGCCCCGGTTGCCGTGGTGGCAGGCGTGCCGGGGGCGGCGTCGTGGCGCCTCCTAGCTCCGACAACAGCTCCACCCGGGTGGTGCTCGCGGTGGCCGCAGTTGGTAGGGCCCGTGCACCTGTCCCGGGTCGTCCCACGCCGAACATCCGGGGGTCGACTCGTCGAGGTGGCCTTGCGGCTGACAGGCTCTGCGCCCTGTTCCCAGGTCGTAGTCGGCCAGGCGAACTGGAGGTCTGTGGGCTCGTCGGGGTCGTTCCGCGGGCTCGCTGGCGGGTTCGCTTGTCCCCAGTCGATGTCCCGGTCCGCGGAGGTCCTCCTTCGGCGGCGGTTGACAGTTCGTGGACTGGTACGGGGTCCGTTCCCGTTCGGGTATGGCGGCTGATGCTGAGGCGGCGATCTCCGAGTCGGTCTCTCCGGGTTGCGTGACGATCGGCGTTGGCCCGTCGTCGTTGCATGCATCGGATTGACCTATGCTGTGCGACAGCTCGGCGATCTCCACGGCCTCTTCGTCCTTGCCCCGTGGGTAGTATTGCGGTGGGGGGCTCTCGTACACCACGCTCCCCTCCCAAGGTACCACTGCCGTCTCCAGTGCGTCCTCGTGGACCTCTTCCGGCTCGTCTGGCACGTCGTGGGCGGGGTCGCCCCCGGTGTCCCCGGTGGCCGTGCTAAGTGCGTAATCATCGAGGTACGTGGGCGGGCGCCGCCACCGCCGTGGTTGTGGCCTCGCCTCGTCGTCTGACGCGGCCTCTGCGGGTGATGTCACGGGCGTGTCCGCGGGTTCGTCGCGGGGCCTGTTGGACGTGGTGTTCGTGAACACCAGGGTGCGGTATGGGCGCGGTTCGGGTCGGCTCCTAGCGGGGGTCGCTTCTGGCGAGTCGTCCTCTTCCTGGACTACGTCGCTCTCCGGCGTACGGCGTCCGTTTTCGTCCGGAGTGGGGGGTCCTGCGTCTCCGTCTGGGTTCCTCTCCCCAGGTAGGGCGGTGAGCCGGATGTCGTCCCTGTGCACCTTCTTCAGGCGCCGTCCCTCCGTGCGGACTAAGTACGTCGTCCTGCCTAGTCGTCGCCGTACCGTGTATGGCCCGCCCCAGCGCGGGGCCAGTCCCGCGCAATAGTTGCGGGGTGCGGCTGAAAGTGGGTGTAGTCGCGCGAACACCTGATCGCCGACCTGCACGGCGGGTGGAGGATGATCTGTGGTTGGGGTGATCCGGTTGGCGTACCTCTCCTGTCTACGTCTTGCCTCGTCGTGCAGAGTCACCCGTCGTTGGTCACGTTCCTCCGTCGTCTCGTCGGGGTGTGGAGTGCCGTGTGTGGCCCATTCTCACGGTAAGGGCAGGTTGTGGCCCTGTATCATTTCGGCAGGTGTGCGGCCGTTTGCGGCGTTGGTGCGGCGTCGTACACAGAAGAGGGCGTCAGCCACGTGCAGGTCCCACTGCGTGTGGTCCGCCCCCAGCCGGATCCGGAGCTGTGCCTTCAGTTCCTGGTTCCGGCGCTCTGTCGGGTTCGCTCTCGGGTGGTAGGCGGGCGTCGTGTGGTGCTCGATCTGGTGTTCGTCGCACCAGCCCTTCCAATGTCGCCCCAGGAACTGACTGGCGTTGTCCGTCAACACCGACTGGGGGTATCCCCAACGTGACAGGAATTCCCTGGTCAGCAGGCTGATGATGGTAGGTGTGCGCACGTTCCCGCATGGATACGCCTCCGTCCACCGCGTAAAGAGGTCTGTCACGACGAGGAGGAAGCGTTTGCCGCGCAGCGTGCGGGGGTAGGGGCCCATTACGTCTAAGGCTATCGTTTGGAAGGCGGTGGTGGGTTCCCTGGGTCGTTGTTGCTCCTCGCCGTCACGCCGCCTCGCTTTCCTCGCCTGACAGACCTCGCATTCGCGCACGTACGTACGTACGTCGTACGTGACGCGGGGCCAGTGGTAGTGCCGGGTGACTTCTCGTCGTGTCTGATCGGTCCCCGGGTGTCCAGCGAGGTCGTGGTCGTGGAAGAACCGAAGGACCGCTTCTCGGGCTTCCGTCGGGACGTAGGTCCTCCAGTCTTCCTGGTGTCCGGGTATGTGAGTCTGAATCAGGCTGTCTTGCACGCGCCACGCCTCATGTCCGGCGGTCGCTTGCTGGCGGCGTCTTGCCGCGTCTATTGACGTTTCCTGTGCTCGACGTACCCGGTCTTGGACGTCGGCCACGGTGTTGGGTGGGTCTTCGTCCCCGTCCGCGTCGGCCGTGATGCGCGCGCATGCCGAGTCGTGCGATGCGTGTCCGTGTGGTGTGTCCGGGGGTAGAATCTCCTCCCAGTCGTCCTCGTCCGTCAGCTCTGTTCGGTCGTCGGGTTCCCGCGACAGTAAGTCGGGGAGCTGGTTCTCCGTGCCGGGTACGTGCTCGACGTCGAAGTCGAACGACTGGAGGAATAGCGCCCATCGTATGAGTTTGCCTTTCCGCCCCTGCATCGTACGCAGCCAGGTGAGGCAGCTGTTGTCCGTCCTCAGTGTGAAGCACTTCCCCTCCAGGTGGGGCCGGTACTTCTTCATGGCCCAGACTACGGCTAGGCACTCTTGCTCGTTGCTGTGGTACCGGCGTTCGGCCGGTCCGAGCTTTGCGCTAGCGTAGTCGATGACCTCGCGGACCCTGTTCGGGTCCGTGTGGAAGAGCACCGCGCCCACACCGAGTGCGCTGGCGTCGGTCTGGAGGTAGAGGCGGCGTCCGGGGTCTACTCGTGTGAGGGTGTGACAGCGAGTGAAGGCGGCTTTTATTTCTTCAAAGGCGCGTTGCGCGGGTTCGCCCCAATGGTACCGTGCCCGTGGTGACAGGAGGTCGGTCAGCGGGGCGATGGTACGGGAGAAGTCGGGAATGTACCCCCTGAGCCAGTTCACTAGGCCGATAAACCGTTGGAGTTGCTTCCTCGTCCGCGGTGGTACCGCCTCAGCGATCTTGCGCAAGTGAACGGGTTGGGGTCGGTTGCCAGCCGCGCTTACTAGGTGGCCCAGGAATTCGACCTCCTGGGTCCCTATATGACACTTATGGTGTGTGGCTAAGCGTTCTAGGACCAGCGCCAGGTGTCTGGCGTGGTCCTCCCACGTCTCGGAGAAGACGATCACGTCGTCGAGGTACGCGATCGCAAACTGGCCCAGGTACCCCTCCAACACTCGGGTCATCATTCCCTGGAACGTGGCCGGTGCGCACTTTAGCCCAAAAGGCATGGCGCGAAATTGAAACTTCCGCCCGTCTGGTATCGTGAACGCGGTTTTCCCCCTGTCTTCCGCCCGTATGGGCACTTGCCAATACCCAGCCTTCAGGTCGAGCGTACTGAAGACTTTCGCGCGGCCGAGTCCGGCTACGGCGGCGTCGACGCTGATTTGAGGTGGGGGTGAGCTAATCGTGATCGCGTTTAGCGGCCGAAAGTCGACGCAGAAGCGTAGCGAACCGTCTTTCTTTGGGGCTAATACGACGCAAGCATTGTAATGACTGTTGGACGGTTCGACTACCCCGTCGCGAAGCATGTCCGCCACTTGCTCCCGGATGGCCCTCTGCTCCCGGAACCCGTAGCCTCTCGGGGCTTCGTGTACTGGGTTGTCGTGGGTGGTCGGGATGTGGTGTTCGGTGATGGTGGTGCGCTTCAGTGGGTCGGCTACCGCGAAGACGTCCTGCCTTTCTGCCAACACGCGTTCCACTGCTGCTCGGTACTCGTGGGGGACGTTGTGGCGGAACTGGTCTAAGGTTACTTTCTCCCCCTGACTCTCGGGGGTAGTGCCTATGGCGTACACCGTGAGCCGCTCGCGGGTGCCAATGTAAACTCGTCTGGGTTTCATTTCGATCACCGCATCTTGTCTCGCTAACCATGGTTGGCCTAGTACTATCCCTTCGTGTAAGTCCTCTACCACTAGGGCGGTTACCGTGGTGACGTCGTCCCGAATGCGTACCTCGAGTTCGGCTTGCCCCACTGTCCTTCCCGGTTGCGTGCTGGTTGCTAACCGTAACTCGGCTTGGTGGGGCTGCAGCGCGCCGGGGGGTACCAGGTGGGGGGCCACAAACACGTGGCTCGCGCCCGTGTCTACCAGGGCCGCCATGGGTTGTCCGTTGACTTCCACGGGGATGCGGAGTAGGCCGTCGCGGGGACGGACTAGCTGGTTTAGTTGCGGTGTGGCTATTTCCGCGGCGGGTGTGGGTTGGCTCGGTTTGCTCGGAGGCGCGGGTTTTATCGCCGTGCCCCCGGGTGGGCGTTTCCCGACGTGTTGGTGAGTGGTGTTTGCCGGCGTGGGCAGTCGACATGCCAGTGGCGGGTACCTGCGGGGCAGCCCAACTGGCATCGCGGTAGTGGGGGTTCCTGCTGTGTCGATGACCCATCGGGCCTACCAGGTGGTGGTGCGTCCTCGATGGCTCGTCGCGGGCGGTCGGGTGGGTAGCCCCCTGCTTCCCGGTTCTGGACGCTGGCTATTCTCTGACCCATTGGGCGTCGGGCCAGGTCCCGGTCGGTGTTCGGGGGGTCGTAGTGTCGCAGTCCCCGGATGTTCCGTTCCGTGTCTATGGCTTGTCGGACGTAGTCCTCAACTTCCTCTGCGCGGTAACACCGCATGAACGGTTGCAGTTCATTGTGTAGGAGGGTGGTAATGGTTGCGAGCGCGGTGGCTGGCGCGGCGCCGGGTGCTACTCGATTGAACAGTTGCATTTTCTTGGCCAGAAACTGCTCGACGGGTTCGCCGTCGCGTTGGCGTTCGCCATAGAACTGTGTCGTGCATTGGACCAGTGCGTGTTCCGTGTCAAATCGGCGGTTGAACGACATGGCAAACTCCTCCCAGGGCATGCCGAAGCGTCCCCAGGTGTTCCACCATTGGCGGGCGGTCCCCTTCAGCTGTTCGCTCGCTCGCCCCGACCACTCATCGGTCGGTATTCCGGACCGTGCCAGTCTGACCTCGCAGTGTGTTAGGAAGTCTCTGGGTACTTCGTGCCCTATTCCGCTGAACTCGGGTAGTGCTAACTTCCCTGTGTAGCACGGGTTGCGTGTATGCATCCCCGTGTTTGGTCTGGTGATTGCGCTTGGTGGTGGGATGTATTTGGGTGCCGGATTGGTCCGCGCACTCGTGAGGCCCATAGTCGGTAGTATGCCTCCCAGTGTGACGTTAGCTTGTGCCTCCGTCTTAAGCGGTGCCCATGACCACGGTAATTGGGTGTGCGGCTCGCCGAGTAACGTCTCGCTCCAGGGCTTGCCCCAGGTCTGCTCAGTGACGTTGTCCCGGGTGTTCGCGCATTGGCATGTCCTGTACCACGGCAGTGATCCCGTCAATAGTTCTATTTCCCTTGGTAATAGGCAACGCGTGCACACGAGGTCTGTAGGTGGTGCCTGCATGTTGAGTTGTATGTTGTATGTTCAAGTTCGCCGTCTGTGACGGGCTGTTTGTAGTCTGGGCGCGTGTTGTAGCGCGCGGGTTTGAGATCGGCGGCGGGCAGGTGCCCGGACAGCCGCACATAGAGGAGGCGAAAACGGTCCGCACGAAGTGGGGGTATCAGGATGGTTGCCCGAAGCGGAGAGCGTGAAGCGGGGTGACGAGGTGGGGGTAGGTGCCCGGACAGCCGCACAAAGAGGAGGCGAAAACGGTCCGTGCGGAGTGGGGGTGGTGACGTCGCTCCGTTGCTCGCCTCGCCGTGATGACGTGCGGGGGTGGGGGTGGTTGGAGTGTCCTTTGTCCGCTCGCCTCGTCGCGCCGGTCTGTCTGGCCTTCGACCCTTCCTGTGTCCAAAATGGCCGTTTCGTGTCTCTGCTGTCGCCTGTTGGTGAATTTATTTCGAAAATGTCCAGAAGTGAGAAAAAAAAATTTTTTCACGTTATTTTCTGCCCCACGCAGCGGGCGCCAAATGCCGTCGTCCGGGGTCTCGGGCTCGAGTCCCGGTGTGGCTCCTAGTGGGAAAAGGCGGTTCTTGATCTGTGTTGTCCGGGTGGGCGCCAGACTAGCTCGTTTCTAGTCGTGAATTTGGGGTCGTGGATGTATGTGCCCCTGCGTGGCCCACTAGGGCCGGCGGCGGTGTTGCGTGAGATGATTTTAAATAAGAGACGTGGAGTTGAGGTGGCGGTGTCGTACCTTTTATTCAGAGGAGCGAGTCGTACACAATACAACACTCTACAGAGGTCCCCGGGGGGTTTTACTTGTTATTCCGTGGCGCCGTATTGTTTGTGTTCCGCGTTACGCGGCCTCGGATGCTGTTATGTCTCAGACGTCTCACTGGGTACGCAGGTAACGTAATTTCGTAACACAAAGGCGGGACACAAAATACACTGAATTAAGGGGGCGCGTACAGGTTACGTGGCACTCGTTACTCGGGTAACGTAAGTTAGCAATACAAAATACGGGATACAAAAATACACTGAATTAAGGGGGTGCGCACAAGTTACGTGGCACTCGTTACTCGGGTAACGTAAGTTAGCAATACAAAACACGGGATACAAAAATACACTGGATTAAGGGGGCGCGCACAAGTTACGTGGCACTCGTTACTCGGGTAACGTAAGTTAGCAGTACAAAATACGGGATACAAAAATACACTGAATTAAGGGGCGGGCGATTGGAGACGGCCAATCCCGTATGCAAATGTCTCGGCGCGGGTGTTGTGCCCACTGTGGTGAAACACGCACCGCAATTAAGTTTGTCTAAGTTCCCTTGCGGGTTTGTGGTCAGCGCCGTGCGCGTGACCTTAAACAAAGTTCTGTACGTTGCGGGAGACGGCCCGTGCCGTATGCTGAAGAGCAGCCCCGCTGACCAAGTGTGGTGCGGGGTGTCCTTAAGTTGATGCGGCCGGATTAGGTCCGGGACCGAAAAAAAGGGACCGGGTACTCATGGAGAGGTTAAGTAATAAAAGGGGTTTGGTTAATTAGTGACTATATTTACTGGACGTTACTTTCAATGTAGACAAAGGATGTTGCCTCTCCGTAGGACGTAGGTCCGCCCCGGTCCATGAGCTGCGCTGAACTGCCGAACTGGCATGGCGTTCGAGGGAGGCTCGGCCTCTCTCGCGCCAGGCATGACCTCATTACGCTAGACTCCAAACGGGTGTGTCTGGAAGAGATTTTATTGTTGCTAAAATCCTCATTTAATGTTTCAGGAGGAATGGGTACGGTTCTTCTCTTGTCTACTCAGGTTTCCGCGGCTTTGTCTTTAATTGCTGTTTGGGTCGCCTGACTCGGGTGGGCCATGGCCAGGGGTGTGTTCCGTTAGCGGGAGCGTATACTGGCGGGTGCAGGTCGGGCTCTGGGGTGGTCGTCGGCCAGACGACGTCAGTTTTGTCATGTATATATTTGTAGGTTTTTTTATGATATGTGCTGGTCCAAGAATTACTTATACAGCCATTTTGCTGCAGTGTAATTTTCTTGTATTGGTTGTATTTAACTGTTTTCAGTCTTGTAAGGTAATTAATTGTTTTATATTAAAACCAGTTATGTTTATATTTTTGAATTAGTACGCAAACATTTTCAACGATAGCATTTTAGACGCATCTGGGTTTTTTTTGTAGGTTATCTAGGTGTTTCATGAATATCAGAGTGGCAGCCCTGGTTACAAGTCGTTTTGTTTATTGTCCTACTTCAAAGTACGCTCAGTGCGCAGTGCGTGCACCGTCTCGTTCAATAATAAAACTAATGAAATTTTAATATTAAAAAGTACATTAATACAAGATATAATATTTATATTTGTGCACCTAACAGCTATGAAAATGCAAATAAATTCTCAGTTGACACTAATAACAGATGTAATCAACATATGGAATTTCTTTTTTCGAAAACAATTAGTAACTAGTGTTTTTATACATTAAAAATTCACGATTTTATCAAAAATAAAAAATAAAAAAAACAGATAGGTACATTAGTGAGCATACTATATCAATGTTTTTTCAAATGTTTCTTCAGATTAGTCGATGATTTATAACTCAGTTTTTGTTTACACAAATTACAATTAGCAAACTCATTATTTTCCGTGAAAAAATTCTACACAAATGAAGTCTTTTTCGTGCACTTATCCATTCCTTATTTCACTATAAAGATACTAACTACAAAGCATGACAGCCCGCAACATGGTGATACACGGCCAGGACGAACTGCAGTGAATGTTGAACTGATTGATACTGGTTGTATCAGGCGGGCATGAGAGTATCAGAGATAGAGAATTACCAGGCGTGATAAATAATGTATCAGATTCTCCTTCCGGTCGCAGGGTCTGCGTACGCGGAGCTTTGTTGCCTCCTGGGACCGTCTGATACAGAAGTATCAGAGACTTGTAACATGATACAATGCTGTATCAGTATCAGGTTGGAACAGATGCCGAAAATTGCTGTCACAACCCACCTCTACCATGCGTACGCGACCGAAATAAAAAAAAATATATTAATTTCACTCCTATGCGCACGACCTCGCTCCCATGCACACGACCAACTTTCTGCTATTGTGAATCGTTAGGTTAGGAAACATGGCGTTCATATCCTATGCACACGACCTACTGTTACTGTTACTGTTATTTTTTCAATTGTGAACCCAGCCTACTGTTACTGTTATTTTTTCAATTGTGAACCCAGCATTATATTTACTTAATGCAGTGTTGCCAACCTTTTGAAACATATTTATGCTACAACTCAGAAAAAAATATGCTATTTTGAGAAAAATTATGCTACATTTAACCAATTTTCTTTTAAGTTATTTATTGAGGTAGATAAACATTGCTTTTACGATGCAAACTAATAAAGCTGTAAAAATTTGCTAAAACTTAATATTGCACATACATTATTATAATATGCATTATTATAAATTAATACCCATTTGCTTTTTAGTCCCAGCTGTTTTTCTTTACACACACACACACACACATTAATAGCCAAATACAGCTAAGGAAGAGCTTCATCCTCTGTACTGCTGTCGTCAGCAGAATTTAGCACATTCGCAGAAGTCAAAGTACTGGTCCTGGGATACAAAGATGTCTTTGTCATGCAGCCAACCATGCTTTTGGCTGGAGTGAAGCCTATACAGCATCCAGACATCTTCACTGTTTGTCTTGCTAGAAGTGTTCCATTGATCGTGGAAGTAATCATCATTTCCCTACAAACGATACCGCTTTCAAGACGTCGCTGAAAGATAGCAGTGTGTGTCTGTGTAATCAGAGATCCCAGTCCTTGCATGTAGCACCGAAACTGTGTCATCTACTGTATTTAGTTACATTTCTAGCATTTGAACTCAATTCTTTACAGTTCATTTTTTTTTAAATAAAGAAATTATGCTACTTTTGCGTAGCATAACTGGCTTTATATGCAACATGCTACAGCAACAACAAATTCTGCTACATGTAGCATAATTATGCTACGGTTGGCAACACTGACTTAGGGCCGTATTCCAAGACACAAAAATAAGGGTTTAGGTGTTGAACTTGGGTGTTGAATATGCAATACCTGTACCCTAACCATATTCCAAGTGCACGATAGGACACTGCCAGTACCTTATTTTTAGTGCACTGATTTTTGGTGTCCTATCTGTTGCCGATTTGATCCATAAATGTATATATATATTTTACTTTTTAATGAACTTTAACGGAACTTCTACGAATACAATTCCCCCCCCCCCCTAATATCTTAAAAAACAGCAAACATAAATACGGCCAAAGATTCGTCGTTTATTCTTGTACAACCAAAATTAAATATTTTATTTCACATTATAAATCCATAGTTTTATAAAATAAGCTAAAATTACAATGGATTCCACGAAGTACAACTGTTTATAGCCTCACACAAGTCCTCGTATATTAAAACGGCTGCCGATCTGATACCTTACAGGGGTTCAGTTAGGACACGTTTTGGAATATGAACCGAGAGTTAGGGTACGGCAGTTGCCCAACAAGGCTGTGCATATTCGCTACCTTACTGAAACGTCTTGGAATACCGCCCTTAATGTAATAAAAACTTCTTTTTTTTAATTTTGCATGAAAATAATTAATTGATATACAATAATAAAATGACTTAGAGTTGGCATCTACTGGGGACTAGTCCCTAATGTTGCTACGGTGTTGCCGGCTACTCAGGGGTTCGGTAAAGGGAGTTCGTGCCGCGTGGCCGAGGGATCTAGTCTCACCAGAAATAAGTCCAAATAAAGTTTCCGGGTCCTTTATAACATCAATGTAGACACTTTACATGGTGCTACCGCAGATCCGCCTGTGACAATCTCGATAGGGCGTAGCCCGGTTCCACATGCTTTTGTTATGTTAAAAACTGGGACGTCCCGCCCGTGCCGATATAGACCCTTCCATATTAGAGGTGACGCTAAACACGGCTGACGTAGCCTGGTGAAAAATGATAGAGAAAACGTCACAATATCCGTATGTCCCTATTCCGGCAAATACTCTACTGACATAATGTCTAGGATAAAAAAACAATGACTTATATACAATGACTCGCGTCCAACCCGAAAACTGACAAATTATACAAAACAGTGACTGGGGAGACGCGTATGAAAAACTATGCTAGCGACGGCTAACTCTAGTTCAATAGTTCACGACTCACAAGACTCGCATTGAAACTTGAACGAAAAATGGCTGTGTCTAAAACGCGGCCGGTACTTTCGTTATCGTTGCACTTGCCTGGAGTCAGCACGCTGGGCTTCAGTCCCAGGCCTGACTCCTCTACATTGGCCACTGCACTACACTTAGGACAATGGATAACATGCTGGTCTCACCAGGTGGTCCCGGGGTCGTAGCCTTCGGTCTGGGCTGGTTTTCCTCCCTGGAGTGAGATTGGTTGTATGCTGGGCGCCCTGAGTCCCTGCTGTTGATGGTTCCGGGTGGGGGATGGTGGTGGTTGGTTCTAGATCCCGCTCTGCATTCCCGGTGGAACCCCCTTGGGAGGCTCTTCGTAGTTCCTTTTGGGGTACCTTGACGGTCTTCTGGCCATTAAGCCTCAGGTGGTAAACTTGGCCCTGTTTCCCTACTATTGGGTATGGCCCCTACCAAGTAGGTGCGAGGCTAGCACAGAAGTTATCCTCTCGGGATTACAGCGGGTGGGTTCGCCAGTAGACGTGGTCCCCGACTTCGATTGCGGAGGTTAGAGCCTTTGTAGGAGTTGTGGGTTGGGTTCTTTGGTGGTATTTGGCCTGGTTGGTTCTAGCAACTTGGTGCCTGACCTCCGCCTGGAGTTCTGGATTGGTTACTGGGATTTATTTCAGGTGTTGGATTTGGGTCGCAGGTATTTCCCAGTATCTGGGTCGTGGGATGTTGTGTCCCAGTAGTAACTGACTGGGACTACAGCCCAGTGGTTCATTATACCTGTTCCGCAGCGAGAACAATATGGCTGGGAGGTGAGAGTCCCATTGCCGGTGGTCCTCACAGAGCCTTAGGCACAGTCCTTTCTTGATTTCCTGGTTCCTTCGCTCTGTGGGGTTACCTTGGGGGTGGTACAGAGAAGTGGTCGATTTTTGGGCTTGCCATCGCTTACAGGCTTCGTCCCACTGTTCTCCAGCGAATTGTTCTCCATTATCCGTAAGGATGTGTCAGAGGTACCCCCAGCGGGCGAAGACTTCATTTTCCAGGGTTGTAATTAGTTTTGGCATCTTGGAAGTTCTTAATGGAAAAGCTTCCACCCATCGAGAGAACAGGTCAGTAATTACCAGCAGGAACCGGTTCCCTCGAGCACTTTTAGGGTATGGTCCCATGAGGTCGGCCGCGACTGTTTCCCAGATCCGTCTAGGTTGGCGTGGTTGTAGGTGGCTGGGCTCTGCTGGGCGGTGGGTCTTGGTGGTGTTGCACAGGTGGCACTGCCCCACATATTCTTCTACATCCTTTTTAATCCCCTCCCAGGTATATCCCATTTATATAGCTCTCCGGGTTTTGGCAATGCCTGGGTGGCCTGCGAGATCCTTAAGGTCTGGGGGACGAGTAGCTGTGGATTGGCCCCGTTCTCCGGCCACCTTACTAAGCTGCTTGGGTGGAGGCAATGGGTTCTGACGAACTGATGATCGGCAGGTGATCTCTCGGCAGATGGGATGTTGTATAGGTCTTGCAGATGGCGTACCAGCTTACAGATTCCTGGGTCTGCTTGTTGGCCTTGTGTCACAGTCTGATAGAGACTTTCCCCCACAATTGCAGTTTGTTAAAGGCTCATCTCTTCCTTTCCTGATGTCGGGGGTTATTCCGTGTCTACAACCATCCTTTCACAATCTTGGAAATGTTCTTCCAGCTGTGGCCCTGAGGGGGCCCTGGACAAGGCATCTGCAAACTCGTTGTCTTTCCCGAGACAATGTTCCATGGTAAAATTGTAGTCCTGCAGCATTAGTGCCCAGCGGGCGAGTTTGGCCTTGCATTCCTCCATCGAACCCAGCCAGGTTAGTGCCCTGTTTGTGCGCAGGGTGAAGTGTTGGTCTTCTAAGTATGGTCGAAATCGCTTGATGGCCCACATGATGGCCAAGCACTCCAGCTTGTTGTTGTGGTACTTTTGTTCCGCATGTGATAGCTTGGCACTGGTATATAATATGACTTTCCGGTTTCCTGGAGATGTTTCCTGGTATAGTACTACGCCTAACCCCCGTTGGCTGGCATCAGTTTGTAGGGTGAAAGGCTGAGTGGGATCGGGTCGGCTGAGCTTCGTGATATGTGAAAATTGCTCCCGTAGAGATGCTAGGGATTGCTTCTGTTCCGCTCCCCAGTGGAAGCACACATGGGGGCTTAGTAGGTCGGTGATTGGTTAGTAGATACTGTAGAAGTGGGGTACAAACTCCCTTACCCAATTGCAGAGGCCCAGCAGTTTTCGGACTTGGCGTACAGATCTGGGGGTTTCGGCTTCCATGATGGCCTGTGTCTTCTCTGGGTTGGGTTCGTTACCTTCTGATGACACTAGGTGGCCCAAATACTCCAGCTGTCTATTCCCGAAGTGGCACTTGTTTAAATGGCAAGTAAAATGTTGGAGTTGACATCGCTCCAGTACTTGTGCTATGTGGGTGAGGTGTTCTTGCCATGAGTTGGAGAATATGATTATGTCATCGAGGTAGGCGAAGCAGCACTTCCCAATGAGGTCCGGCAGAACATCCTGCACCATCATATGTTGAAAAGTGCTACAGTCATTCTTCACGCCAAAGGGCATGACCTTAAACTGATATCGCTCGCCTGTCGGTGTGGTGAATGCGGTAAGATGTTTGGAATCGGTATGCATGGGGATCTGCCAATAGCCAGATTTCAAGTCCAGGGTGGAGAATACACGTGCCATCCCAATGTCCTTTAGGGTTTCATGGATGTTAACTGCCGGTGGTGCTGCACTGACAGTAGCATGATCCAACGGTTGAAAGTTAACACAGAAGTGTGGTGTCATCCTTTTTGGTCACAATCACAATTTGAGAGTTATATGGAGACCGGCTGAGTTCTATGATATCTGCTGCTCACATTTCTGCCACCTGCTCTGCAATCAACCTTCGTTTGTGGTGTGATGGTGCCCCTGGTCGGCAGTAGATGGGGTGGTCACCTTTAGCGTGATCCGATGGCATGCACTGTTGGTGCGTGGCAGGTTCCCATGGGTTATAAAAACTGATGCAAACGGTTGGAGAGTGTTCAGCAGCCGTATTTGAAGGTTTTCAGGAAACCCTTGTTGTATATCTGCCAAGGTCAGAACTGGTGTGGGGGTTTCAGCTACCCACCGGGTTACCCAGTACAGTGTATGGCGAGGAGTTTTCCCAAGACAGATCCTCTGCGCTTCAAAATCCATAACAGCCTTCTGTTCAATCAGTCAATCTTGTCCCAGTATAAGGTCTTCATGGAGGTCCTCTGCTACCCAGCAGGATATTACTACTTCTCGGTCTCCGATATGGCACTTTATGGAGGTGCTGCCTTGGAGTGTAATACGGAGGTCTTGTTGCGCCAGTTGTGTATACTGTACTTGTGGTGTCATGGCAGTTCGAGTGTGTTGCACCCAACTGGCTTTTATGTAGCTGGTGGTGGCTGTGGAATCCAGTAGCGCATACATCTGATGACCCTTTAGCTGTATGGAGAGGCAGGGTAGAATCCGAGGGTGGTCGTGTTGTAAACTCGTCACTTGATTGCTGCCCTCTGCTGCTGCTGTGGTAGAATTAAGGTCCTGATGAACCTCCACTTCCTTGGGGAAGGTTCTGGAGGTAAGTTTCCTTCCCCTTAGGCATTTCCCGGAGGGGTCTTCTTGTCCTGAATACCCCACTCCTGGCGTCGGACTGGACAGTCGGCATTAAAATGCCACTCAGGACAGTACCAGCATTTAGGGATCTCCTGGCGGCTGGAAGGCTTCTCCTTCTCCTGGATAGGGGGGCACTTATTCTGCTTGTGGAGGTGTTTCGGGTCTCCTGGCAGTCACGCTGGAATGCTGTTGCTCGGAGGCGTAGCTCGGACCAAACTTGGGGAGGTGGGTGTCTCAGTAATGGTCGCAGGTTGGGCCTTACCAGTTCTAATACTGTAGAAAGGTATTCCTTGGCATTCCGATCGGGGTGAAGGCGCTCGAACAACTTCTTCTTGCCGACGAGGAAGCTTTCTATTACTTCACCCCCCTTTGGCTTCTGGCCGAACAATTGGACAGTGAGCGCAGCTACACGTTGTGGGCTACCAAAGTAGTTCGCAAAACTAGTGGCGAAGTCTTCCCACGTATCATATAAGCCCTCGCAGTTCTTCCACCATCTAGCTGCCTCCCCCAGTAGTAGTCCACCAATGTGGTCGACCCATTCGGTCTGGGGAGTACCCTGTGATCGCAGGGCCTATTCCCAGTGTCGCAGCTGCTGGATGGGGTCCTCATGGTCCTGTCCTCGGAAGGGTCTTGGAGCTATCTTGCTTTCGGTAGTTCGGGGTGGCTCCTGTGGGTGCCTACACAACCCACACATAAAGGAAAGTTCAGCGAGGTTCAGTGGGGTGTCCTCCCAGCCAAGGCAGGACAGATGATACTCCCGACGGCAGCTCTGGCAGGTAGTTAGGACTATGGCCGTCTGCGGGCAGTCTGGGGCGAAGCAGCGCCGAGGTTACGATACGGTTGGCTTCTTCACCAGCTGCTGTCGGCAGGGATGGCAGTAAATGCCTCTCGTTCAATTATTTGTTCTACCAGCCCCAGGCATTGTAGGTGGAACTGGGCATGGCAACATGCACACCTGATACTTGGTCCCTCCATTTTACTGCAGCATGGTGCTGTGCAGGTTCCTGAAGCCATCGGGTAAGTTGGTGTGGGCACCACCAGGTTTTGTTTTCACTCCTGGAAGTGGGTGCTCCGGCAAGATCAGATTGTGGTCCTCAGCTTCTCCAAACTGAATGGCCCCACGTTGGGCGCCAAATAGACGTGTCCCTGGCAGAGACCGATGGTGATGGAGTGTTTCAGGTGAGGGCAGCTTCTCCAAACTGAATGGCCCCACGTTGGGTGCCAAATTGATGTGTCCCTGGCAGAGACCGATGGTGATGGAGTGTTTCAGGTGAGGGGTGAAAACCCCCGAGATGTGGTGGGCTGAGATGCGGCCGAAGAGCTCCTGTAGTCGAGCGGCGAGTCGGGCCGAGGTGGACTGTGGCCGAGGGTCTTGGGGCAGACCTCCTTCGATGTGAAGCTCCAGGAGCCGGCCATCGGGAAGGAATGTCGATGGGGATGAGGGAGTGGGGGGAATGGCAAAAAGGGGGAGGGGCAGACGAGCAAGAAGGAGCCTAGAGCGTAATCCCCGAGGGGCCGCTCCAGGGAGAGGAGGGAAGCTTGAGAGTAATCCCCGAGGGGCTGCTCGGCTGCTCCAGGGAAAGGAGGGAGCCTAGAGCACAATCCTCGAAAAGGCCACTCCAGCTACGTGTGAAGGAGGGAGAGAGGAAGAACAGTGAATGAAAGAAAAAATGTAGCTCATTTATGTATAATGTCTTTCAGACGGGGGTCTGTTCCTAAAAGGGGCGGGTTTACTGGCCAAGGTCAGAATAAGGGATAATACAACGTGACGTGAATGTGTGTGTGTGTATATTTGTGTATATATACATATATATACACACACACTCAGTGCGCACAGCCAGTATGTGTCTTCACTTCCTGTACATCAGTGCTGTGCATATGTGAATCGAATGTGTGTATACAGTGTTCAATTTGTGTTTTTATTCTATTTTTATTTTAAATATTAAGTATACGATTACTGTGCAGTAAAAAGTGAGTATAAAATATATTAATATTCTCATATAGATATATAGTTTGAATAACGGAGAAAACTGAGTCTTTGTATCAATATAACCTAAAAATTATGAACATCATTTTTTTTTTCATACCTACAATTACTATGCAATGTGTATTTTATAGTAATTTAGGAGTTATTTTACTAACTTGATAAAACAAATCTGTTGTGTGATAATATTTTTTCGTAAAACTTGCGAGAAAGTTTTCACTTCTGTCAGTAGTCCTCATGACTGGTTTGAATTTTTTTTTTCTTTGTGGGACTTAATGATAGTTTATTGGAACTTGGCTTTAAACACTTGTGGTGGGAATCTCCTTTGGCCGAGAAACTTAACTCCACAAGCAGTTTTTCAAAGGTCTTAATTTTTGGTACATACTCTTATTTTTTCTTTTGTTCATGCCTGTTATTGAGTCGTGAATACCTACATGTTGGCATGTCAGGCCTATTCGATCACTTGTGTATTGCATGACTTTCCCTAGTTTTAGAGACACTGCTGTAATGCATTTGGTACAGTCAACCACTTTTGTGACAAGTATTGTAGACGTCGTAGAGCATTTTATGTTTGAGTCTCTTTGAAATTAATTTTCGAGATTAAACTATGTATTAAACTGGGAGTCACTGTGGCTGCCAGCCTCTGTTTGTATTTATAACATTGAAAGGCGATGCGTAACAGCAAAAATATTTGGCGACTGTACCTAGGTTCAGAATGTAAATTTAAGAATTATATTATGTGATGTCTTTAAGTGGAGTTTTTAAATCTAAGTTAAAGCTTACAGCTTAAGCGTGTTTTTGAGGCTTCTAGATTAATTTATGTTAGGTTTTATTGCTCAAAACTATTGTAAATGTTGTCAGCCTTTATTGATGCGGGTTATGGCACTGACTTATGAACTCTTTAATGATTTATCTTTTGCTCAAAGCTATTGTAATTGATATCAGACTTAGTGCTGCCGTCGTCCGGGGTCTCGGGCTCGAGTCCCGGTGCGGTTCCTAGCGGGAGTGGCTGTTGCAAATGTAATGAGTCCGGGTGGGCGCCAGACTAGTTCTGGTGCTAGTCGGTAGTTGGGTCGTGGGGTCGATTGCCCTGCGTGGCCCACTAGGACCGTCAGCGGTGTTGCGTGGGTTTGAGGATTTCCCTACTCGGCGGTGGTTGGGAATAGCAGGTTTAAAGAAGCGTACGCTGAAGTGAGGTAATAAATGACGTGCGTCATTTATTCAGTCGACAGTGGCTCTGGTGTAACGTTGCTGGTTACACGCCACGTCGTACAATAGGTGACGTTACAAGATACAAATTACACAATTACACGCAACTGAGACTGAGAGTTACTGAATTACCGTAGTACAAGTTTACAAAGGGAATGTTACACGAGGTTGCGTTATACAAGTTTACGAATGTTACGTTACACGAGGTTGCGTTGCACAAGTTTACAAAAGAAAAGTTACACGAGGTTGCGTTGCACAAGTTTACAAACGAAATGTTACACGAGGTTGCGTTGCACAAGTTTACAAAAGAAATGTTACACGAGGTTGCGTTGCACAAGTTTACAAAAGAATGTTACAACGTCAGTAGTTATTCCGTATTATCGTGTCCCTAGGCGTTTCTGAGCCTGACTGCTCAACGAGGGGTGAGGGTGATTGGAGGCGGCCAATCCCGTAAATCTGCGTATTGAGGCGGTGCTCGCGTCCACAGCAGTGGAGCGCGGACCGCAGCTAAATTCGCTCAAGAGTTCCCTTACGGGGAGTGTCAGCGCCGGAGCGACTGAGATTAACAAAAGTTCTGTCCTCGGGAGTCGGCCCGTACCGGATAATGCACCTACCCCGCGGACCAAGTGTGGTGCAGGGGGGGGGGGTGTGATATTTATGCGGCCGGATTAGGTCCTGGACCGAAAAGCTGGACCGGGTACACACGGAGAGATTATTAAAAAGGTTTTGAAGAATGACTATAGTTACCAGAAGTGAACTCGGTGTGGACAAAGGATGATGTCTCTCCGTGGGACGTGCGTCCGCCCCGGTCCACGAGTCGCGCTGTACTGTCGTCATGTCATGGCGTCCGGCCGAGGCTCGGTGGCCCTCGCGCCAGGGTTGACCTCATTACGTTAATTTCTGATCTGATAAGTTAATAAGAGAATTTAATGATGTTAAATTCTTATATAAATTATAAAGGCTGAATTAAGGTCATTTTCCCCTTCTATGAATTGAAAGTTATTATATTTAAGAATTATTGTGTTTGAATTTTTACGTCACACCAGCGACTGTTCGTTTCTTGTCAGATTGTTCTGGTGTGGTTAATGACGCAACACAAGGTTTGAATAATTATGTCATAAGGTCTGATTGATTGATTCAGGCAGAAGGCCGCCAGGGGAACACTCACACGCGTATTTATGTAGTTGCACACGTGAGTGCCCGGGCACTCCTACGTCGCACTTCTGTCAACCGACTTTAAATTACTACGTAATATAGTTTAATAATTAGTGTTTGTTTTTATACGTGGTTGATTGAAGTGACGGTCTGTTTATTTGGGGAAGGCCGGGTTCTACCTTAGTTGTTGGTGGCTCGCCTGACTCGGGTGGGCCATGGCTAGGGGCGCGTTCCGTTAGCGGGGTTGCATACTGGCGGTTGCAGGTTGGGCTTTAGGGTGGCCTTCGGTCGGACGACGTCAGTGCGATCCTCGTTGTAATATTCCAAGTAATATGAAAGAGTGTGTTATGCCTTGAATACTTTAAATCTTATTGGAGTTTGGTTCTTAATTGAACCTTGACAGCTTGTGCAAAGTCATTATTTACAGGTCTTGGACCATGTGGTTGGTCCCTTTCTTTGCATATTGTGTGTTAAAACTTACCAGACAATACACGACTCACTATTGAGTAGGTAGTGTTTCTAACCTTTAATACTAAAGGACAGTTTGCTTTGTGGATTTTTCCTTTCAGATGGTGCACCAGAAAACACTGTAATCTATAATTACATTATTTATGCTAGGTACTTTTCAATATGGTATACTTACCTTATAATAAATATAGCTAATTTTATTTTGGACTAGGGTGCTGCTGTTACGTAAACAACAATACTCGCATAGGTACTATATTTTTAAAATTCAAAAAAAAAAATGTTAGTAGCTTTTTCTTACGATGCAGATGCTAACCCATTCAATTTGGCATTATCTCCCTTTACCCTTAATTAAATATTTGCTCCAGCCCTATGCCTGATACCCACCACACGCCGCGCTAGTGGAACATGCATACCGGAAACTCCACCGGAGATTATGTAAATGTGAAAATTGGAAAATAATAAATTACAATGTAAAACAGACAGCACAGAAATTCACAGAAATGATGTTATATTCAGGTACCTTCAAGACATATAGGCAGAGAAATTCGGTTTGACTGAGTTATTGAGCATTAAATCATTTCATGCAGTATGTGTAGAAGTTGCAGTCCATGAGAATTGACTTCATTCCAGTTCAGGCCATTTTCGGAGATGGTCGCTGTCCCTTGGAGCGCCTTCCTTTAATTTTGCAGTAAATAATTATTAGTATTAAAAGTAATTTCTGAGCCAAAACTTATTTCTTGTAAAGCTCTATGAGTTCCCCGATATGTTAGAGGAGACTTATTCTCTCTCTCTTTTTTTCTCTCTCTCTCTCTCTCCCCATACTCCTTCAATCAACCTCATCTTTGTTCTAGCAAGCTTCGGGCCACATTGCACTTGGCAAAGTGGTTTTGTTGGTTTATGCCCAACTCCGTGAAAAATATTCTTTAATCGAACTTTTCTTTGCATTTGCAATCACATTCCAGACTGAAGTGCTGTGCCAAGTAAATTCGGTAAATTCTGTTTTGTTAATTGTTGGGATGCCTGTACAGCACACTTCTCAGTGTGCATTCGCGAACAACAAAACCTGCAATTCCATCGACTGAATTGTGAGTATCCTTTTAGCTTGATTCCCTTCCCATTAATGGTTGTGGGATAAGAGAGTGGTGCACAGTAAGCATATGAGCTTGCTCACACTCGGAAAAATGTTAGCCAGCTAGCAGTGTTTTCTGTTTTCCCCCCATCACTATTCTTGGCATGAAGGCGATCCCTAGTGGAAGGCACGAGCGAATGGTCATACTCCTAACTAAGCAAAGCAGGCTGCTATATCGAAGGACTTGTATTCTCTTGATTTGTCTGGGAGATGAGCAGATGCATTATACCAATGGGGGTGGCTGGTGGCAGGTAGGATGGAGACCACAGCAGGTAGGACGCAAACTCTGGTAACAGGTGTAGCGGTAAACCACGGTCGGATTACCATTTTTGTGCTGGGTGGATCTTTAAGGTTTCACAATGTTATTAGTAATGAACAGAAACAAGGTGTGATTCCGTCTGAAATATAATTACTCCATACTGAGTAAACTTATTACAGATACAAGAAAATATTAACGTACAATATTAATTACATTCTTAAACAGCTCTCAGGTATATTCAGAAAGAAAGAAAAAAAATTGTGGGTCGACCCTACATTCAATTATAAAAAGTTTCATTTACTAAAAATACATAAACCAATAAAAAATTACAAATATGTTTAAACTATCCCAGTACATATACTTAAAGTCCAGAAATTATGTTTATCTAATGAACTGCATCTGACGACATAATTTAAAGAAAGTTCAGAAAAGGGTCAAAAGATACAGAAGCACCGGAGGTCGGGGCTTCGTTTCCCGGAGATCACGCGGGAACATGATGCCAGGGCGCTTGTGTCCTGTTGAGGAAGGGAGATGAAAATGCCAATTCGGCATCAAAACTGATCAGAACTTGTACACAGACAGTATACGGGGCAGAAAATGCCCGGAAAAGTTAAGGGGAGGTTAAGGAAAGTCGCGGATCGTCACTCACCAGACAGGGGAGTTGGCTTCTATTTACCGATGCGTCGCCAGCCAGGAACTGGATCCCGCAAATGCGCGGATGGACGCGGATGTTTTCTTCATTTCAAAAGAAATAATTTAAAAGAAAAATAACTATTACTCTTGTACTAAGCAGACGGACTAAACTACTTGAAAAAGATTATAGGGATAGCATCCCTTATTTAGGCGACTACATAGTCGGTTGCGGCCGGATGGAAGTCTTGCAGTGTCTCGTCGACTCACCGATAATCGCAAAATGGTCCGTCTGCAGTCGCGACGCGAAGTGTCTCGCGAAGAATCGCGTCTCGTAATTAAAAGTAAATCTTGAATCAAAAGTGGAGGGGGTGACTGGGAGTCCGGACCGAAATGTTCCGAAGTTCCCCGAGTGGGAGTCATAAAAAAACTCTGACTGATGTCTCGAAGTTGGTAGCACTGGCCGACTTTAGCGCTACCTGTTGAGGGGTGTCTGAAATAAAAAAGAATCGACTCGCCCAAGGCGTCTGCTTAAACCAAAGGTTAAAGGGCGCAGTCTAGTGCTACACTCTGGCGGCCAAGATAATAAGTTACTGTTTCTGCCGCGAGATGTCGTGGGGTGGTCCATCTTTGCACACACATTTTTTATGCCAGTCGCCCTTGGAGACAGTCGCTGTCTGCTGGGGTTTATGACCGGTCATTGGTCTTAGGCGAATTCTTAGAACTGAAGGGGGGTGGAGTAAAGGGGGGGGGGGGCAGAAAACGCAACGACGCTGGGAACTAGCGTCCATGACGTGACTCCAGGGTAGTGAACCTAATACGTATTCGTGACGGTAACAGCTCGTCCAGAGCTGCTGTATGCAGTTTTAGTCATGAAGTGAAGTAACGTTACAGGCCTGGGATGTGCCTGTAAGCGAGGGAAATTTAAAACTGGCAGCCAACAAAGTCTTAGATCTGCAAAAGATCCTATAGGTCTCTGGGAAAAGGTGCTTCAGTCTACTGGCACAAAGTTTAACTTAGGGGAGTACACCAGCCTAACAAAGAGTAAATCACCCAAAGAAACCAAATTATAAAGAAAAATAAAATTTCCAAAAATAAATTTAAAATTATAGTAAAATTAAAAAAAAACATGTCGAAATACCAAATTTCCGGCACACAGGTAATCCTACATTGTGTCCCTAGGAGCCCAGCACGAAGAAGTGCTTTCAGAATGCTGCTGGTGATGTATTTTAATATTGTGCCATGGGTAACGTGGTGAGCTGCCACTTGATTCGTGACCTTGATCCTGGGCACTGATGTTGGTTTTGCCAGGTGTTGGGCCACTCAGTCGCCTGCCTTTCGAGCATGGTCGACATGGGTCTCTTTATGATGGGCAAGGGTAGCATATGGTATGGTATTATTTCCTGTACTGGTATGCTTGGCGAGGTGTCAGTTGTCATGTCCTCTGACAGGTTAAAAAGGAAATCGTCGACCTCACAGTCATAGTTGCAGCTACTGGCAGTAGCATTTGGATCTTCCTGAGGCCTCGTTCTCTGTTAATGGTGTCTCGCTGGTGCGCAGCTATTTGACTGCATCTTCCTCTGTCAGCCTTGTCTTATTGGGCTGGTGTTGCTTCTCCTTTGGTATCAGGGCATCTACCGAGTCTCTCCTATCTCATTCTTTGGTAAGTCTTTGTAACAACAGATCATCATGATAGATTTTCTTATTTCTGTGGACCTCTAGACCTACTAGCTAGGTAATCCTCCACAGCCACTTCTAAATTGTGTAAATCACTCCATAATGTAGTTACAGGTCAGCTTATTAGTTCCGCAGTGTTGCAGAGAGTGGGTGGACTTCTCCCGACCAAACTGGGGGGAAGGTGCAAACAGTCAGGTGGATGATGATATAGGTGTAAGCCCCTTGGCATTACTGTGCATCCTCATATGATACTTCGCATCAGTGTTTATTTTCTCTGTTTCAGATGTGCATTGTAGGTACCCAGGTGTGGCCCACTCGCTGGGAAGTGGTGGGTTGTGCCCTTGTACCATTTCGGCTAATGTCAGACCTGTAGTGTCATACACCCGGTGGTAGACACAAAATATTTGTCGGTTAATTGAGTGTGGTCAGTACCTAGTTCTATGCATAAATAATTTTTAAGGACCTGATCCCTGTGCTTATTGAGGTTGGAACTCGGGTGAGCACTGTGTGTGATTAACATGATGATCATTGAATCACTCATTCCAGTGCTTGTTATATGTTATATTTTCTCAACTGAATGTTACTCGCTGGAAGAGTTAAGGACTGAGCATCTATGAAACTATATTCAAGAATCTGTCTCTAGGTTAAGTGAACATAGTACTTCTGGGTTCTACATACCCAAAAATGGGTAAAATACTTATTTCAGAGGAAGAAGTTCTCAGTGGAAATATTACCATGGTCGAATATAAGTAGCCGACCAAGGCAGAGCCTGGGTGACCAAGCAGACAGTTACTATCTTTAGTCGATGTGAGAGCCATCCATAAAATGTCCGAAGAAGCTCTCATCATCCAGATGACATCACCATGTTAGCCACCTAAGCGGTAGAGATTCTTTACACCTGCTGGGGTCGCTCGTTTCGACCCCGAACCATCCAAGAGTCCAGCCGAGTCTGGTCTGGATGATGATAGTCCTATGGCTCCAACATGTGATGTTGAATCTATTGACCAATCATGCTTCGAGCAGTAACAAACCAGGAGAGGAGCAAGTATAGAAAACTAAGAAGCCACCAATAAACAGCATCGACAACATATGAGCCAGAGACTCAGGGATAGTAACGTCTGCACTCAGCGAGAGAGTTTGAGCGGATGAGTTCCTCTGCTCAAATCAGGAATGAGGCTGGGAGTCTCCTGGGAAGTCATCCAAAACTCGCTAGTCACTGTTTCTCGATGAAAATGTCACAAGTGCCCGCCGATGGCAAGCTAATTCAACACAGATCCCTGGAATGCAATCATTGGCATTGCTGGAAGAAACCAGCAATTCGTGTTATAAGGTGAATACATGAGCAGTAATTGATCCCATGTTTTTTCTGTAGGAGGGGGGTTATTCGCGAGATAGTGGATTGTTTGATAGACTTGTGCTTGTATAGGTAAGTAAAAAATACTGTTGCTGGCATTATGAATTTTTATTTAATTAGTTTATAACAAGTAAGTTAGAAGAGAGTTAATAAAATTACCCATGGTTTGTAAGTGATAGCTGATCCACCATGGAAAAAGTATTTTATAGAGACTTAAAAATTTAAATATTCTTGCTGGCACTGTTTAGAGGAACTGTCTAGTAAATAATTTAGATAATAATTTATGTACATTCCCATGGCATAATAAGACTGGTATTAAAACATAACTATTGGGTGACTTGGGAAAGATTTTTCTGGCCTATTTTTTATACATTGTTAATTTTATTTGTTGCTTGGTACCTAAAATTTTAAGGAGAATTTGTGTCAAAAGTTTAATGTTTGTAATAGTCTTGTTTCATGTATCAAAACACGTGGATTCAGATCCTATTATCGAGACGGAGATGGCGAAGTAATCTTGTTCAAAATTATGTATTTAAAATATGTCAAATAACAATGCCAATAATGAAAATGAGTTGCCAAAACTGGTGCAGTATAACTTTGTCTAGGGGTTACCAACAGAGATATGAATTCGCATATCAATATGTTCCGTAATTGTAGTGTCATAAGTGTTTTCAGACACACAGGCCTCTGTTCACCTCATAACTAGGCCCGTAACGACCAATAAAAACCTATTTCCCTGTGTGCCCTTGGGTAGGGGCCTATCACATCCAGTACATTTGTCTGGAAGGCTATAGTCGACTTCCTTGGCTACTGCTGTTCATCACCATCTCTCTAGAGAGCCTTGCATAGCTGGCATGTTTCGTATTCGCAGATTTATTCGCGTACATCACAGGCCGCATCTGACCAGTGGTAGTAGACACTGACAGTTCACCGAATCTTGTCTCTGGGTGGCTAGCCAAATCGTTATCTTGGAAGAAGCAGAGTACTGCCTCTTGCGCTTCCGTGGGGTTGTAGTGCTTTCAAATGTTATTGGGTCCGCAATAAACCCACAAAATTACAATTCTGCAGCAAAACAAAACAATTAAGAGGTGACACAGACGACACAAAAGGGCCATGTTCTATTATGCTGAGCTAGAAAAGTATTAATCTGTGGAAAGAATAAAATATTATAAACACAAAACTTTTTAAGTCACAGGTACTTTACAATTTTGTTTTCGTAGGAATTCATACAGTGCTGAACTTACATGAATTTATAACTAACAAAAAACCAGAAAAGACAACCATTTTCATAAAACATCTGGATGTATAAAACTTACATTACATGCAATATTCGCATGGAAGAACCTTCCCAAAAAACTACAATATAAATAGGTACAAGGAGAGTATAAATACATGTAATTAGAGAAACATGGATTCAAAACATGTGTGGCAAACACAGGAAACAATAGAGTGTTAACAATGAAAAGTAACACCTACGATATGGTATAGCAGTCAACTCTCATAAAAACCACATGAAAAATCAGACTAATAATGTGCCCATATGCCCCCACACAACTACTGTATAGACTTTAAGCACATGACCAATTTAACATTACATAAAATTGTGCAATTTACACTAGAAAAAAAATCCAGCAAAACATTAAAATAATATATATTTTATGACAAAGATTATACAGTGCGCGCACATGCGCGATTCGATGAAATGTTAACCAACAGGTCCAGTGATCTATGCACAAAGGGACAAAATTAGTTAAAACTGTGGTCTCAAAAATAGGTTCAGTTATATTCCGAGCGAATGAAAAAGATATAGACTAATGGCAGCAACCTGGTAAAGAAATAACATTAGGGATAAGGTAACTCGCCGGTAAACCAAGGTTTGTCATGGCACAGAACAAGTAAAGCAATTAACAGTCAACAATGCCTGCAGGTACTAACAACACTTTAACCAAACAGAATTTACAAGGTGGTAGGAATAAAAAAAAAATTTGGACAAGAGAGAATTTAACTTTAGAATATATTTATTTTAACGGGTGACCGAAAATATCATAAAAACAGACTAAGCTGACATAAATCATCTCAGAAATTACCTCAGTAACACCACAAAACTTGATCTCAATGTGGCTGTGATGATGATAAGACCAGAGCAAAGGGTTACAAGCAAATTTAAGCCCTACAAACTACCAAGCTGCGTATGTGCAAAACCATTGGTTAGGGAGGTAGGGGAAGGAGTGGGAGCACTGGAAGAGGAGAAGTTGGAGTGGGAAAAGAAAAAAACAAGGAATACACCACAGTACCACCGAGGACACATCTTGCGATCTTTTCTTGTCAGCGCCCAGTGCAACCTCTGTGGGTGTGCAGTTCATGACAGCTCGTGTTATGTTCACCTGGTCCAGGGGGCCTGCTCTTGTCTGGTTGTTGTATCATTTGGTTATAGGGGGTGGCATGTGTATCAAACATGTAGCAGTTCACATGAGCAGATATTCCTGGTAGTGCGTGTCCTTGTATGATCTTCCACATAACTAGTTCATCCTTTCCATCAGGCTTGGGGAACAACAGAATGTACTGGTTCTCGGTGCTAGGAATATGATTAACCTTGAAATCGAACGATTTAAAGAACACTGCCCATCTAAACTATTTGATCTTCCTTCCCAGCATAGTTTGCAGCCATGTGAGGGACAATTTGCAGTGCACTGTTTAAACGGTTTTACTTCCAGGCAAAGATGGTATTTTTCATTGGCCCATACGATCACTAAGAAATTCTGTTCATTCCAATTATAACAGCACTCTGCCTAACCAAAATTTACACTAGAATAATCGATTATTTGTTGGTTCCTCTGTGCTTCTACATGAAACAGCATGGCACCTGCACCTTGGGTGCTCGTGTTCATATGCAGATACAGGGTGTTAGGGTAGATGCGTGCCATTGTAGGGCATCAGTGTAAATGTGGCCTCTATATGGTCAAAATAAAACTGAGCAGCAGGGCTACACTTGTATTGGGATTATGTTAACAGAAGTTCAATTAGTGGCGCGAACACCTGAAAAAAATCTGGGATGTAACTTCACAGCCAGCTGAAAAGGGCTATGTAGTATTTGAGCTGTTTTTAGGTGTGTGGCACCTCCACCTCAGATATTTTTCGCAAATTTATGGTCTCACAATATCATAAAATATACTTCCTTGGACACGATATGATAGTTCTGGGGGAAAGTGGTCAGGTGGTGAGTTTCCAGTCCTGTTACTAATTTAATATAGTGGATATTTATTCTACATTGCTGAGAAGACTTTGATGTTATCCATATAGGGAATGACATTATCCCCCACTCATCCCTCTAGGACCCTGGTCATAATTTCCTGGAAAAGCTCGTGAAAATTTTAGGTCGAAAGACATGATGAATAACTGAAAATGCATGTAATCTGGCATGGTGAGCGTGGTTTTTTCCCGGTAATTGCATCGTATGGTCACCTTAACGGTAACAAGCTTTTAGATCAAGTGTACTGTTCACTTTTTCTCCCTCCCGACTTGCTATGGTGGCATTGTACACAATAATAATATTCAGCGGGACATCCAACCACTTGTATCCATTAGTTGTTAACTGCTGCCACATCTTGGTGCACAACATTCTGTTAAAACTTTCGACTTCAGAAGCTTTGAAATTACTGAACATAGAATAGTGATTCATGCCACACTTCTTCATCAAACCCCTGAAAGTCAAATTTTAGGATTATTGGCAAAGGTGCAAAAGGTTTGCCATGGCGACTGCATTTGTCGCTTTCTTTGTACTTAGAAGTTTGGCCAACACGAACTTGTTATTCACATCGAAAACACGTCGATATTCATTCAGATTTATGGTATCAGGTCTGCCGGGAATAAATCATCAAGTTCATGAACTACAAAATTGTGACGAAGGCATTTTCGTTTCGCAGAGCATGAAGTTCCCATGCGATTTCAGTTAGGCTTATATTATGTAGTCTTTTTCCCTAAGTACCTACTTCGATTGTGCGAATAGTTTTCTGCACTTATTGAAGAGAGAAAGTCTTAGTCTATAGGCTAAATTTTTTTGGTCATCCCAATAAACAGTCGAATATCTGGCCACTTACAAGCTCAATAAAACCTTAAACATACACTGCAAATCCATTTAATGTCGATTGTATCATGATATTCGTCTTTATATATTCTACTTTCTGGATTGTTACCATAGTAATGTACTTGTGTAAGGCTGTAAGCTTTAGCAATTTTTTGTGCTCGTACAAATTCTCGCGAGGATAACCTTTAGGTCACTTGCGAAACAGCAATTCATACAGACCTATGGTCCCGTGTGTTTCGTAATTATCTACACTAATGAAATGACAGCAAAAAGTATATTTATTTACCACAGTTATGATGTAAGCTTATGTGTATCCTACCTAGAGCAAGATGCATTTCATTTTAGATGCTCGGTAATGCTTATAAAGACTTAATCTCAATATGCTATAAGTTATTCTTAATACTTGAAGATACTCCGATCAAAACCACGACTGTTCTAGCCTTATCTATGATCTATTATTTCTTAATGGCTTAACTCTAAGAATAATTTTTTCGGTTCAAAAGCAACAAAAAATGTTTAGTAAGTTATTTGAGTTTTTTTTTTTTGTTTGTGATATAGCAAATATTTTGTGTTTTTACAACTTTTCTCTATCTTATCGTATAAAAAAGTCTTTAATTACAGGTGTACTATTGAACTATTGCACCGTTAGAAAGAATGTTAGATTTCCTGTCAGATGAACTTGTCTCCAGTATTTAAAATCAGTTTAAAAATTAGACAATATCAGTTAAGACATATGAAAATTTCAAACGGTGTAAATATTTAAACATTAAGTGTTTTTAAGTATACATATATTTTATCGAAATTCACAAAAAAAAATTTCAATTCGAACCATGTTTCCTAATATTCAAACATCATTTTCTAAGTCTACTACAACGTTTTTTCAAATTTAGCTGTACCTATGGAAATAATTGTTACGTGTGAGATAACAGTGACGCCGACCGCCAATGCTTCTCTGTCGCATAGACCGCTATGCCTCATCAACGTCTCGCAAAAGCGTGTGCACCGAACGCGCCCGTGCACGCAGCAAAGTGCAGTTCGTGCGACGAGGCGAACGCCATACAACGAGTGCTACACCGGCGCAAGGATCCGGCCGGGTGTGGCATATCCTTCCGCCGCACTACAACAAATTGTTATAATTATGTTTTTCCACAGGATTTTATTAAACATTATTTTTTATTAATTAATAATTCAGTCTTTGCAAAACCATATTTCACTGTGCGATTCGTCCCGAACCTGGCCGGTTCAGTTTCCCGCGAAATTCACACGTTTCCGCGGGAGGGCTGGCGGGGGAGGGGGGTCGCGCGCGGCGACACAGGCAGTGTCCTTCCGGGAGCTCGAGAGGCCGGCAGCCTGCGCGCAACGCGGAACCTTCAACCTTTGCATTCACCGACATGTAGTTTTCAATAGTGTAATTTCTTTTCAACCTTTTGTACAGTTCCGCGGTCGGCCTAAATTTACCATGAGGTACTTAACTTAATTCAATCAGTGCTCCGAGATGAGTGTTCTATGTCATACGTAAGTACTGTGGGGAGATTATGTGGTTTTACATCGGCGCTTCACGCCCAACCTAGCCTACAGGCTATTTAGTTTTGGCCCGCACGGGGCAGCCAGCAGGCGACACGTGCCACCAAACTTAATAACGATTCAGTCCCTGGGACACACCTAGACACCACGTAGAGTCGCCGGAGACACGGGCCTACGTGCTGCTAGCCCAGTTTATCAAGTGTAATGTATTAGTGGAATAGTTGTTCGCCTAAGTGTAATTCGTCATGTCAGGGCTTATGTATCACCGTCGTACGGCAGTGCGCCACCAAACTTAATAACGATTCAGTCCCTGGGACACACCTAGACACCACGTAGAGTTGCCGGAGACACGGGCCTACGTGTTGCTAGCCCAGTTTATCCAGAGCTAGGTATTGTGTAGTGTATTGTGCTTCAAAATATCGTGTGCCATGTCAGAGTGTCTTTTGTAACTTTCGCATCACGTATACGAGTCTGCCCCTCACGCGCATAAGAATCGTGAGCCGCCACTGAGGAAGTGAGCTGCGCGTGTGACTAGTCGCGTCGGGCAAACCGTTACGGCCAGAACGGGCAGCACCATGTATTGGGCTGTGCTGTATTAAATTCACCAACTATCTGAAGACGTTTTGTGTTATTATTCAGGCGTCCCGAGTGGCCTCAACAGCTCGGGGGGGCCCTACTGCGTTGACCCCTACCTCTAGCCACAAGGCCGAACCTTCCCTGAGAACACGAACCTATCAAAAATCACGTCTAAATGATCAGAGGTAGCGGGGACGGCGTCAACAGGTCCGAAAAGGATAGCCCATTAAATTAAATTCAGATTTATTTATTAACTACTATTTACATTATAAATTAAATTATAACAATCTAAATGTCTGTCCACAAATTAATCACACCTCCGCAAATCCACTTTTTACTCTCCCATTGTAGCTCGACTCAATAATGTCTTTCTCTACTGCTTGTCTCATTACAAATCTCGGTCCCAAACCACTGCCTAACACTGCTCGCTCGTTCACTGCGCACACAACACCGCACCAGATGCTCCGACCCCCGATGCACCAATCTTTGCACACGAAACACTTCACTCGCTGTCCACTATCTCTCACCAAGGGGTCACTCGCCGTCTTCACTTCACTGCTCTCATCGCTCCGAGGATTCACCAGTCTCTAACTCTTTCTGACGTCGCCACCAACCTATCACACACACACACACTCGCACACACACGCCGCAGGTCACCTCCGTCTTAAATACCTACGAAGTCCCGACCTGGGAATTCTCGTAGCCCTCTTAAGTATCGAGTCATCAGAATCTCCGACTTAACACTCGACGTTCCCGAGAATAATGGCGTCCCAGTTACACCACTTCACGCAGACGGGGCTTTCTTGGGAACGTGCCAAACCCTCGAGAGACTGGGAGAAAAACGCCGCTCCTAATCACATTACATTAGATGTGGTTTTTGTGAACGTTGAAGAGTTGAAGGTATTTTAAAAAAATCCAGTAAAGAACATAATTTTTAATTTATTTCAATATATCAAATTTCTTTAATATTATAACTACGACTCTGAACATTTAACACGAGACTATCAGTCAGGAAATCTAACACTCCTTCTAAAGGTACTGTTACGAACGCAAGGCTGCGACGCGCGCCAGGTACCAGGGCGCCTGGCGGACCCGCATGGCTACTGACGTCACGCACGCATACCTTCGGGATTACAGCGGCCCAGCCCCACCACCATCCTGCCCCTGCGCCATCCTTCCTCGGCTGTTATCTATTCCTTTACGGCTTGGGAAATCCGCGGGCTTACTAGGGCGTGAATAAGCGTTCCTATTCTGGATACTTCGAGAGTCGGGTCGGCCCGAGATGACGCGGCACGTCACAACCACTCCAGTCAGTCGGCCTCCGCGGGAGTTGCAGCAGGCGAGTTGAGTGAAGTGTGAGTTCGGCGAGCGGCGCAGCGCGGAGCGACGGGACCGTGCGAGTGTGACAGTGGTGCGAGACTGAGTGTGTGGACAGGCGAGGTAAGGGGCGAACCAGTGTTGAGCCTAGATCCAGTGAGGAGTGTGAGCTGTGGACTGGACAGATACTTAGTGATTTGTGAACAGACATCAAGTGTGGTGATATTATTAGTAATGTCAATATTAGTAATAAATGAAACTGTATACAAATTAATTGGGTTATCCTTACGAACCCGTTTTCCCCACTTGTAACTGAAATAGAATTTATTTTATACATTAAGGTAGTGAAAAGATGTAAAAACACTTAATGTGAAGTATCACCTGAACGCAGGATTTTTTAAAACAATATACAAGGCATATTGTTTGGTTTTGAATTAAGCAGTTTGTTTCCATATTTCGGTAAGTGGTCGCCATATGTGTGACATAAACGTTTGCGTTGTTCCGGATCAAATGTTTTGAAATTCTGCTGCACGTTGGCCACAAGTAAACCCAGACCACCATCATGTGCTTTCCCATTAAAAAAAAAATTCTTGAAAACGATCCGGCTTATCACAGATATTACCACTGAAAGCAAACACGGAATTGGGCCTTACTTCGCTATAGTAGGTACCACAGATAAAGATTGGCACCACATGTGGAGTTTCAGAACACAAAAAGAAGTCCAGGTTTTCCACCGTTAGTATACTCGTAGCCGAGCGCTGGTACTCCGACTGTTGAAGTGTTTTGGAATACGAATACAAATCCTCTAAACAAAGACATTTGGTTCCTTCGGCAGACTCAGCTAAACACCCATCTCCCCACAATTGGAAGGATCTGCAACTATGCATCAAACAGTAAACTGTAATAATTTGTTATGCCGCGTTTCGCGCGCATTTACATCATCTTCTTGCATAATTAACACGGGCAAACAAACTTCTTGCCTGGAGATATGCATGGTACTGATGAAATGTTATATAATCATGCACAATTTTTACATGCAGCTTAGTTGATTATAATGTCTCGAAGATGTAAGAACAGAAACTATCAAGGTGCGTGACTCGTATAAAGTATTTGATAGATAATCTTCCTTCCAAACTACACAACCACCATCACAGTTTCTGTGACCCAGAAACTAAAATAGAGCCAAACGACTAGCTCGCTGTAACGTAGGCAAGGATGTGCGCAAGGAGGGAAGGGGGAGGTGATATATCTTCCCCTTACCGAAATAATAAAAAATAATACTATCGATTTCACCAACAAAAGGAAAGAATTTCAAAATAAACCTCAGGAAAAGGAGTTCTATCAAGAGATGGTACAAACCGATCTTTTACGATCACAGTATAAACTGTGAATGCTCCTTTTGAATATATGTTTTATTTAATTTTTAATATGTGATCCTATTACAGTCCAATACCTTCTTGTTATCTACACTTATATTGGATGTAATAATTGAGTGAACTTAATTTATGTAAGTAAGTATGCTACATGTGTTTTAAAAAAATACAATATTAAAACTAAAAATTATTACAAATAAAATTCAAATAGGGGCTGAGAAAAATCATTACTTAGACAAAATGTTTATCATATAAGGCGTTGGAAATATCACGTCCTTTTTCTTTTCCTTAACAAAAATAATTATAGCTATATAATGCTAAACAATTTCTGCAGAAAAAAATATTACAATTGTAATTTACAAATAAAAAAGCTTACTCATATAGAGATCAAAAGTTTGTATTTATTTGCGGTGAAAACAGGAGCTGCGCTCTATAGTCCAGACAAGAACCATTTGAGTTTAATTATTTTATAAAGCGCTTCGATGTGATTAAGAAGTAAAAAAAATAATAATAATTAAAAATTCTGTAGCCCAGAGGGCACAAGAAAAGAATGTGCGTAGCTAGAAACTTTTTGGGAACAATCACAGTTTCACGGAAATCGAAGCTGCGTTGCTATTTATTGGTGGCTTGTTAGTATTCTTAGTTTAATGAAAGCGGCTCCGCTATTGGTGGTATAGGAGCTATTACAGTTCCCTTACCATATCAGTCGAGCCCTAGCTGCGAGCGCGAGCGGTCACGTTTGCGCTGCGCTCGTGCACTATGCTGACCAACAAGCAACCCTCAACACCGAACTCAAGTTTTGCCATGACCGACTCCTTCTGCAGCGAGGGTTGACCTCGCACTGCGAGAAACGCGGCTGCGGCACGACTCCCCCAGGAGCATAGAACAAGGAGGGAGATAGAAGTGTGACTCTTACAGTGGAAAATGGAACCACGTTTTCCGCGACATGTAACGCTATAACTACTGGGGAAAAAAATAATCTGGCGAGATGTTCAAATCCAAAATGTTAGCTTTATAATGATCATTTAAATACTTGAAGTCTAATTGTTTAGTACTTAGTAGAAGAGATCTAAACTGTGCAAAATACACTTAGAACTGTTACTTTTTTTTGTGTTAAAAATGCATGTTCTATATAATATGCAGTATTTATGGTATGCCATACTACATAAATATGTCGCTACCAAAATAAAGTGAATTAATTTTCACTGTTTACTTGCCTGATAATAGCCGATGCATTACTTCTTACGAAAGTTAACATCTGGCCAGTGGGCTGGGTCACAGTCTCGGCAATTAGTTTCTCTCCCATGAGAAGGAGCTGAAGCTTCACCGCAACAGTCACATGTCGCCTCACGCAGCTTCACTAGTGTACTGTGTCGGGCCGAGGGTACGAAGAAGCTAGGACTGCCTCCAGAGCCACACGACCCACAGTCCCTGCGGGTAGTGATGGTGAGTGCGGGGCCCAGAAGAGTGACTGCACAGCGAGCTGCAGATCAGGAACCAGACGGTCCGAGTGGCCGCTGACCTCGTCTTGGCGGCACCCACGCCAGCCAAACAGCACCAAGATGGAAGCAAGCAAACATCACCACCTGCTGCCACAAGAAGCATGAAGTCCCGGGTTAACATCACCGTGGCGAGAGTGGAAGTGGGCTCACAAACAGTCGTTTTAACTGATGAGAAAGGTTCTACTGCTGTCCTGCTCGCCGCCCCCGATATCTTGCCCTTCCCCCCTTTCACCATTATCTCACGCGGAAACACTGATCATCTCTACTAAAACAACGGCCTCAGCTGCGCGGGCCACGAGAGAGCCGCCTGCTGGAGATACAGCAGCAACGGCCGCAAACGAAGTCATCCTCCGTAGCGGCGGTGGGGCTGGCGTTCCCACTGCACATGAAGCCGCGGCCATACATCTGCGGCGTGCTGGCGCCTCACCAGCCGGGCCACGGGGTGCCCTGCCATCCACTCACGACGTCACGCGACTCCCATCCAGGGCGCCACCTCGCAAACAAGATGGCGACGCCCCGAGACGCTTCAGCACCACAAGTCGAGCGACGGAGTGCAGGAGCTAGCAGTGTTGCCTCGTTTAGTTAGGGCACTTACACACGGGCTTCTTTCTGTCGCAGCGACTGAGCGACAGAAAGTCGCAGCTTCAGGCGACAGTCGCTTGACCTTGCACACAAGCGTCACTTTAGTCGCAGTTTCAATATGGATTTCGTTGTAGTATATGGATTTCCTGTACTCCTTGTTCGGAACGCATGTGCTAAAAGAAAAGAAACAAATGACGACAACAAATGGGTGCATCCGCTATAAGTCAGCGTTTTATTAAAATATTTTGATAAATAACATTTTCTGCCTTCCTCTTTCTTCACTTCTACACCCAGGTCATCCCAGTTTGTGACAACACTCTTGAGCTACATACATTTGCCCACATATTCGTTTTAAAATTTCTATCACTTCAATCTTTTAAAGCACATTTATAGAGTTCAGGTCGTTTTTCTACCTCTGAAATTAACAGTTCCGATTCTATATTCATTGTTGAATGCCGTGTCAATGCACTATCGGGCACTCTGGCGTGTCGGTTCGCGGCAGTCGCTGCTACAGCTATGTCACCCGTGTGAAGGGACAGATTTAAAAACGTGTGTTTCATTGTTCTTTGGAGATCCTCAGCGACTGTTTGGACGCGGCAACTCGCGACAGAAATGGGACCAGTGTCGTCTTTTTAGTCGCAGAGATTAAAAAAAGTTGTTCTTGTGCATGGATCAATTATAAATATTTGGTTCCATTACGAGCGACTTTTAAGTCGCTGCTACAGAGCGACAGAAAGTCGCCCGTTTGTAAGGGCCCTAAAGATACACACGGAGTGAGCCGTGGGTCGAGGGGACTCGTTCCTTACGCACCCCTGCCCCAGCTCGCAGTAAAAGTAAGGGAAAAGTGGCCCACGATCATAGAAATCTCCCAACTTAAACAACACACCTAGCACACAGACATACAGCGTAACTAAAATTTCTGGCAAATAATTAAAAACAAAAAAAAAACTGCTCACTGTTCAGCTACCTCCCTGCACAGATAACCCCAACTCCAAACCTCCCTTTTATACCACCCTTCAAACAACTATATACTTTAAATTCAAGTAACCAAAAATTAAATTTAAATTAAATAACTGCTAAATTAATCAAATTCAAACATCCATCCCTTGCATTCTATTTAAAAACTGCTAAAAGCAAACACGTATACAAATTTTTTTATCATCCCATCATAACTGGTTCTCCTTGCGGACTGCGTGGTTTGATGCCCCAGTCTGACATCGGCCTCTGGGTGCGCATTAGCTATGATGATAGCCCGGTGGCATGCCCGGGACTGCTTCATTAAGCAACTATTCTGTGACGAAATCACAAGTTGCGATTTTACGACCCATCTCTGATTCTATCAACATCCCCCCTCCCCTCAATACGTAATAAAATCCTGTGTACGCTCCTGGACGTAGACATTAATTTTCTGGATAAAGCGTGCAAACCACACATTACCTTCTCCCTCAGCAGTGACTTATATATGTCTTGCAGACTGGATTAAACGCAGGAAGCTAAGGCTATAAGCGGCCCGTCGGACGCCAAACTGAAGAGAAAACAAACAGCGACCTGTCATGAATGTATGCGAGTCTTATGTAGGCCATAATCGCCATTGAGAGCAAAAATGTAATTTAAAATTATTAATAATCTGATAGCCCTTAAAGCATGTCGAAACTCATTAGCTTCTCAGTGATGGTTGTTTAAGTACTACATTACCAGGAAGAAACTATTTTTCGTATAGTACTCTTGAAAGAAACGTAACCCTCATTTTGTACTCAGCATTCTGTTCCGTGGAAACCTTATTAAAGATCTTCCAACAATGAAACGTTTCCCAGTATCTCACAATTCACGAAATCTTTCATAATAGTACATTCACGTAACACCTAGCTATTCTCCCACGGACCTCCAATGTAAACTTCTTCGTGCACTTTAATGACTGAACTATCCTCACATCTTTTCAAACGCTGCATGTACTTATAAAAATATAAAAATGTCCAGAAAACAAAGTCAGGATGTCGACACACAAAATCTTGGTGGAAGAGTCCATACTCATGATTGAATATGTTTTTCTTTTGGGCATACGCCATTGCTGGTAAATATGCCCAAAAAACATCCTACATCAATCTTCTCCAATGCAAGAACCATTCAAAGAACGAGTCCATCCTCAAATAGCGAGGCTAGGGTCAGTGACTTTAAACTGGCTTCGAGAATTACTCGTTTTAACCTACAGCACATTCCAGCTAAACTGGACACTAGGAATCAAATTCTGGACATAATTTCTGACCACTAGACATAATATGCCATTGTACCATTACATTATATAAATATAGTCTACACATACATACACAATTTTATTTTGGATTTATTTTTATCCCGTATGCGTTCCTAAACCATTTTTCCAATCTCGATGAAATTTTGACACTTTACCTTTGAAACACGAGGAAGGTCACGCTCAAGGTGAGATTCCTAAAAATCACTTCCATCCCCCGTTCCCAACCCTTAAAACCGAACTTTAACATTAGTTGATGAAATTTTGTTCACTTTGCATTTAAAAAAGGGGGAAAATTACTGTCTGCAATTGATTTATAAAAAAGAGACAGTTCACTGTCTACACAAAATTTAAAAAAAAAAAAAAAATCATTTTCTTTCCTTCTCCCTAAAATATAATTTTTATATTTTTTTTAATGAAATTTTGCTCACTCGGCGTTAAAATTAAGAGGAACATAACTGTCTATGTCCGATTCAAAAAAAATTCTCCCATCCCCCTATCTATACGAGATTTCGAGAAATGATCCCTAATTCCCCTAACTACCCCTAAAACAGTATGATGATAATACTTGATTAAAATTTCATTCTCGGCGTTCAAGTTAAGAAAATATTAACTGTCTACATTTAATTAAAAATTTACCCTCAGTAAATAATCTAAAGAGATTTCTAAAAACCAACCCCGTACTCTATCTACCTTTCCTGCCACTTTAAGTAGGTATAGCACTGTCACAAGTCGATAACATCTTGCACACTTGACGTTCAAAAAAGGAGGGTAATTTCTGTCTATATCTGATTTTCATTTAAAACAATTTATTGAGTACATGCTCTTTTAAGAAAAAAATTTCACTCCTTTATGAAATTTTCACATTTGATGTTAAAAATAAAAATAAAATAGCTGTTAAACCTACACTTGTACCTGGCTACAAGAAGTTTAGAAATAACTACACCCATTCCACTTTACTACCCCTTAAAGCAGATTTGTGACTCTCCTTGGTGAAATATTGAACAGTTCACGTACAAAAACATCCAACTGAAGAAAACGAAGATACTTAAAACATGAGATTACAAAAAACAATCCTCATTTCTTTTTCCTACCCCCTAAAGCATTATTTTGGCCCTCTTAGAAAAAAAAGTGCACACTTGACATTAAAAATAAGAACACTATTATCTGCTTCTGATTTTAACAAAAATTTATTTGAATACATGAGATTTTGGTATACTACTTTCTTCCGGTTCTTCCCCCCCCCCCCCCCCCCCCCAATCCACCATCGCCCCTGTTCTATCCTCTTGAATCAGAATGCCAGCCAATTTAATAAAATTTGCACAATTGACGTTAGAATTAATAAGACAATTACAGTCTACATACGACTTAAAAAAATCACTCTGTGTTCAGCCCAAGCAACGCCCGGTACTTAAGCTAGTTTCAGTATAAAATATACTAATAAGGCAAGTAGTTTTTTATTTTAACAGAAATAAAAAAAAGATTCAAATGTGCTCACGGAAAGGCGGAATCAACTATAAACATCAAGTTGTCCTAATTATTTTCTAGAGAAAGGAGCTACCACAGCGTTTTATTGGACTTAAGATATGTGGTAATTAAAGGGCGTGCAGAATTTAAGTAAAAATAGTTCTGTTCAAAAATTCAACTGCAGAAGATTTTAAAAGAGAAAGATTAGGACATAATTAAGAGTTGACGGCAGACAACGAATTACCCCAATGCAGACCTTCTGAATTTTCGCAAATAATACAATATTTATGGACATATCTTACTGTGTTTCATCATGGATTGCACTTCATCCATCGCCGCGGAAGAATGACCATGGTGTATTAGGCAGACTTGCAGAGGTGAAACCAAATACACCAGAGACTAATAAGGGACAGCTTTGAACTAACAACACAGGCAACAGTGTGAAAAATAACCTAGCGGCAAGAGGCGTGACTACAAAAATATTTTATAGATAAGTCGTTAGATAACATATTATATTTTTCTGGTACCAAACGATTCACTTCTTTTTAAGAAATCATTAAGCTTTGGAGGTTTAATTTCCCCAAATAAATCTGTATAATTTTTAAATAAGTTTTTCTAAGATATACGAAAGTTACTTTCATTTTCATAATGTTGGTACCACATGTATTAAACAGTTACAGTGTTCATACCGAGCATACTGTCTACTATTGGTCGGACTGACGTGAAAACAACGCCAGGTTTTCGCACAAAAATCTTGGGGCTGTCCGGTATTAATCTCTAGCTTATTTGGTGAAACTGCGGTGGTTAACTGTTTCCTTCTGCAGAATGGAGTTGAAGTCACAACAAAACATCCAGCCCTGAACCCCGGAAGGAAATTTTTCACAAGTGAAAAACCCCTGACCTTACCGGGAACCGAAACCACGACCTTTAGCTCGCCGGCCGCAAGCTGACACATTTTCTTATTAGTCAATTCTCAATTTGAAAATTTTGCTCATGTGGTAAGAGTTGTCTTATTTAGACAGTTAAGGTCCATCTACAACAGTCCGAATCTGTAGGTAGTCCATGTCCTTATCTAAATGTGAATGATGTCACTTTTTCTCAAGGGAAAATGCCCCGAATACACTTTCATTGTCAGAATCTACAACACAGAAAATAATTGAGCACCAAAATATGTGTTTTCAGATTTTTTGTTTATCTTTTTCATACAAGGCCAAACAGCGATCAGTGTCCGCCGAACACAATGCGATACATTGATACTGTAGACCAGCTTTTATACACAGGCCTTTCCCGGGACTTAAACCCAGAAACCCTTGCCAGCGTGGATCCAGCTGCGCTACGAAGGTCGGCTCACTGAGCCGCTACTCTGACGCTACGATTGTACATTAATGTTTATAAATTGGCGTTCAAACAATTATTATATAATGTGTAACATCTTCTCTCGTTGTATAGCATTTGGTACGAGTAATTTCGTGGATGGAAAGGAAATCGCATGGAACGGAATGTGTAACCACGGTGCTGTCATCTGTGGCGGTTGGCACAAACACAGTTCATAAACAGAAAGGAAAATTTTTATAGTATTAACTGTTGAATGAATGTTAACCAGATTAGCAGTATCTTGATAAAATCCTTGTTGAAAATCAGGCCCAAATCCGGATTTTAGTATTTTTTTCCAAGACTTTTTCGCTTTTATTGGAGCCGTTTCATATATATTGTTACGAACGCGAGATACCAGACCACGATGCCAGGCTCGGAGCTGGCTGGCGGCCCTGCACGGCCACGGGTGTCATGCGCCGTGTCACGTGCCGTCAACTGACGTAAGGCATGCCACGTACGCCTGGCCGGATTACAAGGGTCTCTCCCGGCGCAGCGTCCTTCCTCGGCGCTGTTATCTATCGCTGAGCGGACTTGGGAATTCCGCGGGCCGCCGCGCGGAGTGGCGAGAATGAACCCCGCCCTTCTGGACTGTTCGGGCGTCGGTTTGGTCCGGGATGACGCGACTCGTCACAACCGCTCTCGTCGGTTCTGGATAGACGACCCACTAGTTCTTAAGCAGTGACTCCGGCCTCCACGGCAGTTCCGAGCGAGTTCTGAGTCCCGCGATTGAAGGAAAGTGCGAAATCGGCGAAGAGGGCGGGAGGAACCCCCCTCCCCCCCCCTCCAAATGGCATGATGCGGAGCGACGAGATCGGGAGTGCTACAGAGTGGCGCGAGACTGTGATTGGACAGGCGCGATGTAAGGGGCGAACCACTGTTGAGCCTAGCTCCAGTGAGGAGTGAGTGCGAACTGCGGAACTTGAAAGACATTGAGTGAGTTGATAATAAACATATATAAGTGCCAGTGATTTGTTATGGGACATTTTTAAGTACAATTATTTATTATTAATGTAAATATTAGTAATCAATAAAACTGTAATAAAACATAATTGAACTATCCCTTACGAACCTAGTTCTCCCCACATTATAGGTATAGTTTAAATTTTCGCTCTGCAAATCGAATAATTCGATAGTCATCGAAGCTGCTCTGGCGACGAATTCTGGCGGAAACTACGTGTGATTCGTGTCAACAAATGTACTTGAAAACTCAATTTGCGTATATATTTTTAACGCTCGGCATTATTTTAAAGAATTCTACGTTAAAGTTCGAATCGCACATTCGTATTTTAACTGTATTGCAATACGAGAACACATGAATTTCTCGTTACCGAAGTTAGATGTTACAAAACTCTGGCGAGTGCTGAAAGACTGGCTCACACTTTTTAAAAGTAGTTTGAAGTGTTTTAAATGTTATCGAAGTAGCGTTTAGGAAAGGGTTAGCTGAAATCAGAAACAACGCATTCCTAATTTTTTTTCTGTTTTAATAAAAATGCCTGCTTAGTACCCCGATGACTAAGAGAGTTTCCAAAAGTATAGTGTGAGAATCGCTAGTAACAGAGGTGATGAAAGCCTATAGCACAATGCTTTCTTTGTCTCTGTGTATTGCTGCTTGCAGCCTTATCTCTGTCAGACGCGAAATAATTGCGTACTCTAGCAAATAATAATTCTCTCGTGCAACTATAAGAAGCCAAGCGTAAAGTTTTCTTATACGTCTTCGTACTTACTTGCACGTTAACGTTCTCCATCTCTTAAAGAAACCACTTCGACGCCAGATGAAATCGTCAGGCGTGCGGAAAGTTTGTTTATCAGCCTCCACAACTACAATTAATTACAGTTATTTTGCCTTCGTATACTGAATGTCCGGATGATTAATTCCATTGTGTATGTTTAGTGAAAACTTTCCAAGTTAACTAGGTTAATATTTTAAAAGTTCTTTCATTTACTTGTTTTTTGATTACCGGTAACTCCCGGGCTTTTTAACAACACTGAATTCTTCTTGCTTCCGTTTAGTTTCTTAAATGAACGGTGTAAAAACCACTTTCTTTACCACCACTTATAAACCAGGTTGAAGGAGCGAGGCAACAACGTGTGTAAATGAAACGCCCAGCGTGTTCCGAAGTTGACTGCGCTTGTCCGACGGCGCTCCGCGGCGCGATGAAGCGCCGACCCGGGGAAGATCGCGACGCGGCGCTGGGGAAAGGTCACGGTGCGCCCGGCTGCCAGCTCGACAGTGGCACCGGTCTCTCGTGGAAAAGTGGGTCTCGTCAGCCAATCGATAACAGGCGAACTGTCGCTGCCAGCTGAAGGTCTTGCGCTCCGAAAACTGCCGAGTGCCGACACTGCCTGCAGTCACGCGACACCGCGGCGAATACGTAACATAACCAGCGTTGGCAACAGTACAGGAAAAAAAAAATTGTGATTCACGATTGTCGATTAGTCAGATGACTCGTTTCCTCCCTGCTCCGATCATACGATGCGGGTTCGATTCCCGGTGGAGTCAAACCCGGAGTTTTTGCAAGTGTGAAACTTGGCGGACGTTTCCATGGGCCCTTGGGTTTTCTGGGAAATAATCCAGTTTCCTTCTGCTAATACATTCCGTTGATTCTCTTATTTTCATTTTATTGACCTTCTACGTCTCTTCAGCGACCCGAATGTCTACGAGACGTCAAGCCCAAATGCATTTATTTATTTTATTTCCATTCCATTGAGTCTTGTTTCTGGTTGACACAATAAGGCTATGTAAAACGTCATTTACATATTTATAACTTACATATTGAGAACATACTACATTCTAAAGTGATGCATTGACACACTGAAATAAAAAATTACAAGAAAATAATATGTACAGGACAGTTAACATCTAATAACGGTAAGAGTATATGTTTGAGAGTAGTATGTAAATGTTCATCCTGAAACAGGCTTCAGGCTGTGGAGCTTGGTGCCGAGCCACCATCTTGGATTGTGACGTCACGGCGGCCATCTTGGATGGGTGTGACCTTGACCTTTGACCTTCAAATTAGCCAAAATTAGCCAAAAGTTAGCCAAAATTGGACCAAAATTCCTCAAAATTTACCAAAATTTCCATTTTTTTGGAAAAAAATTCCGCCAAAAAATCTCAAAAAATTCCACAATTCAAAAATTAGGATTTCGAAAAACCTCAAAAGTCGTTTTGCCTTAGAAAAAACACAAAATCCTTAAAACGGCTTAAGCATCCATGTCTACAGCCTCCGATAAGAATTTTTTTAGGAATAAGGATATCATGACCGCCATTTTGAATTATGACGTCATCGTTGCAATTTCCGTTACGGCCGCCATATTGATAATCTTTATTTATTATCCGATTTTAATGAAAAGATTCTAAAATTTATAAAATAAATTTATTAATAAAATTTTAATAAAAAATATTTTAAAAACATACATTTACGACATGGAGCTCGGAGTCCTCGGTTCAAACCCGGCGAGGGCAAAAAAAAAAATGGCGACCAATCCTTCCCTCACTGTGGCTGCTGGCAGACTGACCCCCGCCACTTGTTTCATAGCATATATATAATCACCTAGTATGACATCATGTCCGCCATCTTGAAATTTAGACGCCATCTTAAAAATCTTTATTTATTATCCGATTTTAATGAAAAAAATTCCAAAATTCGTTAAAAAATTAACTTATTAGAATTCTGATTGATTACATCGATTTCCGTCCTTGGTTCGAAACCGCTAAGAGCAAAAAAAACATCAGATCCTTCCTCCACAGAAGCCACCTACAGACTGACCTACCACCACCAATACCAAGGTATATATCGTCAGCTGGTATGACGTCATGTCCGCCATTTTGTCTTCGTCCGCTGGAGACCGTCATCTTGTTTTCTTCTGCTAGAGTGTGCTGGCAACATGTTAGTATAATTTTCTGTTCACCATACCTTTAACCTCGGCTGTTGACCTTGAACTTTGACCTTGACCTTGAAATTTGACCTTGAACTTGACATTGTTCCTTGAAATTTGACCTTGACCTTGATCTTTGACTTTGACTTTGACGACAATCATGGATCCGATATTTTATGTTCAGTACATGCTACCATGAGCTACTGCCTGCTAGTGGTCATTGCCACCATCTTGTCTTCGTCTGCTGGAAGACACCATCTTGTTATCATCTGCTAGAGTGCGCTGACACCATGTTAGTTTTATTCTAACCTGCTAGAGTGCAGTTATCATTTATTACTGAGGTGCCACACCATCTTGAAATTTGACGCCATCTTGTAATCGTGTAATTATTTAGCTAGAAATTCGGGAAAAAAATCCAAAATTCATCAAAAAAATAACTCATTAATTTACATATTGATTAGATCAGTTCCTGTCCTTGGTTCGATTCTTGACCAGTGGAAGGTGTAACTAAATATTAAATAAATTTTAGATTCTGTATTCCATTGCCTTTCGCGGAGTTTATTAATCATTCACTCTACGAAAAACAATTTAAGTCAATATACCTGACCAACGAATTAAATACAGTGCCGATTAGCCTAACATGAAGTCTAATTTTTCGATAATCTGAATAACCTATAAGCCGTTCATGTACAAAGACATCCATACATATAGACCAAGTGTCTCAGGACCACGAGGCCGGTTCATAATAAATGAAGACGCATAGACCAGTTATTTCCGAACCTCACGACCTTCCTCATGTCAGCTAATTATATTCAATTAAACCAACGTATCATGTTTTAACGCTTACAAGAGGACCAAGAATCCCATCAAAAAGGCAGCACCATAAAAAAAAGGAAACACATTTGGAAGCACCATCAAAAAAGGAAGCACATTTGGAAGCACCATCAAAAAAATGCAGCACATTTTGGAAGCACCATCAAAAAAGGAAGCACATTTGGAAGCACCACGAGAAAAGGAAGCACATTTTGGAAGCACCATCAAAAAAGGAAGCACATTTGGAAGCACCATCAAAAAAGGAAGTACATTTTGGAAGCACCACCAGGTAATGCTCAACATCAGGGACCATGTGAGTCAGACAGACGCTCTAGTAGTGCATGACCTGCGAGAGGAGCTAATCCTGGGAGCTCTCTGGCTGGCTCAGGTGGACGCCACCATTGTGTTCTGGGCCAGGCGTATGCACCTGGGTACCCGCGGCCGCTGGACAGTGTACAGGCTCCATCGGCCATCCGCTTCCCCACACAGTCATGTCACAAGTTTGAACGAGCTCCAGCATGGCATTCCAGCAGAAAATTTGTCGCGTACAAATAAGATGCTTAGTAATCATCCATAAGTATTTGCAGTGGCAGACCGGCTTCGGAGGACAACCATCACCGAGCACAGCATCCCCCTTATGGCTCACACACCTCCCTTTGAAAAAGTACTCTGGTTCGGGCCCCGAGAGCAGGAGGCCATACAAGTGCAGATCAAGAAGATGCTGGAGAGTGGAGCCATCGAGCCCAATACCTCCCCCTACAACAGTCGCATCGTCATGGCTAATAAAAATTACTGGACTCTGAGGTTCTGTGTCAATTTCAGGCCCATAAACAGTCTCACCATTCCAGCACCGCCACCTTTTATTAATATAACTGATGCCCTAGGAAGGCTTGGAGACACCTCCATTTTCATTACTCTGGACCTCAAGTTTGGGTACTGGCAGGTGCCATTACACCCCTCTGACCACCCCAAAACCGCCTTCACAGACCCTGACATCCGGCGCTTCCAGTTCTACACAATGCCGTTCGGGCTGATGGACGGACCCGCAACCTTCCAGACTGTGATGGTCCGCGTCCTGAATGACTACATTGGCAAGTTTGCCATGACCTACCTAGACGACTAGATCATCTGATCACGTTCATGGGAGGACTACATGCACCATCTCGCCCTGGTCCTTAAACAGCTTGCCAGGTATGGGCTTACCTGCGCCCCACAGAAGTGCCACATTGGAGCAGCAGAAATTGAGTTCCTGGGTCATGTAGTCAACGCTGAGTGTTGCCGCCCGCTTCCTAACCAGCTGGCCCTCATCGTGGACAAACAGGCACCTAGGACACGGAAGCAGCTGCAAAAGCTTATGGGACTGCTTAACTGGCTGTGGTCATTCATAACAAACTTTGCAACGATCACTGCACCCATGACCGTCCTTCTGTACCCCAAGTCGAAGTTCCGGTGGAAGGAGTCTGCGAAGTGGGCGCTCGGCCAGGTAAAACAGCAGCTCTGGGAGTGCCACACCCTGTCGCGCCTAGACCCGAGTAAACCCATCTTCGTTCAGATGGATATCACTCAGGAGGGCATGGGTGCAGTGCTTTATCAGGTGGGAAGCGATGGCGAAAGGCGGGTGGCAGAGCATGCCAGCACAAATTTTGGCTCCGCAGAGTAGCGCTACCATGTGAATGAGCAGGAGTACCTCGCAGTGGTGTGGGCCCTCAAATTCTACCGGTACTACCTTGAAGGGAGGCTGTTCACCCTGCGGATAGCCAGTGCCTGCGGTGGCTGGACTCTGCCCAAGGACGAAAGTCCAAATTCGCCAGGTGGGCGCTCATGCTGCTAAGCTTTGCTTTCAGCATGGAGCATGTCTCTAGGCAGCAGAACCAGCTGGCAGACGATTTGTCCCATCACCCCGTCCCAGCTGTCACCTTCCAGGACACCCAGGGATGGGAGGACCTCCTGCCCCGTCTTATCAACCAACCAGGGATACCATTACACCAATTCCTGCAGCCCTCTATGCCACACAGCAGGCGGACACCATGGCCCCTGCTTAACTTGGCTGCCATGGTAGCAAAAGTACAATTAGCCCAGAGAGATTATCCCTACATGCAGAGGGACCTTGCAGCATACGACGAGCATGCCTTGCCGTACCAACGCAACCTGGATGGAGTACTCCACAGCAGGACACCTGGTGACATGAAGATTTGGATGATTCGCATTTTTCTCAGTGCACGACCAACAGTGCTTCGGTAATTCTAAAATCATGAACTAGCGGGTCACCCAGGGGCGGATCAAACCTACAGGAGTATCCAGAAGCAGCTTTACTGGCCCGGCATGATGCGGGATGTCCGCGATTACGTACGTGATTGCCAGCCCTGCCAATAATGCAAGACGCGTCGACCAGACGGGGTCGAGCAGCAGTGCCCCAGGCGAGCGAAGGAGCCGTTCCACTCCATGGCCATGGACATTATGGGTCCCTACCCCCACACGTCTCACAGCAAGCGGTTCCTCGTCGTTATCACCGATGTGTTCACGAGGTGATCAGAGGCCTTCGCTGTCTCCAACATACGAGCAGGCACAGTGGCAGCACTGCTCAACAACGAAGCCTTCCCTCGGTATGGGTACCCGAGGACACTGCTAACGTATATGGGATGCAGTTCACTGGACGGTGGTGGAAAGCCGAATGCCGCAGGTGGGACGTGGTGCACCACACCACCCCAACCTATCATCCCCGGGCTAACCCAACAGAGTGCCGCAACCAGGACAAATATCCAGTTGCGCCTCTGTCTGTGGGACAATCAATCAAAGTGGGACCTCCATCTTCCCACGCTGCTGTACTGCCTGCGGCAGTGGACCAACATGGTCGTGGGCCATACCCCTGCTGAGTTGCTTTATGGTCAGAACCTCGCCTTGCCTGGGAAGCTCCGAGTCGCAGGGGCAGCAGGAGCCATCATCTGGCCCCCTATCATTGACCTTAGGGAGGAGGCTCGGCAACACTAGGCCAAATTCCTGGCCACACATACTCCCCAGTCACCAAATCCCCTGGCACCACTGGAACCCGGATAAATGGTGTATGCCCAATGCCAGCATCTATCATCCAGCACAAGAGATACTGCATGGGCCTGAGCTCCAAGTTGACAGCTCCCCAGGAGGTACTACGATGGCTGGGACCCACGTCATACTTGATCAGACTCCCGAATGGTAGGCCGACGAAAATCAACCTGGACGACCTGCGTATCATCCCAACCCCAGGCACTTGTGCTGCCCCAGAAGAGGGCAGTGGAAACGCCCATCGATCCACCGCCACTCGCCTCACACCCCAAGCCGACCAGCATCCAATCAGTGATCATCGCATGTCTTACTCAGATCACTCACCCCCTAATACTCTTCCCATGTCCCCATCCAACCATCAGATACCTACCACTCATCCCACATCATGTCCAGGTGGCGTGATGCAATGCGAGCTCGAGGGCCTGATGGGCCAGCTGGGCCCCGCTGAGGTGTCAGTAAGGCCATACGATTGAGACGACCCCACTATGCCCGGTTCTAGGTCTAACCCCCTGATAACTTTCTCTGACAAGACAGACGACAACTCCCGGTCCAGCTCGCCAGGGTGAGCAGGCTGGGAACAACAATGGTGGCCATTGGACCTGAGCCTGGACGACTTGTTGTTTGTATTGAGCGTGGAGTAACTGGAGCAACCGGAGGCTGAACCGCCTCAGGAGGATGGACTCATGGACAGAACCGAACATCAGCAGGCAAACCCAATCTTGCCCAGAGGGCAGGTCAGCCTGAAAGGTTAAGATACTCCGCCCGAACCCATGTAGCCATGCGCTACCTTGGAGGCTACGAGAAGCGATGCCCACATGGGAAAGCGAACCGAACACCAAACACCAATGCACCCCACCTTAGCATGATGGCCGTCCTCCCACCATTCGCCCAATACAACCCCCATCATCACCATCCCGGCCCTAATCACCGGATCTCTCGGAGACCCTCCACATATCGGGGGAGAAACAGAACCTGAGGCATTGCGTGTGATAGGGGGCTTCGAGGGGCATAACGGCCTTGACATCGTCCAATGGCTCCCCTGATTCGCGTAGCGTGTTATGCCACCTCGACACCTCCTCTCTGGAGGGGAGTGCAACACGACGAATACCAGCCGCAGCTGCCGAGTAGATTGTCGCTTGTCAGTAGATGATCAGCGCTCGAGAGGGAAGGGTGTGCATGCGGCGCGGAGGACCCAACCTGAATTATACCAGCGTGTGCGCATCGCAGATTCCTTCATCACCATCAGAGAGCTACCATCACTCCTGCTGTCTGCTGCAGCCACCCAGCGACGTCACGTCCTGAACTGGCCTGCAGGTACAAAGTCAAGGTCATTTGGCACCCCTAAAGTAACAATTTCGAATGGCAGAGGCAGTAGGACAACAGTACTAGCAGTCGAATGGGATTGAAACAAGGGGGGAGGGGGATAGGTACGTAGTGTAGTATGCTATATGCTAGTTGTAAGGGCCGAAAGGGTATACTACAGGGGAGAGGTAGAAATGATGCAGCAGAATTGCTATGGGATTCTTGTAACACTGCTTGTGCTTGTATACTCAGTTTTCATATCGGGTAACGATTGATGCTACCATATTTATTATTTTATTTAAAGTATCTACAATTTATTTATTTGTGTGGGAAAGATAAATTGAGATGTTCAATTAACTTTATAACCATAATTAATTTTTATGTGAATACTGTGATTGTAAAGTAAAAAAAAAAGGACGTATAGAATTAAGAGGTTATAATTGTAAGTGTAATTTATTTTTGGTATGTGATGACGTCCGACCATGGCCTTTAAGCCCGTGCTCCGCACCGCCAGTACCGTATCCCGTTTTCGGAGCGCGCCCCTTGCCCAGCCGGATTGAGTCAGGCGAGCGCCTCGGGCGTGACCCCAATAGACAACAAACCAAATTAACAGTCACCGCGGCCACTGGCCTTAATTAAAATGCCCGTGAATGTCGGAATAGGAGAAGTCCCTCTAAAACAATTCACAGCGGGACTATATTAAAGGTAATTCTCACCAACTCGTGTATACTAATTTTCCGGAGTCTCCCGTCCTTCACACGGCCGAGCGGCCTTCACAGTCAAGAGAGAACCATTCAGGGTAGATTCAAGCCGTGTACCTGGCGGGGCACGCGGGGGCAGAGTACCCACGATCCAACATCAACGGCCTAGCAGTCCGCTAGCCTGGCGCCCCTCCGGACAACAAGAGCACCGCGACGCCCGTAGCACCCGTCAGGTACCCCCCGGGCCTTTCACATAGGTCGGGTGACGGCAGTGAACACTTTGATTTCAAATGTCAAAAGTAGAGGTGGGTTGTTACAGCAATTTTCGGTATCTGTTCCATCCTGATACTGCTACAGTAATGTACCTAGTTACAAGTATCTGATACTTTTGTATCAGAGCAGTAGCGGTCCCAGGAGGCGACAAGGTATCAGCATTCTCGTTACAGGGTACACATCCTCCGTGCCGTCATCACCAGCGTAAAAAGGTATCGGTGTTTCTGATACATTATTTATCACGCCCGGTAATTTTCTACTTTTGTTACTCTCATGCACGCCTAATACAGCCAGTATCAATTGACGTCATTCGGCTTCTGGTCCCTATTTCCCCGTTTGCTAGAAATGTCTGTTATGCCCGTACTGCTCTCGTCGGAGAGGTGTGGGTCCAGGCCGACGTGGCCGGGACCGGGAAATGCGGGACCTGGAGGGATGGAGAAGTAGAATGACAGGTAGATCGAAAGGACCACTCGACGTTAATCATTCCACGAGCTCTTTTATTGCGTTCAGAGAGCTTGCCGCGGCCTGGCGGATCCGTCGCGGGGTGCACGCCCTGTCCACGAAGACCCGGACTCCCGGAGACGGTCTCGTACGGCCCGCTCATACCGACGCGTAGGGGCAGTTTTTCCCACGTAACAAAGGCACGTGACGCGTGCGCGGCACTTACATACTGACTCGTAACGTCGGCGATGGTTCAGCAACGAGTAGCTATGTCCCTCACAAAGACACGTGATGCGTGCGCGGTTCTTACGTACTGACTCGTAATGTCGGCGAAAGTTCAGCAATGCGTACTATGCTTACGCGTCCTATGTTGACCGACTCGTGACGTAACTCGTAACTCGTAATGTCGGCGAAAGTTCAGCGATGCGTACTATGCTTACGCGTCCTATGTTGACCGACTCGTGATGTAACTCGTAACTCGTAACTCGGACACCCAATCGCGTGGGCGGCACAACGTAGGCAGCACGGCTGCTGCGAAATGCTCGTACTGTGGCGGTGTCGCCGGACCGTGAGCTCGATAGACCCGTCTCGCGATCAGCGCGGAGCGGAGCGCACGTCCGCCGCTGCTCGAGTCCTGAGTTCAACTGCTCTCCCCGCCCGCCCGCGGGCCGTCGCGCGCGGGCTGCGGGGGAGGGAGGGGAAATCGGCCGGCGTGAGAGAGCGCCACCCCTCGCGACGCGGATGAGCGCCAGGCCGCGCTTACATACAGACACTGCGACACGTTTACAAGAATTACAAGATTTTTACACGATAGTTAATACATGACAATTACATTATTTACACCCTTAAAACAAAGTCTCGGTCATTTGGGAAGAAAATATATACACACAGAAACATTTACACATTAACACTGGCTCACTGGCGTGCTAGGGCGCACGCGGGTGCGTCCCTGGCCGATGCACACACTGGGGGTTCACTGGGGGAAAACAGGCCCCCTCAGGCCCGCGTCGGTGGCCAGGTACGGCCTCTGTATCTGGGAGGGTACGACGACTGTCGTCACAATCAGTTCAACATTCACTGCAGTTCGTCCTTGCCGTGTATTAATTACCACCATGTACATTGTTGCGGGCTGTCATGCTTTGTAGTTAATATCTTTATAGTGAAATAAGGAATGGATAAGTGCAGGAAAGACTTCATTTGTGTGGAATTTTTTTACGGAAAATAATGAGTTTGCTAATTTTAATTTGTGTAAACAAAAACTGAGTTATAAATCATTATCGACTAATCTGAAGAAACATTTGAAACGTAAACATTGATATAGTATGCTCACTAATGTACCTATCTGTTTTTTTTATTTTTAATTTTTGATAAAATCATAATCTTTTAATGTATGAAAACACTAGTTACTAATTGTTTTCGAAAAAAGAAAGTCCATATGTTGATTACATCTGTTATTAGTGTCAACTGAGAATTTATTTGCATTTTCATAGCTGTTAGGTGCACAAATATAAATATTATATCTTGTATTAATGTACTTTTTAGTATTAAAATTTCATTAGTTTTATTATTGAACGAGACTGTGCACGCACTGCGCACTAAGCGTGCTTTGATGTGGGACAATAATCAAACGACTCGTAACAATTCCTTCAACGCCTTCCCCTGCGCTTCCTCCCCTACATTATTTCCCTTCTTTATCCCTTATTTGTCGTTCCTGCTCCCTCCCCTTTCACAAGCTCCGCCCAAGTGACCGTCATCTGCGATCGGGTTCTGCGCACATTGGCCGAAGTGTTGTTCCAGGCGAATTCTGAAGTGATACTAAAGTACTTGATACTTTTCAAGTGTACTCTTTTGCCGTTCCTGATACAGGCGTTTTTCAGTGACAAAGTATCATGGTATTACTTTTCGACCCACCTCTAGTCAAAAGGACTTACATAATTTATAAGTGTAATTTATGTTCGAACGGAGTATTTTTTGTTCTTTCATTTTATCGTGATTTAACATTAAGCCTAAAAATAATAAAAAAAGGCAGAAGCAGGTAAGAAGTGTTATCAAAGTTAATGTGGAAATAAATCGCCAAAAGAGGTGCCAAAAAAATGCCACTGAATGGATATGAGAGTACAAAGTGCTGAAAAATGATTTTATTATTAATTTGAGATCATATTCGCATCATTACTACTATCAATTATTATCTTTTGTTCAATAAAAATACTAATATTTTTTTCTCTATCAATATCTATTATGCAAGAAATTTCACTTTTGTCACGAATGGACTCAGCGCAAACTTTTTTTGACTGAAGGGAACTAAACGAGGCACAACTCGTATATATCACCTCTTAACATTAATGCACGTAACTTGACTTTACACGTAACGTAACTTTCTATATGTAATGTTTTAAAATACTAGTGACATGATACTGAGGCAACCATACAACTTTTGACAATTCATAACATACATTCCTTCTTATAGCACCCACAAGATGACAGATGTATTCTCAGGGGCATAAGGATGGACGAAAGCTGGGTCTTGGGCTCATTGAGCTAGTTGAGTTGAGATCTCCAGCCTTCTGCGTTAGCTTGAAATTTTACATAAGGATCATGAACTAGTCTTGTAATGCCCCTCGTGTCCTAAAATTATATCATTTTAATTTACTAATTAAAAACATAGGAAACAGCTGGGCAAAATTATAGAGAAAAAAAATACTAGTGTTACCAGAGGGGGCACGAGGTGGTGAACAAGACAAATTTATACTCCCTACACTCACAAGCAACTTGGGAGCTAGTGGATCGTTTGAATGGATTAAGGAATATGAAAGATAAATAAACACTTCATAAGTAGCTTGGTCTATAGGTTCCCTGTTTTATTTAAATTGGTTTTGTTTTGGCATTTGTAAGTTTCCCATTGAAGGGTATTAACAATATATTTAAGTTATTTGAGAATGGGCCGGCCCATTATTATTAAAACAACACATATTCAACTTTAACAAACAAACGATTACATAAACAAAACTTTGAGTATCACAACAAAATTTGATTCGTCCAATGATTACATAGATTGCCGTCGTCCGGGGTCTCGGGCTCGAGTCCCGGTGTGGCTCCTAGTGGGAAAAGGCGGTTCTTGATCTGTGTTGTCCGGGTGGGCGCCAGACTAGCTCGTTTCTAGTCGTGAATTTGGGGTCGTGGATGTATGTGCCCCTGCGTGGCCCACTAGGGCCGGCGGCGGTGTTGCGTGAGATGATTTTAAATAAGAGACGTGGAGTTGAGGTGGCGGTGTCGTACCTTTTATTCAGAGGAGCGAGTCGTACACAATACAACACTCTACAGAGGTCCCCGGGGGGTTTTACTTGTTATTCCGTGGCGCCGTATTGTTTGTGTTCCGCGTTACGTGGCCTCGGATGCTGTTATGTCTCAGACGTCTCACTGGGTACGCAGGTAACGTAATTTCGTAACACAAAGGCGGGACACAAAATACACTGAATTAAGGGGGCGCGTACAGGTTACGTGGCACTCGTTACTCGGGTAACGTAAGTTAGCAATACAAAATACGGGATACAAAAATACACTGAATTAAGGGGGTGCGCACAAGTTACGTGGCACTCGTTACTCGGGTAACGTAAGTTAGCAATACAAAACACGGGATACAAAAATACACTGGATTAAGGGGGCGCGCACAAGTTACGTGGCACTCGTTACTCGGGTAACGTAAGTTAGCAGTACAAAATACGGGATACAAAAATACACTGAATTAAGGGGCGGGCGATTGGAGACGGCCAATCCCGTATGCAAATGTCTCGGCGCGGGTGTTGTGCCCACTGTGGTGAAACACGCACCGCAATTAAGTTTGTCCAAGTTCCCTTGCAGGTTTGTGGTCAGCGCCGTGCGCGTGACCTTAAACAAAGTTCTGTATGTTGCGGGAGACGGCCCGTGCCGTATGCTGAAGAGCAGCCCCGCTGACCAAGTGTGGTGCGGGGTGTCCTTAAGTTGATGCGGCCGGATTAGGTCCGGGACCGAAAAAAGGGACCGGGTACTCACGGAGAGGTTAAGTAATAAAAGGGGTTTGGTTAATTAGTGACTATATTTACCGGACGTTACTTTCAATGTAGACAAAGGATGTTGCCTCTCCGTGGGACGTAGGTCCGCCCCGGTCCATGAGCTGCGCTGAACTGCCGAACTGGCATGGCGTCCGAGGGAGGCTCGGCCTCTCTCGCGCCAGGCGTGACCTCATTACGCTAGACTCCAAACGGGTGTGTCTGGAAGAGATTTTATTGTCGCTAAAATCCTCATTTAATGTTTCAGGAGGAATGGGTACGGTTCTTCTCTTGTCTACTCAGGTTTCCGCGGCTTTGTCTTTAATTGCTGTTCGGGTCGCCTGACTCGGGTGGGCCATGGCCAGGGGTGTGTTCCGTTAGCGGGAGCGTATACTGGCGGGTGCAGGTCGGGCTCTGGGGTGGTCGTCGGCCAGACGACGTCAAGATAATTAGTTTCCTTGATTCTACATGTTCTTGAGGATTAAGTTCTAAGTCACTGGTCGCTGGTAGGCTATTCATTCGGTTAATGTAGTTCGTAGATTGAAAGGGGGGGGGGAGGAGATGGTTATTTTTCATTATCACCCGGGTCTTCAAGGTAAGACGTCGGGCCGGGAAAGATCTCTTCTAAAGGGACTCGGAGCTCGAGTCCAGGACAACAAGCTGGGAGCAATTTCGTCCCCCAACACTCTGAACCTGTCTGAAACACAAGCCAAATTCAAAACGAATTAGACCTGCTTCCAGACAGTCAAACACAGTCGGCGCGAAAGGCCAAAAAACGGGAATTCGGGGAGGAAAAAGATCGAAGTCACTCACCAAACAGGGTGTAGCTGCAGGGCTTAGGAGGTGTCTCGCGCCGACATCAGGAAATCCGCGGAAGACACGGCAGAAATCGAATTTTTAGTAAAATAAAAAATAATTAAAATTAACTAAAACATGACTTTTTCTAATGACTACTGCTGACTGGCTACTGTACAACTGGTATCACGTCCCCCAAGACAGCTGACTACATTCTTAATAGAAGGCGTTTCCGTCGTAGTCGCAACAAGAGATGGAGAGAACTTCTGCCCGACCTGCTGCGCGGTTAGTAACCAATGTCAGAGTCCTCTCACGGAGGACCACGCTCCTAATTAAAACGGGCGCTAAGGCCCTGGGGCAAAGGAGGGGGAAGGTTCGCTTCTAGGCCGCGAAATTCCGGAGTCCGAGGCGGTCGTGACAACAACACGACATGCGCGCTCTCTACCGGCGGTAAAAGGAAGCTACAAAGAATCGACTTTAACTGGACACAACTAGAAAGCATAGGGGCTAACGGCGCATCTGAGCAGCTCTCTAGCGGCGTAAAGGGGAACTAACGGAGGCGGTGAACTGTTGGCGTTGTCTCTGCTCGCTGGCCACCAGGGCCGAAATTACTGTTTCTGCCGCTAGATGTCGTGGGTGGGCTCTTTAGGGCAAGGGAGAATGTCCTTGGAGTAGGCCATCGTCTTGGCGATGTTCACGTCAGGTCACTGCTCCTAGCCTAATTTCTCAGAACTAAGGGGGCATGGAGAGAGAGGGGAGGGTGGACAGAAAACGCCACTAGGCTGGGAATGGAGGTCCACTGGAGACTCGTTCGTGCCGAGACTAGCTAGTCTCAGCAGGCCTCTAAGAAGTAGCAGCTTGCGGGCCAGAAGCTGCTCTATGCGATCTTGGTCATGCAGGGAATTAATATTACAAACCCGGGACGTGACTGCAGGCGAGAGAAATTTCAACCGGGCTGCCCACGTCCACATTAGAATAGCAAAATATCAGATAGGTCCCTGAGAAAGGAGCTTCGGTCCACTGGCACAAAGTTTAACTACGTGGCGTACACCGGCCTAACAAAGAGTAAATCACCCCTTTAGTAACCAGATTATAATAAAAATAAAATTTCCAAAAATAATTTAAAATTATAATAAAAATTAAAAAAAAGTGTCGAATTGCCTCATTTCCGGCACAGTCTGATATTCTACAAAGAAAGTGTTCTTTTAGCTTTCAAAAGTGCAAAAGACGCCCCCTTCTCGAACAAACGTACAGCCTGACAAAAGAATGGAAGCCAGAAATTAATTGTTTACCGGTTACCGTCAAAATTTACAAAAAAAAAAAAAAAAAAAAAAATGGATGATGTATTGCCGGCAACGTCTGCAAAACCTAATAGCATTGGCGTGTTAAATAAAGATTCTGTTCACAAAATTTGCTCAGGGCAGGTAACCAAATACATATTTATTCTTTGTGTATCGCTCATAAGTTATATTATTGGGGTTGCCTTAATTGAAATATTTTTGTAAGTTAATTTGCATGTTATGGCGCGTAGCCGTTTTAAATATTTTCAAATAGTAATAATATGTTCATTAAGTTTAGTTGAGAGATTCCAATCAACTTCAGGAGTAAAACAATAAAATCTTTCTTTATGTACTTGTTTTTATTTATAATGGAAGGAGAATAATTTTAATGCTTTTAATATTTTACATTTAATGGGCTATGTTTTGTATACTAGGCGGATGACATCCACATAAGACGAAAGCAATTGAATTTGAATCTTGAGTAAAGAAGGAAAGGTACTGTGCCAGCGTTCATCATTAATGTGAACCATAATAATGTAGACCAAGTTTTGTAACGGAATAAATATAAGGCCATAAATTAGTTCTTTAATTTTTTTATAACCTAAATTGTAAAAATTCATTATACATATGTAGGCGATTTTGGTAAATTGGAATTACCTCTGCGGTAAATATGTAGAGTCGCGGTATATGCGAAAAAAAATGCTAAAAATCCGAAAATACTTTTATTCTATGCTCTGTCACTTCCTCTTTTCAATAAACCCGGCGGAGATAAGAAATTCCAAATACTTTAGGAAATATCAAATTTTTATTTTCCATCACAATACCGACCATTGTTGCTTGTTTACGTTTATGATTTTTTTATTTTCGCGACGTAGGTAGAACGACTACATCATTTTCTACTAATGGCAAAAGAATTGTACCCGCCTCTAACGTAGGTGAGTTTTTAACGTTTCAAATTTTAATATTTTATTTGTTGCGCAAGTAATAAGTAAAAAAAATTATTAGGTGAGTTCCTACCGTTCATCCTTTGTCCCGGTTTGTTGGGTCAGGTCAGCTACATTATAAATACTTTAAAACTAAACAACCATTAAAATTAATTTATATTATTTTTAATGTCTGCTTAGTTTGAAAGTATTAATAATGTAACTGACCTGACCTAATCGACCATTTTAATTAATTAGGCATTCACGAACGGTAAATCAAGATGCACATAAGTTCTGCCATTCCCGATTACACCCAAACAATTTACCTTCGGCCAACCTCGGGTTTATTTATTAATATTATTATATTTCTCTGTTTATTTTAATGTAGCTATACTAAGCTAACTAACCGTCCATAGTGTTTTAAAGTGTTTTAATGTAGCTAACCTAACATAACATAACTATAATAAAAGTATTTTCAGATTTTAATAGATACTCCTAAACAAGCAACAATGTAGTCATTCACCTACGTCGCGGAAAAAAAAAAAATCATACTCGTCTCGTAAACAAGAAACAATGGTGGCCGCCTGAATTCACAGGTATTGTGAAGAAAATTTAAAAATTCGATATCTCCTAAAGTATTTGGAATTTCTTATCTCCACCGGTTTTAATGAAAAGAGGAAGTGAAAGAGCATATAATAAAAGTAATTTCAGATTTTTAGAATTTTTTTCTCGCAAATACTGCTACTCTACATGTTCAAAATTAAAAAATTCCATATCTCCTAAAGTATTTGGAATTTCTTATCTCCGCCGGTTGATTTGAAAAGAGGAAGTGAAAGAGCATAAAATAAAAGTATTTTCGGATTTTTAGCATTTTTTTTGCATATACCGTTACCCTACATATTTACCGTCTCTGCTTTTCTGTAAAAAAAAGTAATAGAATTCCAAAAATTGTGTTTTTGATCACTACATATGTTCGTCTAATTAAAATATTTAACTGTGTTTTTGGGGCAAGTATTACTGAAAAATATATTTTCAAAGTTTTTATTTTTTAGAGGAGCTCTTCTCTAGAATTTTGAGACACTATAAGATGTTTTTTACATTCATATAGTGCTTAATGATTTCAATAGTAAGTAAACACTTGCATGAATAGCTATGTTATTGCCAGACAGGGTAAACAACTTTCGAAGTTTCCCAAACACAAATGTTAATTCAATTTATAAATTTTTCATTTTAATGCTGAGCAAAATTGGTTTTAAGAGTTTGATATCAACCACTTTGGCTAAAATCACATAGGTAGTCAAGAGAAAATTCTAGCAGCCCAAACATTGCCAGTTCATTAAGAAAATATGCAGAATTGGACATTTTACATTGGCTTTGTTTTTAGTTGCATTTTTTCTCTCACACTAACTCAATTGGTGATAGATTTCTCAATCTGGCAACCCTGAGTCAAACTATTTATGAAAGTACAGTAGACGCAACATAACTCCGAGCCTGGGTGACGGTTAGAAAATCGTGTGTATGTGAGTCACGACATTGGGGAAGGCAGACGTGGCGCGGCAACCAGCGATAATGCGTAACTTGATAACAGGGGCTACACACTACTGCTCAGAGTGAAAACTTAGTCCTTCGGTGAAATCCGACGAATACATTCGTTAACACATCCGTGGTACTTACTAAACGTTTTCGTTTACAGTTTGGATCTGAGGTTTGTGTGCATGTAGTGTATCACTTTTGTTCAGAGCCAGTGTTACATATGTAGTGCAGTACTTCAGTAAAGTACAACTTTATATATATAATGCCTACAGTGTTGTCAAAAGTTAAAGAGTAAAAAACTGTACTAGCAGGCGTGGGAAATCGTCTATAACGTTCTGCAGTTTATGGAAAATGAAGCGAGATTGCAGGAACCCTCCATTTCACTAGAGAAAGCACAGCTGAGAACAGCTAAGGCGACGGGTGTGTCTCGCATGACTGTACAAACAATTAAAAGGGAGGCAAGGAGGAATGAAACTGGTGAAGGAACATCTTTCGAGACGCCCAACAGGAAGCGAAAGAAAACATGTACAACACGAACTTGACACCTTTGATGAAGCTGTGGTACGACGTACTGTGTACAATTTTTACTGACTTGAAAAAGTGTGCCGACTGTCAAAACTGTACGACGTAAACTAAAAAATTACATAAATTACCAAGGTAGCAATACAACCTTAAGGACCACTTTGAAGAAGCTAGGATTCAGGTGGTAAAAAACCAAATCGCAGCGCTTACTTTTAATAGAAAAATCAGATATTCGGCAAAAACGTATAGAATATCTCAAGAGTATGCGTCAATATAGAAACGATGAACGCACAATTATATACATGGATGAGTCGTACATATTGTCGTCTCATGTAAAAAATAAAATGTGGCGTGACATGTCTTCAAATGGTTTACTAGTGCCTGTCGCGAAGGGTCAAAGATTAATAATGATTCACGCAGGTGGCGAGAAAGGTTTTATCCCAAATGCTCTTGCAATGTGGAAGTCGCACCAGGCAACAGGGGATTATCACAAAAACATGAATAAAGATAATTATGAAAAATGGCTCACCGAACAATTAATAAATGTAAAAAAACTTTGCGAGGAGATATTTAACCGAATGGGTCCAGAAGATTGGATACCGATTTGCAATCACGTCAAGACACTCGAGAACGAATACTGGGATAAGGATGTGCATTTTGACATTGAAATTGATAAAGTGATTGTTCAGTTAGGTGATGCAAACAGTGACAGCTGTGATGTTTACACATCAGACTCTTCGGATGGAACAGTCAGTGGCGTTGAAGAACTGAGGTAGTGCTTGGAACGTCAGTGGTAAGTGGTCAATGTTTTCTGCTTTTCTCTACCTGCTGTGAAAGGTCGCCGTATATGCTTATACCCCCTCCTCATCCACCCGACTCCCCACACGTGTTGCAGTCCCTACTCCTCATGTGTGACGTAGCTCAAGCTCGGAGTTATATTGCGCCTAGTATAGGTAGGATTCTTAAGGGGGGGGGGGGGCATGGGAATTCCAAGGGGTGGGGGCCCGTGCGGCCTGAGTGTTTTGCACGTGGGTTTTAACAGACACAAGTCATCACTGGATGGGTGCTTGTGTGATGTACACTGCCTATATTCTGGCCTATATGCTTACAATATGCAGAAAACATTTAAAATATACTGAAAGTTTTCAATAAAAAATAGTTTGACATTTATGTTTATCAAACCTGTTTCACAGTCACAATTTTGCAAATGCAAGCTGGCCCCTCGGTGAGAGGCTTCTTAATTTTAGGAGGGAAGGTGCCCGGATCTATGCCATGCCGTCATGTAAGAGTTGATCTACTGTGACAATTGTTGCAGGTAGTTCTGAACCTGGCCACAGCAGTGAAGGAACTAGTGGAAAACAGCCTGGACGCCGGGGCGACAGCTGTAGAGGTTCGTCTCAAGGAACATGGCAGCCAGTTGATTGAAGTCACTGATAATGGCTGTGGCGTGCAGGAGCATGACTTCCAGGGTCTTGGTATGACGAACTTTTGTACAACTAAACGGTAAAAGTTCCACGTCACATATATCCAAGACTATCCCTTCCTCCTGATGGCATGATCCTGTATTCATTGATCGTGTTGTACAAGATGCTTGCTGTTTTTATTTACCTAGTATGTCAAAAGATCCTGGAGGTTACAAAAATGTGATGTATAACAGTTGTTAGGTTTGTTAGTTGAATTCGAAGAAAAAATTTCCTTCAAGACCTGACATAATTAGTTTGTATTGTGACATTCAATTTTTTTGTTTGGCCAGGATCTTTCAATTTACTTAATTAAAACAGCAACCATCTTGTACAATAGGATCAATATACACACGATCATGCCATCATAATTTATAGATAAACTTGGATACATGATATGGAATAATTATCCAAAAAACAAATTAAATCAAGGAGGTATTTGTAAAACAATAAATTCGTATAGAAGTAAAGGGTCTTCAAATTATGCTCCAATAGAAGCAGATTTCAGTAAACATCTCTTAATTTAATGTGAGTTTTATTACTAGATTGCTATTGGATATCTGAGTGAAAGTATAAAATGTTCCATAAAGACATCATAATAAATAACTTCAGTAATAATACTGTTAAATATCTTAATGTTTTGTTTGTAAAATTAATATTCAAAACAGGAAATTATATATTAGAATGTAGACCTAAAAAATTATATTGTGAATCAGGGGTGGAACTAATTATGTTTTAATTGATAATCGGGGGAAGAAAAGAAAAACCGTGAACAACTGTCAACTGCTTGGAGACTCAGAAAAAGTATAGGTACAGCATAAATGTTTATTAAACAATATTCAACAAATTTTATTTAGTTTTTCACCTCATAATAGGTTAAATTTATATTTATAGGCATTTTAAATTTATGTTTGTGAAGCAATGTTTTGACATTTAATGACATTTATTTACAAAAATCCAAACACCAATAACAAAATTCACAATCCTTTCTCGACAAATAAGAAAGAATTAGTACCTAGGTACTAATATGAAACAGCACTTATAAAAACTTCATCGTGGTGGTCTTTTGCAAGTAGAAATATACTGATTAAAATTTTAAAGAGTAGTATCAATTTCTATACAAATGTTATACAATAGTATGTACTTTTTTTTTTTTTAAATTTAGCAAATCATAACATTTAAAAAGTATTCATATTTACATTACTGCTAAAACAACTAAAACAACATACATTAATGACTACATAACCACAGTTTTCTAATGCTATAATTCCTGCAATCATTAAATTGGTATGCTGACATTTGCAACTTACGTTAGGTAATTACACAGAAATTACATAGTTCACTGTCAAACATTTTGCCCTTGAAACTTTTTTTAAAATTAGAATAAAAAATAAAATAGAAACCTGCAATTCGACTCAGTGCAAACCTATAAAATGCAATGTCAATTTGTATAGGAATGTAAAGCATATCCATTGAGGTGCACTTGAGAATGGCACTTACTTAAAGAGATACCATGTTCTACTAAAGAATTTTCTTGCCCACAAAAACAGGTTGAAGGAGACAAAAACAATATCTGCATAGTTCTTGTGTTACTTGGATAACATTAATTTTTTTGTTACTTGTGCTTATATTGAAGTATTATTTTTTCTAACTTATCACCCTGTGTCTCCCCTCTCCCTCAATAGGATCTCCCACTGTCCTGAATCAATTTCTACAAATAAATATTTTCTTCTTCCCCTTGGAAAACTAAGTATAGCTTAGTGCTAATACTCTTTAAGAGTAGCAGAAGGGTAGTTCACATGCTTTTGCAGTCATTGTCATTACTCATTAGGCTTAATTATTCTGGGCTGTAGTCATGTCTGGACTTCACTCATTAGTACTGCAGTTTTGGTGCACATTGCAGTCACATATTCAGGCACTAACAGATAAGAAAGTAGCAAAAAGTATTCCTGAGTCTGTCTTGCTTTCCTGTCTTTATATAGACTTGACCAGGAGTGAGCTGCTTACTAAAATTGGTTGGGCTGTGCAGCCAATCAGGGACCATTTTATCTGCTGTACATATTTGGTGCTGTTTATGAGGGGAGCCAAGACATTCCATAATTCATAACTACATTATATGTATTGGTAAATTTGAGGATTGAAACTTGAATTGCATATTGGCTTTGACATTAGTTTCTACTAAAAATTCTAGCTTTTTTGAAAATTGTTTCTTTTTCCTTTTTCTTCCCCTAGCCATGAAGCATTATACTTCTAAACTGCAAGAGTTTTCTGACCTGACGTGCGTCGAAACATTTGGTTTCCGCGGTGAAGCCCTCAGCTCCTTGTGTGCCGTCAGTGAAATGTCTGTGTTGACATGCCATGCATCTGCGGCATGCGGCTCCAGACTGGAGTTCGACCACAGGGGCCTCATCACCTCCTGCAAGCCGCACCCTAGACAGGTACCTTACTGTAGGCACGAAGCTGTCTCTAGCTGGGCTGTCCACTGGTCCTTGTTTATCTGTTCATTTACCTTATGATGGGCCACAGCGGTTCAGTACCATTGCTCCTATCGAATCATTCCTTCAATCTTCCATTTCATTGTTTCCTTCTTTATCCAAAGTCAACTGAAATTCAAACCTAGTTCATTAATTCATGATAAAGAAACTGAGGATTATTTGAGACACAGTTATTGCATATTATTTCATAGAATTTGAATGGTTTAGTGCCCTTTATAGTCTTGTATTCTTGTATTTATAGTTCTTTAGTTATAACTATATAAATAAAATTTCACCTTTACATAATTAAAATTAAAAATATATTTAGGGTGTAGTGAGGTACAAATTGCTAACTTTAAACAATTGTAGCTGTTATTCATTTTATCTGATGTAGAGTAAGATTTTTCTTCGACTAAAAGAAAGACATTGGCCATAAATTTTCTTCTTGTTAAAAAAAAACTGAAATACAACCAACATGCTTCATGATATTACTTCATTATGTGACGTTCACAGCATTTTATTGCAAGTCATTGTGGTTTTCCTGCTTCACAATGTAACGGACCATGCGAGAATGTCGTTCCTGTGTACAGTGGTAAACTCAGTAAATACTGCTAAATGTAATATGTGTAGAAGATTTCGTAGAATATCTTTTAAAGGAAAACTGAAGCATTTACTGTATTATACATGGTACATATTTAAAAACAGCTTGGTGCTTTACTAATTTTGGTATTAATTGTACATGTCCACTTAATATTTTCATAGTTTCAAAAATATTAGACATATCAGCTTTTTGATAATGAAAACTGGAAGATAAATTTGTGCTTTGGAATAAGATGTGAATCCACTTGGTATTGGACATGAAAGTAGCACAACCGTGCCCATCCACTTGCTGTCTTAAGATATCTAGGTGACATTTTATGAATATAGAGGAGCTCTAAAGTAAGCCTGCTGTTCTTTTGCTCATCCTCTGGTAAATCCAGGACTTGATAGCCATGAAGAATGGGGAGAGGGTTTTCTTTTGCCCACTAAGCCCTTAGGGGATTATGAGGGGCAGTGTCGGTTCCTGGAACTGCCGACCATAAGTTTTGTATTAAAAAAAACCATAATTTACTGCTTTTAATTTCTGCAGCATAGAAAAATAGACCATGTCATAAAATAAAGTTTAGTGATACACCAATCCCTCACTTAGCACTTCTTTAGATTGCACGAATTCACTTAGCACAATGTTACTTTTACTGCCCTAGTATTGAATAGCACGTCTGTAAATTTGAGAGATGTGCGCGCAGGTCTGACTACGCTATTGGCTGTTGTACAAACATCGGCTATGGCAAGTTCAGTTGTGGCTATGGAGTGTAAAGGACCAAATGTTTTTACGCCAGTGCGTATGCCGCCGTGCTGTACAGTAGTCGCCAGGCCACAGACTGGGCCTTGTGCTGAATTTCAGTCTAACCAGTGACAGAGAACTTGCAACATCTGCCCATTCATCTGCTGGTAACTGTACGTGCGTAAGCACCTGCAGTTGGAATCATAGTGCAATCATGGCTTCCAAGTGAGAGCAAAATGCATCATGTTCAAGTATTTGAGACAAAACTAGAGGTATGATGGCATGCAGAACGGCCAAACTTTTATGTTGGTCACACTTTAATTTTAAGCAGGTCAACTGTGCGCACAATCGTACAAAATAAGGACTCTATCAAACGTTTATATAAGTCTGATTGTACTACAGTAGAGCACCCCTCAACCGTAATTCCCACAAACGGAACTCCCGATATCCGGAACTAATTTTCCAAAAAAAAATTAAAACATTTCCGCACTGGAACGAGGAGTTTTTGCTTTTGCCTGACTATACATGTCTTGTAGGCGCACGCGCGCACGTCTGTCAGAGAGCTAATTATAGCCAGTCTTTCCCGCGCATTGCGTAAATACACCGCTGTTTTTCGCGTCGGACGTGAATTACTATAAAGATGTTTATGCTGTAAGTAGTTTAATTTTATTGTTTCACTATGTCAAGTAAACGGAAAATTCCAGCCGGCCCGAGAGTACACACGCTGACACACGTGATAGCCAGTAACATTTACTTCCAACGTGTGATGCTTTCAGTTTGTAGACAATAATTTAGTGTACAAATATGTATTATGTATATATTTATACATTAATATATGGTTAAACAGTCTACATTTATCTGTATTTCTCTATCTCTGTGTTTTTAAACGAGATGCTTGAAGTGTTATTCTTGTGTATGTGAAATGTAAACTGTGCGTGGCAGTGACTATACACTCTCCAGGAAGTGTGAATCACTAGCACGTCAACACAGAAGTAACACAACACTGCAGCTGTTGTCCTACTACCTCCCCCGAACCCTCTACATCTTCCTCTTCGCTCACGCACGCACGCACGCACGCACCCACCCACAGAGATAAGAAACACCCGCTTTCCAGCTTGCTAGAATGAACAATGAAGGTCATTCATCCGGCTCGGAGGCCGGCCCTACCGCAACTCCCCTTACCCGGAATTTTCCCATAACCGGAATAGACCTCCCCCCAATGATTCCGGTTGAGGGGTGCTCTACTGTAGTAGGAATATATTTGACATTAGATACCGGAACAGAAATGAACAGATGATTCACATAGAAAAGGTTGTTAAATGACTGGTGCTATGAAAAAATATATGTATGTGTATACTTGCACACAGGCCGCTGCGCATCGCCAGTCTGGCGCAACGTGTCACTAGCATGTCGTTGACGCGAACCCATAAGTTTTGCTCCTACCAAAAATCGCTCAACGCGGCTAAAGAAGTTTTCACTTCAAAAATCACGGACCTGACAGGATTGGTGTGAATCAAGCAGTGATACACATATAAGCACTTGAATTTAAAAAAAAAAATTAAAATTAAAATATCCATAGAGTAATATCAGTTTCACTGCCAATAAAGGATGGTTTGGAAAGTTTGTGGAAAGGTACGCCATGTGAATTGAAGGTCACGCCCAGGTGGGCAAGCCAACCAGCCGACTGACGATAACTATCTCCTATTATGGGGTGCCGTATTTGACATACAAAGTATTTGATGGTAGATTTATAAAGATAAATGGTGTGACATATTTATCATTGAGTGTTATTCTACACATTTATATTATATAAAGAATATTTTCCTACATATTTTGGAACACATTAAGTAAATTAATCTTGCTACCGTGTTTTATCGCATAATCGTCGCACGCGCGTAATCGTCGCAACCATATTATAGGCTGTCAAAATTGGGATAAAAAACTTCTAGCGTAAACGTCGCATGATGTTTTTGGTCCCACTAGTAGATGCTGAGTGCTTTTTGTAGATATCTTTTCCGTATAAAACAATGTATTTTAAAGTAGAAATCTAATATTTATTCGGTCATTGCCACTTACTTAATAAATTAACGGAAAAATACGAAGTTGTTTGACATGTAAATTTTCTTATAAAGACGTTTTTAAACGTTATTTCCTTTATCTGATCGTATGCGTCGCCGCGGTGTAGGTATAATCTAAAATTTAATTTCGGTCATTACCACTTATTTATTTAATTAAGGAAATACAAAGTTGTCTGACGTGTAAATTTTTTTTAAAGACGTTTTTAAACGGTATTTCCTTTATCTGATTGTCTGCGTTACCGCGGCGTACTGCTTATAAAAATGTAACCAGCGCATCATTCATGTTTGGTTATGTTGCTTCCCGTATAGAGCGCACACACGTAGTCGAATATCGACATGTCGCCAATTGGATGCAACGTGCGCTCTCTGTCAGGTGCCGAGTTAACTACATTTTATAGCCCGCATTCTTTCGTGGCAAGTGTGTACTACGACACGTAAGTTCACGTCAGATTCAAGTGGCTTGCGTTCACGTTAGAGTTTTGGTTTTTCTATTTAAAGTTGAAGAAAGGTTTTTGTTTAAGGAATTATTAATATAGATTGTTTGGCGTGCTCTTGTATACTCCACCTTTTTTTAAATAAATGTACTTTCCATGATCAGGTTTTGTTTTTATGAATAACTTTACCTAACAAAAAAATTTTTTTCGCATAATCGTCATACCCCTACTTTTCAAACTTGATTTTAGAATAAAATGTGCGACGATTATACGAGAAAACACAGTATTTATGGAGAATAATGCTTCAGAATACGCGATTTTGGATAACACGAACATTTTTAGGAACACATTAGTCATGCTAAGTGAGGGATTGGTGTACAGAACAACATGTAGAGGAAGTGAGTCTGGATACAAGAGTTAAGAAACAATAATTTAAGAAAACCATCTCAATCAAACAGTGATGTAAGTACTGTTGCATAGGACGACCTGTCATATAAGAATAGTAGCAATAAGTATTGAGTTCTTCAAACATGCATGAATTTTCTTTGTTTACTGCGGAACATGTTGAATGAGTGTAATACCTTTTTTTGTAATTTTTAAATTTTAAAAGTGTGCAGCAAAAAAAATAAATAAATATATAATGAGTAAATTTGAATTAGAGAAGTCTTGTATTTAATGGCTGTGCTTTATTTTATTTTTTCAGGTTGGAACCACGGTTATTCTAGCCAACATTTTCTGCACTTTGCCCGTGAGGCAAAAAGAATTTCACCGGAATCTTCAGAAAGAATTTGCTAAAATGGTTCAACTACTCTATGGTTATTGCTTGGTTTCAACAGGAGTCAAGTATGTTTGTGTTAATTTTTTTTCCCACCTCCAAAATTTCCCCAGTTGTTGGTGGGCATGTCACAAATTTATAAGTAAATAAATACATTTTAAAAGACAGTGAACACACTAAAAATCCTACTTGGTTAATCTTGTTATGTAAAACAAATCTCTAAAAAATATTTGTTCTCCAGTCAAAACTACTTCATAGTATAAACATTGACAGAAACTTTGGTGTGAGGGTCCTGGGTTAGAATCCGAGGCATGGCATCAGGTGTCTGTGTTGATCACACATTGATATGAAATTGTTGAAAACATTAATCTGTTATTATTATGGAAATTTTTATCATAGTGTGAGTGAGCAAATAGTAGTCCTTAATTGATTTCTGTAATAATTCATTGAAAAAATGTTATTTTAATAAACGGTTAAAACTACTTACGTTGACACATTCATTCAATCAGTACTGCTCATGCTTTATTTCATGGTCAAGGGTTGATTTGAAAATGTTTGTATTTGCACTTAAGTAACAATATCCATTTGTACGCTGTGGTGTTATTTTCAGTTTTTTTTTAACTGTTGACATACATACTTATACGGGCAGGGTCTTAGTCAAGGCTCACTGATTTGGCTTAAACTGTGTAAGTAGAAGCAGGTAAATGCCCCTTTTAGCATGAGAAAAAGCTCTATAGATTTTAAAGTAGAGTTGGAGGAATTATATTTCATGAATTGTCAAGTCAGCAGCATGGTGCAGTGGTCAAGCACATTGTCTGGGAAAATGCTGGCTCAGGTTCAATACCCACTATTACCTTTTTAATTTTAATTTTTTTTATTTTTCACAATGTTATACTATTAATTACAGAATTTAAATATACTTAAACAGTTTAATTACATAAATGGGTTAGGTTTTGAATAAAAGAAGAAAATTCGAGCAATTAATAATGCTGCTTTTTATTTATTATTAGAATAAACATAACTTTTTTTCAATTTTTTAATCAAGTAATACTTTTGACATATCACTGCAGACACGTGACAAGATAATTTTCACAGGTTTAGAGACTGTTACAACTGTAGGAAAAAAAGTTATAGTATTTGCCGACTATAGGGGATTTGAAACAACTGCCAAAGCCATGTGCTCTAAACGCATGAAAGAGAATAAAGAAGAAAACATCAAATAGGGGTAAAATGACAACAAAAAGATGCTAAACATTGATATTGAAGGACAAAAGTTAAAATCACAAACCACGCTCTACAGTAAATACAATTAAAAAATTTTTCATTGAAATAATTCCTGTTTAAATATATTAACTAATTTACTGTAAACATGATTAAATTGAATATATTGATTTTCAGTATATGCATTTACCTGTTTAAATATATTTGAATTCTGTAATTAATAGTTTTATATTGTGAGGAATTAGAAAAAAAAAACAGTACCAGTGGTTATCGAACTAGAGCCGACAATGCTGGTAGACAATGAGCTTGACCACTGCGCCATGCCACTGACTTGACAATCCATTAAAAAAATATCCCTCAACATGACTTTAAAATATTTAAAGAGCTTTTTCTCGCTTCTTAGGGCCCAATCAGGTGAGATATTTTAGGACGTTGAAAGGGCCACCTACCTGCTTCTACTCACACAGTTTAAGCCAAATCGGTGAGACCTGACTCTGATCCTCTCCTTGTTAGTCCAAACAAATGTTTTGTACTAATGTGTTGTTGTGTTGTAGAATTTCATGTTCTAACCATACACAAAAAGGAAAAACGACACTGTTCTCTACACATGGTGCTCAGACTGTGCGGGAGAACATAGCATCAGTATTTGGAACTAAGCAGGTATGCACCACGGTGAATTCCTTTCATTGCTTGGAGTTAAGCTTTGTTGTTTACTTAAAATATTAAAATATACTGAAACAAACACCATGTTTGTATACGTCAGCCTCATTAGTAACACATTTCTTTGTAAAAAAAATTAAATGGACATATGGACAATATGCTGTACCAGAACTACTGGTAAGTGCGATTTGTTGACCGCACCCCTAAGAACTTGAGGATTGGTAGTAGGTGCATCCCCACTGTAAATAACATTTTAGTGATAAATTTGTTTACTTTTGATTCTTACGGCACACAACTAGAACAGGAGTAATGAAACCCTGTGGCTTATGTTCCATGATAGTTATTTTTCACAAATTTATACAGTATGTAATTATGTTAAAAACCCTCTTTGGTAAATTTAAATATTCTAAGAAGTGATAAAGCATGAGAGATTTTGATTTTATAGTGGTGAATCTCTCCTCCAGTAAAACTTCTTTGTAGTTTAAACATTGACAGGAACTTTGGTGTGAGTGTCCTGGGTTAGAATCCCAGTCATGGAATGATGTGTCAATGCACATCATACATCGCTATGAAATTGTTAAAAACATTAATCTGTTATGAAAATTTTTATTCTAATGTGTGTGAACAAATAGTATGCCCATCACATAAATTATGCATAGAAGCTGAAGGTGACAGGACCTCTGAAATTATGTTGGGCTCGGAACCACTAGGGTAGCGACTTAGTGCTCATGAATACGAGCCATGCTGCGGTAATGGAACTGAATCAACGACCCTCGTCACATGAGTCCTAGGGATCACGGCCCCTTAGGACCCAAGAACCAGAGGTTAATTAGTAGTTTGAAGTAACTACCATAATAATAATATTATTGAATATATTTTATTACAGTTGCAAAATCTCATGAATATTCCCGAGGACTTACCCTCAGAGGCTGCGCTCATGGACTTGGGCTTGTCGCCCCAGCTGGCCGGCAAGAGGGACTTGTTCCGGCTAGAAGGCCACGTGACGTCCTGTGCACACGGCCAGGGCCGCGGTGCCCCCGACAGGCAGTTCTTCTACGTCAACTCCCGACCGTGTGAGCCGGCCAAGGTACGCTCACAAGCACTGTGTTTATATGTCATTTCAGTTTATAGAGTCCTGCTTAATGAGTACAGCCAACTGTCATATCTGCAAGATAAATCTTTCTTCCTTGTTGAAACATCAATATTTGAACAACACCATTTACCGCTAGGAAGCTAATAAAATGATCACAGAAATTTAAGTATTGTACTACTAACATGTTCAGATTTTGTACTGAATGTGTGCATTTTATTGGTAAAGCATAATACATTTCAAGAGACAAGAGAAAAAGAAATTATGAGCAGGGAAATGTCAACAAGTAAGAAGTAAATGTGTGGTGGCATAGCAACAAAACACTGGATTTGCTTTGCAGAGGTTCCGGGTTGTAATCCCAGTGCAGCCATTAGTATTATAGTTTCCCATGGTTTCTCAATCATTTCTTGCAAATGCTGGGAGGGTTCTTTACTGTATTCCGTGGTCTATATGTTTTACGAAATTTTCCTGTACTGTACCTCATGGGTTACCGTCTCAAATGACCTCGTCAATGTCAAAACATTAAAGGTAAATATGTAGTTTAGCGGTATTTGCGAAAAAAAATGTTAAAAATCTGAAAATACTTTTATTATATGCTCTTTCACTTCCTCTTTTCATTAAACCCGGTGGAGATAAGAAATTCCAAATACTTTAGGAGATATCGCCGTTCTTATTTTGCAGTACAAGACCTGTGCTATCATTCGACCGTTGCAATTTTTTTCTTTTGCCGTGTGTTCGTGAATGCCTAATTAATTAAAATGGTCGATTAGGTCAGGTCAGTTACATTATAAATATACTTTCAAACTAAGCGGACATTAAAAATAATGTCAATTAATTTTAATGGTTGTTTAGTTTTAAAGTATTTATAATGTAACTAACCTGACCAAACAAACCGGGACAAAGGATGAACAGTAGGAACTCAGGTTTTTTTTTTTTTACTTATTACTTGTGCAACAATATCCAAACAACAAATAAAACATTAAAATTTGAAACGTTAAAAACTCACCTAAGTAGAGGCGGGTACAATTCCTTTGCCATTAGTAGAAAATGATGTAGTCGTTCATCTACGTCGTGAAAAAAAAAAATATTCATACTCGTAAACAAGAAACAATGGTGTATGCCGCATGAATGCACAGGTATTGTGATGAAAATTAAAAAGTTCAATATCTCCTAAAGTATTTGGAATTTCTTATCTCCGCCGGGTTTCAATGAAAAGAGGAAGTAAAGAGCGTAGAATAAAAGTATTTTCTGAATTTTTAAATTTTTTTTTAACAAATATCGCCCAACTATGAAAATTAAAAAATTCTATATCTCCTAAAGTATTTGGAATTTCTTATCTCCGCCGGATTTAATGAAAAGAGGAAGTTAAAGAGCATATAATCAAAGTATTTTCGCATTTTTAACTTTTTTTTTTTGTTTTTAAATACCGCTAAACTACGTATTTACCACATTAAAGTATCCACAAATCATATTTTGTGTATTTATTCACTTGACCGTCATCTCCTAGTGAACAGGTGACAATATACTATATTGGTGAATGATGACCACTATGCAAAATGTTTAAAAATTGCAGTATTATACTATAATAGATATATAAAAAAAGTATCGCATAGTCTTAAGACAAAAATATGATTTGCAAAAGTATAAGCGTATACACTCAGAATGTTTATAATATATTGAAAAATTCTGGAATATGGGTCTATTTCAAAAGATCTAAATGTTTTGTGTTTGTCACATTAAAGACTTAGATAAATAATTTTTTTTTTCCAGGTTATGAGATGTGTAAATGATGTATTCCACCAGTTCAACAGACACCAGTACCCTTTTGTTTTCCTCAACATAAAAACCTCTCGACAGAACGTGGATGTCAATATCACACCAGATAAGAGACAAGTTTTTATTGACTGCGAGAAACTTATGGTATTCATTGTCAAGGTGAGAAAATATTGTATATAAAGTTTTTTTTTTATCAAGGGAGTGCCTATTTTCTCCTTGAAGTATTTTTTATATTGGCAATTCAATTTTCCTCCCACGGATAGCAGTTTTTTTTGTTTCTTTTTAATATTTCTACTCAAAGCTTTCCACTCAAATTATTTTGTGGTTAATGTGGAACATGGATGAAAAGTTCTGACACTACTAGAGACAAGATTTTACAGTTTTATTTTCAGGCCAATTTTGTTTTAAAACAGGAGATTTCAGTGTTATTGTTTTTATTTTGTATGAAATCTATTTATTAAAAAGATAGCATATTACTGAACAACTATGACACTTAAATGTTCCATGATACTAATTTATTCAAAACAGTGTTATTTTGATTGATACATGATGCACTTTTTCAATTTAGGTAATGATTTGTAATGAGCATGCCTATAATAAATCTGTTCTAAGGTCATAATGTAAAAATGAGTAATTAATACCAGATGCAATATTAAAAAAGATCTTTTTTTAGATCTTTATTTATTAAATTGTGGTACAAACATTAAGCTAAATAAATTAATTTTTTTGATTTTAATACCATAAAATCAGGTATTTGTCAGTAGAGGTTATGTTTTGATTGAAAATGATGATTAGTTTTATGATTTTAATTTAATTTAGGTGCTTTGTGGTGTATTTACTTGAATTTTGGTGTTATATGGTGTATTGACATTAGTGGATTCGATCCTGGGATCGGGCCCATTTTCAGTCCACAAATTTTTGGGCTAAAAGTTTACTAAACTCGTGATTTTTGGGATTGACAAAGAAAGAAAGATTGATATGAATCATACATCATAAAAGAAAGAATTTCCGAATGAAACACTCATTTTATCTGTCACTATCACTTTGGCTTTCTTGTCTGTCAGTTTTTTTAACAGTTTATTTAAGTTGATAGTCATTTTGTTATTGTTTACAAGTGTGAATTTTAAACAGACAATACTTTATTGCAGTTCATGATTTCTTTATTGTTATGGTGTTAATGTGAGTTTGACTGATTCTTATTTTAATATATGAAATGTTTTTTGTTACCTTAAGGCGATTGGTGCACGGTAAAAAATGGTCACAGGCCCGAAAACAATGAATTTTGTATCATATGACCACTAAAGAGTCTAGATGCCTATGTGGGTGACCGTTACTATGTAGGGAGGTCAGGAGCTTAGTTCCAGCTCGTCAGTGGCGAGATGGCCTTCATACGGGAAGGGTGTCGCTGGTGGTCGCTCTGCGGCCTGCCATCTAGCGGGAACTAACAAAACCTTGAAGGTTGTATCTCGCTCTCCCTCTAACACACAGCCGATAAGGTTCTATCATGCCCGGAGGAGGGGAAGGTTTATCAGGTTTCTCTTTCACTCATTCTTCGCCATGGGGAGGCGGAATGGATTATTTTGTCCGCAACTGCGCAGACATCATGTAGCCACTCCCGCACTCTTCTCACTCAACTCGCTCATTCTCTCACACTATTTCAATAAATCTTTTCAAATCTTCAACAGCAATACTTTAAACCATTGCGCTTCCTACGGATTAATTATATTTCATGCAAGTGCCCGAATTCAGCTGCAAAAAAATAAAACGCGTAGTTAATTTTTTTCTTTAAAAACCTTCCCAAACACTGTGTGTTATAAAACGTTCTGAAAGCCCATTTTTCTAGATAAATGGAAATTCTAAATCACCTACGCCACAAGGAAACATTGTGCTTTAATATTATGTAAAGAAAACACCTCTTAGTTTTATAGTTATGTAAAGGTAGTGTGACATGTTTTAGATGTCGTACCATCTTATCATCCATGTAGAAGAGTTACCCGAAAAGCTAACAAGACTATTGCCATGGAAATGGAAATATGTTTAAGGAAATATTTTTCAAATGTTTGTAAACAGTAAACAACATATAAAAAATCTTATAAATGTAAAATTAAAATACAAACAACCCTATAGCAAAATTAATTTCAATATGAAAAAGTCTACAATAATGTTTACAAGAAACGAAATTGCAATAGCAATACAAAAATATTTATTTTGTTACATTGTTAATATATATATTATTTTTAATAAAGGCAATAAAAATGACATACTCAATATTTGGAATACAATAAATACCTTAAGCCCTACATAATTGCTGCGATATTCACAATAAATGCTTTTCTTAAATATAGTAATTAAAAAACATCGTAAATAAATTATGAACATACATATTATGGTGAAGGAAAGTGGACACTATCACACTAAAAAATCTTAGACAGTAGTTTTCCTCATCTTATTTCTTTCTTTGCGTTTTTGGTCTTGTTCGTTAAAATATTTCATGTTCAAATACTTGATACGCATATACGTTCTTGTCCTGACAAAACAGTATATAACTTCTTCTGGATATTTATTTTCAGTAGTTCCGCAAATAATTTTAGTCAGTGATTCAAAAATCCGCTCTTTTTTGCACAAATTGTTGCCATGAACATTATCAAAACACATTTCAGCGATCTTTATTAATTAAAAAAATTCATTAGTGGGACATTTTAAGTTACCCTTTGATTGTACATGTATCCAGCTATCTTCCTCCGAATTGAAATCCGTAGTGCCAAGGTCAGGATATTTATTTCTGAAACGGTGAGCTATATAGCCAGAAACATATTTCAGCCCTTCAAGAGAAATTTCGTCACTTGAAAGGGGCCTGGCCTCTAAATCTAAGTCTATTTCTTCCATGTCAGCAAGATCTATTTCATTTAAAGGTGATTTCTCTTGAAATGGCTTTGTAAAATACATTTCCTTGCACAAAAGTAGTTCTGTAATTTCATTCTGATAAGCACTGTCCTGTTCCATTTCATTTGACGAAAAATCACTTACCAAACACATTTCGTCTGTCTTCTCATCCGTGTTTTTCCGTTCAGCAAAAACTGCTGCAGAATGTTTTCACAATATGTAGTTTATAATTCTGTATTTAAAGTAAATGGGCGACAGATGCGTATTTTATTACATGCTTTATATTAGCTTCACCTGTATGTTTGTTTGTCTGTCCGTCTGTAACTCTTTCGACTAAGAGTGAGTAAAATGTCCCATCAATTTCATCATGTTCGTTAGTCGAGCGGTCTAAGGCGCGCGACTTCTGAGACGTCAGCTTTCGGATTCAGCGATCGTGGGTTCTACTCCCGGCCACGCCGGAAAAAAAAAAATGTTTTTTTTTTCTGGTAAATTCTAAGATTATATCCATACATCTAACTGTAAATGATTCGGAGAGACTTTACCATTTCTTTGTGACGTTGCAACTCCAAATAGTTATCTCAGATGGTAATAGGTAGTGTCGGTAACTCATTTCCCTATGATAATTATACATAAATATAGTTTAAAAAACTAAAAAAACATGCTTTTAAAGAATATCAAACTAAAAAGTTAAAAATAAATATAGTTTAAAAAACTAAAGAAACATGCTTTTGAAGATTATCAAACTAAAAAGTTAAAAATAATTTTAAAATTTAATTTATGACAATAGTATATAAGCAATACTAGTATAAATGAGAAAAAAGCATGGGGCGCTTAATATACAAAAAATATGGCACAAAGCGCCTCAAGCTTTTTTCTCATTTATACTAGTATTGCTTATATACTATTGTCATAAATTAAATTTTAAAATTATTTTTAACTTTTTAGTTTGATAATCTTTAAAAGCATGTTTCTTTAGTTTTTTAAACTATATTTATTGATGTTCCATACCTCTAATATACGGACAGAGAAAAAACCACTCTAACACATCTTAGTTCAGTTTAACTGTTAACAAATATTTAGGTTAACAGGTCCTATACATATTTCCGAATGTTTTACTGACTGAGTTATACTGGACATTAATTAAATTGATCGCTGATATTTATACTTTCAAACGAAATTTTGAATTTATCATTTTATGTAAACTCTAATGCGTTAAAGAGTGTAACGCAACACTACACACAGGTAGTGATGTCTAGTGCACTGCCCTATGCACATTAGTTAACAAAAAAATAAAATGAAATATTAATTACTGATAAATAATACCTTGATGTCGTGATACAAGTAACACATGCTTATCTGATATTTATCTCAATTAGAATACGAAATAGGAAGATAAAATAATTAACTGATTTTAAGACTGATTTATTACTTACACAGTACAGTGCATTTTGAAGACAAATGGGTCTTAAGAAGCGAAAATCGTACTCGATTAAAGGATGGTATGGTGTTCGGTATATTAAGGTTTCCCTCAAAGTAACGGTTTCAGAATGCTTTTAAGATATTAGTTACATCCCAACATAAGTTTAAAACATTTCTCTTAAGAGTGTGCTTCGTAGCATTAAAAAATGTGCCTTAATTATTTTGCAAATTTATCATTGTTATGGTGACGATGTCAGGGGTTTTCGTAATTTTTTTTTAGAAATATAGTACAGTATTAGCAACTACGTTAAGAACTGTTATTATATTCACACAGAGAAAAGAAATACAAAATGCTAAAATTTGGCGTTTGTCTTTTTATATACTATATAGGTTTGTTATAATATGTGTGTTGTAACATGTATAAAAATGTTAAATATATTCAACAATATTTGGTAATTATATATATTAAAAAACTTTTATGTACGCGACTTGAAACTACGTGAAAGGTTTTCAGTCTATAAAGGCCTATTCTATGATTTTTTTAAAATTATTAATTCTTATGCAAACAATTAATAAAATTGAAAGTTTCTTACATTGTCAGTATATGCATAGCATTACAGTTATTCCAAACAATTCTCTACCAGTGTTTACCTAAGGTTTGCATGTTACGTTGGTTCTTCTACTAATACACGTATATTACAAGAGGTTTGTAATAGATTAAATGAGGTAAGTAAGAATTCGTTTTTATAAACGTTGTGTATGAAATTATAAATTTTGAGATGTATAATAACAAAAAGAAGTGCGTTCCGAAGACATATGTCGGTAGTGTTACCCACTGAAACATTATTCCCACTTCAACTCTCTGTAAAAATAAAAGTATGGGGTTGAATGCGTCAAAAGGGGTATATAAATAAAATTTGAGGCTTCTTCCTTATTTCATACGCTAGTGTCCCCCACTTACAATTGCAAACAAAAATTTTTCCTCGATGTTGTAATTTACTCTGCGTAATCACAAAAAATTTTGGCAGTAAATAAGTATTTAATTTTTAAAAATGAAAGCATTCATGTTTCGAAAAAAATATTAAAGCGATGTGGGGAAAAATGTTTATAGATACTCCAGTAAAATTTTCAGTTTGATTGTTTTGATAGTTTCGGAGTTGTTGCGAGTTTAGTTTGGAGGATTCTCGGCCGCGCGAGGCGAGTTTGGCTCTTTTTCATTTTCTTCCAGCGTAGGAAGCCGATACCCGGCTTCACCTCGCATCCTCTGCTGGCCTTCCCTTGTCCTCTCCAGATGTATTACTGTATATTAGCTCCATGAGCGCGACCTTGACAGTCCCTTCGTTTCTTCCGTCTCCTCTCCGTCATCCCTCTACACCCCATTCTTCCCCCTCCCCACCCGCAGGCTGCGGCCCGCCGGCCGGAGCTCCGCCGGACTACCTGGTTGCGACAAGCGCCGCCCTCAGCGCCACGTCGCGGGGACATTCTTCCCGGCGGCGAGAGTTTTACACGCAGCACTAGAACTGTCACTCCAGAGGGCATGTTTTGAGTCGAATCGTATCAAAAACAAAAGGATATGAAAATATATACATAACTCAATAGTGTTCTGCCAATTATGTTTTCATTTTCATTTAAATTTATTCTTTAAATCGCTCCTGAAGTAGTCCAGCAGTGATCAATGGAAATTGTCAATATTAAACTGTAATTTTGACGATGAAAATTTTTTCTTCTTACTTTTATATGTGCAGAAACCTATTCGTACACTCGTTTCTTGAACTATACTTAAGTTTAACATAATTATGTGTTTTCTAAATAATTCTGGCTTGGAATAAAAATAAATGCATTTAAAATGACATAACTCAGTAAAAAAAAGTTTATTAAAAATATACTAGGTATATTATGTCTTAAAAAGAAGCATCAAAAATAAATATGTACAGTTAAATTAGTTTTGTCGTAATATTTTCCATGCACCAATTGCCTTAAGGTTATTTAGAATTAAAATGCTTACTAAAATTTAGAGGAATGCTAATTTTGGTTGATATGTTATTTGTTTGGTACATATGTATATAAATTACACATAATATTATTAGTTTATTTAAATTTAAGGAGATCTCTTTGACTTTTGTAGAAAAACTAATGTGATTGTGTGAATTGAAGTCTGATTGCTCATAAATGACTATTGTGTAAGGTCGTATAATTACTATGTTAGTAAAATTAGATGAAAAAACTGGTTTTTACTTACTTTTTGCATGTTTTTATTTGCCATCCCAAATCCCAGCATTATCGCGGGGTCCTGGGATTGTTTGAGAACAATTCTGAAATTCCGGGATTAGAAATAAGGGCCGGGATCGAATTCTCTAACTAACATGCTTTTCGGTGTTATTTTGGTTTTATTTTGTTTCTAGTCATTATATTACAAATAGTATAATGGGTAATTTGATTTACGGTTCCAATATTGTATTATTTTAGCGCACAAAATAATGTGTATTTGTTTAATGTTGAGTACAAAAATGTCGAAAGCAATAATTTTAATAAATTATTTCAGTAGACAGGACATAGGTGGAATTGTGTGCTAAAACCAGAGGCAGGCACTTAACTTTATGCATGACTGAAATTCAATTGGTGTCTTTAAATCTTGGAGATTTTCTCACCTGTAGTATTTATGTTCATAACCGAGGAACGCAAAACTTAAATTTTTTAGAAGCTTTCTCATCAATCCTGAGAGTATATGATGGAATAACTTTGCATCATCTTGCGATAGTGCCTGTTATGAATGATGATTCATTGCTTGCATTAATTTTTTTTGCGGTAAGAATTAAGATGGGCTGATACCATGGTAACGACAGATTTTGTTCACAAGGGATTTCAGAAGGCTAGGCACTTAAGTTATATTGCATATTGTGTTCACTATTGCAATTGTAATATACAAAAATAGAATGTTCAACACATTTGGTTGCGAATAATTTACTTTCCATTATAATTAAATGTTTTTACTTCTGTTACTCTCAAAGTATTAAAATTTCAATTCAAACATAATCAAGAATAGTACATCATCTGCAAACCACATCTTTTGTTATGCTTAATGCAGTTCAACATGCTACCATCAGATCAGTATGTATTTATGATTCAATTGATATATATATATTTTTCTATTTATGTATACAATTTGATTGCCAGCCAAACAACCACAATTATATTTAATCCTGACCACCATTTTTGTGAGATGGTTTGGAAGTTGTAGCCATCTAGTGGAGAAAGTACTGCTACACATATCAGTAGAACAATGAGGCTGAAGCCAACTAATACTATATTCTATAACAAAAATGCCAAGTAACTGTGTGGTTAAAGTCTTAGAAGTTATAGCCTATGTAAAAAAAGACTCGGTTCTCAGAAAAAAGTTTGGCTTCACAGATTAATTGCCTTGGTTGAGGTTTACCACATTGCAGCTGGAAAACAGTAAGTAAAAGAGTTGGTTTCCTGATTACAGCACACAAAACATTTTTTGAGCTGTGAAATAAAAGACTTGTAGTGAGGCTGATATCATTGACAAATAATTCGAACTTTCATCCTTCCTAAGCCCAAATCTATGCTACTGCACGTACAACATACTGTATGTGTATCTGTGAAATTATTTCAAGCAAAAATTTTTTAATTTCTCATTGGTATGAACTAGAATTGATTGTTATTGGTTAGGGTTCAAATCTAAATTTGAATTACAAAGAGTACTGTGCATATACTTTTTTGTTCAAAATCTATGTATTATTTTTTTTTTAAACTAACTGTATTGTTACAAATTCAACCATTAAATGTTTGTTTCACAAATTCAGTTTCTTTTAATCAATGTATATAAATCAATGTATATATTAATTTGATTTACATTGTTACAAATTCTAAGAACAATATATTGGGGTACAGAAACAGGATAGGTATAAAAAGAAACACAAAAATGCCTAGTAAACTTAATAGTAGTTGTCAATAAAGAATTTAGTGATTTTACTATATTTACTCTAATTTTTTTCTTTGAATGTAGAATGTAGAATCTTTAAAATACATACTAGTATATATTCAATTGTATTATAGAATTTTAGGATTCAAATGGCTCATTACTTATGTTTATGTAAATGTAGCTAAACTTAATTAAATTCTTAAAGGGCTCTTTAAAACTCAGTAATTTAATAGATGTAAAAAAATTATAGGAAAAGTGTGCTAATGTTTGAATTTCTTAGTACCCCTTTCTGAAACATTTTTCTTTAAATCTTTTTCTTTGAATATAAAATATTTCAAATACGTAGTAAAGATTTTATGGTATTTGGGAATTTGATTGGCCAATCCATAGTTATTAAGTTAGCATAATTATTATTATTTCTAATAATGTATTAATGAAAGGTTAAAGCTGCATACTGTAACTAGTGTGTTTAATGTTACTTACAGTATGGATGTTGTTTGAATGGCACAGGCTTCCCTCCTCCACCTGTATGACAGTGTCCCCTCCTGCATTCCAGTATTCACTTCAAGTCCCACCTCCACCCCGACCCAGTCGCCGACCAGTGGCGCCAACATTGCAGCCATGCTGAGCCGGTGGAGCCAGTCGCCGAGCCAAGCTGCGCCCACTCTCGACCAGCGCCAACAGTTTGGAGGAGTGAAGAGGAAGGAAGCAGCACAGGAGAAAAATGGCCATAAGCGTAAGCCCCCCTCTCTCTTATGCATGTTGTTTTCAAAGTGGTGTATCGTGCACATGCATTTCTTAGTATTTACTTTTAAAATGTAAATTAGGAGTTGCTTAAAAATGATGAGTCATCTTTATTATGTAGTATATGTATTATGTATGTTCTTCAGGTTATAATTGATTACATACGTATTTTTCTATTTAAATATATTTTAATTTAGAATTTCTCAATATTTTTTATTTTCCAAGGATAGTAATGTCTATTTAATAAGAACTCAAAACGTAATGTAAATTTGGAGACATCAGATCTGGGCAATTTGTTGTTACAAAGCTCTATGTTAAACACTGGATTTCAAATTTCAATTCATGCATCCTAATTCCGGTTTTACATGGTTACACCAAAATCACTTCAGAAAAATGTTGGGATGATAACTTACAATAGGCTATCATCTAAATAACTTTTTGATTTTTGCTCAAATTCGTCACAGTATGCCCAGTTATCAGCAGTCTGGAAGCAACAGTTGGACAAGTGTGTGACAAGTTACAATCATGCCTAGTTAAGACAATATATGGTTCTTACATATACAGAAAACACTTGAATATTCCATCAGAGATTGCGGGTAGTGGGGTGTAAAGTTCTCACATTCTCAAAACTATTAATGATTATTTTCAATAAAAGAGTTTAAATGAATTTGTATTATTTATTCTTCTCCCATCAAAACTACAAGTCCTTCACATGATTCTATAATGTACCAGAAAATAAAAACACTGAATTTTGTGGATCGCTTCTCAAAGACCTGTGCCTTTACGAAATAATGTCCCTTGCGACCTTGTCGTGTAGGTACTTAAGAAACTAGAACTAAGTCTCGGTGGAACAATGGGCTACCTGGGTCTGCACTGCAGGTCTGGGGCCTAATTTCTAATTAAAAGTCCGAAACGAGAAAAAGACAGAGGTTAAAACTTATTGCGGCATGCCCCTGACACCCAGACGTGAAATGGTGCTTTCTGAATGTACGAGGTGTGGCTATTAAATAACTGGACTGATGCTGCTCCCAGCAAACTACGAGCATGCCGCGACATGTTTGAACATGACTGTCTGATGGTCCTTCCCCCACCCTGATCTTGCTAGACAAGCCAGCAGGTCGCTCAGTTTGACTTTAGCAGTTGATTGAATTAGTCTACGCACTAGTGATGCGTAGGAAAAATGCCAAGTGGTCAGACGGAGCAACGGGTTAACCTCAAGTTTCTTGTTAAACTAAGGAAAACTGCCACAGAAGCTTATGCAATGTTGAAAGAAGTCTACGGGAATGAATGTTTATCCTGCCCACAAGTTTTTGAGAGGTTTAAACGGTTTAAAGAAGAGCGTGAAACGACCGAAGATGATCGGCACCCAGAACGGCCCTCAACGTCAAAAATGGACGAAAACATTAAACAAATTGGTAAATTGATCCACACTGATCATCGTTTGAGCATCCAAGGGCTTGCTGAAATGACAGGAATCGACAAAGAAAGTGTTCGACAGATTTTGCATGATTCATTTAACATGCGGAAGGTTTGCGCAAAAAGCTTTTGACTGGAAAAACAAAACAAAAATCTTATATTTTGAAAATTTTAGATGTATATTCAAATAACTTACGTGATTAACATTTATACTTATTTGGTTGCTAGCTGGAGAAATTTCAGAACATTTGTTTTTGAATTACAGGTTCTGAAAGTCCCACACCAGACGGTAATTTACGAGCTGTGGGAGGAAATGCTCCCGTTGGAAATGTTGTTACGTGTGCTTCTGAGTGGTCTAGAAATGATGATCAGCCTCAGCTGCCTGTATTTGAAGAGCAGTGCGGTGTCACCGCTCCTCTCAGTCACGAGTGTAATGAGCTGGAGTTTTTCAGTATTTTTTTGGATAATGATAGTATAAAAAAAAAAACAAACAAATTGGTATGCTGCCACATCAATTGATAGAATGAAGCGACAAAACAAACTAAAAAAAGTTCAATCTGGCATAAATGGTGCACTGTAAAATTGCATGAACTCTATAGTTTTTTTCTATCATCCTGCATATGTGCATTGTAAAACTCCCTAAGCTTAGTGATTATTGGTCTACAGATCCATTCCTCCAGACGTCATTTTCTAGCAAAATGTTGAGTCGAGATAGATTTTCATCAATTCTATTCATGTTGCATGTGAACGACAATGCCAGTTACATAGACAGAGGCCAACCAAACCATGATCCACTACACAAAATAAGACCCTGTTTTGACAATTTTGTTCAGAAATGCAAAACTTGCTTGGCACCCCATGCAAATCTAACAATAGACGAAGCGATGTGTCCATTTCGCGGCAGGGTAAGTTTTAGAGTTTACATCAAGAACAAACCAAACAAGTATGGTTTGAAACTGCATGTTTTATGTGACTCGGCGTCTGGCTTCGTGTTGAACTGTGAAGTATACACAGGGTCTTCTGGAAATGTTGACAACTCCATTGTTGCTTTAGTTGAAAGGCTTTGCTCTCAGTATTTTGGAAAGGGACATTGTATATATATTGATCGGTACTACACAAGTCCGGCACTTCTCAAAATGCTGTGGGACAGTAACACATTAGGGGTAGGAACAGTTATGAAAAACCGCAAAGGCTTGCCTAAGGAATTGCAAACTTATAAACTTTAGAAGAATGAAGCTTTTTTTTTTCTTTCAGAAATGGTCCACTTCTCGCAGTAAAATGGCGAGACACTAGAGATGTTTATTGCCTCTCCATTAAACACAAGGCTACAAGTTCCACTGTTACTGTAAGGTCCAAGGGTGGCAATGTTGATAAACCTAAGCCAGATATAATACTTGACTATAACATGTATAAGACTGGAGTTGATCATGCAGACCAGCTGCACAGCTATTACCCCTTCCAGCATAAGTCAATGAAATGGTGGAAGAAATTGTTCTTCCACATTTTTGCGATGTCTGTTGTAAATGCCTTTATTCTTAACAAAGAAAAATCTGGCAATAAACATCACACTAGCAAATTTTATCAGGTGTCTAGGAAACAGATTTGCTATGCTTGGTGCTTCTGTAGCTGCTGATCATCCGTCACCATTCACATCAGCTGCAAGGCTTTCGTGTCGTCATTTTCTTGAGAAAGTGCCTTCAACTGCAAATAAACAAAATGCCACACGATATTGTAAAGTGTGCTCAGATAGGGGTACAAAAAAAAACAGTGGGAAAAGAGTGCGGAGGGAGAGTTGATGGTGGTGCAAAGAGTGTGGAGTGGGTCTCTGTGTACCAAAATGTTTCCAGGAATTTCATACCAAGGTACACTATGCCTGAAACAGACTTTTACATAAACCTTCTTGTTGTAAACTTTCCTATGTATGTAAATATATTTGTGTAATTCGTTTCAGGATAGTTAATATTTTTGACTTTTTTCTTTAGTTAGTGTTTATACAATTATATTGAAATAATGTTTTTTTTACTATAGTAATTTTACATAATATTTTAGTAATTATTTTATTATGATTGTGTGACAGTGCAAACATTATTTTTTAGGGAATGTAAAGAGAGATACATTTGTAAAGAACTATTCAAAATATTATATTTTTATCCAAGTGTTTGGAATGAACTTCATGTAAATATTATAATATTCAAGCAGGTTTTTATATAATAATTTTTTTTACGAAACAACAGACTATATTTTAAAATTTTTTTATGTACATAAATTAACAACTATATCAGTGTTTCTATCACTAAAAATAATGATTAGAAATCGGTTTCAGTGAATATGAAGCAAGTACAAATGGTGTGTAAATTTTTTCAAAATGGAGACGTAATGTTATAACAAATTTTTCCTCAAAAATTATATGGATACATAATAAAATTTTTGTAAATGTTATTTACAAAAATAAAAACACAGCTTTCATTTAAATACAAACATGATAAGGTAGCTCCAATATTATGGTTTTAAAAAAATATTGAACATATGCAAAAAAAACAGCAGTTCACTGAAGAATAACATGAAAAAAGGAGCCAGTGTTGAAAGTGTTAATAGCCATACCTAGTATTCTGTATGCACTCATAAACTTTTTTGGTGCGCCACCGAACAGCGCTTACTCTTGGCACATCACTCGAATGACTGAGGTGGCTACACATCTATGTACCACCATGTGGGGAAGTAGCAGCTGCGTGACCTCACAAACCAATCATATCACACCACTCGCAGCCAAAGACAAAATAACATACAAAATACATAACCCTTGCTATTAGGCTTTTCCGCAGAAAACAAATTCTTCTCTGATTTTCCCATCATAAGAATACATACAGAAAGCACCAGAACGTCTTGGTAACATGTGCATCTGTCTCTTGTCCTTCCTTTTCCCAAAACTACACACAATGTTCTAAAAATTTAATGAATGCTTCTAAATAAACCGAAATGTAAAATATAGGCATAAAAAAATATAAAAGCAATGAAAATTACACTTAAAAACACTAACCTAGCAAACAAAGTTTAAAATCAGTAAAAATATAGTTAAAAGACTTTTCTAGATAAAAATAATTATCAAAAACTAATACAGAATTTTAACAACAATAAAATACAAATACAAAACTAGGTCAGCATGATCTTGTACCGTATAATCAGCAGATACTCTGCATTACTGAAGAAATATTATGTCCTAAGAATACTTTGCGAAGTTGGGGCAAGCAGGGATCGGCAATGCCACAATAGGCTTCTGCTGTACTCGCTCAACATTATGTGTGAATTTACTTAAAAGATATTACCCAAAATAAAGCAGTATTATACGTACGTATATACATGTTGCCAAAGCAAGCTTGCTGTTAATTTTGATTTACAGTTTCTATCAGTTAGAAAGTATAAAGAAAAAAGGCAATTTATTTCAATATACGTATTATTTGTCTTTCTTTCTGAATAATTTTGTACACTTCAACAGTTAATTTGAATCCATTTTGATACCTTCTTGTTAACATTTTCTAACATAATTTACGATAAAATTTCTTTTTGCAGAACTCCGGCTGAGTCAGTTTATCGCCTCTTCAACAGATGTAAATCCAGACAAGACAGTCAATTTTGTGACGACACCTGTGGTAAATAGTACATGTGATCTTTCATATGCTGATACAAACCATGAACGAAACCATGTAGGAGTGGATGACGCATTTGCCACCCAGGGGCAGAGTGACTGTGAGACGTTGCCGGTCAATAACGTGCAGCTGTGTACAGTGGCACCCACAGTTAGTTCATGCACCAGCACAGGCAACCGTGTAGGAACTCAAACAAACTCTGTACGTTCTGGCCTTGTTGTGGATGATGTGGGGGAAATTGCTGTTTCTGGTACCGGCGTTAACACTGTAGAAGAGAACTATTCTACAAAAGCCAGCAGGGAAGGAACGACCTCTCCATTAGGAAGGTTACAGGAAGAGTTTAAAGATATCAAGTGTGCCATGGACAGTAATGAGGAAACGTTAACTTCTGCTTGTAATAACAGCTGTAACGATAGTGGTGTAAATAGAAGACAGGATGTCATTCCCTCTGATGACATTGAAAGATTACATCAAGAAGATGAAAAAGGATCACCTCATATTGATTTGGAAAATTCACATGACCTTGAAAGAATAGAAAGTGACTCAGAAGCTGTACCTTATGTTGCACGTATTCAGAATGCGAACAGTGCAGATGATTTTGAAAAAAGGACACTTTTAGTTACTAAAACTTCAGGAGTGTTGACCGATGAAGAATTTGGTTCTCCTCCAGTGATCCGTAAAGTAGTAGTAATGTCTGTGACAATCAGCAATGTAAGAGAGCAGTTTGATTTGCAAACAAGATTGAAGAACGTTTCATTGGAAGATGGTGATAAACATTCTATCAAGTTTTGTGCCGAGATCAACCCCTTGAAAAACAGTGTTGCAGAGGAAGAGTTATCGCGAGAAGTTACCAAAAACAATTTCCCACAGGCAAGTATAGCAAGTTCTGTAGATATTGAGGTGCTAAGGGGCTATCATGTTCATATTTTAGAAGCTATGATGTGAGTGCTTGAAACTTACCTTATAAACTTATAGGTTATAGCCCTTATACAGAAACTTGTTACGTTACAATATCATGAAAACCTGCAAAAGACTGAAACTGTACTTCATAACCTTGTAGAGTCAGCCCCCTGTAAGTGGCATCTCTGAATAACCCATACCAATTTAGAGGCAAAAAAAAAATGAAAACATACTTCTTTCACAGTAATTAGAGAAAGCTAAAAAATACAAATAAACATTTTAGCAAATAATTTTGATATTTTGCAAGAATTACAGTTACATAGTTATTTGCTTAATTGCTGCACAAACTCTTAACCTTACTGTACAGCGAGTTTGTAAGCTATAAATATGTTTCATATATCATATGTGTTTGACCTTGGATCAATATAAAGGACACATTTTATTAGTGCATTGTGTATGTTTTTCTTAAATTCTTTGGTTAGCCTGGATTTTTATGCCAAATCGGCTTTAATCCCAATTACATCAAGTTAGCAGCATTAGGAATGTTAGATGTTTTGTTTCTCTTTCAGATGGCAATAATAGGCCAGTTCAACCTGGGATTCATCATCACACGCCTTGGACCAGATCTGTTCTTGATTGATCAGCATGCGTCAGATGAAAAGTATAATTTTGAAATGTTGCAGAAGAACCAGGCTCTGAAAAGTCAAACACTTGTTGTGTAAGTAAGTAGTTTCTTATGATGTGTAATGTAACTAGGGCTTTTCCAATACTGGTATCTGATATCGGCCAATATGTAGCCCTCATCCGATCATAAGGTATTGGCACATTTATCTGGGGTATCGGGGGGGATAAAAATACTTGCACAAATTTGTTTTCAAATACTTGCTTTGTTTGTTGATTGTGACAGACCACAGATCCTTTTTGCTGCCAGATCATGTCAATACACTTGTATTTTTAAAGGCAAATTGTAATCATTATTATGAGTCTACTGGTTAACTATGAGTAAACAACATAATGTTTACTTAACAAATAAATGATGTATTTTTTTAATTGAGCTTGCTTTTATTTTACATTTAATAATAATACTATGGTTTTCTCAACAAATTTTATAAAAAAATTATGTTTCAACTACTTATTTGTAAAGTGTGGCCAATAATTATAAATGTTGGTTGTAGTAGCAGCTATCGGAAATGCCCTAAATGTAACATGGTTAAATCATGAAAATTGATACTATTCTTTATGGTATTAGTTTTTATTTAGTCTGTTATAAGCTTACAATGGTACTTCATTATAAAATGACTTTTTGTCTGAAGCATTGAATAGAAAACAAGTTTTTAGTGTAAAGCTGTTTTTTATTTCCAGTAGATAAATACTGACTTGATGAAATTTTTACCTGCTACATTATTGTGAAATAAATAGTAGGTATATCTTTGTTGGACTCAGACATAAATGTGAGATTGTGGGGATGCGGAAGACTGCCATACTGGAAAACTACCATAATTAAAAAATTCCGCCTGGCCTGTTCGAAAAAGGCGGAAAAGTACCATAACCTAACGGAAAACTGCCATGAGTTAAAAGGACGAGGCAGAATTCTGCCACATTTTCTTTTACACTTCATAGAATGAGTACCTACAGTGGCATTGCTCTCGAAGTAGTGTATAGAATACTCGGTAGGTAACGGTCAACACTCTAGCTGTTTCTCAGGTTAACTTTAAAGCCTAAAGATAGTGCTTCTGATGGTGATAGTTGCGATCACTTTTCCTCTTGTTTTTTGACGGAGGCAATGGAAAAGTACCACAATGGAATACTGCCATAACTTAAAAGGACAAAGGGGAATTCTGCCAAAAATTTTTATACATTCCACGGAATGAGGACAACGGCCTTACTCGTAAAATTGTAATGAAACTAGCTTCATAGAATTTACATTTTTACACAATAGAATAATTGAAATAATTGAAGATCATTATTTAATGAGTGCAAATCCAACACAAATATTCAAGGGTTTACTTATGTAATGTTTTCATTATTAGGGTGATAGAATACAAAAAACTCACTTATTAAGATTTTTAATGTCCATATTAAATTATTTAAAGTCTACAAAAAAGTATTTTTAAGATGCTGAAATGTGAGGGAAATATTTTTTGGTAAAGTAGTATGTTGGCACAGGTCAAGCAGCACAGGCGCCCTAAGGGAGACATAGACTCGTACATCAAATGTTGGTGGGCTTTGTACAGGCTTGCAGTCTTTCAGAAATAAACTCTGCTAAAATTTCAGAATTTTTTCTATTTGGAAATAAAAAATTAGTATGTGTAGCATATTATCCTGCTTCTTTAAAACTGTCAGATCAAATTGAAATTCAGTTTTTTGTGTCTTACAACACCTCTAAACAAATTATGACATACTTAAAAAAATAGGTACCAAATGAGCACATAAAATAACAACAAAAAACACATTAACACAAGACATACACTTATACATATCAATAACTTTATGTCAAAACATTAAACAACACAACACACAGATAGATAAAGATTGATAAAATTAATATTAACTAATTGGTTACTTTGGTTTTCACAAAAATCTTAAACAGAAATTAAAATGGTGTATACAAAATAAATATGTAGAATATAAAAGTTTTAATTAACTTTTTGCTTAAGTTTTCTACCAATAAATGTTTTAGATTATTCAAAAAGAGTTATAATTTTTTACACATTTTATAGTTACTAATGGTTTTAAAAGTGTCACTAATTCTATAATTGTAAGTTGAAATTCTTAATAAAATGTTTGTAATAAATAGTGTGTCACTGATTGAATGTCCAATAAATATAAAATGCAAATTAAATTTATATAGGAATGTAGCATATTCAAAAGTAATTTAAAAGCTTGAAAATTTTAAATATTAATTTAAGAACTTTTTGTATGCATACTTTCAACTCTATTATAATCAAAATTAGTTATTTAATTCCAAATTATAAGACGATATTCTACTTTATATCTAATCAATTTGAAGAACAATCAAAGTATACAATCAGGTATTGATGCAGAGAGAGTTATTCATTTAATAAGACCTAAAGATCTTCATGTTCTGCTAATAGTATTATCTACATGTTTGGTGGGGAAAAAAGCTTGGCATCCAATATAACTGGAAGGTCTTAAAAGTGGGCACCACGTTTAATGTGATAATTTTGTTATTTTTGCATATATGAAATACAGTTTATGGAGGAATAACTGAGTATTTCTTACAAAAACTGGCTAATAATTTTATACTTTAATTGATGTGTTCATTCGGCATAGTTTTTTTTTAAACCATGGAAAAGATAATCAAATATTCAACAATTTGGCTTTCTTTTGTTTTACCGTGCTTAATATGTGCAGTTAATTCTGGAAAGCTATTCAAACAATGGTTTACAAATAACTTTAAATATTGGAGGTACTGGGGCAACACAAAGCATAAATGGTACCACTATTTTGTAGTGATGCAGTTATTTTCATCTAAATTTACAAATTAACAAATATGTAAGTATACATGAATATTTGTGTTCCATTTACAAAGAAAATTTATGGTTCACAACAGCAAACAGAATAACCCAATGATGAAACTTAACAGATAAAAATTGATAACACAACAGCTATACAGAGACGCACAGGTGAACCCAGCGATGTGACAAAATACTGACAACAGCACAGACGAACACTGCAATCAACAGTTAAGGGGAATGGAAAGGTACAATATTTTGGGAATCCTGGAATCGAAGATCAAGGATAAAATCTGAACTACTCATCATATTACTTTGCGGTTTGTTTTGCCAACTAGATAATTTAATTACGGAGGGTTGTGTGTACAGCAGTGGCCACAATAATGCATAGTTTTTTAGAAAAAAAATTAAATAACTTTATGCAGAAATAAGGGGTATTATCCACAAAATTAAAAATTATACCAAAATGTAATTTTTATATTGTGTAATATAATATTATCTAGAACTCTATTATAATCAAAGTGAAAAACACTTGATTGCTGAATTTTAAAGGAATTTTAACCAATTAAAACCTGCCATGCAACATTTAGGTAAGGAAGGACACGCTTGTTGAGCGATTACGTAAAATTCTGTATTATAGAGCTCTAGATAATATTGTATTACACCATTCAAAAATTATATTTTGGTATAATTTATAATTTTGTGGCTAATACCCCTTATTTCTGCATAAAGTTATTTAATTTTTTTCTAAAAAACTATGCATTATTGTGGCCACTTCTGTACACACAACCCTCTGTAATTAAATTATCTAGTTGGCAAAACAAACCGCAAAGAAATATGATGAGTAGTTCAGATTTTATCCTTGATATTCGATTCCAGCATTCCCAAGATATTTTACCTTTCCATTCCCCTTAAGCAACAAATTAGATATTTTGAAAACCTCAACGATGATAGCACAGACTAACACAGTACATATATGTTTCCTAAGACAACAGTTGCAACATTTTGGAAGAGAGGTCTATTCCCTTCTTAAGGTAAAACAGACTGAGGTTTCTCATAACATACAGTTTAGTAAGTAATGAGATATTTCCGAATCTAGATCTTGAATTAATTTACCTATTATTTAAAATGTTGTTTATCATTTGAAATTTTGTTTAGTGAACTACATTGAATTTGAAATTCACATAGATAATGACTTTCTTCAAACAGATTTGTGTTTTGTTTTATGCATATAATTGTTTACACTTCTTTTAACAAGGCACAGGTATTAGTATTACTCAAAAATGGAACCTGTTTCTGTAACTGTCAATATCATAGTAAAAAAAGGGGAGTATGGTTGCCAAATTTGTTTAGACAAAAAAAAAAATTATTTTACAACAATAACAATGGCAGGAGTTTCAAAAAGCAGTTAACGGATTCGATTGTCAACTAGCTTAAAAATGTATTTTCAACCATTATCTTTGTAAAAGAGTTTCCGGAGGAGGGACTGGCTTCTGCCTTCCCCTTCCACAAATACTGGCTACACCCATGTAAATGTGTAAACAAAATCACATGTAGTTACACACTCTAGTACACAATATACTCAAAAGACGTGAATTAAAATTGTGGTGACTGTAAGTTTTGAAAAAAAAAATAGTAGTTGTATTTATAATATAACATTAGATGTCAATAATTTTTCAAGACATGTGATGATAGCCTATATGGAGTACTCTAGTCTGAAACTATGTAGTATTTGTAATGTGATGCAATGATCGTATACTCACGCCTGTAGCATGGGACATCAATACAAGGCAATCTGAAGATGAGAAATGATACATTATCAAAGTTTATGGACCGAGTCATAAGACACTAGATTCGTATTTCAGAGAACACAGGTTCAAATCCGGGCTGGCCATTGTCATATTGTTTTGATGTGAAACATCTATAAAAACACAGTGAAACATATGGGTACCAGAACAGACGAAAAGGTCTGTATCATCGTGCTTTAATATTTTCCTAGCTATATAGGCTTCGGCCTGAGATGCACTTAAAAGTGTTCCCTACCTAGATCTCCCAAATACACTTTAGTTTTAATTTAGGTTAGGAAAAATTTTCTGTTCAGTGTAGCTCACGACTTAGACGTGATAGCGGGGTGATTCATGTGTTTGTGTATAGAGAACTGACAATACTGGGCAATACTTATTGTACGTTCACCAAAAAACATTAATGTTGATATTATGTCTTCTGTATCTCATGTCTCTTATCACAGGCCAATGTTAAACAAAATTTATCTCAAATATTAATTGAAATTAATAGTAAGCTACCATTGAGTGTCTGTTTTGAATTAAAATTTTTAGTATGTAGTCAATGTCTCGTTTTTATTGTTTTTATTTTAAACCATTACACTTAAAGCGACTTGCTGACATAGACGTTTTACGCGAATCCAACGGCCGTAAGTCCTGATACAGCACCACCAATTTTTTCTACTTATTCCTGAAATAACTCTAGAAAATTGGTAGGATGGTTCCTTCCTGTAGGTCATGGTTAATTCCTTTCACATTGTTGCTCTACTGCGGTGTTGTGTTTTGCCGTCTGTATTTACCTCGCTATTAATCTGTTTACAGACAAGCAAGCATTTCAGAATATGAAGAAAAATAATATCGAAAATAGACTATTCCTCTAGTAAACATATATAAAAAATGATTTCAAGGCTTTCATAAAAAATATTCTGAAATGTTTTCACTTACCCAGCTCATTACATAATTTTGTAAATTATTTTTTAGTCATTGAGGTAGTTAAAATATAGGTCTAATTCACAACTACTTAATCAGTTAAACTTAAACATCAAACGTAAATTGTTCTCAAGTAACGTATAACAAATATTCCGTATTCACAGTTCACAGGTTGGAAATGCTGTGATCGTTTTTATCTATTCTTAATGGCAATATTTTTTTCTGTACATCTATGTGTTAAAATACTCTTCTAATGGCTTTCACAGCACATGCTAAAAACATAATGTTGAAATCACAATACCCTGTAACATCCCCAACATGACAAAAACAACACCACAGCCATTAAGAAGTAAGGTCGTAATGAAGTCAGCCCACGAAAAGTGAACCCCAACATCCTATCAGAAACATAATGTGGGTATTATTAGTGATGTAGTAATGTAAACATATATTTTTTGTGAAATCATTCATGCTTATGTTCATTTTATTGTTCTTTTGATAGAATGAATTGTCACCTCAGCTCTATAGATGGCTAGACACATGATGGTGACAATCTGTCATGGCATTTTAAACATATGATATAAATCATGCAATATTTTACTTACTTAACCGTTGGTTGTCAGGAAATTGTGATTTTTGGTCACTAGATTGCATTTCATTTCAATTAGTTACCTGGAGTTAACACATAAATTAGAATCACAAGACTTTGTACCCTGCTTATTTATGCAAATTCTTTCTAAGATAACTGACATAATTTACTCATTTTGTTTGAGTATTAGGATCCTATGGTCACGTTTTAACTTATGGTAGTTTTTCAGTATGGCAGTCTTCCGTCGCTCCCCGTCAAAATAGGAGGAAAAGTGCCATAATGGAAAACTACCATTTTTTTTTTTTTACAAATCATGGTTATAACAGTGCTGCTTCCTATAACCCATTCTTGGAAACATTTGTTTCTACTACTGCGCGATGTGTTGAGTTAATTTATGACTGGAACTTCAGAAAGTCACAGTCAGAAGCGCTATCTGTAGCCTTTTAAGTTTACCTAAGAAACAACTCGGGGGTTAACAGTGCTACCTAGCGAAATATTCTATACACTACTTCAAGAGCAAAGCAGCTGTACTCGTTCCATGGAGTGTATGGAGGCAGAATTCCACCTCGCCCTTGTAAATTATGGCAGTTTTCTGTTATAGTACTTTTATGCTTTTTTTGAAGAGGTCAGGCAGCATTCTTCCATTATGGTAGTTTTCCAATATGGCAGTCTTCTGTCACCTCGATTGTGTTGAATGAATTGGGAGCAGGTTTGTTTACAATTAATGATTTCCATAATGAATGGAAGTTAGTAACTTTACTCAATTGTTGTCTAAAAGTATCATTTAATGTCTAAAGGTGGGAGAGTGTATTTATAGTTAAATGTTTTTTTGCTTATTAACATGTTTGTAATCTGCTTCATGGTGGTTTCAGGCCTCAAACATTAGAACTCACTGCCGTTAGTGAAAATATTCTGATGGAAAATATGGAAATCTTCCAGAAGAATGGTTTTGATTTTGTTGTGAGTGATGAAGGTTAGTATAGAGGATTATAATAGATCTCGTGTATTCCATTTAATCTGAACATTTAAAATCAACTTCTGAAAATCATTCCTGACTATAGTCTGACATATGAGAAATTTGAACTTGAATATGGTTTGAACTTTACTTATTCTAGCAGACACACATTATAACACTCACTTCATATTTCAACATACTATTAATTGAAAAGAAAATATAAAACAAGAAATTGTAAAGACCATTTGAGCTGGAACCAATTTAGCTGTATTGTTATGTAAATGTTTGGATGTAAATTCATTTTTTTTTTAGATAGATTTCAAAGAAATGCTACCTATTGTAGCCGTTATCATGGTGTGACTTCAGGAAAATTTTAATGTAAATTTCGTTTCATGGTCCATAGACCTCAAAATCATTGTCAACTCAGAAATTTTATACATATATATCACATTTTTTTTGGTCACGATAACTGTCGCAATATTTCACAAATCCCTTCCAAACTGATACATAAAATCTAGTAGTGAAAAATCTCGGTCAAGTTCGTTAATGAGCAATATGCAATATCCCATCAAAGGGGTAGAAATGGGAAGGTTTTTTGGAAAACAGAAAATTCATTGTCACTCCCATAATATGCAAAATATCACATCCGTTTGAACGTATTATAACTAGGGCCCCACTTTCATGGTAAATAAAATTAACAGATTTCGTCATAAAAATATCTTGATTTCGTCATAAAAATAGTCTCATTTCGTCATAAAAAACTGCTCTCTAAAATCATGGAGAAAAATGTAAAAATACAAAACCAACACATAAAATTATAAACCATACTACAATCATAACCCTTAAATTATACTAGTGATTGTGAGTTCCATAAAAGTAATTTTAACACTATCAGAGTTTAAAAATCATTAAAAGAATAGGCCTATGTACATGAATAAAAAAACATGTGTTTCCAGAATTAACAATTCAGTCTCCTAAAGTATTTGGAATTTCTTATCTCCGCCGGTTTTAATGAAATGAGGAAGTTAAAGAGCATAGAATAAAAGTATTTTCGGAATTTTTAAAATTTTTTTTAACAAATACCGCTAAACTACATATTTACTGCCTTCACTTTCAAATTCGAGTGCACGATCGAAAACAGTCACTACTTCAGGCATTTTGAGCATACAAGGCTTACATTTACACAAAATCTCTTTCATACGAAAGCGTCACGATCTATGTAAACAATAACATAGACACATTTGTCTTTGTTCTTATTCTCCTCGTGACATGGCCGGTAGCCTACAACTCAAGTAGTTCCGGTTCCCTACCACGTTCGTGCAACTTCGGATTTCTCTCAAAAATTGAAATTAAAAAAATCGAAGGATCAGGTTAGGTTAGTCACAACATGTTTGTTTTCATTGGAAACTTCTGATTTAGCGGCTGAAGTGGCGTTAATACCAAAACGCAAAACTTCGGAAATCTTCAGAAATTCTTGCAGGGAACCGAAACTACGTGAGTTGTAGGCTTCCCTGACATGGCCATAGTAGTAATCTGTGCAGCCAGAGTTTAACTCTCACGTTTTACAAACGTTTTTCGCAGGCGGTAATTTCATTTTAAGGTATCGATTCTCATATTAAATAAACCGTAAATGGGACCGAGTCGTATGGAAATGTTAAACTGATGAAATACAGGAAGAAAACTATGATTTTAAGCGTAAACGTGATAGCGAAGTATACAACTCGATTCTTGAATCAATACTTTCGAACTCAAAACGTCTCGCAAAAGTCATATTTATACAGTTGCTACCGAAGCCATTATGTTTGTTTTGATACATGTACGAAGACGAAAAGTGGTTAATAAAGTAGTCTTTAGGTGGGAAATTTGTGTTTAGGAATCTACTGATTTAAAAATGTTGTCTATGTTGTTATTAATTTAATTGACCATTCCAGCCAAAAAAATTGTGTACAATTAAGCAGATTTCGGGTCAATTTCGCGAAAAGGGTTTTTTGTGTGGAATTTCGCGTTTTAATTAAAATTGCTAACATTTCACGTTATTTCGCTTTATTTCGCGGTTCGCGAAAATTTCAGTGCCCTAATTATAACTTATAGGAGTAATACCAACATCTGTTGTCTGAATAAGTTTTTGATACGATCAACTGTAACTGCAAGAGTTGAAAAAAGATGGGTTAGAGGACAAAAAAGTCATAACTCCCTTCATAGGCACAACATCAAATTTGTACAAATTAAGTATTAATCTTATATTTTTCATCAAAAAAATTTTTCTGAAACAATTTTTGATTAGATGAACTATTGCTGCAAGGAGCTGAAAAATTAAAGGGTAGTTTAAAATAAAAATCCATAATTCCCTTAGTAGGTACACTATCAAATCCATTAAAATTTTTTTGTAAATGTTATAATTTTTATCTAAAACTTTTGTATGAAACAATTTTTGATAAGACAAACTATTGTTGCAGGGGGTTGAAAAAATAAGGGGGTAGAATTTTAAAATATTAATTTATTACGTACCATGTTCACTGTTAAATCCATTCTGTTTTATTATAAAATCTTAAATTATCTACAATTTTTTTCTGAAATAATTTTTTATATGACCAAGGGGTAGAATAAACAAGGGTTGGAGGACAAAAAATCATAACTCCCTTCGTAGGCTCAGCGTCAGCATCAAATTTGTTAGGATATTTTGTAAATCTTGTAATTTGTATTTAAAACTTTCATCTGAAAATTTTTGATTATACGAAGCATTGCTGCAAAGGGTAAAAATGAGGGGTAGAATTTAAAAAAAATTCACAACTTCTTTAGTAAATACACTATTAAATCCATTCAAATTTTTTGTAAATCTTATAATTTTTTCCTAAAACTTTTGGCTGAACAATTTTTGATATTACAAACCATAACTGCAAGAGGTGAAATAACAAGGGTATAAAGACAAAATATCATTACTTTGTTGTAGTAGATATATGATCAAATCCATTATAATTTATTGTAAAAAGCTTAAACCTTATCTAAAATCTTTGGCTGAAACAATTTTTGATGAAATGCACTGTTACCTTAAAAACATGGGATGAAATTTAATAAAAACTTTCTTAGTAGCAAATTTGTCAGAATTTATTAATAACCATCTTAATGTTACCTTAAGCCTTTGTCCAAAAAAATTTATATGACCACTTATTAGTGCAAGGGATGAAAAATAGTGTTTGAAGATAGAAAATAATTTCATAATTATCTTAGTGGGCATAATATGAAATTCGTTAAGAAATTAAATGCTGGATGCTCTACGTTAAAATAATTAAAAATATTATTGCTGCATGGAATATGAGAATATGTTAAAACGATCTTTTTTGAACATTTGCGATATATAGGATGTTATGTAGGCTACATTAAGTTCTTATAATGTTTCAGGAGTTTATAGAAGTTTCCAAAATATTTCCAGAAGAAATAGGTACTACTTAAAAATCTACCTACGCTTGTAGGCTGTGCCGAAAGAAATTTTTTACTATGTACATTTATTTACTGGCACATCATCGGAAGGGTACATATCTATGGCATATTAGTGCACTTAATACTATTTGAAATAAATGAGTAAATAAATTGGAAATTATAGTTTTATTATTATTATTTTATTGACAGTGTAACCCCCTCTTTTGCCTGGCCGGGCCAGTAAACACTAATAGGGACCAAGCAGAAGGCTGGATTACAATAATAAAACCCAGGCTGATGGTATTAGTTTATAATATTCAGTTAAAACAAGAAAAATATACACAGTAAATATTCCACATCAGAAAAAGGCATTAATTCATTTACAGACTCCAACAGTCTTAAGATCATATAAAGACACATAATAAAATAGAATAATCAATGGGGGTCAAGGTCTCAAGCAAAGAGGGCATACAGGCCGTTCCCCTCCAATACAAAACCTCCTGCCTCACAAATTCTGGAACCACCTGCCCCCGTCGTCCGGTGCACCGTTTACACCACACCACTTAACCCCATTAAAAATCTCATAAAAATATAATATATATATAACAAAATAGAATATGTAAACAATCTATATAAAAATATTTAAATTACTCTGTTCAGGTACTATTAAGCACATTAATACACATTAGGTCACTGGCATATTCACATTAATAAATATATTTTTAGCACCAAAAGATAGAGAGTTACTGAGTATTTAAGAATGTACCTGCACTTGTTCTAAAACAAATTATAATAACACACCAATTTTGGTAAAAGCCTTCAAGCTGGACTGGCAATATAGTCTATCCCTACTATGTACTTTGTAATCACAATATAATGCCACAGAACATTTATAAAATTAATAATCACCTAACAAGTATTATAGTTATACCTAGAGTCCCGTAAAAATGGTTTTATTTTTCCTTAAATTTCGTTTTGAAAAAATCAAATTTCGGTTTTATTTCGCTGTTTTGGTTTTTCATGTTTACTTTAACTTTTGAGAATGGTTTTATGACCTACAAGTTTTGCTTGGCTAAATAATAGTGGCATGGCGTATACTCGTATACTGCACTCTAAAGTCAACACTATTGGCAAATAAAAATTGTAGGCTTGAAACAGCTCGGCACGGCCCGGTGCCGCCTAGCGCGCTGCCTCGGCACGGCCCGGTGTCGCCTAGCGCGCTGCCTCGGCACGGCCCGGTGTCGCCTAGCGCGCTGCCTCGGCACGGCATGTCTCAACTTAGTATTCTTTTAATATTTCTTGCTGCTGTTCTTTGTCCCGTTGACGCCGTATTCACTTGCTCTGCGGTCGTATTGCATTTGCTGAGAAGTGTAGTTACGGCAGTTAAAGGTCACTGATTTTGCTTATCAATCGGCGTAGTGCCATGTGTTCATGTTTACGAGTAGTAGAGGTGTAAAAGTAACGAAAAAAAGTGTACCCGTATGTATTCGTTACTATAACAATTAGTACTCGTTACTATCGTGTCGTTACGTTACTCGTTACTTCTGATACCGCATAACATGCAATGTTATGTTGCAGCAACGAATCGAGTCGTATTGCGTACGCGTACAGTATGACGTCACGTAAATAATAATAAATAGAATATAAACAATTAACAATATTTGATAATTAACAGTTTTTGTTAACCAAGAAACAATTAAATCTCATTAGAGCGGTTTTATTATATTATCTCTTTTAAGATAAAAACAACAAAAAACGTGAAAATACGCGATAATAAATAACAAAAACATACATATTTCTAATTTGTAAAAAATACTTTCTTATAAACAGTAAAAAAAACTTGGACGACAAATTTCCATATTATACTTAATAAACAAACATCGTTCTTTGTAACGTAAATTCATCGAATATGCGCGCGCATGCGTAAAACATACGAAAAATGCGAGTAACGAAATCCAGCCGTGTGTAACGTTTCGTTACTCGATACTAGATGGCGCACCCGTTACTCAGTCAGTACCGAATACATACGGTTTGCTACACCCAGTGTTGCCAGGTCTACTGTTTTTGCAGTAGATCTCCTTCTTTTTAAAAAATCTACTGTTCTACTGCTAAAAAGCGAAAAGTCAAGCAAATCTACTGCTTTTTCCTGCCTCAACAATTTTTTTATTAAAATTAACAAAAACGGCTTGAATATTAACTAAAAAGTGTATATTTTTATGTTCTTGAGTTTTCTAGCCTGCAACAGTTCAAATTTTAGTGTCACACTGCGATATATCGATTTACTGCGAGATACATTTAAATCGAATCTCTGATAGTTACCTAAGGGACTTTCCCCTCGTTAGTGGTGTGTGGCTGTGGCATGAGCGTATCTTTTTCCGGGAGTTCCCCACCCCAGGCGCCCTTATAGGTTGAGATAGAGCTGTCGTCACTCGTGACTCGTCTCGTCCGTCTGTTGAGTGTCGTCATCGTGTCGTGTCACTGTCGCCTGTCGGTACTCTGTTTATCAGTCATCAGATTTGTGTGCTTTGAAGTGAAACAGTTTATGTTACTGTTATTGTCTCGCGGTCGCCTGTAATAATTTCGGACGATGTGGTGTCACGGACAAAGTGTGCCGTTGTTTATTACGAATGGATTTTGATAACGCTGAATTTATTATTAATTATTTGCTATGAGTAAAAAGGTGAAGTATTCTCAGAAGTACAAACGTGAGTGGGAAAACGAAGAGTTGTTTAAGGGGTGGTTACAGTCTAGCAAGAAAGGATGCGGTTTTGCATATTGTAAGTCATTTAACTGTGATATTAGCATTGCTTCTGGAGGTAAAGGTACATTAATTAGACATGTAGAGTCTGATAAACATGTGCAATGTGGAAAGGAACTTATTGGTCAAAAAACATTAACTTCATTTGCATCTCAAGCAACCAATTTAAGTAATAAAGTCAAAGAAGCTGAAATTCGTCTTTCTGCATTTGTAGCAGAACACAACATTTCATTTAATATAATTAGTCACTTGACACCCCTTATTAGATCAGTTTGCCCTGATTCTGAAATTGCAAAAAAAATCAAGTGTGGCCGAACTAAAGCAACTGCCATTGTTAAACATGTTTTAGGGCAGGAAAGTAAGGAATTACTTTGCAATATATTGAGGGAAAATAAATTCTCGGTGATTGTTGATGAATCAACTGACACAAGTTCTACCAAACATTTATGTGTAGTCGTACGAGTGCATTCTGGAGAAGGGGTTGTAGTTGACGCATTTTACGATCTCATTCCTGTGAGTGAAGAAAATGCTGTTAACTTGCATAACAGCTTGGTACAGTCATTTGAGAAGGAAAATATTCCTTACAAAGAAAACCTAATCGGTTTCGCTGCTGATAACGCTAGTGTAATGATGGGTAAAATATGTACATTCATTATCTATTCTTTTGAAAAACGACATGCCCGACCTTTTTATAATGAGGTGTATTTGCCACTCATTCCATTTGTGTTCATCATATGCTTGTGCGAAGCTTCCAAGGGAACCGGAAGATTTGGTCCGTGATATTTTCAATTATTTTCATTCAAGTTCTAAACGTATTGAATCCTTCAAAGAATTTCAAAGTTTTGTGAATGTAAAGCCACATAAGCTGTTGCATCCAAGTCAGACAAGATGGTTATCCCTTGAGTTAGTTGTATCTCGGGTTTTGGAGCAGTATGATGCCCTCATACTTTTTTTCACCCAGGCTGCCTTTGAAGATAAGTTATTAGCATCAGATGCCATTCTTCAAAAATTAAAATCACCCTTCAACAAATTGTATCTCGAGTTTCTTCAGTTTGTTTTGCCTATGTTCAATATCCTGAACAAGCAAATGCAGAGTGAGCAACCACAAATTCAAAATTTGAGGCCGAGTGTAGTTTCTGTATTAAAAACTCTCCTCGAGTGCTCTGTTAAAATAGAAATTGTAAGATCCATAGATGTAGATAAAGTTGATTATAAAGATCCTAGAGTTTTTCTGCCGTTGGAAAATGTCTATTTTGGGGCAAAATTAAATGTGTAAATGCAAAAGTAAATGTGTGTAAAAATAGGTTTACTAAATTAATTGTAAAGGAAAACTATATGTTTTAGGATATCTACTTCTTTCTACTGTTTTTTCACGGTTCAATCTCCTGTTTTGGTGAGTGGTAGACCTGGCAACACTGGCTACACCTACAGCTCTAACGAGTAGGTTGCCAAGCCAGTCAAACGTAGTTGAAAGCATGAGGTTGTTAACTGTTCAACATGAAAGGAAGAATTAAAATTTTATATTTCTCTACAAGATTAATGTGTAAATACAGCGGGTTGAAAATCATGGCAGCTATATTGTGTTGAAAACATCGCCGGTATTTTTTATTAACTTTGTGTTGATGCTCAGGTACATTTTTCTCTTTTTAATTAGTTTATGATTGCAATTACTGCTTTCGTTTCAAATTGTAATGATTACGTGACGGGAATACTGTAAATCATTATTTACTTTCATTACTACAAAGCGGCCATGTTGAAACTTAGAAAAATGGCGATGTGCCGTCAACGTCGTGTTTACTTGTTTTTCGCGATGTCTTGCATGGGTGGTCTAATTCATTATTATCAGTTTTATTTCTCGATGCTGTGCGATTTCGGTGTTTTGTCGCGAATTAAGGTAAATTGCGGTGTTATTTCGCGATATCGCGATTCGCGAAATTTCCGTGTCTCTAGACCTAACCAAGAAACAAATGTTTCCTCAATTCACTATTTCCTTTTACGAATTTACTTTATAAAGTTCAACAAGGGTGAGCACCAATAAAGATAATAAATATAATTTAAATGCCAACAGAATATAATCAACTTTACTTTAGCAGGAAAGGGGAATTTTTACAAACTACTCATCCTATTTGTGTGGCAAACCTGTCTAAGCCTCAGCATTACCTAATCGCCAGATTTACAGCCGAATTGTTAGTCGGCAGCAAAAAATGCAACAACGAAAAAAGGCGACTCAACGTAGCGGTAATTCAGAGCACAACTCCACGAGACAAAAAAAAATAATATTAATTCTGAGGAAAACCTACACATACCTAGACTCCCAATTAAGAGAGAAATAAATCTTCGATAGATCCACAGAAATAAAAACGCCAACACTTACAGTTTGAAGGGAGACTGATCTATGAAGAAAAATCAAATTGCCCCCAGCAATTTACAGAAGTCTTGGAGAAACTGCCCCATTCTCTCCAGCCGCTGACATGCCTTGAAATCGCAGCGCTGACGTCATCACAGCTGCACTGATTTCACAAAACTTCTATTCGTAGACTCCGCCTTCTACTTGAATATCCAAGCAGGTAGAAAACGGTATCCTCGTAGCAGGACTCTTCATATCTTCATTCGCCATGAAAAACTCTCTCTGCAGTAGACTTCCCTTTTGTCCTCGGCAAATAATATTATTACAACTTATTGTACCCCGACGTGTAGATTTATAGGAGCAAAACGTTTTATTCTCGTGATCAGTCCAATACTCCAACGCAGTTCGGCTTCATTTTTTTCTCCACTTGCTTACTCATAATCAGAATCCCTCGTGAAACTAATGCTGATTGAATTAATACTTCTCGTTAGCTAATCTATGAAAGGTGAACCTCTATTCCGTTGTACCGTTGTCTCGGGTGCGCAGCTGAATTTTCATTTTAAAACAGCCAGTCATTTGTTGCGTAGGCTTCTTACAGTTCCTACTCCAACTCTTCCTCTCCAGTAGGTACGACATTACTCCTCCAAGCGACTCCCATCAACTCTCTCCACCAGCTGTCTCATACCAACAGCCTAACGCATGGCCACTACTACCACAATTCCTTCTCCCCAGCGCTAAATTCCCTCGCGTACCAACTGCACAAATACTAGCGCTCGCGCGTCAAACACACCAGATCGCAACGCCGCACGACAAAACCAGCAACTAACCAGACCGCCGCGCGCGCTTGCACACAGATAGTGTGCACGACTGCGCCCGCGCCTCGATCACACACAAAACCTAAGCAAACAAAACGTGGCACTCAAAAGAGTGTCACAACAGATATTTCTTAACTTTCATTTTACTTACAACAAGAAAGTGGTGCAGTTTTACAAATTTTATCACTGTCTATATATCAGTAAGAATTATTTCTTTTACTGATTGAGTCACACTATTGGGTATCATTATTTAACTTTGACCATGTCAGCCCAACATTAAAACATTTTAAATATTAAATAATAAATAATAGAATTTAGTGATATGCTGATTCACTTAAAAGCAGTACTATTCGAACTGCCAAGCCAGAAACTAACAAATTCTGATTGATTTTTTTTAAAATTCTATTTTATTGCTATAACAAAAATATAGTTTGAATTGGTGTGATTAAATTACCTTTTTTAAAATTCAAATATTTAATATATGTAAATACCACACATCCGTGGTTCAGCAAATAATGAAAAGGAGAAGGAGAACTGAGCAATTATTGTCCTATAATGCCATCATTGTCATGTATACATATTTTTGGTTGAATGCATATTTTATGGAAGTGGTCGGTAACGAGTTTGTGCCGCCAATTAGTATTTTTGGCACTAATCTAAATGTAAATATTTGATATGTTCTGTCGCCAGTCATTTTATTTTCTTGCTGCAAGAACTTAAACTTGTTCCTCCTCCTGTACACTCCAGTTTAATCTTTGTCAGACCTGTCTCCCCAATTTTTCCCAGACCTAGATCTGTTTTTGCAGAGTCTTTAATGACCCAGCAAGTGATATCGTCTTTATTCCCGCCTAGGCGCACGAACGTCGCCTGTAATTCGCCTCAGAGCCGTGACAAGAACTGCTATGTCCTGCAAGCTCTCATGGCAGGCTGTTTCTAAGACTTCACCTGACATAATCACTCCAGGGCTTGATCTCGAGTCATTTTCACCAACGTCTAGTCATCCCTCCGGGCTCAGTAGAGCCTCGTTCCCACTGTCACCACAGTTTCCACACTCCACCCCCTCTCCAGCCTTACCTGGGAACCCGGCCAGAGCACTGACCGGCCACTAACCCCGGCCAGGGTCGGCCTGTCCCAAGGCCGCGACTCCAGTCCCAAAAAGTACATGCTTATGCCCCCTAGTGGTAGTGTTGCGAATTACTTCCCCTGGGTGTTTGAACGTCCGCCCTCTGGCATCTCCCGCAACAACCAGTATCCCGTAGTTCCTTCCCAGGCCACCAGAGTGCTGGCCTAGTCCGTTCCATAAGCCTCATTCTTTACCAGTCGCCTCGTGTGAGTCAACTTCTACTTGGTTCAGACACACCTCAGTAGGTCGCGCTGACATCGGCCATTACCACCAACTTCAAGATATTGAAGTCAGTATTTCTCGACAAGCCCCTTGGTAATCTTCGGAACCTTTCGGTCTGGAAGCTGAAGCCTTTCATCCTTTCTTTTTATGGACTTCACCTTTTAATTACGAGTCGCTGCTGCCCCAAACTTTTTGCGCGCCGCGACTCCGGACTGACCACACCGTATCTCCGGCTTTAAGATGTCACTCCGATGTTTTATTTATTTTAAATATGTAATCAGCTAGACAAGGGATATGATTCCCACAACTTTAGTGATTAGCATTTAGTCAGTCCGTGTAGGTCTACCTCGTAGGAGTAGTCATGTTTTATTAATTTTTTTAAATCATGGAAACGTCCGCGAATACCGCGGATTCGCGAACTCAGCACCTGGGCTGATCCTAGAAACCATCTCCCTGTTGGGAGTTTTGACAACCTTTACTCCCCGACCATCATCGTGATTAGAAGGCATTTTCTGCCTATTTTGCCAACTGTATGTGAACCAGTCCTGAACATATGTGTTTCAGATCTGTTCACAGACAGGGTTCAAGGAACGGACAAGTTTCCAAGGACCAGATCAGTTTCCAAGGGCCAGATGCTGAACTGACCACTCCACCCTCGAGTCCTTCCTCCATCAATGGGGGCGACTAAGGCGCCAGGACACCTTGTTAGCAGCATAACTTTGACCAGCCATCGTCAAACTTCCAGCTCTTAGGTTTCTTAGATCTGCAGAATAACATTAAGCCACGACGTTGAAAGGAACTTAACCTGTTTATTGTTATGAATTTTATTTAAATTGTGTTAATGATCAATGAAAGTGTCTAGTAAGGGCTGACCCATTCTTTTAAAAATGTAATTTTAAATCCATGTTTTATATATATATTATATATATAATATAAATATATAATATATATATATATATCTATATATATATATATATATATATATATATATATATATATATATATATATATATATATATATATATATATATATATATATATATATGATATATATGTATATGATATATATATATATAAATCAATTTATAAAATATCATCTTACTGTGAAAATAATCAAAAGTAAAATAAAAACAGCTGTACTAGACAAAATCATTATTTTGCCTTCTGAAACTAAAAGATCCACTGGTTACCCCCAGTCATCAAGACAGAGAGTGAAGTGTAACAAAGTAATCACATAACTTGGGTTTACTCTGTTATGACTAAGGGGTGTAACAAGTTGCAGTAACGAGATATGCAAGTTAACTCATTGGTTACTAAGAAACATCACAAAATAATAATTGGAATAAGTTGGTAAATTTTCCTATTTCGTCATTTCCCAATTAATTGAAACTGTTGTGCCCCTAAATAGTGATGGGTCGGTCCCGGTTCTGGGTTCTGCCGGTTTGTCAGCAAATTAACCGGCACTGAGAACTGGTAATATGTTGGTTGCTTGTTTGTGGTGTAGTTATGGTTAATTTATTGGTTTGACTTGAAATTGTGTGGAGGTTAACCTCAAACTGAGAACCGAGAACCAGGAACCGATTTTTAAGAACCGGGAAAAAAGTAGAACCCACACATCACTAGTCCCTGTGTAGCAAAATGAGCTGTAATGAAATTTGCATTTGTAAGGGGTCTAAAAGATTCAAAATTAAATTCGAATTTGAACAAAGTAGAATGTGATCAAGTGAGATCTAAGTATGTTTTTGTACTTTGGCAATGGTGTTATTGTTCATGGTGTCTGTGTAGTTCTCCTAATGTACTTAATTTGTTCTGAAATGTTTTTCCCTGCAGCGGAACCAACGAAGAAGGTGAAACTAGCTGCTATTCCAATATGTAAGAACTGGGTGTTTGGGAAGGAAGACATCAACGAACTGCTTTTCATGTTGCAGGCAAGTAACATTTAGTCAGTAGAGGTGGGAGCAGTATCTGATTTTAAGGAGAAGAAAAAAATGGGGGGGGGGGGGGGGGGGGGAGCTCTATACGACCATACCCAGGCAAAAATAACATACACCGCCTGAGATTCTATTGGTTTCAAAAAAAGTTTTAAGAAGTTGTAAGTGGTTATATTGTGACAACAACCGGACATCTACAGCAAAGCATGTCAATACACTGCTTAACACCAAAATGCAAGTTAGGTAATACACCATATAGCACTGAAGCGCAAGTTATATCATGGAGATAGCAGCATTTAACCAAAATTTAATTCAAATTATAAAAAAGTAATCTTTTAATGTTTGAAATTCAAGGAATATCGTTATTTTATTTATTTGATTTGATTTGAAAAAAAGATTGTACCAAACTGCATTATGGAAAAATTAATTTACTTTGTTTAATTGTGACTCTTATTTAATAACTTTTGAACCACAAATGTTCGCCAACTTATTTTTATTGTTTTGAATGTATCTGTTTTAGATCAATTTATTATAAATTATTTTATCCTTAAAAAATGCAACATAAATATTACCAATATTTTGTAGAGTAAGTATTACAAAACAGCATTTATAAAAATTAAAATGCCAAAATCTTGTTTAGGTAACAAAATTAGACTATAAATTAAATCATACAATCTTGTCTCATTCTGTCAGTAAAACTACTCTGTGAATGCAGATTTTTTGTTTCAAACAGTGCTGGTGTTTGTGCATCTTGATGACTACAGCAAGTATTTGGATTGCTAAGGGACAAAACACTCAGGGACTTTGGCATGTAACTCTAGCTTGTGTGTGTTTAAAGCTAATTATCGTGGATTTTGTAAGTGGTGATGGGATGAAGTAAAACAGGAGAAACTATGAACTGAAGATTTATTAACAACTTTGCTGATTATTCGGACTTGACAATTTATGAGTTAACATCCAAATACTGAAGTAGTATAGCTATTGGAATGGAGAGAAGAGTTTTTTCTTTATTGGATGGTTATAGTTTCATCGTAGAATCTTGGCAGAAGAGTATCTTAACAAGCATTATGGTGACCCCCCAAAAAAATGCATTTAATGTAATGACAGTAAAATCCTCTTAAGAAAATATCCTGCATAATAAGTTAAAAATTATAGCACTTCAACTAAAAATAGTGAAGTGCATACAATTTTATCCTTTCAATAAAATTTACCAGTTAATAATTCTAAATTTATAAGTACCTTGAGAATCTTAACAGGGCTCTACTGTTGAAAATAGATTTAAATAGGCTGTTGAATTAAAATGTGCAGTAATAGTAATCCATTCATGGAATTGGGTAGTACGTACCCTATTTTCTCTACTTCTGTGTGTACTGGTGTTTTAAATATACATATATACTTGTAGTATATTACAGCTCAAGGCAATAAAAATTAAAATGGGAGTTTGATTGCAGCTCAGGAAAACGTAATTTTACTCAGAAATATATCGTTATTTTGTTTTTTAAAAAAATATATATATATATATACATAATGGTAAAATCACAATCAATATTAACTAGTTAAGTGCTGTACGTATAGAAACACTTATACTCTTCCAATTACCAAAACATTTCATTAACAGATCCGATAACTGATACAAAACAGATTTAATACTTTTTCTTTTCTTTTTTTCTTTTTTAAAAATCATATTGCAAGTCTCCAGAAATTCAGTATTTGTAAGTAATAAGTAGGGACAAGCTTTTATTGTTTTATTTTTAGGTTAATTTCATTTTTAAAACAGGACATTTTTGGTGTTATGGTTTTATTTTTTTACATGGTCTTCATTCATAAAAGTGGTGTATTATTCAGTAAATATGAAACTAATATATTTCTTAATGGTTATTTCTCCAAAATAGTCACATTTTGACTGACACATTAGTAATAAGCATGCCTAAAACAAAACTACTCAGAAAAATTTAAAAAATTTGCAAAATTTTGTGTGTTGAAAAATAAGTCATCATTAATGTAAAAAATGTGTTAATAAAAGTGATGCAATATCAGGTAATGTAATATTATTTTTTTTTACAATCCATTCAGTTCATACATTTTGGTAAAAATTCATGCTATATAAATTACATTCGATGATTTTACTATAATAAAAAATATATATATTTTGTAATTTGAGTTAATTGCTGTCATAGTGGATTTATTTCATGTTTTTAGTTACATTTCGGTGCTAAATGGTGCATTAACTTGCATTTCTGTGTTATATGTATGTTGTATTGACATGCTTTATGGTGTTATTTAAGTTTTATCGCTATTCACCATATAATCTTATCCCTAGTAATAAGTCAGTACCTTAAGTAAATTCTTTATCAAAAGGATATTGGTAGATTACAAAAAATTATTTTGCTGCATTAACTGTGCATAGCACAATACACATTATGCCTTTGACTAATTAACAATCAAAACTTTCAAATATAGTGTTAATTTTTGGAAAAATGGAGTAAAAGATGTCTACAGAACTATTAATTATTGTGTATAGGGTTTCTAAGTATTGGTAGGAAACAATTACATACATCAGTAATTCAGAAAATTGGAAATATTGGCTGATACGGATTACATTGTTACATCAATAATATTAACTGGTACAGTTGTGAATAAATATTACCTATATTTCCCTGTAAAACTTTTCAAAACATGTAGGCTTACAATTAGTTATGGATAAAATTATTGTATTCACTTAGATTTGGATGTTTTCTGCATCCACAGTTATCGTTCAAAGTGCAATTTTATGTATGCATAATCAATTTGTTCAAAATATGAAAAATACTGTTGCTGATTACTGCATGTTAGGGGTGTGCAAATACTCGAAATTGCAAATATTCGTGCAAATCAAATATTTGATTTGATTCACATTCGAAACCAAATTAGGTATTTGAAAATTTCAAATATTCGAAAGTTTTCGAATGTATTAAAATATTACTTTTGTTTGACAAAACGTGTGATACAATAATATGTCGAACCTCGAGAAATAATTTTCCAGAGACACTTAATGGAAGAAGAAAAACTAAGCGGGCCTTTACTTACATCAAATTTTAGGTTAGGTAAATGGGCATACTGAGAACAGTTAAAGCCAATGTAGCGTGAAAATTATCATAAATGCTTACGATTTTACTGCAAATTTTATATGATGTGTAGCATAATTACTTTATTATATCAAGTTGTCCTTAGCACAATTTTTGGGCGAGCCATGTGCCATATAAAAGTGTAAAACTATTTAAAACAATGCCAGCGCATCAGCTTTCAATAATAACCTTTATAAACTAATGCACACATACTCTTTGGTCACCATTATATTAATTTTACTAATACAAATCTAGAGAATTTTTTTAACGATAGAAAAGTAAACACAGCTGCCATCATGGCTACAGCAAAAAAGAAAACGTGTCCGTTTGTAGTTATGGCCAGCAGAGCGGCCCATGGCCAGAGAATTGTGTTGCTAGAATTTCTCCAGCGCAATCGCTTTTTAAACTACCGAAAATGTTACGTAAATAATTAGATAAAATTAAAAAGACACTATAAATAAAATTATTTAAAAATTATTTTTCCTTGACACATTTGATTCCAAAAGAATCTGAGAACGGAATATTGACCATGCTTACGAGCAGTTATAATAAACAACTCTTCGATATATCGATTGGTAATTGCTTGACTATTTACTGCGGAAAGTAAAACTGATACATCAAAGATCTGTTTACTTTCATAAACTTTTTTTGCCGTTTTTAATTTTCAGAAGAAGAAGTGAATTTCAGAACGTTGTTTTCCTGCTTCTGGGAACATTGCCACTTCCAAGAGGCAATGCCTGGATCCAGAACTTGTAAAGGAATTGGTCTTTTTGCACTGCAATTTACGTAATGTTGATGGCAAGGTGTAGGCTTGGCTTTTGATGAAGACATTTCTATATCACTGATTGTGTTTTATTACTAAACCATTAGAAGAGACTTGAGTAATAAAAATTTATATAAAGCTAAAGAACATTACTCTTTTAAACAACAATTTATAAAATGCCAAATTTTGACTGTAATTATTCAGATTTATACTTAGAACTTAATTAGAAAATATTTGCAAATTATTTGCTATTCGCAAATATTTGCAATTATTTGATTCACATTTGATTTGCATTGAAAAAAGTCACATTTGCACAGCCCTACTGCATGTGTATATAAAATGTGCATTAACATTTGTATCTGTAATAGAGTCACTTTAAGCGTGGAATTGAAGAGAGAATGTAAGGATTTAACTACATTTGTGATCCATCTGAGGAATGATGTGAGATACAGTACACATGGCGCTCCAAAAAATGTAGTTCAGTTGTATTTCCCTGGAATACATTTGGAACCCGAATTCAGTTTTTTACAGCCATGTGTCATGAGACATACAAAACAAAACAGTACAACACCAATATCTGTTTGAACCATTTTCGGTGTGTGGGGGGTGAGTGATTTCTAACTGTAAAAGGTGGTTTGATAGGATGCGCCAAACACAATGTGCCGACCCTCTCGAGTGAGAATGATGTTTGCATCACAAGCCTGCCGCAAGTCCGTCATGATTGGGGCAGCTCTGAGCCGGTCAGACATGAGGCGACTTGTCGACCACATGGCAGAAATGGAACGCCCATGGGTTAGTACCACATTAGTACATCAAATCTTCAGTTTACGTATAGTTTTATAATTATTAGCTGAATGGTGAATAAGGTATAGAGTTTTTTAGGAATATGTATCACTAAGTTTGCCCAGCCATGCAAATTAAATTTTCTAAAATGGTTATCAGTAGAGATTATTTATTTAATAAAACTCTTGATCTATAGTTTTACAAATACTTCTATTCTTTAATGAAAATAAAATAAAATTTATTCATAATGGTTCATCTTTCATGAAACTATTTCCAGGATAGTGAAAAGTTCTTTCTTTTGGAATATTACAGAGTAGGGAAAAAAAGTAAAATGATTTTTGACTTTAATACAATATACTTATAATAACTGTGTTCAAAATTACAAAAAATTTCCAGTTAGCATGAATCTAAATTACTTTTTTTTCTTCTAAATTAAAATTATATATGTAGCATTTTACAAGGCTATAATGGAATGTAAATTATATTTATTATGTAGGTTAGGCAACAGTAAATTTTTTTCTTGATTTATAAGTAATTTTCAACTATGACTTGTTTTGTATTTAACATACACTTTGATTTAAGGTCATGTTACAATAAGAGTTGCCTTCATATTTTAGTGTTTTATGTTAAAATTGTATTTTTCCTGTTATTCGAGATTGTCCAAAATTCAAGAACATTTCATATAACTATAGATGATGTAAATTTACATTTAAAATTTAAATTATATTTTAGTTTTTATACAGTAATAGAGTTGACTTCTAATAATTACAATAATTTTCTGTAATTCAACAAATTAGCATGTTGAAAACTTGTAATTAGAACAAAACAAAATTATGTAAAAAATTCATTGGAAGCAATATTTAGGGATACACATTGCCATGGCTGTATAATTCAGGCAAAGTGAGAAAATATTGGTACTTTCTGAAGTGATCTACATTTGATAGCATCACAATGTACTACAGCAAATTCTCTCTAGTACGTCCCTCTTGTTAAAGTACAATCCAGTATAACATATAAAGCCGCCGGTCCCTTGAAAGGCCATGCAAATTAATAGGCATAATAAATATATAACGTACGTTTTTCAAGGACCTGGACTGTAATTTCTCGTTAATACGTATCGTTTTGCTGATATTAATACACAAAATATTAAACATTTTCTCATTTCATTTACAATTCTATAGCTATGTTTAACGACAGGTCTTGTGGAAATTGTTTACAGACGTTTTCTTTATTTTGTTGAGTAAAATGGCAGTTGCAGTGCTGGTAACCGTGCAGATAGAAATTTCATTCGTATAAAAAAATGTCCGTTTTTTTGTGTGATTGGTGTAGCAACATAACATTTATGCGGAATAATCAAGAGTTATAAATAAAAAACGCTTAACTTCTTCAATTAAGATAAAAAGATTCGATTATAATATTTATCCTACAAAATGCGTATTTTCGCGTTTGAATTGACAATTTTCAAGCCTCAAATGGCTGGCTCACATGCTTCAAAGCCAGGTGGAATTTAAGTACACTGCAGATATGTGGCGTAGAAGCAACAGTAGACACAAAAATAACAGAAAATTGGAAGGAAAATTTACAGAGTCTCGCAGAAGGTTACGAAGACAAGAACATCTTTAATGCTGACGAAGCTGGTTTTTTCTATAATCTTTTGCCAGACAGTACATTAGGCCTAAAGGAGGAAGCTTGTCATGGAGGGAAACGCAGTAAGGAAAGATTTACTGTACTTTTTTGCACAAACTCTGATGGCTCCGAAAAATTAAAACCTGTGATCATTGGAAAGTACTCCAAACCTAGGTGCTTCAAAAATATCAAGCAGATGCCTTGCACGTACAGAAATAATAAAAATTCCTGGATGACTGCAGTTTTGTTCAAAGAATGGTTGCAAAGTTTGGATGCTAGAATGGGAGCACACAACAGAAATATTTTACTGTTTTTAGATTAATGCAGTGCTCACAAAGTTTGTGTTGAGCTACGAAACATAAAAATTATTATTTTTTCCATAGAAAATGGTACATTTACCAATAAAGGTTTGCCATCCCTGCCATAGATTAATAACTCCATGACTTAGGCCCAGGTTTTTTCTAAATTCTAATGCATATGTTAATAACTCATTTATGCATTAAATAGCAATTAAAGTGAAATAAAAACCTAACAATCTCATACTAGCAATATTGTATATATTGCTAGGTGCAGCTCATGCTGCCATCGCTTGGGATCACTTGTCTTGCTGATTTTCGATGACATTCCTATATTAACCTACTACAATATTTTAATGTAGGCTATCCTTAAATCACGATCTTAAAGATAGGTTGGCAACTTCTTATATTTTCCTTGGCATGGTGTGGCCACTTAGTGCAGTTCATGGCAATTAGCAAACTAACAGCAAATATTCTTTTAAGTTAATATAGGAACATCATTAAAAATGTGCGAGGCGAGTGATGCTAAGCGATCCTAACAGCATACGCTGTACTTAGTGTTGTAATCAATAGTACAAAATGTTTGTGTTTATTTCACTTGAATTGCTATTTTGCATAAATGAGTTATTAACAAATGCATTAGAAGTATAAGGAAATTTGGATTTGTTATGCTTGGTTAGCTCATGTTAGTGACATTTAAAATATTTAACTGCACTTACCAGAACAAGGCATACTCTGAAATTAGTATTTATGTTTTTAGAGAAGTGCTTCAGCTCTTTGAAATAACCAACATATTTATTCTAAATATTGTTACGACCGGGTTCGTAAAGGATAGTGCTTTTATAGATTTTTATCACACACAGTTTTATTGATTTCCAATATTTACATAACTAGTAGCAAATAGTCTTCTAAAATGCCTAATAATTAATTACACTTAAAAAAATGTTGCTTCCCCAGTCACTCGTTTCTTACAATCCACACACCTCGCTGGGCCGCACCTCTGGCGCAACACTCGCCGCAGCACCCCTCGCCGCAGCACCCCTCGTGGTCCTCCGCCGCGGGACTCCGTGGCCGCACTCTGCCGCTGCCGTCGCACTACCCTTCGCTGAGGATCTGTTCGAGGTTTCACTCGGAACTTCGCTTGGGACTCCGCCGCGCCCGCGACACTATCGCCCGGAACTGAACTCTCTGCCCTGGAACCTTCGCCCAGGGACTTCGCCGCTCTATCGCCTGGAAACTCTGCCGCGGGAAAACTCCCGACTCCACCCATTCACTCGCTCCCTGCCCTGGAACCTTCGTCCAGGAACTTTGTCGCATCCGCGGCACTATCGCCCCGGGAACTCCGCCGCGGGAAATCTCCTGACTGAACTCTCTCACTGACTCTGAAGCCGGCATCCTCGGCTTAAATATCAGTCCTGGAGCCTTCCAGAATTCACGAGCGCGGCTGGGGCCAGTCGCGTCATTCCGCACCGACCCGACGGCAGAAATCTCTCGAAATACGTGTCGGCAGCTGCCAGGTGGCGCGCGAAACTCCCCAGCTGTCAGGTGTCAGATATCAAGCTATCAGCGCTGTGCGGGGAGTGGGGGGAAGGAGGGGGGGAAATCGGCGCTCCTTGTAATCTACCGCGCGCGGCACATCTCATGTTGCGGCGTCCATGTGACGTCAGTGGCCGCATGGGGCTGCCAGCCAGCTCTGCACCTGTCGCAGCCTTGCTCACGTTCGTAACAATATTGTACTATATGGTCAAAAGTTGGAGAGCCCGTATCCATCAGTTACATAGATAGAAGATATAAAATTAAGTTCATTTTGTTTACCAAGAATGTTAGGCATTACTGAACATTTTTTTATTATTATAGAACTTTGGAATAATATGAAAAATACATATCAGCATTATTTCAGAATTTAGAGGAAATCCATATCTAAGACACCCATTAAAACATACGCAAATTAAAATTTTCCACGTATGCTTACAACTCACGCCACTAGGAGCGCTATACTAATGCGTCTTGTGCTTCACCCATGTTAACAGGGCTGAATTTCTTTTACTGTCTTCTACAATATTTGCTACAATTCACAGGGATTAAAGCCACAACCAAAACGTGAACATTTCTAAAGTTTACTGAAGTAAAATGTTAGGTTAGGTTGTGTACGATAAAATATTAATTTAGTAAGTAATACTTTTGATACATCACTAGTATCACAAATATCAAGTTACAAAATTTTAGACATGGAATGAATATTGATTTGCCTTTAACTTCAACTCTATTTCAAATGTTTGAAATAAATTATAGGATTCATTTAAAGTTCAATAATATTTCCAATTGAACAGCTAACTTAAAATTTCTTGACATCAAAGAACAAAACCACGAAAGTTTAATGGAATATTGAACTAATCAAAATATTTGTCAAGACACAAAACAAGATTATCAACTACATCTGTCATGTAACCTCGTTCAACAAGAATTTGATACGGTACCACAAATACTCTTTTACATGTTAGCATTCAATTCGTTGAAAACATAAAGTAATTTAGGTTTCATCAAGCTATTGTAATAAAAATGATTGATTCACAAATAAATCTAATAAAACTTAATCATTTTTAAACTACCGTATTTACCCATGTACCACCCGCCCCCATGTATGACCCGCACCCCTAATTTTCAACACACTCTCCAGGAAACTTTTTTTTTTCACTATAATGTCATTTACATGTGCCAGCATAAATAGGGAAAAAGAGTCTGTCATTGTAACAACAAAGTAAACACAGAATTTTATTAACATAAATTTTATTAACATAAATGCATGGAATATTAAGAAAAAACCAGTAATATTAAATTGCTAAAACAACAGACGTCAATTTGGTGAAATAAATTTTAAAATGTTGGTATGCAATAAAAACGATCGTCAACTGTTCAGTCCGTTTCAACATCCTGCAAAGAAAAATGAAGATCGTAGTGTTAACAAACTCATTCATAAAACCTGCCACAAAAGAAAACAACTGCAAGTAAAAATAGGGCCTACTTACACTGCCGTCACTAAGATCATCTATCATGCTGTCATCAGAAGAGTCATTGTCGTTCCAGACTGCGTCGTCTTCTTTCCCATCAAGTGAGTTGGAAATCCCATGGTTCAGTGCCGCCTTGGCACATCCCAGCGGGCGACGCAAGCTGTACACGCGGCGCACGACGTAGTTAACAATATTGCTTGTTTGCTATTCACCCACGCTACAATATGATAGTAACGGGTTGGATACTTATATTTTCATTGTAATAAATGCTTCCAGCATTCTGTAATGTACGATAAATCCATTTTTTTCAGTCTTAATTTTTGTCCAAAACCTCAAATTCCATGTATGACCCGCACCCCGATTTTTGAATGTTGTTTTTCGGAAAAAATGTGCGGGTGGTACATGGGTAAATACGGTATTTGCTTCAAATATGATTCATGTCTCAAAGCACTTCAGTGTCACTAAAATAGTGAATATAGCTGCCTGTTAAAGTGACTTCAAAACAAAAAAGTGACCAAAAAGTGACTACATAAATATTATACAATAATACTATAGACTATGTAAAACCTTTAAGAAAATATATAATCACTAAAACAATAAGCTAATGCTTTTAAAAAATGCACATACTATTATGTACAGTTATTAATTTAAGTCCTTCCAAAAAAATTCAAGCGAGAGTCCTTAAAACACAAGATTATACAGCAGTGCCATTAATTGAAAATATATATTAACTTACCTTTTATTTAAAATTGATCCATTGCATATAAACCTTTTGATACTCAAATGACAGTTCTTAAAACACATTTTACAACAGTAACATTAATAATAGAAAAATTGATACTCAGTAGAGGTAGGCCTACATATAGAAACACAAAATTATATAGATTTTGCGAAGGAAAAAACTCTATAGTGTCCACTGCATTTTTATGGTATTGAAAAATTAGGGAAATTGGTAAGCAAGCTTTACAATTTATGAAAATTGTAAAGGTCCTAACCGAGCTGCTTTATACATGAGCATAGCTACTGCCGTTAAAATAATACAGGAAATTTAAATCTAGACTTTTTTGAAAAATAATCAGATATTATTTTTGACTTCCTCTTTTCAACAGAGTGCTGCACTGCTTCCAGTTCCTGCTTCTCAGATTCTTCTTTCTTCCCATTAAGCACACCTTCAAGCATAGCTTGAGCTAATAGTATTTCAGACATGTTATTCTGAGAAACAGCCTTCTTTAGCCTACTTTTAGCTTCAAGGAATAGCTTATCCATAGCTTTTCATTTTTGCTCTTCTTCTCTCCTCAATATTTTCAACTTTTCTTCATCTATTGAAATCATCTCTCGTTCTTTAATTAAGTTTGTCCTTTTCAGTTCCTCTGCAACCCTTTTTTTCTCAGCCTCAGCTTTTAGTATTGCATCTTCCTCTAATTCCTTTCTCTTCCTCTCCAAGTGAGCCTGGTAGCTGGAATGCGCACTTTGAGCCATGGACAGAAGCTCTTTCGTCATGAGAACCAAATGAGGATTCATGTCAAACATTTTCAAACAACTTTTGACCATCATTGCAGCATTTAATGTTCTTTCAGACATGGACCCTCTTTCTTCTGTCAAAAACTTGGAAGAGACAGAGAAGCTGCGCTCCACATCTGCATTTCCATGTGGTAAAAAAACACAGCTTTCACTACTGCACTCACTTGAGGATACTTGAACACATTCAAGGTACTTTTCATGACAAAAAATTGCAACCAATAAAAATCAATACAATCACAGATATCAGGTACTTTTTCTTGTAACAGTTTCCATTCATCTTGAAGGACATAAGTGTCAATATTCATGGGCAATGCTTTTGAAACAGTGACAATATCTGAACAAATTCACAGAGAAACTCTCTCCTTTTGCTGAAGGAAGTGGAATTTTTTTAGCAATGGCTTGGACTTCAAAGAGGATTTAGATAGTACGTGTGAGCAAGCTTTTACAAAATGCTTCTGTACCATGTCAAGGAATGGGAGGCGGTCACACTCCCGCTTCTGAAATAAATAAAAAAAAGCAATTTCGTATCTATAATACAATAATTCAGCCTTCATAGTTGGTTTCTTTAACAATTCCACAATCCTTCAATACTTTGTACTCTTTGTTAAGTCACTCTTCTTTTTTGGAAGAAACGACAAAAAGTATTTTTTCACAGCACTCTACTGTTCTATGAGTCTAAAGCCCACCGCACACGGTACAATATTTTCTACTAGTTTGCTTACTAGAATGCTTACTGGTTTCTGTACTGTGTAGGCTACAAGCTGAAACACTAGGTGCGCTACAAGTTTCTGCTGCACACGATTCTAGCTGCCTTACTAGTTTTGTTAAGAGAATATTCTCCACAACAAATTTTTATTATGATAACTCACATTTTTTACTGCATACAAACAAGGCTCTTCTTTGTATGCATTTATTAAAACGAGAAGTTGGTCACTAGTCCACTTAATTCCATCCATGTTTATCACGACATGCACGCTTAGAAGTGTAAACAACCCCTCATTCTGTTTTCGGTAGTTCTGATTGGCCACTCCTTTAATATTGGCACACACCAAGCAACGAAAATAGGACGCTGTCTATTACGCAAAACCAGTAGCCCAGCTCGTACAGCTAGTATACAGTTTGAATTTGAGTGAAGAAACTAGTAGTAGAGCCAGTACGACTCCTAGCTTACAATATTGTAAGGAGTATTGTACCGTGTGTAGCGGGCTTTATTGTTGCTCCTTCTAGCGTGAGCCATCTTGACGAGACATGTTTGATAAAGCTGTGATGAGGAAGGTTTAGTTCAGTCTGCAACACAGCATAATCTTCCCACCTAGATGGCCAACCAGTGAAAAAGTCATGAACTGTTATCACTAAATCAGATGCACTTTCCCCAAATACATCAAGTCCACATAGAAATGCATTATGTAAAATGTGGAAATTGCAAGTTCCAATATCCAGAAGGTTTTTGTTTCTAATATTCTTCAATTCTTCATTCATGAGTCATATTGTTTTTTTGTTAAGATTTGGGCCATCACAGCCGAGCATCACAAGTTTCTGACGTGGTAACATTGCACTGTCCAATGCATTATTTATTTTCTCAAGAACAACTTCTGCTGTAGCTGATTCAATAAAATATGTTTCAAGATGGTGACATGATATTTTTTAAACTTTCTTACCAGTATCTTACAGCAATATGAAGTTCCTTTTTGCCGGCATTATTTGTAGTCTCATCATAGCACATGCTATAATATGCCCCTGCCAAGTCATCCAACAAAAGTTTCTGAAAGTAAGGGGCCAAAGCAACAGTCAAGAGATACCTTGCTTTTGTTCTAGACAAAGAAAATTTATCAGCGATTTCTGAACTACCATTACCATTGTTAGGAAACATACAGCCAAACAATTCTGCAATATTATTGCATGATGAAAAAGAGAAATTTGGTGCAACTCATTTTAAAACCCAATAAATCTCAACAGCTGTATAATTGTCACGCACACTGTACACTTGTAATGTTTTCTCTGCAATTGGTACAATATCTGCAACTTCTGTAGCACCTGTAGAACTTGAACAACTTGGCCTAACTGCTGCAAGTCGGAGAAGTTTTTTATGTAAATTTATTTCACAAAATTTCTTGTGTCTTGTAGTAATGCTGTGAAATGGCTTGAAAACCTTTAGTGCTGACACTGAAGGTCACACTAAATAACAAACAGGAAAGTTCTTGGTTATTATGTTTTCTTCCCCATTCATTGATGACATAACCATTCCCATCCTTTCTTTCAAGTCATTCAAGATTAAGCTTGCACTTCCCCATTTTTCTAGTAGGCGATTGTAGCACAGCTATAGCGTTGAAATCATATTATACCGTTCAAAATTTTAACACACAAACAAAACTATTTTACCGTTATTTTTAATAAGCGCCGGTAAACCCAACATGTTCCAACAGCCAATGAAAATAACATAGCACACTGCACTGTACTCGCAAGTTTCACACTAGACGATACATATAATAACTGACACGTTTTCATGAATCATGTAAAAAGTAAAACCGGAACCATCAAAAGTTCTTTATATCTTCAGTATTTTAATTTGTCCAACCGCAAACTCTATCTGTACAAATACCGTGTTTTTTTGTATTATCGTCGCACATTTTATTCTAAAATCAAGTTTGAAAAGTAGAGGTGCGACCAATATGTGGAAAAAAAATTTTTTGTTAGGTAAAGTTATTCATAAAAACAAAACCCGTTCATGGAAAGTACGTTTATTTAAAAAAAGGTGGAGTATACAAGAGCACGCCAAACAATCTATATTAATAATTCCCCAAACAAAAACCTTTCTTCAACTTTAAATAGAACCAAAACTCTAACGCGAACGCAAGTCACTTGAATCTGACGTGAACTAACGTGTCGTAGTACACACTTACCACGAAAGACTGCGGGCTATCAAAGGTAGTTAATTCGGCACCTGACAGAGAGCGCGCGTTGTATGCACTCTGCGAGATATCGATATTCGACTACGTGCGCGCGCTCTATACGGGAAGCAACATAACCAAACATGATGATGCGCTGGCTACATTTTTATAAGCGGTATGCCGCGGCAACGCAGACAATCAGATAAAGAAAATAACGTTTAAAAACGTCTTTATAAGAAAATTTACACGTCAAACAACTTCGTATTTTTCCGTTAATTTATTAAGTAAGTGGTAATGACCGAATAAATATTAGATTTCTACTTTAAAATACATCATTTTATACGGAAAGGATACCTACACAAAGCGCTCGGCATCTACTAGCGGGACCAAAAACATCATGCGACGTTTACGTGAGAAGTTTTTTTATCCCAATTTTGACAGCCTAAAATATGGTTGCGACAATTACGCGCGTGCGACCATTGTGCGATTAAACACGGTATACGCCGTACTTTTAGTTTTTTTTGTAGTAAAAATAAAAATGGTGTCATGTCTCATGCAATGGCCAGTGTCGGCTCAGTGTTGCCAAGATGCCAACAAATAAATGGGGAATGTCACTACAACTCTACGGAAATTCCGCAGCATTCCGGTACACACATGTAAACAAGATACAATTTTGGTTGTAATGTCCGATACACCTGGTATTTTCTTGTTGCACAATGATTGTATTCTGGTACGCGTAGCTGTATTTCACTACTGTTGGCAACATGTAGCTTGCGTTGCCGATGACAAGTACACACTTCACAACAAAAGCATACACCATGTGAAAATACAGCACAAATAAATACAAAATGAAATGGAAATAATATTTACGTCCTATTTTATTTTCAATGTATACTCACTGAAAAATTTCATTGTATTAAAAATGGCAAAAATAATAGCGAAGTTGGTATTGGTATGGACACTTCAAAAAAAGTGAAAAAAGTGACCAATAGTGAAAAAAGTGACCAACTTCGAGGCCTGATTGATTAAACAACCAACTCTCAAAAATCCAATAGTTTAACTCAGTCTGAGCATTCATAAAATAATGAAAACTACAAGACCACTGGGTAAGTATTTAACCAAGCGACACAAAAGCAGGCTAAAATAATTTATATTTATGAAAAATACAACAAGTGGATGCTTAAACAATTTTACATTTGTACTTTCACACAATTTTTTTTTTTACATACCCTTTTTGTTGTATTCTACTTACAAATGCTAATAAAGCATTGTTACCAAGTCTTTGCTTTATTCTCGAGATTTGGTTTAAATTCTCGTCGTAGCTCGTACGTGGTTAGATGGACACAATGACTGCCAGTTCCGTTGTACGTCGTCGAAGTATGCTTGAGAACTGGCCAAAAATGGTTGTCGATTCTGGTAGTATATTGTGTGTAATTATCTGGACACAATGTATTCAGGTTCCGTAGACCTTCGTTTAACTAATTCACCATCCGAAGACGTCAATTGACTAATGAGGTCTCGTAAACTTACTTGAGTTCCAGTTCCGTTGGTTCTACTGAAGTTTCTTCTCCATGAAACATCTTAATACATAGCACATAACTCTTCTATTTCACAGAAAGATTTTTGTTTGTAAACAAATTTAAAACGGAAGTAATCTTTTGACAACTATTGCAAAGTTTCTTCGGCCTTTTAAATTTAGAATTCATAAATTGTATAGACTTGAAGATATTAATTATCTTTTGATCAATACTTGATCTTCTTTTCCAATCAAAAAGTTCTTATTTTCGTTTATACCCTTTGCTTCCGTAGCAAATGGCATTCCCCTACTACCAACACCTCCTCATTCATGACCCCTCTCTCACGGCGACACTGGTGCTCCCGTAATTCCCCTCCACAGGACCACAGTTGCTTGGGCGTGTTGTACTCTCCTCCCCTGCCGTTAACCGCCCGCGATGGTCATTTGTTTAGTTACAAGCGAGCAGCGAGACGAGATGACGTCGTCATTTCCTGTTTTGTTTTGATTGTGTCGTTTTCGTTTTGTTTTCGTCATAAGTATTTTGTTTTGTCAAAATTTATAGATTTTTATTAAATAAACAAGTCGGTAGTACAAGGGACACTGATAATGCGTCTACCAGTGCGGGGAAGTAAAAAAAAAAATGGAAATATTGCAAATACGATGATAGCTAATTGGACTTCGGCTTTACGTCATTAGAAGTAAACAATGAAGAAAGACCGAAGTGTGTGCTCTGTTTGAAAATTTTTTCAACCGAAAGTATGCTTCCAAGTAAATTAAAGCAACATCTTGAAACCATTCACCCGGCTATGGTTGAAAAATCGCGTGAATTTTTTTAATAGGAAATTTAAAAAAAAACACAAAATGTGTTTACTCAACAAGCCTCAGTACCTAACAACGCCCTGTTAGCATCCTTCAAGGTAGCATATAGTGTGGCAAAATGCAAAAAAACCTCATACTATTGCAGAAGAGCTTGTTCTACCAGCTGCTCTCTACAGGTGTATATTATGGTGGGAGAATCGGCGGGAAAATTAATTTCTAAGGTATCCTTATCTAACAACACTATCAGTCGAAGAATCCATGACATAGCTGAGGTTCTAAATCGCCAATTAATAGAAAAAATGAAAGGAAAGGAATTTGGTCTGCAACTTGACGAGGCTACTGACAGTAATAATGATGCACATCTGGTTACGTACGCTTTGTGGCTGACAATATTATTGTCGAAGAACTCTTATTCTGCAAAAACATTACAGAAAGTGCAAAGGCTCATGACTTGTTTGAAATTCTTGACAAGTTTATTACAGAAAATGGTTTGAATTGGGAAAAATGTATTGGTGTATGTACAGATGGTGCTCGATCAATGTCTGGCAGGTACGGAGAATTACAAGCTCTTATTTTTAAAAAAGCCTCGCATGCTGTATGGACCCATTGCATCATCCATAGAGAAGTGCTTGCGTCAAAGTCGATGAGTTCTGAATTAAACCAAGTATTAGAACATGTCATTCGCACTGTAAATTACATTAAAACTAGACCACTAAAAGCCAGACTTTTCAAAAAACTATGCATAGATATGGGAGCTGAACATACGGCACTGATATATTATTGCAATTCACGATGGCTTTCCCGTGGAAATGTCTTAATTCGTGTGTTCGAATTGCATGAAGAAATTCACAGTTTTTTACAACAAGAGCATCATGCAAACTCCAGATACTTTGCTGAACCAGATTTTTTGCTAAAACTAGAATATTTGTGCGACATATTTGAAAAACTTAACAAACTGAATCTGTCTTTGCAAGGCAACAACATGAACATTCTGAAACTACTGGAGAAGATCGCTGAGTTTAAGGAAAAACTGCAGTTTTGGATTAAAAATTAATGAAAATCGCAGTCAAGATTGTTTCCCGCAGTTGTATGAATATGTGACATCAAATGAGCTTGTTGTCTCAGAAGAGCTGATGACTCTTTTCACGGAACACCTTTCGAAGCACATTGAATGGTTTTCAAAATACTTTACCGAAGACGATATCGATAAATATGCGTGGATCCAAGACCCATTCCATGCACAAGCTCCGCCAGAATTTACATCGGAAGAAGAAGAAAGTCTCATTGAACTCTCTTGCGACAGCAGCCTTAGAACTAGATTCACATGTTCCGATTTGGTGGAATTTTGGATATCGGTTCAAAATGAATATCCCACTTTAGCTTCAAAAGCTATAAGAATTTTCATTCCTTTTGCAACATCTTATTTGTGCAAAGCTGGGTTTTAAGCTGTAGCTGTAATCAAGAGCAAATATCGCTCAAAGATCAATGTGGAGCAAGAAATGTGAGTAGCAGTGTCAAACCTTATTCCACGTTTTGAAAAAATGTGTGAAGATCACCAAGCTCACCCATCACATTGACTAGCTAGGTAGCTATTCTATTTTATTTTTGTTGTTCTTAAATTACTCTTGAATGTTTTTGTGTTAATTTTATATTCTTATAAATATAAATATACAGTTCAGATTCATAATGTGGATATTTTAATTTTTGTGCTTATCTACCTAACTAGTATCATTGTACCTATCTATTTCGACGAGCCAAATAGGTTAGGGTGCCGAGACAAAATAGTAAACATGTATGTGCGCCGCGGACTGAAAAAGATTGGGAAACCCTGGCCTAGACGATTGTCTATCATTCACTACACATTCCATACTGTTTCACAGGGTAACATGAACTATCAGCTTTTTATCAGTCAACAAACACAAAATAAATTAACAAAAGACATTCTGCTTAATTTATATTACAAATTATAATTTTGGGCTCCATATTACAAATAAATGCATTAAAAAAACCTTACTTGAATCTTCTGCGAGGAATCTTAGATCTGCTTTTTAGTAATAAAACACATCCACTAAAATAAAATATAATTTTAAAAAAATATATAGAATTATTTATTTAACTTAGCTTCAACAAAAATGTTAAATCACAGATATACTTTTATACCAAGAAATTAAACATACATAGTTTATTTGAATAAAATCATAGAGATAAAAATAAAATTTGCAAGGAATAATTTAGAAAATTATAAAACCATTTTTATTTCATAGTCCAATGAATAAAGGAAGAATATTTCTCACAGTTGGTCATGGTAATAAATAATAGGTTTTTTTTTTTTAAGGGGGGGAGAGGTTTTGATGGATTAGGTTATTAAAACTAAAATGAAATGTTGGTTCAGTCAGTTTAGTATTATCGAAAATTCTTAATGACTGTAAAATATTTACATCCTTGCGACATGGAGTTTATTCCCGAGGGATCGGAACTGTTTGTGTGTGGCTCTCATTCTTGTGAACTGTATGCTTCCATGATTCAAGCTGTAACTCTTTGCAGTATGTACCACGTCTTACAAATCAAGCACACATTTATCTATGATTCTTACATTGATACTGAAAATGTTCGTGGATTCTTGATATGGTTAATTTTACCACAACTGTATGAACAAATAAAAGGGTTGTAAGTTTGGCAGTTTATAATGTTCAAAACAATACAGGCTTCATGATTATAGATATAAGTTGTTATGGAAGGTGAATAAGTGTTTATGCACAAGGCTAAATGACACTTCAAATCTTCAGACTAAGCAAGGCTATTGATGAAATATTCAAATGTGTTGTAATTACCTTGTATCATAACTCAATCTTTTATAACTTAGATATAAAACTCATATGGGGGTTTGGGGGCGCAGATCCCAATGAGCGAAAGCGAGTCTGCTGTTTATATACTCACACACAGCATACACAGAATTTAAGTCGGAGGGAGGGGCAGGGATAGAAACACTTTGCCTTTAAATCCTTTCCATTTTTAGGACGGGGGGGGGGGGGGGGGGGGCTGCTATTTATCCTCCCTCCCCTTCAGTACTCCCCCTGAATCTACCCCTGCTCAAACACAATGTTAAGTTTGTCTGCATTGTCAGCAGTCATCAATATTGTAAGCTTAGCCTCATTTTCGTATCTTAAAAACTCAAATGGTAAATATTTTAGATCAAATAAATTTTGTGATTGTAAAAGACAACCTAGTATCCAAGTCCAAAAAGTCACATCATTATTAAAGGAACTCAGTATTTAAGCCTTGGCCTGTTATGAAGACAGTAACTTGCAATTTAATTTTCCAATAAAAAAAGGGACATGTATTTAAAATTTCTTTTTGCTATCACAGTGTATTTATTATGTGTTTATTCAAGAGTTTTTCCTTTCTTTTGTTTTCCAGAACTGTCCCCATGGTAGACCGACCATGCGACATTTGGTGAATTTGGTAATGTGTGACAAATTGGCAAGTAATGCCATAAAAGCGCTTGCACAAAGTGCTGTCTCCTCATAAGTATCATTTAAATGACAAAGCATTCAGTCACTGTTTTCATAGTCTCTCCATGTCTATATTCCTGTAATGAAGTGTTTAATGTTCATGTGAAATAACTTCATTCCAGTTACAATGTTTGCTCCATTTTTGCTATAATTTTTTGAGATATTGGAAACTCTAATGTTTTCAGTTGTGTATGTAAATATTTTTTTTACCTGTATAGTGTATGTGTATGTAAACTTTTATAAATATTGAAATTTTGAAAGAAAACAGTTTATTTTTTTATATTATGCAGCTAACCTAACCTAACCTAACCTAACCCAACCAACCAACCAACCAACATTTCACTTCTTGTTCATCTAATTTTACAAAACACCCTACTCATCATATTGATCAAGAAAATTTTTGTGAACTGCAAAATACAGTGAAATCTGATACATTTCGTGAAAAATGTAAATTTTTATTTTAATGCTGTGTTCCCAAATCAGTGATTAAATAAGCTCATATTTACGTTTTTAAACCGTATATATTTACACGTTTTCATCAACTGCAGTCAAGCAAACAGTAATTTAGTTTGGCAATATTATAAACTAGGGATGGGATTTTCGAATCTTGGATTCGTCGAATATACCGAATCCTATGGATTCGAGGATTCGTAGGATCCGAGGTGGGATTCGAGGTGGGTTTTTAAGAGTTTTAGGTAGTAATTTAAAATTGTAGTGCTGGGCGAAGTTTGAAAATTTCAAACCGAACCGAACCGAATCCTTACGTTCGGTTCGAAACCTCTTAAAATATATTCGAAAAACCGAACGTTCGTTTAAAAAAAAAAATTACGTTTTTATCATTTTCTAACCCCCATTTGAGACCATTCACAAAACAGCACAACAAAATTCCATTACTTGTAATATTCCGACTTTTATTGCATAATCGTCGCCTCAACAGTTTCAAGCGCAGACAAAATAATAAAAAAAAGTTATTAATCGTCGCATAACTCTCATAGCATTTTTTCATATAGGCGCGCTTTGTTTTTTGTTTACTTTAGAGAATTTTGTATGCATTTCTCGTACTACGTAATATAAACTATCGTACAAATGCCAAAGGTATTGTATATTATACCTTTAACTATAGTGCGTGTACGAGAAGTGTTGTAAAATCACCAAAGATTGCGTACCCCATACGTTAAACTAAAGCGCATGTACGAGAACTCTCGTATTTCGGCCAAACTAACGTGATCAAGTTAACACAAGACAAATGCGGTAGGAAATGATTACGTAAATTACGTATTTTAAATTACTGAAATGTATTTATTTTCTTTGGACTTTTTGGTTATAACAGTCAGGTACTGAAAATATTAATTTAATCTTGTGTATTAAAAGTACTGGTCCAGTAAATATTACAGTACGGTACTAAGTTGACTAGTGTAGTTGCGGCAGCCATCATTATTTCTCATGTTTTCTTTTTTCCGACGCAAATTTTTATAACCACACTGACTTACGTTACGTTTACAATATTATTGTTCTTGAGGTGATTTGCGACTAGCAGGACTTACGTCGTTTAAGTTTTCCAAATAGAGAAAAGATAATGACGACCCAGATGACCCAGAACCACCCCAAAAAATGTCTAAATTTTCTTCTGACGAGCAGCATTCTTCCAAGAAAACAGCAACTGCAGTCAGCGGGTTTTGTAATGTGGATAGGTAACTTAATTCACATTCGACTTTTTTTTAATGTCCTATTAAAAAGTTTTACTTTTTAAAAATGTTAGGTTATGTCTACCACAAAAATATGTTGTGGCCTTATGCTGAATTTTCGTTATCTTTATAATCTTATATTTTTTTTAATGAATGTTAGTGTACACTGAAAAAGGAAGATAGTCTTTTTGAATTTAGATGGAATTTCTTCATGAATTAAAAGTATATATATCTAAAGAAATTAAATGAAAAATGATTTTCTCTAAACTGTTTTCTTTCCTTCATTATTTATTGCATAAACTTTACTTATAAAATGTTTTGCAATGTTTTAATAAAGCTAAGCTATATAATGTTTTAATTTTACATATGGCTGGAGAACCTTTCTTTCTTACCATTCAGTTAAAGACCAAAATGCTGGTGGTCGGTTCATTTTAATTCAAAACAATTATTTCTGTATGAGGTTCGGTTCGGCTTGGTTCAAAATTTTTTTGCTATGGTTCGATTCGGTTCGGTTCGGTTCGAAACCAGATAACTGAGGTTCGCCCAGCTCTAGAAAATTGTATACCTAAACTGTATTATAAAGGCAACGGAAATAGCACAAACATAAGATAAACTACGCTGCATTTTGTCAATTAGCATAACTACTCGATCATTTCCAACCTTCAATAATATAACATTGCAGAAAAAATGTAATTTTTTTAAATGGTGTCTGTTATACAAATGTATTTTATTGAAAACATAGGAAGGATTAATTTAACAGAGAATTAGACAGATGCAAACTTATGTGTGTGGTTTTTGAGGTTATTTGTCTCTATTTTATATCAGGTGTATACACTATGCACTTATTTTACAATTTTATAAATACACATGTGATTTTTTTTAATACATAGTCCTATGTAATTTTTTAAAATAAATGTGTGATTTTTTTTAATAACATGTGGTGAAGTTTAGTGTGGGACTGGGATTCGAGATTCGATGACAAACACTGAGGATTCGAACAAGGATTCGGATTCGACCAAAATGTGGATTCGTCCCATCCCTATTATAAACACAATTTCTGCTAATTTCATCTGATATCCAGAACCATTATTTTCTTTTGAGTAGCAAGTTCTGTATCATCATAGATACATACAGCAAGAGAGCTGATATTGTGTCGCATGGTGTTATATTGATTGTGACTATAGATCTATACACTGTTGAAACTATGGAGTGTCCGTGATTGTTGACATTTATTTATTTTTTTGCACTTCTGGTACGTATAATGAAACAAATACAAATAATATTTGTTTTTACGTTTGAAATGTCACAAATGTGCTGTGTTTTAATCATTCACACAAGTTTTCCATTATTGTTTGGCGAAACAGTAGTGGAAAAAAACTTTTGCATTCTTGTTGAATGTTTAAAATGTCGCTTATTGTTCGTGTTTTTGATTAGAAAGTCGCATTAAAATATAAAAGAAAGTTTTTATATTGCACAAAAGACTTGACTTCAACAGTGAATGTTGGTATACAATAAACTCATGAGGTATGCTATGTCAAATATTCATAAGGAAACGAATATTTGTTGTTTCGAAGTGTTAACATTCGAGGTAGAATTGAATAGGAATAATATTCTACAATTTGTAATTGAAAATTTGGATGTTCTCACAGGCCTAGTTATTAACAGGGGGGGAGGGGTCCCAAGCTGGAGCTCACTGATTTGGCTTAAACAGTGTGAGTAGAAGCAGGTGGGTGCCCCTTTCAATGTTCCATAATTTCTTGCCTGAGTATATGTATATATTTAAAATTAATATATTCAGTTAATGCATCTAAACAGGAATTGTTTTAAATGATAATTTTTTTAATTGTATTTACTCTAGAGCATGGTTTGTGATTTTAATTTTTGTCCGACATTAGTAATATTTTGTTATATTGCAATTTGATACTTTTTATTTTCTTTTGTGCGTTCGGAGCATATGGCTAATGGCTCTAGCAGTACGACTTTTCTACTAGTGAAGCATGGTTGCTACAATCTTGGAATTTCAAAATTCCTTACTTTTCCAGACCTGAATTGAAAAATTTCCCTGACCTTTCAGACACGAATAGTCCTGCAGCGCCACTCATTATTAATACTTTTTCTGCAGGAAAAGAAGGTTGTGTGTACCGTTAATAGGTCCCATTTTTTTATTAAAACATATGCATACCAAAAGAAATTAACAATTACATAATAAAAACTCTTTTCTCAGGAGAAAACTAACACAGAATTTCAACTGCTCCTATGTTTTTACTCAATATAACTCACCCTATTAAAATTGTCATTCTGAAGGAAAGATTCATTTCTGGAGGGAAAAAAAAAGTTATAAATTGCATTTTTACTCCCAGACACTATTTACAATAACTCAGTTTTTTTTACCAGTAGTTTACCACTCAGAGTGGTTAGATTAGCTTTTATATGTTACAATTAGTGTAATATAATAATCAGTTGTGATAAGTTGGCTACAATTAAAATATTTTGAAATAGTGTGACTAGGTTAACTACATTAAAAAACTTTGAATGCATTAGAATGATAGGTTATGAATTACCTATGTGGCTAACCTAACCTAAAATTTGATGTTGATGTTGCTGGGGGTTGTTGGAGTGTTAGAGAGACGTTAAATAAGAAGGGCGCCACTGTGTCTAGGGGGGCACGGACCCTGATGAGACTCTTAACTCTGGGCGTGACGTCGCTCGTGTGGAGACGTGACTCGACCCCCGTACACTGCCTACGGAATAATTAACCTGGGTCCGCTCTCAGCAACGGGCACGCTATGTAGTAGCATCGTGGGCTCTTATGGCGTCCCACACGCCAAACTGGAGTTCATACGTGGTCAAACGAAAAAAGACAAGTTCGATAACACTGTGATTTATTGTAGACTACACGGTAAAATTCCCGCTTGAGCACGTTACAAAAGAACTAGAAAATAAGTTGAAACTGTTTAAAACCCTTGAGGTGCGATCGGTTTACGGGCTTTCCAGCCACCACGTGGTCGGATGTTACGTTCAGAGGTAGGCTCCGAGGAAAGCGAAAACGATTAAGAAGAAAAAGAATTACACAGAACAGGATTACCAGGTCAGTATAGCGAAGTTGAAGTCCTCGGAGTGCAGAGCACGTCCTACCTCGGGTGGTGATGCGAAGCGACTGGGGCGAGCGATGGCCGCCGGGGTGGCAGGACAGTATCGTTGCGCGCCAAGACGGATAGTACCGTTATTCCGAGCCGTATCGCGCCGTGGCATATTTAATAAAACCAATTAAATTACCACACACCCTTTTACATTTTACCCCGGTGGTTCATGAACCGCAACCACGTAATAATTGAATTAAAGAAGAAAGAATTAAAGAAAGTTACAGTAACTGGATGGCCTTCGGCAAGTCTGAGTCTGTGGCAGCCCTTTAGCATTTCTGCCGAAAGGAAAACAAATGAAATAATTATTCCCTGAAACTTACATACACAACACTAGGGATAATTAAAGAAATACAATGGTAATAATAATAATAATTCAATAAATTAGGAGGGAATGAGGCACTGGCTCGACTCTGCCTCTTTCCGGGCGTTCATACACACACACACGCATACGTTGGCCGCGGGAGATTCAAATGGATGGGTCAGAAGAAGGAGTGGTAGGAGGGTGGTAACATATCGGGCTCTAGGGGGCGTGGCCCCGGTCGACATCAATGTTAAAACGAAAAAAACATTAACAGTACTGAAGTAGAAACCACTTAATAGAATAACGTGTATAACAATATTCGTAATGTAATTTAAATTACAAATAATAAACTTTAATTATTTATTTCATATTTACCGGAGGTTACCAGTTTAATTGAGGTTACCTGATTTCAAAAGCTAGTTTTACCAGTTACTTCATACAGACACCCTTGAAGATTTGCTGATTATGGTCATGCCACACACTTCTTTACTACTTAAATATACTTAAATTCTTTAATTAATAGTTTAATATTGTGAGGAATAAAAAAAAATGGAAAAAAAATGTTACCAGTTGGTATCGAACCCAAACCAGTGGATTGCCAGATAATGCACTTGACCACTGCCCAACGCCACTGATGTGAAAACTCCTGAACAATATCCCTCGAATTCTACTTTTGAAAGGGGCATCTACCTGCATTTACTCACACAGTTTAACCTAAATCGGTGAGCCAAACTTGGACCCTCCCCTTGTAAGATGCCATAAATTAAATTGGGTGAAAAAAAAAGAATTGGTTAGTTGCAAACATTTTACATTTTTATGACTTCCCTCATAATTGCCTCTCTGTTCTGGAGTTCCTCTACTCAGCACAAGGGGGAAAGGAGAAGGCGACAAGGAATTAAAACGATGGTCAGGATCTCAGTGGCTACCTCACCACCAGGTAGCCGAGTTGCTAGAGGCACAGCAGCGCAGCTGAGTCATGGGATGCGTGGTTGAGGTGTGGCGAGTAAACCCTGCAGGGGTTCCCACCAGAGCATGCACAATGTGACATTCGGGAAGACTAGCAGAGAAAATTTCCAGTGCAAGGCCATTTATTGTGCCAGATGATCACAAATGGCCAAATCTGGTTTCCTTGACACACATTGACAACTGCCTGTATAGTGCATGAGACGGGACGGGATCTGCCATTAGTGAAACAATTCAATGCACTGGGCAGCCCTTCCACACACAGCCTTAAGAGGGATACAGCCCCATCATCTTGGATTTTTCATTTTTTTTTGTTGCTATAATTCAAATTTTTTAATGTTAATCCCATTTTTTGGTATGTCAAGGCATAAATCATATGTCCTAGACCTTCTATACCTTGTTGCAACCACATATTTACCAATAGGCTCAAATGTAATTGCTGGGAAAAAAACTTGTTATTTCATGTGGACGACTAACACGGTGTATTATGATAATCACACCAGTTCACGAGTGTTGACTTCAAACTTAAGCCAAAGCTTAGTCCGATGCCACGTTGAACCAAAAAATTTAGCATCGAAGCTTGATTGCGAGCTGTATCAAAACATTTTTAACTTCAAGATGGCGAGACCTAATTCCCCTTAAGCAATCCTTAAAAGTTAGATGATATTGGAGAAACTGGCTAATAGTTTTCATTAAGGAAGTGAACACAATTATGTTAACAGCTGTATTTTGATCTTAAAAAAATAAAAAATATATGCATATAATTTCCATCACTGTACGTAATTATTAGTAGTTTGTAAAACACGGTTTTTAACAGCAGGCGTCTAACATTTCTGCGGCAGACTTTTTCAGCTCGACTCTCTCATCACAAGGAACTCTCTTTAGAAGTACAAAACCAACAACTTTTTTGGATAAAGCTAAGTACTGCTGAATATCTTTTTTCACATTATCATCACAACCGTCAACTTTAAATTTTTTCACTGGTTGTGTTCCCTGAATGCTACCATTCACACTTGGAGCACAACACTTGTGCACAAACTCAATTTGTGATTGATGAGAAAGATATTGTTTCATGGCAAGCACAGGTTTTTGATTCGGTAAAATCTTCTGTAAGTAGGCTGCAACTTTCTGTTGGGATGCCTCGTCGTCCTGTACAGAAGCTGCAACTATCTCCGCATGCTGGGTGACGTGGGCGAAGTACTCAAACGCCTCGAGAATGGCCTCTGACACCAGGACGTTCTTGTCCTTGAGGAGAGTGGCGAAGAGTCCTGCTACCAGCTTTGACACAGCCGATTGGTCTGCGTCCATGTCCATGTACTTGTCGCCGAGATTTCGTAGGATCATAACCACACACAGCTTCGCAGATGAACATCTGACTGACACCAGCTTTCTCATGCAACTCAACACCTGGAAATAAAAATGAGACATATTTGGTTTCCTTAAAAAATTGTACTCACCAAAAAAAATTATTCTGTTCAAATGTGGATAGTTGTATGAGTTAAATGAAGTAGACAATGTCTGTATTCTGCACACTTAAGACTTTAGCAATTGCTGTGATGGTTCAACAGATGTGTCACTGAAAAAGAGATTGTATTTATGATTTTATATATATAAAGATGATGATGTACAATATAAATTTTCTTAAAATAGCAGATCTAGAAGATGGAATGGCAAAGGGCATCCTCAATGCTATTATAGGGTCTGATTGATTTCAGTATTGCTGACCATGTTTCTGTGAATTTAGGTCATTTACTTAGATACTTGCCCATTGTTGCTTATAGTTCACTTACTCAGTCCCCACCTGGAGTTAGTGTTAAGAAATATGTTTACGCATCATATGTCAGATATATTTGCATTACTAAATAACATTCATGAATTATAGTTGCCTAACAAGATGAGATTGGAATTTCATAAAATAAATAGTATTGTTGTTGCTAAATGAGTTTGATAAGAGTTATGAAAGGAAATTCACATCTAGTTGTATTAACATTGAAAATATAACCAAACAAAATTTTTATATATTTTTATAAATAAACAGAAAAACTGTAAACTGATAGAAAATATCTTCAATAAAACATTGTAAATGATGCAGTAAAGCAACTATAGAATAAGAGCAGAAATGAGAGATGTAATTCTTAGCTCAAACATAATGTAATATATTTAGACAATTATGTGCCCCAATACCGTAATCGCTCGCGTAATGTCCGCAGTAATTTGACCACATTTTTGGCCCAAAAAATGGGGTGCGGACATTATACGAGGAAAAATACAAAATTTTGTGTTCTATTCAAGTCGTGCGTCTTTGTTCTAATGATAAAGGGCGGGGGAGGCAGCGACGCGGCAGAAGGAAGAGAGAGGCAACGACTCCGCAGGGGGGTGAGAGGCAGAGGCAGCGCTGTGACAGGAGGGGAGAGAGGCAGAGGCGTGGCTTAACCTCCCTCCTGCCAGCTAGCCAGCCAACCAGACAAAGGAGTGTTAGAATCCTTGACCCACTTCCCTTCCTCCTTCACTTCCCCTCTTCTTCTCCGACAACACTCCACATCAACACAGCGGCAGCGCCCTAGACCAGCTTTCTTTATCTTTAAGTCGTTTGAGATAGGACTAACTGCTTACGTCTGGCATGCCTCACGACGGTCCTACTGAGAACGGACACTTACAAAATCACCTCCCGCCGCTCACAATACATGGCTTGTTGTTTGATGCATGCCAAGCTGCCCTGCCCTCAGATAAACCCAGAAAAACACGTTTTTAAATTTTTCTCAAAAATGTTTACAAAACAAGGAGGGGGGCTTATACGCGGGCGGGGCCTTTGACCGTGCTTTGTTCAGTTCAACGAATTTCCCCACCCTTTCAGAACAGGAGAGAAAGGACACCTCAAGGTCACGGCTTTGTTTACAGAGCCGTCAACTTTCCATTCGTACTGCGTCCTTTAGGGGTGGCCAAAGTTGTGTTGCCCGCCGTAGACGACTGGTGCGGACATTATGCGAATTTTTAATTTTTTCTTTTAAGGATATATAAATAAAGGGGGCGGACATTACGCGAGTGAATACGGTACATATAACACAGTTGCTTACTGATACATAAAATTAAAATACAAATAATAAAAAGTATTCTTTAAAAATATTTACCGGTACTTTCCTTCTCTGACCATCTGTAAGAATACTTCAATGCCATAAAATACAAGAAAGTTTTAAGTTGTTTTAAAACAATATTCAAAACATGTGTCTTTTACCTTTCAGATTATGTGTTGCAGAACTATTCACATACCTTGTCATTTACTGCAGACCATAGCTAGTGAAGAATTACTTCACTTTTTTGAACCTAAAATGTTTTAAAAATCTAATAAAAAATGAAAATTAAGTTTGTGAGCTTTGTAATTTTTTAATCTATCCGTGAATATATTTTTAACGCTCTTGTTTTAAACAAATTTTCTATAGTTTAATTTATAATTTAATATCCGCACAGAAAAATTTGCTTTGATAAAATTTTTTGGAATTTTACAAGATGCATACCTTTAAAAAAATAAAAATAAATAATGACTCTCATTGTACATAAGAGTAAACATTCTTGCCTGCTGGAGCTGGCGATTGTTGATGTGTGCCAGTAGTGCCGTGGTGGCATCGCACAGATGCAACATGAGCCGATGGAGCCAGTGCGCGAGGGCATCATCTCCAAGGCTAGACACTGCGTTCTCCACGCTGTGCCACAGGCTGACAACCCGCGTCACCAGTCCTCCGTCCGGAGGCGTGGCCGTCATGCTGCCAGCGACCGCAGACAAACTGCACACCTGCGAGGTGCATTCTTGTTTCTGACAGACAGCCTATATTTCACTTGTGATTAAAACACATTTTAATAAAGCTATCACTACCATATACAGTAGAACCTCGAATTCACAATCCCCTTATTTGCACTTTCTCCTTAAGAATTATTACAAATCAGTTTAGCCCGGCTAAAACACGACCTGACTTCAATATCCACAAAAACATTCTTCAAAAAATAAATTTTGTAATTTTAATAAATGTTTTGATTTTTGACGTTACGTTTGAATTTAGATTGTTTTTATTAAAGAAAAAGATGTTTATGTAGATTTATTTTTAGTTTACACAAAAACCAAAACACAGTCCCTCATACATGATGCACAACAGTTCACAGTTTCCATAGCAACAACATATGAAATTTTCCTTGCCTGAAAAAAATTATAACGGTTCGTTATATACAAAAAATAAACAGTTCAACGCCGATTGCAAATTTTGATGATTTTATTTTAATAGAATGATGCACAGACGATTCCAAACACTTTCAAAAGAGGTTACTCATTCAGTCCACATACATCTGCCCGTCGAAAAACTGCTGGTAGCTCGCATGACGAGAAATTACCGGATAATAATCGCGTAGATTGAGTCCTTCAGTAATGTTTTACTGCAAGTACAAAAAATGGGACGACCTCGAAGAGAACCGCACCCAGCGAAAACGAATTCCGCCCCGAGCCAACATGCCTACGAAGGTGGCCGCAATTTCTAATTAAATTATATCCAAAACAAAAAAAAAGAAAATTAGGTTGATTTAAATATAGGCCTGGCTCCGACCACCAACGTGAAATGATCTCTTCGCAAATTACATGATAATTTAGCGAGAAGCCATCGAACGCGACCTACTCGTCCAGCGTTCGACAGACGACTGGTGATCTCATGAACTCGTCTCCTCCACGCAGGGAGTAGACGTCACATGACCTCACCGACCAATCACACGCACGCTTCATTCACTCTTACAGATACAAACCAATCACAGAACAAGTTACAATACATGAAAAAACCTTTTACATACACAACTCTGGGCTTCCTCTGATCTATCTCTTTTCAATTTCACCTCGAAATCGGGGACTCCCATTCTCGTTCTCTCTCCCACACCGTGAGAGAGCAGTTATCACTCAGTTCCCATGCAGGGGGGGGATTACCATCTTTATCTCGGTTGGCGGGGAAGCACTGTTCCTTTCTCACTCCCACTTACAGGCCTCTCATGCCTCTCTTTCTAACCATCACACAAGCCCAGACACAGTCCCGTGATTTATAATTATATTACAACACGTTAATACAATTTAAGAACAATAATTATAATACGAATTACTTTACAAAATTAAACTTATTGAGAAAAAACCTGAAAAAGTAGGCCTAAACAGGTAAAAATCTAGAACAGCGACTTCTTTGTGAATAATTACATAAAAATTACTAATGATAGAAAATGTCTGTTAAAATAAAAAATACCTTCTTAAAACACATAGCAAGTGAAAAATATCAACCCTAAAATACATGAAAACGGTAAAATATAATTAGAAAGACTTTTTAAGAAATATTTACATTCATGAAAATAGTTTAAAAGAAAAATTATTTAATTAGGAGGGCAGGGTTCTGCAACATTACATTACCCCCCTAACTTTTTAATTAAATTAACACTATATTTAATTGAAAAGTTACAAAAGTGAAAAACTAACTTGTACAAAATAAATACAAAAACATCCTGAGAAATAAATGCATCCAGTTGTTACTACCCTTGTTTATAAAGAAATTCAAAAAACTGTTACTTAAAAATTGCAACAACCTCAATTCTTTTGTTAAAAAGCCAAAAATTTGAAAACATATCTCTACTACAAAATGTCAACAACTCTTCACAAACGGTTATCTCTCTCTCATCAGTGCAAAATACAAATAACTTTGAAACTGGTTTCTCTATAAGCTTCAAGCAGACACCCCTGGTCAACGAAGAATCTTCAATAACAACAAAAAACTCTGAACAACTTACTTTTACAACTGTGGAAACCTCAACACCAGCTGCAATAAACTCCATAACTACCTCAACGACGACGAAAAATCTTAAACTCCAGGAATTACGTCTCCATGACTACCTCGACGAATACAAAACCTCCAGGAATTACGTCTCCATGACCACCTTGACGACGATAAAAACTTCTCAACAACGATAAAAACTTCTAAACCTCAACGACGACAAATAACCTCCAAACAAATTATCTTCTTTAAAATCCCTTAAAAAACCGCTGTTACTCTGATTCTCTGCTGCTTCTGACAAACTCCTCAAATCCCATGAAATAACCACTTTAACCCACAAATCAACCAAAATCTCCACTCTTCATATCTGCACTAACAAAACTTTGACAACACTATCACTTCAAAACTGTTGACACAAAATCTTCCTATATCCCATCCAAAAAAAAAACTTCTAAAATTTTAAGATTCTTCACAATACCATCATCATAAATTCAACCCGTGGATAACACTTATTTCAAATTTATAACTAGACTGCTCAACATTGATAACCCCAGAAATACTAACTTCTGAACAGATGCATCACTTCCTAAGACTCAGAAACTAACATAGTAAACTTTCCACCACAAATATAATTCCAAAAAACCTTAAATTAAACTTTAAACTTTTTTATAACTCACTACCTTATCACTCATCATATTCAAACTTTCTTATTAAAAAGTTACACAACCTTATAATATTTACACCAAAATACACACAAACTTAATTCTGCATTAACACACTGAATTTCCATTTGTTGACATTATGTACTTACATCTCTTAGTATCATTAACCATTATATAAAAAATACACAAAAACATCATTATCACACATAAAAAAAAAAATACAGTTCTTTTTCCTCCAACTTCCTTCTCAATCATTCCTAACTCCTTCATTCCTAGCTCCCGAGCTAGCCGAAAGGTAAGGGGCGCCCAACTAAAACCCTTTTAGCTGCTAGTCAGCTCGGCTAACCTATTACACAAAAAAATCTACCCACAAATTACATACAGTTTTTCCAAACTCCTCTATCATTCCTTCCTAGCTCCTGAGCTAGCCGAAAGGTAAGGGACGCTCAATTACAACCCTTTTAGCTGCTAGTCAGCTCGGCTAACCTATTACACATAAAAAATACACAAAAATACTCGAAGTTCTTCCAACCTCTTCTATCCTCATTCCTAGCTCCTGAGCTAGCCGAAAGGTAAGGGGCGCTCAATTACAACCCTTTTAGCTGCTAGTCAGCTCGGCTAACCTATTATACATAACAAATACACAAATATACACTGCACTTGTCATTACACATCAAATTTTAATCTTTACATACCTCTCTTAATTTTCCATAAACAACAAGTTGACAATTCTACAGTCATGGCATGACAAATACTTCATTAAGATACAGACGTATGCTTATATTCTTCAAAAACAAATTACATGAACCAATGCCCTTCCTTAGGTTTCAAACAATATCTCCCCTTTCAGCAACAACAGCACATAAAATTAACCTTGATGAGGGGTGGGAGCGACCAAGGAGAAGGGACTCACCCTTGCAAAAAAAAACATCGGACTCCATGCCGGCAAACATATTTAAAACTAACCTCCTGGCCCCCAGCTGCCTCAAAAAACACATTACACCAAGAAAAATACCTTTGCTGCATTATTTAGGACAATACGAAAAATTCACCTAAATTCTTGCCATCATGAACACACAAATGCTTCTGTAGCTTCAAAACTCGACGACTGTTATGCATTAACGTTTAGTATTACACTTCATACCTTTAATATAGGATGTTGTCACCCTGTCATCAATTCAAAACAAACATTTACCATTACCAATATGTGGCATTTTAATTTAAAATATTAAACCTTTTCAAAAATTCTTTCATTTTCCAAAAACATAGCTCATAAATTTTAGTTAACATCTTCCCATGATACCACATTAAACAACCCAAACATTAGCCAAGTGCAATGCAATTCTCATAATATAAGTATTTCTTCACATAATATTTAGTAACTGTCTACTCAAAAAGAATTTATACCATTATTACTATACTGTTTCAAAACAGAAAATATTCACATTAACATAGTTATTTATCTTCCTTCTCTTTAAGAATCTTGTAAAAAATTGCTGCCATAAATCTCATTCGTGCATTCCTATATTATACTATAACTATTCTTTAAAAAATACAAAAACTCTATACAATACAAAACATTATTCAAAAGTACACAATTCAACAAACAAAAAATCTGAAAAAAGAGAAAAAAAAAAATGGCAAAATTTGCAAAAAATTTAAAAAACATCAAATATGACACAACTAGTTTTGACTCCACCCCTCCATCTAGGCAGTGGGCCAAACAAGTCAAAACACACTGTTTCCAGAGGTTGCATCACCCCTGTCCATTTATCATAACTTTCTTCTGCCTTTGAACAGAACAAAAAACTGTTTACTATCTCGGCGATAGTTCTGTACACATGCTTCCACACAAAAACCCTCTGATCATGTTGCACATTTTTTCTCACATGGATCAGTGCGAAAGTTTTGGTTTGTAACATATTCGGTACACACAACCCACATCTTGGTACATTACCGCTTACACTTGGAAAAAATCTCCCTTTTAACATTTCTCCGCAATCTGCAAAAGTCAATTCACCGATTACTTCCTCAGCAAACTCATCCTTAAGTGTATCTGAGAACGTTTGCATTTCATTTTCTACTTTTTTCATCTGTTTACACAAAAACCTGTTCACATGTCCATTAACTCTACATTTACTAATTTTTTCAACCACATTGTCCAAACATTCCCTGCTTACCTCATCTAGGAATTTTTCACATTTATTCCCAATGTTTACATGTTCGTGTACATCACGCCCAATACTTTCTACACTTTCTTTTGACACTATTATTTTCATTTCACAAGTTCCTAAATTAGTTTGTTCCCTTTCCACCTGCATTTCTGCCACATTATTTGCACATTCATCTACTTTGTTTGTACACGTGGCTACCTGTAAATTAAATTTAATTTTAAAGTCATCAAGTTTGTTCTCCACCCTGCCAAATTCCTGTCGCAACTGTGTGCCTATTTCGCTCCTTAACTTCGCAATCTCTTGTGAATTTCCTTCTATTTTGTTATTGATTTCCTTTTGACCTTGAGCAAGTTCATTCTGTCCCTGTTCCATTTTCTGTTTTATTCCTGTTGGCATGTAAAGCTCTGTTCAATTTTTTGTGTCATTTCCTGTTGTCCCTGTTTCATTTCCCTCATCATATTCAATAACAATTGATCAATTGAAACCGACCCCCCCATAACCTAAACTGGGCTGCTAATTGTGTGAGATTCCATATCTTGACCTCGTTCGGCAGGATGTTCCATGTTTACAAGTTTTTCCTGTTGACATGAAAAATCCTGTTCAATTAAACTTGTCTCCAAATTTGGATTTGACTGTTCGGAATTTTCTACATTTTCCTGAAAACCCATAAAATCTGATTCGCTGCTGTTCGTACTAGCGTTATCCATGTTGACATACACAAATTACCAAATTTTACACAAATACAAGTTAAATTCTCAAAACAAATACAAATAATACAGTTTTCTTAAATTTTCCACTTGCTATCATCGGCGACTCATCCCACGGTGTCCCGCGAAGTGACGATCTCGAAGTCCCGCGATGCGACAGTCCTGAAGTCCCACGGTGCCTTGGGTCGCTCTGTCCCTCGAAGTACCGTTTTTCGTCGTTTCTCCGGAACACTTCACTCGCTGAAGCCGCTCGTAGACTCTCGTCGCGGACAAAAACCGCCTTCGCCGCTCAGCTGCGCCGATAGTTCTGGAAACACTTTGCCGTTTTCTTCTAAACTGTTCATTATTTATCGTAGATTGTTGTTATTTGAGGTTATCGTAGTCGCAAACTTGTTTTGAGAATGTTTATATTTTTTATTTACTGCCGAAAATGTCCGTCTTAACCTCAGGGTCGTGTCCAAATTCAAGCCCCGCGGCCGGCGCCAAATATAACGGTTCGTTATATACAAAAAATAAACAGTTCAACGCCGATTGCAAATTTTGATGTTTTTATTTTATTTTAATAGAATGATGCACAGACGATTCCAAACACTTTCAAAAGAGGTTACTCATTCAGTCCACATACATCTGCCCGTCGAAAAACTGCTGGTAGCTCGCATGACGAGAAATTACCGGAAAATAATCGCGTAGATTGAGTCCTTCAGTAATGTTTTACTGCAAGTACAAAAAATGGGACGACCTCGAAGAGAACCGCACCCAGCGAAAACGAATTCCGCCCCGAGCCAACATGCCTACGAAGGTGGCCGAAATTTCTAATTAAATTATATCCAAAACAAAAAAAAAGAAAATTAGGTTGATTTAAATATAGGCCTGGCTCCGACCACCAACGTGAAATGATCTCTTCGCAAATTACATGATAATTTAGCGAGAAGCCATCGAACGCGACCTACTCGTCCAGCGTTCGACAGACGACTGGTGATCTCATGAACTCGTCTCCTCCACGCAGGGAGTAGACGTCACATGACCTCACCGACCAATCACACGCACGCTTCATTCACTCTTACAGATACAAACCAATCACAGAACAAGTTACAATACATGAAAAAACCTTTTACATACACAACTCTGGGCTTCCCCTGATCTATCTCTTTTCAATTTCACCTCGAAATCGGGGACTCCCATTCTCGTTCTCTCTCCCACACCGTGAGAGAGCAGTTATCACTCAGTTCCCATGCAGGGGGGGGATTACCATCTTTATCTCGGTTGGCGGGGAAGCACTGTTCCTTTCTCACTCCCACTTACAGGCCTCTCATGCCTCTCTTTCTAACCATCACACAAGCCCAGACACAGTCCCGTGATTTATAATTATATTACAACACGTTAATACAATTTAAGAACAATAATTATAATACGAATTACTTTACAAAATTAAACTTATTGAGAAAAAACCTGAAAAAGTAGGCCTAAACAGGTAAAAATCTAGAACAGCGACTTCTTTGTGAATAATTACATAAAAATTACTAATGATAGAAAATGTCTGTTAAAATACAAAATACCTTCTTAAAACACATAGCAAGTGAAAAATATCAACCCTAAAATACATGAAAACGGTAAAATATAATTAGAAAGACTTTTTAAGAAATATTTACATTCATGAAAATAGTTTAAAAGAAAAATTATTTAATTAGGAGGGCAGGGTTCTGCAACATTACAAAATTATTACGTAATTTACTAATTTTATGATGCCTGAATAGTTCTTAATCCACCCATACAAATCACATGTTGAGAAAAAGTCCCGATGTCGCTTGGCGTCGACGGTACAATCAAGAAAAAACGTGTCCTTGGGATGGTAGCTGAAACAACATTAGTACAGCTCCATCGTGGGCTGAGTGCCGCCGACTGTAGTCATAAAATTTCTAGTTCGTATTTCCAAAAAAAGGTTACATACTCGGCGCTGCCCGAACCACAGTTGTAAAGTCAGTGTAACTTAATGCATTATTAGTAACTGGCATGAGCCACTACCTACATCGACCTACTTAGTCCACATCAAGCAATGAACTAATGAAGCAATGCAACTATGTACAACTATGCAGGGGGGAAGGTAGCTAGCTGCCTGGCTCCGTCAGCCAATCACCACAAAGCTTCTTCATACAAGGACACAGTACTACACAAATTACATTATACTCACATCTAGGCATTTCTGTACAGAACATACATAAAATTACAATGTCTTTTCTGATTTTCACTAAACCTTGATAAATATATCACCTTCCATGGGAACTAACACCTGGTAATTTTACCATCATAATACATACAGAACGCGCCAGTACGTCTTTGTAACTGATAGTGATAAACTACCATCTAATCATCTAGAAACATAATATATAATTAAAAGCTTCTAATTGAACACAAACATAAAATATAGGCATGAAAACAATATTAAAAGAAAAACTACTGAAAATGCATTTCCGCAAATACTAACGCAGCAAATAATGGGAAAATAAGTAAAAATGCAGTTATGGCTTTTTTCTATAAAATAACTAAATATCAAAATTGATTATCAGAGTATTATCGGTGATAAAAATAATATGACAAACCAGGTCACTCTGACCTTGAAGCTATATATAACCAGCTAAATAGCTGATATACAGTAAGTCCTCGGTTTACGTCGGGGTTATGTTCCTGAAAACCGCGACGTAAATAGAAACGACGCAAAATGAGCCATGTTTCATGCCACCGGCCGGCCACGGCCCAAGGTCGGCCGGAAGCGCTGGCATACAGACGTGACAACGGGCAATTTTATCAGCAAATGACAACCGACAGCGTGGGAAACAAGTCCAACTAGTACTTCTCAGCTTTATAGAATGGTTATTTAACCAGCTGCTTTATTACCTTTATTGATTGAAATATAAAAAACAGATATATAGTACATACTGTACGTAATATAAACGCATAATGCATTCAAAGTGTAAGGATACAAAGTGGTTTAGCGCTACACAGATTTTACTTTGAGTCATTCGCGGGAGAAAACAACTGTTTTCTTTTGGAGGCTGGTAAGAACAAAGTCAAAAGAAATGAATACATACAATAAAAGTACTATAAGTATGACAAACATTGAGAGCCCTTGATTTAAAATAATCACATGAAGTAATAAACACCTAAAAGAGGTTATACAATAGCGCGGCGCAATTCTTACAATTTACGTACGGGAATAATTCTAATAAAAATCAATGTAAAATATTTTTCATGAGAAACACTACTTTAAATTTAAGTCGCAAACAATATAAATTATATCATTTTACGTAACAACGGCACGTTTAAAACTCCGGCCAACTCAATGATATCATAGCGACTGAAGTGCCAAGGAGTTGGACGAAAAGGGGTAGGAGAAAATGCTGTGTCGTTGCGGGAAGTAGATAACACTTCTACGTGCGAGATACGTGGGTGGCCGAGCGGGCGGGCTGGTAGTATTGCATCACCGCGCGGAGAGCAGAGGAGAGCAGGAAGCGTCCCTCATGATGTATGATAAGATAAGGCGGTGAACGTGTAGCTTACGCTACATAGCATAAATTAACTACCGAAGGAAACAAAGAATTATAAACTAATTATATACGGTGTTTTGGTTAAAATAAAGATTTACGGTCATTGTAAACAACGTTATTGTGAATCGGCGACAACTTAAATTGAAACATGAGTACTCAAACATTAGCGACGTTAATCCGAAACGACGTAAATCGGTACGACGTAAATAGAGGACTTACTGTACTTGTATTGGAAACACTGTTATAAGAATACTTTGCAAAATAATTTTCACAACAGATATTTACTTATTTTTATCTAAAAATGATGAAAAGTTGCAAGTGTTTATAATCATACCCCATTAGTATGTCCAGGCATTCCCACAGACACTAGGCATTATTAGAAGAGCAAATATGCAATAAACAGCAACCTATGCATCTGCTTGCAGCTCCTGCTTGTTAATATTTGCATAAAAACTGTTAAGTTTTAGCGTTGCTTGGACATCTTTAATTGTTTACTTACACATATGATCCTCGTTGAATATTTAACCTGCTATTCCTATGTTCAGAACTTAATATTAATGGTATTTTTAAAAACATAATAAGTGGTATTAAAAAATCAAAAGTGCTATTTCACCAAGTTTCTTTTTAATCATTAATTTTTGGAGCAAGGTGGCTTAGTGGTAACAGACATAAGACCTGGGTGCGAACCCTGGTCCGACCATGGCCATGGCTGGTATAGTCGTGTGTTGCTGCAGTGAAGCAGACAAGTCCCAGCAAGGCTCTCACCACAGCCTCGTAGAGGTCCACGGACAGAGGCTGCTCCAGCCAGGCATCGACGCAGCTCGCAAAGTGCCCCTGCAGCTGGCCGGCGACCCTCGTGGGCAGCAGAGCGGGCGGGACGACTGCCCACACGCCCAGGTGCTCCGGGACGGGGAGGACATCTGGAAGTACCGCCACGTGCTTGGCCGAGAGCAGCGGGAACAGCCTCCTTAGCAGCGATACGAGGAACACTCCTTCCGGCCGGCTCTCCGCCGCTGGGAGGCGCTCCAGCACCGACGATAACTGGCACACGTGTTGGAAGCACAGGTCGGCGCTGCCGTACCTAGAACAGTAGCACCACTTTGCTACGCCTTACACACCTTCAGTTTTATTCTCTTAACTAGATATCATTGGTCTTAAAACCAAATCTCTTAGTCTTAGTACACAAACTATACAGGAGAGATAAAAAAAATCCAAAACCTGTTTCTCCAATCTCACTACTCATAACATTATGCTGCCTGCATTTTAGTTTGGTCAGTGACTGTTGGATTTCATTCAACTCTATGGTTTCAGTCTCTTAGTGGGTTACAGTGCTTTTCTGTGTTATTTTGGTTTTATTGTAATTCACCATATAATCTTGTCTCTAGTTATGATGTTTACTGATCAGAGAACTAATTTGAAGCAGAAAACTGACAGGCATATAATACTCACAGGCTGGCTAATTTCCAATACCAAAAACTGGTACCAAAACGCACCTACGCACCTGGCTACGATACACCACAAGTCAGTGGCCAGCAAGGCCTTCCAGGCATTGGCTTGCAGAATGTTCTCCAGCAACACCCCCTCCACGCCAGGGAACTCGCCGACAGAGACGGACATGACGAAGCCAGCGAGGTGAGTCAGCAGATGCTCGTACAAGTCTACCATCCTCTGGGGCTCTCCTCCCGACATTATGCCAGGAATTTGCAGGGGCCACGACAGTTCCAGGTGCACTGCAACAAAACACAGCACAACCTGTCACTTCCATTCTCCGTACTTTCACTAAAGTTTTGCCGTAACTGATACTCAGCAAGCAAGCTTCTTGGATTTGTGTAAACCACACACTCTTGTGCAGCTTTATTTTTATAAAAAAATAACCCTTTTTAAACAGGCTCAAAATTAACTTTAAATTAACCAAATAAATATCAAAAACAAATGACATAGTTTTTAGTTTGCTTAGAAATGGGACTGAACCATTCACTCTATGTTATGCCAACATCAGCCAGTATTAATAACATGGCCACACAACTAAGCATAAAAGATTTCACTTGTGACAAGTGTGTTGAAAGACAACACAAGATAAATATGCCCTACAAACAGCTTACTTACAACTGCCAACTTTTTGGAACACATTCCTGAAGATATTATTTTCATCATTCAACCAGAACTTTCTTGTATTGTTGTCTGCGTGAATAAGCTTCTTCAGCACAGCAACAGAGAGCAGCACTGTGCCCAAGTGTGATGCTCCTGTGCCAGTTTCTTTCAGCTCAATACCTTCAAAATATTTCTGAAACCCACATAAAAAAAATAAGTAAAAATTCTATCAAAGAGAAAAACCATGCAGTGACACTTCTTTCAAACAGACAGGAAAAAATGGCGGATCCAAGTGTGAGGGTACCTTGAAAGGCTAAAACCCCCTACCCTTTTTGGAAATTTAAAAGAGTGAAAATTTATGTTCTGCAAAAATATTAACAATACAGTAGAATCCCGCCGATGCGACCCCTCACGGTTTCCGGAAAAACGGACTTATAAACGGAATGGTCGCAATAGAGAATTCGGGCCAATTTTTACCCCCCCCCCCCCTTCCCCCCGCCAAATATATCTAAATACATAAAAAATCGCCTTTGTTCGCATACATTTCATATTCAAATAGTCTATGGTGTAAAAAAGACAACTTTTTAAATTCATATTACACCTCGGACTCGCATACCCCGAACAATGGGTTCCAATAAATACTATGCTAAGTGAATTCGCGTCGCGCGAGTTCGGCTATGCTAGCCGGCTGGTGGTTATTTTCGTTCAAAATTGTGGCGAAGGAACTTGTGTGGATCAGGTAGAAAACATTCGGCTATAAACGAAAGATATAAGAACAATGCTATCCTGAAATGCTGTGACATGTTTTTGGAGTAGATAATCACAGCGACAGACCAACAGGATGCGCTGCCGCCCTTGCCGTCAGCGATGTTTATTTTGACAGCTCAAGCAATTATCTTTCCCACGTCCCTTCGCAGCGTAAAAAAAAAAAAAAAAAAAAACACGTTGGAATGCAGATGGAAAAGTAACTATGCAGTAAAATATATATATTTACGGCCCTGCTAAATTTTTCTATTCAATAAAATTCGAGGTATTAGTGATTTTTCAGCAGAAACTGCTGTGTGATGAATAAACAAGTTGTATCATAATAACTTAAACTTATAAAGTATTTATTAATGGCGAAGGACAGTCATATAAGCCCATAAAAATATTTATTTTACCGAGAATGGACTATACAACCTGGTTTTTGTCGCACGCGGTGTGGTAGGGGAGGAGAATGCTGGCTGGACGAGTTTCTTACGCTCTCGCAGCAGCTACCACAGCGGCTTTTCGTGCAGGCGGGTAAGATAACATGACAGCTGAGACGTCTTTTCGTGCGATAGTGGACGCGCCGAGCTCGGCTAGACACTGCCGCGATGACAGTCTAGAAGGGTGGTATCTATTTTTAGCTGTCTTTTGTATGCCTGCCTGCTTACAGTACAGCTCTCGCCAAGATAAACGTGAACACATAGCGCCCAACAAAGTGTAACAGACTTGTTTTTCAGCCGATTTTACTCAAATTTTCGACTTTCTCTGCTCATATTTTCACGGTTTCTCAAAAAACGGTCGTATAAACGGAATGGACGCATCAGAGGGGGGTCACATCGGCGGGATTCTACTGTATGTATAATACAAATAAACTCAGCCTTAAGTTGTGATGCAAAAATACATATGTAGTATTTCAGGTCAACATTATGTACAATCTCACTTTAGATCAACCAAATCATTGATTAACCTCTCTTTAATCACAATAATTTTGTGACATTGAATGTTTTACAAAGGGTAAGGTATACACATATTTGGCACACTCAGCATCTACCTGAGTTTGTAATAATCAATACTGAGATTCTGCAGAAACCCCCAACTGCTCATAGGCTTCACATGAATCTAATCATTACAACTTCTGAGCTTAGAGTAGATAATGTAGTTATTTTTATCCATATATAATTTGCAAAATGTACGTGAAAATTAATATTACCTGCAGGGCAAATTCTTCTGAGACTTTGACAAAAAAAAAGTACCTAACTGAGGATGCATATCACCAATTCGATGATGGTACGTGGTTGACTACTTACATATAGGATGATTCTAGGATGTAGATTGTTGGTTTTGAATATTAATCACAGACATTCATAATAATACTTCAGTTTTAAAGTTTATTTCTTGCCACACACTATAATATACCCTTACTGTAAAAAAATTTATGATTATCACATTCATTCTACTGAAAAAAATAGTAATGTCAGCTTTCAAGCTTCTTTTAAAACTTTCAGAACATTTTTTACACTCAACATCAGTTCTAACTGCCGGCCCATCAACTCGAGGGCCATTCAATAAGTAATGAACAAATCGATGTAGCTCAAAAAATGGTTTATTTAATAAATGTGAAACTTTCAAAAGTTTAAGTTGGCATCCTTGCAATGACTTCTGATCCGCTGTTCGACAAGATTTTGTAAACATAACCTATAAATCAGTCAGTTCAAGATGTCACGTCTGATTGAGAATTGCACTGTGAAAGAACAACGTGCTAATTAGATTTTTAGTCGCAGAAGGTGTTAAAGGTAGTGAGTGATATCCATGCAAGGATGTTAAAAGTTTATGTGAACAATTGTTTAAACAGTTCAAACATTTACAAGTGGGTAGAACAATTTAAAAGTGGCCGCAAAATATCTGTGATGAGCAGCGAAGTGGCTGACTAGTCAAAGTTGCCTCTTCCTTTTTTGAATCTCACACTGACGCGATAATCCGAGACAACAGAAGAATCACTGTTGAAAATGTCTGCAATGTGTTGGAACTGTTCATAACATCATTTAAAAAAACTGCAATAAAAAACCTGCGCAAGATGGGTGCTGAGACAACTTACGGATACCCACTAAGAAACGAGACTTCAAATAAGAAACAGTTGAAAGCTCGATGTTCCACTGAGAAAGAACCTTTTTTTGAAAGAGTTGTAACAGACAATGAGACATGAGTGGAAACACACAAGTTCTCCAATGCGGAAAAATTCAAGACCCAGCCATCTGCTGGTAAAGTGATGCTTACACTTTTCTGAAACTCAGAAGGCCCTATTTTGTGCAATTTTCTTGAAGACCAACAAACAATCAACAGTAAATATTACACTGATACGCTGGAAAAAAATTAAAGCCTGCAATCCACACTAAATGTCATGGACTTTTGAAAAAAGGTATGACTTTGATTCACGACAATGCACAGCCGCATACAGCACAGATAACGCAAGAATGCATTCAAAACCTGGGCTGGGAGATTCTCCACACTCCCCTTACCAACCAGATCTCACCCCCTCAGAATTACACATGTTTGGTCCCCTTAAGGAAGCTCTATGTGGCAGAAAATTTGGCTCCAACAGAGTCAAGAGTCAGGTGCAAATGTAGCTCTGAAAGCAGCCAAAAGAATTTATGCCAGGGGCATATGCAACTTAAGGGAACGATGCGACGACAAGTGTATAAATGTTGGCGAGGGATTATGTTGAAAAATAGGTTAAAGTTTTATTTTGATTAAAAAAAAAAACAATTTTTGAGCTACATAGATTTGTCTCATAATTTATTGTATGACCCTTGTAACATACTTGCATAAACAAACAAGTTGTTCATGTTCAATTTTGACTGTGATTCTAGACAACATTCACAGCTTATCTAGAATCATTACTACAGATAGGGCAATCAAATTCTCAAATACCATTGAATCCTTAGTATTCAAAGGATTTGAAATTTGAGGAAAAAGATTAGAAAAAAATACTAGAGGAAATATAGTAAATCAAAAAATTGAACACTAAAAAACTCTGAAGTTAACCAGGTTAATTTTTTCCTTTGTAACTATCCAGTATCCTGTTACCATTCCCCAAAGATATTGTACTTTTAACATGAATAAAATCACAATAAATACTGATTTTGGATACTTATTTTGTGAAACAACCATTTAAAGGGTTAAAAATTATAGCTAATATTTTTTCAAATATTGTATATTATTTTATTTTTAACCCTTGACACCTACCTAGATTTGGATTTTATGGGTATATTCGAGGTACTCTCTGGTATTCAAAATCGAGATTCAGATTCGAGAAAATTGGGACAATTCAAAACCACCTGTGTCACTATATAATCATGAGCCCTTACACACACTGGCTTCTGAATCAGCCACTGAAAAGCAACACTTTATTCCAACACACTTGTGAATAGCAGGTGAATATATTGTATTAAGTAATTCAATAGCTTGCCATATTCTCACTTTAGTTACAACTTAGTAGCAATCACCAACACCAAAGTCCAAATGCTAGTAAACTTTCTTTAAGCTACAACATTTGGGATGAGATGAAGTGAATTACAGTAGAACCTCTGTAAGTCGGACTCGAAGGGAAATGCCAAAAAATTCGAGTTATAGAGTTTTCGACTTATGGAGTATTTTGACTTAAGCGGATTTTGATTCGACATAAAGAGGTTGAGATTCATTCTTATACATTTTGAGTTAGAGAGGTAAAATAAATAAAAATTCAAGTTGCAGAGGTGAGAAACATATTTTTATTTACTATGAATCAACATTATTTCAAAACATACTTCAAATAAAAAAAATATGGCATTAAAAAAAGTCAGTAATTTATTTTTTGCTTTAGATAATTCGGTTGTTCTCTGTCTATAGCATTGTCTAAGGTATAAAGAGCAGAAAATTCTTGTTCTTCAGAGTTGCTGGTTTGCTTTATAAAATTCTGTAAAGAATTCAATGCGGTTCTTCCCTCTTTGATGGAAACTCATGGAGCTCATGTAGTATTGTTCGAGTTTTCTATGTCATCTAAATCATTAGTATCGGTTTTCTGAGCTACTGAATCAATAATTTTGTTAATTTGACAATTTCGATAATTTGACCGTTTTGTATTTTTCTTATGATGTCTGATTCATTTTTTATTATTGTTGACAGAGTACTCATTGGCAGGCCAAATTGTTCAGCAACATCTTTCTTCATTTGACAGCTCTTCCCAGCTTCGAGCACTTCCAATTTTTCAGCGAGACTCAAAAGTTTTCAGTTTACGTTTCACAGCACTCATGTTTTAACAACTTTATTTGTAAACTGTTGTACAAATTGATGTGTAGCAGTCGTAACAGTCGACAAAAAATGACTTGCTTTGTTAAAGTTCGAATGAAATCAAAGCAAGCAAACACGTGAGTCATAAATTCGTGGTAATCCTATTTATTGTATACTCCTAAATTGATTTCTAAGAAACAATGGTGTACTTACATTGTCGACAAATTCTTAAAGTCGGTAACTTATTTTTCTTCGAACTATAGAGGTAATAAGTTTCGAATAATCGAGTTGTAAAGGTTGTAAAATAAAACATTGCTATGTTCGAGATACAGAGGTCCAATTTAATTTTTCGAGTTATGGAGGGAAAATCTGTACCAAAATGGCTTGGAGGGACTCGCTGATTATGTCGAATAATAGAGGGTTGAGATTTCGAGCAACGGAGGTTTTGGGGGTTGAATGGAAGGGAACACAACATTTTTTCGAGTTTGGGAGGTTTTCAACTTATCGAGGTTCAACTTAAAGAGGTTCTACTGTATGAAAAAAAATAGAATCTCATTACGTTCAAGGTGCAGTTACACAGAAGAATTTATTTCAATCTAATTACCTATCTGACAACCATAACAGCCAGTAAAAATCCACGTCCTTACATTACACACCCACCGCAGCATACATGTTACTTACCTGGGCGAACGATATGTCGGACACCAGAGCTGCGACAAGCGGCTCTGCAGCAATGCCCGCATGTCTGTCGACAACCTCCGTTATCACAGTAGCAGTTTCCATCAACTGCAGTCCGCACCCTGACAACCTAATCACCACCACATCTTTCAACAATTTGTTATTTATTGTTGCTAGCTAAAAATCTAAAAATAAAATCTAAGAAGCAAATCATTTAGCTAGGTCAATAGCGAGCTTAGCAATAGTTTCATCATTGATATCTATACTTTCCCAATCACTTCAAGCATGTATTAACTATGGACTATGGAGGAATTTGATCAACAACAAATAAACTGTAAATGAAGCCACGAATACTCTCCATAAAAAAAAAACCATATTGATTAGTTATTTACTACTGACTCAATGGCTGTCCACTATATTGTAAAATAGCACGACCACACCAATGTTGAATAAATACATTTCATATTTAACCATGTTAATACTACATTACAGTCTGTGTCATGTAACATATAAAAAATCGGACTGTTCTCAAAAGTAGTGTTAATGGTCTACCTATTCTTCTGCTACTCTTGTTGTCAACAACATTCATAAACAGCTTCATGTGTTCTTAAACAATCATCATGTGATGCTCTGTACATGACACGTAGGAAATGATTACCACTGGCATTACTTTTGAGAAACGATAAATTTGAGACTTAAGATGGAGACTCAATGATCCATCACATCCGTCCGTCTATAAGCCAAGCCATGATCCGCATGTCTGTCACACTTTTCTAAAACTGTACGGATTCACAAAATTTTTCTGATATGCCGATAAAACTGTTGCCCATTCAAGGATTCCGAACCGATACAGGAATAAACACATTTTGGTTAAAATATTTTTATAAATTTACTAAAATACCCAAAATAACTCATTCTAAGAAAAGCATGCAATGCAAATGCACATGTATTTTATTTTATAAATGGAAAATAACCTCTACTTTTTGAACTCGTATTAGCTTGTTATGATTTGTTTGTTGACGACCCGATAGTTGCTCATTAAAACATGAATTTACTATTGGAGAATGAAAATTTAATCATTTTAAATAATTATATAAAATAAGATTATTTAATAATAGGTAACTAAGAATTACCTATATGTATTGAATTACAAAATACAAAGTTTAAAAATATTAATTTAAAATGTGAAAAATTGCAAGACTTTGTACATGTTTACAATCAAAGAACGGGAATTCCAATACCATCTTAACGCGTGCGGCAGCAAAAATTTAAGGTACCAAACATTTAGACGGAAATGCGTTTCATGTGGACGCTTTGCACGGGAAACAGTAAAAGTAATTTACGTTATGTGAAGCCCTATATTATTTGGTTTTTTTTATATTTAATTTTAAAAACTTTAAGTAAGTAAGTTAAAAAAATGTCTCCATTACGATATTATGAACATTTCTTTGCAGTTAAAGCAGTTTGTATTTTCTGTTGTTTGCAGTGGTAGCCATGCTCAGAATAAAGCAAGTTTTTGTCCTTATCTAACTTTACAGTGCTGGTGATATATTTATTTACAATGTATTAGATTCAAGAACGTTATTAAAACATAGGATGTTTAAGTTAACTTGTACAGGTGGCACACGTAGCTAAGAAGTGATGTTCAAAGTATGTAGTAGTACGAAAAGTGAAAAGGTACTGGTGGATTTGTAGGTTATGACAGGCACTTTAATTTTGCAATAATATCGGTCAAAAATTAACAAGTGTATCATGAATCGGCAGAAATGCAGATTCAACTAAATACCGGCTGATTCGTATCGGCACAGCTCTATAGTTTTTCCACTTGGATGCTGCCAACGGACATGAAAACTTACATTTTTGAAATAATTATCTTGTAAAGGTTTGTTAGTTCGATCATGTGTGCACTAAGCATTTATGTTATAAATCATTAAACCCATTTTTTTTTTGCTCTGATATTTATTTAAATGTATTTCCGAGAAACCACACAATATGAATTACACTTCTGTCTCGTGGTCAATGTTTTATTAAAATGCCGAACTTTAAAACACGTTCAAAATCAATTTAAAAACATAATACTGAAGCAGTTAAACAAATAATCATACTAAAAACATTTTAAAATAAAGGCAATAACTAGACATTTCCAAACGTCAAAGCTAGAAGTGGGAAGGTTTTGACTAACGGATGGATAGAATTTTTTTGGGCCGTCTGATTGACTTAAGGTCACGTGACTAATGGACAGATGGCTGGGTAGCAGGCAGATGCTATGGATAGAAACAAGATTTTATGTTTTTATTTTTAGGGTAATTTTGTTTTTTTGAACAGGAGTTTTCGGTGTTATTGTTATTATTTTTTATGAAATATGTTTGTTCATAAAGATAGCATATTATTGAACACATAAGACACATAAATGTTTTATGATACTTAACACCAAAACAGTGTCCTTTTGAGTAAGGGATGATGCACTCAGAACAATAAAAATAAATTTGCAAATACTTGTATGAAAAATGTACAAACGAGTTGCTAATAACAATTATAAAATCAAATAAGAGTAAAAACAGATTCACAATCTACTTAGTACATACATTTTTATAAAAAGTTCATCTTGAATACATAACATTCATTGAATTTAATACATTGAATGAATATTACATTTTTTGTGATTTGAGTTAAGTTTTGATTTAAAATGCTGATTAATTTCATGATAGTAATTGCATTTTGGTGCTGTATGGTGATTAACTTACATTTTGATGTTATAAGGTGTATTGACATGCTTTTGGTGATATTTCGGTTTTATCGCAAGTCACAATTTGATCTTGTCCCTAGCTATCGATCATTGTGAGTCCAGTTTTACATGACACAGACTTAATTACTGTTTAGTTTGATGAAATATGTTTTTGACGTGACAACGTTTAATAAATCGATGAACGCCGGCTGCACGCACGAAAAGTGTCCCGTTTTGCACATTGTTCCGTTACGCTGTGTCCCGTTACGCTCATTGTACGCTTGTGCCGCATCACTCTCTCTTCCACTCGATTGGCCTATGCGTCCGAGGAGAAGAAAGACAGCGGCAGCACATAACTTACATCTACACGTGAACTGTTTCGTCGACTGTTTATAAAGTGAAGTGGAAAGTTAATGTGGTTTTCATTGCTTATTACAACAACAATTTTGGCAATAAAGGTTAATTATTCTTGCATTTTAAAAATCTGATTACTAGTATAATTTCAAGTATTTATTCTTTTATTATTAAAAAAAGTAGCATCTGTCGGCGAGTGCAGTAATAATAGGTTATGTTACAATTGACTAAAAAATTATGGTGATTCATATAATTGATGATAGATATTTGATTACAGTTTATTTATATGAAAACTTGTTCATAGTTATATTTAAACTTTATAGTTAAAACGCCAGTTTTTAAAAGTCATCTACACGTGAACTGTTTCGTCGACTGATTATAAAGTGAAGTGAAAAGTTAATGTGGTTTTCATTGCTTATTACAACAACAATTTCGGCAATAAAGGTTAATTATTCTTGAATTTTAAAAATCTGATTACTAGTATAATTTCAAGTATTCATTCTTTTATTATTAAAATAGAAATTATTCAATTTTATTCATAAAAGTATGCAATCATTTCATCAATGTTTTTGTTATGACGTCACATTAAACTATTGTCCGTAAACCAACTTTACAGACAACCAATTTTTTTTCCCTTCACTTTTGGAAAGCCACACAGACAATGAGCCTAAATGGGCATGCAACTCTATCACTCCGTCTGTTTATTGTGGTTGTAGATGTGCGCACCTGTAGAGGGACACTAGAAGCACTACTAAGTGCTCGTGGCAGTCCCCCAAGTAGTCCGCATACTGCTCACACAGTTTTATTATCACCTTCAGCTGGAAACTGATCACTTTTATGTTCCTTGTCATCAGTTTTCCTTCACTCGCATCCTGAAAAAATAAGTACAAAAGAACATTTTATTTTGGTTATCCTCCAGTAAATTACATGGCTAAATCAACATTTGCTTAAAAACTTTACTCAGATTTATTTGTAACCAAAGTACATATTTTATTTCACGTAAAAACTAAACTGGCAAAATATTAGCAATTAATTTATACATCAAGGTATGGACCCAAATTCCATCAAACCTTTAATGTTTAATAGTTTAGGAAAAAGATTTGAAGAAAAGATGTTGAAAGAAATGTAGTAAATTCAAGAATTCAAAACTGACAGCTCCGATATTTGTACTTCCGTATGTAATCATGTAAATAAAATTCAACACCATAGTGAATATATTTTATTTCTTGTAAATTATTTTAATATTGACCATTCAGACCTAAATTCAGAAATGAGGGTTAAATTCAAGATACTCTTTGTGATACGAATTCATAATTTAGATATGATATGATAAAATTCTATTTGTGAAAATGTAAGAGAGATAATCAAAGTTTTCCGACATTGTACAACCATCCCAAACTAAAAATGCCTGCCCTTTAACTTTACCAAGCACACAGTTGCTTCCAAATTGGTGACAACTTGCTGAGAGAGAGATGCAATAGCTTTTGCGACATCCAGCCGTGGTTTGAGGTGTTCACAGTACGCCTCCGCGAGCTGGGTGTAGCCTTTCCACACATCCACCATTGCCTTGATGTCCAGAGCTGCCGCCAGGTCACCGACCTCCGACATGGACTCCAGCACTGCGGCATGAGTTAGTTACACATCAGCCACGCCTTCTGCAATGCAGCTTCCCAACACTAACTACAATGTGACTGATCAAGGGTGAACTTGTACAAGCCAAGAGAGAAACCATCTCTGATGACTCCTGATGTCGAACAGACAATCTTAAAACAATCCTAAAGCATGTCTGAGGTAAATTTAAGTGAATTATTTCAATTCAAAGACTTGGAAAACAGCTCAGTGGTGAATAACTATCAAGAGACTTTATAAGAGGATATACTAATCCATAATTTACAATGAGCCTGAGGAAATATAAATTACAGATGTAACCTCATATATAAATATATGGGAAGGGAAACACGGGTATAAAAAATAGTATTCTTTTCCCTTATCTTTTTTTTGTAGTGTTGGGCTAAGAGAAGTCATAAAGAAAGGAGGGGGAGAGGCAGGAATAACACCTCACACCCTTGCTCAGTAATAAAGCAGAAACAAGCAGACAAAAAAGGGGTGAGGGTCAACACCATTGCCATAAGCTGAGACATGGAACAAAAATTTGTGTGTGTGTGTGTGTAGACACACACACATACATCTATGGAACTCTACTGAAGAGAAATATATGGTGAGACTCATATTGGAGTGAAAATGTTGGATTTTTATGCCCAAAATTATAGGTGCTACCCATACTCAGAGAAGAAAGACCCTTTTGGAGGTATATACCATATTTTCTGGCCATGTTTATGATATGATTTGAAATACAAGAAGGCAAAACAAAATTACACAGCTGTTTTCTGGGCTTACGTATTTACAAAAATTACATTGTCTAAAAATATTTATTTCATCATCATCACTAGCCGTAACTTTTAGAATCAAAAAGTTGAAAACCCACCCATGCTTCATTCAAAAAATATTACGCACAATTGCATTCTCTTTATCTATGTAGTTCTTTAGTCTGCCGTCAACAGCTGTAAATGATGCTGAAACCAAAAGAGTCATCATTCTGTATTTTTCTAGATCGCTGCTCTTTTCTGAAAGTGACATGATGTAGAACTATGAAGAAATGCCAGCAATCTACTATATGAAAATCCAATTTCATGATGGCAAACATTACTGGTCAAGACTTAAATGCAAACCCTGAAGATAAGTTTCTTAAGGTACAATAGTGCATTGTACACACTAGTTACTCCACACACATGAATTAATTGTTAGCTCTTTTATTCATTCACTACTTTCTATAATAAAAACCAAAACAATTAGAATTTTGTACATTATTATTTTAATGCAAAATAGTAAAATACATTAACAAATTTTATTCTAATTGTGTGAATTTGGAGGATTTTGCTACACAGCTGGAAGACTTTTGGAGATACAGTATGACAAAAAGAATATTTCAACAGAAACAACTTTATTAGTGTATGCAGGAAAAAGCTTCTACAATACATTTAATTTGTCAATTGCAGAGGCTCTTAGAACATCAGAAACTGTTAAAATAGTTTTATGAACATTAAAAATAGAATTTTATTGCAGTTATAGTTGGAACGATGATATTTCATGTATAATAATTGAAATGAAAGTCAAGATACCTTCCGTCAATAAAACCAGCTCATCTTCGAAAAAACAATTAAACTTGATTACGCTGGTCATAGCGGTTAGGAAGTGCGATTGCAGCCGAGAGCATTTCTGGAACAGCATCGTGAGCATCTCGTGCATGTCTTCAAACATGGCCCCGTACAGCGACTCACTAGACAATCAAAAAGAGGATACACAGTTGTTGAAACAGTAGGCTCAGTTGCTAGACCTTAAATACTTTACTTCTTCACATAAACATATTTTGTACAGAGGGAGCATTTATTAAAAGACACACAGTGGAATAATATTTTAGCTTTGAACTAAATAATTCAAGGTGTAAATACAACCAAGGGTTCAGCAGGACACTGATTAAACTTGGTATGGCAATGGTGTCTACACTATACCTTAAGAGTAGTCAAAATCTCTGATAAATTATATATGTACTCAATTTATGGGCTAAGACAGTGCTCAAGAGAGCAACAATTATATGAACCAATATTAAAGTTATTATTTTTTTTTGCAAACTACGTATTATGAAGTTATGTATCAAAACCATACATTAACCTCTTTATATGATGTAAGATAAGACCCTTGTACCAACCACTATGGTTTAAAAATGCACTCAGTTCATGGGTATGAACAATAGAAATACACTGACCATATTAATTTTATCAGAGCTGGCTTAGTCTCTCATGTTATGTATTTAGACACTGGCAGCATTAGTCAATTTAGAGAACTTTACTGTGGACACTTCCCCTCAGTAGTGACCAGTGGCAGACACAGGAATTTTTCAAGGGAAATTTTGAAAAAAATAAAAAAAAAAATTAAAGTTTGAAAAAATGTATTTAAAAAAACTTACATTACTACTGACATGAGGTGTTCAGAAGCCAAGCCGACAAACTACATCAAATGAAAACTTTCAGTACAAACAGTTACAGTTTTTTTTTTTTTATCTATAATGACTATAACAAGTCTATAATATTTTTTAGCAAATTTTGAATACTCATTAATTTTTTTACTTAAAATTTTAAAAATATATGAAAATATTTCAATGTATCTCTTTCTGATACAAAAACCACTATGTTTGGAGTTAAGTCACATTGCTAACTGGAAGATATTGACCAAATTTTTGAGTGGTTTGTAAATGTACAAGTAATTATACTAAACAAATACACACAGTACAAAACTCTTTTATATAAAAAGGTAATCAGTATTTTTGTAAGTATTACATTTGATAGCCTGGGTTTTGGAAAAAGAATACAAATTACTAAAATACAAATAAAATTTTGTTCATTGTCTCTATTCTGTGTAAATCATGCAGTTGTCATCACTGACAGGTTCATCTTGCAAGATACCTCTTGCAGTCTTCAAGTTTTTATAATACTGGTGATAGTATTAACTGCAAAAGGTCCATAATTTTTTTTTTCCATGGAGATCGGTCTTGATGTGCCGTAAGAAGATAATGTGGAACATTAGCTAGGCTTTCTAAAGGATGTACGTTTCCATTTTTCTTTCAGATATTAATTTTTCCAAATTAAATTTCTGGTAAGGAAGTAGTTTAATATTTGATAGCAAATGGTTTAGCCTTCTCAATTCTGATCCATCTTATTGTCAGCCAGTTAACTGGATCACCTATTAAATTTTTTTTTTCCTGTCGGTGATACATTTTTGTAAGGTTTCCGTTGAATGGATGTCTTTATGGTTCATTTCTGTAAGGAAATACTGGTTTGTTTTCCTGTAGCCAAGAATGATATCATAGCAATCCCACAGAGAAAAGATGTTGCTACTAGTTTTGGTTCATTTTTCAATAAGGGAAAATTTGAATCAATCAGAAGGTAACTACGTATGTCCTGGCACAAAGCACTTTAAGTGAATAGTTTCAGTGTCACCACTCTGGTTTTGCAGATATTTCATAAGAGAAAGAACTATGACGACAGTCGTCGTGCCCTCCTAGACGTAGAGGCCATACCAGTCCACCGTCATGCGCCCTACGTTATGTTATAAGGACCGCTCACGGACGGCCACGTATCTGTGTAACTCATGTATGCTTATTCCGTAATTAACATTGTATTTGATTTTGTAATTAATCTGATATTGTTATTCAGTGCTTGTGTAATTAGTTTGTAGACCCGCCGCCTGGCCTGCCGCGAGCACGTTGTCTCCCGCGCCGGCTTCACCCCCCCCCCTCCTCCACCACCCGTGTGTAGCGGCGCGCGTGAGCGAGCGGAGAGCTCAGTCGCTATCTAGCTGCCGCGCGGAGCAGACCTTCTCCGCTCCGCTCCGCGAGCAAGCACACGTCTCGAGCACGTTTACGCACGGTCGAGCTATCACGATTAGCTTCGTGTACCACAGGGTAGTCATCAGCTACTCTACTGCACCGAGATTGTTTTCAGTTTATAATCGGGGAGTCCGGGTCGCGGCCACGTTAGGCCTGAACTCACCACTCTCCGGCTGGAGCTACTCGGGCTAAATGACTTTCACAGGGCGAGCTTCGTCGGGGACCGGGAGACTTAGGGCCAAAGGGACAACAACTAATTGCTGTGGTTTTGATCGCCGCATGAGTCAGAGTACATGACAATATGTTTGGTATCATCTATTATGACCATGAACAATCAGGTGTTTTATTAGACAAGTGCTCATTTTCTGTGAAACTAACGAAACCTCTGTTCCAGGTCATAAATACATGTAAGCTTTTTTATTATTAAAAACGTGAATACCAAAATCATAAACATAAAAGTTACGTTTGTAATACACTACAGACATTGACAGTTTTGGGAAGATGCAGCTACTTCTTAGTTTCTATTACCTTCCTTTCATCTTCATTTTAAATTAAACGTCTATTTTGGAAACAATTGCATACTTGAAAGATGTCTTTAAGCAGCAGTTTACAATGCAGACTGAAGTTAGTTGAAAATAGCTGTGGAGTTAATCACTTTGGTCACTGAAACAACTAGTAAGATATTCAGTTGCCAGAGCAGTTGGCGCCATTCTAGCGGCAAACCATTTAATTGTGGAGTTATTCGTCTTAGCCACTTACAAGTATTCACTGATGCAACCCATTGTCGCCTTTTTAAAAAATTGGAGTTTTTCATATTGTCTTCTGAACGCCTCATATATGCCACAGTAGTAGTAACTAGACAACATAGCTTCTCACACAACTGCTCTTCACTGATATAATGCATTGGCAGTTGAAAAGAATTCTAATATTACATTTTAAAAATTATTCATATAGTAACAAATTATAAAATATCTCATTGAAAGAAAAAAATAAAAAAAATATTGACTGTAATTAATGACATAAGTCTAAGAATACTCTTATTCATTCATTGAGAACAAAATAATGTCATTAAAACATAATAGATTTCACACAAACACCACCAGCAATTCTAGAAAACTGAGGACAGCAGATCACAATACCCATCAACTCAAAAAAAAAAATTCTAAATTACTGTATATGGGCATAAAACTTTAAAATTTGTAACCACCAAATATTAAAAAACATTAACAACTTACAAAACAGTTCTCTAAGAACACCCTCCAAGTTTCTGAAGGGATTTGTTAACCAAATAGAAGTTAGAAAAATTGTATGAAATAAAATTTACATAAAATTTAATAATTTATGATTAGCTCACAAGTGGCCACTGTTTCTTTTACCAAAATACCTAAAAGAAAGTAGTTTAGAAAGGACTTTAGTAAAAACTAGATAAACAAACTGAAATATTATTCCCTTATCAAAATTTCCAAGGAAAATAATGTAAATATTAAAAATAAAATATTTGATGTAATTGAAATTATGTGCAGAGTGCTTTTTGAAGTTGAGTCAAGATGTGATGTCCAGCACCTCTTAAATTATTGCATTCTGAATCCAGTTAAGTTTAATATAAATGTTTAACAATATTAAGGCATCAAAAGCTTTTATTAGTTTCAACAAACCAATTATATAGCAATCTTAGGTTATTATTATTGACTGTTACCTTTGATTCTTAACAAATAAGTACTCTGTGTTTCATTCCTACACACTGCAACGTTTATACGATACATTCTCGTCTTATGATGTATGTATGTTATTTTAAGATTTAATTGTTGTTAATGTTAACTGAATTAGAGCTAAGCCTGCAGAAACTCTTGAGCTATTGGTGACATGCTACCTATTTAGTTACAAAGATTCTAAGAATGCATCACACTCTAGTAAGATGAACTTCTTGGCTATTGGGTTGACAGGTTCAGACCATGTCCGAGACAATAATGATGTGCCTGAAGTTTCAACTGGCCATGCTGCAGCCATTTTCAAGTGCAATGAACAACAGAAGGCCTAGTTTTATTGGCAAAGTATTTAATATGACCATTGGTAATTGGTCCCTGTGGGCAGCCATTATCGGATGACGGTTTGCCAATCAGGATTCTCCTGAGTAAAGTTCAGTTCATCTAGTTGTCTGGAATCAGCAACTATCTTCTCCCCATACAGAGACTTAACTCTTGATTGCAGGCTTTCATGTTCAGAGTTTTTAACTACTTCCAGCACATCATTATTTACTAAGACGTGCTCTCAACCCAAAAGCCACGAAGTTGTTAAAAACTCTGGCCACGAAAGCCTAGGACAAGATTGTGGTACCTGTTTAGCCGAAATTAAGAAAAATTGAATGCAGGCGCTTAGATTTAACCATACATACAGCACAGTGAATGGTTGCCTGTTGTACATTTTCATGTTTAGTGAGTACGGTTCTGTGATTACAGAATTTATGAACAAAAACAGCAAGTCACACTTCACATTTGCAGAGATGGTTCATGTGCATGTTATGTAGAGGCAGGCGAAAAAAATTGGAGCAGAAGCAGCAGCACACAAGTGTATCGAATAGGAAGACCTTCTAACAGATTAACCAGCGATTGACTCACACTGAGATTTTAATCACGAAGGATGATGTACACCCAACTGCACATGGCTAAATCTAAACATCAGTGCCCGCCTAGTTGCCTGCTTCCCGCGGAGCATTTGAGCATTACATGGCACTGCGATCTCACATCCTCTCAGGTAGTGGATTTATGTCTAATTCCCCCCAAAGCCAAATTTGTGCGGAACTAATGTTCATGCCTGTAACTTTCCAGGGTTGTGTTTCCGAACGTGTTCTTTAACAAAAATTGCTTCTTTTCATATTCCCTGCTACCCATTTAATTTATGCCCAGTAAGTTCCAAACTTCCTGTACAGTACTCACATATAATGAACCTATATCTCACAAGTGAACAAAGTTTGCATGGCATTCCATGTAAGGTGCCTCCAAGAAATGAAAAGTGATTATTAACAAGAAAAGTTACTAGTGATTCTAAATCTTCAAAGATTACAATGCTATAATTAATTTACCAAGCAAACACCTTAGGAATTTATAATTGATTGCTATTGGATCCCCCAACATCATCAATAAGAATCACTGTGCATCTACAGATTTTTGAGTCATTTCTTTTTTATCTCACCTCTGTCTGCAGTGTTTGAAGGCTTGTGTCAGTACTAAGGAGACGTTGCCAGGTACACTTTGCACCAAGATGCAGTCCACAGAGCAAAGAGATACAACATACTCAGTGGTTGAACTCAGGCAGTCCAGTACATCCTGGCATACCTAAAACCACATTCAACTACTTAAATAAAAGTTTTAAAACAGCAAACTTCAGAGTATTTGCATTTGTGTATCATTATTATTATTATTATTATTTGTGTTACTTGTGTTACTATTTAATTAAAACTTAATAACAAGATTTCTTCCAATAAATTGTGTGTTTATAATCATACATGATAATACTGTGTTCTGGTCTATTTTTGCAGTACATTCAGTTCTCCACGGAAAAAGCACCAAAATAAATTATAACCTTAATTTTCATAACATTTAGAATCTTAAAATGTATTTGTACATAAATCGATCTTGAATCTGAAAATAAATTGAATTTAACCTTTCAAGACTATGTTCCTTAAGTCTAAGAATTATGGCAAATGATGGAGTTATGGTTTGCTTTTAGATAATGGGGATAACAGAGAGGCAAAAAATCGTGAACAGTGCAGTGACGAAATGCTAGTGGGGTAAATGGAAAAAACAACAATTTCCCCCTCTATAGTATTTTCTAGCTTAAAAAGTTACGACAAAACAAGGGTCATTTAAAAATTGTGTTTTTGACTAAATTTTCTCTGCTCTATCTGTTTCAAAATACCACAAACTCTTAAAAAGATATGACAAATATTTTTTTAATGTATTTTATGAGAAAAAACTAAATCTTGGTGTTTCAGTTATTATCGTACTTACATAAATGTATCAATATAAACTATATGCTATTGTGATAGCATTTAAAGTAGTTTTATAACAAGTAGTTTTTCTACATAATATACAAATTCACTGTTCTAAATGTGTAAGTATAAATAGAATATTCTACCTGTAACAACTCAACCCAGCTAAAAATTATGTTCAAAATTCTCACCTTAATGTGCCTCACTAAAGTATCTCCAACCATGATGTCAACATCCCCTTGTAAAATAACAGTTATGTCATTAATAGCCTGTAACACAAATAATCTACTTTCACATATGTTACACATACATTTAAACTTCACCTCACAGTGGAAGTTCAGTAATAGTTCCTATACTCCTAGTAAAAAAAAATCCCTTTTGGCCCAGCCTACGGGCATTGGTAGATTTCAAAGTACCTATTTTTCTTCTGGAAATATATATATTATATATATATATATATATATATATATATAAACTCCTGGAACATTTTAAGAACTTAATGTACATAACCACCTATATGTTCACAAATATTCAAAAAAGATCAATTTAACATTTTCTCATATTCCATGCAGCGAAAATGTTTTGAATGTTTTTAACTTAATGCAGTCAGCATTGAATGATTTAACAAATTTCATATTATGCCTACTAAGATAGTTATACAATTATGTTGGTCATCCAAACACTATTTTCCATCCCTTCACTAATACACTAATATTATATTAGTGCACATTATATAAAATTATATTTGGACAAAGGTTTAAGGTAATATTAAGATAGTTATTAATAAATTCTGAAGAATTTGATACTAAGAAAGTTATATATATTTTTTTAAACCCCTTGTTTTTACGGTAATAGTTTGTTTCATCAATAACTGTTTGAGCCAAAAGATCAGATAAATTTTAGGAGTTTTACAATAAATTATAAAGGATTTTATAGTATATCTATTAAAAAAGAAATTACTTTTCTTTGTCATTCCACCCTTGTCATTCCCATCCCTTGCAGTAATGATTTGTTACATAAAATTTACTTCAGCTAAAAGTATTCAACAATATTTAAAAAAAAATCAACAATTTCAAGCCCAGGTTTTATCAACCCCTTGCAGTAATGGTTGTATTAACAAAAATTGTTTCAGACAAAATAATTTGATAAAAATTATAAAATTTACTAATAATTTGAACGGATTTAATAGTGTACCTACTAAGAGAGTTATGTATTTTTTTAAAATTGTAACCCCTCATTTTTTCAACCCCTTGCAGCAATGGTTTGTCTAATCAAAAATTGTTTCAGACACAAGTATTAGATACAAATTATAATATTAAAAAACCACTTGAACAAATTTGATGGTGTGCCTACGAAGGGAGTTATGAAATTTTTTTGTCATTTAACCTTTATTTATTCCACCCCTTGCAGTAATGGTTGGCATGTAAAAAATTATTTCAAACTAAAGTTGTTGATAATAATTTAAGATTTTACAATAAAACAGAATGGATTTAACAAAGTACATGGTATGCAAATTATTAATTTTCTTAAACTCTATTCCTTTATTTTTTTCAACCCCCTGCAACAATGATTTGTCTTGTCAAAAATTTTTTCAGACAAAAGTTTTAGATAACAATTATAAGATAATACATAATTTGTACGAATTCGATTTTGTGCCTACGAAGGAAATTATGATTTTTACAGAATGTTCAAACGGATGTGATATTTTCTTTATTGTGGGAGTTACAGCAAATATTTCTGTTTTTGAAAAAACCTTCCATACATCTACCCATTTGGTCATATATTGCCCATTAATGAACTCCACCGAGATTTTCCACTACTAGATTTTATGTATCAGTTGGGAAGTGATTTGTGAAAAATTGTGACAGTTATCATGTACACAAAATATTATATATACATATATAAATACATACATAAACTTTTGAGTTGGCGATGGTTTTGGGGTCTATGGACTATGAAACGAAAAACTAAGTAAAAATTGTCCGAAATTCGCACCACGGTAATAGCTACAATAGGTGGAATTTCTTTGAAATCTACTTAAAAAAGATAACTCAAACCTGAGTTAGGGAAAACATTTTCTGCAACTGAATTGTATTTAATCTTCCAAGTTTATTGTTTTACGTAGTGTATTACAGCTCATTGATGATGTCACAGACCGGTGTAATGAGTCAGCAATCCGCTATGGCCCACGGCGTCTGCCTCGAGTGATCTCGGGAGACTATGGATAGTCAACTTAAGGATGGTCAGTTAAGGCACCATCTCACATGCCAAATTTGAAATTTTTTTTTGTACACCTATCCCTCACTTAGCACGTCTTCAGATTGCGCGGATACATTTAGCACAATGTGAATTTTACTGCCCCAGTCTTGAATAGCACGTCTGTAAATTTCAGTTAGCATGAAATCTCGGCAGGAAAAAAAAAAGTCACGAAGTCTGTTTCAACTTCTGTAAACAACAGATGTGCCGTTGGATACAGTTATCCAAACAAGGGGTAAAGTGATGCGCGTACAGGTATGTCTACGCTATCGGTTGTTGTACAAACATCAGCTATGGCAAGTTAAATTGCGGCTATGGAGTGTAAAAAACCAAATGTTTTTTACGTCCGTGCATATGCCGCCGTGCCGTACCGTTGTCGCCTGGCCACAAACCGGGCCGAGAAATCAGTTTAGCCAGTGGCAGAGAATTCACTCAAACAAAAGCAACGTGTGCCCATTCAGCTGCCGGTAACAGTACATGCTTGATCAGTCATAATGCATTGTGTTCAAGTATTTGAGACAAAACTAGAAGAATTACGGCACGCAGATTGTCATGAAGGCCACGCTTATGTTGGTCGCACTTTAGTTTTAAGAAAGTCAACTGTGCGCACAATCGTACGAAATAAGGACTCTTATCAAACGTTTATATAAGTCTGATGCTGTTGGTTGTACTAGCGGGAATATATTTGACATTAGATATCGGAACAGAAATGAACAGATTATTCCGTGGAAAAGGTTGTTAAAATTTATGTTGCAATGAAAAAAATAATCATTGGCCTGACAGGATTGGTGTGAACCAGGTGGTGAAACACAAATAAGCACTTTAATTTTTGAAAAATTAAAATGTAATTATCTGGACAGTAATATTGGTTTCAATGTCAGTAAAGGATGGTTTGGAAAGGTACGCGACGTGAGTTGAAGGTTAAGCCCGGGCGGGCAAGTCAGCCAGCCGACTGACGTTAAAGTACATAACCATATATCTCCCATTACGCGGTGTCGTATTTGTCATACAAAGTGCAATGAGAGCCATATAAAGATAAATGGTGTGACATATTTATAGTTGAGTGTTATTCAACACATTTATATTACGTAACGTATATTTTCCTACACAATTTTGGAACACATTAAATAAATTAGCCTTGCTATTTATGGAAACTAATGCTTCAGAATACACAATTTCGAATAACACAAGTATTTTTAGGAATGTATTATATGTGCTAAGTGAGGGATAGGTGTAATTTTTTCGTCATTACTTTTATTTGAGTGTTATTTTTAAAATTTAGCTAGATACCTACTTGGAATTTTTTTCCAGCCACAAATATTTTAAACAGATATTCACTGCATGTAAAATTATGGGTGTGAAAAATTGTGCAAGTGATGATAATTACAAAGACTTGCATGCCTTTTTACAGCCATGATATTACATTGTTGAAAATATTTGTGGCAGAACAAATGCAAAAGAGGTATCAGTTAAGATTTTAAAAATAGTCCTTAAATAAAAGATATAATGAAAAAATAAAGAAAAAAAATTATGGCATGTAGAACAGAGGCTAAAGATTCAAATGTGGGTGCTCTGGAATGCAAGTCCCGTGTCTGACCATTGCAATGTCCCAAGGCCTCAAACCTTCCTACAGACCTGCCAACATTCAAATTTAAAAAATCATGAGGTCCTCGATAAAAATTTTCAGGCCCATAAATACAGATTAGATATAAAAAACAACAAATGAGAATCTTTAAATTTAAGTGACATACCTGTACATATGTTACATGGTCTCTGCTTCAAAATTTATTTAAACAAATTATAGGTTGCAGATTTAATTTAGTTGAACATAATTTAGCGCTGTCGTGTAGTGATCATGCAGGGCCGCAACTATAAAAGATGTAAAATAACATTCTGCTCGTGTAACACTATTATCACTGTTCACAGCCAAATTATTTTTTTTATTGGAAGCAATACACTTCATGTGTTAGTTGTGTTTTTTTTGTAGCGACTTGTTTCACAATGTCTCCTCTTCAACTATGCGAGATAGAAAAATCAGCATGGCACACGCTACAAAACGCAAAATTGCTTCCTTTACGTGACTCGAGTATTGATGGAAACTCGTTACTGTAAGCTTTCGTAAAACTTGTTTTGTAACTTTTACAAACAAAATCTTGGGGCCCCGAAAAATCGTGAAGAAACACTATTTTGGCGTGAGGGCGTGAGATGGACCTTAAAATCGTGAGCCTCACACCAAAATCGTGAGAGTTGGCAGGTCTGTTCCTATATATACCACTGACTCTATAGTATTTGAGAGATTTGAAGTTTGAGGAAAATATTTTAGGAAAAATATTGAAGGAAATGAAAAATAAATAATTAAACAATTAAAACTCTGAAGTTTACAAGAGATATTTTAGTTTCCTTTTAACATTTGTCCTTTTACCGTTCCCAAGATACTGTATTGTTAGTGTCTCATTGTAAAAATTATAATTATATCTACTGATTCAGGAAAATCTGTGTGTGAAACAAACATTTGAAGGGTTGAATACTTTACATAGTAATAATTTTTATTTCTTTGACATTATTTTATTTTTGACCCTTGAGACCATGATTTGTTTTTGAGAGATAGATTATAGGAACTTTTTGTAATTAGAATTTGGATTCAATCAATCATTAGTTTGCCATGTGTTACAGCACTGCGCTCTGATTACCATTTTTGTTACGTTGAGGCAGTGTAGGTAAATCAGATTAAAAACATAAATAATACCATTAACATTATACACTGCTGTAACGGTGGATCTTTTAGTTTCACAAGGATATGAGGAATGAACAAAAACAAGGTGTGATTACGTCTGAATATAATTACTCCATATTTATTTAAGGAAACTTATAAGTTTATAACAGATATTAAAATGTGTTAAAATACAATTTCAATTACATAATTAAAGAGCTCTCGGATATGTTAAAAAAATATGGGCCAGCCCTAAATTAGATTATAAAAGGTTTCATTAAAAATAAATAAACAAACTCAATTAAATTAAAGAAAAAGAAATACAAAGCGGTATAACAATCCCAATACTGATGGTGAAAGTCCAAAACGAAAGTGTTATATAGTTCTTATTTCTTCGAACGTAGTAATTTAAAGGTTCAAAAATATTGCAGGACCGAAGTTTGGTAGCTCGCTGCCCAGAGTTCAGCAGTCAACGTGGTGCCAGGGCACCTGTTTGTTGAAGAGGAAGAGTGTGAAAATGCTAAGTCTGCATCCGGCTCTTGGACCTGTCTGTGAACAGTCCGAATCAAACATGATCAGAACTAGTACACAGACAGTTAGCAAACTGGGCAGAAAATGCCCGCAAAAAAATAAGGGAGGTCAGGGAATAAAGCTGATAGTAACTCACCAGACAGGGAAGTTGGCTCCTAGGTTCTGAAGCGTAGCAAGTCCGGATCTGAAGATCGCGGAAATGCCGGAAGAGCGGACGTTACCATCATTTTCAAAAAAAATTATTTAAAAAAAGGTAACAACTATGCTGAGTACTGTACAGACGGACTAAACTACTTAAAGAATTAATAGGGATAGCATCCCTTGTCTAATTGACTACATCGTCGGTTTTGGCCGGACAGAAGTCTTGTAGTACGTCTCGTCGATCCGCCGATAATCTAAAACAGTCCGTCTGGAATCGCGACGCGAAGTGTCCGCGGAAGGGACGCGTGTCGTAATTAAAAGGAAATGCTCAAACAAAAGGTGGGGGTTAGACTAGGGCGTCCGGACCGAAAGGTTACGAAGTTCTCCGAGTGGGAATCACAAAAAACTCTGACTTCGATATCTCGAAGTTGGTAGCACTGGCTGATTTTAGCACTACCTGTTGAGGGGTGTCTGAAACAAATAGGGATTGACTTGCCCGAGGCGTCTGCTCCAGCCTGGGGCTAATGGCGCAGTCGGTGCTGCTCTCTGGCGGCCTACAGGGGAAAGAAAGAGGAAGGTTGGCAATGTCGCCACCAGGTGTTGCGGGCGTTAGCTCCACCAGCTGGCGACAAGTGAAGAAGTTACTATTTCTGCCGCTAGATGTCGTGTGTGGTCCATATTTGCACATATTTTTTCTGTGGCAAATCATCCTTTAAGTCGGCCACTGCCTGCCGAGTTCACGTCAGGGCAATGATCCTGGGCTAAATTCTGAGAACCAAGGTGGTAGCTGGGAGGGGTGAGGGTGGACAAAAAACGCAACGAGGCTGGGAACGAGCATCCTAACGTGACTTTCTATGAGTGAACCTAAGACGTATGTGTGACGGTAAGAGCTGTTCTAAGCTCATCTCTGAGAAATGGTAACAACTCGTCCAGAGCTGTTGTATGCAAATTTAGTCATGCAGGGAGATAATGTTACAGGCCTACGGGCGTGACTGCAAGCGGGAGAAATGTCATCCGGGCTGCTAACGTCTTCATTAGACTTACAAAAGATCAGATTGACCCTGAGAAAAGGGTCCTCGGGTCACTGCCGCAAAGTTCTAAGTAGAGTAAACCAGCCTAACAAAGTGTAAAACACCCAATTGCAACCAAATTATATAGAAAATAAAATTTCCAAAAATAATTTAAAATTATAATAAAAATTTAAAAAAAACCTGCCGAAATACCTAATTTCCGGCACACATGAATATTTAGTATAATTTACATTACGGTACTTATATTAACAGTATTACTAACAATTAAAATCCCAGCAACCTATTTTTTTTGTCATATTCACTAAGATTTTCTTTAAAATCATACAGTTTAGAGTTAAAAAAAAATATTGCACTTTAAAGAAATTCACTATTTACAACTAAAGAAACTTGAACCATTCTCTGAGATGTTAGTTAATTCATATAAAATAGTTAGTAGCTCTGAGATTACCTAGAAATAACTTACATTTTTGTTTATACAAATTTAACATTATACAGTTAAATGCACAGAGCCTTAAGACATTGAGACCTACAAAATTATAGTAAACTCCCAAATAACAGTGTATTGAGATCAAACCCAAGAACTTCAACACAAGGGTGTGAAACGCTAGAAATTATGTCCATTTATTGTGAGCAGACACACTTCTACACGTGAACTACCTAAACAACTGCTTCACTGCAGCTACTTAAGAGTGTTCGATAGTCACATATCAACTGAGAAAAACACTGTGATTTTTTCTTGTAGCATCCTGTTGAGGGTTGCTGTGTACTTTTTTTATTTGTGCGACTGGGTGCCTTCTTGCACCACACGTTGGACCTTGGGACAGTGCTGCGATCTGTGGACTAAACGGACAGTTACGCATTATCATGGCGTCGGTTCGAATGTTGATGTATGTGCTCGAACATTTTCTGATCCTCCGGGCCGGATAATAACGCAAATCAAGATTAGCGGCGGGTGAAAGTGTTATAATAGCATCTAGGGAACGATTTACAAAATATTTTGCATGGGAAAACGGCATAAGGACTTACCGGTGACGCGTGGTTGTAAGGCAGACGGCTTATAAATAATGACGTACATCGCGAAGGTAAAAAGTGATAATTATTAGAAGAGTGAAATTATGCGGCAGTGCATCTATGTTTACGGTTATTACGGGCACACAAGAGTCCTTACGTGGGGATTAGTGAAGTTACGCAAGAAAAAATAACGAAGACAAAAACAAAGGGAAACGCTTACGCACTAATAAGCACAATGGCGGCACAAACACCGGAATTGCAACACGTAATTTTCAACTTTTTATTGGGCAAGGCCGATGAAGCCCGTGATTTGTATGAAGCGTCGGAGGAGGATGCATCCAAATTGGAGGATTTTAAAATTGTATTTGAGGAAGTTATAGAAAAAAGGAGTGAGTTACTAGCAAATTTCTTTGCAATGTGCACTAACCCCCCAAGTGATAAGGTCGATATGAGCGAAGTCAAGCAACAGTTCGCGGTTTATGAACTAGTATTCCGGGAATTGCGGAAATTATACAATAAACAGATGTCAAGCCAAAGTGAGGTTAAGGCACCAGGTGACACAGGGCCTAACACGGGATCGCAAGCCACGTTAAGTCCCCACGTGTCAATGTTGCCTGCGTTACCGCTACCGGTGTTCGGCGGTAACCGTGCTGAGTGGAAGGGATTTGCAGAACTATTTAATTCGGTGGTTGGCCAATGTTTGCACTTAACTAAAGTGCAAAAAACTCACTATCTGTTAGGATGCCTTAAGGGCGAGGCGCGGGACTTAGTTTGCAACATACCGGTCACGGAAGGTAATTATGATGTAATTTGAGGTCTTTTGGAAAGGAAATTCTTGAGTGTTCGGATCACAGCGACCATCCATGTGCAAAAAATACTGCATTTGGCTCACGTAGACAGTCGCAGTGAAATTGCCCTTAGCAAGTTTGTAGCCTGTGTCGAAGAGAATGTAAATGCCCTGAAGGCACTGGAATTTCCTGTCGAAAAGTGGGACTTCCTCATATTGAACATTTTGCTAGAGAAGCTTGATTCACCTTTGAAACAGGGGTTTGAAATGTCAAATGAAGAGGACATTCCCTCCTACCGCAATCTCTTGAATTTTCTGGACAGGAGGGCAAAGGCAGCAGAGCAAATCCATCTGTCTTCAGTTAGAAGCACCAGGCCAGTCTTCTCACAAAACGCTTCAAGCAACCGGGTTCTTAACGTAAATAAGTGGCGACCGATGAATGTGTCAGACTCAAACATACCCGGTTTTCAAAAGACTACGCTTGTTTCAACTCAAGACAACCTGAAGTGTAGTGTGTGCGACGGATTTCATGGATTGCACACCTGCCAGGAATTTCGTTCAAGGTCGGTTGAGGATAGACGGAACTTAGTGCAGGCGCAGAGGCTCTGTTATAACTGTCTACGGGCACAACACGTGGCAGCACAGTGTAAGTCTAAGTTTCGCTGCCTACTCTGCCAGGGCAGTCACCATACACTCCTCCACATTGCCACGGGACAGGGGCCTAGGAACTACGCAGCGAGCTCAGATGACGATGGACGGGGTGAGGAAGAAAGTCCAGCAATTACCATGTGTGCATCAGAAGAAATGAGGCCGGTCAATCCACCCACCACAGTTCTGTTAATGACGGCATTGATACACATCAAGGACGGTGCCGGTCAATACCAAGTGGTTCGTGCGTTACTAGATACTGCTTCGCAGTCTTCCTTCATCACAGAGGCGTGTGTACAACGGCTGGGACTAAGGCAACATCATACAAATGTGAGTATTGCTGGGGTTGGCAACACTTTAATCCCGGAAGCCAAGGGATCAGTTATTTGCGAGATTAGATCACACCAATCACCAAAACTTCACATCACCAGCAAGGCATTAATTCTTAAAAGAATAACTAAAGACCTACCATCAACCAAGATTGCCACTGGGAGCTTAGTGCATCTAGATGGCCTGCCGTTGGCAGATCCCCAGTTCTCTGTGCCCAGTGCCATAGACATGCTGCTTTCTGCGGAGGTAGTTGCAGAAGTAATGACAGGTACCAAGATTCACGGACCGCCTCATGCCTTCCAAACCCTTTTCGGATGGGTACTGGCAGGCAATGCACCATGTGAACATTTCACTCAGCCGGCATCAGCATCATTACATGTCCCTAGACCTCGCTCTTCAACGGTTCTGGGAGGTTGAAAATCTCCCTAGTAAGACCTTCACATCCAGGGAAGATCAGATCTGTGAACAGCACTTTCAGGAGACTCACAGGCGTGATAACCAAGGCAGGTATGTGTTGAGACTTCCGTTTGCACGTTCAGCGGACATGTTGGGTGATTCATTCACAACTGCCCTCAAGCGATTGCAGGGGTTAGAGCGTAAATTATGTCGATCCCCACAGTTGCTTCAGCAATACCAGCAATTCATGGAGGAGTACGAAAGCCTGGGCCATATGTCAAAGATTGGGATATTGACACAGGATGCCGACAGCAAGGTGTCTGTATCATTACGAGAGGATGCGCGTAACCAACCACTGTACATTATACCACATCATGCTGTGGTCAAGGAAGATAGTTTAACGACTAAGGTACGCGTAGTATTTGATGCATCGTCGGAGATGACCAATGGACCCTCCTTGAACAAGCTGCTGTTGTCTGGTCCTAAATTGCACAAGGAGGTTGCTGACATAGTGCTGAATTTCCGAACATCAGCAATTGCGAAAACAGCTGATGTATGCAAGATGTATCGTCAAATTGTAATTGATCCTGAGGATAGGAAGTTCCAGTGTATTTTGTGGCGTACTTCGGTTAGTGACCCCATACATATATTTGAGCTGAACACAGTAACGTATGGACTATCATCTTCACCCTTCCAAGCGCTCCGAACCATGCAGCAGTTGGCAACAGACGAAGGCGCTAACTATCCTTCAGCTGCTCACACTCTGTTACATGATGTGTTTGTCGATGATATTGTGACCGGAGCTGATACTGTAGGTGATGCACAGGAATTGAAAACTCAGCTAGTGGCGCTACTCGGAGCAGGTGGCTTCCAACTTCACAAATGGTGCTCCAATCATGGAAATGTAGTCGGCACCCATGACACTGTTCAGGCTGATATGAAATTTGACATTACGGAGTCGGTGAAGGTGTTAGGAATACATTGGACGCCATCAAAGGATGAGTTTTGCTACAAGGTAAAGGTACCCACTGTACCGAATACCAAACGTGGTATTCTGTCTTTCATAGCTCGATTGTATGACCCATGTGGCTGGTTGGCCCCAGTGATTACAGCCAGTAAAATTCTGCTGCAAGTGTTGTGGACTAAGGGTCTTGGTTGGGACGACCAAGTTGACGAAGGCATCTTGTCTGAATGGGAGAGCTTTACTGCAGCGTTACCATTGTTGTCTCGGGTACGAATACCCCGATTTATTCCATTGCAAGAATTGGACGTTCAGTTTCACGGGTTCTGTGACGCGAGTGAGAAGGCATATGATGCAGTCATGTATGTTAGGTGTGTAACAAGGAGCGGTGAAGTTACTGTGCGCCTGCTAATGGCAAAGTCAAGGGTCGCTCCCTTAAAGACATTGTCCATTCCAAAACTTGAGCTCTGTGCTGCACACTTGTTGAGTAAGCTATGCTTACATGTTCTGGCACTTTTCCAGCCCAAGGTCAAGACTCCAGCGTTGCATGCTTGGACAGACTCAACTGTTGTCCTAGCTTGGTTAAGAATGTCTCCACACAAGCTACAGACATTTGTAGCCAATAGAGTGGCCGAAATTCAGAGTGCTGTGCCGCAAAGTGCCTGGAAGCATGTTCCCTCGGAATGCCAGCCAGCTGATGCAGCTTCTCGTGGATGCTTGCCAGTTCAACTGCTGAGCAGTCTTGCTGGTTCGGCGGTCCTGGATGGCTGTTGCAAAAGGAAGAACATTGGCCATCACAGGCGATGAAACACCACGGGAGCATTCCCGAACTGAAACCACCCTCAGTTGCAATATTGGTTGCTCAGCATGAAAAGAAGTCAGAGGACCCTCTAGGTCTTATCCAGAATGCATCTTCATTGAGTAAACTTCAGGCTGTGACAGCATGGGTTCTGCGGGCGAAAGCAGGATTCCAGAAACAACAGTACTTACAGGACACCATTTTAACCTTCAAGGAAAGGGAGGATGCTTTAACTTACCTGATCAAAATGACCCAATTATATTTCTTTAAGGATGCCATCACTGCCATCAAGAAAGGGGAAACATGTAGCAAGAATATTCAGGCATTGGCACCCTTCATTGACTTACAGGAAGTCGTCAGGGTGGGCGGCAGGTTACAAAATGCCTCTATTCCTGAGAGGACTAAGCATCCTATTCTGTTACCGGCACAAAGCAAACTTTCAGAGTTAATTGTGATTCACTTTCATGTTGGCCACCTCCATGCGGGCCCACAGACGACTTTGTGTATGACACGGCGTCAATATGTACTGGATAGTCTCTGGAAGAAGTCTCGTTCGCAAGCTGCTTCACAAGTGTATGAATTGTTTTAAGGTGAGAGCTACGGCATTGACACCACTAATGGGCGCACTACCAGTCGCAAGACTTACTCAAGTCAGAGCGTTTCGTTCTGTAGGAGTCGATTTTGCAGGGCCATTTCTCACTACCCCAGTCAGAACACGAAGAAGAGTGACGTATAAGACCTACATGTGTTTGTTTGTCTGTATGGCCACTAAGGCGGTACATCTTGAAATGGTGACTGATCTTTCTGTAGACACATTCTTAGCAGCCTTGAAACGGTTTGTATCACTCCGAGGAACTCCCACAGAAATCTACTCTGACAACGGTACTAACTTTGTGGGTGTCAGTAACCACTTGAAGGAACTCTACAAGACTGTGTGGTCAGGCGAGCCTCGACAGCACATCCTGTGTGAAGCAGCTCAACGAGGTATCAAATGGCACTTCAACCCCCCCGCAAGCCCTCACTTTGGGGGCCTTTGGGAGGCGGCTGTTAAAATAGCAAAACAACACATGAAGCGAGTAGTGGGGAACCTGCTGCTTACCCTTGAGGAATTTGTCACTCTGCTAGCACAAATATCAGCGGTGATGAACTCTCGGCCACTGTGTGCGCTGTCAACAGACCCTGAAGAGTATGATGTACTCACTCCAGGTCATTTTCTGGTTGGCGAGCCAATGACTGCCGTGCCAGACCATGATTTGATGAATATTTGCCTAAATAAGTTGGACAGATGGCAACTTGTTACCCGCTTGCAACAGACAATGTGGAAATGGTAGTGTGTGGAGTACCTCCACACTCTTCAACAACGTGCTAAATGGACCACCCCAACACCTAACGTACAACTAGACCAGCTGGTTTTGGTCCAAGAACCCTATCTTCCTCCACTTAAATGGAAGACTGCCAGAGTCACAGCTCTCCATCCAGGCCAAGATGGGATAGTGCATGTTGTCACACTGAAGACTCCTCATGGGACATTTGTGAGACCAGTGGCTAAAGTTTGCCCATTGCCCATGAACTAACTATACTAGTTATTGGCTAGTTCACATTCTTTTTAGGGATGCCGTAGGGTTATGTAGTTTTTTTGTCTAGATGTTTACCTGGTGATTATGAAAATACTTATTTTCGGTGGGCGGAATGTTGAGGGTTGCTGCGTACTTTTTTTATTTGTGCGACTGGGTGCCTTCTTGCACCACATGTTGGACCTTGGGACAGTGCTGCGATCTGTGGACTAAACGGACAGTTACGCATCATCATGGCGTCAGTTCGAATGTTGATGTATGTGCTCGAACACATCCAATTTGGCAAATGATTTTCAGTTAACTCGAAAATAACTATGTACTCGAAAAAAATCCATAGTATATTAGAAAATAGTTTTCTAAACAAAACCAAGTCAAAAACAGGCACAGGTACTTAATTTTCATCAGTTAACAGTAAACTATTGGTAAGTTATGTGCAAAATTCAACCCACCTGAAGCAATGGTGACCCTATGCCAGCACCCCATCCCCCCCCCCCCCAAAAAAAAAAACCCTGATCTAAAACAAACAAACCGAAGTGAAAAGATAAAATAATCTATTTCAGTATGTACTTTACACACTCTTTTGTAAAAATGTACCTATTATTTGATATTTTTTAGTGATTCTGGTTAGTTTAACTTCAGAGGACATAATGTCATAAATATGTTATAATAGCCTTTTCAAACACCCACTAAAATACTGTCATAACTCAAAAAATGCCATTATTTTAGGGATGGGATTTTCGAATCTTGGATTCGTCGAATATACCGAATCCTATGGATTCGAGGATTCGTAGGATCCGAGGTGGGATTCGAGGTGGGATTCGAGGTGGGATTCGAGGTGGGTTTTTAAGAGTTTTAGGTAGTAATTTAAAATTGTAGTGCTGGGCGAAGTTTGAAAATTTCAAACCGAACCGAACCGAATCCTTACGTTCGGTTCGAAACCTCTTAAAATATATTCGAAAAACCGAACGTTCGTTTAAAAAAAAAAATTACGTTTTTATCATTTTCTAACCCCCATTTGAGACCATTCACAAAACAGCACAACAAAATTCCATTACTTGTAATATTCCGACTTTTATTGCATAATCGTCGCCTCAACAGTTTCAAGCGCAGACAAAATAATAAAAAAAAGTTATTAATCGTCGCATAACTCTCATAGCATTTTTTCATATAGGCGCGCTTTGTTTTTTGTTTACTTTAGAGAATTTTGTATGCATTTCTCGTACTACGTAATATAAACTATCGTACAAATGCCAAAGGTATTGTATATTATACCTTTAACTATAGTGCGTGTACGAGAAGTGTTGTAAAATCACCAAAGATTGCGTACCCCATACGTTAAACTAAAGCGCATGTACGAGAACTCTCGTATTTCGGCCAAACTAACGTGATCAAGTTAACACAAGACAAATGCGGTAGGAAATGATTACGTAAATTACGTATTTTAAATTACTGAAATGTATTTATTTTCTTTGGACTTTTTGGTTATAACAGTCAGGTACTGAAAATATTAATTTAATCTTGTGTATTAAAAGTACTGGTCCAGTAAATATTACAGTACGGTACTAAGTTGACTAGTGTAGTTGCGGCAGCCATCATTATTTCTCATGTTTTCTTTTTTCCGACGCAAATTTTTATAACCACACTGACTTACGTTACGTTTACAATATTATTGTTCTTGAGGTGATTTGCGACTAGCAGGACTTACGTCGTTTAAGTTTTCCAAATAGAGAAAAGATAATGACGACCCAGATGACCCAGAACCACCCCAAAAAATGTCTAAATTTTCTTCTGACGAGCAGCATTCTTCCAAGAAAACAGCAACTGCAGTCAGCGGGTTTTGTAATGTGGATAGGTAACTTAATTCACATTCGACTTTTTTTTAATGTCCTATTAAAAAGTTTTACTTTTTAAAAATGTTAGGTTATGTCTACCACAAAAATATGTTGTGGCCTTATGCTGAATTTTCGTTATCTTTATAATCTTATATTTTTTTTAATGAATGTTAGTGTACACTGAAAAAGGAAGATAGTCTTTTTGAATTTAGATGGAATTTCTTCATGAATTAAAAGTATATATATCTAAAGAAATTAAATGAAAAATGATTTTCTCTAAACTGTTTTCTTTCCTTCATTATTTATTGCATAAACTTTACTTATAAAATGTTTTGCAATGTTTTAATAAAGCTAAGCTATATAATGTTTTAATTTTACATATGGCTGGAGAACCTTTCTTTCTTACCATTCAGTTAAAGACCAAAATGCTGGTGGTCGGTTCATTTTAATTCAAAACAATTATTTCTGTATGAGGTTCGGTTCGGCTTGGTTCAAAATTTTTTTGCTATGGTTCGATTCGGTTCGGTTCGGTTCGAAACCAGATAACTGAGGTTCGCCCAGCTCTAGAAAATTGTATACCTAAACTGTATTATAAAGGCAACGGAAATAGCACAAACATAAGATAAACTACGCTGCATTTTGTCAATTAGCATAACTACTCGATCATTTCCAACCTTCAATAATATAACATTGCAGAAAAAATGTAATTTTTTTAAATGGTGTCTGTTATACAAATGTATTTTATTGAAAACATAGGAAGGATTAATTTAACAGAGAATTAGACAGATGCAAACTTATGTGTGTGGTTTTTGAGGTTATTTGTCTCTATTTTATATCAGGTGTATACACTATGCACTTATTTTACAATTTTATAAATACACATGTGATTTTTTTTAATACATAGTCCTATGTAATTTTTTAAAATAAATGTGTGATTTTTTTTAATAACATGTGGTGAAGTTTAGTGTGGGACTGGGATTCGAGATTCGATGACAAACACTGAGGATTCGAACAAGGATTCGGATTCGACCAAAATGTGGATTCGTCCCATCCCTACATTATTTATTTACTACATGAAAAATTAAGTAACAGTGTAAAATACTATTATATGTCTGCTTGGTGTAAAATAAAATTTTAATGCAAATTCTTCACTATTTTACTATAGATATATTAGTATCTCAAACCCAGTAAGAGAATGGCGTGAGTTACGTACAACTCTGAGTTAAGCACCCATAAACCTTCACTGAATCGCCCCTCCCAAAACTCGGAGGTGGGTCTGCCTCTGAACCAAAGAGCTATTCTGTACGTCTGGCACTCTCGCAAGAGACACGGCCACCTGCAGGAAGAGCTGCCTCGCCGCCGGCACGGCGTGCCGCAGCAGCGACCGGTCTGCCTCCGCGAGGGCCACGCAGGGGAGACTTGTCAGCAGAGCCGCCTGCAGACACCGCAGCTGCAGCGCAGTGTCGCCTCTTTGCTGCTGCAGGGAGCTGTGAGAGCGTTCAGGAGAGTAGCACTTCCCATCCATCGGTGCCAACAGTTCAAACAGACCATTGTACTCTTGGAACCTAATAGGGGCTGTGGTTAAATTTTTTTTTTGTTTTTAACTTAAAGTAATTATTACAACTGTTTTATTGTGTACTAAAACATACTATATGTGAACACAATCTCATTTATAACATTCTCAAATTCACACTGTTTCATGAAATGGAGTGTTTTCAATAAGTTAGACACTTTTTCACTAAATTTGTAATCAAAGTTTATGTCAAACAGAAAAATGTATGTGTTTAAGGGTACTTGACTCCATGTAGAATCCACAGACATGTAAATAAATGTTATACTGTTACATCAATGTTACACTGTAGTGTAATGGGGAGAATCAACCATGTTCTACCTTCTAAAGGTAAGAAAATCCTGCACTAACCAAACAAAAAAAATATGGATGCAGGTCTTGTGTATTACTAGAAATACCAGTAATTTGTTACCTTAGGAACCTCACTTAAAAAATAAAACAATTTAAGGCTATTTTTGGCTTACCCTAATTATCCTAATTAGTTCTGTAAAACAGCATTGCTATATTTCAAATATTTTTCCAGCATTTTACCATTTGAAGGGTTGGTTAGGTTAACTAAATTAAAAACATTGTAAAACCATGTGAAATGTTGATAAGGTTAGGTTTACTAAATTAATTATACTGTAAAATAGTGTAGATGTTTAGTTAAGTGGTAATTTTGGAAGAAAGCCACTTTTCCATAAAATTATAATAAATATCAAGGAATGCTTTTATTCACTTCCTGATACTTATTGCAATCATCACCTAAGAAGGCAATGTGATACTTCACGTAGTTTACCAGTAATAGACAATTTTAAAGTGGTTAGGTTAGGTACATTAAAAATAGCACAAGATCATGAGAATCGTTTGGTGGATTAGATTATCTACATTCAAATTTCTTCTTAATATTGTGCAAATGCTTTAAAATTATGAGAACGATTAATTAGATTAGGTTACCTGTACTTTTAAATTGTATGAACAAGTGCCTAGTTACATTAGTAATACTATGAAACATTTTTAAAAATCGCTAACCCAACAAACCATCCACATTATTATAAAGTTTTATTTAATATAGCTAACCTAACTAAACCGGCAATTCTCACAATATAACAGTATTTGTAATATGTAACATATTTATTTATTTAATTACATCTCTCTATTGACCCCTATACATGTCATAACACATATAGTTAAACACGCCCACTTAAAGAAAGATTGTAATACATCATATAGTAAAAACAAACATTACAACTCCAATAACGTAATTAATTTTTCCATCACGAAACATAGCGAGTGGTGAAAAGGATATAACTAACACAGGGACGATATCATTTAGTTTCTCAGTTACATCTTTACGTGACCAATGTGCTATACTGTTAAGTATTCCAGATATAGAGTCTTGAGAGCTCATTGCACAGAATTAATTCAAAACCTTTTTCCGTAGCTGCTAAACATTGCTGTTTAATTAAAGTTAAACCAAAATAATTTCATTTTAAGCGCGTAAAATTCTAGTACATTTCATAGACAACACGATTTCGTAGTGATTCATACACTATGTAAAATATTTGCTATATATGAATTACATACAAAAATAACATTGACTTATAAATTTAGCTGTATAAAATGTATCGCGGTGTTTGTGGTTATTTAACTGAAAAATATAACATATGTGCATTAATTTTTAATATACTATTTATTTTGGGCACAATGTGATAATGTCAAAATGTGAAAAAGATGAAATTATAAAACTGAATTGTAGATTTAATAATTTTTTACAGCATGACTATTCATTTTACATTTTATTATTAAAAGATTGGCATCGTTAAAACAAAGAAAATAATTTATGAAATGCTTTGAGATTACATTGAATTACAGAATAAATATGTGATAAAGACAAACTCTTAACATCTGAAGTGCATTACTTGATGTAAGTTTTTGGACATATGCCATTGCTAAGAACTTTTTCTGTTGAAGAAAAACTAATAAATAAAATAAATAAATAAAAATAAAAATACTCAAAAAAAGATACAAAAAACACACAAAATTAAGCAAACAATTGCTGTTGTCAACATTTGTCATCATTTGTGGGGATTTTTTCGTTCTCTTAGTACATTTTTCTTTGTTTTTTCTTTGTTTGCTGACCATATTCCTGTTTCGGAATATTTTGTGGTGTTCATATCCTTGTTGACAACAGCAATTGTTTGCTTAATTTTGTGTGTTTTTTGTATCTTTTTTTGAGTATTTTTATTTTTATTTTTATTTATTTATTTTATTTATTAGTTTTTCTTCAACAGAAAAAGTTCTTAGCAATGGCGTATGTCCAAAAACTTACATCAAGTCATGCACTCCCATTGCACAAATCTTTTAAAGATAACATCTGAAGTGCATTATTATTAATTAAACCTGGGTGTTAAGTTTTCCTACTTGGACCTAGAGAATTTCTAAAATAGCCATTTCTGTATGAATTTGTATGAATTGGTTTAGATTTCCATTAATGTTATTAGGATGGAGCGAAAGGTACTGACGTCGACCCAAGTGTCTCCTCGACTCCTTCAGGCCATTATGCCTCGTCAACGTCCTCTCTTGCAATACCAGTGCAACCTAAGTACAATGCTACGAGCAGGGACGCACCCGCGTGCGCCCTGGTACGTCAGCAGACGTCACAGTGTATAAATAGTTATGTTTTTATGCCTTTTCTTTAAGTGACCACGAGTCTCCACGAGTGTGTAAATGTTGTGTAAATACTTATTTTGTATTAATTCTTTAACTCATCCAAGTGCTGTATCATATCATGTAGATCGTCAAGCCTGGCCCGCCGCGCGAGTCGCGTCTTCCCCGCCGGCCCGTTTCCCCTTCCTCCCCTCCATAGCCCGCGCGGGCGGGCGGCGGAGCGTCAGTCAGTGGCCAACTGGGAGTCGCACGGAGCGGACCTCCTTCGCTCCGCTCCGCGAGAGGTAGTACAGGGTCCGGGTCGCAGCGTGGAAGAAACGTTCGTCTACCGACGTGGTCGTCCAGGCTGTGACAGGATTCCTCGCGATAAGCCTCGTTAACAAGATCGCGTCTTCGTAACTCCGCAACTCATTCCGCTCGAGATGCACACAGTGCTCGTCTGACTTTTCTACTTTCTTTATCTGTATATACCGTCATAGAGTCGTCTACGCATACATCACGAGTCGCGTACATGCTACGAAGCACCAGTGAACTTTTCGTAACCGGTACGATTCGCTACGGGACCGCATTCGCTGTTACGCCGGTTCTCATTTTGTCTCCAAGTGTTAGTTTCCGGGAGTCCGGGTCGCGGCAGAGGATGACGCTCGTTTCGCGACGTGCCGGCCAGGCTGCGACAGGCTCTCTGTACGGAAATAAAAGGAGCTCGTGAAAACGGACATCATCGCATTATCCTTACTACCATCTACCATTCCTTCCACATACGCATAGTTCCCTCCTGGTCCCTTACTTTCCGGTCCCGGCCACGTTGGCCTGAACTCACTTCCTCACCGACGAGAGCTACATGGGCAAAACAGGATATTTTCGCAAACAGGAAATCAGGGACCATAGGCCGAGGGACGTCAGTACATTACTAGCAAAAGAGTGAAACCACTTGGCATTGGCATCACCTTCTTGTAAGCGACTTGCTCTATTGGTTTCAAAGCAAAAGACCTGCTCTATAATTGCACACATGTATCATGTAGGCAATAAACCACTATTCAACCTGCTTGAAGACACGTGACAACTTAATTATTTTTTTAAATTTTATATTTCTTTGATTGACATTCTAAACTGAATTATTGGCAAGAAAGTGTTATGTAGAAACCACAGTAGCGGAATATAAATGGAGTAATTGACATTTCGCCAATATTAATTTTCATTAGATCAATCACATCTGACACATTAGTGATGCATCGTGTTACAGCACTTGGTGAGTAGAAAATAGGGATGCTAAAAAAGAGAAAGGACATTGCAAATGTTGAGCGCCATGGGCCTGTCTCCACAAGGCATGTAGAAACATGACGGACGTCACTCGGTAGCACTGCTGCTTGGGTCATTGCCCAGCTCTAGCTCTCTCGGGAAGCGCAATTTCCTGCAGGGATACATTTCGCGGACCGTCCAGCCCGTGTAGCTTACCAAGAGACATAACCATGGGGGAAAATGGTTTTGCGTAAACTAACCTCCAGTAGTCGTCCACATGTTCTGACCCATGGACACACTTCTTTCAGATTGCTTCGTCTCTCTAGTCCTAGGTGATTAACTAGGTCTTTGCGGCCAGTCCCATTACTAAACTAACACACCACTAAAACACGAGTTGAACAGATAGGTACTTATTGGTAAGAAAAACAAGTGACAAAAACTGGCGGTTCGCCTCCCGATCACATCTGGACTCGGCGGTGGCCTGAGAAGGACTAGAGATTTTGGGACGCCACTCCCCAGTGCTGCGGACAGGGCTGAGACCTGGGCTTTAATTTACGATCAAGTAGGTGCAATGTCAGGACCCACACCTCCTTCCCCCACACCTCATCGTCCTGGCAAGAATGGGTCAAGGCCATCCACATATTCACTGCGGACAGCAGAGTCGGATGCACTCTCACATGGCAGTCGTAGGGTCTAGGAGGACTGCCTCTCACATTCCGAACTCAACAGGTTGCCATTCACCAACACGTCCAGCTTTTTGAATTTCTCACAATAGCCGATGACCAGAGATACATCGTTAGTTCCAGGTCAGCTAAAGTTTTCCACTTGTTTATCACTCTTGAAAAAAAGTATTAACTTTTCTACTTTAGTTGGTAAATGAGTTTTATTAGTTTCAGAGACGAAGGATTAAAAAAAATACTTAAGTTCCTAAATTTAAAAGCAAAACCTGTATTAAGAAATGCTTATTTTATGACTAATAATTCCACCATTTAATGCTATATATGTGCATTCAGGTAAAACCTGTGTTGCCTTATAGGGGTTAAATTTATTTGTACTTCAAGAGTATTTATTACAATAAATACTTTTCTAACCTTCAATAATTTAATGTAATGAATGGCTTTCAATTATGTTACCAATGCAGCAAAATTTGTAATAAATTAGTAACTTTGACGTCGTCCCCGCTGCCTGTTTTAGAATTTGTGAATTTGAGCTGTGGAAACTTAGGATGTTACTCGAGGGTGGGTTTCTTTGCCTCGTGGCTGCAGTCAGGGACGTATCGACAGAGGACCCGCCGGGCTGTTTAGGCCACCCAGGATGCCGTAACGATTAAAAGAACACGTGAATATAACTGAATTTATTTGCACGTCACATGGTACATTACGTCACCTGGTACAGGACGCCGTCACGAAACTGGCCGTATCATCGTCAACCTTCTAATCTCCGCACACACAGCCCTCGAATTGCGGCACTGTTTCACGGCTTGCGGAATTCCGCGGAAATACCCCACCGAGGGTTGCAGGTTATCCTGAGACTAGCGATAGTGGAGATGAGGTCGTCTGGAAGCTGTGAGTAAGGATGCGATGGACGGCGAAACAAATGAATGACTCTAACTAACTAATTATAAATTGACCTATGTGAAAACTGGAGTTACAAAATATACGGGCGGCTATCTCCGCACCTAGCGCGCCCTTGGCATAGGTAGGGAACACACGTGGCTGATAGCTGAAGTTAAGACTAGAATTAATACCATAGGATAAAATCTAACAAGGAAGTGTTCCGCAGATCGGGATGAATCTGATATGTAAATACAGTTAAGGTTATGATTAGCATAATTACCAAAAGTCCGTCCTCGTAGTGGCGCGGGCGCGGCAGTACAGGGGCACGGAAAACTCACATGCGACCGCGGCACGTCCCAGGAACTGATTCGTTATTAAATGTCACTGTACGCGTTTATCTCTACGCCACCCCACGTGGGCAAAGTTCAATCTCCTGGCGAAGGTATTACGGCGTGAAGCACGGGCACATCGGTGTGCTGCCCTTAACAATAATAATTACGTATTAAAAGAAACTGCTCATGACTGAGCCACACACAGTTAGTAAAGGACCGCGCGACACTTCGTACGGTCGATTTAGGGCCGGCCGTGGAGCAGATGAAAACAGATTGAAAGATTGACCTATGGAAGCTACATGTTGGTTTTGGCGCGAAGAGTGAAGGCTCCACGTGCGCTGAGCTGCTGGCCCTGATTAGTGCTGGATGGCGACTAACTGCTCTCCCTGGCAACCTGGACAGGGAGAGCTCGATTTCCCGCGGAAAGTTACGGAGCGCGGGAAGATGGTGACGGCCAGTTTTGTGACACAAAAGCATCTAAATCAACATGTATTAATTATTTAGGAATATTAAAGACATAAAATTTGTTATTTCTCTTAATTATAATTGCATGTGCACTATGTTCCGATTGCGCATCGCAACACCCGGCCGGGGCCGTCGCACAACACAGCCGGCCGTGACTAGCGTCAGGCCGTTCGATGCACTGCCCTAACTCACTCTTCCTTGCACGTGCGGGCGTGTTCGTTGCCTTCGTCCTAAACAGGCGTTGAGGACACATAACGGCCTGTGCTCTTAGAGGGAGCACCGACGGGCGGCGTCAACTTGCATTAAGTTACTGAAAAATTTGAATTTATTTCATAGAAATTATGTTTGTTTACCAGTTTCTCAAAAGAAACAAAAGTGTTACATATCCTGCAATTACAAATGTCTGTCACATAAATTCGGCCATCGACTACGAACCAGGGAAACTCCGGGAAGATTTTTCGGGAGGGACTATCGTACAATAAATGATGTGGTTGCAAACCATGACATTAAGTATGTCAGAGATTAGCCTTAACATATTAAAAAAATGTATGGTCTCAAATCGTGAACTTTAGTACTTTCCTATGCGCTTTGATAAAATAAAAGTTTAACACATGAATCGAAGTAGTTAGATAAACACCAATATACCCTCCAAAAAGGAAAAAAAAAAAATGGGCTTGGGAAGAGTTACCGCCTCTACCATCCCCTCTTTAAAACCACACTTGCTATGAACCTTCAATTTCGCTCGGAAATTTACCTACAGCAATTCAAAACCATCTGTCTTTAGTGTGGCTGTTTGAAAATACATTAATACAATTAACTATTCAAACATTCTCATTGGAACGTTGTTTTGTCATGATTTCCCTTTGCATTATTTCATACAAATTATTCCGGAATATATGCATTCTTGTAATTAATATGCTCATATCATTCCACGCATAATGCTTTAAAACGAAAATTAAATGAAAATAACACATTTTACAGTTGGGTTTTCAAACAGGTAACAGGTTCATTAGGAATGCTTGTTTAAAATTTTGTTACTTAGCACATTGTCCGTCAAACATTGCTAACATTTCAATAGATGGATGTGAAAACAAGCTTCCCTAGATGGCTGATGGTGACAGGTTATCTTGATTTCAGCCATTTCTGACTAACGGATTTAGAGGCTCACCCACATGGAGGTATGTTCTTTGTAAGTTAGTCTCCGAAGCTAGAGAGAGAGTTGAGGTCGAAAATAGCATTCAGATCAAGTGGTCTATGGCCTTTACACGCAAGAAACTAAACAGTTCATTTTATCGTGTTGCATGCAACTGTGGTAATCCTGCGCATTCGCAGTATCTCAGGTAAGCAGATATCATAAGCGTGGCTCTCATTTAACCTTAAACATGTCACCTGCACACTGGAGACAAGAGTATGGCTTTGCAGCTACATCTACAACATCGTGGTACTCAATAATCCAAACTATTCGTAAAAATATCTTTAAACTATGCATCTGAAAGTCTCTCTTCACAAGTGACTTTGTAATTGTAATAACAGTGTCATGATTTATATTGCTACTTGTTTGATATAACTCCTCCTGGCCCAAACACATTGATTTATGTGTACATAGATAACAAAAGACAAGTGAAAGTTTATTTTTTAAGGAAATAATTGTCATAGAACTTTTAAGCAAGAAAATTATAGATGTGGTTTCATCATATAAGTTAAGGTCTAAATTAATTAAGTAATGCCAGTAACAGAATAGAATGCACTGGATTGTATTTAACTTCTCGTTTACATAGAGGTCGCTAGAAACATTGACATAAATGCTAATGAAGTAAGTAGTATATAAAAGAGGCTCCGAGTACAGGCGTCAGGCTGTGGTGCCTGGTGCCGAACGCCATCTTGGATTTGTGATGTCACAATGCCCATCTTGGATGACATTGCCTTGACCTTTGACCTTACAAATTTGCCAAAACATCAGCCAAAAACCCGTTTATTGGAAAAACACTACACCAAAAATCTAAAAAGAAAAAAAAAATTCTTTTTTTTTGTGGGAAAAGTTCTCGTTTTCATCCTTAAAAAATGAAAAAATTATGATTTCGAAAAACATCAAATGACGTTTGCCTTAGAAATAACACAAATTCCTAAAAACAAAATGCTTAAGCATACATGTCTACAGCCTTCGATAAGCCGTTTATATGAATTAGGATGCCATGACCGATATCTTGGATTATGATGTCACCATTGCAAATATCGTTAAGACCGCCATCTTGGATTCTATAAATGTTACAAGTTTCATTACGCCTTGCCATTTTGGTTGATTATGACATCGTTGCACTTTTCATTACTGCCAAAATCTTGGAAAACCGTAATTTTTACGCTAGAAATTCGGGAAAATTTTTAAAAATGATAAAAAAATTCAATAATTAAAAATATAATAAAATACTATTTGAAAAATGCACTTAGACTCTGAAGTCCTCTGTTCGAACCAGGTAAGAGCAAAAAAATATATATCGATAGCTCCTTCTTCCATGGAAGGCACCGGCAGAATGACAGCCCACCACTAATCCCAAGGGATGTATATATGTGTGTGTGTATATATATATATATCGCCAGCAAGTATAACATCACATCCGCAATCTTGTTTACGTCTGCTGGATGCTACCATCTCGTTTTCTTTTACTAGAGCATTATACCACTGTATTAGTATAATTCTTACCCTGTAGAGTGCAGTAATTATTTATTATTACTGTGGCACCCATCATCTTGTCATTTAGGTGCCATATTGGACTTGTGTAATTATTTAGCTAGAAATATGGGTTGAATTATAACTTTCATTAAATCAATTTGCAATAAATATACTGATTGAACCGACCGATTCTGTCCCTGGTACAATCCCTGGTCGATACAAAGATAATTAATTTTCTGTAAAATAATAATTTCAATAAGTAATGTTCAAAATTCTTAAAGAGGCTTAAAATCCTCTACTACCAGTCTCTAGCAAGCCGTTATGACCACCATCTTGGAAATTTGTATTTATTGACCTAGAAATTCGGGAATAATTCCAAAAGTCACAGAAAAAATCACTCATTAATTTACATATTGAATCAATGGATTACTGTCCTTGGTTCGATTCTAAGTCTGTGACAAGTATAACTAATTATTAAAAAAAAATATTCGTTTTTCCATTACCATTCGCGGAGTTTATTAATCATTCACTCTACGAAAAACAACTCAACTGTCCGACGAATTAAATACGATGTCGATAAGCCTAACATGAAAGTCTAGTTTTTTGATACTTAGAATAACCTCTAAAATGTTCATGTACAAAACCATAAATTCATATAGCCCAAGCGTCTTCGAACCGCGAGACAGGCTTATGAACAATGTCAGACATATAGACCAGTCATTCCTGGAAGAAGAATCAATCGACATTTTTTTTTGCCCTTTCCGAGTTCTAACCGAAGACTTCAAGGCCTAAGTGCATTTTAAAAATACTATTTTATTATATTCTAAAATCAATTGCAGGTTTTGATAATTTTTGAAATTTTTTCCTAATTTCTAGCATAAAAATTACGGTTTTCCAAGATGGTGGCCGTAACAAAAATTTGCAACGATGACATAATCAACCAAAATGGCAAGGCGTAACGAAACTTGTAACATTTATAGAATCCAAGTTGGCGGTCGTAACGATATTTATAATGGTGGTTTTTAAGTAATTTTTTATTAAAATTTAATTAATTTTTTTATTAATTTTAGAATTTTTTCATTAAAATCGGATAGTAAATCAAAATTTTCAAGATGGCGGCAGTAACGGAAATTGCAAGGATGATGTCATAATCCAAGATGGCGGTCATGGCATACTAATTCCTAGAAACGGCTTATCGAAGGCTGTAGACATGGATGCTTAAGCCGTTTTTAGGAATTGGTATTCTTTCTAAACAAAAGTCTTTTGAGGTTTTTCGAAATCCAATTTGTTGAATTTTTGTGGAATAAAACGATCATTTTTCCTGCGAAAAAAAGAATATATATATAATATATAATTATATATATATATATATATAAGTACTGGAAATTTTTGGCAAATTTTGAAGGTCAAAGGTTAATGTCAATGTCATCCAATATGGCTGTTGTGACGTCACAAATCCTGGATAGCGGTCGGCACCAGGCACCAGGCACCAGGCACGACAGCCTGAAGTCTACGCCCGGAGACCCCTTTTATATATTACTGAAGTAGCATTGAATGCGTTTTTCCTTTTTTAGAGGGAGGGGGGTGGAGTACCTATGGAGAAACCATAATTTTTGCATGAGGAGATTCAAGGTATTTAACTCGTTTTGGATAAAATCTTTGTCCGGTCTACTAGTGTGCTGCACCCCAGCTTGCTGAGGGCACTCCACTACAGTCGCAGTAGGTCATTACTCCCTACTGCCGCACGACCATGTTTCCAGCATGGCTGCATCTATAGCAGCTTTCATCTTAGGATAGCTCGAGTCCGTAGCTGTTTGGCTGGCTTGCTGTTTGTGAGTGATGTGTTTGGTTAGATAGATATGGCAGGAGTCCACGCAGAGCATTTTCTAGTGAAATTGGAGCAAAAAAACCGTACAGTTGCTTATCAACGACTATCTGAACGGTATTTTCAGTACGGAGGTCATACAATTCGCTAAATACCTTATTATTAGCAAAAACAAAAAATATATATTAAATATTGCGCGAAATCTAAATCCCCGTCAGTAGTATTTAATAGCCGGTACTGGCACAGGCCCCAGGCGGTGATGTGTTTTCCACCATTTTATATTGGATTGTCATGGCGGCCATCTTGAATGACCTTGACCTTTGACCTTGACATACAAAAATTGCCAAAAATTGTCCAAAATTTGCTAAAATATGCCTAAAATTCGCAAGTAGTCGCCAAAATTGACATTTTTTTTTTGGAAAAAATTCCGCCAAAAAATCTCAAAAAATTTAAACAGTAAAAAATTTATCTTTTCGAGGGAAAAATCCCCGTTTCGAGGAAAACTGTACCGTTTTTAGTCCTTAAGTGGCAACCGATCCTTCTCTCATGGCAACTGCTGGCAGACTGACCTCCGACTACTTGTCAAGTTATACCTATATATCGTCAGCTAGTATGATGTCATGTCCGCTATCTTGAAAATCTGTAATTTTAATGCTATAAATTCGGAAAATTTTTAAAATCTATAAAAAAATTAATTAAATTTTAATAAAAAGTTATTTAAAAATACAGTTGCACATATCGTTACGACCACCATCTTGGATTCTAGAAATTTTCTATGTTACATTATGCCTGCCATCTTGGTTGATTATGATGTCAACGTTACACTTTACGTTACATCCGCCATATTGGATTCTAGATCGTTTCACTTTCTGTTACGGCCGCCATCTTGAATAACGGTAATTTTTATGCTATAAATTCGGGAAAGATTCCAAAATTCATTAAATAAATTTGCAATTAATATACACATTGATACGACCGATTCCTGTGTTTGGTTCAATCCCTGGACGATTCAAAAAATAATAATTTTATGTAAAAAATATTAACTTCAATAAATCATGTTCAAAATCCTAAAAGAGGCTTAAAATCCTCTACTACCAGCCTCCAGTAAGCCATTATGACCGCCATCTTGAAAATTTGTATTTATTGACCTGGAAATTCGGGAAAACATTTCAAAATCCACCGAAAAAATTCACTCATTAATTTACATATTGAATCGATGGATTCCTGTCCTCGGTTTGATTCTTGACCAGTGTTAAGTGTAACTAAATATGAAATAAATTTTATATTATGTTTTCCATTACCTTTTGCGGAGTTTATTAATCATTCACTCTTCGAAAAACAACTAAAGACAATATATTTGTCCGACGAATTAAATACATTGTCTATAAGCCTTAAACGAAAGTCTAATTTTTCGATACTTAGAAAAACATCTAAAACGTTCATGTACAAAGCCATACATACATACATACATATAGAACAAGAGTCTTCGGACCGCGACCGGGTCATAAACAATGGCAGACATATAGACCAGTCTTTTCCGAACCGCATGACCTTCTTCGACGTCAGCTAATTATATTCAATTAAACCATCGAACATGTTTTACCTTACAAGATGACCAAGATTCCGTGAAAAATGATTTATCAAGACAAAGAGGTTTTGGACTAGTAAACATTCAGAGATACTACAGATCTAAATACGCGCATTTAACGAAACGTCACACATTCAACAAAAGAATGCACTGAAAATACAGTACATACAATACACACAGGAAACGGAATGAACACACAGTACACACCGGAAACGGAATGAACACACAGTACACACAGAAAACGGAATGGACATACAGAGGCTATAGACATGGATGCTTAAGCCACAATATGGACATTTCTAGCCGCTGCTATTTTTAAGGACTAAAAACGGTAAATTTTCCCTTGAAACGAGAATTTTTCCCCCGAAAAGATAATTTTTTTGGCGGAATTTGTTTTCAAAAAACTGGAAATGTTGGCGAATTTGGGGCAAAATTTGAAAGTCAAGGTCAAGGGTCAAGGTCATCAAGTGGCCGTCGTGATATCACAATCCAAGATGGCGGGAAACACAACACCACCGCCTGGCGCCTGTAAATAAAGTTTCAATATGGCGGCCGAAACGGAAATTGCAATGGTGACGTCAGAATTCAAAATGGCGGAATTCAAAATGTTGAAATGTTCGAGAAAACAAAATTACGTCATCCAAGATGGCGCATCCAAGATGGCGCATCCAAGATGGCAGATCCAAGATAGCCGCCGGGGTCAAGGTCAAGGGTCAAGGTCAAAATAATCCTAGATTGCCGCCGTCACGTCACAATCCAAGATAGCGGAAAACACCACAACACCACCGCCTGGCGCCTGTGCCAGTACCGGCTATTACATACTACCTTTGAATATATATACTGTATAGAAGTCGCGAGTGGATAGGATTTACTCTACGTTTTTCAAAAGCGTATGATGAGCAGCTTGGGAACTTCACCGCTGCAGTGCGCTGCCGTAACGCCCTGTATTGTCTTAATTGTTATTTACACGTTAGAGCGCAGCTCTGTCGCCCGCTGTCATTCCCCGCACCCCTCATCCATCATTCACTGCAGCTCAACGTCGTTCAACGGGAGGGGGAAGGGGTGTTTGAAGAGTTCGAAACTTGACCGCTAGGGACCACCACAAGTCGATGCCCTAGCGATGGTGGCGATTGCAGCGGTGAATTAACCAACTACCTCAAAACCGTATTAGAAATGTTAACCTGGGCTGGCGACTTCTATACAGTATATATATTCAAAGATACTACGCCCGTCCTCTTGACTCAGACCCCCTTCCCGGACCAAAATCCAGCTTAATGCATCCCCCCCCCCCCCCCTGATTTTCCACCCGTATAAAGCGTGAACACTTACATTTCTTCCACTCGATTGTTTGCAACGAAATTTCATAAGCCTATTTGTTTTTTTAGCTTCTAGATGTATTTTTCATACATTGTCTAAATTGGTTTGTAAACACTGGCACTTTACTAAGGCCCTAAATAACCAACTCTCCATTAGGGGAAGGCGGGGTAACTGGACGCAGTGGGTAATGGTACGCACGTCAGTATCTGGCTAAAGAAGAGAGACGCACGCGGGAGCGCTGGTGCTACCATGCTGAGAAAGGCGTAACTTCGTTCTAGTCGAGTTGCAATGGCGTGCGGCTGAAGTTGTGTCGGATATACGTGTTTTTTTAAATCGGAGATTTTTCCAATAAAATACTGCATTCATTGCATTCGAGGTAAGGGAAAACTGTGTACTTTTGTAGAATTTTAGATGTTTATAAATAATTAGTGGTGTTTCTGCTATAATTTAACGCGGTAAGGGCTTGTACTTTGTGATCGTTTCAACTGTGACTGTCAGTAAACTGACATGGCGTCGTTTGGGGTATCCGTACGCAGGGATGCGTACCAGTTCCCCATCTGCGTTTCATTCACCCGTGCGAAATTTGGTAACTGTTATGTTCAAATGGATCATATCAATGGTTTTGTACATTATTAAAATAACAAACAAATATGTATACTAATTTTCCCAGTGTGGTGATATTGGTTTTAACCTCTTAGCAACCTCTTAGCAACCTCTTTGTGTGAACATTGTTTAACCTTCAATATTACCTCTTATTCAAATCTATGTATTAATTCATGTAAATATCTAAGTCATGTTTTGTGCTTAATAAAGCCTTAGTTTCTGAATATAAGGTTTATTATGTCACCCAGTTACAAAACCATCGACATCAAGGACTGCAGGGACCAGGAAGGCGCCGACACGAAAACGGCGTTCAGAAATTCTAACAGCCACTCCAAGAAAAAATAGTGCTGGAAGAAGTGGAAACAAAGATGAAAAATAAAAGGAAACACAAGCTGAACATGATACAGGGAAGCTAAAAAAATGAAAAAGAAGAAAACAAAGTAAAAAAGTATCAGCGATTCGTCCGTTTCTTCTAGCAAAAACAAAGGAAATACAAAAGATCTTTGTCAAGATGATGACATTGAAGATTTGGATATAGTGGCTTCATCTTTCCAACAAAAATAGTACTAATGAGATCTGTATGTTTTGTGGCGAGTTTGTTAAGGACAGAGAACTGTGGTACCGCTGTGGCAGGTGTTCGGGCTGGGTCCATTCAAACTGTAGTGCTGCAGAAAATCATTCAAATTTTGTATGCGATTTTCGTCAAGTGAAAGTATAATTATTTCAATAACTTTATGCTGAAATAGTCTACTACTTTGTCAAATAAAAACTGTGATTAGTTATTTTTATGAAAATTTAATTTTTCCATATATTTGCAACTATGGTTTGTCAGTGTGTAAGTGTGTTGTTTTGTGTTAGCTCTCCCTATTTGTTCATTAACAATGCAAATAATGAGTAAGCTACTTTATAAACTATATATAATTTCATTCAAGTACCTACAAAAATATTTTAAAAATACTTAACTGCAAGTTTGAATTAGAAGCTATGAAAAATTAAAAAAAAAACTGTAGATTAAATCATGTATGTATTTAATTTCAAAACTAATAAATTTTTATGTCCTCAGTATAGTACGAAAAGTGTATTTTGTTATTTAGGTACATTGTCGTATTTAAAAAAATAATATTCCCATTCAGGGAATATTCGGGAACATTTTTATGCACCAGAATTGGCATAGAGGGTAATAGTACGCAACATAAATTTAGTGCGTACGATTACCCACTCAAGTCGGGTAATCGTACGCAATACATATTTTAATAGTTTAAGTAAAAAAACACACTTCCCTTCTAAACAATGTACTAATACTCATTTAAACTGACTTAATGTCGCTTTGCTACAAATTAATTACATAGCTTTTTAAACTTTGTTAACAGAAATATAATGTGTTAAAGTTAAGTGCGTGCATTTTCCCCGCCTTCCCCTAACTCGCAAACTGTGCATTGTAAAAAATGTTTGTTTTTTTGTTATACGTTTTTAAATAGAGGTCACTGGAATTTCATACTTTGGCATTTTTAAGCTTCTAGATTTGACTCGGTAACATTTGGCTAATTAATAATAGCACTTAACTTATTATTACACAATTTGAAATATTGCCAAAACATTAGTTGCGTCAAAAGTGTTTTTAAGCAAAAAGAAAATAGTAGTATATAATAGGGGCTACGAGATCAGGCGCCAGGCGCTGGTGCTTGGTGCCGACCGCCATCTTGGATTGTGACGTCACGGCGGCCATCTTGGATTGTGACGTCACGGGGGCCATCTTGTATAAGCGTAACGTGACACTTTTTCGTGCGTATCGCCAACGTAACGGGACACAGCGTAACGGGACACAGTGTAACGGGACATAACGTAACGGGACATAACGTAACGGGACAAGAATATCACGGCGTCCATCTTGAATCCGCCATTTTGTATGACGTCATTGTGTGTTCTCGAAAATTCCGGTGATGTGTTTTCCGCCATTTTGAATTATGACGTCACCGTTGCAATTTTCGTTACGGCCGCCATCTTTAACTTTTTTATTATCCGATTTTAAAGATTTTTTTTAAATTTATAAAAAAATTCACTTAATATAAATTTAATAAATTATTTATAAAAAAATTACATAAACGACACGGAGTTCGGAGTCCTCGGTTCGAACCCGACAGAGGCAAAAAAAAAATAAAAATGGCGACCGATCCAACCCTCACAGTGGACGCAGGCAGACTGACCCCCACCACTTATGTCAATGCACATATACCATCAGGTAGTATGACATCATGTCCGCCATCTTGAAATTCGGACGCCATCTTGAAAATCTTTATTTATTATCCGATTTTAATGAAAAAAATTCCAAAATTCATCAAAAAATTAACGTATTTGAATTCTGTTTGATTATATCGATGCACGTCCTTGGTTCGATTCCCGACGAGAGTAAACAGTCGATCCTTCCTCCATGAAAGCTACCTAGACTGATCTACCACCACCAATACCAAAGTATATACCGTCAACTGGTATGACATCATGTCCGCCATCTTGTCTTCATCTGCTGGAGACCGCCATCTTGTTTTGGTATGCTAGAGTGTGCCGATACCATGTAGTATAATTATCTGGTCACCACACCTTTGACCTTGACCTTGAAATTTGACCTTGACCTTGAAATTTGACCTTGACCTTGAAATTTGACCTTGACCTTGAAATTTGACCTTGACCTTGAAATTTGACCTTGACCTTGAAATTTGACCTTGACCTTGAAATTTGACCTTGGCCTTGGAATTTGACCTTGACCTTGAAATTTGACCTTGACCTTGAAATTTGACATTGACCTTAAAATTTGACCTTCACCTTGAAATTTGACCTTGACCTTGAAATTTGACTTTAACCTTGAAATTTTACTTTGTCCTTGTCGACCATCATGGACCCGGCATTTAATGTTCAGTACATGCTACCAGGAGCGACCAACTGCTGGAGTACGTCATCTTGTGTGTGTACTCATATTATAGAGTACATTTACATCTGTTTAATTTTATTTTAACCTGCTACAGTGCAGTAATCATTTATTACCGAGGTGCCCACCACCATCTTGAAATTCGGACGCCATCTTGAAATCATGTAATAATGTAGCTAGAAAAGCGGGAAAAAATCCAAAATTCATCAAAAAAATCACTCATTAACTTACAAATCGAATCGATGGATCCCTGTCCACGGTTCGATTCTTGACCAGAGACAGTTGTAACTAATTATTAAATAAATGTTAGGTTCTGTTTTCCATTACCTTTCGCGGAGTTTATTAATCATTCACTCTACGAAAATCAACTCAAGTCAATATACCGGACCAACGAATTAAATCAGTGCCGATTAGCCTATTATGAAAGTCTAATTTTTCATTAATCTGAATAACATATAAGCCGTTCATGTACAAAGCCACACATATAGATCAATTGCCTTCAGTCCATGAGACCGAGTCATGTCATTATCAGACGTATAGGCTAGTCATTTCAGGACCACATGACCTTCGTAATCCATCGTGACATTTTTATACATTCTAAAGGACCAAGTAACCTTGTAAAATATTTTAGTAACACCAAGAGGTGATAAACTAGTAAATATTCAATCACTACATTTTGTACTACGCGCAATCAACAAAAAAGGAAGCACCAACAACGAAAAGACAGCACCACCAACGAAAAGGCAACACATTTGGAAGCACCGACTACGAAAAGGCAGCACATTTGGAAGCACCGACAACGAAAAGGCAGCACCGACAACGAAAAGGCAGCACCGACAACGAAAAGGCAGCACATTTGGAAGCACCGACAACGAAAAGGCAGCACCGACAACGAAAAGACAGCACATTTGGAAGCACCGACAACGAAAAGGCAGCAGCGACAACGAAAAGGCAGCACATTTGGAAGCACCGACAACGAAAAGGCAGCACCGACAACGAAAAGGCAGCACATTTGGAAGCACCGACAACGAAAAGGCAGCACCGACAACGAAAAGGCAGCACATTTGGAAGCACCGACAAAGAAAAGGCAGCACCGCCAACGAAAAGGAAGCACATTTGGAAGCACCGACAAAGAAAAGGCAGCACCGCCAACGAAAAGGAAGCACATTTGGAAGCACCGACAACGAAAAGGCAGCAGCGACAACGAAAAGGCAGCACATTTGGAAGCACCGACAACGAAAAGGCAGCACCGACAACGAAAAGGCAGCACATTTGGAAGCACCGACAACGAAAAGGCAGCACATTTGGAAGCACCGACAAAGAAAAGGCAGCACCGCCAACGAAAAGGAAGCACATTTGGAAGCACCGACAAAGAAAAGGCAGCACCGCCAACGAAAAGGAAGCACATTTGGAAGCACCGACAACGAAAAGGCAGCACCGCCAAAGAAAAGACAGCACATTTGGAAGCACCGACAACGAAAAGGAAGCACCATCAACGAAAAGGCCGCACCGCCAACGAAAAGGAAGCACATTTGGAAGCACCGGCAAAGAAAAGGCAGCACCGCCCACGAAAAGGAAGCACATTTGTAAGCACCGATAAAGAAAAGGCAGCACCGCCAACGAAAAGGAAGCACATTTGGAAGCACCGACAACGAAAAGGCAGCACCATCGACGAAAAGGAAGCACATTAATTTGTCATTGACTGCAATATTCATTGGTTCCAATATTCATTGGCTCCAATATTCATTGGCTCCAATATTCAATGGCTCCAATATTCATTGGCTCCATCAGTCATTGACACCTACAGTCTTTTGGTTCCAAAAGTCTTTTGGCCCCAAATATATTAGGCTAGAATTCTTCGAGCCATGAGGTTACGAGACTACGTGACTACGAATCTTCAAGTTTACGAGACTACGTGACTACGAATCTTCAAGTTTACGAGACTGCGAGGCTACAGAGCTACGAAGTTTCTAGTACACAGGTTTACATGACTGCGAGGATACAGGACTACAAGTCTGCAAGAGTACTTGACTACGAAGGTACTCGTCTACATGACTCCAGTTACCGCATCTGTCTTCGACAGAATTTTCTCTTTTGCTCCAACTGCTTCATCAGCATTATGTTATAAGATTACAAGCCCTCTTGCTTACGTAGCTTCAAGTCTACGAGCCTCCAATGCATCATGACTACGAGACTACGAGCCATGAGGTTACGAGTCTATGCGATTGCGAGTCTTCTAGGTTACGTGATCGCGAGGCTATAGGACTACGAAGCTTCCAGAACGCATGGTTACGAGACTGCGAGGCTACAATTCTACGAGGTCCCAAGACATCCTGGCTACGCGACTACGAGCCATGAGGTTACGAGACTACGTGACTACGAATCTTCAAGTTTACGAGACTGCGAGGCTACAGAGCTACGAAGCCTCTAGTACACAGGTTTACGTGACTGTGAGGATACAGGACTACCAGTCTGCATGAGTACTTGACTACGAAGCTACTCGTCTACAAGGCTACAATTACAGCATCTGTTTTCGTCAGAATTTTCTCTTTTGCTCCAACTGCACCACCAGCATTATGTTATAAGATTACAAGGCCGCTTGCTTATGTAGCTTCAAGTCTACGAGGATACTTGGATACGTAGCTTCAATTCTACGAGGTCCTAAGACTTCATGACTACGCGACTTCGAGCCATGAGGTTACGAGATTACGTGACTACGAATCTTCATGTTTACGAGACTGTGAGGCTACAGAGCTACGAAGCCTCTAGAAAACGAGTTTACGTGACTGCGTGGATACAGGAATACAAGTTTGCATGAGTTCTTGACTACGAAGCTACTCGTCTACAAGGCTCCAATTGACACATCTGTCTTCGATGGAATTTTCTCTTTTGCTACATCTACGCCATCAGCATTATGTTATAAGATTACAAAGCTACTTGCTTACATAGCTTCAAGTCTACGAGGCTCCAATACATCATGACTAAGAGACTACGAGCCATGAGGTTACGAGACTATGCGATTGCAAGTCTTCAAGGTTACGTCATCGCGAGGCTATAGGACTACGAAGCTTCCAGAACGCATGGTTACGAGAATGCATGACTAATTGGCCGCATGGCTACGAAACTTTATGTCTCTAACTGACTACAATAGCACTATTCAGTGGTGAGAGTTAATTTATTTCATGCAAAGGTACTTGCTGCAAGCAGTTCCGCTTTTCAACATCAGATGACGTCACGTTTTGCTTGCAGGTAAAATAATATTTATTTATTTTATGCGGGATGCGGGTTGTTCACTATCGATCGCATAAGAAGAATGGCATCGATAGTCTTCAAGGAGAAGGAAGTTCGTCCTTCCTGCTAGTGCTTCTCAGATTTCTCACGGTCCGCCATATTGGATTGCGACGTCACGGCTGCCATCTTGGATGGGTGTGACTTTGACCTTTGACCGAAACCGCAGGAATGATCGCAAGCACTCGGATTAATCATCAAAATATTGATAAGAATAATCAGGAGCACACGGAGAAAACCATCATAATATTGGCAAGAATAATCAGGAGCACACAGAGAAAAACGACACACGATTTCTTTGATATCATAAAATTACAGAAAAAAATATTTAAAAATAAAAATAAATTAATAAAAAATTTAAAATAAAAACAAAAAATACATAAAATTCTGGCTTGTACTAGAACTCTATCTTTGCTCAACAATGATAAGTTTACAAGCTAGCAGAATCTGTTTATGTATTTTTTGTTTTTATTTTAAATTTTTTATTAATTTATTTTTATTTTTAAATATTTTTTTCTGTAATTTTATGATATCAAAGAAATCGTGTGTCGTTTTTCTCTGTGTGCTCCTGATTATTCTTGCCAATATTATGATGGTTTTCTCCGTGTGCTCCTGATTATTCTTATCAATATTTTGATGATTAATCCGAGTGCTTGCGATCATTCCTGCGGTTTCGGTCAAAGGTCAAAGTCACACCCATCCAAGATGGCAGCCGTGACGTCGCAATCCAATATGGCGGACCGTGAGAAATCTGAGAAGCACTAGCAGGAAGGACGAACTTCCTTCTCCTTGAAGACTATCGATGCCATTCTTCTTATGCGATCGATAGTGAACAACCCGCATCCCGCATAAAATAAATAAATATTATTTTACCTGCAAGCAAAACGTGACGTCATCTGATGTTGAAAAGCGGAACTGCTTGCAGCAAGTACCTTTGCATGAAATAAATTAACTCTCACCACTGAATAGTGCTATTGTAGTCAGTTAGAGACATAAAGTTTCGTAGCCATGCGGCCAATTAGTCATGCATTCTCGTAACCATGCGTTCTGGAAGCTTCGTAGTCCTATAGCCTCGCGATGACGTAACCTTGAAGACTTGCAATCGCATAGTCTCGTAACCTCATGGCTCGTAGTCTCTTAGTCATGATGTATTGGAGCCTCGTAGACTTGAAGCTACGTAAGCAAGTAGCTTTGTAATCTTATAACACAATGCTGATGGCGTAGATGTAGCAAAAGAGAAAATTCCATCGAAGACAGATGTGTCAATTGGAGCCTTGTAGACGAGTAGCTTCGTAGTCAAGAACTCATGCAAACTTGTATTCCTGTATCCACGCAGTCACGTAAACTCGTTTTCTAGAGGCTTCGTAGCTCTGTAGCCTCACAGTCTCGTAAACATGAAGATTCGTAGTCACGTAATCTCGTAACCTCATGGCTCGAAGTCGCGTAGTCATGAAGTCTTAGGACCTCGTAGAATTGAAGCTACGTATCCAAGTATCCTCGTAGACTTGAAGCTACATAAGCAAGCGGCCTTGTAATCTTATAACATAATGCTGGTGGTGCAGTTGGAGCAAAAGAGAAAATTCTGACGAAAACAGATGCTGTAATTGTAGCCTTGTAGACGAGTAGCTTCGTAGTCAAGTACTCATGCAGACTGGTAGTCCTGTATCCTCACAGTCACGTAAACCTGTGTACTAGAGGCTTCGTAGCTCTGTAGCCTCGCAGTCTCGTAAACTTGAAGATTCGTAGTCACGTAGTCTCGTAACCTCATGGCTCGTAGTCGCGTAGCCAGGATGTCTTGGGACCTCGTAGAATTGTAGCCTCGCAGTCTCGTAACCATGCGTTCTGGAAGCTTCGTAGTCCTATAGCCTCGCGATCACGTAACCTAGAAGACTCGCAATCGCATAGACTCGTAACCTCATGGCTCGTAGTCTCGTAGTCATGATGCATTGGAGGCTCGTAGACTTGAAGCTACGTAAGCAAGAGGCCTTGTAATCTTATAACATAATGCTGATGGAGCAGTTGGAGCAAAAGAGAAAATTCTGTCGAAGACAGATGCGGTAACTGGAGTCATGTAGACGAGTACCTTCGTAGTCAAGTACTCTTGCAGACTTGTAGTCCTGTATCCTCGCAGTCATGTAAACCTGTGTACTAGAAACTTCGTAGCTCTGTAGCCTCGCAGTCTCGTAAACTTGAAGATTCGTAGTCACGTAGTCTCGTAACCTCATGGCTCGAAGAATTCTAGCCTAATATATTTGGGGCCAAAAGACTTTTGGAACCAAAAGACTGTAGGTGTCAATGACTGATGGAGCCAATGAATATTGGAGCCATTGAATATTGGAGCCAATGAATATTGGAGCCAATGAATATTGGAACCAATGAATATTGCAGTCAATGACAAATTAATGTGCTTCCTTTTCGTCGATGGTGCTGCCTTTTCGTTGTCGGTGCTTCCAAATGTGCTTCCTTTTCGTTGGCGGTGCTGCCTTTTCTTTATCGGTGCTTACAAATGTGCTTCCTTTTCGTGGGCGGTGCTGCCTTTTCTTTGCCGGTGCTTCCAAATGTGCTTCCTTTTCGTTGGCGGTGCGGCCTTTTCGTTGATGGTGCTTCCTTTTCGTTGTCGGTGCTTCCAAATGTGCTGTCTTTTCTTTGGCGGTGCTGCCTTTTCGTTGTCGGTGCTTCCAAATGTGCTTCCTTTTCGTTGGCGGTGCTGCCTTTTCTTTGTCGGTGCTACCAAATGTGCTTCCTTTTCGTTGGCGGTGCTGCCTTTTCTTTGTCGGTGCTTCCAAATGTGCTGCCTTTTCGTTGTCGGTGCTGCCTTTTCGTTGTCGGTGCTTCCAAATGTGCTGCCTTTTCGTTGTCGGTGCTGCCTTTTCGTTGTCGGTGCTTCCAAATGTGCTGACTTTTCGTTGTCGCTGCTGCCTTTTCGTTGTCGGTGCTTCCAAATGTGCTTCCTTTTCGTTGGCGGTGCTGCCTTTTCTTTGTCGGTGCTTCCAAATGTGCTTCCTTTTCGTTGGCGGTGCTGCCTTTTCTTTGTCGGTGCTTCCAAATGTGCTGCCTTTTCGTTGTCGGTGCTGCCTTTTCGTTGTCGGTGCTTCCAAATGTGCTGCCTTTTCGTTGTCGGTGCTGCCTTTTCGTTGTCGGTGCTTCCAAATGTGCTGCCTTTTCGTTGTCGCTGCTGCCTTTTCGTTGTCGGTGCTTCCAAATGTGCTGTCTTTTCGTTGTCGGTGCTGCCTTTTCGTTGTCGGTGCTTCCAAATGTGCTGCCTTTTCGTTGTCGGTGCTGCCTTTTCGTTGTCGGTGCTGCCTTTTCGTTGTCGGTGCTTCCAAATGTGCTGCCTTTTCGTTGTCGGTGCTTCCAAATGTGCTGCCTTTTCGTAGTCGGTGCTTCCAAATGTGTTGCCTTTTCGTTGGTGGTGCTGTCTTTTCGTTGTTGGTGCTTCCTTTTTTGTTGATTGCGCGTAGTACAAAATGTAGTGATTGAATATTTACTAGTTTATCACCTCTTGGTGTTACTAAAATATTTTACAAGGTTACTTGGTCCTTTAGAATGTATAAAAATGTCACGATGGATTACGAAGGTCATGTGGTCCTGAAATGACTAGCCTATACGTCTGATAATGACATGACTCGGTCTCATGGACTGAAGGCAATTGATCTATATGTGTGGCTTTGTACATGAACGGCTTATATGTTATTCAGATTAATGAAAAATTAGACTTTCATAATAGGCTAATCGGCACTGATTTAATTCGTTGGTCCGGTATATTGACTTGAGTTGATTTTCGTAGAGTGAATGATTAATAAACTCCGCGAAAGGTAATGGAAAACAGAACCTAACATTTATTTAATAATTAGTTACAACTGTCTCTGGTCAAGAATCGAACCGTGGACAGGGATCCATCGATTCGATTTGTAAGTTAATGAGTGATTTTTTTGATGAATTTTGGATTTTTTCCCGCTTTTCTAGCTACATTATTACATGATTTCAAGATGGCGTCCGAATTTCAAGATGGTGGTGGGCACCTCGGTAATAAATGATTACTGCACTGTAGCAGGTTAAAATAAAATCAAACAGATGTAAATGTACTCTATAATATGAGTACACACACAAGATGACGTACTCCAGCAGTTGGTCGCTCCTGGTAGCATGTACTGAACATTAAATGCCGGGTCCATGATGGTCGACAAGGACAAAGTAAAATTTCAAGGTTAAAGTCAAATTTCAAGGTCAAGGTCAAATTTCAAGGTGAAGGTCAAATTTTAAGGTCAAGGTCAAATTTCAAGGTCAAGGTCAAATTTCAAGGTCAAGGTCAAATTCCAAGGCCAAGGTCAAATTTCAAGGTCAAGGTCAAATTTCAAGGTCAAGGTCAAATTTCAAGGTCAAGGTCAAATTTCAAGGTCAAGGTCAAATTTCAAGGTCAAGGTCAAAGGTGTGGTGACCAGATAATTATACTACATGGTATGGGCACACTCTAGCATACGAAAACAAGATGGCGGTCTCCAGCAGATGAAGACAAGATGGCGGACATGATGTCATACCAGTTGACGGTATATACTTTGGTATTGGTGGTGGTAGATCAGTCTAGGTAGCTTTCATGGAGGATGGATCGACTGTTTACTCTCGTCGGGAATCGAACCAAGGACGTGCATCGATATAATCAAACAGAATTCAAATACGTTTATTTTTTGATGAATTTTGGAATTTTTTTCATTAAAATCGGATAATAAATAAAGATTTTCAAGATGGCGTCCGAATTTCAAGATGGCGGACATGATGTCATACTACCTGATGGTATATGTGCATTGACATAAGTGGTGGGGGTCAGTCTGCCTGCGTCCACTGTGAGGGTTGGATCGGTCGCCATTTTTATTTTTTTTTTGCCTCTGTCGGGTTCGAACCGAGGACTCCGAACTCCGTGTCGTTTATGTAATTTTTTTATAAATAATTTATTAAATTTATATTAAGTGAATTTTTTTATAAATTTAAAAAAAATCTTTAAAATCGGATAATAAAAAAGTTAAAGATGGCGGCCGTAACGAAAATTGCAACTGTGACGTCATAATTCAAAATGGCGGAAAACACATCACCGGAATTTTCGAGAACACACAATGACGTCATACAAAATGGCGGATTCAAGATGGACGCCGTGATATTCTTGTCCCGTTACGTTATGTCCCGTTACGTTATGTCCCGTTACGCTGTGTCCCGTTACGCTGGCTGCACGCAAGAAAAAGTGTCACGTTACGCTTATCCAAGATGGCCGCCGTGACGTCACAATCCAAGATGGCCGCCGTGACGTCACAATCCAAGATGGCGGTCGGCACCAAGCACCAGCGCCTGGCGCCTGATCTCGTAGCCCCTATTATATACTACTGAAAATATTTTTGGGTAACTAAAAAAATAATCGACATTATTTATATCTATAATTTGAACTAATTTTCTTACTATGGTAACATATGTATTGCATTTTAATACTTTAAGTTCTCCAATTTCAATGAAATGTAGTATTTAATATTTTTAAAGTATATTCAATAAACCTATTTTTATAACAGTGGCTTTTAAACACTAGAACTATACTCAGCGATATATACCATAATTATAAATACGTCGAAAAATATTCATTGTTTTAATAATTGTTTCAATTTTTAAAATGTTATTCCTTTATTTGAATTTGATACTTTAACTTTCCGGTGTATTGTCAAACATAAATAATTTTATTCAAATAAAATTAACTGTTAACAGGGCTTTATTTTACTAAAACAATAAACACAGTTAATCTAGAAATACGTGGTGGATGAAATCAATTTGAAGAACAAAACAACTCTAACTAGTTTTCATTAATATTTTAGCGTTAACCATTTATTGAGGAATGAAAATGTTTTACCCAATTTCGATTAAATTGGTTGATTTTAATAAAGAGTAATATTATAATTGTTAAAATATATCTTGTTAGATAAAAATAAGTGTCGCTGAATGTTTGAAAATAATTAGCACTTTGACTAGATCAAAAGTTAAAAATTTTATCCAATCATATATTTAAACATGTATACCAGCTAGGCAATGTAAGAATATCAAATGTGCATCAAGGTTCAAATATCAAATCGAAGTTTACTAAATATTGTTAAATATAACAATTTTCGCAATGGTCTTTTATGTTTTCAGGCTGCTGTCTATCGCAATGCCCCTTAGTCTTAATGGTTATAATACTTGAACATCATCGTGTATATATACGAATGGCTGTACCATTTAATACAATTTATTTTCAAATAAACATATAATATGTGGTCACAAACATTTTTATATATTTTTTCATTTTAGTCCTAATTAACATAATTCTTACAAATAATTTGTGAATCACAGGTCATGATCAAAGATAATTTGTTTTTAAAATTCTGTAAAATAAGTTTGTAAAAACGTATTGCCTGTTTGTAAAAAAACGTTCTGGCAGATGTTTCAGTCTATTTTTCAACAAACATCTATTTTATATTCTTCTAATTTCCATGTGTGGTGAGCGAATTGAATGGGCCTATACATTTGGTCAGATAATATTTCAGATTGGTTGGTGAATTGTGTTATATAGAAGGCTAATTTAAAAAACTCAATCTTTAGAATGGATGGTATTGTAAAAGGATGAAAAACGCTTGGGTTGGGTTTATATAATTCTGTGCATATTGTTTTACAATAATAGTGATATTTTGTGGGTATCAAAATTGTGAAAAAATAATATGTGTATGTGTTTATGCGTGCTTGTATTTCTTACGACGAACGAGTTCTGTTTGGCAGCAAATTATAAACGTAATATCTGGTAAGTAGTTTATTTTATTGTTTATAATTAGATTTAAAATTTTTTCGTAAGATTAGAACAATGCAACATTTAAAAATTATTAATTAAATTTTAAATGTCGTATTTATTGTCGTATTGAAATACACACAAATTATTTCTAAATCCATATACAAACAAACGCTATGATGTAAAATACCATTTATAAATCCTTCTGTATAGAAGCCACTATTGGTTCAATGGTTCATTGGTTAGAGTATGCAGATTTAACAATGTTCGGAAATACTGAGATTTCAAACCCCCGTTCAATAAATTATTATCAACTAAATAAAAAAAAATTACAAAAAATATTTTCTTCATTCGTAACCTCCAATGTACGAATTCTTTCTAACCGTGCTAAAACAATGCTAAAACCATTAAATGTATTTTAACTGCGAAAGTGTTTTACCTATGTTTAAACAAATTTGTTAATAATTTTACACACAAGCTCATTAATTTCCTGAGCTTTTTTATACCACACTTGAATATCATGTACATATTGTAATTTAAATTTAAGATGGTAATCTTATCGTAACGCGTTGGTGATAAAGTGTTCCAATAAGATTTCAACCAAAACTAGGCATGCCATTTCTTACCCAGGATTCTAACCAAATGCCAACACCCTTGCACATAAGTTTCCAATTCAATTACTTGCAACAAAGACGTCAACTACTGATTATAAATATATAAGTATTTCTAATGTTAGTCATCTAACATTTGGTCTTATTCCCATTAATTGAAAACATTTTTCAAATGACTAGAGTTATAAGTTAATTAAAATATGCCAAGTTGTTTGGTTTTATTTCATTATTTATCGAAACAGAATACAGTGTTCAAATCAGGAACAAATATTTAGAATAATGCTTATTATAGGTTAAATTATATAATTTTCTATTATATTTTGATGCTTTAAGTACGTTACTTTATCGCCGATTACGTAATTTATGTCCAAATTAAAATTATGCTAGACAAACAAGTAAAATTTCTCATAAGCATTTATTCCTTAGGAAATTATCTAACAACCTAGAGCATTTTTTGAGACGGTTTTTCTGAAGCAATTACCATTGTGTAAGTGCGAGCGCGCGCGGAACCTGAAAACATACAAGACGATTCTGAGCGAACGGCTATGTCCACCAAACTAGTAAACATCTTTGTGATATTTGGTCTTTAATGAACATTTTATATTATTACATTACATTTCTAGTATCTACAGGAAAGAAATATATTTCAATAACGAACATTGTACCAAATCACCTGCCAAATTTTAAAATTACTGTGAGAGGTTTTTTTCTGCCGTATTACAGTGAATTAGGTATTAAAAACGTAACCATTAGAAGCTTCGTACATTAAGGAATAGAACCTAAAAAAAATATTTATTTTGGCTGCTTAGTGTCTTCTCGATGACGAGTTTATTTTATCGCGGCGTACTGCTGCGTCAGCCGGGCACTTCCAGCCCGTACACCATCCTCCAAGTGACGTGGGACGCCTTCCGCCAGTGAATGCGTAGTGAGTGAGGATGGTATTGTTGCGGTTTGAAATTTTTCAGGGTTTTTGAAATCAAATTTGGGGACTATACTGATGGGACGCTGGGCGCGGCACAAGTGGCGTGACCGGTAGTTGGGGCGCGCTGCTGGCTTGCAGACTGCACACTCTTCTGTAGTTTGTTTGTTTGTTTGTCTGCCGCGCGCTGGCGCAGCCGCTGGCCGCGGTCACTGGGGCAAAAGGCCGCGCGGTGTGGCCGCACCTGCTCAGCTGTCCTGGTTAGTTGTCTGTGCATTTGGTTTCAACAACCCAGGATTGTTCTGGTAGGCGCGGTGCGCGGAAGGTGTGGTCGGTCGGTGCTCACTTTGGGGGGGGGGGGGGGGGAGACTATGCCCCTCCCCAAGGCACGAGTTTGTAGTGTTCACGGTCGGAGATGAAAATTTTAAGGATTACTCTAGAGGAACGCTATTCCTCTCCTCGTCAGTACTGGTTCCAATCGACTTCAAGTTTTGCCTCAGCAGTTGCTCATCATGAAACCCGTGAGTAAGGATCAGTTGTTATTAATTTTAAATAAGAGTTAAGTTTTAAATTTAAGAAAAACATCATAAATGTTAGGGTAAAATTTCGTGATGCTCTCTATAATTTCTAGTTGCACGGTTTTAACCACTATCTAAATCATTGTCTAAGTTTAACAACCGTGAGGCTAATTCTTATGTTTAACTGTAATCCATGTATACATCCTGGTTGAAACAAAAATACTGATTTGTATTAAGTTATTTTAACTCTTTTAAGATAAATGTAAGTTATTTTTGAATTGGTATTAAGCTATTTTTAAATAAGTTCAGCCCTAGATTTTAGAATTGAAACTTCCGTCAGTACCGTCCTGTGAAGGACAACAAAAACTACGATTTGAATAGGTACATTAAATATCTCGCTGGCAGCGGTACTTTTTACCTTTTTAACAATTATATTTAAGCTACGTTTCCCCTTTTGTTGTTTGAAGATGTGAATAGTTGTGCAGAGCTACTCTAAGACAGGATGTCTTAAATTTTTAGTGTAAATGTAACTGAACACTTCTACTTTTAAGTATGGATTTTCGTCCCTGTATTTGGTATTTATTACATTTGATATTTTCGAAATTATTTATTTAAAACCCGCGCGTGACAGTATAATTTAATTACCTTGGAGGTGGGTAAGCACTTCACCCACAATGGCATGAAATGCAGGTTATCCGCATTACCGGAGTGCTTGTCGCATTGCATACCCTGACATATCCAGACTGAGTCAACACCACCACCATCAACTTACTCAGTACTTGAGTCTTCATGCATGAAACGTGAACAAAAACAAGTTACATATGTCCCATTGTTTATTGCAATTGTATCTATTTCTCAGCTTCACATCCGTGTCTACACTGTTAAAAATTACAGTAAATTTACGGATTTTCAAAGAAGAATCACACTCAAATAAACGAAGATTTCTTCGTAATTTCAAAAAAAAATTGAATCTTCTTAAAAAATATTTAGTATTTTGATTTTAGAGTTAATTGTTTAATTCTATATAAAGATAAAATAACACGTGGACAAAAAATATATTAAATGAATTATTAAAATTACTATGAAATCCATCTTTATTGAAAATACATACTATTATGAAATCCGTATATTCAAATAACATTGTAATTCATCTACACTTGTTAATATTCTTTGGGATTCATATTCAAAGAAAGTGATCACAATGTCCGTAAATTTACGAAGATGATAATTTGTAACCAGAGTTCTTTGTTTATGAAGGTGAATATTTAACAGTGTACAACATACCATAGTAACTTTCAAAGGATTGCGTTTCACTGTGTTAGTTTTATAATGAATAAACGCGTAAAGACAATTTTCGTAGTTACAATTGATAACAGAATTTCTTACGTGTACTCTCGAGGAGTATAACACTGTACAAGTTAAATTTCAGTGTAAAACAACATTCATTTGAAGGTAGATTCACGAAGATCTTTGCAATTTTGAAGAGGGTCCGTGCAAGCTGGACTTCAGTACACTTCAGAGGGATGATGGTTACTGCCGTGTTGATAACTGCAGAGTGAAGTGGTGAAGTCTTGTGGGTGCGTGCGGATCATTTTCCTGGCCGGCAAGCAGCGGGTTTGTCACCGCTGATGTATCTGCACACCACGGCCAGGAAATTCGTCAACGAATCCCTCTGGTCTTCTTCAGAATACACCTGAAAAATAGGCGTTCACACAGTATACACATCAACAAGGACTTGTTCACGCATTAATGGGCCCGCTTAGTCAGGGGCGTAACTGTGTCAGTTGAGGCGAGATTATGATAGCCACGCTCGCTGGTGCTTCTAGCGCGGTGTCTCCTCTGAACTGCAGCGCAGTCTTCTCGTCGTGCACAGGACAACTACGATATTTGAGCGGTAATCATAACAATTTATGGCGGGGAAATGAAGATAAAGGTGTAATGCAAGCAAGTCCTTTGAATGCTTTCAAGAATCCGTTCCGGGCGTTTCAAACCTCAGACTTATTCTGAAAACACGCGTTTTAGCCATTTTGTCTTTTTAAAAAATACAGTTCAGAAACGAAATACGGAAGCCATTAAACCAAAGCGTGTCGTGAGCAGTTATCAAAGCACGTGTTTTATTCTTAAGCACTCACTGCACAACGCATGTGTGCCCAGGTAGACGGGGACCTGAGTGCGTTGACAGTAAATAAAATTGTACTTTTACACGGAAAGTCCTTGGAAACTCAGTTGCCAACGATATCACTTGTAAAACTGCTATAATTCGACAAGAAACAAACGAGCCTTCTCCGACGTCCCTGTGCTCCATCTTAGACCTATTTCCGTATATGACTGCTAACAAAAACTTACGCGGCGTATAGCATGAGCAAACGTTTCGTCAACATAAACTACGGTTCTGCCAGCCTTGCGAAATTCACGTATTTGTTCAAGATAGCGCCTTCTCCAAGCAGCTATTTCTAGTTTTTCAATCAAAATCTTTCCTTTTGATTGACACTTTTTCCCGTGGAATCCTACCTTCTTCAACAAGTTTCGCAAGCATTACCTTCTAAACTTCAAAACTCCGACTTCTTGCAAAGCCTTATTCAACTTATTTAATGTGGGAACCTTTTTTCTTATAGTATATATAAAACTCGTGAATTTTTCGCCGCGCAGCACCACATGTAATAAAATCGTCTACTTCGATTATTTTCCTGTGTTCTGTTTTCTTACTTGTTGGTGTCTAAAAAGTCAAACTGGTTTTACTCTTTGCCTTACCCTCTGCTAGAATTCGTTTAACTGTTGATATTGAGTCACCTGTTGCAGCACTTGTTTCAGGGACATTGTATGTAAATTTAAACAAGTTTTTTTTTGGTTCACTGACATGTGTTGCAACATTGTAGTGTATCGCCCAAGCTTGTCTTCGCAGTGGCGTGCCAGTTTAACCCGCGATTTAAATCTCGACTTAGACGCCATAGCGTAGATCGGTTCGTGTAATTAGGACTGCCGGACAGCCGATCGCGATCGCGATCGGTGTTATCAGCCAGGAAGCGGTTGCAATACTAATACCCTCCTCTATTCGACGCTCTTGTCACGTGATCACCCAGAGACCTTGGGATCTGCACAGGTTTTTTTGCTTCTTATCGCACTACAGACATATCTTTGTACATTTTGTAAATTTACAAAGCTCTGCAGTATATAAATGTATATCCGAGCCCTGGCGTCGGAATGAGTAGCCGGAGGCGATGTCCGCCATATTGAATTGTGACGGCATGGCGGCCATCTTGGATGACCTTGACCTTAACCCCCACCACCATCTTGAATTCCGATGTCTTGGATTCCGCCATCTTGAATTTAGCCATTTTCAGTTATGACATCACATCGGCAATTTTGTTTTTTATAAATTTCCGTCATTTTTCATTCTATAAATCTCCATAAATTTTGAATTATGATGTCATCGTTGTAATTTACGTTACGGCCGCCATATTTAAAATCCATAATTATAATCAAAAAAGGAAAAATTAGAATTTAAAAATATTATACCCAAAATTTTAATACAATTTTTTGTTTTCCGCCATGTTGAATTATGACATAACCATTGCAATTATTGGCACGTCCACCATCTTTATAATTCGTAATTATTACCAGAAACTCAGGAAAAATAAGAAAATAAATTATTAAAAAAATTATAAGATTTTAATAAAAATGGCAAATACGTCATGGAGCTCGGAGACTTCGGTTGGAAACCCACGAAAGCAAAAAAAAAAAAAAAAAAAACTATGGATCCTTCCTCCACGGAAGCCACTGGCAGACTGACCTCCCACGATAAATATCAAAGAATATATTATGACAGCTCGTATTTCATGTCTGCTAACTTAAACCACCATCATTTTTTCGTCTGCTGGAGGCCACCATCAGTGATTATGACATAACAGTCACCATCTTGTATTAGTCTGCTGGAGGCCACCATCTTCGATTATTAAATAATAGCTGTAATCTTGTTTTCGTCTACTGCTTTTCAGTAGTTTCTACCAGGATCACTAGTGTCATGTAGTACACACATCATCTGCTAGAGAGTGCTGCTACTATTTTTTTTCGGTACTTGATACAAGGAGTACTAGTGTTATGTAATATACTCGTCGTCTGCCAGAGTGTGCTGCCGCCATATTGATTTACTTTTAACTGCTAGAGTTCAGTATATTTATTTCCGAAGCGCCCACCATATTGTAGGCCGTCTTGGTCACCATATTGGAAATTTGTAATGATCTAGCTAGAAATTCAGTAAAATTTCCAAAGTTCATGAAAAAAATATTCATTATGTATTGACTGATTCCATCTATTCATGTTCTTGGTTCCAGGCCATGTACAATGTCAGGCATATAGACCAAGAGTATCCGAACCGCGAGGCCTAATTGGACGATACTTGTTATTGCTTTCAAACAAATATGACATTTTTCAAGCAGACAAGACAGTCTCCCAACTGTCAGAACTACAGTATGGATAAAATCTATTACAAGGAAATAGGACATATAATTAAGCATGTTTTTACACTTACTATAGAACCAAGAATCCTGAAAAATGTTTTACGCTTACTAAAAGACCAAGCGGTGCTGAAACTAAGACCTTCAGTCCTGACTACGCACATTTTGTACAAACATTCAAATCATAATGATAAGATCTCATCAGAGGGATAAGATCTCATCAGAGGGATAAGATCTCATCAGAGGGATAAGATGTCATCATAGGAATACGAGGGATATGATCATATCACAGGGTTACGATCTCATCACAGGGATACGATCTCGTCACAGGGATACGATCTCGTCACAGGGATACGATCTCGTCACAGGGATATGATCTAATCAAAGGGATTCGATCTCATTAGAGGGATACAATCTGTCTCAGGATACGATAGGATACGATCGGCGGGATACGATATGATGTTACGAGAACTCAGTCTTAGTTAGAAATCAGATTAGAAGAAATAAAAAAATAAATTTTGAAATCTAAATAATGGATTTATTTTTAAATTTTACACAGATGCAAGTAAAACAAGTCATTATAGTATGTAGCCTGCACTTCTTAGTACACATAGTATGGTGACTACTTCTCTGAAGTGTGAATAGTTTCCTTCACTAAGTAAAGCAAATAGAAGTCTTAACCTGTCTGCTAATATGTTAGGATCTTCCCATGACTTGTAATCAATCTCTTCTTCTGCATCTATCTTTTATCATGCATGTTTATTATTTTTAAGATCTCTGAAGTCTTTCGTTTTAACACCAGCCTCAAAGTCACTGTCGTCATCGTCCCAGTGACCATTATTCGAGTGTTTAATTTAGTTTAACGTGTCTTTTACATCGTTTTGGCTTCAGTGCATCATCACAATTTTCTGTCTTGGTAGCTTCAAATTCTACTATATTGCTCTTTTTTTCTGAAAAACTGTTGTTGCTGTAATGGTTTCCAGTAGGTAATATTATTTAATCATTAAGCCCGAGTTGCAGAAAATCCATCAGACAATTCTGGAGAAAGATCAAATCCTTCATGACTCATCTTAGGAAACTTATCACTTCCTTCATGTAGTGCTATATATTGTTTCCGTTCTTTGATGCAAAATTCTCATTACATTTCTATGTAGGCGGTACTGATGTCCAAGTATGATGATTTATGCCAACTTCACATACATTCGGTCCAAACACTAACTTTTTCAAAGTAGACGAAAAAAGTGTACCTTCACAGGTTTTGATGAGATTTTTTTTTTTTTTTTTTAATTTATCACGTCGTCCAAACTGAAAGTAGTAGTTGTCGCAACGTAACATTTGCCGAAAAGGACTCTTTGCACAATTGCTTTTCTCATGACGTCTAGCATTGTCGGTTTTAGTGAACCAAATGCCACAGTACCGACATACACACACACACACACACACACACCTACACGACACACACCTACACCAACAAACACACACATATATATAATGACACTACTGCTTTTGGAACCACACTGACTGTTCTTGATATGTCATCAAAATCGTCTTCCTTAGTCCAAACAGAAAATGTCCAACCAGGGTCTAACACTTTCACTTTCGAAAAATTTCGCCAATATTTCTCTCCTATATGTAGGCATTTAAATATTTCGTCAGCGAGAGTTAATTTATCTCATGCAAGAAAATTGTTGCAAGTAGTTCCTACTCCTGCCAACAGATGTTGCCACGTGTTTTTTGAGGTAAAAAAAAAATATATATATATATATATATATATATATATATATATATATATATATATATTAATGTGGGATGCAGGATGCTCTCTCATGGTCACAGGAGGAGGGATTCACTAGACATCAAGGAAAAGGAAATTCCTCTTACATGGTGGTATTTCTCAACCGTCACAAGGCATAATAATCGACTCAGTAATGAATCTATTTTGTTTGAATTCCACAAAATAAAACATTGTAAGTGTTGTTTTAATAACACGAATTCAACAATTAAACGATATTATGAATACAACTGCATGGCTAATATCGAGAAAAAAATGGATGCAGTGAAATTTTTCAACAGAAATACACGGACAAACCCAATAAAATCTTGCCAGAAATAACCAGGAACACACGTAAAACACCAAAATCAGTCTAGTCAGGTGTAATCAGAAGCAAACAAAGAAAACCAACATAAGTGTGGAAAATCCAGCTCAGTGAACACATTTAGATGAATGCTTGCATATTATATATAATAATATGACTATCATATTTATATGTTTTGTGCTTATGCATGACACATATTTATATATTTTTATGCAAATGTATATTTGTTACAGATATATGTTAAGCATATTATTATGACAGGCATAGGTACTATAACTTTATATTTTTCTGAATATAATTACGGATTTTAAAGATGGCGGAATCTGTTTTTATAATTTTATTAATTAAATTATATTATTTTTCTATTTTTTTCAATACTATTTAGGTATTTTCAAGATGGCGATCATCTGATAATAATTACGGATTTTTAAGATGGCAGGTGTAACAAAATTTGCAACGATGACATCATAATTCAAACTGGCGAAAATTTCTAGAAAACAAAATGGCAGATGTAACGTCAAAATTCAAAATTTGTGGAATCAAGATAATGAAGATGAGGTCAAGGGTCAAGGTCATCCAAGATGGCCGCCGTGACGTCACAATCCAAGATGGCGGACATTGGCTACGGCTCCACACTCCGAATACAGGGCTCGGACATACATTTATATACTACTTCTGGCTTGCAGTTTTACAAGCGATATCGTTGACAACTGACTTTCCAATGATTTTTCTTGTACAAGTACAAAAATTTTTACAGTGTGCAGAAACTGGCTGACAAAAGTAATAATATGGAAGTCGGCTACTGAAATTTGGAATTTCTTTTTCATTGATTGTGCTCGATACATCTGAATACGGGCATAGCGTTATTAATGTGTGTGGTTTTTTTTAAACGTGTGACGCTAAATAAGTATGCGAGTAGCAAATTGAGTGTGGTGATGTAAATAGAGCCGTGAGCAGTGATACGCGTCTAACTGGTGTGCAACAATGAAAGTGAATCATCATACATGCATCAAGCAAAATTGTAAATTTTATGCTTTGTATATATATATATATATATATATATATACACACACATACACACATATATATATACATACGTATATATATATATATATATGTGTGTGTGTGTGTGTGTGTGTTATGTTTATTGTTGCCAGGAACATGGTTTACTTCACATCTTTGCCCCATTATTAATCTTACAGCTTATCATAACCTTAACACAATAAACAGTTAACTTACCCCGTAAACTGCTATAGTTGGTATGAAGGCTATTTTGGGTCGGAATTCGTGTGTTCGGTCGCCCATTTCTGCCAGAAGTGTTTCACCTTCCTGTCCATTGCTGCATTCTTCTATGGGGTCGTACGATATGTTGAGATTGTTTGCACACTGTAATCACACGAAAAACACACATTAGATTCGTCTGTAATGTCAAACAATAAACCAGTTAATTACATCTCGAAACTTGAAACGCGAGTTACAAATAGTAGATCAAGCTGTGGAACAGGATATGATGATTAAGTGTGTGTAACAAGAGAACACCACATATGATTTTACATATTCACAAGAAAAGCCATACAATTTTACAACTAAAACAAAATATAATTTATTAATGACTTAGTCGTGGATTCGGTTTTGGAGGGGCCCTAGCTGTGTAAAGCAAAACAAAGCTTATATAGGCCTATATATATAAATGAGATCGTTAAAAAAATACGTTAACATTGAAGTTCAACGTCATCGAATAAGAACGACTTAAGTAAAAAAAAAAAAAAAAAGTTTTGTTCAGAGCTTCGGAAGAAACCACGCAATTTGAAATCTGTTCAAAGATATCAGACTGGTGTCTGTTGACGAAAAGCATTTAAGAATACGATGTGGGCGGATGGCTAGTTCTGTTTACATATTTAGTTTTTAAACTGAACTATTATGAGAGTGAAAATGACTAAATGGCGTGTTTTCGGAGTAATCTTTAGGCATGAAAAACACAGGTTCTTAAAATGCACTCAAGGGACTTGCCCTGATTTCTCCGCCGTTTAATGTTATGGTTACTGCTCAAATCTCATAGTTGTCCTACCAGACGAGAAGATGCGCGCCAGTTCAGAGCCTTGCGCTATAGAGGTGTTACCGCACTAGAAGCACCAGCGAAAGTCGCACTTGTCATCCTGGCTCTACAACAAAAATACAATCCCGGCTAGGCGGGTCCCTCAGGGTTATTCCATCTTCTTGTAATGACCATTATTTAAGGGATTTTCCAGTCTATTTATTTGGATAGTTGTGTTACTACACTTGCTAGGTCGGAAATGTTTTCATCAAGATATTTAATTTTTATTTCAAGTTGTAATATTTACGCGAATGATGTTAATAATAAAAACTTGCGTTATATTTTCCCCGTTATTAGATAATATCCAGCAAATATTTGTTGAATATATTTTGAGACTTGACATAAAATGCAAAAGAGTTATTGTGATGAATAAAATGAAAATGAAGTAACCAACAACGCGTATTTAATCTTCGGGGAGCGTCCTCGCGCCACTACACCGCAACCAGGGGGAAGCCTACAGTTCACAAGGATGAGTGTCACACCCAGTTCCGAAGTTAACCGATCGCTCGTGGAAAAAAAAAAACATATTGCATGGATTTATATATATTTACGGTCATAGTATATTTTAAATAATGCTAACCTAACCTACTCAACCTTTCATTTCAGTTACTATAACCTAACCTAACCTAACCTCCTGAAAAAAACATATTTATTACACTGATCTAACATAACATAACCTAACATAACCTTTTACTTCAGTAAACTTTGGAACCGTTCGGGTTGTGTGTGTGTTCCCTGTGAACATTAGGTTATGCGTAACCAGGGGGTGGCCACATCTGCTTGATTACATAGCAACCGGATGAAGCCTATTTTTTAAAAAATATAAATTCATGGTCTGTGCTATGTTGGTTGGACGCTCAAGCATAGGCTCAAGTTTGGTGTTTGCATCGTGGAAACAGTTTTAAATCACTTTACTTTACTGTTTAACGACGGAAATTTTAATTCATACTTGCTAAACCTCATCAGAAGTTTTCAAAAACAATTCCCACAATGTTTTTGGGGTTACAGTTTGGTGATGGCGAGGTAAAAAAAAGAAAAAAGTAATCAGTTTTAATTTATCATAAAATATCAAAATAAAGAAAGGAATTGGATATTTTGTGATGCAAAACTGTTATTACATACACACACGTATGTGTATACATGTGTATTTGTGTATAAAAATATGAGATATATTACTCTCGGGAGAAATAATTGTACTGTGCGATATTTAACGTAAAAAAATTAAATTACGTGTTTTTATGCGACACTGTACTACAACAAAATTAAAAATGATTTTGATAATTTGAATTATAAAACTTGTATGTAAACTGGATAAGCAATAATAGCAATTACCAAAAAATAATGACTTAAACTACGTGACAGCATGACAGGCACAATTGCTAAAGCTGGGTTCGCAATTAAAAAAACAAAAACAAGCTGGTACATAGCAGGCCATGCACATAACTGTGCAATGACCTGTGCGAATTGGGTTCACAATTGAAATCTTACTGTTAATTCGCGGTGTGCCATTATAACCAAGAACAATTTTTATTTTTTTTATTTACATTATTTTCTAGTGAATTTTTTTAAAATTAATAGCATTAATTAATTTTTAATACAGGATTAATACTTGATAATTGTAATATCTTGACAATTTCTTGCCACAATATGATTGATACATTATAAAAGGTTTTCTAGTCCAGCCAAAATGACTTGCTAATCTACTCCCGTTGGCTGTTGCGCCATGCGTCCGTAACAGAAATAAAATATCTTAAATTTCTCTTGTATGCACACGACCTGCGAGTCAGCAGGTCCTGTGTGCTCGACCTACTGTCACCCAGCTCGACTGCAGCACGCGCAGACCTTGGGGCCGGCGGCGGGCGGGTAGCCGTCGGCCATGGCGCAGTGCACGAACTCCACTCGCTGCGAGGAGCTGTTCCGCAGCTGGCGTAGCGCGCACGCCTGCACCTCGTTGCCGCGGCACTCGGTGTCGCCGTGCTGGCACGAGAAGCTCCAGCGGCCGTCCGCGGACCTGTGCTGCTGCGGCGGCAGAGACCGGCACCTCTCTCATCCGTCTCTCGCACGTCATCTTCCTTATCATTGCTCTTACCTACGTGTAACATCTTAGCTCTCGGTATACGGCATCTGGTAGGAGCCATGTAAGGAACTGTGTCACGAAGTTGGCGGACCCACGTAAACCCCTATGTAATCACTTTCGTAAACAATATTGGGCACACCAAAAGTATTGTTGCGCCAAACGAAACTTTATGATAGTGAAACTACCCTGGATTATATTTGGTATACTAAAATAGTCATAGTAAAAAGGTAGTCGGAAGTTTTTTAAATACGTAAGAAATCTGGCATTACACTAAGTATAATACAGATTGTCCTAAATTCCCAATACGCTTAGTAGCACAGCGGTAGAGCGCGTGCTTGGTAACCTCAAAGGGCGTGGTTAAAATCTCGTCACTGAAATATTTAAACTCTTTTTAATAACATTATAATTTAATAATAATGTTGAATCAGCTCAATGATGTTAAGGCTCGTTTGTAGGAAGTACTTATATACAGACTGATTTCAGTCCAAGCAAAAACAAATATATATATATATATATGTCATAATATATGTTTTAAAAATTTTTATGTTAATATTTTAGTAATGCCATAGAATTACAACTTCTAACTTTGTAGTATTAACTGCTTATTGCATTTTAACCAGATGGGCAGTATTTTAATAAAATCCCAAGTCGAAAATCAGGTTCAAAGCAGGGTTTTATCGGAGCCTTTTCTAATAGTTTATAATTGCCTGTTGTTTCATGCTGCTAATTGCTATCTGCGTTTGATGATTGTAAGCAACGCTTACGATTCAGGCAGCGAATTCTGGCGGCGGGCGCAGAAATTATGTGTGTGGTATTTAAAAAGTGACTATTCTATTTATCAGTTTATTTATCACGCTCGGCATTATTTTAAAGAATTCTACGTTAAATTTCATGTCCGATTTCCGTTTTTTAAGTTCAATTGCCACATAAAAATCATGGGAACACATGGACTTGTTTGTTACCGAGCTCAGATGGGTTACTCATCATTGGCGAGCATTGAAAGACTCATTCAATTTTTTCTTGTCATTATTATTAATATTTAAGAGCTATTTCTGTAAATTATTTTCTTCATATTCACTATTGTGTAATGAAATTGATGTAAAAATGCGCGCTAGTCTTTGTGATTAACATCACGTTCGCGACTTTTTCCACCCATGATTTTACACTAAGAGAACACCTGTTTAAAATATTCGTGGCGGAACATAAAATGCAAGCGAAATATCTAAACAAAATGTTTAGAAAAATAGCCCTTAAATAAAACTAATGACGAAAAAACAGAAACAATCTCCATGGCGTGTGAGACCGAGAGTAGTATAGGATAGCCGGTCCGGGGACAGGATGCAGTATGTGGTGCCGGTGCCGGTGTCCGCCATCTTGGATTCTAACGTCACGGCGGCCATCTTGAACGAGTGTAACGTGACAATGTGCATAACGTGACACTTTTTCGTGCGTGCAGCAGGCGTAACGGGACACAGCGTAACGGTACACAGCGCAACGGGACATAATGTAACGGGACAAGTAGATCACGGCGGCCATTTTGGATCCGCCATCTTGGATCCGCCATTTTGGATGACGTCATTGTGTTCTAGAAAATTCCGGTGATGTGTTTTCCGCCATTTTGAATGATGACGTCACCGTTGCAATTTTCGTTACGGTCGCCATCTTTAACTTTTTTATTTATTATCCGATTTTAACGAATTTTATTTCTGTTCCACTGGAGGCCGCCATCTTGGATACCGACGACTCTGTTTCTGTTGTTTGTTCCTAGATAGCGCCAACGTCGCTCTTGATTTTTTTCTGTTCCACTGGGGGCCGCCATCTTGGATACCGTCGACTTTGTTTCTGTTGTTTGTTCCTAGATAGCACCAGCGTCGCTCTTGACTTTTTTGTGTTCCACTGAGGGCCGCCATCTTGGATACCGTCGACTTTGTTTCTGTTGTTTGTTCCTAGATAGCGCCAGCGTCGCTCTGTCTCATCACATAAGGTCGATGTTCCATTACCTACCATAGCTATTATGAACCTTATCGACATTTTAAATTTAATTTTTTATGAAAAATATATTGGAAACGCTGTGATTCGAACCATCGCAGCTCTGATCTCTAGGTTGGAAAACATACGCCTTTAACCGCTCGGCCATCGAGACATTGACCAGACCGAAGATTAAATAAGGTATATATAAAAATAACATGCATATTTGGACTTGTAATTTTTTTTAATTTAAAGTAATAATAGCACCACCTGTTCGAGACAGACCTACCATCTTGTCATTTGGCCGCCATCTTGAAAATCCATAATTTTTATGCTAGAGATGCGGGAAAAAGTTCAAAATTCATTAAATAAATTGACAATAAATATAATGATTGATTATATCGATTCCCGTTCTTGGTTCGAAACCGGTGAGGGTAAAAAATAAAAAAAACATCAGATCCTTCCTCCACAGAAGCCACCTACAGACCGATCTACCGTCACCAATACCAAGGTTCATACATCGTCAGCTGATATAACGTCATGTCCGCCATCTTGTCTTCATATGCTGGAGACCACCATCTTGTTTTCGTCGGCTATAGTGTGCCGATACCATGTTAGTATAATTATCTGGTCACCACACCATTGACCTTGACCTTTGACCTTGACCTTGATATTTGACCTTGACCTTGAAATTTGACCTTGACCTCTAAATTTTACCCTGACCTTTAAATTTGACCTTGGCCTTGAACTTTGACCTTGACCTTGAAATATGACCTTGACCTTGAAATTTGACCTTTACCTTGAAATTTGACCTTGACCTTGACCTTTGACCTTGACCCCGACGGCCATCTTGGATCCGCCATCTTGGATGACGTCATTTCGTTTTCTAGAAAATTCCGGCATTGTGTTATCCGACATTTTGAATTATGACGTCACCGTCGCAATTTCCGTTACGGCCGCCATCTTTAAATTTATTATCCGATTTTAATGAAAAAAATTAAAAAATTATGAAAAAAATTTAAATAATATAAATTTAATAAAATATTTATATAAAACAAACATTAACGACACGGAGCTCGGAGTCCTCGGTTCGAACCCGACAGAGGCAAAAAAATTAAAAAATGACGACCGATCCTTCCCCCGCGGTGGACGCAGGCATACTGACTCCCTCCACTTTTTTTTCAAAGCATATATATATCGTCAGGTAGTATGACGTCATGTCCGCCATCTTGTCCTCGTCTGCTGGAAGCCATCATCAGTGTATCGTCGGCGAGAGTGCGCTGACGCCATGTTAGTTTAATTCTTATCCACTAGAGTGCAGTAATCATTTATTATTGCTGTGACACCCGACATCTTGTCATTTGGCCGCCATCTTGAAAATCCATAATTATTTAGCTAGAAATTCGGGAAAAATTCCAAAATTCATTAAATAAATTTGTAATCTATATACTGATCGATTAGGTCGACTAAGGTCCTTGGTACGATCTAGGACGATGCAAAAAAATTAAATATAACATCAATTTAACATAATAGTAACAGGTTCGAGGAATTAAACACCACAAGTTCTTTTACAAACATAATATTTATTACATAATTTCTATTCTACTACATGATCATTTGCGAAAGCCAGCAATCTTATAATCATTTAGTTCCGCAGCGGTGTGAAATGACTAATTCTTAACTCCAATCGGTTTGTACTAGACAGAGTCCAGCCAGAACCTTTACAGACATAGTCCACCTCTTCTTGACAGAGTTTCAGGATACCGTTTTTAACAGTTTGCTTCACATCGTTAGAACTGTAAATTACTGCAGCCGATGTCTTGAATGCACACTTCTTCACTTTGTCATCGAACGGATATGGCTTTCCATATATACAGTCCAACCACAAGTTATATTTCAAAGGTCCGTTTGTTGCTACATCATCAGTAAGCTGATTGATTATCTTCTGTCTGATATCGTCAAGAAAATTACAAATGTCCTTTGACTCACCGAACGTATTTAGATAATAGTAGTCTTTCAACGTTCCACGAAATGCAGACTGCGCCAAGTAGAAGCCATTATCGTTCGCTTGTAATGCTCCGAACACAGTCTTAGGTTTAGTTCCATGTTCAGACGTCATACCAATCGGTTGCTGCACATCGGTTTTTTTGGTTGTACGCTTTCATGTCTCCAATCTAAAGCGAGGAGTCGAAATTTCTGCAGGTAGTTCAGCAGTAGGAGCACAGACTCCACCTTTACATTTTTTCGCATGATGTCGCAAACTGTCAATTCGAGTAAACCATTTAAGGCAATCATCACATCGAAACTTCATGCGAGAAGGATTCTTCGTGCATTTGCTCCGCTCATGTCTTCGTGCATCATGGGAAAATGCGAACGACGTATCACAGTAGCTGCAAGGATACCGTGGTGATGAAGACGATCCTTTCAGACCCGATCCAGATACTGACGTTGCCGCAGTTGCACCATCTCCAGGCATACTCTTATGAACATCAATGCATCGTTGTTGCGCCGAAACCTTTACTTTCTGCCGAACAGCAGGACCTTTGCATGCCTTCATGTGCGTTTTCATATTATCTTTTCTGGCAAACTGCTTATGACATTTCTCACAAACAAGCATTTTACGATATAGGTTCTTGGCACATTCGCTCCTCTCGTGTCGCCGAGCATTGCTGTTGTTTGAGAAAATCTTGTCGCAGTAACAGCACCGATGTTCGCTAGTTGTCAAATCAGCATCCATTGAAGTCTCCATTGATGGCGAACCAGCGTTCGCCGAGTTTCCCTGTGCAGACAGCACTAGCAGCATTAAAGTCTCTTCTGCTGGCGGTACCACGTCTGTTGAAGTCTCCTCCAGTGTTGACATCGACGTTGCCAACGGGATCTGCTCCACCATCGTCGACGCTGACGTCATGGTTCCCGGAGTCGATGGTACAACCTCCATCGAGTTCGTCGTTAAAGTCGGTAAAGATGCCATCGAGTTCGCAAGAACAGGTAATTACGTGATTAATGCACCAGAAGAAACAAACTAGGTGATCCTTACACCGACGACGTCAGTAAAAAACTAAGCATCCTGTTGTCTAGAGCTCACTTATATATACATGCACCGTATGGAACAATACGCTAGTCAAATCAAGAACCATTTACAATAATACTAGAGTCAAAACAACATTAAAAATAGAAGGACCATCAATGAAAAGGCAGCACATTTGGAAGCACCGACAACGAAAAGGCAGCACATTTGGAAGCACCGACAACGAAAAGGCAGCACATTTGGAAGCACCGACAACGAAAAGGCAGCACATTTGGAAGCACCGACAACGAAATGGCAGCACATTTGGAAGCACCGACAACGTAAAGGCAGCACATTTGGAAGCACCGACAACGTAAAGGCAGCACATTTGGAAGCACCGTCATCGAAAAGGCAGCACATTTGGAAGCACCGTCATCGAAAAGGCAGCACATTTGGAAGCATTGTCAACGTAAAGGCAGCACATTTGGAAGCACCCACAACGTAAAGGCAGCACATTTGGAAGCACCGACAACGAAAAGGCAGCACATTTGGAAGCACCGACAACGAAAAGGCAGCACATTTGGAAGCACCGACAACGAAAAGGCAGCACATTTGGAAGCACCGACTACGAAAAGGCAGCACATTTGGAAGCACCGACAACGAAAAGGCAGCACATTTGGAAGCACCGACAACGTAAAGGCAACACATTTGGAAGCACCGACAACGAAAAGGCAGCACATTTGGAAGCACCGACAACGAAAAGGCAGCACATTTGGAAGCACCGACAGCGAAAAGGCAGCACATTTGGAAGCACCGACAACGAAAAGGCAGCACATTTGGAAGCACCGCCAACGAAAAGGCAGCACATTTTGGATGCATCATCGAATAAGGAAGCACATTTGGAAGCTCCATCAACTAAAAAAGGCAAAAAGGAAGCACAAGTTACGAGATCTAAGTCTTAGTAAGAAATCATAATACAAGAAATAAAAACATTACATTCTTATAATTTAAATTATTTATTTTATTGCTTTACATTATACAAATGCAAGTAAAACAAGTCAATATTGTATGTAGCCAGCATTCCTCAGTTCCTTGAGTATGAAGGATATTTCTTTGATGCACGAATAGTTTCCTGCACAAAGCGAACCATGTAGAAGTCTTAGCCGGTCAACCAATATGTTTGGATCTTTCCATGATGTGTAATCATTCTCTTCTACCACCATCTTCCTTGCACCTTTATAATAAATATTATGATCTCTGGTGTCTTCCGTTTTACCACCAACCTCAGGGTTACTTTCATGTTGGAGACGGTGATCATCACAAGCTTGATCAGATTTATTTAATATATCACGTCGTTTCCATCGTTTCGGTCTCAGGACACCGCCACATTCTTCGATCTTGGCAGCTTTAGGTGCTTCATCATAGTCTATGTCTTTGTCAACAGCCTCAGAGTCACTGTAACAATCACCGTAGAAGGAATCGTTTTCACCCAATTTACCGTAATAATTCGATGTTGATGATGTTGAAGTGTCTTCATCGTCTTCATGCTTCCTTTTTAGGAGTCCATCATTTTTACAAAGTAGGAAAGATCTACTTGAATTCGGCTGGAATATATTCTCACTTTTCACGTTAAGGATTCTTCCACTGTCTTCATTCTTCCGTAAATCATCAACCTTCTTCAATTTAAGTTCTTTGTCGAGATCGGAAGAGCCAAGAAAATTATTGTCGTAATGCAGATCACTCTTTCTTAGGCTAGTAGATTCATCGTTGTCCTCTAGCTTGTACGCAGGCTTGGCGCTACAAGTTCTGCCATGTCTTTTTAGGCTCTCTCTCCGCGTAAACGACTTGCTACATCGAACACAACTTATCATATTGCGCAGTGGATTTTTAACACAGTCATTCTTCTCGTGTTGTCTTTTATTCTTTCTCAAGATAAACTCTTTACTGCAAAACTTACACCTATGTTCTTTCGATACAGCGTCAGATCCCAAATCGGAATTCATATTAGTTACTGAGACTAATGCCAGATACCAATTGAGTGTTTTAAATTAGATTCAATACTTAAATAGAAATTTTTTCATATTTCATCAGCGAGAATTAATATATCTCATGCAAAAGTACTTTATGCATATAGTTATGCTTTTCAACAACAGATGTCGCCACATGTTGCTTGCAGGTAAATAATATTTAGTTATTTTATGCGGGATGCGGGATGCTCACTATCGATCGCAAAAGAAGGATTGCTTCGTTAGACTCCAAGGAAAAGGAAGTTCGTCTTGCATGTTGGTGCTCCACAGATGTCTCATGGCGTAATATTAATTTGACTGAGTAATGATATTTGTTGATTCCACCTGATTATTCTTGACAATATTTTGATGGTTTTTCCCGTGTTCTTGCAATCATTCCTGTGGTTTCTTCAAGTGTTTCTGACTATTCTGAGAAACCGCTCTCTGCATGGATTTTTTTTGTTCTAATGAGATATGTCATTTTATTTGGAGTTACATTTAATTCGATAATTTCTGCTACTAAATCAAAACTTGCAATATTTTTATCAAGCTTGTGATGATCACCGTCTCCAACATGAAAGTAACCCTGAGGTTGGTGGTAAAACGGAAGACACCAGAGATCATAATATTTATTATAAAGGTGCAAGGAAGATGGTGGTAGAAGAGAATGATTACACATCATGGAAAGATCCAAACATATTGGTTGACCGGCTAAGACTTCTACATGGTTCGCTTTGTGCAGGAAACTATTCGTGCATCAAAGAAATATCCTTCATACTCAAGGAACTGAGGAATGCTGGCTACATACAATATTGACTTGTTTTACTTGCATTTGTATAATGTAAAGCAATAAAATAAATAATTTAAATTATAAGAATGTAATGTTTTTATTTCTTGTATTATGATTTCTTACTAAGACTTAGATCTCGTAACTTGTGCTTACTTTTTGCCTTTTTTAGTTAATGGAGCTTCCAAATGTGCTTCCTTATTCGATGATGCATCCAAAATGTGCTGCCTTTTCGTTGGCGGTGCTTCCAAATGTGCTGCCTTTTCGTTGTCGGTGCTTCCAAATGTGCTGCCTTTTCGCTGTCGGTGCTTCCAAATGTGCTGCCTTTTCGTTGTCGGTGCTTCCAAATGTGCTGCCTTTTCGTTGTCGGTGCTTCCAAATGTGTTGCCTTTACGTTGTCGGTGCTTCCAAATGTGCTGCCTTTTCGTTGTCGGTGCTTCCAAATGTGCTGCCTTTTCGTAGTCGGTGCTTCCAAATGTGCTGCCTTTTCGTTGTCGGTGCTTCCAAATGTGCTGCCTTTTCGTTGTCGGTGCTTCCAAATGTGCTGCCTTTTCGTTGTCGGTGCTTCCAAATGTGCTGCCTTTACGTTGTGGGTGCTTCCAAATGTGCTGCCTTTACGTTGACAATGCTTCCAAATGTGCTGCCTTTTCGATGACGGTGCTTCCAAATGTGCTGCCTTTTCGTAGTCGGTGCTTCCAAATGTGCTGCCTTTACGTTGTCGGTGCTTCCAAATGTGCTGCCTTTACGTTGTCGGTGCTTCCAAATGTGCTGCCATTTCGTTGTCGGTGCTTCCAAATGTGCTGCCTTTTCGTTGTCGGTGCTTCCAAATGTGCTGCCTTTTCGTTGTCGGTGCTTCTAAATGTGCTGCCTTTTCGTTGATGGTCCTTCTATTTTTAATGTTGTTTTGACTCTAGTATTATTGTAAATGGTTCTTGATTTGACTAGCGTATTGTTCCATACGGTGCATGTATATATAAGTGAGCTCTAGACAACAGGATGCTTAGTTTTTTACTGACGTCGTCGGTGTAAGGATCACCTAGTTTGTTTCTTCTGGTGCATTAATCACGTAATTACCTGTTCTTGCGAACTCGATGGCATCTTTACCGACTTTAACGACGAACTCGATGGAGGTTGTACCATCGACTGCGGGAACCATGACGTCAGCGTCGACGATGGTGGAGCAGATCCCGTTGGCAACGTCGATGTCAACACTGGAGGAGACTTCAACAGACGTGGTACCGCCAGCAGAAGAGACTTTAATGCTGCTAGTGCTGTCTGCACAGGGAAACTCGGCGAACGCTGGTTCGCCATCAATGGAGACTTCAATGGATGCTGATTTGACAACTAGCGAACATCGGTGCTGTTACTGCGACAAGATTTTCTCAAACAACAGCAATGCTCGGCGACACGAGAGGAGCGAATGTGCCAAGAACCTATATCGTAAAATGCTTGTTTGTGAGAAATGTCATAAGCAGTTTGCCAGAAAAGATAATATGAAAACGCACATGAAGGCATGCAAAGATCCTGCTGTTCGGCAGAAAGTAAAGGTTTCGGCGCAAGAACGATGCATTGATGTTCATAAGAGTATGCCTGGAGATGGTGCAACTGCGGCAACGTCAGTATCTGGATCGGGTCTGAAAGGATCGTCTTCATCACCACGGTACCCTTGCAGCTACTGTGATACGTCGTTCGCATTTTCCCATGATGCACGAAGACATGAGCGGAGCAAATGCACGAAGAATCCTTCTCGCATGAAGTTTCGATGTGATGAGTGCCTTAAATGGTTTACTCGAATTGACAGTTTGCGACATCATGCGAAAAAATGTAAAGGTGGAGTCTGTGCTCCTACTGCTGAACTACCTGCAGAAATTTCGACTCCTCGCTTTAGATTGGAGACATGAAAGCGTACAACCAAAAAAACCGATGTGCAGCAACCGATTGGTATGACGTCTGAACATGGAACTAAACCTAAGACTGTGTTCGGAGCATTACAAGTGAACGATAATGGCTTCTACTTGGCGCAGTCTGCATTTCGTGGAACGTTGAAAGACTACTATTATCTAAATACGTTCGGTGAGTCAAAGGACATTTGTAATTTTCTTGACGATATCAGACAGAAGATAATCAATCAGCTTACTGATGATGTAGCAACAAACGGACCTTTGAAATATAACTTGTGGTTGGACTGTATATATGGAAAGCCATATCCGTTCGATGACAAAGTGAAGAAGTGTGCATTCAAGACATCGGCTGCAGTAATTTACAGTTCTAACGATGTGAAGGAAACTGTTAAAAACGGTATCCAGAAACTCTGTCAAGAAGAGGTGGACTATGTCTGTAAAGGTTCTGGCTGGACTCTGTCTAGTACAAACCGATTGGAGCTAAGAATTAGTCATTTCACACCGCTGCGGAACTAAATGATTATAAGATTGCTGGCTTTCGCAAATGATCATGTAGTAGAATAGAAATTATGTAATAAATATTATGTTTGTAAAAGAACTTGTGGTGTTTAATTCCTCGAACCTGTTACTATTATGTTAAATTGATGTTATATTTAATTTTTTTGCATCGTCCTAGATCGTACCAAGGACCTTAGTCGACCTAATCGATCAGTATATAGATTACAAATTTATTTAATGAATTTTGGAATTTTTCCCGAATTTCTAGCTAAATAATTATGGATTTTTAAGATGGCGGCCAAATGACAAGATGTCGGGTGTCACAGCAATAATAAATGATTACTGCACTCTAGTGGATAAGAATTAAACTAACATGGCGTCAGCGCACTCTCGCCGACGATACACTGATGATGGCTTCCAGCAGACGAGGACAAGATGGCGGACCTGACGTCATACTACCTGACGATATATATATGCTTTGAAAAAAAAGTGGAGGGAGTCAGTATGCCTGCGTCCACCGCGGGGGAAGGATCGGTCGTCATTTTTTAATTTTTTTGCCTCTGTCGGGTTCGAACCGAGGACTCCGAGCTCCGTGTCGTTAATGTTTGTTTTTTATAAATATTTTATTAAATTTATATTATTTAAATTTTTTTCATAATTTTTTAATTTTTTTCATTAAAATCGGATAATAAATTTAAATATGGCGGCCGTAACGGTAATTGCGACGGTGACGTCATAATTCAAAATGTCGGATAACACAATGCCGGAATTTTCTAGAAAACGAAATGACGTCATCGAAGATGGCGGATCCAAGATGGCCGTCGGGGTCAAGGTCAAAGGTCAAGGTCAAGGTCAAATTTCAAGGTAAAGGTCAAATTTCAAGGTCAAGGTCAAATTTCAAGGTCAAGGTCAAAGTTCAAGGCCAAGGTCAAATTTAAAGGTCAGGGTAAAATTTAGAGGTCAAGGTCAAATTTCAAGGTCAAGGTCAAATATCAAGGTCAAGGTCAAAGGTCAAGGTCAATGGTGTGGTGACCAGATAATTATACTAACATGGTATCGGCACACTATAGCCGACGAAAACAAGATGGTGGTCTCCAGCATATGAAGACAAGATGGCGGACATGACGTTATATCAGCTGACGATGTATGAACCTTGGTATTGGTGACGGTAGATCGGTCTGTAGGTGGCTTCTGTGGAGGAAGGATCTGATGTTTTTTTTATTTTTTACCCTCACCGGTTTCGAACCAAGAACGGGAATCGATATAATCAATCATTATATTTATTGTCAATTTATTTAATGAATTTTGAACTTTTTCCCGCATCTCTAGCATAAAAATTATGGATTTTCAAGATGGCGGCCAAATGACAAGATGGTAGGTCTGTCTCGAACAGGTGGTGCTATTATTACTTTAAATTAAAAAAAATTACAAGTCCAAATATGCATGTTATTTTTATATATACCTTATTTAATCTTCGGTCTGGTCAATGTCTCGATGGCCGAGCGGTTAAAGGCGTATGTTTTCCAACCTAGAGATCAGAGCTGCGATGGTTCGAATCACAGCGTTTCCAATATATTTTTCATAAAAAATTAAATTTAAAATGTCGATAAGGTTCATAATAGCTATGGTAGGTAATGGAACATCGACCTTATGTGATGAGACAGAGTGACGCTGGCGCTATCTAGGAACAAACAACAGAAACAAAGTCGACGGTATCCAAGATGGCGGCCCTCAGTGGAACACAAAAAAGTCAAGAGCGACGCTGGTGCTATCTAGGAACAAACAACAGAAACAAAGTCGACGGTATCCAAGATGGCGGCCCCCAGTGGAACAGAAAAAAATCAAGAGCGACGTTGGCGCTATCTAGGAACAAACAACAGAAACAGAGTCGTCGGTATCCAAGATGGCGGCCTCCAGTGGAACAGAAAAAAAATTCGTTAAAATCGGATGATAAATAAAAAAGTTAAAGATGGCGACCGTAACGAAAATTGCAACGGTGACGTCATCATTCAAAATGGCGGAAAACACATCACCGGAATTTTCTAGAACACAATGACGTCATTCAAAATGGCGGATCCAAGATGGCGGATCCAAAATGGCCGCCGTGATCTACTTGTCCCGTTACGTTATGTCCCGTTACGCTGTGTACCGTTACGCTGTGTCCCGTTACGCCTGCTGCACGCACGAAAAAGTGTCACGTTATGCACATTGTCACGTTACACTCGTTCAAGATGGCCGCCGTGACGTCAGAATCCAAGATGGCGGATACCGGCACCGGCACCACATCCTGCATCCTGTCCCCGGACCGGCTATCCTATACTACTACTGAGCCTTAAATAACCAGGGCAAAAAAATTACCCCTTAATGATTACATAAAAACTAGTCTTTTCGTTAGCACAATACATTAAATTAAAAATACACACATTTAAGAAGCAAGAATTTTGTTTTGGCGTGAGATTAAATGCTTGTGTGTATGGCCTTCAATGATTGCTGCTCCCATCTCAAACTATTCTATAAAAACATATAATACTCTGTAGGATTTATTTTAAAGTAAAAAATGAATCTATAGAAATATATCATTGGTCCTACTTTAATAAAAGTTACTACCGTAATATTAACAACAAATCTTTAGTTTCAGTTCCGGATAAGCTCAGAGCATGATATGAATTGCGATATAAATTCTTAATTTTAATGCATAATTCCAAAGACCATTCGATCTTTTCTAAGAAAAAGATTACAAGGTATGTATGCTACAGAATAATTCACTTTATACTATTATTAAAACACTTCATAATATTTTTCTATAGTACATAATCTCACTAAAAAAAAACTAATATGGGAAGCTTCATCTCACAAAGCCTTTTCAACACGCCAGAATACTTGCCTTCGCGTAAATTCGGGATTTTCTTTATAATTGAAAAATTGCACGGCTTAAAAGCACCACGATAAAGGGTATCAAGTGACATAAAGATACTTAACCAATTAAAAATAAGAAAATAAACATTCGATAATGGCAGGAAGTATTTTTGTTATGTCACTTGATACCTATCGCTAAAAGATATGTTCTGACTAAGGTCCCCGTCATTATTAATGCAAGCTGTTTGCAAGCACGGTAGGATCTCATTCATGACGGTGCATGCGAAGTTCAAAAAATCCCTAAGTTATTTACACTAAGGTAATTATTGGGGCGTGTTGAAACTTTGTGAATTGCAGGTTTCTCTCTCTCTCTCCCCCCCCCCCCCCCCTTTTTTCCCTCAAATATATTCCAACACATTCTTACACAATAATCTATAGAGGTATTAAGTAACAAATTGAAATCAAAAACAAATAGTTGTCACCCCAATCCCAATAATTTTTAAGTCTTAAAAATACATACATATGTCAACAATTATGTAGTTAATTATTGTAAAACATTTATTATACATCATGCAGAAGTTCGCAAGTCACAGTTATGTGTTTTCGTATTCCACAACCGTCTCAGCTGGCGTCACGGGCCACGGAGAAGTAGCTATCGATGTGGCCCTTACAGGAAGAGGTCCAAAGGTGCTAGTTCCGGTGATGGAAGTGGCACTGCTGAGATGCTGGCTCACGGCTAGCGACACGTCTTCTAACAGCTATGGAAGTTATGTGTTGAAGAAAATGGAGGTAGGCATTACACTGTATTTTTTTTTGTAAACGGGACTGTAATTATCGTGTAAAATTACAGATATTTTTTTACTTGTACATTTTAATGAAAGCAACTGTTTCGCTACAAATAAAAATGTTCGCATTACTACTGTTATCGGATTCTTACCAGGGCATTTATGCTTTGTGTTATCCCAGTTCCTTCATTAGTTCAAGTTATTTGTAAACCCTTCCTTGAATAACATATAATTATTAACTGGGCACATTAATAAGCATGACAAAAAATAAATGTAAATTAATGACAATTCGATTACCTTTCGCATGGTTACAAATATTTATGATTGTATTAAACGTCAATCAATCTTTAATAAGTTTTGTAAGTGCGACTATATATATATATAGAGTATATTTTACCCCCGAAATCGTATTTCATATATGCAAAAATAACCATGGCATTGTCTTGTAAACATTTACAGTAGTTTTCTTGTATTACAAATTATTTCTTGGCCACTGGTTCCCTAAGGAATATGTTGTAAAAGTACAGAAAAAATGTTTTCTATGTACAGTGCACTTCGTTAACCGCGAAATTACATTTATCGCGCGACTGTTGGCACCTGTAACTTTAGGGGTTGCGTTTCCGGACATGTGATCCTTAACAAAACAATGCTTGTTTTAGCATTCCCCTCCAACCATTAAATTCATGTTCAAAATTTTATGAACCGCCTGTTTGAAGTTTTAGAATTTTCATAGCCCAATAAACATTTTTAAAACTGGTTAATTCTACAGTAAAAGCACTCTTCGTTTGTCCCCGTTTGTGTTTATGTTTGTTTAGAACGAAACATACAACTCGGAAGTCGAAATCCGATGTAGTTCCTATGAAGATTAAGTTATTTTAAATGACGAAGCACTATTCCTTTAATTGAGTTAAATTCTTCTTTAAAAAGTCTGTAAATTTAATGTAATATATAACAGTGTACTAATTACATAGTTGCTCTTGACATCAATTTAGATATATGTTTTTACATTGATTAATAAAAGAAAAATCAAACTGATAATAAAATTTCAGCTACCCGTGTGTAGCTAGCTTGTCTGAAAAGCAAGGTTCCAAAGTTTCTTCAAAACTGGTGCACGCGTGAAGAGATTGGTAATTGGTTTTGGCAGCAAGTCATTTATTTTACTGCGCTTAGGCCGGTGTCACACCATGCGGTTGAACCGGAGCGGTTGCCAGTTTATACAAGGTGATCTTCCAGGTCAGTTGTTTACATGTTCGATTCTGACAAATATATTTACCGCATTCTTGAGAGACCTGCATTGTGCACTCTAAGAAAATGTTTTAGCCGCAGCGGCAGAAACGCATCGTGTGATACGGCCTGAAAGAAATGATGCATGACGTCACGGCGTTGAACTCACAGAAGCTTTCCCATATGGAATGAAGTCCACGCTGAGGTATTTCTCGGTCAGATTGGTCCAGGTGGGGTACAGCTGTTCGTCAATGAATCTTATGCTGTCCGGACATAGGCTCTCGTAGAAAACGGACACTTTCACAGCAGTCTGGAAAATGAAAGTCATTTTTGATGCGTGACATCTTAGCTCTCAATATATGGCATTTGGTACGAGTGATTTCGGAATGGAACGGAAGTCGATTAGAACGGAAATGTGTAACCATGGTACTGTCACATGTTCACAAAAGGAAACTTCTTTATTAACTGCTTAATGAATTTTTTCAACATGTACAGCATTTTAGTAAAATCCCTTGTCGAAAATTAGATGCAAAGTCAGGGTTTAGTATAAAGTTTCCTTTTTTCGTTTTTATCGGAGCCGTTTTATTATTTAGTTTAACCTTTTGCTCTGCAAATCGAATCATTCGATAATCGGTGTAGCTGCTTCGCCAACGAATTCTACCGGCGGGTGCGGAAACTAGGTGTGATTCGCGTCATGAAATGTAATTGAAAATACAATTTGCGCATATATTTATCACGATTGGCATTATTTTAAAGAATTCTACGTTAAATTTCATTCCAAATTTTATTTTGTAGGTGTATTTGAAACATGACAACACATGAATTTGCTCGTTACCGAGAATACTGAAAAACTCTCTTACGCGATTATTTTTTATCATCCAGTATCTGAAAACCTCACACGAATGTACTCACACCTAAGTTGATGGATAGGATTGATACAAAATTTGTTGTATTGAATGGCAAAACGAGTGTTGTACTTAAATTGATTGAGGGAGGGACATTCTTTAGGAAATAGGACTTAACGTGTTTCTGATTACGGAATGTAACAAAGGTCCTCAACTCCAGCATCATACATTTCAACAAAAAAACATACGATTTTATTGCAAATTGTCCACTTGAGCGGGTTCTGACAAAGAAACTTTATTCCTTCTGTTAATGTCTACATTAATATTAAAATGGAACACAACAAGAAATTCATAGCTCACAAGTTGAGAGAGAGCATTTATCCCATTTTGACACTGACAGAATATTTATTCCCTATTTTAGGAATTAAATAATATTTTGGATATACAGGTTCTTCACTAGACCTAAAGATAAATATTCACATTAAAATCAATTATAAGTGCATTTTGACCTAATTTCTACGAGAATTTCCTCACGAATGAATTACGCTTAGCATGTGTTAATTCGCTCCAATTTTTTAAAGATTAAAAACACAACTGCCAGTACATTGACATTTTTTTAAAAGTAGTAATGGGTTATGACTACATATAAACTTATATGTACAGAAGCCACACACATTCGGGTATCATCCGGTACTCGCAATCTCTCTCGCACGCCGCGCCGTCTAAGGTGGAATGTATTGTGGCCAACTGCACAGTGGAGGATTGTCCCTGCGCGCGATGGAACACGCGTGTTAGATTTTGACAAGAGCGGCATAAAACGTTTTTTTTTTATAAAAGGCTTATCGTCCTGCATGTATAGCAAATAGTTGACCAGCGTTCGAGGTATCACGGGTTGTGTACATCACGACTGGCTTCGCTGACGTGAATAATGCCACGTGATTCATACTGCCAGTACAAGGAAGGTACGTTGCTTGTAGTTTTCTTGCGAACACCTTTGAGGTCTTTGTCGTATTATCGCACACAACAGGAAACAGCGATTATCTGATGAACACTTTCAGGCAATACAGGCGTACATATCTAGCTGGCATCCGTCAAGGTTATACGAGAACGAGGAAAAGGCCAGGAGCGAGTTGAGTCCGCAGGGTGACACAGGATGACACGGGGTGACACAGGATGACGCAGAGTGCCTCATGGAAGCAGTTACTCCACGCATGGAGAGCGAAAGTTGAGGCGATAGGTATATCGGCACTGCGTGTCTGTGACGTTGTACGTGATCACTGAAATGTACATTAAATCTTTACTAAGTTGAAAATCCGATTTTGATGATCTTCGATAATAAATAATTGGAATTATGTTTTTAACATTTTCTTAATTTGTAGGAGATTAATAACAATACAGCTAGTTTTTCGTCAACTGCAGTATGCCTTCACGCATTGCACCCTACAGCATCTATTGACTTCCTGATGAAAATAATACAATTTAGAAAACTGTTCGTCGGTTAGACGGTAATATTTGTCATATTTTTCATTAAAAACTCATCCTAAGAATGAAATCTATGCGGGTCTTACTTTTCTTGAATTTTTTTTTGGAAGATTTTCATGACATAATTTTGCAATTATGTCGTATCCGAGAGCATCGGAATCGGATTCTGATATTAACAAAGATTCAATTTACATGTCAGTGATCGCGTACAACGTGACACGTGTCGCCTCAACTTCCGCTCTCCCCGCTCTGCGCAGGTCTCGACCTGCACCCGCCTGGCTGCAAGTACGCTCGCTACACGGCCACCAGTAACCAGTTGCAGCTCGCAAGACCTCCGCGTGCTGGCTCGGGTTGTATCCGCGTGCCTGGGCCGCTTCACGACGGGCACTGCTTCAGAAACGAAACAAAAATAAAACTATAAAAATAGTTTTACCAATAATTTATTTTTAATCGTCTGCAGTCTGCTAAGAAAAACTTTCCTTGGCCCTATACGAGTAAGTATGTTTTTTTCGTTAAGTAAACCATTTCTGGACAGTGGAAATGTTTCAAAAGTGTATTTTCTGAAGAGTCAAAATGGCTGAAACAGTAGTTTATCTAGATCGTTTTACTGGCACGAAAAATCATATTTTACCAACCAATCTTAAAATTAAAATCTGTGACATGTTGGTCATTTACCATATTAATGTAGATATAGGAAATTATCTTAGGCATATAATTAAAAGTATCCAGAACGCATGTACTCAATATGCATACAACTTGAATACAAGACAGCATATCACAAAATATTTGCAATGTTCTAAATGGGTATGTATGTGAAATAAGCGACTGCTAGGTAGGTAGCAAAATTAGAATTCATAAGAAGCCTAAATACCTATTCAATAAGCTCTTGCAACTGTCACCTTATCTCGGACATATTACTATGCTAATAGTTAAACAATTTAAGAGTTCCACCGCATAGAGTACAGTTTACAAAAAAAATACGTACTCTGTTATTAAACTGTAGAAAGTCTTACAAATATTTAAGTCCAAACAAAAATTGATTTGAGAGTTATACTTGAGAATTGCTTTATAAATTAAATCTGGGTCATTCATAGTTATTTACATATCCATAATTTTTGAAAACTTATTTTTAAATTATTATTTATAAGATTAGTTATTACGATTAAAAATGTAAAATTTAAGTGTATGAAATACACATGTACCTATGTCGAAAACCGGCTCTTGGCCGATATGTACTTGTGTAAATAAACAAATAAAATACCTGTACCAGTGTATTTACCAATGTAAAGTAACCAGAAAATCCGTATTATCTAGTAATATGTAAAGTTGAGTAGGCTTATGTGCCAAAAAAATCGACCTTACCATTTCACTCAATCACACAGCATACAAACGTCTACACAGTGGTGGCGCAATTGTGTATTACTCTGGTTTCCATAAATAACTAGAGCCCAAAGCATTGTGTTCGTTGCATGTGTCCTTACACAATGTCCAGTTCAGGATGTCGTAGAGATGCGTCAACCTTGATTAAAATATTAATAAAAAAAATGTTATTTTGACGAGGTGGGCCCCTTGACATATGGATCCTATAGCGCATTAATCCAAACTTGATTTAATACTTAGAATATAATATTTATAAGTCTCCTCTGTCCTCAAAAGTGTTGGTGCAACTGCTAATTCCTCACGTCACAAAATTTTAGGTTTATTTATGAAAGGTTGCACAAATATTACATGATTCTGGAATGTACTGCTGTATGAGATTAAGTCTATGTCATTCATTTTTCTCCACTTTGACAGTTATCGATAGTATTTACCTAGGGCAACAATTAAAAAAATTACACATGCAAATCAACATGTGATGTTTGTTTACGAACAATGACAACCACATGAAGTTGTTTACGAATTTTGTTGACAGAACAACAGTGGCGGAAGTAAGAAGTAGTACTTTTGGGAACTGTTAAAATTTCATGACAGATTATGCTACACTGTTGCTGTACGTTGTTAAGCGCAAGTCTCTGAACTGGCGCGCAGTCTTCTCGTCGTGCACAGGTCAACTATGAGATTTTAGCAGACGTCATAACATTTTATGGTGGAGAAATGAAAATACAGATGTAATGCACGACCCTTAAGTGCTTTCAAGAATCTGTACCTGGTGTTTTAAGCCTAAAAAATATTCTGAAAATACGCGTTTTAGCCATTTTCACTCTTCTAAAAATTCAGTTCAAAAACGAAATACATAATCAGGAGTACTGATCCGCCCTCAGCGTATTCTTATTATTATTTTTTTTTTAACAGACGTCACTCGATTGTATTGAGCTGTTTTCAAATCGTGTGGTTTTTCCTGAAGCTCGGCATACTGTGAATGCCCAGATGAGCGGGGCCTTCAAGAACTGAACCGAAGCACAAAAAACGTAACGGCAGTGCTCAGATCAGCTAGGATGCAGCGTTGTTACCTGCGAAGCTACGACCACGTAGCCGAGACTCAGCGCCGCCGACAGCCACAGCATCATCGCGACCACTGACGCGCGCGGCGGCCTCGACTTCCAACGGCCCGCGGCCAGCCACGTGGCCGAAGTGGGGGAATTGGGCGGGGAGATAGGGAGGGCAGCTCAGGACTGCAACCTTGGCGCGCCAATTGATCTGCGTGTAAGCTACAACCGCCGTAGTACCGAGGGGAAAAATAGTATTTGAATAATCGATTACTCAATCGATTGTCGATGAAGAATTCGTGACATATTCGAAATACGAGAACTCGATTTTCTTTTACAACTGTGATGGCCATTTACACGAAGAATATTGAATTTGTATTGTTTTTATCATGCAAAATAATTTTCAAGAAGTCAGTTTCTTCTCGTTTTATGGGTAATCCAAAAATTAAATTTACCTAAAAAAAAATGTTAAAAAAGGTAGGGGTGAGGGGACCATAAACATAATAAAATCTCACTCTTATTTAATTTTAGTTTCATCATACAACTGACACAGTTTTTTGAAAGTAATAGTTTGTAAAAACGTTAATTTGGAGCTAATACTTAAAGCATTTCATATTTTAATAATTTCTAAACTTTTCTAGTGAATAGTGTTTTAGCATGTTAAGAATTCGGTAGTGGCGTTGATTTACTTCTTCATTATTTCAACAAATGTTCGTGTCTGTTGCAGCACCATTTGTAAACAAAAGCACATGTCATTATTTACGTCGTCTAATTCTGACCAATCGTACCTAAATGATATCCCTAAGCGCACTAGACAAGACTCGATCTACATCCATCCGGTCATACTAGTACGATTGTACAGTATGTTCGCACTAATTCAAAAGCTTTTAAAAATGAGTATTTGAATTAAAATAATTACCCCATCTGCATTCAGTTTGGTTTAAGTTGGCAAAATGTTAGAAAGCATTCTTCTACATCTTCACGCCTTATTAGAAATGCTGTTGCTGAATATTTTTCATCGCCTAAACCGCCTCCTTTTTTATTGATTCATTTTCAATAAAGCCGAAAATTCCCAAAACGGTGACAATGGGTGCGGTTACACGGGACCTTGAACTACTTCAGGTAAACATGTTCAACTTTAGCGTGCGGTTACACACAGTCTGAACATGTTTCGTTAGAAGCCATATCTCATTCAACATAAACATGCTGGCAAAGTATTTCAGAATTACATATCTTATACATAAGCCTCTGATTGATGAGTGTTGAGAGCACAAACAGTCTTTGCGATAAACGCAAGATGGAGAATTTTCCTGGCACAAGTTCGTGTAATACTGGTAAATATTTTATTGTTTTAAAATTGATGCTGACAGTGATTCTCTAACAGAGGTATACTTTCTCAAATAAATAAGATCCACTACATATCCCTACGATGGCAGTAGAATATCGGTTTGGAGATGAACACACTTTATACCAACTGCCGTGTATAACCGTACACTTTCGCGTTTGTAAACATGTTCATTGTTCACCTGAACAATGTGAAACCGCGCCTTATGTTTAAGACTTGACTGATTCCATTATCTCACGTGGGTTGGTAGAAGAACGTCCGATCTGTCGACTTGGAGGTTGCTGACCTCCGTAGCGCAGTCGGACGCTCGCCGGCTCTCGGTGCGAGGGATTCAGGGTTCGAATCCCGAGTACAGCATTGGTGTGAATTTGCAAAGTCTAAATACGGTAAAAAGACTTGCCTCTGGTCAAAGTAATATCAATATTTAGTTGAACCATCGAAAACAAATCAATGAAAATTTCTAGCGAGCCAAACCATCTATAAAAGTGGTTAGGTCTTCTGGCTGGTGAGATAAAGCTCCTAAACTCCTTTCTGTGTCGGCCTACAAATTTTGAGACATGAGGAAAATATCCTTCATTGGTTCAGGACTGGGTGCTGCGCTGTCCCTGCGCTCCATTCTGCGGAAGGCAGCGGCGAACCATCTAAAAATTCACCTCGCCTTGTCCGTTCCAGCCCCACCTTGCCACCTTACCGTGGTGACGGCTTTGGGTTTTCAAACCAGCCCCATCATGATGGCGGAACAGCAGATGCTGGCTCCCGGACGCGTTCAGTGAAGAGAGAGCCATCTCTGGCCAGCACCTGCTGTGTCGACTAGGCACAGCTGTGCACACACGCGCGCTGCTCCGCCACCCGGGCCGAGTGGGGCAATATGTCCGCCGCAGCGACGACTCGCGCCGAGCTCCTGAGACGACACTAGGTGCACGACCATTTCACATAGTCCACATTCAGTTTTGACGTGAATATGCAGTTCAGCTCCGTTCCAAATTCCTGCTGGGCAGAGGGGAGGCCAAGGTCATTCCGAAATTTAGGCTCAGCTCCCACGACACAGAGTTAGTAGTTATTTAATTTTATTGCAAATGCCACGGACATGACTAGAAAATTTTCCACCCGGGGCAAAAACTCATCTTGGAACCCCCTCCCGCCATTTTTTTTCAAACCAACCAAACCAAAACCTTTCCCGACAACACCTCATATCGCCACCACATATTAATTCCATTATTACAAACATTTTAAATTCAACTTTAGATAGTAAATAAATATATTTATTTGCAATCATTTCATTTTTTATTCATCGCATTTGGATAGAACGCGAAAAATACCAGTTTTTAAATATTTGACGATAAATTTGTATCTGTATCTTTCAATACAAATAATTCCGTAGACCTGCCCTCCAACTTTTTTTTGTGTTTTTACATTACGATATTCAAGTACTCTCCCAGTTTAGCGCCCCCCGGAAAGCCCTTGACACAAGCCCTTCTCTAGTTACTTCCCTGGTCATTTCAATTGTTAACCCCTTGCTGCCCAGCAATATTAAAATACTTGAAAAAATTTTTTGATGGCATTTTATTTTTCTTTAGCAGCTAATTATTTCATATGAATTTTTGTAATATTTTTGGACTAGTGTTTGTATAGTTTTTAAGTTTGTATCACATGTGATACACTGGGCATTCACTTCATTTTTTTTAATACTTAAATGTTTGTATCAATTTTGGTGCGTTGGGAAAGGAAAGGAAACATATTGTCTTAACAAATGTTACTTGTAAACAAATAATTAATGTAAATCATTACAAGAGCTACACAACAGCCACAAAATTAAATATAAAAACACCTTACAGTATTTACAAATATTCCTTTGAAGTAAAGTTTTCAAATCTGGAATTGATATTTTCTATTGTTGTTATAATATTTCAGTAAAGGCAATCCACATGAATGGTACTTCATACTAAAACTACTCGATACACACTAAAAATAACAAATTTACATACAGCTACTTTATTCTTACTTCTTTAGTTAGAAGTGGGAATTGTACAAACCTGGTCTGTCTTTGTGAACAACATATTATTATCGTACATAAAACAATTCACAAGATTCATTACATTATATGTACTAAAAAGATACAATGTACAAAACAACTATATTCAAGAGCTGAAAACTAACTACAGCCTAATAAAGTTTACAAATTCCTAAGAATTATACAATATTGTTGGAGTCCTACAATGTTGACATTTGAAATGAATAGGTCAATAAGTTTATATTTACATAATATTACACACACTATGCCTACATTATTACATGTGGAATTCCAGTAAGCAGTTTCGTCCCTGTGAAAAACACAAATTTACATTACACTTAGTACATACAACAATTGACAAATTTTTACATGTCGGATGTTTACATCTTTACCTCTTTTCTGAGAAAGATGGCCAGTGCCCAATGCTATCCCGCCTTGTTTCAAAGTTTGGAATTGCAGCTGCTGGTCCCCTCTTGTTTTTGATGTGAAACATTTTGTCAACCTCATTGCCAGATGGTGATGGTCTTCCACGCTTCTTCATGCTTTACCTTCTTTACAGAGCGATTCAGCCACATCTGCCTTGAATTCTAGTAGGTCTGGTACTAACTTCTTGTCAATTCCATGTGCATTGCAGTCTTTTCAATACAACAGTCTTGATTTTGATCATTCTGTGTCTTCATTTTGTCTTCAAATAATGTCTTCGTTTCTCAACAGCTTTGTAGCTAAGCGATTTTTTCGATTTACATTATTCTTTTTCATCACCTCAGGTGTCCATAGGATATCTTTGAATGAAATGTTTAGACTAGGTTCTGTGCCATCACAGGATACAAGAGAAGAGTCACTTGAATCACTTGTTCCTGACGATGAGTCTTCTAAATACCTTAGTTTGTCAACTATTTTTCGAGTTTTCTCTTTTACCTGCCCATGCTTGCTCTCTTGTGGGTTAACTGGGGCTGCAGACTGTGATCCTTGTGCTGTTTCATCTGGGTTTTCTATTCTGGTAAGTTCTGAAGGAGTGTAAGCACTCTCGTGGATAACAGTAAGTAATATTTCTTTGACCTGATCCTAATTCTGTAGTACGGAATAAGGGAATCCAAAAGATTCACACCACCCATGAACTGGTTGTATGTTTTCACTATTCTGGTGCGAGGAACTGTTGTTTCACTTCGTATCTTTGCATCATAGCGTGTCACCATGTCCACAGGCTCAGCAGAGTCAAATGTTGAAACCAGTGTAACTGCTCTGTTATCAAACCACTTGACTGCTCTCAGGTCGATTCCTTCTATTGTTGTCTCCTTCTCCTCAAAACTTCCCCTGCCCTTTTTCTTCAACTCCTTGTCAAGAGTAAACATTAGTCCGCGAAATATATTTAGCTGGACTGTGCCTAGTGCTCCGATTCCTTTTTTTCCTAAGGCAACAAAAAGTGCAGGTGAAGCAAACCAGTTATCAAAAGTACACTAGGTATTTATGGTTACTTGGAATAATTTGAGTCAACTTTAGTACCACATTTGAGCTTGCACCCAAATCTGGAAGATTGGGCACAGGCGAAATTTTACCCGTGTAAATGTCAAAATCATGTAATATTCCATGTGAATCACACAGAGCAAATAGCTTATAGCCCCACTTATGCGGCTTTTGAGAGTGTACTGCTTCAATGAGATTTTACCTTTGAAAGGTATGATTTGCTCATCTACACACAGTTGTTGATCATCCAGAGGTAAGGCATTGAAAGATTGTTTCAAAGAATCAACCAGAGGACGAATTTTAAACAACATGTCACTATTGGGATCATCTCTTGGAGGAATATTAGAGTTATCATTGAAATGGAGTGAGTTTTTCAATTGTTCCCATCGATTTCGTGGCATTACACTCTGAATTTTTTCCACACTTGTTTTTGCAGACCAATACAAACGTGACCTTGGAAGACCACAAATTGACATGTAAATAAAAAGGCCTATAAACTGTTCAATTTCGTTTGGATTTGTATTCAGAGGCTTGTTTGCATCTCTTTGAATGCTGTAAAGATTTGATTGATAAGCAAGGAAAGCAAGAATATTATTATCAGAAAAATATCTGAAGTAATCTATACTTGATAGTAAAGGCTCTGGCTCTACTGGTGTGTGCTCCCAAATGGGTGGAGGATTCTCGCGGTTGTTTCCTTGAACATCATGCCATCGTGTTGCTGGAGAATGCCGACTTCCTAAATCAGGTTGTTGGCTTTGGTAGACTTCATCACTGGAATCATCATCTGAGGAAGATCAAAAACATAATTTATTATATAGAACAAAAAAAAAATGAAAAAGGAAGAACTTCATCTGCCAGTATATCTGGCTGATTCATGATCCTGTTTTGATTACTTGGCAACCAGTCTGGATCATCATCACTATTTTCTAGACCTTCATCTTTACTATCGTGTGGTATTTCACTCATCTGTAAAGAATATTTTATCAGAATAGCATTTTTCGATAATAACAAATAATAAACAATCTGTTTTGATTTTTGTGCTTTTTTAGATTTATTTTTGCTTGTACTGATGTATAATACAGAGGTTTCTAATAAAACTTATTTAGATTACATTATAAATAGAGAAAGACTGAATCTACAAGTTGGGATTTGAAAATTATAATTGTGTTCAATGATTTATTTAGGAAATGTATTTATAACCTAAAAATACTGAAAATTTTGATAGTGCCCAATGTATATCATATGATACATACTTAAATAACCACTGTAATAAATAAATTTCATATAATTATAGTGATTTTTGACTTTCAAGAGCAAAAACATGGTACAAATAATGATACACAACATTTTAAAGCAATAAAAGTAATCTTACCTTGTAACTGATTGTTCAAAGTTGCTAGACTTTCATCACAAGAAAAAAGATGGCTGCTCAAACTTAAACAACCATAGCTGTTATATGACAATCAAAATGTTGTACCACTATGTTGCAAATTATTTTGCAAGGATTCAAGAACATGCAGGGACCAGCATACTAAAATTTATTGGTATGCAATTTTTTTATTAAATATGATACACAAGGCAGTAAGGGGTAACGAGGTTTTCCTGTAAATTTATCACGATAACTCCCTTGCATTTTATGTTATATTTCTTCCTCAGTAGAAATTTACTGAATATTATCTAACAGAGGTAAAAATTCACGCAAATTTCTAGTAAGACTATGAGGCGAAAAATAAAATACATGAACGCTAACGTGATGAATTTACAGAAAAAAAATCCTTAACAAATGTAACAACAGAAAAATGGAATAACCATAATGGCGTGTGAGACCGACCTTTACTTCCATCTTCAAAAGGTTATTACTTTAAGACAAAAGGCCCTGTCAAATTGTCAAATTTTCGCTTCCAACCCCTTCCAATTTGTTGTATCAAATAAAGTTGAAGAGTTATGACGTCACCGAAAACGTCACTAGTGCAGCCATGTTTGTTTGACAAGTTCGATGAAAGTAGTATAGGTATATTGATTCCCTCTGGCACTAGCTTCTGGCTGAGGTGCTGGCTTCTGACGGAGGTGCGGGTCAATGACCGATCGCTCTGTCACGGCAGCCATTTTAGTGTCAAATTTTCTCAAAATATCTCAAAAATTAATTAAAATTCCTAAAACTTTTCACGTTTCGAGGGACATATTCCCGTTTTGAAGGAAAATTTTCCATTTATTCCTAAAAAATTTCATTGACTTGCAAATTCCTAAAAGAGGCTTAGTACTCCAAAATCAAGCCACCCTAAGCCACTGATATCAGGATCTTAACCTCGGGCGCCACCGTTGCAATTCTCGTTACGGTTACCATTTTGAAAATCCGTAAATATTATCTTATGTTAACGGAAAAATATTTAAAATTTATTAAACGTTATTTAGTTAAATTTTAATAAAAACAACCTCCACCATCTTGGATTATAAAATCACGGCCACCATTTTGGATTCTAGAATGTTACCCTTTTCGTTATGAACGCCTTCTTGGATTCTAGAATGCTGCACTTATCGTCAAGGTCGCCATCTTTTATATGTCATCGTTGCATTTTCGTTACGGACGCCATCTTAAAAATTCGTAAATATTATCCAATTTTAACGGGAAAAATTTTAAATTAATAAAAAAAAATATGAAATAAAAATTTAATTAAAAAAAGAATGTAACCCTCAGTTTGAACCCGGTGAGGGTAAAATAAAAATGACGACGAATCCTTCCTTCACGGAAGCAACCTGTAGACTGACCTCCCACCACTAATTCCAAAGCAAATATTATGTCAGCTGTATGATGTCATGGCGGCCATCTTGTTTTATCTGCTGAAAGCCGAAATCTTGGATCCGACATACTGTTCTCATCTGTTAGACGAAAGTGGAGCCACAATAATCTAATTGTTTTACCCTTAGTATTCAATATTATCAGTTCGCCCGCCATCTTGAAAGTCTGTCATTTTTAAGCTAAAAATTCGGAAAAATATCCCAAAATTCATTTAAAAATTCACAATATATTTACTGGCTGAATTGATAGCCTTTGTTCGATCAGTGAATAATGCAAAAAATATATATAATTTAATTAAAACTTACTGACTAATCTCAGCTCCAAACGGATTACCGAAGACAGAGACCAGCCGGATCCTTTTCCTACATAGTCTTTTTCTACATAGTCTTTTTCTTCCCGACCGAGTTTTTCGATGCCGTGTTTAACACACTGCTTCACATCGTAAGAAATGTAAATTGTAGCACCCATTGTCTTGAAAGGGCACTTCTTCTCTTGGTCCTCGAACAGATATGGTTTACCATATACACAGTCCAGCCACAAGTTATATTTTAGAGGTCTATATGATGCTACTTCATCAGTAAGCTGAATTATAATGTTCTGCTTGATATCGTCAAGAACAGAACAAATGTCTTTCGACTCACTAAATGTATTACGATAATAGGAGTCTTTCAATATTCCTTGAAATGCAGATTGCGCCAAGCGTATCCATTATCATTTACCTGTAATGCACCGTGCACAGTCTTGTGTTTAGTTTCATGTCCAGGCGTCATCGCAATTGGTTGCTGTACATCTGCTTGTGTGCTTGTACACAAACGATTCTCCAACCGAAACCGAGGAGTTGAAATGTGTTTAGGTAGTTCCACAGTAGGAGAACGCATGTCATCTCAAAATGTCAATATGCGTGATCTAAACATGACACTTATCGCATCGAAACTTCATACGAGATGTATTATTCGTACATTTATTTCTCCTATGTATTCATGCATCATAATAAAATGCTAACGACATATCGAAGTACCCGCAAGGATGTCTAGTCAACGAAGACGTACATTTCAGACCTGAACCAGATACTGTTGTTGCTGCAGTTGTACCAATTCTCCGTGTACTTTTATGCACATTGATGCATCGTTTTTGCAGCGAAATCTTTACATTCTGCCGTGCAGCACAACCTCTGCATGTCTTCAAGTGAGTTTTCGTATTATATTTTCTGGCTAACTGCTTGACATTTCTCACAGTCAAACAATTTGCGAGGAGACAATTTTTCTCGTGTAGTTTAACATTACTGTTGTTCGAGAATATCTTGTCACAGTAACAGCAATAATTTTTTTTTTTTTTTTTTGGTGAATAACCATCCTTTGAAGTCTCCTTCGCTGACGAAACGTCATTCATCGATGTTTCCTCTGCAGCCTGCAATACAAATATTAATGTCTCTTCTGCTTATGGAACCACACCTGTTGAAGTCTCCTCTAATGTCGTCGGTGGCGATGATACACATTCCATCGAGTTCTGATTCGCCAATTGGCGTGACTTCCTTTAAGGGTGCATGCCACTTGTAGTAAGAAAAAATATGACGTGGGCTGATATTTCTCCCCATTTAGAGTGCATTGTGACTAAAATGATTATTCGGGAAGTTGTCGGCATCTGAATATGAAGACGCCAAAGTAAAAAACAGAATAAGCGGAAGTTAAGTGGGAATTGAAAATAAAAATACTTGCCTAGCCTAATATCGTCATCTCGTGGTGATCGCTGAAGAGTCGGTCAATTACAGACCGATGACAACTTTATGGCAATCATGAGAGTCGAAGTAAATGTATAGTGGATGGCAGAGAGGCAATACATGCCTGCTATGAGTAGCAACGAGAAAATACAACACACATATTTCAGCCACAGTTTCCTTTTACATTGTGGAAACATTTAACTTTTTCAGTCACGTTTCTGACTGTACCTGAGATATTGTGTGCTTAATGTGAGATTTTTCAATTTGTCACTGAATTATGAGATGTTCCAATTGGGATTCCTGTACTTTAATATGATTTTTTTTTATATTCTTCATTGTCTCACAGTTCTTCAGATAATTTGGCCAAATTGCAGAGGAAGCACAAATATACATTTACTGTCTATATTCATGAGCATCAGTTCGTCCCACACAACCGCTCTGTGGCCGTCCTTCGCTAGTAAAAGTTTGTCACCCGGGGTAGCGCTGATTTCGGAACACTTTCCTTTAGCACGTGCTAACGGCGGGACGCTTAAGTGAGATCGCCTCTCCCTGGGGCGGTAAGGGGTGGCAGCTCAGCTGCTTTAGGAGGGTGAGTGAGACGTCCGCTTTGATTGTTTATTGACGTCCCTCGATCGATACCCCGAGAGCCCCCAGGGTGATTGGCGAACATGCGCGCCGGGTGGAGACTCTGTTCTCCGCCGACGTCTCTAGCTTGCGCGGTTTGACTGGCACTGGTTGACTGATGATCACTCGACTACTCTTGGCAAGGTGTCACACAAAACTGTAAGGTATGATCTCTGGTATATTTTAAATCAAATTTCATATTCTTGTATTGATACTAAATGTCGGAAAAATGTAATAAAACGAGACGGTGATAGGCTTATGTACATTATCACATTATCTAAATATACATAAGATGATATTATGCCATATTCACACACAAAGAGTATAGACATTTGGTTATTTAAAATTTATTCGCGTACCAAAATAAATGTCCAAAATGATCAAAAGTTGGCAAGAAATTTTAAATTCCCAACAGAGTTTATATTTTTAGAAGAAAACAGTCTTCGATTAGCTAAAATTTCCAACTTGCATAAAATCTTTCACAGAAATTTTAACATAGCCAATTTCTAAAACGGTCGTGGAAACGGTCAGCGCTCTGCTAAATCTTCCATAGAAATATCTGTACCAGATACCTTGGACACTTACCAGGAACCTTTCATGGAAAATTCCATCGTGGCAATAATCGCTTTAGCATTGGACTCGTTGAGCTGTCAATTTGACATATTTACATAGGAGTCCTCCTAGGCGTCTTAGCTTGGGCACGGGACTTGGTTTGGGAAAAGAGTCTGCCGAAAATTCCTGCCAACGGTGAGAAGAAAAAAACTGTATCGTTGAGCTAACTTACTAAAGCATAGATAGTTATTTTACTCGCAATTGGATTATACATGTTATGAATATGCACGCAATTGTGTTGTTTGTCGTAGCTAATCTCGGTATTTGACATAATGAAACAGAAAAAAACAAGCCAATAATTAATTAGCTTTTATGTGCTAGATATACGTTTGCCTGAAGAAGAGGAACAAGTTCCCAAAACTTATGCTCCTGAATTAGCAATCAATTTGAGTGTACATGCATTCTCCTAACAGCACCTTTAATGGACACAGACATTTTCTTGCCATTAGATGGTCTGAGCTCATTTGTCACATTTGAAGCATACAGCAGCAGCATTGGTGACGACAGCGTCCGCAGCAAGTGCCCCGTCTCTTTGGTGCAAAACAAAGAACCGCGCCACGTGGTCGACGCGCTGCATGCGGATATGGCACTTTGAGCAGCAAAGCTTCGCTTTCTAATACACGCGTCAAAAGACAAAGATTCACTCCGTGTCCCTGGATCACATAGATGTTTTATATAAATACATTTCTTATCCAAACATAAATTTGAAAATATCTCTATTAGCCATTTTAACACTTATAATAAAATATCTTTTAGCGAGCCGTAAGTTAATGAACGTGTTCTGCGCCATTATCGCAATGGTTAGAATGTCTGTCTGGTGGATCAAATGTCTTGAGTTCGATTAAAAGCTTGTGTGATTTTTAGCACCATACAGCGAAGGGCACTGGCAAATCACTGCTTAAACATTTAGTATAGTCTTTCCTTACCACAGCGATGACTGAGAAATCAAACCAGATTCCTGGCTGAACATCACATCATCTCCATCATCATCAACTTCATCATCACCTTCATCATCACCATCATCACCGCCATAGTCATTATTTCCATTATCATCATATTCTTCTCCATTATCATCATTTTACTCTCAATTATCACCTTTTCTTCTTCATCATAAAGAAACTTTCCACATATAGGCGTTTATTACGTGTGTGTTATTACGTGTCAGGCCCAAAGGAATGTTTTCGTAAGATCGGCGTGCCTATTCGTGCCACACTGTCGCACTTGTAGTTATACCGAAAAGTGATAAGATGACCTTGCAGGTATTTAGGACACAGCACAACAAGTCTTGCAACGCAAACGCAGATGACTGGTGCCAACCAATTCAATCTAAAGGTGGCGATTCGGCATTCGCAAACTGCAGAAATCAAATTGGTAGAGGCTAATTATACAGTTTCCCACTCGGAAATGGTAGATGATGTTGAGCTCATGAATGCAAGTCAGTCACGCTCATAACCTCAATCGTGCCGACGATACCCGGAAGTCGGACGCCAACTGTTTGGCCGGTGCCCAATGGCAACGGGAGATGCGGGTTGCCATGGCGACGCCAGACAACAACCGGAGGTGGTCGTGATCAATAAGCACTCGGGGGAGGGGCGGGGAGGTAAACAAGGCAGGTAAGGCGCCGAGGCAGTGTTTTCCGAGTCGCGGCGGAAGAAGCGCACGACCCCCGCTGGTGTGTTTGGCCCCTGCGGGGCGGGAGGGGCCAGGGGTTGCGCCCTCGGAGGTCGCCCTGCCGGCGGGGCGACTGGGCGCTGGACGCCTCTCCGGCGACGCAGGTCAGTGCGCCCCTCGTGCTGTCAGAGTCCCGTCATGGCTGCGGCCCACGTGCCGCAGACCACTCGCCTCCCACCAAGCCGGCCCGGGTTCGATCCCTGGCGGCCAGTTCACTCCGTCAAAGCTGCATTCTCATTTCATCCCTGGTCGTCTCTAACTACCTCACTGTCGACGGCTGGGATCATAAACTACGCAAGGGACACAACCACGCAACACGCAACCAACTCAAGAAAATCACGGCCGTTTACAAAGCACGCAAGTCGCAACACGTCACCAGCCCTACAAACATGAAATTGTACAACAGTAGATAATAAATGTCTTCCCAAAGCTTCTTTTGATATTCCACATTTATCATTAAAACAAAATTAATTGTTAATAATTGGATTTAAAAATGTTCTTTACTTTTCAAGTGTAAACATGATGCGTATAATTAAAATATCACGTCCTTCTACGCGTGTAATTCCTGCGTCTTTATAAGTTTTCGGAATACTTCTCTACAAATATGGTCGTCGGGAACGCAAGTCAAAACGCAAGAAGTTGGAAGTAAGCTGAGCTTGCTTTACATTTCAGCGTTTTTCATAGTTTATAAATGTGTATTTGAAAACTTTATTGAACTTTTTGCCTCATCTCGAAGATTGCAAACTCACCGATGTTTTATCATGAGTTGTTATATTCCTAGCATGTCTTTTTGTTTTGCACAAAGCTGTTTCCGCATTGTAATTTCCAACGACAAGAAGCCACTTTATCGTACACATGTTTTAAACCCCATTAAATAAATCAATTAAATAAAGAGCCTGTTAAAAGGCATATGTGGTTCTTCGCGCACTCTACTGGTAGCCATCTACATGTTCTCACTTATTTCTTCATATGCGACGTCATCTTACGCGCATGTTCCGACCTATGAAGAAACTGCTGTACTTCGACAATCATGTTCTGCTTGGTCTTATATGTTTTATTACATCCAATCACACCGTATATGTCTGATATTTTTTTGGATGAGATGAAGGATGTAACTTGAACTTCACAAAACAATGTTTCTCTTTTCGAAATCTATTGAATAATTATTTTTGCATATTTAAAGAAGAAATCAAAAACACTTCATATCATCGGTCGAGCACGAATACAGGCTGTAAAGATAAGTGTAATACCCAGAGCCGTAAACCGGGCGGGGCAGGAAAGAAAGGAGGGGGGAGTTCCTGTAGGCCCCGGTTGAGTTCAAAAAAAATTTTATGCCTGTGTTTACTCTGATGGGACGAAAATTTAAAATCTATTGTTAATAGAATTCATAGAAAACCGTACAAGTAAAACAATACGCACAGATAACGTTTATATTTATACCCAAAGAAAATTTTGCAGTATTAATTCATATATATATACATATAATATGTATTATATATTATATAAACTGTAAGTTTTCAAAACTTTTACATTAAATATTAGTGAAGGGTCCCAACAAAATTATTTCTCTCGGTGGCCCTGCTTATTACTTAATTGTTTACTCCTTCAGTTCTATTTAAGCTAGCTCATGTCAAGTTTATTCCTTCTTCCAGCTTCGCACAGTATGTTGGTTTATAACCCCGCAGTATTTGAATTTTTATAACCTCAGATCGTTCGAAACAACAATTATTTTGGGACCGCAAATACTGCCAACTAGAAATCCCAAGATCTCGAGACCTGCGTTGAGCATTAGGCACCACATAAGAGTGATTCTAAGGCGCGATCAGATAAAAAAAAGGGCCAAAAATAAATAAGGCCAAAGAACACACTTATAACTAGATGGAAATGGACTCTGTTTGAACTGTAAGTCACTCTGTGAGTAGGTCTCAAGATGTCACCGTCCAAGTCTCCTCGTATCCTGGAACACCAACGCTACTTTTGCTACTGAAACACTACTCCAGAAAGTATCCAGCTTTAACATTTATGCTCGCAGTAGGTTTAAAGATACGCAGATCATAGTGGTGGATGCAGGAACTTTTTCGGGGGATGGCGGGAAGGGAGGAGTTTGAAAAAAATATTAAAATATTTAAAATTTGAACACATGTATTAAAAAACTTAAGTACATTAGGTACTTTTGACACGAACACATTGACATATGGGCCTACAGTAGCAGCCGTAGACGACTTGGTTTCTTACACAGTAACTTACAGTCATCACTGATATTTTGCGATTTTTTTCATAACTTCTTAGAAAGCGGGCACTCCCCCCCCCCCCTTTCCAACATTTATTTCTCGATTGCGTCCATTATTGCGCAGGTGTATAACTTAACTGCAGTGATTTTTCCGGGTGTCTCTCCGACAGAGCTATATTACTTTCACCCCCCCCCCTCCCCCTCCTTTCCGTACCCTTGGGAGAAATTTTTGTTGATGGGTAACATATTAGCTCTCGGTACACGGCATTTGGTTGGAGTAATTTTGTGAATGGAACGGAAGTAGAATGTGAACGGAAGTGAATAAACACGGTGCTGCCATCTGTGGCGGATGGCGTGAACCAAAGTTCACAAAGCCAAAGGGAAACTTTATAGTAGTAACTGTTTAATTAATTTTAACAAGATGGGCAGTATTTTAATAAAATACCTTATCAAATATCTGGTCCAAAGGTGGGGTTTAGTATTTTTTCAAATGTTTTTCGCTTTTATCGGAGCCGTTTTATTACATATTTTATTATTTAGCTCTGCAAGCCGAATGATTCAATAGTCGACGTAACTACTCCAGCAACGAGTTCTAGCAGCGAGTAAGGAAACTACGTGTGATTCACGTCAAGAAATGTAGATGAAAACGTTATTTGCATATAATATATTTATAACGCTTGGCATTATTTTTAAGAATTCTACTTTAAATTTAATGTCTGAGTTTCGTATTATATGTGTATTTGCAACATGAGAACACGTGAATTTGCTCGTTATTGAAGTTAGATGTTAAAAATCTCTTGTGAGTACTGCTAGACACGCTCACAAGTTTTTTTTAAGTGGTCTGATAGTTTTGGATAATCAAAAACAATCCAAAAATTAACTTTCAGAAATATATTTATGACATGTTTATACTTGTATTCAATAAAAACATTACAACTTAAAACTGTTCTTGTTACTTATTTTGAGATACTGCTGAGTGAAATTCAGTCAAATAATGTACCCCTCGGAAAAAACTCTAGGAGAAATAATGTTCGATATCCACCAGCTGCGAAAGAAGCAAATCTGCTGTGTCTGTCTCAATGGGCTCGCTGTCCTAAATATATGTTTGAGTGAATGGGACGAAGTAATAAGGTCAATTTTTTCTAGAGTATAAGATGCGGATTCGGTTATACGATTCCGTGTAGAACAAACTCCGGAATCAAAATACTGTAGTAGTATGTAAATGTCGGTTAGGGACAGGCTTCAAGCTGAGGTGTCGAGGTTTCAGTCGCCATCTTGGATTGTGACTTCACGGTGGTAATCTTTGTGACAAATTTCCTCAAAATTCTTAGTAAGTACACTGTTGCGAACGAAAAATACCAACAGCTTGAAAATTACTAAAAGCGGCTTAATACTCCTAAACGTAAGCCGCCTTAAATCGCTGATATCAGGACCTTGACCTTGAGCATTATCGTTGCCCTTTTAGTTACGATTGCCATCGAGAAAAAAAAATTTTTATAAAAAAATAGGGAAAAATATTAAAATTAATAAAAAAAATAAACAAAATTGTAATATAAAAACTTCCGCCATCCAGAGAATTTTCCGCCATATTTAAAATCCCTAATTTTCTTCCAAAAAATCGAAAAAAAATTAATTAAATATCAATTTAACAATAATCATGGAGTCCCCGGTGAAGTCAATAGATTAAAAATGGTGACTGATCCTTCCTCCACGGAAGCCACCGGCAGACTGACCTCCCACCACTAATTCCAAGTCTGATATTACGTCAGCCAATATGACGACATGACGGCCATCTTGTTTTCGTCTGCTGGAGGCCACCATTTTGGATCCAACATTTTGTTTTCGTCTGCTAGAGGGTACTGTCGCCATATTAGTTTAATTTTTTTACCCGCAAGAGTGCAGTATACATTCATTTTCAGGGCATACACCACCTTGACATTTATCTGCCATCTTGGAAAATCTGTAATTATTAAGCTATAAATTCGGGAACAAAAATTCAAAATGAATAAAAAATATTAAAATAAATATTGACTCGGTCTATTTCCTTTCTTGGTTCTATCCTTGACTTACACAATAAAATCAATTTAAAAATTACCATAACATATGGCAGTTACCAGAAAAAATATTACATATAAAAAATATTACAAATAATTTGTACTCTACTAAAAGATCACTAGCTAAAATTATCAATCTAATAAACATTTAGTTCTGCATTGGTTTGAACTAATTCTCAACTCCAAACAGTTTACGGAAGACAGAGACGAGCCAGATCCTTTTCCTACACAGTGTTTTTCTTCCCGACAGAGTTTCTCGATACCGTGTTTAACACACTGCTTCACATCGTCAGAATTGTAAAGAGCAGTATTCAAGGTCTTGAAAGCGCGCTTCTTTTCTTGGTTGTCGAACGAATTCGGTTTACCATATACGCAGTCCAACCACAAGTTATATTTTAAAAGTCTGTACATTGCTACTTCATCAGTAAGATGATTGATAATTTTCTGCTTGATATCGTCAAGAAAATTACAAATGTCTTTTGACTCACTAAATATATTCAAATAATATAGTAATCTTTCAACATTCGACGAAACGCAGATTTCGCCAAGTGGAATCCATTATCATTTAACTGTAAAACACCGATAACAGTCTTGTATTTAGTTTCATGTCAAGACGTCATCGTAATCGGTTGCTGCCCATCTACTTGTATGCTTGCAGGCGCACTAGTCTCCAACCGAAACCAAGGAAATGTAAGGTCTGCAGATAATTCCACAGTATATGAACGGACTTCATCTTTACAGTTTTTCGTATGTCGCCTCAAACTGTCAATACGTGTGAACCAAACAACACTTATTGCAGCGAAATTTTATAGGAGATGGATTATTCATACATTTCTCTTCTCTCATGTCTTCGTGCATCATGATACAATGCGAACGACATATAACAGTAGCCACAAGGATGTCTAGGTGAAGAAGGCGTATCTTTCAGACCCGAACCAGATACTGCAGTTGCTGCAGTTGTACGGATTCCCGGTGTACTTTTAGGCACATCGGTGCATCATTGTTGCAGCGAAACCTTTAATTTTTGTCGTGCCAGCACTACCTCTGCATTTCTTCAAGTGCGTTTTCATATTAGGTACCTTTTCTGGCAAATTGCTTATGACATTTCTCACAGCCAAACATTTTGCGAGGAGAATTCTTAGGATAATCTCTCTTCTCGTTTCGTCGAGCATTATTGTTGTTCGAAAATATTTTGACACGGTAACGACATCGATGCTCGATAGTTGTTGACGAGTCACCAACCTTTGAAGTCTCCATCGATGGCGAAACGTCGTTCATCGTGGTTTCCTCTGCAGACAGCACTGCAGACATTAAAGTCTCTTCCACTGGTGGAACCACGACTGTTGATGTCCTTTAATGTTGTCGGTGGCGATGATACACATTCCATCGAGTTCTGCGGCGCCATCGGTGTCACTATCATTAAAGGTTCTGTGGTCGCCGGGGAGTCAGCTGCCATCGACGAGGTTCTGCACTACTAGTAGTAAACCATCCATCAAGGTCTTTGTGATTGTCGTCGACGATTCTAATGAGATCTGTGTCGCCGTCGCTACCGTCAGGGTCCCCGCTGTCGTTGGTAGAGTTTCCATCGAGGTCGTCGATTAAGATGGTATATATGCCATCAAGTTCTCAAGAATAGCGGATTTATATGCGAGACGACTCAATCTAAGTAATCCTTACAACGTCGTAGTTAGGAATAAACTGTAAGTCTTTTGCCTGGGAATCGTTCAAACACTTGCGACCGATGGATTGTCAAAAACGATCTATCTTAATTAATAAGCGATTCTAAACAACATTAAAAAAGGAAGCATATCCAAAAATAGGAAGCACATCCAAAAAAAGGAAGCACATTTGGAAGCTCATTTAAGAAGAAGAAAAAAAGAAATACATTGAATGAAAAGGACGCACATTTGGACAAACATTAGACGAACAGGAAGCACATTTAACGAAAAGGATGTACATGTGCACGGATATTCGAATCAGCGGAAATACGATCTGGTCACAGGGATGCGATCTGGTCTCAAGGATACATTCTCGCCACAAGGATACGATCTGATCACAGCTATACTTCTCATCACAGAGATATGTTCTCACCACAGGGATACGATCTGGCCACAGGGATACTCTCTCGTCGCAGGGATACGATCTCTTCGCAGGGATACATTTTTGCCAAAGGGATACGATCTGTTCACATGGAAACTTCTCGTTTCAGGGATACGTTCTTGCCATAGGGATACGTTCTAGTCACAGGAATACGATCGGTTGCAAGATGCAGTATGATACAATGCTTCCAACAGTCTTTGACTCCAAAAGTATTTGGCTCCAACAGTCTTTGGTTCAAACAAAAAATTTCGGCTTGTGCTAGAAATATATCCTTGTTTAATAAAGGAGAAGTTCACAAGCTGGCAGAAACTGTTTTTGTAATTTTTTGTAATTTTTAATATTTTGTGATTTACTGATCTTGATTTATGAAATCATGCGTTAGTTTTCTCCATGTGCTCCTGATAGTCCGGTCGATATACAAAGGTCCGTGCGGTTTTTTTTAGGGGACCTTTTTTTTATGATTGGAAATCATTTTTGGAATGCCAAGGATGAAATTTAGCATGGGAGTCACCTTTGTAATTTTGGCATTTGGCTGCCATTTTGAAAAACCGAAACTAGTGTATGCTATATGATTTTTCAGGTTAATACACCACAGCCTGTGCATTTTTAAACAGGACCTTTATATTAAGTTTGAATTTCATTATTAACATTGAAAGAATGAAATTTAGCATGGGAGTCACCTTTGTAATTTTGGCATTTGGCCGCCATTTTTAAAAACAGAAACTAGTGTATGCAATATGATTTTTCAGATTTATACACCACAGCCTGTGCATTTTTAAACAGGACCTTAATATTTAGATTGAATTTCATTATTAACATTTAGAGAATGAAATTTAGCATGGGAGTCACCTTGGTAATGTTGGCATTTGGCCGCCATTTTGAAAAACAGAAACTAGTGTATGCTATATGATTTTTCAAGTTTATACACCACAGCCTTTGCATTTTTAAACAGGACTTTTTTTTTACATATGGAAACGTCTTGAATATAACATCATACATAGTTAATGTTCACTGTATATGAAAATCATCTCACTGATCTTCTACTGAATCACTATACTCTTCATCTGTATCGCTGGTTTCCAATGATGAGTCATAAAGAATTCCACTGACTTGCTCCTTTTCATCTTCTAATTCATTGTCACACTCCTCTGAAAGGGTTTCATTGGATTGAGGCAATTGGGTTCCAAATGGAAGTGCGGGTATGGTGTGTGTGACAGGTCGCAATCCATCTTTGTGCCTTTCCCACCCGAAGTTAGTAGGGGGCAACTGCTTTAGAAGTCTCGCATTCTTGTATTCATAAGCTTGCAAATGACTTCGGAGACAGTGTTGTCTAAATGAGTCCTCGTCTGGAGGCAACCTGGCAGAATCATAATGTCGTAACTGCCTCCATTTTCGTTCTCGTGCTTTACACAATCGTTGACTCACAGAGTCATTGTAGATAATCCTAATCGTTAACAACTCCAGTTGAATGAACATTTCATGGGATAGTTCTTTGCCGACTCCTAGTTGTAGTACTGTCTGTAGGTATGTCAGATTATTTGATTGGAGAATGCGTTTCATTGCTGTCACTTTGCCACAGCCAAAGAAACCTTCTACCGTGTCACAACCTGTAAATGTGTAGAGACCAAGAGCAGCACATGCTTTGTCTTTTTTAGAGAACAATGAGCGACAGATGTAGAATTCTGCAGAACTTCCCGATTTCCTTTTATACATGTACATATCCTGCTCAGTTATATGACTGATGTATGAAGCAATAACCCATACGTCTGTGTCTTCGAAATCAAGTACAATTGGATGAGGATCATCTAAGTGTGCTGCTTGGAAGAACGCCCTGATATCTGCTTCACATGGCAGTGGTGCTTCGAATCGGGGATCACATTCGTTGGATGTGAGATCATAGCAGAGAAGATCTTTCGTGTAATACCAGTTAGTATTGTGCTTATAGGATTGCCATTCATTGAGAAGGAAGTGTTGAAGTCTTAGTTTATTTGCAGGCTTTGAGAGAAATGAACGCCATGCACTTCCTGTAGGCATTTGCTTGTCAGAAATGGGGTAAATGTTCGGCACGAACCCATACGATATCATACGACGTTTTTGCTCATGATATTTAGTACTGTCAATCAATGTTTCTTCGTTGTAAATATCATTGACTATATGAAATGCTACTGCTTCAGGATGGCGACTAAGTATGAAGTTGTAGAGGTTGTAGGCATAAAGACTCCAAGTCTTGCAAGCTGATATCTTGTTCCAGGCCATTCCGAGATCTACGATAGCATGGTAAAGCGGTGGTGCCATCACAGGGTGCAGATCTAGTAATGTCATGAATTTTGACTTAACTGGTTTATGGAACATACCATCAGCTGTAAACAATGATAAACACACAGTTGTTATTCTATACTGCATGATATCCAGTAGTGTCATGGTCGCAGTTTCTCCACTTGTTAACATATCGACAACTTGCTTTGTTGCAGCATGATCTACCAATGTCCTCAGTGTTTGCCTGCTCTTTGCAGTGGAGACAGTCTTCGTCACAAACGTTTGGCTTTTCCTCTTTGTAATCGGGATGTGGAGTGATGTAGTTTCTGAAGAAAGTCGGTTCAATATTGCTTCTGCCATGGCATTTCCCTCGTCATGAGCTGTGTCCAAACTTTTCACTACATGTTCTGGTGCTGGCTGTCCAGTGCAAAGTGAGCGTAGAGTTGACCAACTTAGGTCCCATGGGTTCGCATCCCATTCCTCTAGAGCAAGTTTCACTTCGTGAATCACTCGCAAGTCTTTCTTCATCCTCGGTGGACCCAATTCTGGGTGGCTGTAAATAGGCTTCTTCATATCTATGGCTTCTTGCAATTGCTCTCTCAAGTACAACACAGCAGGCCTGCTTAAAATGTTAATAGCAATCATGGATAGATTCTTGAAAAATCCCACCCAGCCACCACTTCTACGGTTCTTGGATTGTTTGTTCATAGTCATTTCAATGACCTGGTCAGGAGGCAATTTGCTGTAACTCTTTCCAGTCAATGAAAATGAGTATATTGAAGCCATATGTTTCTTCTCATTATCTGTCAAGTTGGACATTCGCCAATAATAGAGAGAGAGGAAGCGAAGGTAATTTATGTTTCCATATGATGCTAGTAGAGGAAGCATTCTACGACAACTGTTTAAGTATTCATCAAAATTTACTCCACTCCATAGACAGTGGTAGTGCTGAAACAAGACTTCCACATCAATAATATAAGATAGTCAAAATTTTGCCATATCTGAGTTACTGTCAAAGATATTTTGGAACATCAATTGCACGAATTCATTAAATGAGTGTGATGCAACAAATTCATCAAATTCTTTTTCTGTTGAAATATCCACCACCTGTTCTAAGCCTTCAAGTATATCTGGGTGATTTTCAATGTAACTTTGTGTAAGCATATGTATTAAAGCTTCTGCTATCAATTTGTGCAGACGAATTGCCCTGTTGTAATGTTTCCCAGATAATGCTTGACTTAAACTTCCTACAGCTACAACACCTGCAGCAACAGCTAATTCTTCGATACCACTTCCAGAATATCTTTTTCCTACAGCATTAAGGTATGACAATTCTGTGTGAAATCCACCTAACACACCCTTTACGAGAGACCACCTATCCTCATCCTCGCATAGGCATTCTTCAATAAATTTATATATTGCTTGGTCACCAACAAGTTGAATAAGAGGCTTTTTTTTTGTGTTTGGCAACTCGTTGGCACCAATTCAACACATCTTTGACAACTTCCTTACCTGGTGGCTGTGAATAAGATTTGACATTATATGTTTCCCACTTGTCCGTATCACTTGAAAGGTGACAATGGTAACCAGTATATGAAGGCACAGTTCCTTCTTTTTGAATCACACAGTGAAGTGAGTGAGCTACCAGTCTGTGTACTGTTACAGTGTTTTCAGCAGGTTTCAATTGATGTGGTTGTGGGTCGCTATGTATGCCATCATTTTGCAAGTTTTTGGTAACAACAGGGCAAACTAGAGCTCTTCTGGCTTCAGGGGTTGGTATAATTAATGTTGTACTATTCGTCTGTGCATCACAACGAAAAGATTTTGATTGTGCCATTATGACATTCGTGTAATGACTAGTCTCAGAACCGGTAAGTCCGTCTTCTTTAAAATCATCATTATCCATCACTACTGTTCCCGGCTGACCTGATGCTATTTGTTGTGGACATATTAGGATATCTGAACCAGTATTATTAAGTTCTCCGTTGTTGTGTTGCTGTAATGCTAATGCTGACAACTCGTCGAGTACATCATCATATGAAATGCCAATTCTCAATTTTTTGAGAACATTGATAAGCTCCTTGCTGCCTGTCAAGTTGTGTACAGATATTGATAAACTTACTTGCAGTGGTTGGCGTTTTCTTGTAATTAAATACATTACACCTTCAGATAGGAAACGAACAGCTGACTGCAAACGTTCTTCAACAACTGCACGGTCTTCTTCCAATTTAGCATAAGGGTCAGCAAGCAAGGCTATTAAGTTATGGATGTCATTAGGAGTATTATCATTCTTGAGTTCTTCAACCTGGCATGGCCATGGTATTCCAGGCACTTTTCTATGTTTACCATGTAGAATTTTAGCAACGTTCTGTATCCAATTTGAAGTGTTCATGCCCCAACTATTCAAAGCACTTTCCACATATACCCCACCATGCTTAGTAAAAAACACTATTGAAGATTCGTTTCGCTGGTATCTCGGCTGAAATCCAATATTGTTTCCAAAACGTGTTTCCAGTTTTTGGCGAAGGGAACGTAGGGCGTATTTGTCGTCACATGTGTTTCTGATTTCATCATTTCTGATCATCATGTATCTCTGAATTTGCTCATATTCTGACAATAAGTCTCTCAGAGTATAAACCTCTTTGCGGATGTCCAAGTACTCAAAAATATATTCACACAGGCTATTAAATGCTTCAGTTTGTTTTTCTTCCAACCATTTTAATCGCTGTTGCTTATGTTCCTTTTTTATGCCGCTCGCATTCTGGTTCTACACTGGTCTGCAGTATGTCTTCTAACAGTCTTTGTGATATTTAATATCCAACGCAGCTGCTTTCAGTATCCCTCCTTCATTGTCACAGAAAGTAATTATAGCCTGCAGTCTATCCTTAGTTTGTTTATCATCAGCGTACTCGACTGCTTTGGAGAAAGTTTTCCAAGCATCTTGTGTTTCCAGTCTGTGAACCTTCACTGGTGTTCTTCCACCAACATTGTTTCTAACAGTTTTTCCCTCCAAGGTTTCTGTACAGAAAACACAAACAGATTTAGAAACAATGCGGCTGCTTCGTATGCGTTGTTCTTTTGTGTGTTCTGCAGAGGTACCAGCAGCTTCTACCGCATTTTCTTCAGGCATAGATTTTCTATAATATGTATCCTGTGCTCGTAATAGCTTATGACCAACGACTTCAAGCCTGCAGACTTTATGAATTTTCCTAGGCAAAGCATTTACCTGTATCTTTTCGTGAATATCATCAAAGCTCGTCCCTAAATCCTTCCATTCTAGTGCTTTTTCTGCAATTTTGTTCCAGGTGTCCTGATTTGGATTCTGTAGTGGATTTCTTATAGATGTAGTTGATTGCTTACATATCACACAGTCGTCTTCTGCACGTGTTTTCGTTTTCTTGCCAATAGGTTCAGGTGGCGATGCATTCAATAATGCATGTCTTTTTCTTAATTTTGATGCACCAGGATCATCCATTTTCCATTTTCTATTGTACTAACTCACTGCAACAAAGAAAAGAAAATATATACAGACTATAGTACTAACATAACAATCACACATAGGACATTTGAGACTTCCAATTAAAATTGTCATATAGTATATACTGGTTTCTTTTTTTACATTAATAGCACGTAAATGCTAAAATTAAACAAATGTATACCATGCTAACTACATTATATAATGTAATGAATGGAATGTAATTATTAAAAAAAGCCCCGACCTAAAAAAAAGGTAAGTTTGGTGAATATACCAAGAATTATCATGTAAAAGCACTGGGTTTTGTTTTTTCAAAGTGGCGGCCAAATGCCAAAATTTCAGAAATGGCTCCCATGCTTAAATTCCTCTTTAGCATACCAAAAATGGATTGTAATAATAAAAAAAAGGTCCCCCTTTAAAAACGCACGGACTTCAATAATTTCTATTTTTTTAATTTTTATTTATTTTTTGGTATTCTACATGTGATTCTGACTGTCCCTGTCAATATTTTGTTGGTTTCTCCCAGTTCTTCTGGTCATTCATGGTGATGCATCTGTTGGGTTTCTCCGTGTTATCTTGGTTATTCTTGGCGAAACTTCTGCTGATGTTCTCCGAGTGCTTCTGGTTATTTCTTAGAAATATATCTCTGCATGAAAAGTTGTTTACTTAATGAGACATGGAATTTTATTCAGAGTTACATTTAATAAGTTAATTTCTGTTTTTAAATAAGCACTTACAATAATTTTATCAGGCGTAATTCAAACAAAAATCATTACTTAGTCAAATAATATGCCTTAAGACGGCTGAAAATTACTATTATGCTAGACAAACTTCCTTTTCCTTGATGTCTAGCAAAGCCATCCTTCTTTTGCGATCGTGAGTGAGCATCCCACATCCCACATCTCACATAAAAAATAAATAATATTTACCTCAACACAACATGTGGCGCCAACTGATGCAATAATCGTGACTACTTGCAACATGTTATTTGCATGAGATAAATTACTCTCGCTGCTGAATGGAGCTATTGTAGCCAGTTGTAACCTTGTAGTCTCATAGTCCTGTTGCCTCGTAGCCATGTAACCCCGTAGCCATGTAACCTCGTAGCCATGTAACATCGTAGCCATGTAACCTCGTAGCCATTTAGCCACGTAATCTCGTAGTTTCGTAGTCTTGTAGTTTCGTAGTTAATTGGAGCCTCGTAGACTCGTTGTCCCCTAGTCCTGTTGCCACGTAGTCGCGTAGTCTTTGTTGTCATGTATACTTGCAGTCTTGTAGTCTCATAGACTTGTAGCTTTGTAGCCAAGTAGCCTTGTCACCAAATGTTGCTGGAGCAGTTATGCAAAGACAGCTGGAGCCAATGATATTTGGAGTCAATGATCTTTTGAGTCAAAGACTGTTAGAGCCAACGACTATTGGATCCAATGACTATTGGATCCAAAGACAGTTTGAGGCATTATAACATACTACATCTTGCGACGGATCGTATCCCTGTGGAGAGAACTTATCCCTGCGACGAAAACATTCCTGAGACCGGATCATATCCCTGTGGCAAAAAACGTATCCCTGCGACGAAATCGCATATCCTTGTGGTGAGAACGTATCCCTATGACCAGATCGTATCCCTATGTCAGAAACGTATCCCTGCGACGAGATTGTATCCCTGTGACCAGATCGTATCTATGTGGCAAAAACGAAGGAAACATTGTGATAAAATAAATTATTCTGTTAAAGCTTGTGATTATCACTTGGACGATAGTGATATTAAAAATATTTATAATAAACATGCAAGGAAGATGACACCAGCAGAAGAGATCGATTACACATCATGGGAAGAGCCTAACATATTCGTCGATCATCTGAGACTATTGATGGCTTCGCGTAGGGCAGGAAACTATTCGCGCCTCAACGAAGTAAACATCATACTCAAATAATTAAGAAATGCAGGTTGCATATAATTATGATTGTTTTACCTCCTTGTGTATAAAAATGAAAAATTATACCATTATTTGGATTTTTTTTTTTCGTAATCTTATTTCTAAGACTGAGTTTTCGTAGTATCCTACTAGTCGTATCCCTGTGTCGTATCCCTCGATGATATCGTGTCCCTGCGTTAAGATCGTATCCCTGTGCCGTATCCCTGCAACGAGATCGTATCTCTGTGGCCAGATCGTATCCCTGCGACGAGAATGTATCCTACTGAGTTGAATTTTTGACCAAAGCTACATCCTTGTCGTTAAATGTGCATATTTTTTGTCGAATGTGTTTCCAAATGTGCTTCCTTTTTGACGTATGTGCTCCATTTTTGAATGTGCTTTCTTTTTTGAATGTGCTTCCTTTTTTGAATGTGCTTCCTTTTTTTTTCTATGTTCAACGGCAAGAATGAGTCAGATATGATTGACCTCGAGGTTCAGAGATGCCTGGTCTAAACGCCTACATTGAACATGACCTGTTTAAATGTATCGAAGAAAAATACCTCTTGGCTACTGACTGGATGTGCCGCTACCGACTGGGCGTAAATTGCCACCGACTTGAGGTCTTAGCCTAACCAATCGACTGGACGTGCATGTCTGACCAACCTATCTGACGTTCCTAGCCAACCAAATGGACGTGGCTGGCCACCTACTGGACATGCTTTCCTGATCACTAAATAGACATGACTGGCCACCGACTTGGCGTACTTTGCCACCAACTGGACGTGATTTATTTTCCAACCGACTGGTCGTGCGTGTCTGGCCAACCGACTGAGGTGCATGGTCACCGACTGGACGTAGCTGGTTAATCGACTTACTCGTGGAAATGCACTGAAAACACATGTTAAGGCATGCAAGGGCTCGCTTCGTCTTCTAAGAAGATTGTAGACATCGAGAAAGTTAGTACTTTGTTTTTGTACTTGTAGAATTTCCGGAATAAATTTTTTATTTGTAATTTTGCAGTGATTTATTTATCGAACCTGTCACTTATTTTATTATTTTTTATTAAATAATATCTTTACTATAATAAAAAATTTTGCATAAGTATAGGGTTGAATTGAGGTGATATAATAAATCATAATTTTAACAAGTGATTTTTAAAAATGCTTTTTGGAATTTTTCCCGAATTTCTAGTTTAATAATTAGGGCATTTAAAGATGGTCCTCAAATGACAAGATGGTGGTTGCCACAGTAAAAATGATTCCTGCACTCTAGCGGTCAAAATTTTAACTAATATTTCGGTAGCATACTCTAGCAGACGCTCGAGGTCAAGGCCCTGATATCAGCGGCTTAGGGGGGCTTGCGTTTAGGAGTACTAAGCCGCTTTAAGTAATTTTCAAGCTGTTGGCATTTTTCAGGAATAAAATGGGAAATTTTCCCTCAAAACGAGAATTTTTTCATGGAAACAGGGAAATTACTAGGAATTTTAATAAATTATGAGTCATTTCTGAGGAATTTTGAGGAAATTTGATACAAAGTTGGCCGCCGTGACGTCACAATATATGATGGCGGCCGACATTTCGACGTCTCAACCTGAAGCCTGTCCCCGGACTGACATTTGCATACTACTCAAAAGTTTTTTATAATATTTTATAACTGAAAAAATATAATTACAAAGCAATAATTGTTCGCTCCAAATGTGTTGTGGTTTTTTTTATGGTAGGTATACCAAATATTTACTTGCTGCAACAAAATATTTTGTTGGCCCATCCAAATTTCATGTGAAAAATTTTATGTTATAACCTTACAAAATATACAAAATATACAGTTGATTTGATTAAATCATGATGCGGTATCAACGCATTTTTTTATACTCGCATTTCATTTTTTTCTTTTATTCAATTCAATTTATATCACCAAATTTTAAAGAAAATAACTATTTCTCTAGGAATGGCAACTCTTAAATACAATGGGTTTAATGTCTATAGAAAAAATATGTACTTGGTTCTTTTTTTAAATTAGAGAACTTTAACGAAGATCATTTTGTTGTTGTTGTTGTATTCAATTCAGGTTGCTACAGTGTCCCAAAGTCTTTGAAAAGTAAATTATCCCCTAGTAGAACTGGGTGACAGTTTTTGGGACACAAATGCAAACTCATCGAAACTTTTAGGTAGAAAATTCTCCGTGCTCTCAGAATGCTTACTTTCCCCCTGACAGTTTTAGTCGATCAATAAGCACCGCGCGCAGTGGTAATTCGTGCCCACTGGCCTGCTAATTTTCTTTCGAACGAAGATGAAGAGGAATGCGTTTTATGATTGCTTTAAAATTAAGAGGGTGTAATAATCTAACCACCTTGAAAATATTTTTCTTTTGTAGACAACTATGTTGCCTTTTCATGTTTGCAAATAATGGTTGTATTTCTGTAGGGAAATATTCAACACTCACTGCAGCAAAGACGAAAAATCCGGCATTTGGGGTGTCATAAACACGCGGTTCATGGATACCGCACAGACTAAAATGATCATATGTATTCCGATTATTGTCTCTTCTTATGCACGTGGCTTCAGCGTTGGAAAACGATTTGCCAGTAGAGATGTCAAAATCAATGGGTTACTTCATCAGACAAACGGCTCGGTTTAAATTATTAAATGTAAAGTTTTATGTTGATGGTAATTATATTATTATAACAGTTACGAAATACAATAAAAATGAGAGTCCAATAGCGTACACAGAATTTCATTTTGGTAGAAAAAAAGGGGGGGGGGGGGGAGGTTAGCCACTTTTCACGCTGCTTGCTTTCAAATTCTTTCCATTTGTTAATTTGTTTTTGGAAGAGATAGACGTTTTAGGGTCTCCGGGGGGAGTGCATGTATATCCCCCCGCCACCTCCCTCCTTCGTGTGTCCCTGACTGAAACATACTAAGTGTCTGAAATTGTATAACGCATCATTTGCGTCCAACCAAGACATGCATTGTATGGCAGTTCTATTACCATATATGCAGTTCAATTGTGTGGCTACAAAAATTGAAACATTTTTTACCGGTGGTAGGGTAAGTCGAGACAATGACTCATCAGAGCGTAACAAAACGTGCAATGCGCTCGATGATTGAGAAGTGGAGGGTAAATATTGAGTGTCCCACTGCTCACTCTCAAGGAAGCTTTATTGAAGTGATAAAAAGGTGTTGTACCTTTCGTTAGGCTGGAAATGGCAAATAGATTTATTCTTGAATATTCAATTAAATTCAATTAGAATTGTGAAAATGGCGTTAGTGTGGTTTTAAAATGATTTTGTTTTTTTCATTGCTTAGATATATCGTTAAAGTGGATCATTGATGTGTGAAGTTACTCTTCTAATGCGAGTGGCGACCATTGAATAAGTATTCTCTGCACAGCACGCGCTGGTCTGGCTCACCGTTGGTTAACGGCCCAGGGACACGGGCAGTGAAAAGACCTGAACGCTCCAGCAACAGAACGCAATGCATACGACCAGGCACTTTTCACGAAAAAATTTTAAGACCACATGTGCGTTAAAAATTTGTACCATTGTCTTTGTTTCGTAGTTGGCTGGGTTTATTTCAGTTACATGTGGAATGTGAGCTCACCAATCATAGCCATCCAGTGCGGGAGCAAACACGTTCTGAAAGGCCCGGCAAAATGGAGCAATGGCTTTTCTTGCAGACGGCCGCCAATATTACAAAGAAACGATCGCTAGTGCAGGCGTGCGTTTTTGCAGTCTAATGAGAAAAAATAAATTTCGTTAAAAAATACATACCTACCAATACGGGTTCCTCCCTTATCAGAGCTTGTCTGCCAGATATGCCATCGCCTTATTCGGGCCACGCCATTCCGAACTCGTTTTGCTTCCGCTTTGAACGACGGTGACACGTGTCCACCAGTAGACACGTAGTCCCAACTGAAACAAAAAAAAAATACTACTCGAGAAACACAGACGATGCTTCAGTATTTCCGAGAGCAGATTGTCTCGCCCTCTTTTCGTGAAAAGAGAGAAACCGAGGTCTCAGAGGCAAATATTTTTTTACCCATCTCCCTTCACATTATTTAATATACAAATTTACGAAACCTCACAATGAAAAAATCCAAAGACTGTTAACACTTCTGTGGTCATAACTGTAAACGTGGTCTGTGTGTTATGGATTAGACTTGTAAGGTGTTCCTATGAATTCTGTTAACAATACACGTGTGATTTTCGTCATATCGGAGTAAACCAAAGTGTTAAAAAAATAGGCGGAAACTCAACCGGGCCTCCCCCTACCCTGGTGCTCTGCCCCCCTTTTTTGCCATGCTCTCTCTTGACGGCCCTGTCCTTTCGGATCCCGACGCGGCGGTTGTGTGCCAGTTCACACGCTTCCCACAGAGACAACCCGGGTACTATTCCCGGTTGGGGAGGGAGGAGGGTTGTTTGCCAAACCAGGATTTTTCTCGGGGTACTCTGGTTAATTTCCTGAGAGCTGCATCCTCACCTGCGTGTTCCCTGAACGCTGGGCGCAGGTGGGCCGCGATGGCCCGGCCCGTGCGCCAGCTGTCTCTCCAGCAGCAGGCGGCGGCCAGACAGCCGCTGCGCCGCCAGCAGTCCGAGGACCAGGGCGCGCTGCTGCTGAGGGTGACGGCCAGCTCGCTGGGCGGAGGAGCGGCCCCCGCCGCCACCCCCCGCAGGCCGCAGCAGGCGCGGGCCGTGCGGGTGGCGTGGGGCGAGCAGCAGCAGCAGCAGCAGCAGCAGCAGCAGCAGCAGGTGGAGGTGGTGGCCACGCGGTGCGCCGGCAACCAGAGGAAGCCGCCCGCCGCCCGCCCGGGTCGCTGCGGGCCCCGCGCCGCCTCTGGCCTCGGTGCGTACACCAACCAACCACACTACGTTCTTTCAGTGTTGCTTGCGATGTGCTTGTGTACGCTATCACTGGTTTATACTCTATGTCACAGAGAAAACCCGCGAAGGATAGCCAAAGAAAAGAAGAAAAAAAGCACAACACCCAGACAACAAGCCAATATCAGCTTATGTCAAAAATATTAAATGTACTTGCTGAAGTAGCCGGAGTTGCCCGGACTAAAGACATCATGATATAAAGAACATCACTGCCGAGTTTCAAGTCTGCAGGACATTCACTGGAAAAATGGGAAGTTTTTATTTTAAAGTCCAATTTATTGCAAAATCTCGGTGCATTGAGGCTACGCATCAGCAAAACCGGGACGCTAATCTTCAGCTTCATTTTGTGGGAAGGCAGGCAACCCCTAGGCAAGACGTGATAGACGCACCAAAACATAGCGCGTAACACATTCGAGGCAACACCATCTATTGACGAAGTTCCAAACTAAAATGTTATTAGCACCTTTAGTTCATTAAGCGGATGGGTTTCGCCAAGGAGAAGGATATAAAGTTGCCAGACATTATATGACCGTGGGACGGTCATTAAGAAATGACAAAAACTCACTGTTTGTGTGTATGACCTACCTTCTATGATTTTCTATTATAAAGCTGAATGTATCCCCTTTTTCACTCTCTTAGGGATGGTAGTTCATTATTATATGTAGTTCTGTGTCACTCTCCGGCCCATAAACTATCTATACCCAAAATTTTTATCGATACGTTGATGCGTTGCTGTGTGAAAGAAGGACAAACAGACAAACACATTTTCGCATTTATAATATTAGCAGGGATAGGGATAGACAGCACAGATAATTCCGTGAAAGTAATTGGTCGGGGCAATATTACACCACACGCGAACACAGTTGCAAAAAAAAAAAACAGTGAATACTGACAAACAACAACGTTGGACAATACAGCGATAGAGGAACCCAGACAACCAACGACAATACTGTGACTCATACAGTTAAAAAATAATTGTTACCTTAAATTCACCATGAAGACTTGAAAATTCATAAACTAACAGTAGGTACTCAGCAAAACCTTCGAATAATATTTTAAATCCACAGAAAAAAAACACGCTTCGTTATTCTGTGTGCAGTTCCCTGGCTTTCAACGTAAAACTTATTCTGAAATAGGAATTCCGATAATATTCAATTACGAACTCTTCGTATATTCTACGCCTATTCTCTGTTGAGATCTGTAAATGTAGGTAATTAATTAATAATGTGCACTGAGCCTTGGTAATGTTTTATCTATTCTCAAGCAAGGGCATCGAATACCAGTGCAAGGCTTGTATTCCCCAACTAACAACTATGAAACTCCACAGATTTATTTTGCCTTGGTTAAAAGGCAGATTTTATCGTTCGCCAATCTTTCAGATGTAAATAATGTGTCCAGTGTACGCCTTCGGTTTCAGTTTCTCTAAAACCAGACTGCTTTCAGTGGATTGAGCACAGCAAAGTTGCTGGTGAAAACGGCAATTTCACCTGCGAACTGTTGGTTGACTGGATAAAAGCATCATCGTTTAACGTCTCAAATAAATAGAGGTCGTAAGATTGCAAGAACAGATCTGAATGGAGAAAGGTGGCCCCGGAGTTGTCAGAGTATCGGGAGCGGTGGGAGGAGGAAGAGGGACATGGAAGTTCGCGGAGAAAACCAGGCGATGTCCGCCAAGTCTTACATTTACGAAAAATATCTGAACTGGTCGGTAATCGAAACTGTATTGTCTTGGTAGGAGATGTGTGGTTTGGACACATTAAAACATCTTGGTCCTTGATTCGGTGGTTATTTAGTCTCTTGCCGTGGATTATATACCCTTCTAACTTAAAATTAGATTTAGGAAATAAATGTAGAGAATTTTCAAAGTCTACGAGCAAAAACTATTAGAGTTTTTGACAAGTAAATTAATTTAATAATCGCTTCATACAAGTACCACAGTATGGATTCTAAATCATCAACGTATTTATTATTTGGGAAAACAATCAAAAAACACAAATCACTTTTGAATGTGTTAAAATATGAAGAAAAAAATTGCAGATAACAATTAAAAAAAAAAAAACTTTCAAGAAAACTTACAGGCGTAGGTAGATTTCGAATTACCTATTTATTCTGAAAATATTTTGGAAACTTCTGTAAAATCCTGAAACATTTTAAGAACTTAATGTACATGACATATTTATGTTCTCCAACATTACAAAATGATCGAATAAATATTTTCTCATTTTCCATGCAGCAAAATTATTACGAATATTTTTAACTTAACGTATACATTATTGAATAGCTTTGAACGAATTCCATATTGTATGCCAACAAAGGTAATTATTAAGTTTTTTGGCCTTCAAACACTATTTTTCATCCCTTGCACTAATAACGTGGTAGTATAAAAATTAGCTTTGCGCCAAGGTTTAAGATAATATTAAAATGGTTTAAAATAAATTCGAACGAATTTTATACTAAAAAGGATTTGAATTTTTGTTAATTCCAACACTTTTTTTTACAGTTTAATTCGTTTCATCAAAAATTGTTTCAGACAAAGTTTTAGATGAAGTTTAGAATTTTTACAATAAATTATAATGGATTTGATAGTAGCAAAAATCTATTTTAAAGACAATATTTAGAAAGTTAAACAAAAACAAGAATGGATTCGATAGTGAATATGGCAGGGGAATTTTATTTATTTTATTTTTCCAATCCCAGATTTTTTTCAAGCCCATGCAATAATGGTTTGTATTTTCAAAAATATTTTTAGGCAAAGGTTTTAGATAAAAACTAAACGATTGACAAACAATTTGAACGGATTTGATAGTGTGGCTACTAAGGGTCTTATGAATGTCTTTATAATTTAACCCCTGTTTATTCCACCCCTTTCAGTCATGGTAGGTCGTATAAAATAATTATTTCAGAAAAAATTTGTAGATATTAATTCACGGTTTTACAATAAATTAGAACGAATTTTATAGTGAACATGGTACGAAAATCGTGATTTGTTTTAAATTCTACCCTTGTTTTTTCAACCCCCTACAAAAATGACTCATCTTATTAAAAATTATTTCAGACAAAAAGTTTTAAATAATATTCGTATGGTTTATAAACAATTTTAACGGATTTAATAGTGTGCGTATGAAAGGAGTTATGGATTTTTTTGTCTTTCAACCCCTGTTATTTTCCACCCGTTTTACCCCTTGCAGTAATCGTTGGTAATATAAATAGTAATTATGTACGACAGTTGTAGATAATATTTTTAGGTTTAAAGAAAGAATGGATTTAATACAAACTACGGATTTGGAGATCTTTTTAAAATCTCTACCCCATTTTTATCAACCCTTTGCAGCAGTGGTACGTCTAATCAAAAATTGTTTCAGACAAACATTTTAGATAAAAATTATAAGATTTACAAACACTCTGAACGAATTCAGTGGTATGCCTACGAACAGACTTATGACTATATTTTTTTGTCCTCCATCCATTGTTTTTTCCAACCCTTGCAGTTATGGTTAGTCATATCAAAAATGCTTACAGACAAACGTTTTGGTATTACTCCTAAGAGTTATAATACGTTCAAATGGCTGTAATATGCATCATATTATGGGAGTTATAGCGATTTTCGTGATTTTCAAAAACCCATCTCCATTTGTACCCCTTTGGTTGGATGTTGCCTATTAACGAACTCAACCGAGATTTTCCAAGATTATATTTTATGTATAAGTTTGGAAGTGATTTGTGAAAAATTACGGCAGTTATAGTATTCTTAAAAATGTGATATGTAGGTGTGTGTATATATACATATTTTAATTGAGGATGGTTTTGGGGTCTATTGACCATGAAACGAAAAACTATATAATTGTTTTCCGAAAGTAGCACCATGGTAACGCTTTATGTAGTATTTCTTCGAAATCTACCTAAAATGTAAGTGGTGATAAATACATTTTAGACTTGTGGTTTAGCACTGTATACATTTATCTGAGATCTAAATTATCCATACTAATATTATAAATATGAAAGTGTTTGTCTGTTTGTCCTTCTTTCACACAGCAACGGAGCAACGTATGGACATGATTTTTGTGTATACATAGATAGTTTATGGGCCGGAGAATGACATAGACTACATCTAATAATGAAATCCCATCCCTAAGGGAGTGAAAAAGGGGATGAAGTCAGTTTTATAATAGAAAATCATAGGAGGTAGGTCATACGCATAAAAAGTGAGTTTGTGTCATTTCTCTATGTCCTTCCCACGGTCATATAATGCAACGACGTATATACGTCGTTGATATAATGTCTGGCAACTTTCTATCCTTTTCCTTGGTGAAATCCATTCGCTTAGTGAAACTCACGGCTGCTAGCGAACTAAAGGCGCTAAGAACATTTTAGTTTGGAACTTCGTCAATAGATGGTATTTCCTCGAATTCTTATACGCGCTTTTGTTTGGTGCGTCCATCACGTCTTGCCTAGGGGTTACCTGCCTTCCCACAAAATGAAGCTGAAGATTGGCGTCCCGGTTTTGGTTATGCATAGGTTGATGCAACGAGATTTTGCAATCAGTGGGACACTAAAATCAAAATGTTCTTTTTTTCAAGTGTATGTCCTATAGCCTGAAACTCGGTAGTGATGTTCCTTATATTATGATGTGATTAGTCCTGGAAACGTCGGGTACTTAAGGGCGGTGTGCAGAGCTTCAGGAAAATCAACGCGATTTCAAAACTGCTCAAGAATCCGAGTTGGGCCGGTTTCTGAAAAGCATTTTAGAATTCGATGAGGAACGAAAAGTGCAATTGATTGAGGGTTAGGTTTGTAAACTTTATTTTTAGAAGAGTTAAAATGGCTACATGGCGTGTTTTCAGAGTAATTTTTAGGCATAAAATAAACGGTTCAGATTCTTTAAAGCACTCAAGGAACTTGCATTACACCTTTACCTTCACATCTATGCCATGTAATGTTATGGTCACCTCTTATATTTCACAGTTGTTCTATGGACGACGAGAAAACTGCACGCCAGTTCACAGCCTTGCGCTTAGGAGGCTATACCGCGCTAGAAGCACCATCACTAACCCGACTAGACGGGCCCCTTAAGCTAGTATATAAATAGATGAGAGTTTAAAAAGAGTGAAGTGTAATGGCATCGTGTGGTACGTTTTGCATGTCGAACAATGAGACGACTGGTGAATGTGGCGGTCGTGCAGGGCTGGACAAGGACGCCGTGATGTACACGAGGCAGCAGCTGGCCGAGAGGCTGCGCAAGGCGTGGAAGGAGCGAGAGAGGTCGCGGCCCAACCTCAACATCATCCTGTCGCACGTGACCTGCGAGGACAACCTCAGCTCCCCCGCCGCGCCGGACCGGCCGCCCTCGCCCCCGCCGCCCCCGGACATCTCGGTGGTGGTGAGGCCGGCCACGGGGGTGTGCAGGGCGGCGGGCGACCCCCAGCACCAGAGGCTCGTGGTGGAGGTGAGCGTCTCACCCAGGCCGGGCGCGGCGCCCTACAGGGAGATGTCGGCGAGCGCCAAGCGGGTCACCTTCAAGAACAGCTCCGCCAAGGCGGTGTTCAGCAGCTTCAGCCCGGAGCCGGGGCCCGCGCCGCCCCCGCCGCCCCCGCTGCACCGGGCGCTGTCGGCGCCCTCCAGCAGGCGGCTGCCGGCGCGCGCCAGGCCCGCGCCGGACGGCGAGGAGGCGCGCTGGAGGAGCAGGCCGGCGGCCGGCCGCAAGAAGCCCCAGGACCAGCCGCCCTCGAGGCGCGGCGTGCACCGCGGCTCCGACGTGGTCACCATGGTGTCGCTGATGAGCCCGTCCGACAGCGACGACGAGGAGGCCTTCTGCCCCGCGCCGTGCGTCCCGGCCTGGCTCGATGAGAGCCCGGGTCCCCAGGTCAGGGCCGCGGAGAAGCCTGCCCCCGCGACGAGTGTTCCTGTCACCAGGCCCTGCTCCTCCTCGCCGGCCACTAGCACCGCCGTCCCGGCTGCGGCTGCGGCCCGGGCCGCGCCCGTCAGGAGAGCCGCCGGCAAGTCAGGTGAGACCGCCATCTGCTGCTGCATCAGACTGCTGCCATCTAGGGCTCGATATCGTACCAAGACGAGTGAGTCATTTTGCTGTCAAGACACATTTCAATGTATTCACAAAATAAGTAATATGTAAATCAAGGAAACAGTTTTAAATCGACGTTGAGTTGTTAAGTTTAAATTTTAATGACATGGATCTTGACATTGTGGAATTATAATAGCAACGGTATTCTTAAACCTGACACGACAAATGCTGTCAGCGAGAAATGGACTCTCATTGGAAAGGAAACCTCATGGGGACAGCAGTCAGCAGACCGAAAGACATTCGACCAAAATAACGGAGAAACGACTGTTGGTCAAATGACTTTCCGGTTAAATGGCTTCCGCCCAAAACAAAACTTTAGATCGGCTGCCCGTTGGCCAACTTGTTTGTTGCTAGCGTTAACGCATTTCAAGATCGAGACACTTTTTTTTTTTTCTCGTTCAATGGACTGCCTGTCAAATTACTTTTTTTCGGTCTCGTCGGCCCTACTTCGTCTAGCGTTCTACACACTGCTTCCGTGACGTTCCTTTTTTCTCAGCCACCTTTGTATCACAGAGCGTGGGAATTAATATAGTTGGCATGAATTATAGTTCACGAGGGGGAGGGGAAAGATACCGGTAGGGGTTGGTAACCATGTCAAAGGGACAACCCGACGAGGGATCTGGGGGCGAGCATAATCAGTGGTCGCGAAGAAGAGGCGGAGAGAGTTGATGGCGTGTTCGGCGCGCCAATTAAGCTGCCTCAGATAAGGGGGAGAAGTTCAGCACTTGCGGATAAAACACCCTCCTCCCCCCCCCCCGGCACCCTTCCTTCACGCAGGCCACTCGCGTGACCAAGGGGCCGCGAGCTGCGAACTCTCACTCTCCGCTGCTCAGTTGGAGAGCACCTTCTCTGTCCGCCACACCTAACTGTGCACTCCCCCTTCCATCACACACACCTTTTTCCTTCACCAATCCCTTTAGGGAAACAAGTTTAAGAGCTCTGCTTTCTTAATTGCTCTTCTGGTCACCGGCTAAACTTTTCACTATGCTTAGACCCGAAAGCACAAGTTTATAAAACTTAACCACTTAATTTTTTTTTTATTTTTTTTACTTTGGACTCAGCCCCGCACCGCAGTTACATGTTGAACCTTGAAAATATCAAGTGCAACAAAGTAGTAATATTTACGATTTAAAATAAACGCCAAATAACACTGCAAATAATGTCTTGCAAATTCTTAGTTGAAAAAAAATGAAACACCATTAGCCAGGGACCAATTAATTACAACTAAAATATTATGTGTATATTAATTTCCCTGCAGAAGTAAAATAATGGGATAGAAACATAGAGCAGAAAACAGCCAAAGAGCGGATAAAAATGACGACTTCGACCTTGACACTTGTTCATGGCCATGACCTTAGAATTTAAGCAAAGCTTTTGACAATTGCATATAAATTATGAATCTCGAATAAAAATTGAAACTTTGATCACATTTTGTTAAAATAAAAGCACAAATATCTAAGTATAAAAACATTAATTTTAAAACATTAAAAATATATATACAATTAGCTAATGCCCGGCATACGTTGCTATGTTTCTTTCATTTTTTTGTACTTTGTTTGAAGTAGGTACACATATACAAAACATATCTGATCTCTCTATCTCTCTCTACAGCCCTCTAAAAATCTCACTATAATTCAATTCATAAAATCTCTCTATAACTCTATATTTTTCTATAGCTCTCTATATATATTCATATCTCTCCATATTACTCTATATCTCTATGTATCTTTGTTTCTATCTATATCTCAATCGATCTCCCTATCCATATATCTCTACATCTCTATATGTATACATCTATATCTTTATATATTTATCCCTCTCTCTATCTCTCTATATATATTTATCTCAATATGTCTATATCTTCCTATCTGCATCTTTATCTTTACAAAACATAAGACAAACACACAAACATTTATATATTTTTGACGTGACGTCTAATAAATCGATGAACGCCGGCTGCACGCACGAAAAAGTGTCCCACTACGGATGTCCCACTAGGGATGTGTTCTGTTTGCTCATTGTATGCATGCGTGGCATCTCGCTTCATGCTCATTGTACGCATGCGTGACATCTCTCTTCCACTCGATTGGAACAACCATCGATTTGACTTTTCAATCATATTTTTGTCGTTTGAATTATTAATATTATGTAATTTAACGATCGTCCACCGATTTTCAGCACAATCGGTATGGTTATTTTAAGTAATGTTGAATTATCAAATACGTTTTTAACCAACAATGGTGTTTTACAGTTACACATAATAATTCAAATTAAAACCGGGATCTTTTGCACAATGTTTTAAAAAATATTGTAACAACTTATAAATAAGTTTGGTGTATTTGGGATGCGTATTTGTTATAAAATCGAGTTATTAAAACGAAATAATATTATTCCCCTACCGTGAACAAAATTTTTATGAATGTATATATACCATCTGAAACTCGTGGGTGAGCTATCAGCGGCGCTATCTTCTAATTGTAAAGTTGTCGGTTCGAATCCCGGCAGGTGCGAAATTTATTTTTAAACTTGTAAAAATAAATACGGCGCACGTAACATTTCAAAAGTAATAAATATACTTGAAAAATAAACGCAAATAAAAGTAAATTTATTAATTAAATTGTACATTTCATTTCACTCCTTTGTATCCATACAAAATAGTGATAATTCAATAAAAATGATTCAATTTTATTCATAAAAGTATGCAGAGGTAGATTTTATCATACAAAAGATAGAAAAATTAAAAAAAATTTCTTCCTCAAAGAATATAATATTTTTAATGCCTAAATGGTTTGGTTGCAAAAACCTATTACGGCTTAGTCTCAGGCCGAATATGATATTTCCTTTTCTTCTGGATCAATCATTTCATCAATGTTTTGTTATGACGTTGTCACGTTAAACTATCGTCCGTAAACCGACTTTACAGACAACCAATTTTTTACCTATATTTTATCTGTGACAGGTGTGACATAGATAGGCCTATATAAAACACGCCTTATTCGAATGCAACGTTGTGTCAGTATTCCAAGGCAATTGATGAAGAACATCCAGAGTTTTAAGTTTTGATGGAACATTTAAATTTTCAATTATATAGATAGGTTATTTGGTATTCTTTATACTAAAACAATTTAATTATTTATATACCCAAATTGAAATTCGTAATCAGCTTTTTTTTTAAATTTACAACAGATAATTCAAAACTAAAAAAATTTGTATGATTTAAAAGTTGATGATTGTGGCCTCATGTCCTCTAATTTGTGTAACATGTATCTAATGACCTCACTTCCATCGAGATCAATTCAATAATAATGATCCAGACAATGAATTTAACCATCAGTTAAAGTGATATTACCCTTCCCCCTTTCCCTCCAGGAAGATGATACATGTCCGTATTCTCCACACGTATATACTTGTGTGTACTTGTCCCTGAAAGAGACATAATGATGGGCTGTCAAAACTGGAAGTGAAAGAGCAGGTATACGAATGAACTAATCAGCGTTCTTATGGCGTACTTCTAGTGCATGAGCGTAGATCCCAGGAGGGTAGGGGGGGGGGGGGGCAGAAGTCCCGGACCCCTCTGAAATCACAAAGCCCCTTTCTGTGGGGGCACGCTTACGCCTGCAAAATCGTAACGAATGATAAACGTTATCCCCCCCTCGGTAACCTAACAGATTTTCGCCCATGCTACCAGGTAAAGAAACATCACCATTTTGAAAAGAATCTTGTAAAATATATTTAATAGAACATTTAAGTAATTTATTTCTAATAGTAAAATCGTTTTCACTTAATATTTTACTAGGATCAGTTAATTTTATGGAAAAATAAATATTTAAACATGTTTATAAGGAAGTTTTAATAAATACATACACATATGTACTTATCATAACATACGATACAATGATATCTTAAAGTACGTCGTCGTCGTGTGTCATTAAATAAGTGTACCAAGTTCCTTTACTTTACTTGAACATTTTTTTTGAATAAAAAAAATATTTATTGAAAATTAATTCCAACAACTTGTATGGTTGGTTTGCTTATACCGTTTGCAGAGGCCAAAAATTGTACGCGTCCGTACTGGCGTACGGCCTACGTCTGTACCAGAAAAAAATTTCAGAGTGAGCCACCTGAAAATATTATTTGTGGTGGAGCCAACTGTAGAAATTCTAAAAAAAAAAAAGAAAAAAAAACTAACGTCAAAGAAAAAAATTAAGATGCTAATCATATAGATATTTCACTAACTTAGGTTCCGTTAACGTAGCCCATTAGAGAGTTCCAATTTACTTTTGATCTTTTATCCTCTTCAACACAATATCGTTTCTAATTTGACCTACTATTTAGAGTCATTTTCACAAAACGTTTTATTACACAACTCTGACATTTACAAGGAAGTATAAGTCAAAATCACTCACTTTAAAATCAAACATACAGTTCTTTTGCGTGTTTCCTAAAGGAATACCGTCAAGCTAGTTGTATTCACATGTCAATTTTTTTTTTTTTTTATGATTTGTCTCTTTTATCGGAATTTCTTGTTTTCAGTTTGCGTTCCCAAGTCAGCCTTTCCTTTCCTCCCCTTCTGCTCCGCGACGCCTGTCCTCTTGCCGGCGACTGCCTCGTGGCCGGCGGCCATCTTGTTGGCCGGGGCGGCCATCTTGTTGGCCGGGACGTCTCCCGCCTCGCGGTGTCTGAGCGCGCGCGCGTCCGGCCGCAGGGTGGCGGCGGCGGGCCAGGGCGGCGGGCCCCCGGCACTCATCCTCGCCTGCGACCTGCGCCAGTGTGCCTAGAGCTAGCTCGTTCACATTTATCTAGTCGCTGGACCCTTGGAAGCGGGCACGGATCACGTACGCGGATAAGTAAATTACCAGCAATGGCACGCACGCACACACAGGAGCGTGCTGATTAGCTGGCCAATTTCATCTCTCCTGTGTGACAAATAGAAGCTCTGCATTTGGCCTCATTGTTTCACGTGCAATGGTTAAGGGCAATAATATTTTTATCCCTATTGTGATAATATCACGTAACTAAAAAAAAAATTCAGATAAATTAATGTTCCGCAAATCATGATATTCGAGATCATTTTTATAGCTTTCCGCAACTATCATTGTTCCTTCAAACTTAAAATATTTAAAGATTTTTTTATTGCAAGTAAAATTTAAATTTTTTCAACACGCGGGTAGCTATGTTGTAGGTAGTTGTATTGACCACAGTACTCTCTCACTCTCTCACATACATACTCTGTCACAGTACTCTCTTTCAGTACTCTCCAGAGATGTGTTTCATCTAACCTCGGTAACGAGAAAATTCGTGAGTTCTAATATTGCAAACACACTTATAATTCGAAAATCGGACATGAAATATAACATAGAATTATTAAAAATAATGCCGAGCGTGATAAATATTCGCAAATTGTGTTTTCAACTACTTTTCAGGACGCAAATCACACGTAGTTTCCGCACCCACCACTAGAATTCGCTGTCGGAGCAGCTACGTTGACTATCGAAACATTCTATTTGCAGAGTGAAATGTTAAACTATATAATGAAACGAAAAGCTAAAAGATTGAAACGAATACAAAACCTCGGCTTAGGACCTGATTTTCCACAAGAAATTTTATTAAAATACTGCCCATCTTCTTAAAGTTAATTAAAAAGTTAATACTATAAAGTTTCCCTTTGGCTTTGTGAACTCTGGTTTGCACCATCCGCCACAATGGCAGCACCACGGTTGCTACACATTTCCGTTCCAACCTACATCCTTTCCATTCACGAAATCACTCTCATCAAATGCTGTTTACTGAGAGCTAAGATGTTACACATAAAAAAGCATGGTAAACAGTAAATTATGTAGGTGAGATCGTGACTCGAAGCTGTGTCTTCCGGGAATGCGAGTATATAACTCTACCATCGAGCCATCTCGCGGCTCCAAGGCTCCCAGGCAGGACAAGCCCCAGGACCCCACGCCCACCATTTTCTTTTTTTACGGTCCTGTTGCCTAGTTTTTCTGAGGAAAATAACGACATTAACAGGAGAAGGAAAAATTTCATAGTTATTAGCATTTAATATAAAGATCTGATCATTACATTTTGGTTTCAACTGAGTTTTCAAATATTTGACTCTCTCAAAGAATGACGCGATTCCATAGGAATTTTATCGTTAGCATTAATAAAACTAACCCGATTATAACATTTACAAAAAGGAACATCAAATTTTTTTAAGTTAAAACATAGTTTTCAAGTGTGTATTTTTAAAACATCTTGTTCTTTTTATTAGGTGGCTATTCTAAATCCCCCAGGTCCCCCGGTAAGGCCCCTTCTCCGTAGTGTTAGGGCTCTGGGTCTCCCGTAGAGTCTAGGACCACCACTGTGCCTCATAATGTGGTGGACGCCAGGGTAGTGGGAGACTATGAGGGGTGTCGGTATGGTATTGGAGCATTGACGGAATGAACGAGTGGAAATGGAGGAAGGGGTCACAGGAGTACCCCGAGGAAACCCACCGGCCCACAGCAACGACCGCCACGCTGGGAATCCCGATTCGACACCCACCAGCAATCGAACCAGCATCGTCTGGTCGGATTACGAGCAAGCACATCGTCGGCGATTAATGTATTTGCTTACAATCTCCATATTAATGATTCGTATTTGAGGGATGCTAGTTTGTGTTTAGACCACTTCAGCGACGGTGGCAAGTTTTGAGATTTACTTAGGCCCATGACGTTGAAGAGACATTAAAATAAATTATTTTATTCATAAATCAATATAGAGTGACGTTAAAGCTCACAGTCCCCATTTTAAATTGATAATTTAATTTTTACAGCAGTATACACTACTCTAAGGGCTATTTCTGGGAATTTTATCACTATAGCTCTCTTTAGTTTGTTGTTTCGTAGAAACTTTAATCACTTTATATTTATTAAACTTACAAAATCAGTAAATTAGAATTTGAATTTACGAGATAAAATTTAGGCCGCGTGTCTGGAATACCACATCACATAAATAAAATATATAAAAAAAAAAACAGGGAATTTAAGATGCAGCATTGGTTGACGTAACTGCATTGGAAAAACCACCACGGCAGCTGTCAGCAGTGTTTGCCTATACAAACGTGGAAATAAAATAGGCTTAACGCTTGTCCACGAGTGAGGAGTAAGGCCCTTTATATTCCTCCTCCCCTTCTCTGTTATAGCGTGCCCCACTACTTAGCGCTGCACTTTTCTTGACCTCCCAAGAAATCAGCAGTTAGATTCACCCAAACGTCTGTAAATAATTCGAACTAAAACAAAAATAAAAAAAGCGCTACGTAGCGTGTGGTGCTGGAATCACAATAGCGTGAAGGCGGCAACGAGAAGATTTCTAAACAATCACGTAAGATACCTATGACGTCAGCGTGACAAATATATCAATATAGGGCAATGGCCAATTACAAGGGAACAATCGCTAGCGCGAGCATGCTTTATTGCAGTCTAATGATATAACGGTTTTTTTTTCTCGCGAAAAATACAATGTTGTTTGCCGCGCGGGTAAAAACCGTATGTTTACGATAAGGCGTTATTTCGCTGTGGCGCCTCGCCTGCTCACCGGCGGAACTCGGCGCGCACGCGGCTGCAGCTGAACTCCTTGAAGCCGTCCTGCGCGCGGCGCGCCAGTCGCCACGTGGCCTCGCCGTTGGCGGCCTCCAGCGCCCGCAGCTCGGCCAGCGCCGCCCCCAGGCCGCGCTCGGCCTCCAGCCGCGCCGCCTCCGCGCGCGCCGCCCCCAGGCGGCGGTGCTGGTAGCACGCGAGGCAGGCCGCCGCCGCCAGCCCGACGCTCGCCGCCGCCTGCCGTCACACGTGGACCGCCTCGCTCTCGGCTTATGGCGCGCGCTCTTGCCACATCTCTAACGCATTATACGAGGGTTATTTTTTTTTCAACCTCCGATCGGCTGTAATAAAAAAACGGGAATGAATTGGGAAATTATTTTAATGTAAAAAGAAACGTACATCTTTACTCTATTTTTCCACATAATCACCGTGCAGATTGAGGCATTTGTCGTACCGATGCACCAGCTTTCCAATACCCTCTGCATAAAATGATGCCTCCTGCCTATTCAGCCACGTTTTAACAGTGCTCTGCAGTTCATCATTGGTGTTGAAGCGTCGTCCTCCAAGCCACTTTTTCAACGTGGGGAAAAGGTGATAGTCACTCGGTGCCAAATCCGGACTGTAAGGAGGGTGATCAAACACAACTGAGGTGTGAGTTGGCCGCTCCACATGGTTGGTGGAAGGGGGTAAACACTACGAGACGTGTCGATTCGTGTACGAGCGATTAGAGTATCGATTAATGGGCATGCCATGGAGAAATGAAACTGTAATCACACTTCAGGGCATAGTTAAAACATGGCTGAATAGGCAGGAGGCATCATTTTATGCAGAGGGTATTGGAAAGCTGGTGCATCGGTACGACAAATGCCTCAATCTGCACGGTGATTATGTGGAAAAATAGAGTAAAGATGTACGTTTCTTTTAACATTAAAATAATTTCCCAATTCATTCCCGTTTTTTTATTACAGCCGATCGGATGTTGAAAAAAAAATAACCCTCGTAAAATCTCAGGAGATGAGATTTTTTTTAAAATTCTGATTATACAAGGTTTTTAAGAAATCATATCCTAATTTATTATATTTCAAATTAGATATCGCGTTAACACAACTGTGTTGTTCCAAGAGGACGTTTTGAAAGGGAATAGGTGTTAATTAATCATTGCGAAGATTTTGATGAAGTAAAAATGTTTCTATGATCTTCCACAAACGCAGGTAGCTTAATGATCATAGCATGTTCATGTTGTATGAACTGGTTCTAAAATTAGGTACTAAAGTTTTATTTTATGACGGCATCGACTTACGTTTACATTTAGATTTGGTTTGGTCTTTTAAGTAATAATGTTAACCAATTAATATTTATTCATTGTCTTATAAATGCACTGCAATGTAAATTTTCGTAAGTTGAGTTACATATCTGACCCTATGCAGGTAGGTTAAATAGTGTGTACCAGTGTGTGCCATATATTTTTGTTGTATGTTTAATTGAGTCATTTGTATTTTGTAATATTTGTTTATAAACCAAAACACTCTTAAGTAATTCTTAATTTTAAACTTTGATTTATAGTAGCTATAAACAAACACAAAAATACGCATTTCAAAAGAAAGTTTAAATAAAAAATGCGCTCAAATAAAATAAGCTTATTGTAGGATGTTTAATGTGTTTACAGTATTCACTGGAACAGTAGGACCTAATAGGTAGGTTAATTAGTGAGTTTCTAGCTTTGCAAGCTACGAGGACAGAAGCGTAGCTTGGCCGAGCCTTGCAGCGGGCAGTACGGCCACCTTCAGGGAAGGGGGGGAGGGGCCTGAAGTCCAGTGGAGGTTGAGAGGCGGCTGACTGGTAACTGGCATGAACACTGATACGGTCCGGGTACCGCGCGGGACTGCGTGTAGCCGGCCGAACGTCTCCTTCAGGAGGAATCGAATAAACAAACTTAAAAAAAAAAAAAAAAAAAAAAAAAGGTTCGTGGGCGCCACGCGCGTTACAACGAAAACTTCGCATTTCAGTAATCAATTTGAACGATGAAACAAAGTATTAAAAAACGCACTTGAGCGATTAAGTGCGCAACGTGGGGTTCACAATGATTGAAACAATTATTATCTTACAGTTGTCTTGGTCTACTTTAATCCTTATTCCCTTTCCCCTAAAAACCAGCACTCCTTTGCGTTGCACTTTAAGTCACGCTCTGACGCGTCATCGCCTCGGCTTACCTCGGCGGCAGGGTCATCGAGAGAGAGAGAGAGAGAGAGAGAGAGAGGGGGCCCGCTCGGGTTTGCAGTTCACCCTGACAGGACGAAAATTACAAGTCAGGATCTAATAGCAAGGGCGCAAATCTGTAGGATTTGCAAGGGGGTGGGAGTGTTTTGGGCATAGGGTTTATAGCCGACACAAGCCATCTCTGGATAGGGTAAGCAGAAGACTGCGAGCGCAACGCCCCGCGCCGGCGAGCGAGGCGGTGCTGGGGAACGGGGGGAGGGCCGTGCCTGCAGCGCCAGGAAGCCGGCGCTCCGCAGCAGCGCCGTGCAGGCCGCAGCCAGCGCCGGCCAGTGCAGCAGCGCGGCGACCAGCAGCGCCGAGTCCACGGCCAGCAGCAGCAGCTCGCCGGCGTGGTCGCGCAGCGCGTCCCTCGCGGCGCCCGCGAGAAGCTCGCCCCTCGCGGCGCCCGCGCCCGCGAGAAGCTCCCTCAGCATCGCATCTGCTCCCGTGCTACACTCTTCTGTTATTGTTTGGCGGGGGGAAAAACAAAACACTGCCCGGCGACCAGGGATGAAAGCTACAACCACTACCCGAACACTCCCGAACTTTACCGAAGTAGATTAGGTTGGGTTATTCATTTTTTTTATTATATGTACATTTCATTCAGCCTTGATTTTGGATTGATACCACGAGGCTATGGAACACGTCATTTACATTTTTACAGTTTACAAATCCAAAACATGCTGAAGTGAAACATTGATACACTGAAATCTAAAATTACTAGAAAGTAATACGTATATCGCTTGAAAGTTATAATTTTCAGAGTTTTTTTTATTTAGTTTGTAAGATTAACACATATATACCTATACATTTTTTTGTATATACACGTCTGTTATAAATTTTAGCATGCGAGGTTTGGGCAGTGTAATAAACAATAGTTTTTTTTTTTTTATTCCAAGAGGGTAATTTAGGTTAGGTTAACGTTTTAAAATACTATATGACCGTTAAATACAGAATAAGCAAAAATGATCTGTAAACATTAAAAAAACAACATAAACCTAAACGTTCGGCGGATTTGCCTGAAACTTATTTCAGTCAATATAAAATCTCGATTTTTATTTATTTTAACAAATTACAGTGACTCAATATGCGCTCCTCGAGCTACGCGGCAAATATCGAGGCGGTATTCAATCTCGGCCCGCACGTTGTGCAATGTCTCTGCGGTGATGGACTCAACTGCCACTGTGATTCGCTGTAGCAGCGCCTACCGCACGGCAGAAGAGTTGGTGCGTGCTTCAGTTAGCGAAAAGGGAGTCAGTAACTGTTGTGCAACGTGAATATTGTACACATTTTAGCGCGAAACCACCAAGTCCGTCATCCATTTATGCCTTTTTCATCGAAAAATCTGTCACAAGTCAATCTTACCTCGACATTCTTACTTTGTGGCTTCTCTGCCTCAATTGGGAGAAGATTCAAACGACTTTATCTTCCAACAAAATGGTGTACTGCCTTTCTTCCACTTGGCTGTAAGGGAACACCTGAACGCACATCTCCCTGGGAGATGGCTTGGTCGTGCAAGTTCGACGATCCAGTGTGGGGCAGATGGCCATTGCGATCACCAGACTTAACCCCATGTGATTTCTTTCTGAGGGGTTATGTCAAAGACAAAGTGTTTGTGCCACCTCTGCCGCTATCTTTGCCGGATCTGAGACAGCGCATCACAGTGGCAGTTGAGTCCATCACCGCCGACACATTGCACAAAGTGTGGGACTAAGTTTGCCGCGTAACTGGAGGAGCGCATTGTCACTGCAACTTGTAAAATAAAACTTTCAGAGATTCTCTATTGGCTGAAAATGTTTTAGGAAATTTCGTACCACATTTTTTTTTATTAAGTATTCAGACCAGTTGTGCTCACACTACATAAATTTACAAAATGATGTTTCTTTCACGAGCCATAGGCATACTTCGAATAACTGTTCGGTTATGGCTCTCATCTCATCTTGCGACCATATAATTGAAAGACCGAAACTCAAAATTGATTTTTTTTATGAACCCACATACAATCGCAGACTACGCTGCCACATATGAATCTATGAATTAAGTAACGTGGTCGAAAGTGCAAGAAGATAGAATGAATATAAAAAAATCGATTGTCCGACGCGTTTCGAGCTCGAATGGAGGCACTAGATTGCTACTATTAGGTATTATAGTGATGATAATAATAGTAATATCCTGAGGACTTAGTTATTGTCATATATTTACTTGCAGTATCCTAGGTACAATTTTAGTATGCTGAAAGTTATTCTCCTCAATAGAATAAGTGTACTTCCTTGGACTATTTAATTATGGATTTGATAGCACATCCAAATTTCATTTTCCTCAGTTATAGAAACTATCGGCTGGTATCGTGAAATGTATGATTAAATATTAAGTTTAAATTTTTTATTAACATTTATTATTTAAAACATAAATTGAGTTCCGTGATAAACCTTTTAATTGATATTTGTTAGTAAATCCTAATGTTTTTCTATGGATTTACAAAAAGAACTAGTTAACAAATGTAGTGGCGATTTCAAACATTACCTGATTACGTATAGGACTTTGAGTCGCCACCAGCTGCGCGGCCTAGCCTAGCATCTAAGAAGCATTACGTGCCTAAACAAGCCTAGTTATGTTCGTAAAATGATTCGTGCTGGTAGTTGACTCGAACCGATGATCATTGTCACTTGAGTGTGACGCCTAACTGCGATCGCAACCGAGGTCAGGTATAAGCAGCAAGTAGTACACAAATGTTCCCCCGAGCCCTGGCTTCTGGCTGTGGTGCCAACCGCCATCTTGGATTGTGACGTCTCTGTGACCATCTTGAATCCGCCATCTGGGATCCACCATTTTCTTTTCTAGAACTTTCCGCCATATTGGAATCGAATGTTCCACTCCCTAATGTTGCAATATTGAAAATTTCCATATTGAAAATCTGTAATATTTATGCTAGAAATTCGGTAAATAGTTTTAAAATTTATAAAATATTAAGTAGGTAATCAAATTTTAATAAAATATTATTTTAAAAACACCGCTGTAATTTTCTTTGCGGTGGTCATCTTGAAAGTCCGTAATTATTATCAGATTGTAATAGGAAAAATTTTAAAATGTATAAAGAAATTAATCTATAAAATTTTAATAAATTATTATTTTTGAAAAAATGTACTTACGTCATGGAGCTCGGGGTTCTTGATACGAACCCAGTTGGGACAAAAAATTTCAAAATTGTGACCAATCCTTCCTCCACGAAAGCAGCTGGCAGACTGGCCTCCCACCACTAATGTCAAGGCATATATATCACCAGCTAGTATGACGTCACGTCAACCATCTTGTTTTCGTCTTCTTGAGGCCGCCATCTTGTTTTCGTCTGCTTGAGGCCTCCATCTTGTTTTTGTCTGCTAGAGTGCACTGCCGCCATGTTAGTTAAATTTTTATCCACTAGAGTGCATTAATCATTTATTATTACTGTGGCACCCGACATTTTGAAATTTGGATGCCATCTTGGAAACCTGTAACTATTTAGCCATAAATTCAGGAAAAATGCCATAATTCATCAAAAAAATCTGCAATTAATCTACTGCTTGAGTCGGTAGATTCATGTCTTTTGTTCGATACTTGATAGATGCAAAAATAATAATTTTATATAAAAATAATAATTTAAATAAATATGGTAGAAAATCCTAAAATAAGCTTAAATTTCTCTATTGCCAGCTTGTAGTAAGCCATGATGACGTACTGACCGCCATCTTGAAAATTCGTAATAATTAACCTAGAAATTCGGAATAAAATTACAAAAATCATCAAAAATTACTCATTAATTGATTGAATCGATGGATTCCTGTCCTTGCTTCGTTCCTTGGGCAATGCAAGAAAGGTAATTTTATTTTTAAAAATACCATAAATGTGACAGGTTCGAGAAATAAAACAACACGGTTATTTTACAAAAATAAATTTTAAAACTTAAATTCTACATTACTGCAAAAAAAAGCACAAAAAAATTATTTAAAAAGTAGATCCCCTAAACAAAATCTGTTCAATATTTATTTCCGAATCCCTAGCTCCATAATTTTAGTTAGTTTTTTAAATAATAATTGATTAAAATTTGATTGATTAATTTTTTTATAAATTTAAAAAAATTTCCCAGCAAAATATAATAATTACGGATTTTCAAGATGGCAATCAAATGAAATTGAAACGGTGTTTTTTAAATAATGTTTTATTAAAATTTGATTACTTAATATTTTATAAATTTAAAAATTTTTCCCGAATTTCTAGCATAAGAATTACGTATTTTCAATCTCGGCGGCCGTAACGAAAATTGCAACATTAGAGAGTAGGACATTTGATTCCAAGATGGCGGAAAGTTCTAGAAAACAAAATGGTGGATCCAATAATCCGGATCCAAGAAGGCCATCGGGGTAGAGGTCAAAGGTCAAGGTCATCCAAGATGGCAGCCGTGACGTCAAAATCCAACATGACAGTTGGCACCACGGCACCACTGCCAGAAGCCAGGGCTCGGGGGAACATTTATATACTACTGTAGGTGTAGCCAATCACCATCAAAATAATTCCGAGACTTCTAAATGACCAATGAGAGTGACACTTGTTCCCACTACCGCTCAGCCATATATATATACATATAAAATTTCTTTTGAGGTTTTACTCTTCACCCAAGTTTCCAACATTTTAATACTAAACAGACTATAAAGATTAAATATTCTATACATTTCTTATTTTTCTAACCTAATAAATCACGAGTTAAAAAAATGAAACCAAAAATTTTCCTATGTTATAAACAGACAACGTATACTTAGGATTTACAATACATATTTATTACGTTAATTAATATATTATTTTATTTTATGTTTAACCTGCGATATTTAAATCAGTAGCGAGGAATCATGTATTTCAGTGCACCTGCATACAACCAGTTCTAATATGATTGGTGCAGTCACAAACGATGACGAATCATGTGATCCCCTGCTGCTGAATGTCTGCCGGGCACGAAGAAGAAAAATTAAAGATTATATTAAAATTTTAAAATACCCTGGCTTCGCAATTCTCACTTGAAGCTACTATTAGTGATTAAAATGCATTAAACACTATCATTGTATTCTACCATTTTTTGTTTTTGTAGACTGTACCGTACTACACCATCCATACCATACTGAATCAGGTAAAGGTAGCAAGGTTGTTCTTGCAATATCATTGAAGTAACAGGTTACCAAATTTCGAATCGATTAGAACTGTGGAAGTTGTTCATATCTCTTCATCCACTAGAAAAGATCTAATGATCTTCAAACTGCTGAACAGATTTTCTTGAATCATAGCTAAGAACACTCTCGATCAATTCACCTAACAAACAAACAAAACAATCTAAATCGGTTCGTTCGTTTGGGAGCTACGGTGCCACAGACAGATACTAAGATACACACGTTAAACTTACAACATTCCTCTGGGGTAAAAAAATAGTGACGTCACGCCGAACGTGGGTCAGTCATATTAAATAATTGGCTAAACAGCACGTAGCAGCACATCTGAGGGCCGTTCCATTGTAACACGGCCTTTATTTATTCTTTACTATCCTCGGAAACCTAACAGAACACGCAGGTACCTTTTGCGTAGTTGTCCATACACACTACATTCGTAAAGTTTTTCGATGCGATTTAAAAAATGCTCGAAATATCCGAGAAGGGTATGTTGAAGAAAAAACCTTTAAGAACGCTGAGTAGTATTGTTTACATATTTTGATTTTAAACTGTTTTTTTTTTTTTTTTTAATAGGGAGATGGCTAAAACGCGTGTTTTTAAAATAATTTTTAGGCATGTAACTGCCAGTAGAGATTCTTGGAAGCACCCTATGGACTTGCGCTACAACTTTATCTTCATTTCTCCGCCATATAGTGCGCTTAGAGGCGTTGCCGCGCTAGAAGCACCAGCGAACGCCGCACTTATCACCTCGCCTCGCTAGCACGAATACACCCGCGATGACTAGGCGGGGCCTCCTAAGCCCTGTTCTCCACGCGAAACGTCTGTTCGCGCTGAATGTTTAGTTAAACTCGCGGGAGGGCTTCGCGTGTGGGCTAATTAGCATCGCTCCTTCAGACTGCCAAGCGCCTGGCCGCTCCATATGCCACCTGTTCGTTCAAGTTTCCGGGCAGCTTTTGTTTCCACGAAACCCGAGCTCTCTCTCTCTCTCTCTCTCTCTCTCTCTCTCTCTCTCTCTCTCTCTCTCTCTCTCTCTTCGCGCGTCCCTCGCAAACACGCGAGACACACATTTTATCGCCCGTGCTCGTGTTTGCACCTCAGGTTGACGTGCAGTGCCTAAAGTCACGTGACTTAGGAGAATTATCTCCCGCCATCTTGGTTCATGTGGCATTAAACCACAGCTTGCCGCACAACTTCCGTGTTGTGTTTTACGACTGGTCTGACACAAGAGTAGGGCCATGTAATTTACGTGAAAAGATTCCCACGCCAGATGTGCGTTAGAACTTTGTAGCCGTGTCTGTGTTTCGTGGTCGGCTGTGTTTATTCCAGATACACGTCTGCCGTTAGCGCACCAATCACAGCCATCCATTGCGAAAGCAAACGCATTCCGAATGGTCCGGCCAAATAGGGCAATGGCTTCTCTTGCAGACGGCCGACAATTACAAGGGAACATTCGCACCACGGGCATAACTTATTGCAGTCTAATGAGCGATCAGAATATTTCGCGAAAAATACATACCCCTACGCATGAGCAATTATATCATGGGCTAGTGTAATAATCAAAGCAATTGTAAGTTCCCCTGTGGAATATTCTCCCAGTTGTTCCTGACTATTGCGTTAGTTAAGAAACGTGTGATTATTAAAAATATATTTTATATTTGATGATGTATTTGGCTTTGTGCCATAATTCTTTGGCTTATAAAACAAACCCTTCTTTATGGAATTTGTAGCTACCGTCAACACTAAGAAAAGTATTACACTAGGTACTTATAAAATACTGTCAGTAGACTATGTATTTTTTTAAACTATCGTTTTCGTAGCAACGTAACTTTGTAGTATTACGCAGTCAAATGTATAATATATTATTTCTCTAGTCTGTTCTTCTGTCGGTCCGGGAGATCGTCCTTATTCCTTTATCAAATTCCATTATTTACCCCTCATTTTAAAGCTTATTATGCCAGCTAATGATGAAAAATATACCCACGGTCTAAAAATCTACCGCTTCTCTTAAATTTGAGATTTAAAATCATCTAAGAAGTCCTTTAATTTATGCATCGATTTTTCAATATATATGAAATCGGATTCGATAAAAAATATCGAAACGAATATCCACTTGAAACATCAGCGTTTACATATTTATTTTTTTAGATTGCACTTCCGTCATAATAAACATAACTTAAGATAAAGAAATCTTAGAGGATCCTTCAACTTAACCAAAAAATTCCACCCAAAAAACCACTTAACGAAAACTTCTGGCACGTCAAACTTTTCTTATAAGTAAGTACATTTGAAATTACTGTTGATATTTTGTATCACAAACATAACCTACAAACATAACCTCTTACATTTTCTTCTCATACCATCAGTTAGTATTGAAGATACGCACAACCAAAAAGTGAACAATGATCATATCATCACTTCTAACAGTGTATTTAAAGAGGTTTTGTAAACGCGTATATTATTGGTATGTTTGAATGTAATACTTCTGTAAAAAAATGTGTAACAGCTCTTTGTACTTATGCGTTCAATTACATGTCTTCTTTTGTACCAAAACCCGTTTACTGTTTTCTATTCTTCTTCAAAATGTAATTTCTCCCAAATTTTTAAAGAATGTAATGCCACCCAAAACGATTTGGTGCGCACTGCGGAATTCCGCACGGGTCGACTAGTATCTACAGAGACATACATGCATATACATTTATATTAGTAATGGGTCGAATCACAATTTTCTCGAATCCTAATCTCGAAATTGAATTCGAGAGAGTACCTCGATATACCCCTCAAATTTGAATTACTAATACTATTATTATTATTATTATTATTATGGTCTTCGACCCTTAAAATGGTTGGTTGTTTCACAAAAAACGTTTCCAGAACAAATATGTATTGTAATTTTATTTATATAATTACATGTTAAAAGTTTAATATCTTGCGGAATGGAAACAGGATAGGTATGAAGGAAAAAAATTAGACCTAGTAAATTTCAGAAGTTATCAGTTTTAATTTTTTTAATTACTTTATTTCCTCTTTTATTTTTCTTTGAATATTTTCCCTAAAATATCGAATTCTTCGAATACTAATGATCTTATGGTATTCGAGAATTTGAGAATTTGATTGGTTTATTCCTTATATATATTTATTTTTACAGGCTTTCACGACCCTTTTATAAAAACTTATAATGCCATTCGGGATTGAATCGCATCGTAGTGGTATCATTCAACGAGGTTTGGCCTCTTCATTGCAGTAGGCATCTTCAAGGTTAATAATCCAATGATAACTGGATTCACAACCCTGAGGATGCCTACTGAAATGCAGAGCGAAGCGTCGGTGAATACTACCACTAAGACGCCGCTAAACTCCTAGAGCCAAGAAGGCTTATTTTCCGAAGTGGAATTTCTTTACAACCGGTATAATTAAGTCGCGGCGATGACTCATCAGAGTGTAACGAAAATTTCAAAGGTTAGGAGTGGGTTTGGTCGATGCCGGAAACGTAGAGTCAGACCAATATCACACTTTGTAGGTTTTTCGTCGCCATGTCCATGCACAAATGTCCATTGTGCACTTTATTGTTTAATTATATCGTGCAAGTGGATTACTGAAGTGTGAAGTTTGTTTTTTAACGCGCGCGGTGGTCACGCACCTGTACTTTTTTTATGTGTAGCATCTTAGCTCTCCGCATACGACATTTGGTGGTAGTAATTTTTTGAATGGAACGGAAATTGCATGGAACGGAAATGTGTAACCATGGTGTTGCCATCTTTGGAGGATGGTGCGAACCAACGTTCACAAAGCCAAAGGGAACCTTTATAGTATTAACTGTTTAATGAATTTTAACGAGATGAGCAGTAGGCCTAGATATTTTAATAAAATGCCTTATGCCATGTCGTATGTTGTTTCATTATATAGTTTAAAATTTCAGTCTGCCAATCGGATGATTCGATAGTTGACGTAGTTGCTCTGGCAGCGAGTTCTATCGGCAGGTGAGAAAAAATGTGTAGTTCGCATCAATAAATATAGTTGAAAACACAATTTACGTATTTTATCACGCTCGGCATTATTTTGAATAATTCTACTTTAAATTGTGTCCGGTATTATAAGTGTGTTTGCAACATGAGAACATACGAATTTGCTCGTTAACTATGATATACATCTTTGGCGAGTACTGATGAAGTGTTTTTTTTTTTATGTGGCGGTTTTAGTTTTCTAAAAGTAAACGCAATGAGCACACGCAAGGCAACTGCAACGCTTGCGAGAATAAGTTACACTTCTTATGGCACAGAGTAAGTAAACAGTAAACATTGTGTGTTCTCAAGAACGACAGTTGGATCGCCGTTTTCCACGTGCGCAAGCGCGTTTCTGCTACACCCACAAGCCGACCGCTTGTGGCGGCTTTAACCTTTACATGTTCGCTTTCGTAAATCAGGCGTTTCGGTGTGCAAAATATGGTTTTTTTATAGCAAAACTATCATGTAATACACTTCATTAGCTAATATTCACGAAAAGAAAAATCCGCAACTTTAAACCTGTTGTAATCTTGGGATTATTCTATTAATAATTCATATATCTTCGTACTTTTGAAACTTGTCGACTTAGCTCAGTGGTTAACTGCATGCCATCGCAATTCAAAGTTCCTGGTGGGTTCTATTTCAGCCAGTGACCAGAAACTTTTATTTTTACTTAACTTTGTCGTGGAAAATTATTGGACGCGACGAATAAAGCGTTTTTCACGATGTTGCTGGCTGCGGCAGTGTGTTGAAACCCAGAAATTCATCCTCTCCTCCGACGAGCGCCAGTGTTGCCAAGCACAGCCTCTGGCCTGCTTTATTAACTGCGTGGGATCTCTGGATGCAAACTGTTCGGCGTGCCGGTTATTCAACTATACAAGGCGCAATAACGCAACATCGTTGCGTTTTGGCTCGATTTTCCGACGGCCACATTCAAAGATAAGGGTTCCGAAAACTTTTAACGTTATGTGCATGGAACGTTCATTCATGTCCACACTTGACGTAGAAGCTACCGCCTACAACTGGTTGTTTTACGTGCTGCCACTCTGAGCTGACCTTCCGCCGACACGGCACGGGCTCCCTAGAGCCGCAGGGAAACGGATAGTCATTTCAACGAAACCTGCAAGTGTCTGGAGAGGAGCTACACTGAGAGGCTGAGGAAACCCATCCCAGCATCGCCACCACCACTCCCCCTTGACCACTAGGCTAACCTGTGCACTGTTAAAAATTTCCACCTTAAATACACGACGAACGCTGGTTACAAATGATCCAGAGATCTTCGCAAATTTAAGGGTATAAATTTTACTTACTTTGAACTTGAACCCACGAGAATAATCTAAGTACATAAGCAAAACGTTCAAAAACTGGTAGAGACGACTGCAAAAACCACGCTTATTCCTTCCATGTGTGTATTTGCCCTGTTTATATACCGGGAAAAAAAACGAAATTTGTAATGTGCCTTCGAATAACCAGTAATCTGAAATGATGAAGCGGTGAATTGTCCGTTGAAAAGACGGTAAACTGCATGTGGTTGGCGGCAGTGTGCTTCCAGAAGCCGCCGGAGGGGCCGCGGGGCGGGGGAGGCGGCGAGCCCAGCGCGCAGACCCTCGGCAAGCCGCCCCGGCAGGGCGAGGCCCCGGAGCCTGCCCCCCACACCGCCCCCGAGGAAGGGACCCCGCCGTGAGTGGCACTGCAAGTGCAAGCACTTACAACTCCCTCGCAAGTACTCTTCCCAAATATCACAAGTTTACAAGTGATTTGCCCGTAGGCTATCAAACACCAAGGGTTTATGAAGGCCCGTCTACAACAGTCCGAACCTGTGGGCTGTCCGTGTCCTTATCCTAATGTGAATACGTCACATTGTCACACGGAGAACTGCCCTGTCTACAATTGTGATGTCCGAAGTCCTAATATCCTGAATCCTAAAGTATCTATAGACCGCAGTATATGGTTTCAGATTTTTTTTTTCCTTTTGTTTATTGTTTTCATGCATGTTTTTTTCTATCAAAATGGGAACAGGAAACTCAAAATATCGTGAGTGTTATGTTGTTGTTGTATACTACCAAAGGACACAGAATGGAACAATAAGTTTAAGTTGACCAAGGTGTTCGGACCAGGGAGATTCGGACCATCGCCCATATCCCGCATGACGTCAGAGGGTCACGTGGACCAATGAGTATCAGTGTCCGTCGGACACAGTTTAGGACATTGTAATTGTAGACGGGCCTTGAAAGTTGTAGCTTACAAACTTGTAGCTGACTACTAATTTCCTACCTAACGTAAAAGTTTTTTTAGGTTACAATTAATTACGAGTTTACCAATAATATTGTAATAGTTAGTTATTACCCTACTGAGTTAAAATACAAAATACAGATGAACTAGAATATTTTACAAATTTATGCTGAACCTAAATACGAATAACTGTTACCAGCACATTGATTTAAATAAGCTTATGTTGACAAATCTTTGTTTATTTACAAATGTACCAACTAAACAACTTGTCACGTGGAAATGCCTGTTGGTGACAACTTGTGATAACAATGGCTTATTTGTTACTTAGAAGACTTTTTTTTTTTACTTTTGTGAAATGGCCTCCAAGCCGTGCTCCGTGACAACCCTAACCATGCATCAGTAGGGCCACAACTATTCCACGAATTCATTGAAGAGCAAAGAAGGCTTGAGACAGGCATTATTTGCTTCACGTTGATGTTTAGACTACAGAACTCTCGGCACACACTTGACAATCCTGAGCTGGTAATGAGGCAAGATCAGCCCTACCTGCACAGAAATAAATTTTCTGTACTTTTGCAAAAAAATCCTTTGGAAACAATTCCCAAAATTTATAATACTTCAAGAAAGATATTGTAACTTTGTTCAACACATGGCTATGGTTATTTTTTCATATATGAAATACATTTTTTGAGATAATACTGCGTCTTCCTTACGAAAATTGGGGCATATTTTATATTTAAATTCATTTTTCATCCAAACATAATTTTTGACCATGGAAAATATTATCTAATATTCAACAATTTGACTATATTATGTTTTATTATGCTTATTAATGTGCGCAGTTAATACTGGAAAGCTATTCAGGGAACGGTTTTCTAATAACTTTAACTATTGGAGGTACTGGGAAAACACTAAGTATAAATGCCCAGGAAAGAATCCGTACCCAGTATTACTGCGAACTCTATTTTGTAGTGATACAGTTGTTTTAATGTAAATGTACATATTTGCAAATATCTGTAATTTTACATGAATATTTCTGTCCCATTTACAAAAAACAAATTGCAGTGTGGAGTGAAATTAATTCAAGAAGTAATCGTGGTTCTATGTATGTATTAGGCTTATGGTTCGGTATCGCATGCCATGTTGATGATTTCAATTTATTTTTGTACTGCTATACTTCGAGGGCTATTCCCGACACGATAGCTCACTTGCATTATGTCCTGCTCCAAATTGTATCGCCAGCTATAAGTTTTCTCGACGGAATTACGCAATGTTCATAGTTAGGACGATTTTCGTGGTATTTGACAGCTGACGCCTAGCAAACGCGGGATGTCGAACTGTGAGCCCGAACAAAGCAAACACGGGAGGTGAGCGACTCGCCGATGGCCGCGTGACCGCGCGTGGATGGTCAGGATCCTCCAGCAGACCGCTGCTGTTCCACGTGCCGTGTTCACTGGCAAGCACTGCCGTGGAGGCCAGGGTCCGCCGACACGAGCTCCAGAGAGCTACAGGGGAGTGGATACGCCATTTCAACTCGACTTGGAGCTGTTTGAAGAGGAGCTACAACGAGAGGCTTAGACTACCCGTTCTTGCACCGTTGCCAACCGCCTCTAACCTATTTAGGTTGACTCAAAATAAGCCCCACCCCTAGAGTCTCACATATATGGACTCATCATTTCGCGACTGTTGGAGTTCGGGATTCCACGTCTACGATTCGAATACGGACAGCGTTCTCGTGTTTAGCAACACGCCGATAAACTACATCCGTTCTGTGCAAGGCCCGGGCCCGGAAAATGGCGGGTTTCCCCGTAAATTCATCGCAATAGTACTCTTGAATTTTAACATTTGTCTAACATTTTCTTAGCAGATATATACTAAACGATATTGTTACGACATATGTGGGGAGAACTGGGTTCGTAATGCATAGCCCAATTGTTTTATTACATTTTTATTAATTACTAGTATTTACATTAATAATCAATAATTGTACTTAAAAATGTCCGATCACCAATCACTGACCCTTAAAAATGTTTATTCGCAATGTCTGTCAAGTTCCACAGTTTACACTCCTCACTGTAGCTAATATCAATAATGTTTCGCCCCTTTTTTCGCGCCTGTCCACATACACACACAGTCTCGCGCCACTCGGTCGCACTCTCTTGATCCCGTCGCTCTGCGTCGCGCCACTCTCGAGAAGATCGCTCATCCTCTTCACCGATGTCGCACTTCCTTTCACTCGCTGAACTCTCCGAACTCTCGGAACTGTCGCGGAACTCCCGCGGAGACCGACGTCACTGCTTAAGTACCTGTCGCCCTTCTCGAACCGACGAGAGCGCTGAGACATGTCGCGTCATACCAGGCCAACCCGACGCCCGAAACATCGAGAATGGCGATGCTTATTCACGCCACTTCATGTGGTGGCCTCTGTAAGCCCAGAATTTCGAGGCCGCTCAAGGTAATAATAGCCCGAGGCGTGACGTTGCGCGGCGATTGGAGGGGGAGGGGAAATTGACGACCTTTGAAATCCCGCCAGGCACGTATGGCATGCCTTACGTCAGTGGACGACACGTGACACGGCGCGTGATGCCAGTGGCCGTGCAGGGCCGCCAGACAGCTCCGAACCTGGCACGTGTTGCGGTCCTGTCTGCGTTCATAACAATATTTTCGAAATTTTAAATATCAAGCAAGTAATACAATTGTTGTTATGAACACTCTTATGACAATTTACAACTATTAGATAATATATGTTGAAAAATTGGAGTCAGAACATAAGTTTCAAGAGATAAATTTTTAGGAAAAACGAAAATAAAATACTCGACATGGCGTGAGAGACCGAGCCTCAGTCACTGTTTTCAAGGATACCATTACTCTAGTTTCACTACTGACAGAATCCACCATGGTTTTTAATTTTACCTGCAATGGACAAACAGCATTTCGGAGCACATGTAAGAATTAAAAATGATTGATTATCTGTGCCATAAACATGCAAAGAAACATACAGAGAACGACCCAGGAAAAACTTATTCATTTTAGTTTAGTCTCTTTTAATATTTTGGCCTAATTCCTTCTGCAGAATACTTATGTATTTCCGTACACAACTGAACTCGTTAGGATTTTTATCCCAATAATATTACTCTTGTTCTTCTATGTGATGTAAATGCCCTGCAACTTCGTATGCTAATAATTATTCTCTGAATTTGCTGAATCCTTTGCAGTAAACTTTCAAAAATCATTAATATTATTTGTACTATAACACTATCAAGCTAACGTAACGCTCGATAGTGGCTCTCCCTGCCGCTTACCTCTTAACTCGCACCTCTGTCCCGACTCACTGTCTCGCACGACTCACTCGTCCGTGCCGCTACACCAGTCTCCACACACGAAGCCCGTCGCTTGTCGTCAGTTATCGCTCGCCAAGGTGTCACTCGCCCTCCTCACTTCACTCTCCGCTCCACAGGCTAGGAGGCTCGAGTTGCCACTCTTATGCCCCTCAGATTTCCTTCTGGAATGGTGTCGCATCAGGGTCAACCCGACGCCCGAAGCTCTCAGAACAATGGCATCCTAGTTACGCCACTCCAAGTAGCCTCTTGGAGCCCGCAGCAACCTCCATATGGAATGAGAGATCGATGACAACCGCCGTGGGATGAGGGAGCGCGGGAAGAGGGGTAGCGAGGCCGGTTTGCTAATCCGGAAAAGTATGCGCTGCGTTAATGGACCGCGCCCCACCCGGGGGCCAACGGGACAGCAGACCGCTAGAAGGCATACTGGCTCACCTCGCGACTGTGCTACTGGTACACTCCTAACAGTATTTTTCAACTTATATTGACAAAAACCCATTTAAATTACATAAAGTTTCGAAAGAGGTATTCACATTACACATCAATTTATTAGTGTGCACAATGAACGGGAGGATAAGACGCTTCAATAATATCTTAAGGTCTGGGTTTCGTTACTCTGCTAAGTCACTCTGGTTGTTAGAAGTGTGTATTCGAACAATTAAAGTGACAACATTAAAATTCGCTCTGAAGTACACATTTTTCATTAACAGGTACAAGCATATATATGTATATATATATATATATATATATATATATATATATATATATAAGGTTTAAAGTAGTACCATTGAATAAAAATAATTCTTATTTATTTATATAAGTAATTTTATATTCAATGGTAGTGCAAATTAATATGTTCAGTGTTAGTGTAAATTTACTCAACGATGCCGTAAAATTAACTGTCAGTTGTGTTAATAATACACATGTATGCACATGAATTTTTGAGTAAGTTAAAATACAACAGTTATGACATATTTTCCAAACAAAAGAAATTTTACCTTTAAACTTTTGTAGTATTTTTACTTGAGCACAAGAGTAAAACTATACTGATATATGAGTAGGCCAGTTGCAAAGTAAGCCTTGTCCACAAAAATTGAAAAACGAGTTTATGGTGGTTTTGGGTGCACCTTTGTGGTAGGTATCAGTGAAAGTTAAGAAAATGGAACAAAATAATTACTGTTCCTGTTTAAAAGCAGCAGAAAATACCAGTACAGTTTCAAAACATGCCTTGTCCAAATTTGCTACTGTTACAAAACAGGTTATGTCCATCCCGAATACTGTAGCAAAATAGGTCTTGTCCTTTAAAAATCTAGTGTTTTCAAATGCGTGGTGTCAAAACGGGTCTTGTCCATTTAACATTATTTAAACATTAGTACGTGCTGTGAGAGGTTTTATAAATTTACAAATGTTGTGTAAAATAAAAAGGCAAATATTGATGAATATTGTCGTAAATATTATAGTGTCGTAAAACTATTTCACTCATGTAGTTTTGTACTGGGTAGGCATAAAATAAAACGAGTTTTTAAAATATACCAAAGTGATAAATCTAACATCAACTTCAATCATTAATTGCTTACAGGAGTTGTATACTATATTAATTTATTATCACTTCAGCCATAGCATTAATATTGTTACTTAATTTTGGTTTCGTTTTGTTGAAGGTGCACCAAAAGAAAATCGCAGTGGTGATGTTAGATCCAAACAATTTGCCTTAAAAAAACAAGCTGTCAAAACATACATTCAATCACTACAACTACTACAATTGCACTACTGTCGTGGCAAATCAAAACAGCAATATTTGCAGAGTTCTCTTACAATAAAGAAGCTTTGGCGTTCTTTTAACCAAGCTTCAGACATCAGCCTAAGAGTTAAATATGAATACTTTAAAAATATCTTTGTTGAGGACTTCAATATTAGTTTTGGTTGCCCATCAACAGATGCATTTTTATTCTGTATTCGGTTGAAAGAGGAGATTAGTTATACCCATGATCAGGGCAGAAAACAAGATCTAATTACTCAATACAGAGTGCATAAGCTCAAAGCAAAAGTGTTTTATGAACTGCTTAAGAAAGAAGAAGATGGTGTAGTTAGTTTTAGCTTTGATTGCCAAAAAAATCAAGTGCTACCTAAACTACCTGATCAGTCTGCTTACTGCAGCCGACAACTCTATTGCTACAACTTTACGATATGCCAGGGCACGTCATCCTCCAAACAAGATCACCATAGTACTTATGTTTACACGTGGACTGAGCCAGAAAGGTATAAAGGGTCTAATGCTATTGCATCTGCAGTCTACTATCGACTAAGGAACACAAGCCTTGCTGGTGTACATACCGTAAGTCTGTACTGTGATGGCCGTGGTGGCCAGAACAAAAATAGCTCAATGATCGGTATGCTATGCAAATGGTTACAATCATATGCTCCACAAAATGTAAACAGAATTATACTGACGTTTCCGATCCCAGGACATTCATACATCCCTCCCGATAGAGTCTTTGGCCTCATTGAACAAGTGATAAAGAAGAGGGAAACCATAGTTTCTCCTGAAGAATACTATAAACTGTCCAGGGAGCATGACCAGCTATTTAGACCAGTAGAAGATTATAAGTTTTATGATTGGAAGAGTGCAGCTGAAGTAATATTAAAGAAACCTGGTAACTGGCATTTTCAATTTTCTCCGTTCAAGCGGTTCGTAATACATCTTTCAGAAAATGGAACTGTTCTCGTAAGAGGAGAGTCTAACTACAAGGTAGATGCTGGAGCTGCTAAATCAATATGCAGGCGTGGCAAAACCATTTCAAACATAACACCACAAGAATTGAAATTGGGAGTACCAATAAAACCTGAGAAACTAAAAGATGTGGAAAGCCTTTTGTGTAAGCATTATGGAAGTGAATGGAAAGACAATCCCCTTCTTGGCTAATACAGTTCTATCCTTGAAGACACAACAGTAGGTGAGGCAGAAGATGCTGAAGATGACATTATCATGACAGATGATGAACTTAGTATAAAGTATTTAGGACAAACTAAGAAACTCACTATTTGTTCATTGCAAACCTTTAATTTTTTTATTTGCATATGTATGTTAAAATTGTGTTGAAAACAATGGTAAGCAAGTCGGTTTGTTTAGTGTTCTTAACTTACAATTTAAATGACCTGTTTGTTCCAAAGTCTGCATCTGTAGCTAAAATACACAATATAAATTTAATTAGTTATAATGTACATTCCTTTAGCAAAGTGCATCTTGTCCAAACCCAGCAGTTTCAAAATAAGCCATGTCCAGCTGACTGTTGCAAAATAGGCTATGTCCAAACAATTTTATTTAATTTAAGACACCCCAATTGTGCAATTTGTATGATACTTTGTGCCGTGGAAAGAAGACTCACTAGAAGTTTGGTAGTATTTTTTAAATCACTGTTAACGCTTGGTAAATGGCGGCAGCAGTTTTTCCTGCATTACGCAAAATGATTTATGCTGGACAAGGCTTACTTTGCAACTGGCCTACTCATATGTAGGTGTAGAATTACACTAACATCGGTGGGGACTGGTACCACACACATATTGTGTAAAATTACACCATTTTTTAAACAGTGTACGTGAATGCCGCATGAAGTCACTTTTTGTTTAGCTGATAGTATGCGCCATGATTAAGGGACTCACAAAAACATTGAATAAGTGTGTTGTTTTCATTTGTAAACAGTGAAAATAACTGTATTTTATGGCAGTGACTGTTTAGGCTCGTTCTAAAAAGGCACGGAAACGGAGTTTTATCACGTAAACGATCACGGATCTTCCGGAACATTTCACTGTCGCGTCTGCTGCTTCCGCGATGCACGGAAACGTAACGAATGACAACCAAAGAGATTGCAATTCAAGTTTACGAAATATTAATTTAATTAAAACAAAATATAATGCTTCGAAATCATAGCACAGACCGAATTTACATAAATAATAAAAATAAAGAACAAATTAATAAACAAAAGATATTCTTGTACTTGAAACAATACTATCGTATTTAGAACACAAACAAACATGGCTATCACCACAGCCAAGTATTGGTCTCACGGAACAACCAAACAGAAGAGCTCAGCATTTCCGAGCAAATCCGAACGGGTCAGTCTCTTTCTGCGTGTCATTGCAGAAACTCTGTTCCGTGAGACTCGTCTCCGTTTACGTGTCAACTCTCATCCGTACTTACTAACCACCATCTGGTATGGTCAAGCACCATTTACCGCGATGTTTTGTGCGATGCTATATGGTAAAATAGAAGTGACTTCAATTATGTCACAGCATGCCATCTCCTGCAACTTCACGGTACTTCAGCTGATCATTCATGGGCGAATCAGATTCATGCCTTAAAAATCAAGCGATAAAGCGCAGTCTCGTCTACAAAACAGTGTGGGTTCAGTCACTTCCCGCCAGTTTAGAAAAAATACCCCCCCCCCCCCCCCCACTCCAAACACAACCATTCCTCAACCCCCAACAACTCTCCGTGTGCATGACTGCCCGGTCTGGAAAAGAAAGTTGAGTCAGCGACGGTATGTCAGACTATATCAAAAACTAGTAAAAATAAAAGGAGGGAGGGGAATAAGTTATTGATTCAAAGTCCGAGGAAACCAAAATGCAACGAGTAAGTTTGTTTATTGCTGCCCCGCATGGCAGGCAACAAATCAAATTCCGCTCAATACAAACAATCCTCCGCTGCTATTCATTATAAGAGATCTACAAGCCTCCGAAGGTAGTAAATCTGCTCACTTTTTATTGCAGAAGTAAACTAAAACACAAACTAGTTGCCATGACAGAATTGTCTGCAACTTGCAGGAGCTTGAACTAGGTCAAGTTAGTTTCGGAGTAGTTACCTTCTGAGTTAAAAAAATTAAATTTTGTGATGTAGTGGAATTCATTAGTGCTCTCACTTCTGTAAACTTTTAACTGCAGTTGAAACTGCACTTGAGCGGATTCCTATTTCTACGGTCTTGAAAAAACCAAAACCAGAGTAAGGCGCAGTTCGGGTCCGCACCGTAGATTTTTCGTAAAAACTTCGGAATAAAATAATGGCAAGTGTTTCATATTAATATTTAATTTATTTATCAATCTCTGTAAAACAACTAGTTTGTCGCATATAGCAAGGACCTATCATACAACAAACTTTTTTACAGTTTAGAGTTTGTGTTCTGTAACTTGTCTCAATATTGACAGTTATCTAAAGTAGTTCCTATGGTTTACGTATCCTTCTGTCATTGTTGTTCTGTAGACTGTGTTTGTGAATAACATCATGTGATTGTAAGTATTTATAAACAAACATAGTGACATTTGGGAAATGGTGGCACTACTTTGGAGAATTGTCACACTTGAGACATCTGACAAGAGACAGACTTTAACAAAGGAAATAATGCATTTATTTGAGCAATTGTCTAACACATGAGATTAGTAGAATTTTAACACATTAATAATTCCTGGAAGTTAATCTATTATACGTTTTACATATTGACACAAGAAGCAGTATTAACAAATAACGTGTTATTTTTCTAAAGGAACGTTGTATTTTTTATAAATCTCTTTAGATAGTTGAGGCTATTAAATTATTTTCAATTACACAATTGTAAACTTTTAATCTGGCAAATAAAACTTTAATTGATCAACACACAAGCAATGTTAAACACAATCCTTACTATCAATATATATTTGGCGTTTTACCAACATTGATTGAAAGAAGTAGGTCTGAACGTTTAAAAGGTACGTTAAGCAACGACATATTATCCATGACATGTGTATAAATTAAAACGAAGATTTTAATAATTTTCAAAATTTTGGTCAGTCACACTTTGTCGATTCCTAAGACAAACTTAATTTTAATATTTTTTTATTGTAGCAATCCTATTTTTTTGTATTTTATTGTGTGGTAATATCTTACGCTATAATTATAATATTAATGTACAATTATTTTATAATAATTAATAAAAGTAAAATCAAATTTATTTATTTTGTAGCCATAAAGTATGATGTTCACTAGAATGTAGGTACACCTTAATCCACACATTCAAGGTAAGATAGACTACATGTTTCATTGAGATATAAATTGTCCACTTCAGTGGACGAATGGACTGAAAGGATTAACGTTTTGTTGACAGCGAGGTCATTAAATACGGCTACACCCAACACAGATGTGGGACATTAGCAAAAGAATCAACCATGGCCTATAAGTACGGAGACATTCCAAAATTCACCATGGGCTCATTTCACAAAAAGTAATAGTTTGTAACAAACATGTATGATTTTACATGTTTTTTTTTTTAAATATAAAGTTACCTACAAGTGTAAACTTGTAATCACAATTGCGTTTTCACAATTTTGCAATTTATTTACTTGTATGATGCCTAAAAACTCTGGGTTATTGACAATTGTAGCTAATAAACTTGTAATTGATACTTACTGTCAACTTGTAAATCTCTACCTACCTCAAATGGTAGGTAGGTTATAATTATAAGTTTACTAATAGTTGTTCGAGATATATTTTTTTTGCCCTATTGAGTTAGAATGAAAAGTACAGATGAAGTAGAATCATAAACATATTTATGCAGAAACTAAACAATATTATTTGTTAGCAGTATATTAGTAAATGAGGTGCCAAATCTTGTTTTTTTCAAGTGCACCAAATACAACCACATCTCACACACAACTTCAACATTTACCCTACCTGTTAAAGACAACGTCTGAAATTCTATGCGAAGCGCTTGTTCGTAAAAAATTGTGATATCAAGAGCTTTTTTTATTATAAACTTTTTTTAAATTTATTTATTAGTTAAGGTTTTACAGCGCTACGAAACGAATACTATTCTTCAGTATTCATAACTACACATAAATATAAATATTAATGATTTGCCATAATTTTTAATTATCTTGTTATTTTTTATGATAATCATTTTAATTATTGATAATGCAATATTGTTATTAATTATTCATTGACTCTTCCCCACCACCTACGAGGTAGAGTCTGGAGGCGCGTTTTTTTTACGTGGTATCCCCAGTAGGCATAATCCACGCTGATTTTATAAATCACAACTACTTTTTCTCAAAGTTTTATGGATTTTCACTTGTAACTTTTTATTTATGGTTCTACGACTAAAAGTTACTGGACAAAAGTTGTAGATACTTTTATTTGCAACAAAAAATGTTAAATGATATTTTTTTTGTGAGTCATATAGTTTGGCAGATAAACCGTAAAAATCATTTGAACCTCTTTTTCCAAGATGGCGGCCGTAGGACAAGGTTTGCAACCCCACAAACTTGGATTTAACTTTACACTAACCCCCCCCCCCCTTCATATATCTAAAAAATAAAATTGCCTCCTCTGACAAACGCACGCTAAGCCCAAAAAATTGTAACATTTCAATGGACTAGTGCTCGATCGCCTACCGCAGCACTTCAGAACTCGGGAACATCCAACCTTTACAAACAATACTGTTGTACGCCTGAGGTACTGGCCACCGTGTCACAAAATTGGATCTTTTCAGAAGAGCAAGTTTTCTGTTTATTTCATCGTTATTTATTTTCAGGTTTCTTCACTAGTAGTAGAAATTTGATTTATGAAACTTTAACACAGTATTATAAAACTTCTTAGTTATACAAAAAATAATATTTTTAAGATAATAGTTTAAGGGCCCCGCGTACCTGGGCACACACATACGGTGTGCAGAGCTTCAGACAAAAACACGCGATTTGAAAACTGCTCAAGATATTCGAGTGGTGTCTTTTTACGAAAATCATCTAAGAATATGCTGAGGGCGGATAAATAGTTTTGTTTCCATGTCTAATTTTTAAACTGTATTTTTAGAAGAGTGAAAATAGTTAAAATGCGTGTTTTAGGAATTAATTTTAAACATGAAACACCACGTTCAGATGATTGAAAGCACTCAAAGGACTTGCATTAAACAATCTTATTTCTCCGCATATAAGGCGAAGGTTGCCGCTGAGATATTATAGTTGTCCTATGCACGACGAGAAGACTGCGCCAGTCCAGAGCCAGACACCGCGCTAGAAGCACCAGCAAGCGCCGCACTTATCATCCCGCCTCACTGACACAGATACACCCCTAAAAAGGCGTCCCCCGTATTGTTTTCATTTTAAAACTTTTTTTTTGTAGTATGGTGTTGTTAGGTAGAAGATCATGTTTTACAAACAAACGTATGCAGTGATACTCTCACTGGATACGCTGTTGGCAATCATGACAAATGAAATAATTTTCAAAGAAAGACTGCACCACAAATAAACGATTTTTTTTGTAGTTCGATTAAAAATGTCTTCGTAAATGGTACGCCAGGTTACGACTTCCGGATACTGTGTTCTGGTATAGACAGTGTAAATATTCACTCATAAGGAACAAGCGTTTCTTTTCATTTCTTTAAGTTTTACTAACACTCAGAAATAATTCTCGTGAGTTTGTTTACGAAATAAGTAAACTCAGTACCCGTTCATTTACGACGCTACCTTAATACTTTGTAACACCAGAAGTTATTTAAAAAAATTTAGGTGATTTTTTTTACATGTAAAAGGCAAATTAATGACGCCAGTGAACTAAATCTGCATTAGGTATGTTTGTTAAGTACATAAATCAGTTTATTTTATTAATAAGAATAGCGTATTATTTTGGATCACATTCCTCGCAGTAACAGGATTTCGTGGTTTACATGTTATTATTGGAACAATCTTTTGCATAACCAAGCACTTTCCATAGTGATGAAAAGTGCGAAATATTGAACCAGCCACGGTGAGCGAGGCAGAGAACAGCAAATGTTCATCCGCCGTGAAGTCGCTTTCTGCACAGTCGGTAGTCTAGAACATATCTGCGTGCTCGTATCCCTCCGACCTCTGTTACCGCCTGAGCCCTCCCCCCTTCCCCCTTACCAACCCCCAACCACACAACTCCACGGCGAACGACCCTCCTGTATCGATTCGACCGAATATTTTTTTTTTTTTTTTTTTTTATGCGGGGGTGAAACAGTTCTGTCTGGAGAACGAAACTATCAAAATCCGGGAGATATTCTCCTAGAGGTTACGGTATAAACTGGCGCGTTTCAGCTTATAAACGAACATCAAGGTTCGAACAAGTTAACGTGCACATATAAAAAACAATCACTCTTAGATGTGTTGCTGTATGTATATAATTTTCGCCAAGTTACTTAAATTTTTACTGTTACAGTTGTTTTTTATTTGCAAATATCTTAGCTTTCGGTATGCGGAATTTGTTAGGAGCAATTAATTTGTTTTAATCCACTTTGTGTTTCTAACATACTTAATACTAATCACATTAATTAAACTTTAGATTTTAAATAATTAAATTAAATTCAGTTAAAAATCGGACATACTTCATGAAAAGATCAGAATTCAGGTGCTAAATGGGGGTATTAATTTGCTTTTAGGTGTTATACGGTGTAATGATTCACATTTATGAGTTGTTTCGGTTTTATCGCAAATCACCATAAAACGGTAGTGACGTATTGGACTTGAACGACGACATGATGGTCGTTAGAGACTATGACAAAGTTTTCCGGCCCGAAGGCCGGCTCACCCGCCACCTCCCCTCCTATGTCTGCGCCATTTTAGGGTAGAATAGGAGTCGTCTTACAGATATTAATCCAGAGCCCAGCATTTGAATTAGACTTGGAAAACAGGTCCCCTCCGCTCTGCCCAACTTGCGGACCGCCAACTCAAGTCTGTGGACAGAGTTTCACAGGAAGTTAGCCTCAGGTTTCCGCCGCACAGACCCAACCAGTACGTACTGACTTCGGAAACTGGTGACCACCAAGGTCTACCACCAGACAGGCTTCAACTAACTAACTTGTCACCGAACTGAGCAAATCCGGGTTGGAAACCAGAACCGTGCTTCAGAGATGAATGGAACTACGCACCCCCTCCAAGTACACCTTTTAAAGCGGAGGACAAGGATGGTTCTTCAACCAGGGTGATCGGAACAGACACTCCAGAAGCCAGGCATAATTCCCAATGATAGTCAAAATAGAGCACGACTGGACAGAACGGCAGCTACCAAGACCCAGGCACTACACGCCCTCTCCTGGTACACCATTTAAAGCGGAGGACCAGGAAGATCCTTCAATCAGGATGGTTGACACTGGAGTTCCATTTCAGACCACATCTGTACCAGTCAAGGCCCGTCACCGGGCACAACTCCAACACCAGCATAAGCACCTGGGATCCCCGGAGCAAAATACCAAGTCAATCAAAAGTAATTCCATGATCAAGCTGGTGGAAGCGGTTGGTCTGCCGCCTCCAGCTGACATATGACCCCCTTGCAAACTCTCGAAAGAGTAGCCAGCTTTCCTTCCGAGCCACAATGCTCGCGAGGTTAAAGTCACACCCAATCAGACAGACCTTCCATCTCAGCTGTTCGCGAAGGTCCTCAACCTTATTGCAATGGTATAGTACATAATTCACATCGTCCAGAATGTGACAGTACCCACACTCCGGATTCTCTACTAGACCAAATTGGTGGAGTTTGGCCTTAAAATTTCCATGACCAGAGAGAAGCTGTACCAAGGCATGCGTCAACTCAATGTGCTTGTACTGAAGCCAATCTTCCACTCTCGGAAATACCGAGTGAGTTAACCTCCTCTTTTCAGAGGAGTCCCAATTACGCTGCCATTGCTCCAAGGTTCGCTCCCTCTGCAACTTATAGTCCTCAGGTCTGAGACCGCCAGAAGCCTTGAGGGCCGCCAGCTATGACAGGTGACGCGCTGGCGGAACGAATGGGCGGGTGGAGATAGGAGCACCCAGAGAAAAGCAACCGGCACTCGGTGACGTCCAACCCGCCGCCTTCTTGCGGACAGTCCAGGCTTGATCCCGCCAGGAGACCAGAGATACAACCACTTTATTTATTGAGTTTTTGTTGATTTTATATTTTAAAAATGAGTGGCGCACTAGCAGGTTTGACAGTCACCATTGGGCTATCAACACAACCCCCCCCCCCCCCCCAACTGAATGCTATATTATTCATGCAACCCCGAGTTGTTGTGCAAGTGTAGTTGTAATTGTTTGTGTATGGATAGCGCCAAAGAGACTATTAGGACAACACAAATCACATCCATGTCTTACCCGGGATTCTAACCCAGAGCCCCCGCACCGACACCCGGTGAGTTGCCAACTACGCCACAGAGGCCGACTCCCAGCCACCGTGGACCACATCAGCAATGTAATCAGTAGGATTATTTTAGCTGAAACATTCCACTGGGTTGTTGCTGGTTGGTTAGATCACTAACCTTCATTATAAATTCTTGCTTTCGATAGTGGAATTCACTACGAATTCAGTAAACGTCACTGATGGATAAATGATAATTCAGTCACCATAGTGAACTTCAATAATTCGTGAATTCAAGTGGAGTTGTTTTCATAAATTGGCAGTCAAAATTATCTGATTCTTAGCGATCCCCTATATTTTATGTTTAGAAACCTCACGACAGTATAATTATTGTTGCTAACAATTTTGCGGTCAAGAGGGAAGTATCCTAGATTGTTACTGTCCAAGAGGGTAGTATCCTAGATTGTTGCGGTTCAAGAGGGTAGTACCCTAGATTGTTGCGGTTCAATAGGGTAGTATCCTAGATTGTTATGGTCCAAGAGGGTAGTATCCTAGATTGTTATGGTCCAAGAGGGTAGTATCCTAGATTATTTAGTTCAGAAGGGTAGTATCCTAGATTGTTACGGTCCAAGAGGGAAGTATCCTAGATTGTAACCAACAGGGTAGTATCCTAGACCGTTACGCTTCTATAAATTGGAAAAGATAATAGAATATTCAACAATTTGACTTTATTTTGTTTTATTATGCTTAGTAATGCGCGCATTTAATACTGAACACCTATTCAGGGAACGCTTTAAAAATAACTTTAACTATTGGATGTACTGGGACAACACAAAGCATAAATACCCGGGTAGGAATCCGAACCCAGTATTATTAAGAACACTATTTTACAGAGATGCAGTTGTTTTCAAGTAAATGTACAAAATTTATAAAAATCTTTAATTTTACGTGAATATTTCCGGTCTGTGGAGGAATGAAGCACAGATCGCAGGAAGGAGAACCTGAAGAGGGGGGAGGGGTTTCAGAACGCACTGATTGGACCGTGACACAGCCAGTAAGGGAGCGAGGACTCACGGCCGTATCCCGGAATTTGTGAATAAGGGGATCCAGTATAAACATTGTATATATATTTTGTAAGTTTTGTTTATAACTGATTTTTAAAAGAAAATTTAATTTCACACAAAAATCTCAGGCAATAGTATACTTTTATAAATACCCACGTTTACTACACATAGAACTATAAGTAATGATTTTGCTCGATAAAGGAAAACTTAACATTTTATATTTTGGTTTTCATTAAATTATATTTTCCCCTCAAGTTAATTTTTGATGTTTTCGTTAAAAAAAAGTCATAAGTACATACAATATATTAATGTTATCGAATACATGAAACACACATGTAACCCACTAAGGATTATAATAATTCTTGCAAAATAATATCCCTGTAACCTAACATAGCTAAGTTGCTATAATTTTTTTTATTCTGTCTTCGCTTTGTTTTAAATTTTATTTTGAAACCTGGCAGGGAGGGCCCGGAGCCCCTGGCTACATCCTGGAGACTCGACACGCAGTAAAACGTAATTTGTGCAAGTCCTCCCGCCTGGCAGCAGCGAAAAGTAACAAAAGCCTGTCTGAAGTTCGCCTGGTGTGCAATAACTCATCGTCACCTTCTACCGTTCTCAGGACAAAGCTTGGGCTTTAGGGCTTCGTTAACTTAATTAGCATTTCCATCACCATGACAAGATATATATATATATATATTTTTTTTTTGCAGTTTATGTTCACTTTCTCGAAGTTGTTTTGTCATAATAATCACCAAACGTTTTAGTAAATCCCACACGTTAAGGCTGTCTCTTGACATGTAATGATGATGTAATATGGTTAGGTCACGTTTAAGACCCGTTCTACAAAGCACGGAAAAGGAGATGGATCTTACGGAACGGAGTATCTACAATGGCACGCTTGGGGACACGAACCTGCACGGATCTGCTCGGCAATGCTCAACTCTTCTGTTTACGTTCTTTAAATGATTTATGCAATGGGAATTTTTTATTCAATGCAGTTTTTTGGTCATACGTCATCGTTGGTTCTGTTTGTCCGACATCAGCTGATTCAGTCTTGTTTTCTGTGAATTTTGTTTCTTCATATTTTTTGTTTATTTTTTTTTTTTTCGGAATTTTTCCATGACAAACAGTGTAAAACTGCAATGGCGTATGTCCAAAAACTGCATTAAATCTTCCGTTTACGTTACTCCGTCCGACCAATTAAAGCCGAGTAATTGGCCGCGGTGGCATAGCCGAGTTTGTTTACTTTTTTAATACGTGAAAAAATTGTTTCAAGTACAAGAGTTTCTAGTGTTCTATATTTACATTGTAGTTTAATTTTTATTATATATGTAAATTCTGAACGTGTTTTGTTCTTGGATCTCCATTTTTTTTCATTTAAATAAATTTTTTGTAACCGGGAACTTCACTCTCATTGGTTACTGTTTGTTACGTTTCCGTGTATTGTAGAAGCGACCAGATTTGCAGTGTTTGTAGAACTTTGTTCGGTTAGACATTACGCAACGCTTCTTTAAAATTAAATTTAGGGTGACACAATTATTTCCCAAATAGTATACCAAACTCGGGAAGCAATTTACACCCCATAAATTTTAATGAAGTGGAGGAAGAATGTGGTTTCAGTTTATTTTTACTTGATATATCTGCAGCCGAAGTTAGTCGATCGAATTCAGACTCATTCTATATGTACTTTAAATATCCTTCCGCAAAACGTATAAATAACACAGGGATGTGCCTAGTGACAGTACGCATTCGCCGAACAAGTCGTGCAACTAATTTACCTGATGTGCTGCCAAACTTAATTCGAGTGTGTTCAGAACAACTAACGCGGTCATCTATAGACACCTCTTAGTAGTCTAAAGACGGCCATGAGTTATACATTCAGTTTACATTTCATCTAGTGTATTTATATAAGCGTGAGTGGAGTTTAGTTCGATTCCTGTCGTTTTGAATTTCCTTTTTCCGGATGCTAATAGAAAAAAACGTTTTATGCGAGGTATGCCACCGACTAGCAGGGACCTGTAACTGCTTGAATTTCCCTGAAGGTTGGCTATGCCACAATGACGTAATGTACAGTTACAGGAAATATTATTACTTCGAAAAAAAACATTAACCTAAAGCAACCGTTGTCACATTTACCACTATAGAAAGTCCAGATTTTTACCCCGCTTTGGTAGTAATCACACCGTGGCCACTTTTAATGTTGGTAACCGTCGTTAATGTAAAACTCTACAAATAAACTAATACAGTTTAAAATATATAGTTATTACTTCCAATTTTTTTTAGTAAAAATTGAGAGTAAATTAGTAAAATTCTCGTTCCACAACTCACCAATTAAAATTATTTTCAGTTTCCTTCTTTGAATTATTAAGTCATTAAACATATAAATAAAACTCAAGAGTAATTGATTCAAAGATTTCTCGTATAGATTGTATTACTATTCAATGCTAGTATTGAAATAAGATATTTTGAGGTTATTGTGCAAATTTAAACTAGTATCTAAGACTTTATATGGAACCAAAATAACACAAAATTAAGTGGCTCATTACTGATATAACTGTGATTTAACTTACTGCAGCTTTTTTTTAGAGAAAAGAAAGAAAAATTGAAGCAGTAATCTGCCGTAATGCAACAGGAAATTGTTTCATTTACTGCGGTAATTAATTTTCCGGATTCCTGTTGCTTCTATTAGATATAATAAAAGTAACCGAAGCGCATTCGTAGATATATCATACAAATAGCCATCGCACGCGCAGATAATTTGAAATAACGGTAGGCTTCTCGTCTAGTTGTAAGAGAGCACAGGAAATTAACTATCTTTGTAAATTAAAATACTTTCTTTCGGTATATAAAGTTTTGGTGACAAAATGTAGACCTTGCTATCAGTTTGCTGCTAATTACATGTTTCTTAATGTGACTAGCATGCCTGATTTGTATCTCATAACATCGAGCACTAGATGGCGCCATCGACCCGTGCAAGCTATACTTTGGGGAAGGATTTATCACGCGACATTCAGGCTCATACACGATGAAACTGTCGAGGCATCGACAAAAGCTTACATCCTGCTTTTACGGTTCCCCAAAGTTGTGAAGCATAAAGAAGACATTGGATCACATTGCAGTCTTAACTCTCTAATGCAACGCTTGCAGCAAAACATAATTTAATTGGTCTTAGATACATTCATTAACATTTCATACTGTGTGGATAATACAGGAAAATTTAGCATTATAGAAATCACCATGCTGGTGTGCTATTTGTTGTTATTTATGTTGCCAGTGGTATCCTTAAATTCAACGTGGTAATTACTTTCCATTGTTATTGTTTTAGTTCTGCAAGTGATGTGGCTTTCGTTAATTTGACATCACAGTAATCAGCTATCTGGTAATTTTACTGACGATAACGCAGTAACTACGAAACACGCACAGTAGAATGGTGTGTCTGCAAACTGACTGTTATGTGTCAGCTATTTGAGGCAGTGAGCTCAAATGTTTCAAACGATTTTACAAACGATTTTATGAAGAAAAGATTAAAAACTGGGAGTATAGAGCTATAGTTGTATGTAAGTTACATTAGTATCGCATGTTACTTCTTTGAAAGAGTCTTGCAAAGATGAGGATTGATTTGAAATAATTTCATGGACATACATCATTGCTAGAGACCCGGAAATTTCGTGGATTCGTCTGGACGCAGGGTAGAATTCAAAGTCATAGTTGTGTTTAACACATGTTTGCTTTCCAATTGGTTGATTTCTTAGCGAGAACAATTCTGTCCTTGTCAACTGGCACTGTCTGATTTGCTTACTTCTCTCTTGGCTGGGCATCGTTGGCTCACGTTGTTAGAGGGGCGTGTCCAAATAACTGCGTTCCAATCATGAACAAAGGCGAGAGTGTGAAGGTTTGCATGATAACTTGCGACTAAACGAATGCGCGAAATTTCCGTATCTCTAATCATTGCAGTCAGCACAGAAAAAACTCAAGAATGAAAAACAGAGACGAATACATAAACGTACAGAGAACAAGCCAATAGCAGCTGATGTTAAATAATACATACCTAGACAGCACAGGTAATTCTCTTGAATATAGTCAGAAAAAGTTACATTCACACTAACACAGTAGGATGAAAACGAGACAGTAAATTACAAAAAGAAAAAAACATTTGGCCCATACAGCAACGCACAGACGTACCCACTGAAGAAACTTAACATATTCTCACGGTTCAAAATTTTACAGGGTTTTTGAAATCAAATTTGGGGACTTTACTGATGGGACTCTGGGCTAGCTGCTCTGTTCAATCGTGGGCGCAAGTGGCGCTGACAAGTAATTGGGGCACGGGGCTGGCGCGGCACGCTGCTGGCTTGCAGACTGCACACTCTTCTGTAGTTAGTTTGTTCGGCTGCGCGCTGGCGCAGCCACTGGCCGCGGTAACTAGGGCGCGCTGTGAGCCCGCACGTCCTGGGTGGAGGGGGTAGCCTGCTCAGCTGTCCCGGTTATTTGTTTGTGAATTTGGTTTCAATAACCAGGGATTGTTTGGGTAGGCTCGGTGGTGCGCGGAGATTTAAGCGCAGGGTAGAGAGAGATCGTGGCTAACTCTGGCGGAGGCTGTCTCAGTCCCATAGATCGAAATGTAGTCGTGTTTACGCTCACTCTGGCGGAGACTATTCCTCTCGTCAGTGGTAATAACGAGAATTTAAAGTGATGGATTAAGAATTGTTCAGCTTTAGAAACGTGAGTATAAAACTATCTTTTCTTAGTTGTAATAATAAATCATGGTTATTGATGCTCTTCAGTTAACACAGAAATTATCAGGGAAGAGTTTGGTGAGACTCTCTTTCTATCTATTGTATGGTCGTTTAATAGTTATTACGTGAGTCATAACTGACAGATAGTTGTTGTGAATTTTAATTGTAATTTTTTATCATGATGTAACGACTACCTGTTTCTTGAAACTGATTTTGCTTATTTGATGTTTTAAAACAATAATAATAGTCATTTTAAAATTAGTTTTAAGTTATTTTTAAATATCTCCTTTAACTCATCTCTCACTAGACATCTCGTACGGGATGACGGACCTATTCGTTTCGATCCTAGACTAAAAAAACTATTTGATCAAGTTAGGTGGTATTGTAAGAATAAACCTCTTGTTAGTCTAAGCGAGTAAGACCTTTGAGTTACAGTTTTCCCCCCAGCGAAGTTAAAGAAAAGTCATTACATTTTTCGATTCACTGATTTCAGAATAATTTTTTTATTTAATTTAATAAATTGTTATTTGAATTTTAAACACCGCATTACAATATAATCTGGACAACACAACAACAACACAGCTACGCACTTTATTTATTTTTTCTTATAGAAACTTGCAAACAACATCGCAGCAGAATTTTTAATGCAATACTTAAATTACATGCTAGTAAATCTGCTGTAATTGCCATACAACATAAACAAAGCCATGAAAATTAAATATCCCAACATGGCGAGTGGTTAGGGGCCTTAACACGACGGAACCTTTAATAGAAGCCGGGAAACGAGTCAAGCAGCTATGAAACATGCCAAGTCTGGGCCTGAATCCTCGCCGAGTTGAACAGTCAAATGTCTCCCTCTGCGAATTTAGTTCAGAGGTTTGTACATCCCAGATAAACTGCTCGCAAAAAAACTCTCCAATGGCATTTATAGTTACGGAATACATTCAGAGATAAGTAGTATGTAAATGGGCATCCGGAAACAGGCGCCAGGCGCGTGGTGGTGGTGTCGGAGTCCGCCATCTTGGATTGTGACGTCACGGCGGCAAAAATTCCTCAAAATTCCTCAAAAATTCCTCAAAATGCCTCAAAATTTCCCGTTTTAAGAAAAAATATTCCCGTTTTCGAAGGAAAAATTCCCGTTTCGAGGGAAAATTTCCCGTTTTATTCCTTAAAAATCCCAGCGGCTGAAAATTCCTAAAACTGGCTTAAGCATCCTTAACTCAAGCCAACGTTAAGCCATTTATAGGATTATGACGTCACCGCTGCAGTTTCCGTTACGCCCGCCATCTTTAAATTTACTATCCAATTTTAATGAAATAGAAAAATTTTTAAAATTTATAAAAAAATTCAATTAATAAAATTTTAATAAAAAATATTTAAAAAACATACGTTAACGACACGGAGCTCGGAGTCCTCGGTTCGAACCCGGTGAGGGCGAAAAAAAATAAAAATGGCGACCGATCCATCCACCACGGAAGTCACCTACAGACTAACCTACCACCACCAATAACAAGGTCAACTAGTATGATGTCATGTCCGCCATCTTGTCTTCGTCTGCTGGTAGCCATCATCATCTTGTTATCGTCGGCGAGAGTGCGCTGACGCCATGTTAGTTAAATTCTTATCCGCTAGAGTGCAGTAATCATTTATTATTGCTGTGTCACCCGCCATATTGTCATTTGGCCGCCATCTTGGAATCGTGTAATTATTTAGCTAGAAATTCGGGAAAAAGTCCAAAATTCATTAAATAAATCACTCATTAATTTACAGATTGATTCGATCAGTTTCAGTCCTTGGTTCGATACCCGATCGATGCAATAATGTTTAATTTGATGTAAAAAAAATAATAATTTCATTATTCCATGTTCAACATTCTTAAAGAGACATTAAAACCTCTACTGTCATCATCATCCTATAAGCCATCAACACCAACATATTGGTAATTCATAATTTTAATGCTAGAGATTCGGGGAAAAAGTTCAGAAATCATTAAATAAATTTCCAATCAAAGTACTGATTAATTAGATCGACTTAGGTCCTTGGTACGATTCTGGATGATGAAAAAAAAATAACAATTTAACATAATAGTGACAGGTTCGAGAAAAAAACAAAAACAACACAAGTTCTTTCACAAACATAATATTTATTACATAATATATATTCTACTACAGGATCACTTACGAAAGCCAGCAATCTTATAATCATTTAGTTCCGCAGCGGTGTGAAATGACTAATTCTTAGCTCCAATCGGTTTATACTAGACAGAATCCAGCCAGAACCTTTACAGACATAGTCCACCTCTTCTTGACAGAGTTTCTGGATACCGTATTTAACAGTTTGCTTCACATCGTTAGAACTGTAAATTACTGCAGCCGATGTCTTGAATGCACACTTCTTCACTTTGTCATCGAACGGATATGGCTTTCCATATATACAGTCCAACCACAAGTTATATTTCAAAGGTCCGTTTGTTGCTACATCATCAGTAAGCTGATTGATTATCTTCTGTCTGATATCGTCAAGAAAATTACAAATGTCCTTTGACTCACCGAACGTATTTAGATAATAGTAGTCTTTCAACGTTCCACGAAATGCAGACTGCGCCAAGTAGAAGCCATTATCGTTCACTTGTAATGCTCCGAACACAGTCTTAGGTTTAGTTCCATGTTCAGACGTCATAACAATCGGTTGCTGGGCATCTGTTTTTTTGGTTGTACGCTTTCGTGTCTCCAATCTAAAGCGAGGAGTCGAAATGTCGGCAGGTAGTTCAGCAGTAGGAGCACAGACTCCACCTTTACATTTTTTCGCATGATGTCGCAAACTGTCAATTCGAGTAAACCATTTAAGGCACTCATCACATCGAAACTTCATGCGAGAAGGATTCTTCGTGCATTTGCTCCGCTCATGTCTTCGTGCATCATGGGAAAATGCGAACGACGTATCACAGTAGCTGCAAGGATACCGTGGTGATGAAGACGAGCCTTTCAGATCCGATCCAGATACTGATGTTGCTGCAGTTGCACCATCTCCAGGCATACTCTTATGAACATCAATGCATCGTTGTTGCGCCGAAACCTTTACTTTCTGCCGAACAGCAGGACCTTTGCATGCCTTCATGTGCGTTTTCATATTATCTTTTCTGGCAAACTGCTTATGACATTTCTCACAAACAAACATTTTACGATATAGGTTCTTGGCACATTCTCTATTCTCATGTCGACGAGCATTGCTGTTGTTTGAGAAAATCTTGCCGCAGTAACAGCACCGATGTTCGTTAGTTGTTGTCGATTCGGCATCCATTGAAGTCTCCATTGATGGCGAACCAGCGTTCGCCGAGTTTCCCTGTGCAGCCAGCACTAGCGGCATTAAAGTCTCTTCTGCTGGCGGTACCACGTCTGTTGAAGTCTCCTCCAGTATTGACATCGACGTTGCCAACGGGATCTGCTCCACCATCGTCGACGCTGACGTCATGGTTCCCGCAGTCGATGGTACATCCTCCATCGAGTTCGTCGTTAAAGTCGGTAAAGATGCCATCGAAGTCTCAAGAACAGGCAATTACACGACTTATGCACCAGAAGAAACAAACTAGGTGATCCTTACACCGACGACGGCAGTAACAAACTGAGTGTCCTGTTGTCTAGGACTCGTTTATATACATGCACCGTATGGAATAATACGCTAGTCAAATCAAGAACCATTTACAATAATACTATAGTCAAAACAACATTTAAAAAATAGAAGCACCATCAACAAAAAAGGAAGCACATTTGGAAGCACCATCAAAAAAAGGAAAAACAATAGGAAGCACCGTCAACGAAAAGGCAGCACCGCTTACGAAAAGGCAGCACATTTGGAAGCATCGCCAACGAAAAGGCAGCACCATCGACGAAATGGAAGCACCAACTCCGAAAAGGCAGCATATTTGGAAGCACCGACAACGAAAAGGCAGCACATTTGGCAGCACCGACAACGAAAAGGCAGCACATTTGGAAGCACCGACAACGAAAAGGCAGCACATTTGGAAGCACCGAATACGAAAAGGCAGCACATTTGGAAGCACCGAATACGAAAAGGCAGCACATTTGGAAGCACCGTCATCGAAAAGGCAGCACATTTGGAAGCACCGTCATCGAAAAGGCAGCACATTTGGAAGCACCGACAACGAAAAGGCAGCACATTTGGAAGCACCGACTACGAAAAGGCAGCACATTTGGCAGCACCGACTAGGAAAAGGCAGCACATTTGGCAGCACCGACAACGAAAAGGCAGCACATTTGGAAGCACCGACTACGAAAAGGCAGCACATTTGGAAGCACCGACAACGAAAAGGCAGCACATTTGGAAGCACCGACAACGAAAAGGCAGCACATTTGGAAGCACCGACAACGAAAAGGCAGCACATTTGGAAGCACCGACAACGAAAAGGCAGCACATTTGGAAGCACCGACAACGAAAAGGCAGCACATTTGGAAGCACCATCATCGAAAAGGCAGCACATTTGGAAGCTCCATCAACAAAAAAAAAGGCATAAAGGAAGCACCGACAACGAAAAGGCAGCACATTTGGAAGCACCGACAACGAAAAAGCAGCACATTTGGAAGCACCGTCATCGAAAAGGCAGCACATTTGGAAGCACCGCCAACCAAAAGGCAGCACATGTGGAAGCACCGACAACGAAAAGGCAGCACATTTGGAAGCACCGACAACGAAAAGGCAGCACATTTGGAAGCACCGACAATGAAAAAGCAGCACATTTGGAAGCACCGACAACGAAAAAGCAGCACATTTGGAAGCACCGACAACGAAAAGGCAGCACCATCAACGAAAATGCATCACATTTGTCATTGACTCCAATATTCATTGGCTCGAATATTCATTGGCTCCATTAATTCGCTCGCTCCAATATTACATTGACTGCAATATTCATCGGCTCCAATATTAATGGGCTCCAATATTCATTGGCACCATCAGTCATTGACACCAACAGTCTTTTGGTTCCAAAAGTCTTTTGGCTCAAAATATATTTGGCTAGAATTCTTCGAGTCTAATAGACTATTAGACCACATGGCTACGAGTCTTAAATGAATTAGCTGGTTACGAGTTATACATGGCTTGCGAGACTACAGAGCTACGAAGCCTCTAGAAAACGAGTTTACGTGACTGCGAGGATAGAGGTCTACAAGTCTGCATGAGTTCTTGACTACGAAGCTACTCGCCTACAAGGCTCCAATTGCCGCATCTGTCTTCGTCGGAATTTTCTCTTTTGCTACATCTGCACCATCAACATTATGTTATAAGATTACAAGGCTACTTGCTTACGTAGCTTCAATTCTACGAGGCTCCAATGCATAATAACTACGAGACTACGAGCAATGAGGTTACGAGACTATGCGATTGCAAGTCTTCAAGGTTACGTGATCGTGAGGCTATAGGACTACGAAGCTTCCATAACGCATGGTTACGAGAATGCATGAATAATAAAAATGAAAAATACATGAACTGATTCTGGCTTGTACTAGAACTTTTTTATTGCACAACAATGATAAGTTTACAAGCTAGCAGAATTAGTTCATGTATTTTTTTATTTTTTTATTATTTCTATTTTTAAATATTTATTTTTCCCTGTAATTTTATGATATCAAAGAAAACGTTAGTCGTTTTTTTCCGTGTGCTTCTGATTATTCTTGTCAATATTATGGTGGTTTTCTCCGTGTGCTCCTGATTAGTCTTATCAATATTTTGATGGTTAATCCGTGTGCTTGCGATCATTCCTGCGGTTTTTTTGGTCAAAGGTCAAGGTCACACCCATCCAAGATGGCCGCCGTGACGTCGCAATCCAAGATGGTGGACCGTGAGAAATCTGAGAAGCACTAGCAGGAAGGAGGAACTTTTTTCTCCTTGGAGACTATCGAAGCCATCCTTCTTATGCGTTCGATAGTGAGCATCCCGTATCCCGCATAAAAGAAATAAATATTATTTACCTGCAAGTAACACGTGACGTCATCTGATGTTGAAAAGCGGAACTACTTGCAGCAAGTACCTTTGCGTGAGATAAATTAACTCTCACCACTGAATAGTGCTATTGTAGTCAGATAGAGACATGAAGTTTCGTAGCCACGCGGTCAATTATTCATGCAGTCTCGTAACCATGCGTTATGGAAGCTTCGTAGTCCTATAGCCTCACGATCACGTAACCTTGAAGACTTGCAATCGCATAGTCTCGTAACCTCATTGCTCGTAGTCTCGTAGTTATTATGCATTGGAGCCTCGTAGAATTGAAGCTACGTAAGCAAGTAGCCTTGTAATCTTATAACATAATGTTGATGGTGCAGATGTAGCAAAAGAGAAAATTCCGACGAAGACAGATGCGGCAATTGGAGCCTTGTAGGCGAGTAGCTTCGTAGTCAAGAACTCATGCAGACTTGTAGACCTCTATCCTCGCAGTCACGTAAACTCGTTTTCTAGAGGCTTCGTAGCTCTGTAGTCTCGCAAGCCATGTATAACTCGTAACCAGCTAGATCATTTAAGACTCGTAGCCATGTGGTCTAATAGTCTATTAGACTCGAAGAATTCTAGCCAAATATATTTTGAGCCAAAAGACTTTTGGAACCAAAAGACTGTTGGTGTCAATGACTGATGGTGCCAATGAATATTGGAGGCCATTAATATTGGAGCCGATGAATATTGCAGTCAATGTAATATTGGAGCGAGCGAATTAATGGAGCCAATGAATATTCGAGCCAATGAATATTGGAGTCAATGACAAATGTGATGCATTTTCGTTGATGGTGCTGCCTTTTCGTTGTCGGTGCTTCCAAATGTGCTGCTTTTTCGTTGTCGGTGCTTCCAAATGTGCTGCTTTTTCATTGTCGGTGCTTCCAAATGTGCTGCCTTTTCGTTGTCGGTGCTTCCAAATGTGCTGCTTTTTCGTTGTCGGTGCTTCCAAATGTGCTGCTTTTTCATTGTCGGTGCTTCCAAATGTGCTGCCTTTTCGTTGTCGGTGCTTCCAAATGTGCTACCTTTTCGTTGTCGGTGCTTCCACATGTGCTGCCTTTTGGTTGGCGGTCCTTCCAAATGTGCTGCCTTTTCGATGACGGTGCTTCCAAATGTGCTGCTTTTTCGTTGTCGGTGCTTCCAAATGTGCTGCCTTTTCGTTGTCGGTGCTTCCTTTTTGCCTTTTTTTTTTTGTTGATGGAGCTTCCAAATGTGCTGCCTTTTCGATGATGGTGCTTCCAAATGTGCTGCCTTATCGTTGTCGGTGCTTACAAATGTGCTGCCTTTTCGTTGTCGGTGCTTCCAAATGTGCTGCCTTTTCGTAGTCGGTGCTTCCAAATGTGCTGCCTTTTCGTTGTCGGTGCTTCCAAATGTGCTGCCTTTTCGTTGTCGGTGCTTCCAAATGTGCTGCCTTTTCGTAGTCGGTGCTTCCAAATGTGCTGCCTTTTCGTTGTCGGTGCTGCCAAATGTGCTGCCTTTTCGTAGTCGGTGCTGCCAAATGTGCTGCCTTTTCGTAGTCGGTGCTTCCAAATGTGCTGCCTTTTCGTAGTCGGTGCTTCCAAATGTGCTGCCTTTTCGATGACGGTGCTTCCAAATGTGCTGCCTTTTCGTATTCGGTGCTTCCAAATGTGCTGCCTTTTCGTTGTCGGTGCTGCCAAATGTGCTGCCTTTTCGTTGTCGGTGCTTCCAAATGTGCTGCCTTTTCGTTGTCGGTGCTGCCAAATGTGCTGCCTTTTCGTTGTCGGTGCTTCCAAATGTGCTGCCTTTTAATAGTTGGTGCTTCCATTTCGTCGATGGTGCTGCCTTTTCGTTGGCGATGCTTCCAAATGTGCTGCCTTTTCGTAAGCGGTGCTGCCTTTTCGTTGACGGTGCTTCCTATTGTTTTTCCTTTTTTTGATGGTGCTTCTAAATTTGCTTTCTTTTTTGTTGATGGTGCTTCTATTTTTTAAATGTTGTTTTGACTCTAGTATTATTGTAAATGGTTCTTGATTTGACTAGCGTATTATTCCATACGGTGCATGTATATAAACGAGTCCTAGACAACAGGACGCTCAGTTTGTTACTGCCGTCGTCGGTGTAAGTATCACCTAGTTTGTTTCTTCTGGTGCATAAGTCGTGTAATTGCCTGTTCTTGAGACTTCGATGGCATCCTTACCGACTTTAACGACGAACTCGATGGAGAATGTACCATCGACTGCGGGAACCATGACGTCAGCGTCGACGATGGTGGAGCAGATCCCGTTGGCAACGTCGATGTCAATACTGGAGGAGACTTCAACAGACGTTGTACCGCCAGCAGAAGAGACTTTAATGCCGCTAGTGCTGGCTGCACAGGGAAACTCGGCGAACGCTGGTTCGCCATCAATGGAGACTTCAATGGATGCCGAATAGACAACAACTAACGAACATCGGTGCTGTTACTGCGGCAAGATTTTCTCAAACAACAGCAATGCTCGACGACATGAGAATAGAGAATGTGCCAAGAACCTATATCGTAAAATGTTTGTTTGTGAGAAATGTCATAAGCAGTTTGCCAGAAAAGATAATATGAAAACGCACATGAAGGCATGCAAAGGTCCTGCTGTTCGGCAGAAAGTAAAGGTTTCGGCGCAACAACGATGCATTGATGTTCATAAGAGTATGCCTAGAGATGGTGCAACTGCGGCAACATCAGTATCTGGATCGGGTCTGAAAGGCTCGTCTTCATCACCACGGTATCCTTGCAGCTACTGTGATACGTCGTTCGCATTTTCCCATGATGCACGAAGACATGAGCGGAGCAAATGCACGAAGAATCCTTCTCGCATGAAGTTTCGATGTGATGAGTGCCTTAAATGGTTTACTCGAATTGACAGTTTGCGACATCATGCGAAAAAATGTAAAGGTGGAGTCTGTGCTCCTACTGCTGAACTACCTGCCGACATTTCGACTCCTCGCTTTAGATTGGAGACACGAAAGCGTACAACCAAAAAAACAGATGCCCAGCAACCGATTGTTATGACGTCTGAACATGGAACTAAACCTAAGACTGTGTTCGGAGCATTACAAGTGAACGATAATGGCTTCTACTTGGCGCAGTCTGCATTTCGTGGAACGTTGAAAGACTACTATTATCTAAATACGTTCGGTGAGTCAAAGGACATTTGTAATTTTCTTGACGATATCAGACAGAAGATAATCAATCAGCTTACTGATGATGTAGCAACAAACGGACCTTTGAAATATAACTTGTGGTTGGACTGTATATATGGAAAGCCATATCCGTTCGATGACAAAGTGAAGAAGTGTGCATTCAAGACATCGGCTGCAGTAATTTACAGTTCTAACTATGTGAAGCAAACTGTTAAATACGGTATCCAGAAACTCTGTCAAGAAGAGGTGGACTATGTCTGTAAAGGTTCTGGCTGGATTCTGTCTAGTATAAACCGATTGGAGCTAAGAATTAGTCATTTCACACCGCTGCGGAACTAAATGATTATAAGATTGCTGGCTTTCGTAAGTGATCCTGTAGTAGAATATATATTATGTAATAAATATTATGTTTGTGAAAGAACTTGTGTTGTTTTTGTTTTTTTCTCGAACCTGTCACTATTATGTTAAATTGTTATTTTTTTTTAAAAAACCAGAATCGTACCAAGGACCTAAGTCGATCTAATTAATCAGTACATTGATTGGAAATTTATTTAATGATTTCTGAACTTTTTCCTTGAATCTCTAGCATTAAAATTATGAATTACCAATATGTTGGTGTTGATGGCTTATAGGATGATGATGACAGTAGAGGTTTTAATGTCTCTTTAAGAATTTTGAACATGGAATAATGAAATTATTATTTTTTTACATCAAATTAAACATTATTGCATCGATCGGGTATCGAACCAAGGACTGAAACTGATCGAATCAATCTGTAAATTAATGAGTGATTTATTTAATGAATTTTGGACTTTTTCCCGAATTTCTAGCTAAATAATTACACGATTCCAAGATGGCGGCCAAATGACAAGATGGTGGGTGACACAGCAATAATAAATGATTACTGCACTCTAGCGGATAAGAATTTAACTAACATGGCGTCAGCGCACTCTCACCGACGATAACAAGATGATGATGGCTACCAGCAGACGAAGACAAGATGGCGGACATGACATCATACTAGTTGACCTTGTTATTGGTGGTGGTAGGTTAGTCTGTAGGTGACTTCCGTGGTGGAAGGATCGGTCGCCATTTTTATTTTTTTTCCGCCCTCACCGGGTTCGAACCGAGGACTCCGAGCTCCGTGTCGTTAACGTATGTTTTTTAAATATTTTTTATTAAAATTTTATTAATTGAATTTTTTTATAAATTTTAAAAATTTTTCTATTTCATTAAAATTGGATAGTAAATTTAAAGATGGCGGGCGTAACGGAAACTGCAGCGGTGACGTCATAATCCTATAAATGGCTTAACGTTGGCTTGAGTTAAGGATGCTTAAGCCAGTTTTAGGAATTTTCAGCCGCTGGGATTTTTAAGGAATAAAACGGGAAATTTTCCCTCGAAACGGGAATTTTTCCCTCGAAAACGGGAATTTTTTTCTTAAAACGGGAAATTTTGAGGCATTTTGAGGCATTTTTGAGGATTTTTGATGAATTTTTGCCGCCGTGACGTCACAATCCAAGATGGCGGACTCCGACACCACCACCACGCGCCTGGCGCCTGTTTCCGGATGCCCATTTACATACTACTGAGATATTTATTTGGATACTAAGAAAACAAGGCTTTAAATCACACACACATTCACCAATTTTCTTGTTATTAATAGGGACCGGAAAAATTCGCGTGTTCAATGACCTGTAGGATGAACTCCATAGTTCTACGTACACTCGGTCAAATGTCACCCACTCATTATCTGCTGTCTTGTGAGACGTCCCAACGTAGCAGCCTGTGATTCGTATAAAGCTTTGGTTGTGTGTTTCTCATTGGCCCAGAGTCATCCAGGTGAGTTGTGAGCCAATAGCAAAGGCAGCACTGAGGTATAACTATTTATATTTTAGCCTATCGCGAAATGAATTCGCGAATTTTTCCGGTCTCTAGTTATTAATGTTAATTAAATATAACGATATAAGTCTCCGTTCTTTGAAAGATACTTGTAATGACTGATTTAAATTATTATTTTGGACATGCGCCATCGCTAGTTTGCACTGGATTTCATAGAGAAAACCAGAAGAATGGACAAAGAAAAGCGGAATATATAACACTTTAAAAAAAGCTAAAATCAGTCATGTTAAATGTAAAACAGAACAGCAGAGACGTCTACAGTGGGCTTACAACGTCGAGACAGTTGTAAAAAATCAATAAATACAGACAAACAACAACTTTGTACACAACAGCGACATGCATATGAACCAAGCGATGATACCTGGATAGCACACCGACAAAACAGCGACGCACATGCGAACCCAGATGAAATTAAACAGACTCTAACAGACGAATATAGTAAGTTTCCCAAGACGTAATAGTTGCAACGTTTCAGGATCTGTGCTAATTTTATTTAAGCATTTGACATCGGCTGATTTTGATATTCATCTTTCTTTGTACGTTCTGGTTTTCGCTACGACATACAGTGAAAACTAGCAATGGCGTATGTCCAAAATAATGATTTAAATCATACCTATATAAATCTCACTAAAGAATGTTTTCAGCTTTTTTACAGTTAATATTATTTTTTAACCTAAGTCTTACATTGCAGCGCTACTGTAGTTTTTTTTAATGAAAACTTGCAATTGTAAAACATTTTCTCACAGATCATGTTTTCGATCAATCATGCTAGAGTGACTGTTGCTCTGAGTTGGAGCAGGGCCGAGCCAGGTATTGTGAAGGAGCGGTCAAGTATGACATTTATATTATTTATTATGAGTAGGTTTTATTTATAATTGAATTTTTTTTAATGGTTGACACACTAAAGACTTAAGTAATAGTAAACGTTTAGAACTCTGTTTACAGTAAACTGTGCATTTTAGATTTTGGTTTGTTTTTAATGCTTTGTTCTTAAGTTCATTGTTTATTATTTCGTTAAAACAAGTCATAAATACATATATATTAATGTTATTAAATACATGAAACACTCATGTCAACTTTGTATGAAAGACATGCAGTAACACGTGTGCAAACCGGCATTAAATATAAACTATTTTTAAAAAAACAGCAATTCCTGCTGTTTATGTGTATAAAGCATGTCGGGCTATAATGGCGAGGAAATACGTCATTGTAACCCAATAAGGATTAAAATTATCTTCCAAAATAATCTCTCTATCTCTCTCTCTCTCTCTCTCTCTCTCTCTCTCTGGCCTTATATAGCTAAAATGCTGTAATTTTCTCATTCGGTCATGACTTTTTTTTAATTCAGGGAGGGGTCCTAACCACACGGAAATCCCCCCTGGCTACGTCCCTGGTTGGAGCTTCCTTCGATGTGTGCGATGGAGTGTCAGTGGCGTGAGAGCGTCTCGAGGCTGGACAGCAGAGCGATGAGGCAGACGATGTTCATCTGCTTCTAATATTTCGTGCTTTGCACATGATTTTAAATGTATTCATAATATAACCAGTACTTGTGTTTAGTCGCAATTATAAATCAACAGATACGAGGCAGCGGCCGCATGAGCTGCTATTGTAGCAACCGCATCAACCATCTGCTCGCATCGTCACGATCATATACTTCCAGCCAACCTATAAAGACACACCTAACCTTTCCTTGACGCTGTTGCCGCATCATGGGAATGCGAGCGAGCAAAGATCGTGGTAGTCCCAGCAACATCTAGAGGAATATTCCTTGGTTCGTCCTCGGGCTGAGATGATTGGATCTTGAATCGAAGAGCTGAGCTAAATGGTGCAATTTTTTATTCTAACCTAACTAAAACTAAGTGTATTTGGAAGGGGTCCGGTTTAGGGGAGGGACCTAGGTGCGTCTCAGGCCGAAGCCTATACGCCTAATCATGCTGGGATTAACCATGCAAGGAGAGGGTCGCATGCACCGTGTGCTAGGAGGGGATTGGCTGGCCATGGCAGCGATTGATGCCACGACTAACTCCCCTCACTCATAAATCTAGACTATAACTAGAGATAGGTTGGGCCCAGGTAAAACCTGCATAGACACAAGGAAAACCCTGGGCACTGTCATGACCAAGGATGGTCTGGATCAAGAGTTGGTCAGAGTAGAAAAGAGTCTACCCTGCGGGGGGGTTGAGCACTGGACTCGTGGTCCGCTTTGCTTTTTATTCAGGACTGGATTTAGTGACCAGGGACGCAAGCGCCCCTGGTTGTGAGTGGCTACACTGACCACTCACTCCGCTGCCAGTCAGCACCTACAACTAAAGAAGTAAAAGTGGATAACACAAGAAATATGTTACAATAAAATAAACATTCCGCCGCCGTGCAGGGCGAAATCAAATGACTTATTATATTCTAGGAATACCTAGTATTTAATTTTATAATTTTTATTTGGTTTTTATGTATTATTTAAATCTTCTTTTTTTCCTTTTTTCTTCTTTCTTTCTTTTTTCTTAAGGTTATATATCACGCTTACACAGTGCTTATTCTAACATGCCACGCATTGCCACCCTGCAGACCGCCTCCCTAGTGCCGGAGTACGATTTGCCTGTTAACCAGGAGCTCCGCGCAGCATGGTATCTATGCTAGTAACAATGCTTATTCTTATATGTTTATTCTAAAGTACCACGTGGTGCTGCCATGCACACCGCCTCCCTGCAGAATGGTGCAACCGACTAAGAGGAACCTCGGTTTCTAGATGCCCCGGTCGGCGGAGGAGAAAGGAATGCTGACGTCTGTCTGCAGCGTCAATCTCTTCTCGGAAATAACTCGCGAGGCGGGAGCGAAGCGAGGGTGTTATCGGTGATGGTTTGTTGGGGTGAGAGGGGTGCGAAGAGGAAGGGGGGACGTGGAACAGTGCAATGCAGCGGCATCACTCGATATCGACGTTGGAGAGCGGCGGCTCGAGGCTCAGCGCCGTGTCGATTGCCCCGTGAGCTCGCATTGCACGTCGGTACGGCCCGCGCCTACCGCGCACACGCGGCGGGCAGAGCTCCAGAACAAGCCACGATGAAGAGTTCTGTTTCCCCATTTTGTTTTCAAACTTATTTTTTATAAGAGAGAGAGAATGGATAAAAACACGTGTATTCAGAGTAATGTTTAGACATGAAACATCCGGTAAAAATTCTTGAAACCACTCAAGGGGATTCTTTTACACCTTTATCTTCATCTAATATTATATTGGCCGCTCAAATCTCATAGTTGTGCTATGCACGACGAGAAGACCGCGCGCCAGTCCACAGCCAGACACCGCGCTAGAAGCACCAGCGAGCGTCGCCCTTATCATCACGCCTCGCCGACACAGATACACCCCTGATAGGCTCTTCCCAGCCATCGTGCAACTTGCGATGACGTAATGATTTAAATTAACCACTTCAACAACCAAAATTGGTCTTGTGTTTTGTAGTAGTATTATAAAGAAAAAAGTGTTTATTAGTTTTTTTGTAAGATGTAATCTCGAAAACTATACTGGACCTATTTCACACATTATTTCACTGTTACAAAGCTACATTATTCCAGATGTCTATAATCTATGTTTTGTTATAAATTTATTATTCCTTAAGATATAAAAATATTTCTTACTGAAACCGGAGAAAAACGACCAATTGGACTTTTTGGACTGCATTCTTGGATCACACTGATCAAACCGTTACACATATAACAAAATAAAATTGTTGCGTCGGCATAGCCACGCAAGCTGGCACGTGCGTCGAAATATGCTATATTTTATGTCCTTATATAACTTATATATATGCCTCGCAAGTGAACATAATTTTCGTATCTTAATCCAGATTTATGCCCGTTCTACAACGGCACGGAAACGGAGACGGATCTTCCGGAACATTTCACAATCGCATATCATGATTCCACAATGCACGGAAACGTAACAAATGGCAACGAAATGATATTGCATTTCAAGCTTACGAAATATTAATTTAATTAAAATATATATTACGTTTCGAAATCATAACACGGGCAGAATTTATGTAAATATTATTAAAAAAAATAAACCACAAAGTAATAATAGAACAATAGATATACTTATATTTGAAAGATTTTTTTAACGTATTTAGAACATAAACAAACATGGCTATCAAGAACTCGGCTTCTATTGGTCGCACGTAGCAATGTAAACGGAAGAGCTGGGCATTGCCGAGCTAATCCGTACGGGTCCGTCTCCGTCTGCGTGCTGTTGTAGAAACTCTGTTCCGTGATATCCGTCTTCGTTTACGTGTCATTGTACATCCAACCTTACTGATATTATATTTGTATTTGAATTTGAATTCCAGATACGAAAAAAATTAGCACGAATATACGTTAATTAAAATATCATTTTTTATAATGTTTATTAAGATAAAACTTGCTCACTCAAAAACAAAATGTTTTCCACCTGTGGGAAGCCGGGTACCACAGCCAGTGATATATTAAATCCGTGCGGTAAACCACGGTTAATTTACAGAAATTAAAGATGGTGTAACGTGGGTTCGTATGAAACGCGTCATCGCCTCGTTTTGAGTTTGCAGTTAAATGCGAGCTTCCTGGTTCTTTAAATTCCCTACGCACATGCCTCAGGAAACAAATCAAAATTTAAAAAATATTGTGTTACGATCGCGACAGACCAGACTGCGATCCCAGGTTCGGAGCTGGCTGGCGGCCCTGCACGGCCACTGGCGTCACGCGCCGTGTCACGGGCCGCCTCCACTGACGTAAGGCATGCCACGCGCGCCTGGCCAGATTACAAGGATCGTCGCTACCCCCTCCCCCTTACGCAACCGCATTATTCCTCCCTCGGCGCTGTTATCTATCGCTGAGCGGCCTTGGGAATTCCGTGGGCCACCGCGCGGAGCAGCGTGAATTGACGCCACCCTTCTGGACTGTTCGGGCTTCGAGTCGGCCCGAGATGACGCGACTCGCCGCAGCCACTCTCGTCGGTTCGAGAAGGGCAGCGACGCCGGCCTCCGCGACAGTTTGGCGACAGAGTTCCTCGACGAGTTCCGGGTGTGACGCGTGAGTGCCAAATTCCGAGCGGAGCTGATTCCGAGCGAGTTTCGCTACAGTTCCAGAGTTCCGAGTGTTCCACGAGCGAAGGGAAATGTGACATCGGCGAGGAAGGTGAGAGACAACCCCCCCCCCCTCCCACTCCCCCGCGCGACAGGGAGTTCGACTGAACCGTGAGAGTGCGACTGAGTGGCTCGAGACTGTGTGTGTGGACAGGCGCAAGGTAAGGGGTGAACCACTGCTGAGCCTAGCTCCAGTGAGGAGTGCGAACTGCGTAACTTGACAGACATTGACTGACTTGAGAATAAAAATTTTTTAAGTGCCAGTGACTTGTGATCAAACATTTTTAAGTACAACTATTTATTATTAATGTAAATATTAGTAATTAATAAAACTGTGAAACAACCTAATTGGGGTATCCCCTACGAACCCAGATCTCGCCACATTATAGGTCGTAACAACACTGATGTCATAACTAAAATGTACGTAATATTTGATTCCAAGCATTTATGCAGAATATTGCTTCCGACCTGAGGCAGGCTAGACAAAAGTAAACAACAGCAGAATACTTTGGTGGATTATCGGTGTCTTCAATATACGTAAATCTAGGCCTCTAAAACGTGAAAGTATTGAATGTCTTAACTTGATCGTGCGGTCGATTTACGAACTAGAAGGAAGGTTTTGAGCATGGCTTGAAATTAGTGAGGGCATAATATTAATCGCGTCAATACGTTCATCACGTAAAACGATAATGTTATTAGTAACTCAAATACTTCATCAATATTTTGGATTTCAGGGACCATCAAATAAAACTTTACCTACACTTTTAATAAGTCATCAAATAGTTTAACTATATTTCTTAAGTAGTATGTAAATGGGCATACTAGATCAGGCTTCAGGCTGTGGTGCCGGTGCCGGTGTCCGCCATCTTGGATTTGTGACGTCACGGCGGCAAAAATTCCTCAAAATTCCTCAAAAATGCCTCAAAATGACTCAAAATTTCCCGTTTTAAGAAAAAATTTCCCGTTTTCGAGGGAAAAATTCCCGTTTCGAGGGAAAATTTCCCGATTTAGTCCTTAAAAATCTCAGCGGCTAGAAATGTCCTGATAGAGGCTTAAGCATCCTTAACTCAAGCCTCAGTTAAGCCTCTATCAGGATGTGACCTTGACCTTTGACCTTGACCCCGACGGCCATCTTGGATCCACCATCTTGGATGACGTCATTTCGTTTTCTCGAACATTCCGGCATTGTGTTATCGGCCATTTTGAATTATGACGTCACCGTTGCAATTTAAGTTACGGCCGCCATCTTTAAAATTATTATCCGATTTTAATGAAAAAAAATTTAAAAATTATAAAAAAAAATTAAATAATAAAATTTTTAATAAAATATTTAAAAAACAAATATTTACAACACGGAGCTCGGAGTCCTCGGTTCAAACCCGACGAGTGCAAAAAAATAAAAATGGCGACCGATCCTTCCCCCGCGGTGGCTGCAGGCATACTGACTCCCTCCACTTTTTTTTTCAAAGCATATATATATCGTCAGGTAGTATGACATCATGTCCGCCATCTTGTCTTCATCCACTGGAGACCACCATCTTGTTTTCGTCTGCTAGAGTGTGCCGATGCCATGTAGTATAATTATCTGGTCACAATACTTTTGTCCTCAACTGTTGACATTGAACATTGACCTTGGCCTTTGACCTTGACCTTGGCCTTTGACCTTGACCTTGGCCTTTGACCTTGACCTTGGCATTACACCTTGACCTTGAAATTTGACCTTGACCTAGAAATTTGACGTTGACCTTGAACTTTGACCTTGACCTTGAAATTTGACATTGACCTTGAAATTTGACCTTGACCTTGAAATTTGACCTTGACCTAGAAATTTGACTTTGACCTTTAAATTTTACTTTGTCCTTGAAATTTGACTTTGTCCTTGATGTCCATCACAGATCCATCATTTTATGTTCATTACATGCTACCAGGAGCGACCACCTGCTGGAGTACACCATCTTGTGCGTGTACTCGTATTACCATCATGCTAGTTTTATTCTAACATGCTACAGTGCAGTAATCATTAATTATTACTGAGGTACCCACCATCTTGAAATTTGACCGCCATCTTGAAATCATGTAATTATTTAGCTAGAAATGCGGGAAAAATTCCAATAGTCTCCGAAAAAATCATTTATTAATTTACAAATCGAATCGATGGATCCCTGTCCACGGTTCGATTCTTGAACAGAGACAGTTGTAACTAATTATTAAATAAATGTTAGGTTCTGTTTTCCATTACCTTTCGCGGAGTTTATTAATCATTCACTCTACGAAAATCAACTCAAGTCAATATACCGGACCAACGAATTAAATCAGTGCCGATTAGTCTATTATGAAAGTCTAATTTTTCAATAATCTGAATAACATATAAGCCGTTCATGTACAAAGCCACACATATAGATCAATTGCCTTCAGTCCATGAGACCGAGTCATGTCATTATCAGACGTATAGGCTAGTCATTGCAGGACCACATGACCTTCGTAATCCATCGTGACATTTTTATACATTCTAAAGGACCAAGTAACCTTGTAAAATATTTTAGTAACACCAAGAGGTGATAAACTAGTAAATATTCAATCACTACATTTTGTACTACGCGCAATCAACAAAAAAGGAAGCACCAACAACGAAAAGACAGCACCACCAACGAAAAGGCAGCACTTTGGAAGCACCGACTACGAAAAGGCAGCACATTTGGAAGCACCGACAACGAAAAGGCAGCACATTTGGAAGCATCGACTACGAAAAGGCAGCACATTTGGAAGCACCGACTACGAAAAGGCAGTACATTTGGAAGCACCGACAACGAAAAGGCAGCACATTTGGAAGCACCGACAACGAAAAGGCAGCACATTTGGAAGCACCGACAACGAAAAGACAGCACCGCCATCGAAAAGGCAGCACATTTTGGAAGCACCGACTACGAAAAGGCAGCACATTTGGAAGCACCGACTACGAAAAGGCAGCACATTTGGAAGCAACGACAACGAAAAGGCAGCACATTTGTAAGCACCGACAACGAAAATGCAGCACATTTGGAAGCACCGACAACGTAAAGGCAGCACATTTGGAAGCACCGACTACGAAAAGGCAGCACATTTGGAAGCACCGACAACGAAAAGGCAGCACATTTGGAAGCACCGACAACGAAAAGGCAGCACATTTGGAAGCACCGTCATCGAAAAGGCAGCACATTTGGAAGCACCGACAACGAAAAGGCAGCACATTTGGAAGCACCGACAACGAAAAGGCAGCACATTTGGAAGCACCGACAACAAAAAGGCAGCACATTTGGAAGTACCGACTACGAAAAGGCAGCACATTTGGAAGCACCGACAACGAAAAGGCAGCACATTTGGAAGCACCGACAACGTAAAGGCAGCACATTTTGGATGCATCATCGAATAAGGAAGCACATTTGGAAGCTCCATCAACTAAAAAAGGCAAAAAGGAAGCACAAGTTACGAGATCTAAGTCTTAGTAAGAAATCATAATACAAGAAATAAAAAAATTACATTCTTATAATTTAAATTATTTATTTTATTGCTTTACATTATACAAATGCAAGTAAAACAAGTCAATATTGTATGTAGCCAGCATTCCTCAGTTCCTTGAGTATGAAGGATATTTCTTTGATGCACGAATATTTTCCTGCACAAAGCGAACCATGTAGAAGTCTTAGCCGGTCAACCAATATGTTTGGATCTTTCCATGATGTGTAATCATTCTCTTCTACCACCATCTTCCTTGCACCTTTATAATAAATATTATGATCTCTGGTGTCTTCCGTTTTACCACCAACCTCAGGGTAACTTTCATGTTTGAGACGGTGATCATCACAAGCTTGATCAGATTTATTTAATATATCACGTCGTTTCCATCGTTTCGGTCTCAGGACACCGCCACATTCTTCGATCTTGGCAGCTTTAGGTGCTTCATCATAGTCTATGTTTTTGTCAACAGCCTCAGAGTCACTGTAACAATCACCGTAGAAGGAATCGTCTTCACCCAATTTACCGTAATAATTCGATGTTGATGATGTTGAAGTGTCTTCATCGTCTTCGTGCTTCCTTTTTAGGAGTCCATCATTTTTACAAAGTAGGAAAGATCTACTTGAATTCGGCTGGAATATATTCTCACTTTTCACGTTAAGGATTCTTCCATTGTCTTCATTCTTCCGTAAATCATCAACCTTCTTCAATTTAAGTTCTTTGTCGAGATCGGAAGAGCCAAGAAAATTATTGTCGTAATGCAGATCACTCTTCCTTAGGCTAGTAGATTCATCGTTGTCCTCTAGCTTGTACGCAGGCTTAGCGCTACAAGTTCTGCCATGTCTTTTTAGGCTCTCTCTCCGCGTAAACGACTTGCTACATCGAACACAACTTATCATATTGCGCAGTGGATTTTTAACACAGTCATTCTTCTCGTGTTGTCTTTTATTCTTTCTCAAGATAAACTCTTTACTGCAAAACTTACACCTATGTTCTTTCGATACAGCGTCAGATCCCAAATCGGAATTCATATTAGTTACTGAGACTAATGCCAGATACCAATTGAGTGTTTTAAATTAGATTCAATACTTAAATAGAAATTTTTTCATATTTCATCAGCGAGAATTAATATATCTCATGCAAAAGTACTTTATGCATGTAGTTCTGCTTTTCAACAACAGATGTCGCCACATGTTGCTTGCAGGTAAATAATATTTAGTTATTTTATGCGGGATGCGGGATGCTCACTAACGATCGCAAAAGAAGGATGGCTTCGTTAGACTCCAAGGAAAAGGAAGTTCATCTTGCATGTTGGTGCTCCACAGATGTCTCATGGCGTAATATTAATTTGACTGAGTAATGATATTTGTTAATTCCACCTGATAAAAATATTGCAAGTTTTGATTTAGTAGCATAAATTATCGAATTAAATGTAACTCCAAATAAAATGACATGTCTCATTAGAACAAAAAAAAAATCCATGCAGAGAGCGGTTTCTCAGAATAGTCAGAAACACTTGAAGAAACCACAGGAATGATTGCAAGAACACGGGAAAAACCATCAAAATATTAACAAGAATAATCAGGAGCACACTGAGAAAACCACTATAATATTAACAATAATAATCGGAAGCACACGGAGAAAACCATCATAATATTGACCAGATTAATCGGAAGCACACAGAGAAAACCACCACATGTTTTCTTTGATATCATAAAATTACAAGAAAAAATATTTAAAAATAAAAATAAATTAATAAAAAATTTAAAAAAATGCATAAATTTCTGGCTTGTACAAGAACTCTATCTTTGCTCAACAATGATAAGTTTACAAGCCAGAAATTTATGCATTTTTTTTAATTTTTTATTAATTTATTTTTATTTTTAAATATTTTTTCTTGTAATTTTATGATAAAGAAAACATGTGGTGGTTTTCTCTGTGTGCTTCCGATTAATCTGGTCAATATTATGATGGTTTTCTCCGTGTGCTTCTGATTATTATTGTTAATATTATAGTGGTTTTCTCAGTGTGCTCCTGATTATTCTTGTTAATATTTTGATGGTTTTTCCCGTGTTCTTGCAATCATTCCTGTGGTTTCTTCAAGTGTTTCTGACTATTCTGAGAAACCGCTCTCTGCATGGATTTTTTTTTGTTCTAATGAGACATGTCATTTTATTTGGAGTTACATTTAATTCGATAATTTATGCTACTAAATCAAAACTTGCAATATTTTTATCAGGTGGAATTAACAAATATCATTACTCAGTCAAATTAATATTACGCCATGAGACATCTGTGGAGCACCAACATGCAAGATGAACTTCCTTTTCCTTGGAGTCTAACGAAGCCATCCTTCTTTTGCGATCGTTAGTGAGCATCCCGCATCCCGCATAAAATAACTAAATATTATTTACCTGCAAGCAACATGTGGCGACATCTGTTGTTGAAAAGCAGAACTACATGCATAAAGTACTTTTGCATGAGATATATTAATTCTCGCTGATGAAATATGAAAAAATTTCTATTTAAGTATTGAATCTAATTTAAAACACTCAATTGGTATCTGGCATTAGTCTCAGTAACTAATATGAATTCCGATTTGGGATCTGACGCTGTATCGAAAGAACATAGGTGTAAGTTTTGCAGTAAAGAGTTTATCTTGAGAAAGAATAAAAGACAACACGAGAAGAATGACTGTGTTAAAAATCCACTGCGCAATATGATAAGTTGTGTTCGATGTAGCAAGTCGTTTACGCGGAGAGAGAGCCTAAAAAGACATGGCAGAACTTGTAGCGCTAAGCCTGCGTACAAGCTAGAGGACAACGATGAATCTACTAGCCTAAGGAAGAGTGATCTGCATTACGACAATAATTTTCTTGGCTCTTCCGATCTCGACAAAGAACTTAAATTGAAGAAGGTTGATGATTTACGGAAGAATGAAGACAATGGAAGAATCCTTAACGTGAAAAGTGAGAATATATTCCAGCCGAATTCAAGTAGATCTTTCCTACTTTGTAAAAATGATGGACTCCTAAAAAGGAAGCACGAAGACGATGAAGACACTTCAACATCATCAACATCGAATTATTACGGTAAATTGGGTGAAGACGATTCCTTCTACGGTGATTGTTACAGTGACTCTGAGGCTGTTGACAAAAACATAGACTATGATGAAGCACCTAAAGCTGCCAAGATCGAAGAATGTGGCGGTGTCCTGAGACCGAAACGATGGAAACGACGTGATATATTAAATAAATCTGATCAAGCTTGTGATGATCACCGTCTCAAACATGAAAGTTACCCTGAGGTTGGTGGTAAAACGGAAGACACCAGAGATCATAATATTTATTATAAAGGTGCAAGGAAGATGGTGGTAGAAGAGAATGATTACACATCATGGAAAGATCCAAACATATTGGTTGACCGGCTAAGACTTCTACATGGTTCGCTTTGTGCAGGAAAATATTCGTGCATCAAAGAAATATCCTTCATACTCAAGGAACTGAGGAATGCTGGCTACATACAATATTGACTTGTTTTACTTGCATTTGTATAATGTAAAGCAATAAAATAAATAATTTAAATTATAAGAATGTAATTTTTTTATTTCTTGTATTATGATTTCTTACTAAGACTTAGATCTCGTAACTTGTGCTTCCTTTTTGCCTTTTTTAGTTGATGGAGCTTCCAAATGTGCTTCCTTATTCGATGATGCATCCAAAATGTGCTGCCTTTACGTTGTCGGTGCTTCCAAATGTGCTGCCTTTTCGTTGTCGGTGCTTCCAAATGTGCTGCCTTTTCGTAGTCGGTACTTCCAAATGTGCTGCCTTTTCGTTGTCGGTGCTTCCAAATGTGCTGCCTTTTCGTTGTCGGTGCTTCCAAATGTGCTGCCTTTTCGTTGTCGGTGCTTCCAAATGTGCTGCCTTTTCGATGACGGTGCTTCCAAATGTGCTGCCTTTTCGTTGTCGGTGCTTCCAAATGTGCTGTCTTTTCGTTGTCGGTGCTTCCAAATGTGCTGCCTTTTCGTAGTCGGTGCTTCCAAATGTGCTGCCTTTACGTTGTCGGTGCTTCCAAATGTGCTGCCTTTTCGTTGTCGGTGCTTACAAATGTGCTGCCTTTTCGTTGTCGTTGCTTCCAAATGTGCTGCCTTTTCGTAGTCGGTGCTTCCAAATGTGCTGCCTTTTCGTAGTCGGTGCTTCCAAAATGTGCTGCCTTTTCGATGGCGGTGCTGTCTTTTCGTTGTCGGTGCTTCCAAATGTGCTGCCTTTTCGTTGTCGGTGCTTCCAAATGTGCTGCCTTTTCGTTGTCGGTGCTTCCAAATGTGCTGCCTTTTCGTTGTCGGTGCTTCCAAATGTGCTGCCTTTTCGTTGTCGGTGCTTCCAAATGTGCTGCCTTTTCGTAGTCGGTGCTTCCAAATGTGCTTCCTTTTCGTAGTCGGTGCTTCCAAATGTGCTGCCTTTTCGTAGTCGGTGCTTCCAAAATGTGCTGCCTTTTCGATGGCGGTGCTGTCTTTTCGTTGTCGGTGCTTCCAAATGTGCTGCCTTTTCGTTGTCGGTGCTTCCAAATGTGCTGCCTTTTCGTTGTCGGTGCTTCCAAATGTGCTGCCTTTTCGTAGTCGGTGCTTCCAAATGTGCTGCCTTTTCGTAGTCGATGCTTCCAAATGTGCTGCCTTTTCGTTGTCGGTGCTTCCAAATGTGCTGCCTTTTCGTTGTCGGTGCTTCCAAATGTGCTGCCTTTTCGTTGTCGGTGCTTCCAAATGTGCTGCCTTTTCGTAGTCGGTGCTTCCAAATGTGCTGCCTTTTCGTTGGTGGTGCTGTCTTTTCGTTGTTGGTGCTTCCTTTTTTGTTGATTGCGCGTAGTACAAAATGTAGTGATTGAATATTTACTAGTGTATCACCTCTTGGTGTTACTAAAATATTTTACAAGGTTACTTGGTCCTTTAGAATGTATAAAAATGTCACGATGGATTACGAAGGTCATGTGGTCCTGCAATGACTAGCCTATACGTCTGATAATGACATGACTCGGTCTCATGGACTGAAGGCAATTGATCTATATGTGTGGCTTTGTACATGAACGGCTTATATGTTATTCAGATTATTGAAAAATTAGACTTTCATAATAGACTAATCGGCACTGATTTAATTCGTTGGTCCGGTATATTGACTTGAGTTGATTTTCGTAGAGTGAATGATTAATAAACTCCGCGAAAGGTAATGGAAAACAGAACCTAACATTTATTTAATAATTAGTTACAACTGTCTCTGTTCAAGAATCGAACCGTGGACAGGGATCCATCGATTCGATTTGTAAATTAATAAATGATTTTTTCGGAGACTATTGGAATTTTTCCCGCATTTCTAGCTAAATAATTACATGATTTCAAGATGGCGGTCAAATTTCAAGATGGTGGGTACCTCAGTAATAATAAATGATTACTGCACTGTAGCATGTTAGAATAAAACTAGCATGATGGTAATACGAGTACACGCACAAGATGGTGTACTCCAGCAGGTGGTCGCTCCTGGTAGCATGTAATGAACATAAAATGATGGATCTGTGATGGACATCAAGGACAAAGTCAAATTTCAAGGACAAAGTAAAATTTAAAGGTCAAAGTCAAATTTCTAGGTCAAGGTCAAATTTCAAGGTCAAGGTCAAATTTCAAGGTCAAGGTCAAATTTCAAGTTCAAGGTCAAAGTTCAAGGTCAACGTCAAATTACAAGGTCAAGGTCAAATTTCAAGGTCAAGGTCAAAGGCCAAGGTCAAGGTCAAAGGCCAAGGTCAAGGTCAAAGGCCAAGGTCAAGGTCAAAGGCCAAGGTCAATGTTCAATGTCAACAGTTGAGGACAAAAGTATTGTAACCAGATAATTATACTACATGGTATCGGCACACTCTAGCAGACGAAAACAAGATGGTGGTCTCCAGTGGATGAAGACAAGATGGCGGACATGATGTCATACTACCTGACGATATATATATGCTTTGAAAAAAAAGTGGAGGGAGTCAGTATGCCTGCAGCCACCGCGGGGGAAGGATCGGTCGCCATTTTTATTTTTTTGCACTCGTCGGGTTTGAACCGAGGACTCCGAGCTCCGTGTTGTAAATGTTTGTTTTTTAAATATTTTATTAAAAATTTTATTATTTAATTTTTTTTTTATAATTTTTAAATTTTTTTCATTAAAATCGGATAATAAATTTAAAGATGGCGGCCGTAACGTAAATTGCAACGGTGACGTCATAATTCAAAATGGCCGATAACACAATGCCGGAATGTTCGAGAAAACGAAATGACGTCATCCAAGATGGTGGATCCAAGATGGCCGTCGGGGTCAAGGTCAAAGGTCAAGGTCACATCCTGATAGAGGCTTAACTGAGGCTTGAGTTAAGGATGCTTAAGCCTCTATCAGGACATTTCTAGCCGCTGGGATTTTTAAGGACTAAATCGGGAAATTTTCCCTCGAAACGGGAATTTTTCCCTCGAAAACGGGAAATTTTTTCTTAAAACGGGAAATTTTGAGTCATTTTGAGGCATTTTTGAGGAATTTTGAGGAATTTTTGCCGCCGTGACGTCACAAATCCAAGATGGCGGACACCGGCACCGGCACCACAGCCTGAAGCCTGATCTAGTATGCCCATTTACATACTACCTTCTTAGCTTGCAGCCCAACCAACTGGTTGTTTACCGGGTGACGTACGTGTTGATTTATTTAGAGTTCATGGTCAAGCAATTTTTGGCTTGAATTCGATGAACATGGTATGTTTCTCACGGGGGGGTCATGGCAGAATCTTGGCGACACGAAAATAGGATACTTCGAAACGCCCACTACGGCTAAACTGTACACTCGAGGCTAATGATAACTAACCACCGTACAGCCCGCTCTGACGGCGACGGGAAACGCTCCCTTCGCGACCCCCGCAATGACGTCACCGCGCGGCAGCGAGTGCTAAAAGGCGCAGTAGGCGCGGCTGGGAACATAGGTAATAGTTCCTGGTGTCGCTGTCACACGCTCCCGGCCGAGCATATGAGTAAACGGCGGCTAGCGCTCAGTCGCAAGCGAGCTAGCAAAGAGTGTATTTGGTCGATTTGCTCCAAAAAAAACTTATTGTTAACGTTAGAGTGTAAACTACGTTTCGTAAACTACGTTTTGTGTACTATATCTTATGTACGCAAGCAGTAAGGAATAATGCCCAAACCAAAAGTGAAGAACTCGAAGAAGCAACGAGTGACAACCCCGAACTAGCAACCCCCTTTGAAAATTTGAATAGATTTCAAGAAAAAAAAAAAAAAAAAAAAACATCTTTTAAAAGAATGTTTAACTTGAAGTCAAAATGTTCACTCCTCTTTTACGACTTAGCGTACGTGGGAAATAGTACCATGAACACAAATGGTGGTTGCTTTTATCAATATAGCCATTAAGAAATCCTCTCAACGATGTGGCAATCTTATAATAACGTTATGAATAATAATTAGACTACTATAGTTGCCTTCAGCACTTAATTGTTGTTACACAACTTGAGCTAAACAAAAGTGACAACAGGGGTGAACCAAGGTTCGAGTCTTGGGAGGTACGAATGATGGAGGATTTTGGATGGTACGGAATACCTCCCAGGTAAATGAAAAGTCCGAAATTTTGAAACATATAGTAGACCCTAAAAAGTTTTTTTAAATGCATTTCTGACATCTTCAAAACTCATTATCAAAGCTATGAAGTAGCTTATTTGTGGTTCTCCACAGTTTTTTTTTAGTTCACGTGTGTTTTGAGGGATTGGGAGCACTGTCCCCATCTCCCCTCCCATAGGACAGCCACTGAGTGACAATCGCATCTGGAGGGTTTCGCGACGTAACAGGCTTTCAGTCAACAATACTGAATAGGGTGCGATAAACTAAAACGCTTTATCCCACCCGCTTTCTCCCGCGCGCCGCGGTTTATCTACCGCCGCGGCCGGAAGCAAAGAATTGAAAAGCTATCGCGAAGTCTTTTAAAACTTGTGTAATGAGGAGAACTTGGTGACTGGCTACTTCCCCTGTGCAGACGGCTACCCCGACAAGTTTCGGAACTGTTCCTTCACACGAACGTCGGCAAACGTGTTTCCCGCCGGAAATCAACTAATAACTCATGTGCTAATTGAGGGAAACTTTTTATCACGGCCAATTAGCGTCCGTTAAGACCGCAATGATGATCACTTTAATTGTAAAAGCCATTTTAAACAGTAACTTTTAAAGTTGCCAATTTTACGCAAAATAAGTAAAAACGCGTTGATAAATGAATAAACAAACCATAACTGCATTATTAATGTTCTTGTTTAATCAAGAACGCGGAATTTCACAATAAACCTAAACACAGAAAAAAATTCGATTATAGTGCAGTCAGTATAATACGTTTAGTGTTGAACTGTTAGTTTCATGAAGTTGTTTTAACGTAGCAAGGTTATATATATATATATATATATATATATATATATTAGATTTTTAAAAATAATTGTTTCAGTTAAAGCTCCCCACCCCAGCTAAGTTATATTACACAAGTTTGAAAAGACTTCGCGATATCTTTTCAATAGCTTGTCAAGAGACTGTACGATACAGGAGTGGCAGCAGAAGGAATTTCGGAAGGAACTATCGTACAAAAAGGATGCAATTGTAAAAGGTTATATAAATTATTGTTCTCACATTTATTTTGTACATTTTTAATCCAGTTAGAAGCAGGAAGTTTTAATTATTTCCTTCTAGTTACCTTTGGTTTATTTTAATGAGTAAGTAAATATGAAAGGAAAGATAAATACACAACTAATATTAAAAATAATGAAATCACATATTAGGACCGGGAGGTAGCTATCGCCCCTACCACGCCACTCTTGGAGAACCTCTTTCCCCGTTTTGAACAATTACTGGCTCCTTTTATGTAGATGGAATATGGATTGCTATCTTTCAGGTAGAGGACAGATATAGAGTGAATTAATTAAAGTTTTGTAACCATAAAAGCAAAACACGCATATGTTATAATGTTTTACTTTAATAAGGAAATAATTAATGTTTGAAATTGTAACTACCACATTAAATTTTTTAATGGTTTACTACTTTAAAAACTACATTTAAAATTGTATACTTTCATGGAATACCTTGATATTAATAATGACTGAATCTTGCAAATAGTATCTCCTATAAAATAATAACTGTTGTATAGTATTCAGTTATTATTTTTTTCTGTCAGAATGACTACAACTGTAATAATACTGTCAGTAGACAATATTTTATGTTCTTAGAAAAATCAATAACAGAATAAAAATATATATTTAAACGTATTATGGTTAACGATCGCGATGGTAGTAGATAAAAATACCGTGTTATTCTTATGGGACTACGGCTTGATGGCTTGTTGGCTTCCCAATCGTAATGATTCGTTCATGTTCGGGTGTATCCGTCGCTAGATACCTATGATCGGATCCTCGTCAGCCATCTTGGATGACTCTACGTCCGCCATCTTGGAATCCTCAATTTTGAAAATATATAACTTTTTAGCTATAGATTCGGGAAAAATTCCAAAATTCATCAAATAAATTGGCTAACAATTTATTTATTAATTCGAATCCGTGCTTTTTCGATTCTTGATCGATGCAAAAAAATATTTTAAGTAAAAATAAATAAATTACTATACATATGGTGTAAAGTAATAAAAGGAGCTTAAATTCCTACATTTTGACCGCCATCTTGAAAATTCGTAAGAAAATCCAAAAAATCATCAAAAAATCACTCATTAATTTACTTATTGATTCGATCGATTCCCATCTTGGCTTATATGTATAGAATTGTGCATGAACTGGTTGAAGTGTATTTTATGCATAAACAATTAGACTTCAGTGTTAGGTAATGTGACAACATATTTAATTCGTCAGACAGGTATCATGTATATCGTCTTTTTTTCGTAGAGATAATGATTAATTAACTCCATAAAGTTTAATAGGAAACGGAATTTAATTTGATTTTAAGCTTTAGTTTCTCTTATCCCTGCTAGAGAATCTCACTAAGGATGGATATCGATTGAACGAAAAATTATTTTAATAAGTGATTTTTTGATAAATTTTGGAATTTTTTTTTTAGAATGTCTAGGTCAATAAATATAAATTTACAAGATGGTGGGCATATCGGCTTACTGGAGGCTGGTAGTTGAGGAATTTAAGCCGCTTATAGGATTTCGAACATGATTTATTAAATAAGTTGTTATTTCTAAAATATTTTTTTTGCATCGATCAAATTTGAACCAAGGATGGGAATCGATCGAATCAAGCAGTAAATTAATGAGAGATTTTTTGATGATTTTTGGATTTCTTTACGAATTTCCACATTAATAATAACGAATTTTCAAGATGATGGTCGAAATGTAGGAATTTAAGCTCCTTTTAGTACTTTACACCATATTTATTGCAATTTTAATTTTTTTTCTCAAAAATATTTGTTTTTGCATCGATCAAGAATCGAACAAGGACGGATTAAAATAAATAAATAAATTGTCGATTTGTGATGAATTTTGGAATTTTTCCTGAATTTATAGCTAAATAGTAATAGATTTTCAAAATTGAGGATTCCAAGATGGTGGACGTAGAGTCATCCAAGATGACCGACGAGGACCCGATCATAGGCATATAGCGACAGATACTCCCGAACATGAACGAATCCTTACGATTGGGAAGCCAACAAGCCATCAAGCCGTAGTCCCATAAGAATAACATGGGGCCAGAAGTCCGTATTTCCAACTATTGATGGTATACAAAATAAGACCGAATGTTAACAAGTCGTTAGTATGACAGTGCTCGCCATGTGCTGTATGCTGCGAGCTGGGCGCGAGCCAGGCTGTAGCGGGCTGTGTCCGTTCCGCAGGCGGAGCGGGACCCCGGAGGCCGCGCCGCCCGCGCCGCCCGCGCCGCCTCCGCCGCCCCCGCCGCCCCCCAGGCCCAGCTCGCCCGCCGCCGCCCCCGAGGGCGGGCCAGACGTCTGCGAGCCGGTCTTCAGCAGCGCCAAGGAGCGCGAGTGCTGGAGCCTCTACAAGAAGATGGTGGACAAGGGCGTCAGCGTGTCTTTCGAGACGGTGCTGAGGTGCGGTCACTGTTCCTTCTGCCCGCAGCTGAACACACGCGTGCACATTTGCCGAACCAAGAACTGCATCATATTTATGTTACGGGTAGTGCTACACGAAGAAGTAAACCTAGGTCTACCCAAGATAACTTAGCACTATCCAAGTTGGCTGAGTAAGGTCCCAATAATCACTCAAATAAATTTGAATGTGGCGTTCACCTGTGCACACCTATGTCTACCCACCGCTGACTGGGTGATGTTAGGTGTTGCGTTATTTTCTAGCACGTGGAACAAGACGCGCGGGCGCCTACATCCCCCACGCCGCTCGGTGACAGAACAGCGGCCGAACAGAGGGCGCGTACGGCATTCCGTCAACGTTTTAACGTGAAAACGTTATTAAAAAGTTTCCATACTAAGGTCCCACCAGGATTAGCGATAAAACGCTTTTGTTGTCGCCAAAAATTTTAATATGTCTCAAGTGTTGTATATATATTGAAAATAGATCAATGTACGTTGCCTTTTAGTGCGGTTACGCCATCGCTTGCCTACGTCATTGAGCGGGGAGGGTGGGTTGAAAAAGAGCCTCGAAATTCATTCTGCGTGACCAAATAAATAGTCATAACTCCGCAACGGAAAGGGTACCACAAGTTATTTGTGCATCGTCGTGTGGATACTGAGTTGCTCTAAAAGGTTAGCTAAGCAGAAAAAAAAATTAAGTTGTCGAGTTCAAAGGTGTGCCGGGTGACAGTTTACAAAAAGGTTCTAAAGTTGCTTGTTTCAGGTAACGCCGCGCAGTTACAGAAGCATTCAGCGCCAGAGGCGGCGGGACAGGCAGAGCGCTCGGGCCGGTTCGTGCCGAGTCAAAGGAGCGCCAGGACTTATCCTCACCAACAGTGAGGCGCCTCGTGAGCGCCAGACTTGAAGCGCTGGGCGCTGCTGCAGGGCCACCGAGTGCAGAGGCTAGGATGGCTGAAAGCAACTCCAACTATGATGACCCCACACAGATGGACGAAGACGGAGAAAATGAAAGACTTCAAGCTGATACGCGGGGAAATATGGGTCCTCATATTCTTAGGGATTCCGACACAAGTCCACAGCCAAGTGAGCTCATTCCCTACGAGTGTCCGGCTCACAATCGCGCGCTCTGCCAGCCGCTGCTAATCATCTTAGGCGTCAGTTTGTCGAGAAGGAATTCGTGTACGCGTGCAGTCCGATAGACATAAAATGACAGAATACCTAAATAAACACTTCAGACTTGAGCTTACGAACGACCCACGTGAACAGACTTCACTCGCCGGGAGCTGTCTGGATCTGACCTACGCGTGCGACATGCATTTGATTTGCAAACCATACGTCTCGTATTTACCATTTCACTGCCTCGTTTAAAATGTATTTATTTATACTTGATAAATGTAAAATATTATTTTAATATTAACAGGAAAAAAATATAAACATACACATTCATAAACAGGCGAGTTTTATTTCTTTACTCTTAAATTATACCTGATGGCCCACAAAAAATGTTTTCGCGAAAAAAAAAATTCCAGTAGTGTAGCGATACTACCCACCCTGATATTTTTAATAAAAAGTTTCAAGATTTACTGACTGTGAAGGGATCGAAATGCTTTTTCTTTAACAACGAATAGTTTTTTTTATTAATATTAACGAACATGGAACTATCGAAAAAATGTTCTCAAGGAACCAGTTTTCTGTTTATTAGGATAAACTGATTAATATTGAAAATGTATCGCCCGAGAAAAAAAAAAGCTTACAACTTGCGAATGAACAATGGCTTTCAGGAGGTCCAGGCTATAAAAGGTGTAATAATAAAACAAAGTGTGCTACAAAGAAGTGTAAATGCGAGGCTGCAGGAAAATTGTGCAATTGGAGGTGTCACGGCAGTTTGTCTGACTCAAATAAACAACAATTTCTTTCTTATTAATAACAACATAAGTAATATTTTGTAAAAGTGCCATTTTGCGAACATGATTATATTTTTCATTACATTTCATTACGAATTTTCTCATTCAAAATACTTTAAATATGTATGTTTATATAAGGTATTCATGTTTTGTCGATCGCATTACCCAGTCAGCGTTGGATATGCCTAGGTGTACACGGGCAAACGCCGAATTCAAATCTATTTTAGTGAATATTCAGACTTTACCCAACAAACTTGGATTAACACTGAGTAAACCCGGGTAAACCTAGGTTCAATTCTTCTTCTTCTTCTTCTTCTACTTCTAGCATTACTCTTAATATATATGCACACACAAGCATTAACCTGTGTGTCAAAGATGTTATTTTATAAAACGTGAATTTGTTTCGTACCCAAGGGCGACTGAAGGCCCCGCGTCTAGCGGTCCCGGCGCCAACCCGGCTCATTTTCATTGGCGTTGTTGGTCTGATTCTCTATGAAAAATATGAACATTAGTGGAGAAAAAAGGATAGTAATTGTTTCTAACATGCAATTTAAAGTGCTGGTGAATCCATTTTCATTTCAAATGAGTTTTCATGGTTTCGTATTATAAAAAAAAATCTTTCGAAGATTTTTTTCTCGTGCAATGCCACTTTTTCATCGGAATTTGATCATTCACATTTTGATGAAACCTGCCCGAGGGTAACTAACTCATCAGGAAATAATAGCACAATTTCTTAAGTTAAAAAAGCAAAGCCATCGTTGAAAATTGTAGACTTAAAATCGTTGTTTCAAAAACGTTTTTTTTCTTCTTCAAATTTCCCGGGATTTTCCTCTTGGTACCACTCCCTCGGTATGGCTCCTCTCCGAAATATCAGGCCCCCGGAAAAAAAAATGGCCCCGGGGCCTCACAAAGTTTGGGGCCGCCATTGTTCATACCTACAACTGTCGTCTATTTATCGCCATTTTTATCATCCTCTGGAAATATTATAAAAATATCGCTGATAGAATCCTGCAAAATTAAAAAAAAAATCAGAAAAATATTTGCCAAGTATATACCTAATGTTTAAAGTAAGTGTATATTTATTTATATATGTACCTTTTACGACAGATTTGTGACCAAACAGTAATATGGCCTTCTTGTTACCAGAAGAACTGCCTACTTAAGAAACAAATCTTCTACTGTTAGGTGTAACCACGACTTCTGCACAATGGTGCTGCATTTTCGTCAGGTGGTGTGGAAGGTGCTGGAGTTGCGGGTGGGTGGTAATTGCGAATTTGAATGCTGTGTTCTCGTAACGTATCGTCTTGTATTGTGTCATCAAACATTACGTGAGATTTTCAAATATTTAATTTGTAGTCATAAAATGGGGGTAGGGGGGAAATAAATAACAAATAACTGTACAAAATATTTAATTTACAAGTATAATTTTAAAATAACGATATATTCTCAAATACGTATCATAAATGTAACATTCCAATCCTATACTTTCACATATTTCAATACAAATATAATATTCTCCCCCCTTCACCCCCACTAGGGACATGCCACTGGGTGCAGAAGTTGCCAGAGGCACAGCCCACTCGAAGCAGAGCAGCATTGCCGTCACTGCGAGTAGCCCGGGCCTCCGGGGAGGGAGGGGACTGGTTGGAGGCAAGGGGGCGGTACTCGGGGAGTGCGGTCCCAGGCACGCAGCGCCGCCCACTGGCCTCTGATCGTTCGTTATCTCACTTGTTGGTTGCGATAAGAACACTGACCGCGGGCATTGCTGTCGAAGCAGTTTGAATATTGTAAGTGAATGCTGGGTTCGAACCCATGCTCACCTGTTGTCGAAGACGTGATTTTAGAAAGGGGAAGGGGGTAGGGTTGGTGGTATAATGAGTGAGTTTAGGTACATTTGAGTTATATTTCCTGTGGAAGCAATTACAGCATCGCTGCTTACCGGTGCGCCTCGTGTATCACGGACCAAGTCCGGGGGAGCACGGGATGGACAGAGACTTTCACTCGAGAATATTTACACGTTAGCTATATTGACCTTCACTGTAAATGACTAAATAAAAAGTCAATAAAAATCGCCTCAAAAATATGAACCCAATTCGTATTGGAGAAAACAGATCATATTTAAACATACTGAGCACTAGCGGCTTAAACATACCTTTAGATTAAGTTTATGAGATTCGTGAGGAATAATTAGTGTTTTATATTTAGCTAATAAGTTGATCCTCTTGGACTATTTTCATGTACCTATATAAAATTACAATGTAAAAATGTATTCTACTTTAACAAGGATAGTCCTTGGAAACTCAGTTGTCAACGATATCACTAGTAAAATTGCAAGGCAAATATTTTGTACCATTTGCAGTTTTACAAAGCTCTGCCTTGCAGTTTTACAAGTAATATCGTTGGCAACTGAGTTTTCAAGAATTTCCCTTGTAAAAGGTACAAAAAAATTCTTATAGTGTACCATTGGAGCGGTACTACTCTGTAAGTGCATAGTATTGGGAAATACTTTTGGGGACCTAAGTTATGAGGTAGTTAGTGAAATTATAGTAAGCGAGTGTTTAAGAACGAAAATTTGGTATCACATAACCCCAGTGGTTTTAAAACACATGTAAACTAACAAGGGTGAAGAACCCACAACGATTCTCCTGTAAACCTAAATAATTCAGATTCAGAATGAACAGGGGAACCCCCCTTCCCCCCCCCCCCCCCCCGGGTTCCATAAACCATGTAATTTTTGTTTCCAGTACTACTTTGTGTTAGCTTGTCGATAGCTGCAATTTTTATTTTCTTAACCTAACTTAAAACTATAGCGTATTATGCTCGGGAGTTACCGGGTTAGACCCGTTCCACAATGATGAGGAAACGTATGAACGGAAACGGATTCAGACCCGCAAGGTATTTCCGTTTTATTAACTGCCTTCCGCTTCCAAAATGTACTGAAACGTAACAAACGGTAACCAATGCGTGTGAAGTTCGTGGTTACGAAAAAGAAATTCAATTATTGAAAAAAGTTGAGTTACGAGAACATAACACGGTCAGGATAATACAAATAAAGCTCAAAGTAATGATATAACAGTAGATATTTTATAAAGTAAACAAGCATGGCTACCACCGCGACCAGATTCTCGGGTTTCTAGTGGTCTAACGGAGTAACGTAAATGGAAGAGCTGAGCATTGCCGAGCTGATCCGCATGCGTGCCATTGTGGATACTCCGCTCCGTTACATTCGTATCCGTTGACGTGATCCATCTCCGTTTCCGTGCCATTGTAGAGCGGGTGTTTGGAGCTGCTTCTGACAGAGCAGCTGTGTTTGTTGGGCCGAGCCAGCACCAACCAGCCTGCGCGTGTCGTGTGCGCAGGGGCATGCTGACGCCGACGGAGTACCGGCTGCACCGCAGCGCCCACCTGCCGGAAGCGCGGCCACGCGTGCTCGCGACCTGCAGCGCCGACAAGTGACGCGGCACCCGCACGCACTATGTCACACCGTCCAACAGTTGTCTCCAGTTGGACGGGTAGCATTGGACAGAAGGTGGCTTCCAATTTCCTCCATCAAATAAATTTGGACAGATCACCTCAAATATGTTTTAAATCTTGTCATACTATCAAAGTTTAAATTTGGTTTGAGCTAATTCAAACTATTCAAGTTTAAGTTTATTTTGAATTTAAATAATGCATCAAAGGGCTGGCTAGAATTATTTTTGCTAACTTTAATTTTTAATACGTCACCCGTTGCATAGTAAAATGATTGTTCGGTGATTTTTTTAAGTTATGGACACACAATTTCCTATTTACACATAAAATTATTTGTCACAAAATTTTCATATTAATAACATTTTAGTGTTTTCATCTTTATAACCATTTTAATTTACCATTTTCTGCTATTTTAAAGATTCTTCGTGACGGAAACTGACTATTTTTTCTTTTTCGCTAGGCACGATTATGATTAGCTGATTTTATCCAACATCCAACATATTTTAGAACCCGTCCTATGTGCAAAATATTTGATGGAAACAAGCGCTAGTGACATTTTCGGTGACGTCATATTTCTCCAAATTTATTTGACACAGCATTTTGAAAGGTTTTGGAGACGAATCTTTGACAGTGTGACAGGGCATTACCTTTTTCAATACTTATACATGGAGATATGTACCAGACGCACACTGGAAGGTAAAAGAAAAAGCTCTGAACTGAGACGAAAGACATCGTAGTTCCGCAAGGGGAAATTATCGCTTTGCAAAAATCCACAAAACTTAACACATCGGCAAGTCAGATTTGATAAACAGGCCTAAACATTGCATTAAATTGAATATGTAATTTATATGTGGTCGACGGTATTCGTCAACAAAGACACAAGCTGTAGAGTTCCAAGGTGTTAGGGTTCCAGAATATATTTTACTGCCAAACATATACAGTATAATTTTGTAATGTTTTATTTAATATATATATATTGTTTATATAGAACGCACAATGGTAAGACTTTGTTGACGTTTATAGTTTTGAGGTGCATGATACCGCTTAGCAGTTCACATATTCCATTAACTCATAAAACCAAACTTAATTAATAAAGTAAATTTACTAATTGACTCCATCGAAATGTGAAGACAGGAAGCAAGTGGTATTTTACATTAATATATTTTTATAGAGGGCTTAGCAACAAGATACAGTAGGTGCAACTATAATGAGTCAAACATGCATGCTCTGTAGATTGTACGATACTGAAGACACCAATATACACGTTGTATATTGATAATCTTACACCATTATAGTAATAAGTGTGGCAATGGATTCGTGTGCGCATCTGTGGTGACGTAATTGGCGGGACGTAACTGCGATGGAATACTAATCATAAAATGATTTTTACGTGCTTAAAGACACCACGAAATGCTGTTTCGTGCTGCAAATATGAATATTCCCACCATTACATTCCCTTCACCCCATTTTCCCACCCAAACAGGTTTTAAAGACAAGGGGCTTTTATATATATATATATATATATATCAATGTGCTGCATAATATTTTCATTTATCTCTTTTAAAACTGCATGTTAGATTATCCTATGGAAAAAAAATCAAAGTTTATATACAAGTGATGATTGATTCAAACAATTCAAATTTATGAGTAACCAGATTCTAGGCATAATTCAATTTTCAACCTCCTCAAATATTAAGAAGTGGACATATGCAATAATGTATTTTGTTCAAAAGAAAATTTCTTTTGTTCCCTCTTTCGTACCCATTAAAATATCACATTTTTTTATAATAGGTATCAATTTTGTCAAAACATCTTAAGTAATTTTTCAAATGCTTTATGTTAACTAAACCTCAAGTGCCATTATTTCTTGCAGTAAAAATTGTGCTGTTTTTCATCGAGCGTATACAAGTAGGCGACCTGTTAGAAGGAAAAAGTAGATAATCCACCATAAACTGTACAGTTTACTACCATTCCTACTGGAGTCTCAAAATATGTTGCAATGTCACAATTACAAATAACATTTCAGTATATACTTCAATCTTTATTTTGATGAAATATGACCTGTTATACGTTATAGAAGTCATGTAATTGTGTTGTCGTGTGTCACACTGCACCATGTGTTGCGCCAATCTGGTATATAATTTGTTGGCAGATACTTCTAAGTGCGTCTCTCTCTTTCCTCTCTCTTTCCTCTCTCTCTCTCTCTCTCTCTATTATCCCCCCCTTCTCTATCTCTCTACCACCTCCCCCATCCGCCCAATCCTTATTTTCCCTAATTCACATTTATAACACAAACTAATGATTACTTACCTAACACTTTCTGTGTTGTTTAAAAATAACTAGGCCTAGCACTTATGGGTGAAAAACAAAATTAATTTTAATTGTGTTAAACATTTAGCTACAATTATTCAATTCAAAATAAAATATATAGTTATTGATGAATTTGCTATTTTTTTCCCCCTTTTTGTATGGCGCAGATATGTAATGAACACAGTAAAGTCACCCGAAGAATGAGTCATTTTTTCTGTGACGTATATGTGGTTTTACGTCCCGTCAACAGCGATGCTGACAGGTGACGGGGGAAGCAATCAGAAATGGCTCTTGGCGAGACACCGTCCCAGCACTCAACGGCAGTGGCTTCCCTGAACCTCGGATCGGTATCAGAACCAGAGTCCTCCAGAATGCGAGTGCTGCGTATAGTGGAGGCCACACGTCTCGCGAGCTGGGCTTCACAGTTCGGTGGGAACGCGTTGCTCGTTACGGCCCGGCAGAGCCTGATAATAGGCTAAACTCATGGGGTTAGGAGTTATCAGGAGACGGCATGCTGTGACGTAGCAGAAGTCATAATGAGTCAAAATATATTTTGAACAGGTAGAGTACTCGAAGAAATTTTCCGCTCCCACGGAGTTTTACAACCTCATTGCCCGCGCACCACTGATACTTATTCCGTTCCCCTTCCCCTCTTACCATTGACGGTCCCCGCCGACTCACTGACAGCTCGGAAGACGTTTGGCCCGCACTATATTACCCGTGCGCCACTTGCCTTGTAGTTATAGATTTGTCGCTTCCGAGTTGCGCTTACTAAAAACGAAAGGACACGTAAGTGTAAACGTAGAAATCACTGATTTGTACTAAGACTGTAGTGTATTGACTAGGTTATTTTAAGTGGGCTGTGTCTAGTTATAGTTGCGTTTAGTGTCAGCGCTGTTTAGGCTGTGTCAAAATATAAGTAAGATATGAAGTAGGGTTGGACAGATTTGCATCAAAAGAGCTTATTAGGTTCATCATATCTATGAATAAGATGATTAGAGTTGGTTTACTGAAAAAAAAAAAACTATATAATATTGTATAAGTAAGTAATGGTTCGACGAGCGTTACATAAGATCATATTTTGGGGGTACATGAACACTGGAACAAAGGAAAAGTAAATGTATACTAATAAAGGACTACTAAATGTATTTAAAGACATCTGTATGTCATTTACAATATACAGTTATGACAATTTATATGAAATACTAAACAATAATTTTGTAAAATAGCATGTAAGAAGGCTGTTGTTATACCCTCGTAAGGAGAAAATGTTTCTATGCATGCCAATAAAACACATTGATGTATTTTTTAAAAATGCCTTCGTCATTGGTATGCTGCAACCTGCCCTTCTACTATACTTTTACAGCGTTTCTACGGCGGTAACGTAATCTAAGGAGACAGGTAAAGAGGAAGATTGTGAAATGAGAGGCAGATTCAATTGAAATGTCTCCCTGGCGATGGCGTTAGCTGCGGTGCTCTCACTGGTTACCCAGTTGTTAGCAACGATGATGGATTTTGCCAGGAGACCACCCTACAACCGCCGGACTATTTATTTAAATCTGCTCCAACCTTCAAAGGCCGGGCTGGTAGTCTTGAGCGAGAGTTCGGCGCACTTAGACCCCCAGGAAGGTTCAAAATTAAATCAGGTGTCGGCCTTTGGTAGGGCGTGCACCATCGCTGCCAGCAGGCCTCCGAGTCAGTGACAAGGATCCTCTATGGAGCGAGTCACAAGTATCCATACAAATGGTGAAAGCGGTGACTAATTTCTCTTTACTTTTCAGGGAGGTGTACCAATTGAATAGATGCCACAAAGGAAGGTATAACATATACTAACATTATTGTGTATGTTTTGTGTTATTTGTACGAATAAAATAAACATTGATCACAGATTTTACCATTGGTATGGAGACTTATGACTTACTCTTTGCTCGCACAATGCCATTCGGGGAGTCGTCGAAAGGCCCAATGCCTGGTACATATTAGGCATTTTGAAGCGCGCTCTTTGGTAAAGCACATTTTAAGAACCAAGTGGTCCGATGTAGGTATACTCATGGAAACGCGCGCTTCTGGCCAAGCGCGTACCAAACGCGCGTTGTGCGGGCACCAGCTTCATAGGGGTCCCTATTACAAGAATGACACTTTCGTGTACGTAACTGGTAGTGGTTGCTGAATCATTAAGCGCATGAATAGAATGCAGGTTAAGTTGTACTTCGATTCGTGGAAGTTTTTGATGTGTATTGTGCTGTATGAACATAATAACTTGGGTAGGTTTACTTTCGGATGGATCTTTGAGGTTTGCATCATTTACCTTGGACTCAGAGGTTGTGCTGGTGGGCACCATTTTCTCTTTCGAGGAGCCTTCCATGTTATGTTTTCTTTTTTCAGCCTGTTTGCGGCATAATACTGGGCAGTCTTGGTGGAAGTGTTCGGGGCTGTGCCAATACTTCAGCTAGCTTCTGTTCGGGGTTATATTCTTTTTTAATCGTGGTGGTGGGCCTGGTTTACTTACGGTGCCCTGAGTTTCGAAACAATCTCGCTGCATTGCAACGGCTCACAAAAGGAGTTCTGATCGATCCTCGGGAGACAGGTACTGCAAAAATAGCCGAAGTTCGATTCGCACCGGCTCCATTATGGTAGGGAGAAACTCTTTGGCATCTCTTCCTGGTTGAAGCCTTTCGTATAATTACCTTTTCTGTAGCAATAAACTTTCTACATCCTCTACTAGCTTTTGTTTGGTGCCATATAACTGGGCAGTGAGCTTTCCTACCTTTTGTTTGGTTGGTCACCAACCTGGTCACAGGAAACTCCCAGTGAACTCTTCCCAGTTGTTGTACAACCCTTCATGTGTATTCCTTATCTAGCTGCTTGCCTCAAGAGTAATGGGCCTACCATATCTACGCATTCGATTAGGTGGATTGCTAGCTCCTGTAATGCCTGCTCCCATTGTCGGGCAGCTTGCACAGGATCCTCATGATCTTCTCCTCTGAAGGGCTGGGGTGCATTTGCAGATCTGGTACTTAAGGATGTGGAGTGGTATTCTCGACATATGCATATGAATGACATCCCTGTGAATTTGAGCATTGTGTACTCCCAGCCAATACAGGAGAGGTGGTAGTCTCTATGGCATGTCTGGCAAGGAACAAAGACTAGAACAGTCCGAGGGCAGTTCGGCGCAAAGCAATGGCAGGGTAATGGGTTTTTAGACTTCTTCTCTACAAGCTTCTCTCGGCAGGGGTTGCAGATGTGGATCGGTGTCCATTGTAAAATGACTTTTTCATGAGGCCAAGGATTTAGAGGTGGAACTAGGCACTGCAACATGCACAGCCGATGCTCGGTCTTTCTGTAGCTTTTAAGCATGGCACTGCACATGCTTCTGCAGCCATCATGGAGAATAATTTGAGCACCACCAGATTTTTTCCTGCACTTTTGCACTTTTGGAAGTGAACAAGTATACCGGCAATGGTGATGTGGATATATTTAAGTCTCGCTAGACAAGCCACGCACCACGTTGGGCACCAAATTAACTTGTCCCAGTCTCCTTAACTAAGTATAAGCATGGATTTTATAGGCCGATTGTGAGAGGTAGGGGAAAGAGGTGGAGTTTACCTGCAGGCAATTCTCCTTCTGCTAGCAACTTTCCAGAGACTGCGGGCATTTCCATCGTAGGCCACATCCTCCTCCTCATTCCATCCTTCCCCCTTCAAAACACCCATGCAGCATACCTTGTCAAGGTGACCAATACATTGTCCCTACAGAGGCCTGGGACAAGCCAAAGTGTTGACATTAGACCACCTGAGTCATAATGTCTCAGTGATGCACGAGTGTTGTACAAAGTATTGTACGGGAGGTGGGATGTGTTTCCCATGGTGGACCCCTTGAGACGTACCAAAGTGGCGAATAACTACATTCCCACCAAATATGATGGCTCCATTCACAAACATCCAAAGGGCTATAGATTCCACAAAACAATTGGTTGTCTGTAAACAAGTATCGTAGATGTTAAGGTATGGCATGGTAGAGCCCTCAAACAGTGCCTACCTTGCATGTAATGTACTGGCTATGAAGAAAGATGTCTCCCCACGATTATGTGTGGACTTCCTGCCACTGAATGCTGTCACCATTAGTTACCCACCCTCGCAGATCAGCATTGACACCACTGTAGCTGCACTGAGGGACAGGCTCGACCACAAGGTTAGGCTATGTGCTGATTATTTTTTCATGTTTATCAAAATCATGTCCATTTACACCCTAGTTGTCCGATTTAGTACATTAATGAAATTTACCTATTATTCCATTTTGTAAATTTACTGTACACGCATATCTATATAGACATATTTATATATTCATACACACATGAAACTAAAAACTAGGTACCTATATATTTTTTCGAAACTGTGGTGAAAATTATTCTTTCCTTGAAATTTATCTAAAATACTTGAGATACCATATAAGAAATAAAACCGCTTAACAAGCAACAGAGAGTTACCTTACAAAGCGACGAAGTTCCTAGCAGTCAAATAAATCTCGTCTGGTGCTTTTTTGTCGTTTATTTGTGTACGAATTACGGTTTATCATTCTAACTTACTGGCTTGTATAGCACAATTTAAATGTTTTTATTTTTATTCCCAAAAGTAACTGGGGCTATTAACCATTAGGGTTAATTTTTTTCTAGAGATGGGCTAATTTTGTGTGTGACTTCTATGATACCTACTTAGATAAGTAATTTTCGCCATTAATATTATTTTCTTTACATGGCTTGAGAACATTATTCATCAGAGAATTTGTATTCATCCTATTGAAGTTGATAAAAAAAATGCACTTCAAAATCTTGGAATAAAGTATTTTCACCAGTGAGCAACACATTTTAGCTTATTTGAGTCCCGACTTGCTATTCTCAGCACAATTATATCACTGTTGAAGAGCCTATAAAACATTTAGCTAAGAGACAAATTATAAAAACACTGCTATAGTAATTATTTATTTATTTTTTATTTGCTTATCAATATGTTTCCAACTATATAATTAATTTTATTTATATTACTTATAAAGAGGCGATTCATTGCTGCAGGACTCACTTGCCATTGTTAATCATATATGCTAAAGCTCTTCTTTGTTTCAAGTAGAAACCCCTTAAACACAAGTGTCATTGGTGACTGTGATCGCTAATGCTCTTGTGACATGACTCAAATATTTACGAGCACCATATCAGTATCCAAACTGTTTAGGAGTCCACTATAATTTTGGATATCCCATTGCCATTGCCTTAAGTCACTATACATATCAGAGTGCCACTGAAAATGCATTAGTATGAAAGGCAAAAGGCCAATACCCTGAGTTTGGAGATAGAAGGGACCTGCCAGATAAAGGACGAATTTGCATTGGGCCTGAAATGACAAACAATGGGATCGGCCCTACACACCATAACTTCTACCTCCAGCGTTGCTACACAGTGATGAAAATAAGTGGAAGATGTGAACCTAACACTTTGGGCAGTTGTGGTATGGATTTGATTAGATGAACTAGAAATATATGACTACTAAGCTTTGGACAACGTGGAACCTCTTGGTTTGTCGTTTATGTCTTGATTTTGCTTGAATTGCATAAAATAGTAATTAAAGTATTCCACTGTTAGTTTACTACTTGTAGGGAATTCATCTGTTTATGGTTGATTTGTGATTATATCTACATAAATGAATAAAACATAAATGGTTATATATTGAATTTGCAATATGTAAGGGAATGTTGTAAAAGAAAGTACATGTACAGAAGGGCTTGCACACTTTCAATAAGTACTTAATGTGTGGTAAGTACATTGAATGTGGTAAGATCGTGGAACCCTCACCGCCTCCTTTTTTTTTTCTTTTTCATTTTTACAAACTGGAATGGTATGAAAAAATAGCAAAATATCAGTGAAGAGAGTATATTACTGTGTGAGAAGCCATGTTGCCTATGGCTGCTTCCGTAGGCCCATGTGTTTGTGTCAATTGTGACATCGTCCCGAGCATGGCCTCTAAGCCCGTGCTCCGCACTGCTAGTACCAGGTCCCGTTTTCGGAGCGCACCCCTAGCCCAGCGGGAATGAGTCAGGCGAACGCCTCGGGCGTGACTCCACTAGACTCAAATAAACTTAAGGGCACGAAACCCCGGGGGCTCGACCCCTTAAAACAATTAAGGAACAAGGCACTAGGACACAATTATTTATTCACAGGCATTAAACAAGTGCATCGTAGCCACTCCGTGCGAGCACCGCACACACAGAGCAGACAACGAACTTCATTAACAGTCACAGACGCCACTGGCCTTAATTAAAGTGCCCGTGACAATGATCAAGTCAGATTAGGAGAAATCCCACTAATACAGTTCACAGGGAGACAATATGTTAATAAATTTACAGTCTCCAACTTGATGCTACAATTCAAATAATTAAATACTCTAAAACAGTTGTTAAGCCTTAAGCACCCAATTACCAGGTGCTACCTTTTAATTAGGCACCTGGAACGTGTTTTTAGCTTATAATAGAGCAAATTAAGTTAATGTAAGTTTTTGGCGCCGACTCACAAAGGAGGTGAAAGCTTCCCTCCCTTGCGAGGTGGCCATGTTCGGCAGTCTCCAACCACTCTGCGCCGGGTCAATACGTGTGTCCGTGAGCAGCCTTCAATTTTGTTCCACCGATCATTCACTCTGTTCTTGATTTAATATCCAAACCCTTTTACTTCATTGCTGCTCACGTCAACTCGGCATGTATTTCGCAGACCTGGGCTTATCTCGACCATTTCCTTAGTGATTCCGCACAACGTCGCGGACCACGCAATTTACAGCACTGGCCGACTCCAGCCAACTCGCTTTCGCTAAGACCGCCGCGCATATGCCTGCTGGCTGCAACCTTATGTAACTGTAAAATTTAGAATCACGCTTGACGTCGTCTGGCCGACGACCACCCCAGAGCCCGACCTGCACCCGCCAGTATACGCTCCCGCTAACGGAACACACCCCTGGCCATGGCCCACCCGAGTCAGGCGAGCCGAACAGCAATTAAAGGCAAAACCGCGGAAACCTGAGTAGACAAGAGAAGAACCGTACCCATTCCTCCTAAAACATTAAATTAGGATTTTAGCGACAGTAAAATCTCTTCCAGACACACCCGTTTGGAGTCTAGCGTAATGAGGTCACGCCTGGCGCGAGAGAGGCCGAGCCTCCCTCGGACGCCATGCCAGTTCGGCAGTTCAGCGCAGCTCACAGACCGGGGCGGACCTACGTCCCACGGAGAGGCAACATCCTTTGTCTGCATCGAAAGTAACGTCCGGTAAATATAGTCACTAATTAACAGAACCCCTTTTATTACTTAACCTCTCCGTGAGTACCCGGTCCCTTTTTCGGTCCAGGACCTAATCCGACCGCATCAATTTAAAGACACCCCGCACCACACTTGGTCAGCGGGGCTGCTCTTCAGTATACGGCACGGGCCGCCTCCCGCAACTTACAGAACTTTATTTAAGGTCACACGCACGGCGCTGACCACAAACCCGCAAGGGAACTTGGACAAACTTAATTGCGGTGCGTGTTTCACCACAGTGGGCACAACACCCGCGCCGAGACATTTGCATACGGGATTGGCCGTCTCCAATCGTCCGCCCCCTTAATTCAGTGTATTTTTGTGTCCCGTATTTTGTATTGCTAACTTACGTTACCCGAGTAACGAGTGCCACGTAACTTGTGCGCACCCCCTTAATTCAGTGTATTTTTGTGTCCCGTACTTTGTATTGCTAACTTACGTTACCCGAGTAACGAGTGCCACATAACCTGTGCGCGCCCCCTTAATTCAGTGTATTTTGTGTCCCGCCTTTGTGTTACGAAATTACGTTACCTGCGTACCCAGTGAGACGTCTGAGACGTAACAGCGTCCGAGGCCACGTAACGCGGAACACAAACAATACGGCGCCACGGAATAACGAGTAAACCCCCCCCCCCCCCCGGGGACCTCTGTAGAGTGTTGTATTGTGTACGACTCGTTCCTATGAATAAAAGGTACGACACCACCACCTCAACTCCACGTCTCTTATTTAAAATCATCTCACGCAACACCGCCGCCGGCCCTAGTGGGCCACGCAGGGGCACATACATCCACGACCCCAAACTCACGACTAGAACCGAGCTAGTCTGGCGCCCACCCGGACAATACGTAGCAAGAACCGCCTTTTCCCACTAGGAGCCACACCGGGACTCGAGCCCGAGACCCCGGACGACGGCATTTGGCGCCCGCTGCGTGGGGCAGAAAATAACGTGAAAAAATTTTTTTTCCACCTCCTGGACATTTTCGAGATAAATTCACCAACAGGCGACAGCGGAGACACGAAACGGCCATTTTGGACACAGGAAGGGTCGAAAGCCAGACAGACGGGCGCGACGAGGCGAGCGGACAAAGGACACTCCAACCACCCCCACCCCCGCACGTCATCACGGCGAGGCGAGCAACGGAGCGACGTCACCACCCCCACCCCGCACGGACCGTTTTCGCCTCCTCTTTGTGCGGCTGTCCGGGCGCCTGCCCCCACCTCGTTACCCCTCTTCACGCTCTCCGCTTCGGGCAACCATCCTGATACCCCCACCCCGCGCGGACCGTTTTCGCCTCCTCTTTGTGCGGCTATCCGGGCACCTGCCCGCCGCCGATCTCAAACCCGCGCGCTACAACACGCGCTCGGACTACAAACAGCCCGTCACAAACGGCGAACTTGAACATACAACATACAGCTCACCATGCAGGCACCACCTACAGACCTCGTGTGCACGCGTTGCCTATTACCAAGGGAAATAGACCTATTGACGGGATCACTGCCGTGGTATATGACATGCCAATGCGCGAACACCCGGGACGACGTCACCGACCATACCTGGGGCAAGCCCTGGAGCGAGACGTTACTCGGCGAGCCTCACACCCAATTACCGTGGTCATGGGCACCGCTCAAGACGGAGGCACCAGCTAACAACACACTGGTAGGCATACTACCGACTATGGGCCTCACGAGTGCCCGGACCAATTTGGCACCCAAATACATCCCACCACCAAGCGCAATCACCGGACCAAACACGGGGATGCATACACGCAACCCGTGCTACACAGGGAAGTTAGCACTACCTGAGTTCAGCGGAATAGGGCACGAAGTACTTAGAGACTTCCTAACACACTGCGAGGTCAGACTGGCACGGTCCGGAATACCGACCGATGAATGGTCGGGGCGAGCGAGCGAACAGCTGAAGGGGACCGCCCGCCAATGGTGGAACATCTGGGGACGCTTCGGCATGCCCTGGGAGGAGTTTGCCACGTCATTCAACCGCCGATTTGACACGGAACACGCACTGGTCCAATGCACTACGCAGTTCTATGGCGAACGCCAACGCGACGGCGAACCTGTCGAGCAGTTTCTAGCCAAGAAAATGCAGCTGTTCAACCGAGTAGCACCCGGCACCACACCAACCGCCGCGCTCGCAACCATTACCACCCTCCTACACAATGAACTGCAACCGTTCATGCGGTGTTACCGCGCAGAGGAAGTCGAGGACTACGTCCGACAAGCCATAGACACGGAACGGAACATCCGGGGACTGCGGCACTACGACCCCCCGAACACCGACCGGGACCTGGTAAGACGCCCAATGAGTCAGAGAATAGCCAGCGTCCAGAACCGGGAAGCAGGGGGCTACCCACCGACCGCCCGCGACGAGCCATCGAGGACGCACCACCACCTGGTAGGCCCGATGGGACATCGACACAACAGGAACCCCCACTACCGCGATGCCAGTTGGGCTGCCCCGCAGGTACCCGCCACTGGCCTGTCGACTGCCCTTCACGCCGGCAAACACCACCCGTCGCCAACACGTCGGGAAACGCCCACCCGGGGGCGCGGCGGTAAAACCCGCGCCTCCGAGCAACCCGAGCCAACCCACACCCGCCGCGGAAACAGCCACACCGCAGCTAAACCAGCTAGTCCGCCCACACGACGGCCTACTCCGCATCCCAGTGGAAGTCAACGGGCGACCCACGGCGGCCCTGGTAGACACAAGCGCGAGCCACGTGTTCGTGGCCCCCCACCTGGTACCCCCCGGCGCGCTGCAGCCCCACCAAGCCGAATTGCGGTTAGCAACCAGCACACAACCGGGAAGGACAGTGGGGCAAGCCGAACTCGAGGTACGCATTCGGGACGACGTCACCACGGTAACCGCCCTGGTGGTAGAGGACTTACACAAAGGGATAGTACTAGGCCAACCATTGTTAGCGAGACAAGATGCGGTGATCGAAATGAAACCCAGACGAGTTTACATTGGCACCCGCGAGCGGCTCACGGTGTACGCCATAGGCACTACCCCCGAGAGTCAGGGGGAGAAAGTAACCTTAGACAAGTTCCGCCACAACGTCCCCCACGAGTACCGAACAGCAGTGGAACGCGTGTTGGCAGAAAGACAGGACGTCTTCGCGGTAGCCGACCCACTGAAGCGCACCACCATCACCGAACACCACATCCCGACCACCCACGACAACCCAGTACACGAGCCCCCGAGAGGCTACGGGTTCCTGGAGCAGAGGGCCATCCGGGAGCAGGTGGAGGACATGCTTCGCGACGGGGTAGTCGAACCGTCCAACAGTCATTACAATGCTTGCGTCGTATTAGCCCCAAAGAAAGACGGTTCGCTACGCTTCTGCGTCGATTTTCGGCCGCTAAACGCGATCACGATTAGCTCACCCCCACCTCAAATCAGCGTCGACGCCGCCGTAGCCGGACTCGGCCGCGCGAAAGTCTTCAGTACGCTCGACCTGAAGGCTGGGTATTGGCAAGTGCCCATACGAGCGGAAGACAGGGGAAAAACCGCGTTCACGATACCAGACGGGCCGAAGTTTCAATTTCGCGCCATGCCTTTTGGGCTAAAGTGCGCACCGGCCACGTTCCAGGGAATGATGACCCGAGTGTTGGAGGGGTACCTGGGCCAGTTTGCGAACGCGTACCTCGACGACGTGATCGTCTTCTCCGAGACGTGGGAGGACCACGCCAGACACCTGGCGCTGGTCCTAGAACGCTTGGCCACACACCATCTCACGGCCGCACACCACAAGTGTCATATAGGGACCCAGGAGGTCGAATTCCTGGGCCACCTAGTAAGCGCGGCTGGCAACCGACCCCAACCCGTTCACTTGCGCAAGATCGCTGAAGCTGCACCAACGCGGACGTGGAAGCAACTCCAACGGTTTATCCGCCTAGTGAACTGGCTCAGGGGGTACATTCCCGACTTTTCCCGTACCATCGCACCGCTGACCGATCTCCTGTCACCACGGGCACGGTACCATTGGGGCGAACCCGCGAAACGCGCCTTTGAAGAAATAAAAGCCGCCTTCACTCGCTGTCACACCCTCACACGAGTAGACCCCGGACGCCGCCTCTACCTCCAGACCGACGCCAGCGCACTCGGTGTGGGCGCGGTGCTTTTCCACACGGACCCGAACGGGGTCCGCGAGGTCATCGACTACGCTAGCGCGAAGCTCGGACCGGCCGAACGCCGGTATCACAGCAACGAGCAAGAGTGCCTAGCCGTAGTCTGGGCCATGAAAAAGTACCGGCCCCACCTGGAGGGGAAGTGCTTCACACTGAGGACGGACAACAGCTGCCTCACCTGGCTGCGTACGATGCAGGGGCGGAAATGCAAACTCATACGATGGGCGCTATTCCTCCAGTCGTTCGACTTCGACGTCGAGCACGTTCCCGGCACAGAGAACCAGCTCCCCGACTTACTGTCGCGGGAACCCGACGCCCGAACAGAGCTGACGGACGAGGACGACTGGGAGGAGATTCTACCCCCGGACACACCACACAGACACGCATCGCACGACTCGGCATGCGCGCGCATCACGGCCGACGCGGACGGGGACAAAGACCCACCCAACACCGTGGCCGACGTCCAGGACCGGGTACGTCGAGCACAGGAAACGTCAATAACGCGGCAAGACGCCGCCAGCAAGCGACCGCCGGACATGAGGCGTGGCGCGTGCAAGACGGCCTGATTCAGACTCACACACCCGGACACCAGGAAGACTGGAGGACCTACATCCCGACGGAAGCCCGAGAAGCGGTCCTTCGGTTCTTCCACGACCACGACCTCGCTGGACACCCGGGGACCGATCAGACACGACGAGAAGTCACCCGGCACTACCACTGGCCCCGCATCATGTACGACGTACGTACGTACGTGCGCGAATGCGAGATCTGTCAGGCGAGGAAAGCGAGGCGGCGTGACGGCGAGGAGCAACAACGACCCAGGGAACCAACCACCGCCTTCCAAACGATAGCCTTAGACGTAATGGGCCCCTACCCCCGCACGCCGCGCGGCAAATGCTTCCTCCTCGTCGTGACGGACCTCTTCACGCGGTGGACGGAGGCGTATTTATGCGGGAACGTACGCACACCTACCATCATCAGCCTGCTGTCCAGGGAATTCCTGTCACGTTGGGGATACCCCCAGTTGGTGTTGACGGACAACGCCAGTCAGTTCCTGGGGCGACATTGGAAGGGCTGGTGCGACGAACACCAGATCGAGCACCACACGACGCCCGCCTACCATCCGAGAGCGAATCCGACAGAGCGCCGGAACCAGGAACTGAAGGCACAGCTCCGGATCCGGCTGGGGGCGGACCACACGCAGTGGGACCTACACGTGGCTGACGCCCTCTTCTGTGTACGGCGCCGCACCAACGCCGCAACCGGCCGCACACCGGCCGAAATGATACAGGGCCACAACCTGCCCTTACCGGGAGAGTGGGCCACACACGGCACTCCACACCCCGATGAGACGACGGAGGAACGCGACCAACGACGGGTGACTCTGCATGACGAGGCAAGATGTAGGCAGGAGAGGTACGCCAACCGGATCACCCCAACCACAGATCATCCTCCACCCGCCGTGCAGGTCGGCAATCAGGTGTTCGCGCGACTACACCCACTTTCAGCCGCACCCCGCAACTATTGCGCGGGACTGGCCCCGCGCTGGGGCGGGCCATACACGGTACGGCGACGACTAGGCAGGACGACTTACTTAGTCCGCACGGAGGGATGGCGCCTGAAGAAAGTACACAGGGACGACATCCGGCCCACTGCCCTACCTGGGAAGAGGAACCCAGACGGAGACGCAGGACCCCCCACTCCGGACGAAAACGGACGCCATACACCGGAGAGCGACGCCGTCCAGGAAGAGGACGACTTGCCAGAAGCGACCCCCGCTAGAAGCCGACCCGAACCACGCCCATACCGCACCCTGGTGTTCACGAACACCATTTCCGACAGGCCCCGAGACGAAACCGCGGACACGCCCGGAACATCACCCGCAGAGGCCGCGTCAGACGACGTGGCGAGGCCACGACCACGGCGGTGGCGGCGCCCGCCCACGTACCTCGACGATTACGCCCTTAGCACAGCCACGGGGGACACCGGGGGCGACCCCGCCCACGACGTGCCAGATGAACCGGAATAGGTCCACGAGGACGCACCGGAGACGGCAGTGGTACCCTGGGAAGGGAGCGGGGTGTACGAGAGCCCCCCACCGCAATACTACCCACGGGGCGATGAAGCAGAAGCCGTGGAGATCGCCGAGCTGTCACACAGCATAGGTCAATCCGACGTGGGCAACGACGACGGGCCAACGCCGATCGTCACACAACACGGAGAGACCGACCCGGAGATCGCCGCCTCAGCATCAGCCGCCATACCCGTACGGGAACGGACTCCGTACCAATCCACGAACTGTCAACCGCCGCCGAAGGAGGACCTCCGCGGACCGGGACATCGACCGGGGACAAGCGAACCCGCCAGCGAGCCCGCGGAACGACCCCGACGAGCACACAGACCTCCAGCTCACCTAGCCGACTACGACCTGGGACCAGGGCGCAGAGCCTGTCAGCCGCAAGGACATCTCGACGAGTCGACCCCCGGATGTTCGGCGTGGGACGACCCGGGACAGGTGCTCGGACGCTACCAACTGCAGCCACCGCGAGCACCACCCGGGTGGGGCTGTTGCCGGAGCTAGGAGGCGCCACGACGCCGCCCCCGGCACACCTGCCACGACGGCAACCGGGGCGGCGCACACGTTGACCCAGTCGGCCACGATCACCAGGTCCAGTGCGCTGGCCCTACCAGCCGCTGACCCCACAACGGCACCACGACGCCGCCCCCGGCACGCCTGCCACGACGGCAACCGGGGCGGCGCACACGTTGGCCCAGTCGGCCACGATCACCAGGTCCAGTGCGCTGGCCCTACCAGCCGCTGACCCCACACCGGCACCACGCGCCGCCCCCGGCACGCCTGCCAAGACGGCAACCGGGGCGGCGCGCACGCTGGCCCAGTCGGCCACGATCACCAGGTCCAGTACGCGGAGCCAACCAGCTGCTGAGCCGCGAACCACGCCGGGATGGAGCGGCCGGAGCTAGGGGTGGCCCCATGTTAGCGGGACCATTAGCGGCGCAAGGTCGGGCTTCGCAGGGGGGGGGGGGGCGTTTGACGTCGTCTGGCCGACGACCACCCCAGAGCCCGACCTGCACCCGCCAGTGTACGCTCCCGCTAACGGAACACACCCCTGGCCATGGCCCACCCGAGTCAGGCGAGCCGAACAGCAATTAAAGGCAAAACCGCGGAAACCTGAGTAGACAAGAGAAGAACCGTACCCATTCCTCCTGAAACATTAAATTAGGATTTTAGCGACAATAAAATCTCTTCCAGACACACCCGTTTGGAGTCTAGTGTAATGAGGTCACGCCTGGCGCGAGAGAGGCCGAGCCTCCCTCGGACGCCATGCCAGTTCGGCAGTTCAGCGCAGCTCATGGACCGGGGCGGACCTACGTCCCACGGAGAGGCAACATCCTTTGTCTGCATCGAAAGTAACGTCCGGTAAATATAGTCACTAATTAACAGAACCCCTTTTATTACTTAACCTCTCCGTGAGTACCCGGTCCCTTTTTCGGTCCAGGACCTAATCCGACCGCATCAATTTAAAGACACCCCGCACCACACTTGGTCAGCGGGGCTGCTCTTCAGTATACGGCACGGGCCGCCTCCCGCAACTTACAGAACTTTATTTAAGGTCACGCGCATGGCGCTGACCACAAACCCGCAAGGGAACTTGGACAAACTTAATTGCGGTGCGTGTTTCACCACAGTGGGCACAACACCCGCGCCGAGACATTTGCATACGGGATTGGCCGTCTCCAATCGTCCGCCCCCTTAATTCAGTGTATTTTTGTGTCCCGTATTTTGTATTGCTAACTTACGTTACCCGAGTAACGAGTGCCACGTAACTTGTGCGCACCCCCTTAATTCAGTGTATTTTTGTGTCCCGTACTTTGTATTGCTAACTTACGTTACCCGAGTAACGAGTGCCACATAACCTGTGCGCGCCCCCTTAATTCAGTGTATTTTGTGTCCCGCCTTTGTGTTACGAAATTACGTTACCTGCGTACCCAGTGAGACGTCTGAGACGTAACAGCGTCCGAGGCCACGTAACGCGGAACACAAACAATACGGCGCCACGGAATAACGAGTAAACACCCCCCCCCCCCCCCCGGGGACCTCTGTAGAGTGTTGTATTGTGTACGACTCGTTCCTATGAATAAAAGGTACGACACCACCACCTCAACTCCACGTCTCTTATTTAAAATCATCTCACGCAACACCGCCACCGGCCCTAGTGGGCCACGCAGGGGCACATACATCCACGACCCCAAACTCACGAATAGAACCGAGCTAGTCTGGCGCCCACCCGGACAATACGTAGCAAGAACCACCTTTTCCCACTAGGAGCCACACCGGGACTCGAGCCCGAGACCCCGGACGACGGCACGCTCACTGAGCACCCCTAAGACAGTTAACTTTCGGTGCTGGCCGTCTCCAGAGCACTGGTAACCGCGCCCCTGCGAGACTGCCGCGGCAAATTCACAGTGTTGTGTAGTGTCGTGTTTTGTTCTGTAATCAGCGTGTGTTAATGTAACTGTACAACGGCTCAGACACCGCATAGCGCATTCGCATAGTTTTGTAGCAGTTCTGCCACTGCATAGTGTATGTTAAGGGAGTACAGCATACCCATGCATACCACCGGAGAAGTGCAAGGATTAAACACCAATTTAACATAAACTGTGTCGCTTACAATTTTTCCGAACCACTCCGTCCCCCACACGGCCGAGCGGCCTCACAACCAAGTAGGGAAGTTCAGGATAGATTTCAAGCCGTGTACTTGGCATGGCACGCGGGGGCAGAGTACCCACGACCCATCACCAACGGCCTAGTGTCCCACTAGCCTGGAGCCCCCCGGACAACAGCAGCACCGCGACGCCTATAGCGCCCGTCAGGTACTTCCCGGGCCTTCTACAGAGACCGGGTGACGGCAAAAGTAATTTAAAGGGTGATATTCATATTTATGTTTTGAACAATTCCTTCGTTAAGAAATTCTTATATGCATTCTTATTTAAATATTGGGGTACCATAGATGTTGCTTGAGATTGTCTCAAGTGATCGCAAACAAGACAGTCTTGATTAAGACCATCTTATGATAGTCCTATATTTCCTTTTTCTGAGAGGGCATTCTTCTGTATCATAGTCGTTGCTTGAGAACACCATCGCATAAGCATGTTTCATAGTCTCTGAGACTATGCTTAAGAACAAGAATAAGAACATCTTTGCCAAGACTCGTCTCAAGCAATTGTTTGTTCAGATCCTAATGTAGAAAATGGATGTTTCTTGTGGACCTCGTATTTTTTAACTTATATAAATCCTGTATGGAGTGCGGAAGCAATTTTATGTGTGTTTTAAATGATTTTAGTGTTTGTTTGTGAACAGTGGTTACATTTTCAAATGCTACACAGACATGTTTATTTACATATCGATTACAGAACGAGTACAATTGGTGTGGAAGATGATGAGTTTAATTATGGTTGATTATGTTCATATAACCATCAGAAAAAATTAAATCTACATTCGTAATGGCCAGAATCCATTAAAAATAATAAAAAAAACGGTGGTATTACATCAGTTGATAATACATAATCTCCCTCTCAAATTCCTCAGAGCTTCGGTGGTGTAATGGTTAGAGAGTTCGATTTCGGACAAAACATGCCTTCGCAAATATACAATCACCCAGGGCTCTTATCACACATTACAGTCCTTCGTAAAGCGACACAACACCCATCTACACTAATACAAAATATCGTAAAACACAACTTCGGGCAGAGAAACAATTTTACAGGTTTACTAGAGTTTTAAAATAAAGCCAATTCATGTAGGGTACACTGTTCATACCCAGTAAGCATAAGCCTTCAGTAGGAGAATTCTCTGTTGTTTGTTGTATTCGCTGGAGCACTGATGTTAACACACTTTACATAGGCCTTCACCACCCACAAACTATTAACGTCTGTCCCGTTAACAAGCGCTGTGGAGCACAATCGCGAGTGTCGTCGTCTTCTTAATCAGCACACACCATTTTATTTTTCCGTGGGACGGAGCGTCCACCCTAGGCCGCGTTCTGTAGTCTACTGCTTGGCAGCGACGTCGCAAAGCTTTTTCTGTGCGGACCGAGCGAGGGGTGCGTTCTGCCAGCAGGATCTGCTGCTGACGGGGTGGGGACCGGGCTTTACTGCCGCAGGAGGTACGATTTCAGTTGAAAATAAATTTTGGTACGAGCAATCATTACCGCAAAACTTTGTGTGAACAATTTTTGATGAGACGAAATATTACTGCTGGAGATTAAAATACCTAACATTAAAAAATTTCAAATTCCTTCCTACTTGGCCTAAATTATCAGATTCGTTCAAACTTAAATCTTTCTTACTTAATGTTAAAATTTATTTTGCTATGTTGTTAAATATTATATTTTTACTAAACCAACATTTACGGTACCTTATCCTGAAGCTAAAGCAGAGTGACATTTCCACAATAAATTACAAACAGCAGTTTTTGAGTTTTTCACTGCCTGAAATGTTTTTATGAATGTTTTGTGGAGGCACATAGCATTAAAACAAGTAGTTATTTAGTATTAACAGTTATGGAGTTGCTAGTTTAGGGTAGTTATACTTGAAAAGGGGTAAGACCAAGTTAATGGTTGATTAAGTTAAGTTAGCTTCACTAAAAGCTATAGTGGAAATGATTTATTAGTTTAGGTAAGCAACATAAATATTATGATAAAATAGGTTAAACAATTTCTTACACCGTATTACCAAAAAGAACTGTATAAATGCAGCAGATCTATTTTAACAAACATTTTAACCTATTTTATAATACTATTTTGAATATAGGATATTATTAAATAGTTAGTTGCATTATATCTTAACATTAAACTTGCACATGAAATACAAAAAAGTATAGAAAGTTCTTATTTAATTCCTCTCAAGTCATACAAGTTGAAATGTACTAGAAGGTGTGCATCTTTATGGTCGCAAAACACCTCTTTTTCCAGGTGTGATTCAAGAGAATTTAAACAATAAAAAAACTTTCTCACCTCGAATGTAATAATATATACTCACAGAATCTTGCTACTGTAAATAGTCTCAAATGCTCAGTGCTCTGAGTGAAAAGTAGCAGAATTTTTAATGAACGAGTCCAGTCGGCAAGATTCGTATATGCTCGTGTCTTTTCGGCTGTTTGAGTGCTTCGTCAAGCCAGTGCTGACTGGCGGCGGAGTGAGTGGTCAGTGCAGCCACTCACCACCAGGGGCGATTGTATCCCTGGTCACTAAATCCAGTACTGGACAATTAGCAAAGCGGACCACGAGTCCAAGTGCCCAAACCCCGCATGGTAGACTCTTTTCTACTCTGTCCAACACTTCATCCAGACCATCCTCTGTCTCCTGTAAATTCCTACACGTAATGCATGCCAATTTGCATCCCGCATGAATGTGCCCAGGGTTTTCCCTGTGTCTATGCAGGTTTTATCTGGGCCCAACCTATCTCTAGTTATAGTCTAGATTTAATAGTGAGGGGAGTTAGTCATGGCGCCAATCGCTGCCATGGCTGGCCAATCCCCTCCTAGCACATGATGCATGCGACCCTCTCCCTGCATGGCTAATCCCAGCATGACTAGGCGTACAGGCTTCGGTCTGAGATGCCCCTAGGCCCCTCCCTAACCCGGACCCCTCCAAAATACACTTAGTTTTAGTTAGGTTAGGGGAAAAAAAAAATCAAGCCATAGTCGGTGGTTGTCTATCGGGGCGTGTGCATCTCTCTCGCGGGCTGTTGGCTGGGAGTTCCCTACGCCCTATTGGGTAACCGAAGGCTGGCAGTGTGCGGGGGATTTGTGGGCGTACGGGGGGCGGCCTAGCAGTGCCAACTGCTACCGACCGCGTCCCGCGGGTGGCGGATACGGGAGCCCAGCTCGAGAGTTGCAATCTTGCTGGGGTGGCTGTGAATAACCAATAGCAGTCCGCGGACCAATGGCCGGCCTGTGGAGTCGTTATTACGGCTATCGGGGTGAAAGGTAGCCTGAATGTAGCTCGGCGCGTGGCAGGAAGCAGCTTCGTCAGCGAAGGCACCGCAGCAGAGCTCAATGTTCCCTGGATGCGAAGTGTAACGAACTGCGGGCTGGAACTTGCAGAGCTGTGAACTGCTGTGCGCGCAACAGAATTGAAATGCATCGGAACTCTGAAGGAAGACATCAGGGACCTTCAGCTGGGGCTACTGTAGGTCTGGCAGTAGTAGCCTCGAGCGGCGCGACCTTCAACTGTCTCGGGGATTTTGGGTGGCAAGGTTGGTTCCCTCCCCCCACCCTGGCTTGAAAAGTACTCTGCTGTTAACCTGAAGAAGGAAGATGAAGATGGTGCAACGTCAGGCCGCCTTTCGCTCCGTGCGCCTTCAGTTCGAGATGGTTTACTGGCTCGTCTGCCCACTTCTGTTTTAACTGTGGCTGCCTGGGCAGCTGTGGCTGGGCTGACGAGTGAAGTCGCCCGCCCCTGGGGGCGCATGCGCCACTGGTTAATAATAACCCAGGAGTACCCAACCTTAAAACGCGGGCCGCAAGGCCCAAGCACCCAACTCCAGCATGGTTGATTTTTCAGCCCCTCCAACTCTTCTTACCTGGACCCTTCTTCCCTCTTGTCCAGTAGTTACCTGCTTGCTTAATGCATGATATTTGATCCCCGCATGAACCGGCCCAGGGTTTTACCTGTGTCTATGCAGGTTTTACCTGGGTCACATTACCTAGCTTTTAAGCTAGGCAACCAATGGGGCGTCAGTCATTGCACCAATTGCAGCCATGGCTGGCCAGTAAACCCCAATAAGCACACGATGCACGCTCCCTTGTCCTGTATGGTTAAAAACCCGCATGGTAGAGTATATAGGCTTCGGCCTGAGACACACTTAGGTCCTCCCCTAACCTGGACCCTCCCCTACACACTTAGAATTAACTTAGGCTAGGAAAATTAAAAAAAATAACAAAAAATTCAAGCCATAGTCGGTGGTCGTCTCTCGGGGTGTGCGCATCTCTCTCGCGGGCTGTTGGCTGGGAGTTCCCTGTGCCCTATTGGGTAACCAAAGGCTGGCAGTGCATGGGGGATTTGTGGGTGTACGGGAGGCGGCCTAGCAGTGCCAACTGCTACCGACCACGTCCCGTGGGTTGTGGATACGGGATCCCAGTTCAAGAGTTGTAATCTCGCTGGGGTGACTGTGAATAACCAATAGCAGTCCGCGGACCAATGGCCGGCCTGTGGAGTCGTTATCACGCCGATCGGGGTGAAAGGTAGCCTGAATGTAGCTCGGCGCATGGCAGGAAGCAGTTCCGTCGGCGAAGGCACCGTAGGGGATCTCGATGTGCTGAAAAAAATGCGAAGTGTAGATGAACTGCGGCCTGGAACTTGCGGAGCTGTGGACTGCCGCGTGCGCAACGGATCTGAATAGCATCGTAACTCTGAAGGAAGAGATGGCGGCACCTTCAAGTTGGGGCCTGTTGGAGCCAGTGGTAGCCTGGGCGGCGCGACCTTCAACCATCCCGGGAATTTGGAGGACAAAAGGGTCCGACTCGTAAGATAGTTCATTCGCCTGAACGACTTACCCCCACCCTGCCTTGAAAGGTCGTTGGCTGTTGACTGGAAGAAGGAAGATGAAGATGGCACAATGTCAGCCGGCCTTTCGCTCCGTGCGCCCGCAGATCCGCCAGTTTACTGGCTCGTCTGCCCACTTCTGTTTTAACTGTGGCTGCCTGGGCAGCTGGGCTGGGCTGACGAGTGAAGTCGCCCGCCCCTGGGGGCACATGCGCCCCTGGCTAATAATAACCCAGGAGTACCCAACCTTTAAATGCGGGCCGCAAAGCCCAAGCACCTAACTCCAGCATGGTTAGATTTTTTAGCCCCTCCAACTCTTCTTACCTGGACCCTTCTTCCCTCTTGTCCAGTAGTTACCTGCTTGCTTAATGCATGTTAATTGATCCCCGAATGACCCGGCCCAGGGTTTTTCCTGTGTCTATGCAGGTTTTACCTGGGTCACATTACCTAGCTTTTAAGCTAGGCGACCAATGGGGCATCAGTCATGGCACCAATTGCAGCCATGGCTGGCCAGTAAACCCCAATAGCACACGATGTATGCACTTTTGTCCTGCATGGTTAAAAACCCACATGGTAGAGTGTATAGGCCTCGGCCTGAGACACACTTAAGTCCTCCCCTAACCTAAACCCTCCCCTACACACTTAGAATAATTTAGGCTAGGGAAAAAAATTCAAGCCATAAGTATGTCAAACAATCTCTTGCTTGAGCACTCAGTCTTCACGAATCTAATCTTGTTCACGTACTATAAAACATGGCTTTTATTCGCCTCCTTGAGAAACAATTTTGTCTTCGTCAAGATAGTCTCAAGACATTGCTGAAGACGCGGCTATGAATATCAGCCTAATTTTTTAAAAAATACAAATGTTCAACTATCAATTTTTTTTCCTTTAATTTTTTCCGTCAAAATCCGTTCGTTTCACCACCATACTACCCAGAAAATTATTCCTGTATCTGTGACTGCAACTTGTTTTATTTTGCATTCTTTGCACTAATAAAATTTGAGTATCTGAAAGCCACCTTTGGGCCATGTATATAAATATAATGATTTCAAAAGTGGCACATAATTACAAATATATTATACATTTTGACTGGTATTCCGAAAAACAAAAATAAGTGTTTAGTTGTTTAATATGCTTAACCAGTACCCTAAATTAATTTCTAGTTCACAATAGGACACGGCCAGTCCCTTATTTCTAGGGGATGGGTTTCGGTGTCATATACATTGCCGTTCTGTTGCCCAAATTCCGTGTCTGATGGGATTAGCTCTTATATTTTCAATTGTGTGAATATTGGGGGACATAACATAATTATTGGTATGCCAAATAAATTTTTTTGATAACGAAATATCCTGGAATACGTGTCGAACACTTTAATGGTAAAAACATTAATGAATTGCATCTTAAAAAGTACTTTAGACTATTAAAATAACATATAACTAGGACTTGTAAGGTAGAAACAAACAGTTCTTTACTGTCATCTACTCCTTATCTACTCTATAGATTCGTAATCCCCGCTCTATCGTAGTGTTTTTGTTTTGGTGGTAATTGTGTTGATTACATTAAGTTTTAATTTATTTACAAGCGATTTGACAGCAGGAATATCTTAAAAATTCGCCAAATACTAAATTACATGTATTATAGTGAATTCGTTTTTTTTTTGCTTTAACCATAATTAATCTTTGTCAGTTTACGTTTGCAATTTGTATGATGTCATATTATTAGTTAGGAGTGAAGTCCAACAACGCAAAGTGCTTTATGTACTCACGAAGGAATATAATAAAATTTAATTGTTTACAATGCTTCCGGCATTGTTTAGCAAGAAAAAGAAAGAAATTGATTACAAAGCCAAATTAGAGCATAAACTTTATTTGGTGAGTTTAATTGTTTTAACACGACCTACGAGCGAGAATTGCGACCGCAGTATATAATTACTTTGTTTTGTACTGTGTGGACTGCTTTCTCATTTTGTTTCCTTTGAAAGTCTCCGGTATTTCTCCTTTCCCCCTTTTTTTCTTTCCTAAACCTCCCCCTCTCTACATCTGTTAAATAATTTTTTGACTCTTGGTATTAAACATTGTGTGATGTTTTATAAAAGGCATTTAACTCTTACAGTCTCTTAAAACAATATAGTTAAGTGAAGTAGGCTTATTTTCAATGAAAATATCTTGACAGATATTTATAATTATTTTATTTGCAGCTTGCTTTAGATGGTAATGTCTGGTAGAATATTGCCCATAATACTATATAAAACCTGTAAAATTCTAAAATGTTGTGCATTTATTGTAGTGCACAATAAGAGGTGTCTACTTTCTTAAATATAAAAAAATGTATAATTATCATTTAGGTAAATATGTAGAGTAACTGTATTTGCGGAAAATAAATGCTAAAAATCCGAAAATACTTTTATTATATGCTCTTTCACTTCCTCTTTTCAAAACAACCGGCGGAGATAAGAAATTCCAAATACTTTAGGAGATATCGACCTGTGCAACCATTCGACCGAGCAATGTTTGTAATTTTGCCGTGTGTTCGTGAATGCGTAATTAATAAAATGGTTGATTATGTCAGGTCAGTTACATTATTAATACTTTCAAACTAAGCCGACATTAAAAATAATGTGAATTAATTTTAATGGGTGTTTAGTTTTAAAAATTTATAATGTAACTGACCTGACCAAACAAATCGGGACAAAAGATGAACGGTAGGAACTAAAATGGTCGATTAGGTCAGGTCAGTTACATTATACTTTCAAATGAAGCGGACATTAAAAATAATGTGAATTAATTTTAATGGTTGTTTAGTTTTAGTGTATTTATAATGTAACTGACCTGACCAAACAAACCGGGACAAAGGATGAACAGTAGGAACTCACGTAATTTTTTTTTACTAATTACTTGCGCAACAATATTCAAATAACAAAAATAAAACATTAAAATTTGAAACGTTAAAAACTCAACTAAGTTAGAGGCGGGTACAATTTGTTTGCCATTAGTAAAAAAATGATGTAGTAGTTCACCTATGTCGCGAAATTAAAGAGAAAAAAATCATACTCGTAAACAAGAAACAATGGTGGCCGCATGAATGCACAGGCATTGTTATGAAAATTTAAAAAATCAATATCTCCTAAAGTATTTGGAATTTCTTATCTCCGCCTAGTTTAATGAAAAGAGGAAGTTAAAGAGCATAGAATTAAAGTATTTTCGGAATTTAAAATTTTTTTTTAACAAATATCGCCCAACTATGAAAATTAAAAAATTTGATATCTCCTAAAGTATTTGGAATTTCTTATCTCTGCCAGTTGTTTTGAAAAGAGGAAGTGAAAGAGCATATAATAAAAGTATTTTCGGATTTTTAGCATTTTTTTTCGCAAATTCCGCTAATCTACCATCATTTATATTAATTCACATACTAAATTTAAAGTTATATTACAACCTTACTAAAAAATTTTTATGTTCAGGAGCAGACACAAACAATTTATTGGTATCACATACTCAAGAACATAAACACAATATAAAATTGATACGGGGGCCGTGGCCTCGTATCTTTAATAAGCGGGGTTTTCGGTGAATGCTCGGATTTTAAGGGCGCCACCGTGCAACGGGCACGGACCTATGCGAGACTCCTTCCCAGGATCGTGATGTCGCCCATGTGAGGCGTGATTTTAATTTCCCCCTGAAAACAACCTAGCACTAATACCTGCCCACTCTCAGCGTCAGGCACGCTATTCCCTACGCAGTGGGCTCTTAGGCGTCCCACACGCCGTCACACTCCACGTAGTCACACATAGTTAAAAGTATAAAAGAATACGTTTAGATTTACACACCTGATTTATTCGGCCAACTCCGATCATACACGTACACAATTAAACTGCAACAAATGCCCGCGGCACGAATCGATTTAAGTGTAGTGACCAACCACGTGGTCACACCTCGACTTACGTATTTAGTTTGAAAAAAGACTGATACTGGTCGCAAGGTAATTATTTAAGCAGTCCCCCGACAGAGAGACGCTCAGAGGACTAAACGAAAAAGATTTGAAAAATAATTAAAGTTGAACAGAATTACTAAGCGGTGATGAACTAGCGGTGAGGTCCCCGGAGTGCTAAAGCGTCTGTTCTCGGTCGTTGATGGCAGAAGACTGAGGTGAGCTCATGGCTCGGCTAGCCTAACAGGGCGTCCTCCCGCCGAAACAATTGCCGTTAATGGTATTTCTGAATTCGTGCCACGGTAAACTAAAATAACATAAAAAAGATTCTTGAAATATTACATGATAATTACTGAAAATAAAAAAAAAAAAAGATCATAAAATTACAATCATTAAGAATAATATTTAAATATTGTCTGGCTTCGGTTTCTGTCGGTGTGCTTCGGGAATGTCTGGAAACGCCCTTATATTTAATTACACAATTTTAAAATAAAAGTACATAAAGACCCTCCCGGCTGATCTGCCGTCACGTCGCACTCGAGGAACAATAAAAACAATTTACACATTTGAATTTAATTATATTTTAGGGGTGCGGCGCACTGGCTCTACAGCGCCCTCTTGCCGGGCAAACAACACACGCACGCACACGTAAGCGGAAGGTTTGAATGGAGGGTGGGTGGTGTTTGGGCGGTGGCATATCGGACTCAATAGGGGCCGCAGGCCCGGACGATGTCAAAATAAAGACTGGGTTTACTAGATATCTAAACTAGTTCGAATTGGAAGTCAGTCGCATTAGTAGTTTTCATGTGTATCTACGTGCTGTTTTCACATTTATAAAGTGAAGGATAATTTTTCTTGGAAAATTAAACTGTAAATATCTTACTTTAATTTGAAGCAATTGTTTCAGGCGAGGGAAGATCCTGAGCCTGTGTTTGATCTGTCGGACTGTGCGCTGAGACATGTTCCTGCCGGAGTCTACTCACTCTGCAGGGTGTTTAGAAAGGAGATGCTTTACCTTCAGGTTTGTGCCGTTTGCAAAGTATTCACTCTTTTTTTTTTTTCCCCATTAAGTTACACTATTGGAAGCGAAGTAATGCAGTGGCTAGACACTCGACCCTGGTTCTGGTATTGACCATCCTGATACCTATTGGTTTTCCATGGTTAACTGAAATCACTCCAGGTAAACACAGGATTGGTTCATTACCATAGCCCATGGCCGATTCCTGTCCTGATATCTATGGTCTGTGTCATGTGTTACTGTTTTTAAGGTTCTGTCTGATATGCCATGTTGATTTTTTTTTATTTTTTTTTGTCATTACCTTTATTTAATGGCTAGGTATTTCTTAAATTTTAACTGAATACCTCCCTTTCATTTGTTTTCTGCCACAAATATTTTCAACAGATATTTACTTACTGTGTTACTGTAATATCATGGGAGTCTTCTTAATTATCATAATTTGTGCACCTTTTACATCCATGATATTACACTAAGTAAATTTCTGTTGAAAATATTTGTGGCAAACAACAAATTCAATGGAGGTATTGAGATAACATTATAAAAATAGCATTTAAATACAGGTAATGACAAAAAAATCAACATGGCATGCGAGATTGAGCCTTAAAGACTTTTCCCAATAAACTTTTAATAAAATAAAAATTAATTTATATGACATTATTCTTTCAGTCTTAAATAACTACTACCACATCCATAATCAAATGTTGGGGAAAAAATATTTAATAGAGGGAACTATATGGCTTTTGAAACAATTTCTGTAATTTATTTTGTATTTTTCTTAGTTTATTTTGCCTCTAGTTTTTTTTCTTCTCTGTATAATCAATGAACAAATCAAGATGGATGCAATAGGGATACTATAACGATAGAATTAGTTAATTGTGTAGTTCAGTAGCTCTTTTAAAGATGAATGAACAAAATAATATTTTTTGGAGTCTACACAATTAGTGCTCTGTTATTTTCCTTGAGGATTGACATTGGGGCGAATACCTGCAAAAAGTACTGGTTTTGCTTTTAGGAATTCTGAAAAAGGAAAATAACTCTCTCAGGTTCATACATCAAAGAAAGGGGCAAATAATCACTGAAGAACTATTGTGCTGTGAGCAACTTTAGAGTTCTGTCTGATTCTGGACCACTCTTAGAGGACAAGAGCTATAGTTTAAAAGTGTGCGGGGAATCATATAATTCTCAGCTGTCTCTTCTCATAAATATTTAAACTTATAAATATTTCAAGTTGAACTTTTATATATATATAAAAAAAGAACATACTGTAGAGTACATCTGTACCAACTTCCTAATCCCATGCTTGTTGCAGGAGAATCAGCTGACTTCACTAAAGGGTGGTGGCAGTCTGCAAGACCTATCCTTGCTTTGTGTCCTCGATATTCACTTGAATCAGTTTACGCACCTTCCTGAAGACATCCATTTGCTGTCAAATCTTAAGGTTGGTAGCTGTTTTTGTGTTGGAAAGTTATTATTTTTTAAACAATATTGTACAAGTTGCACATACTCGTGTATTTAGAAGACTATGGAGGTTGTAACATGGTGACCCTCAGGGCCGGATTTAGAGGTCTGGAGGCCTCGAGGCAACAGATGAGCGGAGGCCCCCTGGCCTCAAATTATTTTCCAAATAAAATGAACAATTATTTTCTGTTCAGTTTTCCAATAAATAATGTATTGTGAAATCAAGTAGATTCTCTTAGTATTTAAAAAACATACATAAATATATAATCGGAGACAAGAATAATATGAAATTAAATTTTAGTGTTAATGAACGGAACCTTCTGAGCTTTTTTCGCCGAAAAATCGTTGATTTCGCTGAAATCCAATTCCCGGAGTAAATCTCTTTCAATGCTCAGGAGAGAAAGCTTCGAAACGGTTTTGTCCCATCGTGGTTCGGAGCCTATTTTTTATAATTTTCATTTTTGAAAATGAGCGCTCTCCAGTGCAATTTGTAACCATCAAAACCAAATACATTATTGTCAACGCTACGACGGATCGTACAGACAAAAAACGGGGGAAACAGGTATCGTCGTATCTCGTATTGACACGCAAATACTGGGAATAGGCTGACTAGGCATTTAGATATTTTACTGATTGCCTGATTGGAGTGAACAAATAGCCTATAGATAAATTATTTCTGTTAATATTTAACAATAATATAATCATGTATGTACAAAGTACTGTAGGTAAAGGTAAAACAGCGAAAAAGAATATCAAAGGAAAAGATGTTTCCTAGTGTTTACTTGTCGGAATTTGAATGATTTTTTTCCCGGAGTGTCTATTGGGGGGGGGGGGGGGGGGGGCCCTCCGTTTGTGGAGGCCCCGGTTGCCCTCCCCAAAATCCGGCCCTGGTGACCCTCACTCCACCCTTTCTTCTTCAAAGTGATTCCTATTAGCTCTTGGCTACTACTGCCACACATGCTCAGTACCATCTTAAATATTGTTTTGATACTTTGAAACCTCAACTTTATTGATACACTACAGCCTGTTACTAATAAATTTATATTTTAAAAGCTGGAGACAAATTTTCTGATTTTAATGTTAATATTCCAGGTATTGAAATAGCAAAGTGAAACTCTTTAATCCGGCACCAGTTGAGCTGCTCATGTTCAGATATTTTTGGGTGGATTCCAGCTGTTCACTCTGGCCGACAGGTCGCATCGCTGCACTACCTGTATTTTTAGTTCATGTGGAGTTCATTGTAACTGTCAGTTTTTCAATTTCAGTACTGTTTTCCATTTTTCTAGCGGATAACAAATTCACATTTTCAGATTTAGTATTCCCATTAACAGTATATTAACATTATTTTTTTTTGGTGAAGTCACCAATCTGGCATGGCCGTGGTCCCGTACGTGTCTGATTAAAAAAAAAAAAAAAAAGAACCTCCCCGTAGTTGAGTTGTGTGGTTGGCAAGGCCCGAGGTGTATCGGGATGTGTTGGTGCTGACAGGTCCTGAACGCGAGCTGCAACCGGCTGAAGGCACTGCCGGAGGGCGTGGGTCGCCTGGCCGGCCTGGAGCGGCTGGATGTCTCGAGCAACGAGCTGCGGGGACTGCCCGGCTCGCTGGGTGCGCTCGGGCGCCTGCACACCCTGGACCTGCGGGGCAACCCGGGGCTTTCCGCTCTGCCCCCCGCCCTGGGCCGCATACCTGCCCTGCGGCAGCTGCTGCTGGACCCCGGCCTTGCCCGCGCAGGTAGCCAGGCTCGTACTGGGTATAGGTGTTAGGTCAGGGTTCGTACGGTCCTTAGTAGTCCTTAAAAAGTCCTTAATTGTTACTATTCATTTTAAGGGCCCTTATAAGTACTTATTTTGTCTGGTGGTCCTTAAAAGTCCTTATTTTGTTATACTTTATTCATCAAATTCACTTTTTTTTCTTCATTCTTTTCAAGTATTTAAAATAATATTTTGGAATGAGCAGTGTCAATAATGTCTAGAAATTTGCATCGTGTATTTGAAAATGATGTTTTAATTTGTGTACGTGACGTGTGCTGTCGTTGACTCGCTGTGTTGCAAAACGTGCGTACGTTCTTGTAAATGCACCAATATTTATGGTACTCAGGACACTATAATTTAAATCTGGTATCTACCTTGGAGGTTTAATTTGGTGTATGGTACGACAATTATCGCGTCTTTGTTGTACCGTAGGAGACTTTACAAGGTCTGGCAACACTCTGCTGTTGCCAACGTTCTGCGTGTGCGCTCTCCGCTCTGTACTTTGATCCACGTGTGTATGTGCATTTTTACGTAGGCCAAGGTGTAATGTTTGTGCGCTAACATGCCAGGGAAGTGCATTTTTAATAATTTATGGCTTGATAAAGAAAGTTATAAATTGTGGCTGTCCCGGGAAACGACAGACAAGCATAAAGCAAGATGTCGGCCGTGCGGAAAAGTTTTCGATATAGGCCGAATGGGCGAATCGGCCTTGAAAGCACACATGTCAGGTGAGTGTAACATTTTCGTGTATTTATTAATATTTTTAAAATTAATATTATACTTCATTATACATAAGCTTGGTTCACTTATCGACTTTGAACAAACACGTGGTTTTCAATGTTTTAAGAGTATTACTTACGCAAATTATAAAGGCATACAAGACATGATTGCTTGTATCATTAATTTTTGTTAAAAGTAAGAAAACTTTAAAGTATTTTTAATATGAATTACTACTTAAAAAGATTTTCAATATTATTTCTCAGCCGATGTACTTGGCTGAAAGGATAACCTCCGAATTCACTTTACTATTTCAAAACGTTTTGAATATGATTGTCATACAATACTATATTTTTTGTAGGAGCAAAACACTGTTCATTGATGGAGGAGAAGAGTCGGTCACTAGGATTAGGTGATTTTCTCAGTCGGAAAGCAACAGTGCTTGAGAACAAAAGTGATACAACTGCTTCCACCTCAACTGCTACAGCTCCAACTGTTCAAGCATGTGATTTGCCAACCGTACATCTAAGTACTTCTTTGGATTCCTTTGCTTCTAGAAAAGAAGTACTTGATGCAGAAATTTTGTGGACTTTGAAATGTGTTCAGAGTCACTTCTCCTACAAGTCATCTGAGGAGTCTTCAAAGCTTTTTTTCCTTAATGTTCCCAGACAGTTCAATAGCCCAACAGTTTTCTTGTGGTGAAAAAAAAGTTGCATATTTGTGTCATTTTGGTTTGGCACCCCATTTTCAAACACTTCTATTCAAGTATTGTCAAGAAATCAGCCACTACGTGTTATTGTTTGATGAGACATTAAATAGAAGTACTCAGCAGAAACAAATGGACATTCACATTGGGTTCTGGCACACGGACAACACAGTCCGAACACGGTATGTTACATCAGCATTCATTGGACATGCCACAGCGGAAGATTTGCTGAAGAATTTTTACTGTTCCACACAGAAATTGGATTTATCCAAACTGATTCAATTGTCTATGGATGGACCATCTGTAAACTGGAAGTTCTACAAATGTTTGCAGGAAGACCTCAGAAAAGAATATAATTTTGAATGCATGGACATTGGGAGTTGTGGTCTTCACATTTTGAATAATGCATTCAAGAAAGGTGAAACAGCCACAGAGTGGCATATATCTTCTGTTCTTGTCTCCCTTTATTCATTGCTGAAAGATGCCCCAGCAAGAAGAGAAGACTTTTTAAAGGAATCCAAAACACAGAAGATGCCTGTGAAGTTTTGTTGTTGCCGCTGGCTAGAAAATGTTCCTGCAGCTGAAAGGGCATTGCTAATTTGGGAGGATGTTTCACAGTATGTCAAAAAAGTTGAAAAGGGGACTTTGCCAAAAGTGTCATGCAAGTCATTTGGGATCAAGGGCGCCCATATGATAATTTGTAGGGGGGGGCCAGACTTAGGGATCGTCCATTAATCACGTGAGGCTCGAAAAGGGGGGGGGGGGGGGGTGTCGGGAAAAATCACGAAATATCACAATGTTGGAGGGGGGGGGGGGGGGTGTATAGAGATATCACGTGTATTTATTTTTTCGCCCGATTTCTACTAAACCGAAAAGCGATGCGTGACCTTGACTCGCCCTAGCCAGGCAACAATATCCCCGCCCGCCGCAACATGAACCACCCGGCTCGGCTTGCCAGTCGCCAGTAAGACTGTGAATGTGGCGCCGAATACATGGGTAAATCACATATAAGCCTTTCCTTTATTATTTTTATGCTAGTGAGAATAAACCTGCAACCTTAATGTGTGTCTGGACATTTTTATCACTGTGCTTAATTTTAACATACTAGGAAGAAGATAATATTCTGAATTTTTGAAAAATATTTTGTACCAAAAAAATACACGTGATTTATTGTGAGGGGGGGGGGGGGTAGTCTAAAACCTCGCCACAAATCACTAAGGGTGAGGGGGGGTTAAAAATTTGCTTAAAAAAAAACATCACGTGATTAATGGACGACCCCTTAGGGGTATGAAGTATTTTTAATATTTTGGAGGACTTAACTGCGGCTTGTTACTAGCCATAAAATAGTTCCAGTTCTGACCCTATTAAAATTTTTTGTCCAGTTACTAAAATACTAGACCACAGTACTCATTTGCCATAAAAAAATCTATATTAGCTACTTTATTAATTAATTATTAACTATTTTATTGAAACAAATGAATTTTTAGCAACAAAAATGCAGGAATACAGTCCTTATACTTTTACCGCGTCTTGGGTACACGGATATTAAGAATACAGTTCTTCAACTAATTGCTCTCTTTGCCCATAAATAAATATCGCGTACAAATTAAATTAAAATAATTATAAAGTTTAAAACGTGTTGGTCAAAAGATTCAACTTTGGGAGAGAAACGATTTAAATATGTTATCACAGTCAGAAAACAGTTGTTTTTAAATGTAACACCTGTACTACGCTTATAATTATAGTCAATAATTGTTTCACAATTAAATGAATATTACTATGTTTCGATATGAATCATAATTGCTTATCATTTAGAATTAGCACAGATGGATTCAGTTGTCGATGACTATAAGTTTATTTAGTGATAGAAAAGCGCAGAAAAAATTAGTTTATTATTTAACTAGACAATTTAACCAAACAGTATTTAGAGGTTAAGGAATTAAGTGACAACAAAACCAATGAAAATAATCGAAAATTTCTAAATGCTGACATAACTCATGTCAGCTTTCCACAGAAGAGTTTAGTTCAGCGCAATTAATCCACACAAAACAACTGGACACTATGTCGACGCGTATTTTAAGGATATAAGAAGATCCACGTCACAGTATATATTTTTTTTTTCGTGTCGTGTGGTGCGGGCCCCCATTTGTGGTGCGGGCCCATAGGCTACAGCCTAGATAGCCTGATTTTACGGAGCCCGGACTCAACGAAGCCGCGATTTTACGAATACATTTTTCAGGAACCATCTAAAATTCGGAAAATTTGACACCAAAATTTATTTAATAAAAAATTAATAAACACTATGAAAACATATAAAAATATTAATTTTAATGCACAGCGTATTCATATTTTTAAGCTAATACAACATCCATTTACCGTTAGTGAATATTGTATACGTTATTGCGTCATCAAACTCAAAATCGAAAAGAAAAAATGGACTAGGTACACTATTTGTCGCATAGTTCGAAATTTCTTCGATTGAAAAATTATGTCAAGGCCGTAAAAATATTTATTTTACCGCAAATGAACTATACTCAACATTCCTTACCCATTCCAACATTTCCAGCTCGTGAGCATAGCAACTGAGCTTGAAACCTTGTGAAGCGTGAGAGAAAGAAACGATATTGAGTAGCTACTTCCTCTCCTTTCCGCTAATATCCAGCAACCCATGCCATTAGGTATTATCTTGACATGTGTCGCATTCATTACCTTCGCTGCATCGGTTTGCCAGTAAAAAACGCTCAAAAATGGTATAAGTGACGCAGCAAGTAGACGTGACGAGCGGTTTTTTAACTAAGCATTTTTTAACTTACTATACAAACAAATAATTCCCTATGGCTATCACAAATTCAAGGGATGCTCGCACTAAAATGTACTGTGTTTTTAATGAATGTCTGTCGTTACAGAGCAGCGTTTTTCTTCACCAAATAAGCCTATGATTAGAGACCGTAAAAATTCGCGGATTCCTTTCGAGACAGGCTGGAATCCAAACTCGTTTAGCTTAATGCTGCGTCAGTGATTGGACCGCAATTTACCTGAAGGACTCTGAGCCAATGGCAAACACTCAACAAAAGAAGTATCGAATCATAAGAATCGCAATAAACAGGTGTCCCGAGTCGGTAGCCAATAGCCAGGTGATATTTGCCCGAGTACATAGAGAATCGTGGAGTCTATCCTAGTGGTCATTGAAACCGCGAATTTTTCCAATCCCTACCTATGATCACTTTTATGAAACAGTACAGGTGTACACTGAACTGTGTGCTTGTTCTCCTCGATTATGTTACTAAAAGTGCGTTCATTAATATTTTTCAAGCCGATCTGTTAAAGATTAACTGATAAATATGATAAGGTAAAGTCCATAAAAATGCAAGGCAGGGAATTCTTCCAGCTCATCAACCCTACCCTGGATAGTCTCGTCTGTGTTCAGTCGTCTCTGGCAAGGAGTGGACAAGTTTGCAAACTCAAATATAAATTTATTTTAGTAGCACGCGTCTTACGAAAAGGAAAGATATCCAAGAAAGGCATGTCGGACAACCTACTGTCACCACACAAAAGTTAACATGATGCAATGAGTGGTGCAACTGTGTTTAGTCGCTGTGATGTCACTTTTATATCACTCGTGCAATGAGGCAAGTTGTGGAATGTTAAAAAAAATAAGGGAACGCAGGGGAGGGCAGAGGGCAGACGGCAGTCATTGTTTTTACCATTTAATATTATATATATTCCGTTCAATAAATTATAACATCTATCTTCACGGGATGGGGTGTTTAAAATTTTATGAAGATAACGATTTTACGAATGCAATCCAAACGACCGTGAGCGTACGTAAAATCGAGATTCCAGTGTAAATTGCTTCCGAGTCTACTGAAGGTAGCGGAATCCTTATTCCTTTAAACACTTTTGAAGGGAAAAAGTGGTTTTCCTCTAAATTCAAAATTCCAAAATAAATTTTACGTTGTAGACTTTTCTGAAAAATAATTCTTATTTGAGTAACTTTAAAGGTGTTAGCTTACCTTAAAAATTGTTAATATTTTGAGCGGATGTGACGAATGAGGAAAACTAAGAAACATTACATAATAACAATCGTTTTTATCTTTACACTTTTCACTGATTTATTTACACTTAAGTTATTTATACTGACTGAATACACTAAACTAAATCTATACCAGATGCATAAAAATGTAGACCTAAAGACTATTGAAAAATCTCTGTTTTGAGATGTTATTTGTGAACATTCACATTATTATGACGAAAAAGTAGCAAAACATTTCGCCGTCTACAAGTACATGTCAACTGTCGCGTCGTCTAACTCTAACTTGTCTAAATCTGTTGTGTTGTGTTATCGCGTGAGCTTGGGCGGGATTACGAAGGGGAATGACTCGCCATGGGCGTTGCGCTTGAACAGCGTTTTCTCCCTGTTCACAACACCTTATATCGCAGCAGCAGAAACTAATGCTTGAACTAACATTAAAAATGAAGTAGACGTGTAAAAAACGATATACAATAATATCTTCGTGTTGAAACATTTCTACATAATACCGAATTTAAATAATTTTCTTTAAAGTAAAACACCTGACTACACTATATATTTTTCCTTTTCTGAAAGCTAGGGGGGGGCCACGGCCCCCCCCTGCCCCCGGGTATGGGCGCCCTTGTTTGGGATTGTAGCTGAGGCAACAAAAGACAAACTAATGACAGTGAAGTTAAATTTTTTTATCTCATTGGCAAAAATTGTAAAACCATTTTTAGAACAGTACCAAAGTGACAAACCATTGCTGCCTTTCTTTGCTAATGATATTTTACAGCTAGTTAAGAAGTGTACACAGCTGTACAATGTTCTGAAACCTGCACATATTGATGAGTGTGTGTCTACAGTTGATAATTTCTGTAAGTTTGATTTTTCATGCAAGAAATTCCATGCTTCGCCAAGTGATATGAGTTTAGGATTTGTTGCCGACAAATTGTTGAAAGAGAAACTCTTCAAGGAACATGTAAAAGAAAAGCAAGTAGTTGTTTTGAAGCATGAATGTCAAAATTTTATTTTGACTATGCTGAAGAGCTTGATGGCCAAGTGTCCAGTGAATTTCTCTCTTGTGCAAAATGCTTCATGTATAGACCCTTCTCTAATGGCTAAAGATTCTGTTGGCTGCAATAGCAAAATGAAAAGCGTTCTGACGTACTTTGTCCAAAAGAAGAAGATTTTGCCTGAAGATTGTGACGAGATTTTGATTCAGTTTGGAGACTTTATGGAGAATGTTGTCAAACATTCACACTGCGAGTTTTTGAATTTTGACCGGAAAGAAGGCCTAGACACATTTCTTAGTGGCTTCTTTATAGGCGCAGCATACGAAAAGGTTTGGAATGTAATTAAAATGCTGTTGATTTTGTCACATGGACAAGCTTCAGTAGAAAGAGGTTTTTCTGTGAATAAAGCTTCTGAAGTAGAGAACTTGAAAGAAACTTCATTGGTGTCCCGTCGCACAGTTTATGACTACATAATGTATTGTGGTACCATCTATGATGTGCCAATAACAAAAGAGCTTAGGATGTCAGCTTCGTCTGCTCGATCCAGATACATGCAGTACTTAGAGGATCAACGTTCTCAGAAAAATACAGAGAGTGAACAGGAAAAGAGGAAGGTAATGTTTGATCAGCTTGAAAAATTTAAAAGGAAGAAGATATGCTTGGAAAAGGACATAGAAGAATCTGAGAAGTCTATTGATACTCTTGCACAGAAAGCGGAATCTTCCAGAGACATAGGACTTTTCATTAAGTGCAATACAATTAGAAAAGAAATTTCTGAAAAGAAAAGGGAGCTCTCTGATATTGGAACCGAAATAAGTGAACTGTCAAGAGTGGTGAAATAGTGTCAAGTGTTTTAGTCCAGGGTCAAGCCATGGTAATGATGGACATGGACACCAAATTTTAAAATATTACAATGGCTGTGAATTCCATGTGTTTTGTGAAGAAAACACTGTAAACTTTCTTGCAGCAGCATGCTTTAAATATATAACTGCATTCTACCTTCACAGAATAAAGACATAGTCAAGAAACTGGATTTTTAAACGTTACGGAAGGAAATTGGTTTTAATTTTATTTTGATTACACCAAAATAAATAAGTGGTATTTGAATGGTGTTAACAGGGCTTCTGCAACTACATTTACATTTTAGAACAAAAATACATATTCACCAAATTTGATGTGGGAGAAAAAACTCCCCAAAAATCTAAAATTCCTTCCGTTAACATTCTGCAAAGTATTTTTTTATGTGTGGTAGACAATACAGGTTCTATTGAATTAAGTAAAATAATTCTCCTATTTTACATTAAAAGTGAACACATTATCATTAACTTATTCATATACATATAAGCTTTAAAATATATTTTTTCTGATTTTTAAAAATCTGTTACGGAAGGACAATTCTTGTTACGGAAGGAAATTTTCTGTTAGACAAGGACAATTTATGTTATGGAAGGACTATTTTCTTTTGTGAAAAAAAAAAATTGAAACCAAGTGCATGTTCCAGTTTAGTTGGCAGTATTGAAATGTAATACATTATATCTTTGTTTTCCTGCCAATTTATTTTCCCCTCACATTTATTCTACAGGAAGCCATTGTTTACATTCTGTAGGTACTTGAGTTTTTAAACTTAATGATATTTAAATTAATATATAAAATGGTATTCTAAAAAATGGCTAAATCAACTGCTCAGAGAGTAAAAGAGTATAGAGAAAGAAGAAAACTGAATCCATTACTTGTTGAAGAAGACAGAAAGAAAGATAGAGAACGCAAGTCCAAATTGAGGTTAGAATTAACACACACTGGAAGAATTGAAAAACTTAGAAAATATGAAAGACTTCAGAAAAAAAAGCAGAAGCTTAGAAGACAGACAGAACAACAAAAGGCAGAGGTGATAAAAAAAATGTCTCCTTCAGCATTAGGCAAAGCTACATCACGAGTTAAGAGAGCTCTTCCTCATTCACCAAGCAAAACAGTTCAGGTGATAGGAAAACTTGTGATGTCTTTATCTCCAAAGAAAAAAGGTATGGTGATGAATATAGCCAATGAGGGAAAACATTTTAAGCAGCTGATATCAGCAAGAAAAAAGAGAAGTGATGCTGTTTCTGAAGATACTGCTAAATCTGTTAAGGCATTCTTTTTGAGGGATGATATCAGCTGGCAGTGTCCTGGACGAAAGGATGTAAAGTCTGTCAAAACAGAAAATGGACGTGAACAAAGACAAAAGAGGTTGTTGTTAGTAAATCTGCATGAAGCATACAGTATATTCTGTAAGGATTATGATATTCCTCCTTTAAAACTATCGAAATTTAAGGAACTGAAGCCTAAAGAAGTTGTACCCATGAATCTAAAGGATCAAGAGACGTGTGTGTGCGTATATCATGCAAATGCTGAGCTGTTACTGTATTCACTGAATAAAATTGTTCATGATCTACCAAAATCCTTGACTGAAGTGATACAAAATACAGTTTGCTCTCTAGAAAACCAAACTTGTATTGACAGACTTTGTTTACAGTGTGGAGTTAATAAATTAGATACTTACTTTGAAAAACTGTGCCCAGGGCTGGATGTAGTCTATTACAAATGGGGTACTGAGAATGGGTGCATTGTTAAAAGTGAAGTTACTGGAACACTTTTTGAGGCCAAAGAAGATTTTTATGGACAACTGCAAGACATTTCCAGACATGTGTATAATGCTAAGCGCCAGCACTATGAATTAAGACAACTTAAGGAAAATCTTTCTCCCAACGAAATCATTGTGCTACAAGACTTTGCAGAAAACTATACCATCCGGCACCAATCGGAAATCATGCAAGCACACTGGAACTCTCCAAATGTCACATTATTCACTTGTATTGTTTACTACAAAGATGCTGAAGGTGAATTAACACATTTGAACTACTGCATTGTGTCAGATTTCATGCAGCACAACAAAGAGGCAGTTCATGTATTCAATGGAACATTACTGAAAGACTTGTTTAGTCAGAAACTTACTTTCAAGGTGTCTCATGTTCACTATTTCACAGATGGAGCTGCTAGTCAGTTTAAAAACAAGTTTATTTTGAAGGACTTGATGTTTCATAAAGAGGATTATGGTTGCACTGCAGAAAGAAACTATTTTTGTACAGCACATGGAAAAGGTCCTCATGATGGAATTGGTGGCGAGGTTAAAAGAGTAGTATTCAGAGCAGAACTACAGAAGAAAATCTATGTGAATTTTGCAGAGAGGTTTGCTAATGCAACTGCACTTTTAGCACCATCTGTTAACATTATTTACGTACCTAAGACAATTATTCATGAAGAAAATGTGAAAAAACTACAGGCACGTTGGGAAAGCTGTGTAAATATTCTTGGCATAAGGAATTTCCACAGTGCACTGCTACATGATGAAGATTCATTGCTGCTTTTGAAGAATTCCTGCTTTTCATGCAAAGAAAGTGAAGGTCAACTTTTCCAAATTACAACCAAGCAGTCTCTTTCTTTTGACCATTCTCAATTAGTTGAGACTGAGCTTTGTGAAGAAGTGAATTCAAGGGCAGAATGTACACAAAGTATTTCTGAAGACACTTACGTGTTAGCAACATTTTCCTCACAAAACCAGTGCTCACATTATAGATACTTATGCATAGTACAAGAAGTGCTAGAGAATGATGAATACAAGGTTGTGGGACTGAAATGTTTGGACACTAAACAAACTGTATTTAAGTGCAATGAAAACGATGTTTCTGTAATTTCTAAAAGTGATATTGTAAGCATTGTCCCAAAACCCCGAATAATGGGAACAGAACGTGTAAGATATCATTTTGATATTACAGTTGACATAAAGGAAGCTTAGAAGTGTTTGTATTTTTAAATTTTCATCATCTTTGTGTTTAAGGAACAAAAATTTTCTGTTTTTAAGATAAGTGAACATATGTGACATATTGTTCCTTCCGTAACATCCTTCCGTAACGTGGTATGTACGGAAAATCTTTACTTTAATTTGTTTGAATATCAATACAAAATTTCTGTGTTGTGTGTAATATAAGTTTATACATGGATGCATCTTTAGTAAAAATTTTAATCTCTTTGGAATTATAAAAGAGCAGATATTTAACACCGGTTGAACACCTGTTCTTTAAATGTCATTTCTTATTCCTTCCGTAACATAACAGAAAAAAATTAATTACTTGAAATTCTCAGGTGCTACATTTAAGTAAACCATGGTAAGGTAGAGTGTTGATGTAAAGTGTTTTGCTGCATAAATGTCAAAATTCTATTTGTTTTCAGTTTTCTGTAACATTGAGATATACATGGGTGTGTCTTCCTTCCGTAACACATTTAATACCATGGCTTGACCCGCGCCATAATGTTTTATAATTTTTTTTTGCACAAGGAATCTTTTTTTTAACAGTGTTCTACTACTTATGTAAATAATTATTAGGGTACTTTTTTACTTATGATCTCTTTCTACTGATTGGGAACTAAGGAGTTAAATCATCTTCTGTGTGGTAAGTACACAAGATTATATATTTTTTTCAAGTTGTGTGTTTTCGTTGCCCATTTTTTCTGCTGTAAATTTTTTAAATCCCGTAAATAGTTCTTAAAAATGCTTTTAAAAAGTCCTTAGAAGTCCTTAGAAGTCCTTATTTGTCATGCTAGCAATGGAGTACGAACCCTGTAGGTTTATGCAGGGGCACAACAACAGGGGGGGGCAAGGGTATTTTGCCCCCCCTCTGAAACCTTGAAGTGGGGGCAAACGGGGACAAAGAAAGTGCTCTGTAATCAATTTTTAGATAATAAAACTGCCTAAATAGCACCATTTTCCACCTTGAAATACATTTTTTCCCGGGGGAGGACCCCCGGACCCCCCGCTTCAATAGGGAAGATCGATGATTCTTTATAAAAAGATATATTGCCCCCCCCCCCCCCTCCCCTTTTGGAAATTTAGTTGTTGCGCACCTGGGTTTATGCAAATCTTGTTTTTTTTAAATTTCAATCAAATTTCCTTTTCAATGTCAAATTGTCGCCACCTCGCTCTTCACTCATCGCGGAGGGAATAAAGGGCTCAGGTAGGTCAAGATGTAAACAACTAGGTTTTGAGGCAAGATAGATTTAATGTGCTGTTTAAGTATTAAAAAATTCAACAACAACAACAAAGTGTAATTAGAGCTCGTAATAAGCAAAACAGACTAGATATATATATAAAAATCTCCACTAGTTTTAATAACACCGTCATGTTAGCACATATGTAAAAGAAATAAAAAGGAATGTTCAATACAATGAGCTCTGAGACTAGAAACAGTAAAACTCTCACACTTTATTTTTACTCATCAAAAATAATTGTGGAACAACCAAAATAGGGCAGGGGCTGCTACTCAACTGAGCAATCTGCCAGTATTTACCAGAACCTTCTCTCACTGTTTGAGTACACACCCTCCTAGCAAAATAAATTATGCCATGATACAATTACAAATTGAAACCTCAACATATTCACGTACAAAATAAATTTACTGCTACGTAATTTATAATTAACTAGCTGCAGTACCCGGCTTTGCCCGGGCTGAACACCGGGTGATATATTGTCCGCGAGTTACAGCAAAATGGATAGCGATATGTCCAGTGTGTTGGACATTAAGAAATGACACATACAGTAAAACACCGTTTTAACGAACTTCATTAGAGCGAACAATTCATTACTACGAACTATGCCTTTGGTCCCGTCAGACGTCCATATAACATAACGTAAAAAAATTTCACTAGTACGAATTTTCTCGTTCAAATTTTTTAAATATTCTATAAATATTCATTTGAACGAACACTTTTCTGCCCGGCACGGTAAACGACAAACGGATAAAATCGTCGCCATTCACCCACAAACTGCCATCTTATTTATTTTGATATGCGCCATAGATGACTGCAATGGACTAGTGTTGAAATTAATGCACAAAACTAGTGTAGCGACTAAAGCGCTGCATTGTGGTGTTCGCTGACATTACTCTCTGTTCTATGCTCGCACGACGTGTTTAACCGATGCGAAGTGCTACATCATAAAGTATTGCTACACACACATCTCTGGTCGTTTTCTTGTTTATTGTTTGAGAAACGTGCGGTAGCCTACAACTCACATAGTTTCGGTTCCCTAGCACGTTCGTGCAACTTCGGATTTCTCTCAAAAATTGAAATTATAAAAATGGAAGGGTTGTGTTAGGTTAGTCACAACATGCTTGATCTTCTGATTTAGCGGCTGAAGGGGCGTTAATACCAAAACGCAAAACTTCGGAAATCTTTGCAAATTCTTGCAGGGAACCGAAACTACGTGAGTTGTAGGCTTCCCAGAAACGTGGCTATACTACATGTATAACTTATTTTTACATGTGTAGGGTGCATTTGTTTTTATAGTTTAAAAAACCGTACTACTGAACATGTCTTCTAGGAAACGACTTGAAATGTTAAAAGCAGTAGATAAAGAAAATAAAAAGACTGATGTGGCTAAAAAGTTAGGTATCTCCAAATCAACATTATCCACAATTCTCACCCAGCGATCCAGTTTGGAAGACAATAAAATGTAAAAAAAAATTCCTAACTTTTAAATTTTATATTTTTGATTTATTACAGCATTTTTGCAAACAGCTTGTCTTGATTCCAAAGGTAGGCTTACTGCTTTGGCAAAAAAACTTACCTACGTATTTCTGTATTGTACATATACATACTAGTATGTATGTATGTATGTATGTATGTATGTAGTATGTATCTAGATCCCAAAGTATAGCTGTTAAAGTAATTGATGCTTGTACCACTCATATTGGTATTAGATTTTCTACTTTGTTTTTTAACAAGATCGAGTTATGTTCAATACCCCAAAACAGGCAATCATTGTGATTTCGGTATAAAGAACTTCATTATAACAAACTGCCATAATTTTGGTCCCTTCGTGTTCTTTATAATGAAGCTCTACTCTAATTACTGTTTGTGTATCTGTGACCTATGATTTTCTGTTTACCCATGGTGATCGGTTGAAAGGTTTAGAAGTTGATGCGCTACAACGCCATCTAGCGGTGAGTTACAAAAAAAAATGGATAGCATAAAAACCTTCTTTATGATAAAAACACTTTGATGTGCCAACTTTCATGGCGATCGGTCAAACGGTGTAAGAGTTTATCGACGTCATACATGCCAACATCCAATTATATATATTCTTATATTTCGAAATTTTAGGGCTTTCACTTTTGCGGAAAGTGGATGTTCAGGACCTCGAATGGTTTGGAACACTCCATCTCGAAAGAAATGATATTTGAAATTCCTGAAATTTTCGAAATTTTAGGGCTTTGTCCCCAGAGGGGGAGTGGTGATTTTGAGGACCCCGAATGGCTCGTAAACACTCTAAATCGAAAGAGAATAGGTTTTTGGAAATTTTGGGAAATTGTTTAATTATTGGGTCTTTGACTCCTTGTGGGGGGAGGGTAGTTTGAGGACCCCGAATGGCTTAGAAACACTCCAAATAGTAAAAAAGTATTCTTAAATTTAAGAAATTTTTCGAAATTTTGGGGTTTTGCATTCCCCCAATCCCCTTACCACAAATTTGTTGGAGAAGACGTCTTTGGGTAAACGTTCCGCCATCCCCCGGACACTTTAGTTCGTAATGACTTATTTTTAATACAATTTCCTCCAATTTTTAGAAATTTTGTGGCTTTCACTTTTGAGAAAAAGGAGGGGGGGTGGAGGTTCAGGACCTCGAATGGTTCGGAACACTCCATCTCGAAAGAAATGATATTTAAATTCCTGAAATTTTCGAGATTTTGGGGCTTTGTCCTCAGAGGGGGAGGGGTTATTTTGAGGACCCTGAATGGCAGGGAAACACTATAAATCGAAAGAGAATGATTTTTCAAATTTTCTAAATTTTGGGGCTTTGACCCCTGAGAAGGGAAGGGGTGATGTTGAGGACCCCGAATGGCTCGTAAACACTCCAAATCGAAAGAGAATAGGTTTTCGAAATTTTGGGAAATTTTTTTATTATTGGGTCTTTGACTCCTTGTGGGGGGAGGGTAGTTTGAGGACCCTGAATGGCTCGGAAACACTCTAAATAGTAAAAAAAGTATTCTTAAATTTAAGAAATTTTTCGAAATTTTGGGGTATTGCATTTCCCCCCCCACCCTCCCAAATTTGATGGGGAAGTCGACTTTGGGTAAAAGTTCCACCATGCCCCGGACACTTTAGTTCGTAATAACTTAATTTTAATACAATTTCCTCCAATTTTTTGAAATTTGTGGCTTTCACTTTTGTGGAAGGGGGGGGGGGGGGGGGGGGGTTGTAGGTTCAAGACCACGAATGTTTCGGAACACTCCATCTGGAAAGAATAGATATTTGAAATTCCTAAAATTATCGAAATTTTGGGGCTTTTTCCTAGAGGGGGGGCGGTGGGTTCGAGGAGCCTGAATGACTCGAAAACACTTAAAATCGAAAGAGAAAGATTTTAAAAAAAATTTTAAATTTCGAAATTTTGGGGCTTTAAACACCTGGGGGAGGGGGGGGGGGGGGGAGGTGATGTTGAGGACCCCGAATGGCTCGGAAAAACCCTCCTAATCGAAAGAGATATAAAGGAATATAAGAATGTAGGCATTTACTGTACTCCTATCTACCGTAATAACAATATTGACAAATAGAAAAACTTATTACCTACCTATGAATAATTTTCTAAATAAATTAATAAATAACTCTATGTTTAAGAATTTATGTACATACATAATATTAAACTTCAAACTATAAAAATATAAAAAATTAGTAGGCCCTACCAACCTATGAATAAATTTCGAAGAAATTTATAAGTTTAAGAATTTATATACCTACATAATATAAATCTTCAAACTATCCACACAATAAAAACCTAAGAATGTTAGTGTAACTAATTTTTTTATTTGTCATAATACCTAAAATACGTATGTTTACAAAATGAAACAAAGTATAAATAATGACCAATTTGACAAAAAAAATTATACAACTCGAATGACATTGAAAACATACACGTGAAATTTAAAAGAATTATGAGTGCCCTAGGTAGGGAGAAAAAATATATATAGAAGAAATTAAATTTAAAAAATGGGTGCGTGTACTTAGGTACGCGCATGAGAAGTTATACTTCTTTGGCATCATTAAAAAATAGTTTTTAATTGCATGCAAAAATATTGCATTGAGTCCCTCCGCGCGGAAGAAGTGAAACTTCGTAATGTGGAAATGAAAATAGGAAGGGGTAGAAATTGATTTTTAGTAAAATCATATTGTATCAAATCAAACTAAAAAAAATAAAGGAAATAAATTTGTAACAATTCATAGATTGATCTTCAGAGAGAGAGAGAGAGATAGAGATAGATAGAGAGAATGAGATAGATAGAGAGAGATAGAGATAGATAAATTGATAGATAGAGATAGATAAATTGATAGATAGAGAGATAGAGATAGATAGATAGAGATAGACAGAGAGATATAGATAGATAGAGAGATAGAGATAGAGAGAGATAGAGAGAGAGATGGATAGAGAGAGCAATAGAGATAGAGAGAGATATAGAGAGAGATATATAGAGAGAGATATATATAGAGAGATAGAGAGAGATGGATAGATAGAGAGATGGAGAGATGGATATGGATTGAGAAATGGATATGGATGGAGAGATGGATATGGATGGAGAGATGGATATGGATGGAGAGATGGATATGGATGGAGAGTTGGATATGGATGGAGAGATGGATATGGATGGAGAGATGGATATGGATGGAGAGATGGATATGGATGGAGAGATGGATATGGATGGAGAGATGGATATGAATGGAGAGATGGATATGGATGGAGAGATGGATATGGATGGAGAGATGGATATGGATGGAGAGATGGATATGGATGGATAGATGGATAGAGATGGATGGATGGATAGAGATGGATGGAGAGAGATGAATAGAGAGATAGAGATAGATAGATATATATAGATGGATAGAGAGAGAGATATAGAGAGTTATAGATAGAGAGATAGATATAGAGATAGATAGATATAGAGAGAGAGATGGATATAGAGAGAGATAGATAGATATATATAGAGAGATAGTTAGATATAGATAGAGAGATAGATATAGATAGAGAGATAGATATAGATAGAGAGATAGTTAGATATAGATAGAGAGATAGATATAGATAGAGAGATAGATATAGATAGAGAGATTTATAGATGGAGAGATGGATATGGATGGAGAGATGGATATGGATGGAGAGATGGATATGGATGGAGAGATGGATATGGATGGAGAGATGGATGGATAGAGAGAGATAGATAGGGATGGAGATATAGATAGAGAGAGATGGATAGAGAGAGATGGATAGATAGATAGAGAGGGATAGATAGATAGAGAGAAATGGATAGAGAGAGATGGATAGATAGATAGATAGAGATGGATAGACAGATAGAGAGAGATGGATAGAGATAGATGGATTGAGATAGATAGATAGAGATAGATTAATAGATAGATAGAGAGAGATGGATGGATAGATAGAGAGATGGATAGATAGATAGAGAGAGATGGATAGAGAGAGATGGATAGATAGAGAGAGATGGATAGATAGAGAGAGATGGATAGAGATGGATAGATAGATAGAGAGAGATGGATAGAGAGAGATGGATAGAGAGAGATGGATAGAGATGGATAGATAGAGAGAGATGGATAGAGAGAGATGGATGGATAGAGAGTGATGGATAGAGAGAGATAGATAGAGATAGATGGATAGAGATAGATAGATAGAGAGAGATGGATAGAGAGAGTTGGATAGAGAGAGATGGATTGAGAGAGATGGATAGATAGATAGAGAGAGATGGATAGAGATGGATAGATAGAGAGAGATGGATAGAGAGAGATGGATGGATAGAGTGTGATGGATAGAGAGAGATAGATAGAGATAGATGGATAGAGATAGATAGATAGAGAGAGATGGATAGAGAGAGTTGGATAGAGAGAGATGGATAGATAGAGAGAGATGGATAGATAGATAGAGAGAGATGGATAGATAGATAGATAGAGAGAGATGGATTGATAGAGATGGATAGAGAGTGATGGATAGAGAGAGATGGATAGAGAGTGATGGATAGGGAGAGATGGATAGAGAGAGATGGATAGAGATAGATGGATTGAGAGAGATGGATAGAGAGAGATGGATAGAGAGAGATGGATAGAGAGAGATGGATAGATAGATAGATAGATAGATAGATAGAGAGAGATGGATAGAGAGAGATGGATAGATAGATAGATAGAGAGATGGATAGATAGATAGAGAGAGATGGATAGATAGAGAGAGATGGATAGATAGAGAGAGATAGATAGATAGAGAGAGATAGATAGATGGATAGAGAGATGAATAGATAGATAGATAGATTGAGAGAGATGGATAGATAGAGAGAGATGGATAGATAGAGAGAGATGGATAGATAGAGAGAGATGGATAGATAGAGATAGATAGATAGATAAAGAGAAAGATGGATAGATAGATAGATAGAGATAGGTGTAGAGATGTGTAGAAATAGAGACACACACACACACCTATTGAATGTCTATAAAACTTACTTTTTTATGAGAGCAGATTTTCATGAAATAAATCATGTAATCATTCAACGATAAAAGCTGTTTATTTAATTAAGAGGACGGGTTCGCCCGGAGGAGAAAATTGACGCGGCAAGACCTCGTGAACATAGAGAAATGACACACACTCACTATTTATGTGTTTATGAAACATGATTTTTTTCTACAATTTAAATTGTAATATACAAAAACGGTATTGAAATATTGAAACTAATATGGTGACACTACAAACTGTCAAGATCTTTATTTTTTTCTTACTCTCTACTTAGTTCCTTACAATAGAAAAACGTAACGTAATGGCTTGAAAGCTATTGCTCGGCAGGCATAGAGGAATGACACTAACAGTTTGTATATTTATGACACACATTACATAAAATTAAGATATATTTTTTTAACCCGTTTAAAGATTATTTTTTTAGACAGAAGATAGCCTATGTCCATCCCCAGGATATAATATATATCCTTGCCAAATTTCATTACGATCCGTTCAGCCGTTCAGCCGGGAAAAGGTAACAAACAAACAGACATACAGACAGACAGACAGACAGAGTGAGTTACTTTCGCATTTATAATATTAGTATTGATAATAATATCAGACTGTGTTCTGGCCAATGTAAATGGAGACCAAGATTATATTATTTTGCATCATTATTGATAATTGCTTTTACCATCAGGGACGTAACTAGACATTTTTCCACCGACCCGGGCCAACATCTCATCTAGGCACCCCCCCCCCCCCCCCCTTAATTTTTCCCCAAACCAACAAAGAAAAATTTACCGACAACACGTCATCATATTACCACTACATATGAATTCCACAATTCCAAATATGTTATATTAATTAGATAACAAACAAAAGTATTTGTTTACAGCAATTTCATTTTTACTACAAGATAAAATACCCACTTATGTCTAAGCTACTTATTTGACATGTAATCTAAGAGTAGCATGTTTGATATATACTTTCACCATGATTTTTGCAACAAATTCCAAAGAAAATAATTTATAATTTGTTTTCCCCATAAATAAATTTTACTAACATTTTGTGGTACCTGTTAAGTAATTACTTATGAAACAAATGATTATTTACATTTATGTGTGCTGATGTGTCAGGAAAATACTTAAATTAAATACTCTTCCACCTAAAAGCGAAACTTTTGTGGCATACTGTACCATCTGAAAAGACACGAGCAAGCTAAACTCTGCTGTGTAGACGGAAGATAATGAAGCCTTGTAGCGTCACAACTGGTACGAGGACGGAAGGGAGGGAAGCAGGCAGGAACGGGACTATGACCATCAAGTAACATTGACAGTTGACAGGACTAAACACCACCACTCCCGTCACGCTACGTTGCTAAGCTGGCGCGGAGGACTAGGTGACTCACAGGTAGCTGCTGGGACGAGGAAGCGAAGGAAGTGGGCGGGGGACTGGTGACAACATTTCTCTCTCTTTCTCTCCCCCCCTCCCCCCTTTTTTTCCCTCAAGTAAAGGGAAAAAAATCAAGGATGCATGCTATATGCGAGTATATACGGTAAAACTCTTAAAAACCCACCTCGAATCCATATGATTCGGTATATTCGACGAATGCAAGATTCGAAAATCCCATCTCTAATTATGAATAAAAGATTTCACTCAAGTTGTTATCTTGAGAATCATAATTATACATTTGACACAATATCTTAATCTACTGGCTAATTGTGATAAAAAAAATTAATTCACACACAGAAAGCTTGAACTAAAACTTAACTTTATGGGCTCTTTTGGCTGCAAATGTTTTTACAATGCCCTCAAAAGACAGCTTTGAAACTAACTTGTGCTCTATTGATATGATGCTCAGGTTGGTTAGTCGTTACTGACCTGTTAAATTTCTAAGGTAAGTTTTTATGATTTTTAGTTTGCTAAAACTCCTTTCATTAGAGGTGGTTGAGACTGGTATTGTGCAAAAAATTTTCAATGCTGTCATGTTGGGGTATGCATCTTCAAGCCCATTCTTAGATATTAATGGCAGAAGATCTGCTGGTGAAGCTGTTTTCATATTAGGTCTTAAATCCAAGGCATGATACTTAAAACTTTCAACTTCTATCGCCAGCTCATCCCTGTTTAAGTCATCTTTATATGTGGTCGCTAAATCAAGTGCCTGTTTCTTCAATTCTTCTCCATTTAGTGTTTCAAACAGAGCTCCATTGAGGAAACCAAATAAACTATTCATGTTTTGAATTGCTTGAAACCTTTGTCTCAGTTCACTCAGAATCCGATCTATTATTTGTATAATCAACAGTCTGAATTTTTTTTTCTTCTGAGAAATCATAGCTTTCATCTTCACCCTTTTCATCAACCATCCTCTTTTTATTTCTTCCCCTTACTTTTTTTAAATGAGGATAGGTTAAGATTTTCTGCTATTTCTTTCGCTTCTCTGATTGCGTTTGTGGAACTATTTAACCTTTGTGATCCTAATTCTGATATCAGATGGTTAAGGTAAATGTACCAGTAGTCGTCATGCTAAGAAGAGTTTTAGAAAAAAAAATTATGTACATAACCTTGTAGGTGTATTACTGCCCACTTTGTTTTTAACCTCAAACTTTACTCTACAATGCTATCCAACACTCTTCAATAAAAACAAATTATTTTTGTAGATTTATAATTTTGAAAAAAGTGTGAGCCAGTAGTCATGCAAATTTTCGTGTTTGCCAGTGTTTGTCACATGTTTGTGCCAGTAGTCGTCATGTGTGATTTCGGCTGCATTAGTTTTAATTCATAGATCCAGAATGATAGTATTGTACTATTTGGGCTTCAAATTTTATTTAGTACTATATTTTAAACATCAAAATGGCAATTCATAAAGATCGTTTAGTAATATAATGAATAATCCTCATTAAATTTTGAATTTACTTACAGAACTCACGGAACAAAGAGGGACGGCACAACTAACATGAAAATAAGTAGAACTGTAGCAAACCGTATGTATTCGGTACTGAGTAACGGGTGCACCATCTAGTAACGAGTAACGAAACGTTACACACGAAGGCATTTCGTTACTCGCATTTTCCGTGTGTTTTACGCATGCGCGCGCATATTCAATGAATTTACGTTACGAAGAACGATGTTTGTTTATTTTAAGTAAAGTATAATTTGGAAATTCGTCGTCCAAGTTTTTTTTACTGATTATTGAAGATATTGTGTGTGTAGACAAAGTTTGAGATTGGAACAGAAACAACATAAAAAGTATTTTTTACAAATTAGAAATATGTATGTTTTTGTTTTTTACTATCGCGTATTTTCACCTTTTTTTTTGTTCTTATCTTAAAAGAGATAATATAATAAAGCCGCTCTAATGAGATTTAATTGTTTCTTGGTTAACAAAAACGATTAATTATCAAATATTGTTAATTTTTTATATTCTATTTATTATTATTTACGCGACGTCATACTGATACTGTACGTGTACGCATTAGGACTCGATTCGTTGCTGCAACATAACATAGCATGTTATGCGGTATCAGAAGTAACGAGTAACGTAACGATACGATAGTAACGAGTACTAATTGTTATAGAAACGAATACATACGGGTACGCTTTTTTCGTTACTTTTACACCTCTAAAAATAAGTAAAGCTACAATAAATGAAACATGTTTAAATTATACCAACTCTTGCATGCTAACATGAAAAAATATAATTATAGCCGTATTAAGACAATTTAAACATAACAAACGTAAACAGGCATCAAAAGTAAAAAGTAAATACAGTCAAACCTCTCTGAAACGACCCCTCACGGTTCCCAGGAATAGGGTTGTAATAGAGGGGGGGTCATAATAGATGTTTTCCGAAATTTTCAGTTCATTTCTCCCCCCCCCCCCCCCCTCCTCCAAACCGCTACTCGCTAACCAGCCGTACAATGGCAGGATGCTGTCACTCACAATGCTAGATGGCTTTGCTTTAAATCCACTTGAACGTTCATGACAAGTCCATCGCCCTACAGGCCACCTCTAAAGAAAATATGTGTTAATTTACATGTACATTTTCTGCTTTCCTTAGTTAAATACACTAGAACCCCGATGTCACGAACCCCGGATTTAACGAAGCAGTGATTTTACGAATACATTCTCGGGAACCGTCAAAATATTAGACATTTTGACCAAAACGTGAAAATCAGGAAAAAAATTTAAAAAAAAAAAAAAACGAAATGAAAGATCATTAAAATCTGTTAATTTTAACACACAGCGTATTTTTGTGTCGGCTTTAATACTTCCAATAATGTTCATGTAAGAATAACAGAAAAATAATGGGACATTTCCTATATAAATATGGCAGCTGTAGGTTCTGCAACGAAGCTCGCCCGGCTGGCTGGCGGCAGCGGCTTCATGACGCATAAGCTCACCCCTCCCTCCCCTCTCGTTAACATTCTTCAAGGCTAGCTCATCCCTCACAGACACACAAACCATCTAGTGTCCTCCCTTATAACACCCCAACTTCGCTCCCCTTTGAAAAACCTTCAGTGAGAAAATGCTCATTTCACCCTCCCTTCTCCCGTAAAATTGGGCTATAATGATTGGGGTACTAAAGCGGCGAGGGAGGGGTCAAAATATGTCACTTTTCACACCAAGTTCTAGTTCAGTCATCTCTGGAAAGGAATTTACAAGCTTTCAAACTTAAATATAAATGTATTTTAATAGCAAGGGTCCTATGAAAAGGAATATACCGAATAAAATCAAGCTGCTGTCACCAAACAAAGCATAAAACGGCCCAATGCGTGGTCGCTTCGTTATTGCTCGCGCGAGAGGTGAGACGTGGAATGTTAGAAAAAAAATAAATGAGAGGGAGACAGACGGCAGCCAGTGTGTTTCCTGCGTGGGCAATAAGTGGTGTAGCCTTTTTTTTTATGCTGGGTGAAGTGACCTTTTTCTATCAACCCACGGGAAAAGATAATTGCTTGAGCTGTCAAAATAAACATAGCTGCGGCAGTTAAACAAGTCAAGGCAGGCGTGCATCCAGTCGGTCGCTGTGTATTGTCAACCGATAGTAATCAAAATCAAGAGAAATCCAGCAGGTAGCTTTCTTTGCCTTAACTGCGTACCACACTAGACACTCGCAAAAAGCTAAACGTAAACACGCCACAAAAACCTTTATCTGCACCCTGCCGGCAAAGGGACGTGGAATGGGGGTTGTTAAGCGCTGACAGCGGTCGACAGAAAGTGGTATCTATTTTTAGATATGCGCTGCCTACGAAAGTACAGCACTCTGCAAGAGAAACGCAGTAACACACTACTCACTACAAGAAACTTATTTTCTGTCCGATTTTCTTAGGATTTTCGGCAATTTTTCACGGTTCCTCGAAATCGGGTTGTAATAGAGAGGTGGTCGCAATAAATGGGGTCACAACAAAAAGGTTTTACTATATGCCTATTGTACCTATATAACATTATGCTTGAAAAACGTAATTACGAACGACAGTAGGGGAGGTAGGGGAGAGTTGATACACAGGGAGAGTTGATACAATAAAAAAATTTCAAGTAATTATCAATGTTGGTACCAATGAGGTTCTAATAAAAAAACACACAGGTAAATCAAGATGGCAGCTTGAATAGTACACGAAGAAAGAAGCTCACAGTGTTTCTTCCAATGTAAGTTTTTTTTCAAGCCTACTGAATTCTGTTCTATAAAAGTTTTGTACAATGAAAGCCTGTCATAAAACTTTTAAATTCAAAGAATATATACACTCAGTGAACCATAATTGCTTTTATTAGTTTGATTCTAACCTGTATGAGTGCAAGATACTACATATTATGTTTCTTGTATAAGGCACAACAGGGGAGAGTTGATACACCCGAATCAGGGAGACTTGATACAGTGAATCATTTCTCCTAAAAAACATAAGACTATTTTTTTATTTTGTTTTGATAGCCTGTTAGAAGAATCTGTTTGCAGAATTTCTTGATATTATTTTATTTAACTGCTGTAAGCCTTTAAACTATGGTTTATAAATGAATTTAAAAAATATTGCCATATTCTTTCACATTTATTAGGGCTCTGTTTGGATTGTACCTACATTTGGTGTTAAGATTATTGTAACCTTAATACGTATGTTTGTTCTTTTTTAGATGCCATTTTTCTACAAAAAAAAAAGAACTCCAGGACAATCTATGATCTAGGAGAAGTGATTGGACAAGCATTCCCAAAATCATTTACTCCTGCAAACATCCTAGCCGGTTTCAAAAAGGCTGGAATTTGGCCCTTCAACAGAGATTGTTTTACTGATAATGATTTTATGCCATCATTAGTTACAGACTGCCTGCTAAAAAATGCTGCTGAACCTCATGATGCTATTATGAGTCACGAAGAGGCATCAACCAGTTCCAACACAAATAACGGTTGCAACACCATGGTGTCACCTTCAGATATTAGGCCCTTACCTAAAGCTAAAGCTAAGGACAATGTCCATAACACCACTAGGAAACCAAGAAAGAGAACCAAGTCAACAGTGCTGACAGACACGCCAGTGAAAAATCAATTAGAAGAGGAATATGCTGAAAAACAAAAGTCCACAAAAAAAGGCTCTATTTCCTAAAAGTAAAACAAATAAAAACAAAAACCATTATCCTCGACAGTGTGCAACTATTAGTTCCTCTGACAGTTAAGAATACGAGACAGACTCTAAGAATGAAAACATCAGCAGCTCTGAATCGAGTGAAAGTGAAGCAAAGCGTATGCCTAAAAAGGGAGATTGGGTTCTTGTGTCATTCACAACTAAGAAAACAATTGTTTATTTTGTGGGATTAATTGAAAATCTCTTTGATGACAGTGTGTGTAAAATAAAATTTGCCAGGCATGTTTCCAATTCAAAGTTTAAGTGGCCAGAAAAAGAAGACATTACTGTGATAAATGAAAACCAAATAGTGAAAGTTCTTAGTGAACCCACATTTACTCTACGACAGGATTGAAGGATTCAGTTTCAGAGAAGGTTTTCATGGTTATAACATAAGGTAATGCTGTTAAAGAAGTTTTTTTTTTCCTACGAGACTATATCGTTTTTTTCGTGTTCAAAATGATAGGTAATTTTCATGATCTGTAGAAAAAAAATGTAATATAGGCCTATTTTGTAAAGAATGTTACATGTGTAGCAGTAAAGTGTTGTGAAACTGTTGATTCTGTTTTGTTTAGTTTAGTTGAATTTATTTATGGGTATTATTTCAAACTATTTAGTTTCCTACCATTTAATTTGGTAAATCTTCATTTATTAAAACATTTATTTTTATTTAACATACTTTGTTTATGCTTCTGTGCAAATCTTTGAAATCATTATAAATAAACATACTTAACAAGTGTATCAGCTCTCCCTAACATATGTATCATCTCTCCCTAGCATGGGGAGATTTGATACACTATGCAACACTGTGTAATATTATAATTTACAGGCACTCACGCAAACATAATTACTTTATTATTTTTTATTATGTGCTAATAACACCATGGATTAGGCAGACATGAAGATATGAAATATTTGGCTTTTATTGAGCACATAAAAAATATATATATAAAAAGTGTCTCAACTCTCCCCTACCTCCCCTACATTACAAAAATATATTACTCCAACTACAACAATTTATGCTCATCAGTTATTGAAAACACCACTATAGTAAAAAAAAAATACATACATATATATATATATATATATATATATATATATCTATATATATATCTACATATCTCAAAAGTTCGTAAAATTTACATTTATAATATTACAATGTCTTTAGAAAACATAAGTAAACAATCACTTATTCAAACAAAATAATAGTTGTTTTTACAACAAAAATAGATCATTTTAGGGTTGTCTTTTTTTTTTTTACCTAAACAGTATAATTAAAGAGAAAAAATAAATTCAACTATTTTAGATGGATATTGTACGAAAAAAAAAAACACTTTAAGCGCAACTTATATCTCAGCACAAAAATCTAGAAACATCTTACAGTAATTATTTACATTTAAATTAAAGCAATTTACAGCTGATTTTAGATTGTTGGGTCAAGCCATGGTAATGATGGACATGGACACCAAATTTTAAAATATTACAATGGCTGTGAATTCCATGTGTTTTGTGAAGAAAACACTGTAAACTTTCCTGCAGCAGCATGCTTTAAATATATAACTGCATTCTACCTTCACAGAATAAAGACATAGTCAAGAAACTGGATTTTTAAATGTTACGGAAGGAAATTGGTTTTAATTTTATTTTGATTACCCCAAAAATAATTAAGTGGTATTTGAATGGTGTTAACAGGGCTTCTGCAACTACATTTACATTTTAGAACAAAAATACATATTCACCAAATTTGATGTGGGAGAAAAAACTCCCCAAAAATCTAAAATTCCTTCCGTTAACATTCTGCAAAGTATTTATTTATGTGTGGTAGACAATACAGGTTCTATTGAATTAAGTAAAATAATTCTCCTATTTTACATTAAAAGTGAACACATTATCATTAACTTATTCATATATAAGCTTTAAAAGATATTTTTTCTGATTTTTAAAAATCTGTTACGGAAGGACAATTCTTGTTACGGAAGGAAATTTTCTGTTACACAAGGAAAATTTATGTTATGGAAGGACTATTTTCTTTTGTGAAAAAAAAAATTGAAACCAAGTGCATGTTCCAGTTTAGTTGGCATTATTGAAATGTAATACATTATATCTTTGTTTTCCCGCCAATTTATTTTCCCCTCACATTTATTCTACAGGAAGCCATTGTTTACATTCTGTAGATACTTGAGTTTTTAAACTTAATGATATTTAAATTAATGTATAAAATGGTATTCTAAAAAATGGCTAAATCAACTGCTCAGAGAGTAAAAGAGTATAGAGAAAGAAGAAAACTGAATCCATTACTTGTTGAAGAAGACAGAAAGAAAGATAGAGAACGCAAGTCCAAATTGAGGTTAGAATTAACACACACTGGAAGAATTGAAAAACTTAGAAAATATGAAAGACTTCAGAAAAAAAAGCAGAAGCTTAGAAGACAGACAGAACAACAAAAGGCAGAGGTGATAAAAAAAATGTCTCCTTCAGCATTAGGCAAAGCTACATCACGAGTTAAGAGAGCTCTTCCTCATTCACCAAGCAAAACAGTTCAGGTGATAGGAAAACTTGTGATGTCTTTATCTCCAAAGAAAAAAGGTATGGTGATGAATATAGCCAATGAGGGAAAACATTTTAAGCAGCTGATATCAGCAAGAAAAAAGAGAAGTGATGCTGTTTCTGAAGATACTGCTAAATCTGTTAAGGCATTCTTTTTGAGGGATGATATCAGCTGGCAGTGTCCTGGACGAAAGGATGTAAAGTCTGTCAAAACAGAAAATGGACGTGAACAAAGACAAAAGAGGTTGTTGTTAGTAAATCTGCATGAAGCATACAGTATATTCTGTAAGGATTATGATATTCCTCCTTTAAAACTATCGAAATTTAAGGAACTGAAGCCTAAAGAAGTTGTACCCATGAATCTAAAGGATCAAGAGACGTGTGTGTGCGTATATCATGCAAATGCTGAGCTTTTACTGTATTCACTGAATAAAATTGTTCATGATCTACCAAATTCCTTGACTGAAGTGATACAAAATACAGTTTGCTCTCTAGAAAACCAAACTTGTATTGACAGACTTTGTTTACAGTGTGGAGTTAATAAATTAGATACTTACTTTGAAAAACTGTGCCCAGGGCTGGAAGTAGTCTATTACAAATGGGTTACTGAGAATGGGTGCACTGTTAAAAGTGAAGTTACTGGAACACTTTTTGAGGCCAAAGAAGATTTTTATGGACAACTGCAAGACATTTCCAGGCATGTGTATAATGCTAAGCGCCAGCACTATGAATTAAGACAACTGAAGGAAAATCTTTCTCCCAACGAAATCATTGTGCTACAAGACTTTGCAGAAAACTATACCATCCGGCACCAATCGGAAATCATGCAAGCACACTGGAACTCTCCAAATGTCACATTATTCACTTGTATTGTTTACTACAAAGATGCTGAAGGTGAATTAACACATTTGAACTACTGCATTGTGTCAGATTTCATGCAGCACAATAAAGAGGCAGTTCATGTATTCAATGGAACATTACTGAAAGACTTGTTTAGTCATAAACTTACTTTCAAGGTGTCTCATGTTCACTATTTCACAGATGGAGCTGCTAGTCAGTTTAAAAACAAGTTTATTTTGAAGGACTTGATGTTTCATAATAAGGATTATGGTTACACTGCAGAAAGAAACTATTTTTGTACAGCACATGGAAAAAGTCCTCATGATGGAATTGGTGGCGAGGTTAAAAGAGTAGTATTCAGAGCAGAACTACAGAAGAAAATCTATGTGAATTTTGCAGAGAGGTTTGCTAATGCAACTGCACTTTTAGCACCATCTGTTAACATTATTTACGTACCTAAGACAATTATTCATGAAGAAAATGTGACAAAACTACAGGCACATTGGGAAAGCTGTGTAAATATTCTTGGCATAAGGAATTTCCACAGTGCACTGCTACATGATGAAGATTTGTTGCTGCTTTTGAAGAATTTCTGCTTTTCATGCAAAGAAAGCGAAGGTTAACTTTTCCAAATTACAACCAAACAGTCTCTTTCTTTTGACCATTCTCAATTAGTTGAGACTGAGCTTTGTGAAGAAGTGAATTCAAGGGCAGAATGTACACAAAGTATTTCTGAAGACACTTACGTGTTAGCAACATTTTCCTCACAAAACCAGTGCTCACATTATAGATACTTATGCATAGTACAAAAAGTGCTAGAGAATGATGAATACAAGGTTGTGGGACTGAAATGTTTGGACACTAAACAAACTGTATTTAAGTGCAATGAAAACGATGTTTCTGTTATTTCTAAAAGTGATATTGTAAGCATTGTCCCAAAACCCCGAATAATGGGAACAGAACGTGTAAGATATCATTTTGATATTCCAGTTGACATAAAGGAAGCTTAGAAGTATTTGTATTTTTAAATTTTCATCATTTTTGTGTTTAAGGAACAAAAATTTTCTGTTTTTAAGATAAGTGAACATATGTGACATAGTGTTCCTTCCGTAACGTGGTATGTATGGAAAATCTTTACTTTAATTTGTTTGAATATCAATACAAAATTTCTGTGTTGTGTGTAATATAAGTTTATACATGGATGCATCTTTAATAAAAATTTTAATCTCTTTGGAATTATAAAAGAGCAGATATTTAACACCGGTTGAACACCTGTTCTATAAATGTCATTTCTTATTCCTTCCGTAACATAACAGAAAAAAATTAATTACTTGAAATTCTCAGGTGCTACATTTAAGTAAACCATGGTAAGGTAGAGTGTTGATGTAAAGTGTTTTGCTGCATAAATGTCAAAATTCTATTTGTTTTCAGTTTTCTGTAACATTGAGATATACATGGGTGTGTCTTCCTTCCGTAACACATTTAATACCATGGCTTGACCCTGTTACTAAAAAAAAAAAAAAAAAAAGTCATTTAAAACACATCTGAAAACTTAGCACAAAAATCCAGAAATATCTTACAGTGAATCAATTGTCACATTTCAAACACATCAACGGGAGCACTGAAAATGTACCTCTTTCTGGCTCCTTGCTGCACCATTAGTGGTGAAGGTAGAATACCGTGAACTTGGCACACATTAATGTACAAGACATCATCATCTTTTGCTACAAAAGTCTTTTTGGAACTATCTGTAGACTTCGTACCCATTACTTGAAGTTCAGTTCCTTCTACCTTTTGTATGATGCATACATATCTGTATTTAGTCAATTTTCGTTTCACTCCCTGAAATGTGACGAGGGCAAAGAATCCTGGTCGCAAGTTATCATTGTTTGGCTCTTGAACATCAAGAATGCCATCTTCACTGGATTCGCGGCACTCGCCTGATGATTCTAGACATGGAGGATCATCTTCTGATGATGTGTCCTGTTGGGATGATCTCTGAGCCTGAGCTGTAGCGGCCATCATAACTTATTCCATCTTCTTCCGATTTCTTTCAGCAATCCTCTCTTCCTTTTTTTGTTGTGCTTCCTTCTTTTTTTCTTCTTTTCGCATATAATATTCTTGCCATAGTTTTGAACTTGCCACTGTCGGGATTTTTTCTCTTGGTGCTCTTTTACTTTTCTTATGTTGAGGCCCAGGCCAAAATAAAGAGCGCTTGAAAGGAGAGGGGATTATCTTCCCACTTTGAGTCACAGCAGGCAATGGACCTGAGGAAACAGAAGGGCCAGGTACATCAACAGATGTTGTGACTGCCTGATCAATATTTGAAGGACCGGGTTCAGCAACAATTGTTACAACTGTCTGATCAACCTGTAATGGTAACACTGAAGAAGACTCATTAGGTTTTGTAGCTGCCTTTCCATCATGTTCTGGCAAGGCTGAAGGACAAGTTGAAATAAAAGGTGTGGTTGCCTGATCAATATGAATTGGTGAGACTGAAGGATCAGGCAGTAGCGTAGCCAGGATTTGTGTATGGGGGGTGTTAAGAAGCATGCCCCCCCTCCCCCGGGAAAATTTGGATTTTAAGGTGTAAAATAGTGCTATTTTAGCAGTTTTCGGTACTTAAATTTAAATGTTGTAATGGTAAACTTTTTATTAATTTTAATATGAAATTTGTTTGAGTGATGAATAAGAAATTAATTAAAGATTTTAAGGGGGGGGGGGGGGTTAACCCCTAAACCCCCCCCCCCCCCTCCTGGATACGCCCCTGGGATCAGGTACATTATCAGATGAACCTGTCTGAGCACCAAGTGTCAAAGAAAGAAGTGAACTTCCTGCTGCTATGCGATCTTCAAGTGGTGGTGTGTTGGAAGTGGTATTTGCTGGTCACCTTTGTTCGTAATATTTTGTAGATACTTCCAAAATTGGAATAAGGAAGTATCTTCAACCTCCCCAAGCCAGACATCTTCAGTTTCTTTAAACTGATGTAATTTCTCTGCTCCTAGGAAAGTTTCAAGGTGCTGTGAAACTGAACTAGTAGATTCCAACTGTGATGCTTTTGGAATCACCTTAGTGACAGCAACTTTTGGAATCACCTTAGTGACATCAATTGCTGAAGCATCCCATGGAAACAGCCAACATGCTCGAAAAGCACTTTCCAAGTGTTTTGGCTGTATGCATTTGTTGATGGTGTCGTCTAGCAATTTCGCAAAGTCTTTCTTTTGCAGAGTTGTGTCTTCGTTGTTTGAGATTCTTTCTATTCTCCATTCATGAACTGCTTTCTTCCACCCACTCTTCAAAGGTTTAAACACACCAACATCCATTGGTTGAAGAATGTGTGTGGAATTGGGCAATAATGCTACACAAACAATACCGTGTTCTGCACAAAATTTACTAGTGTGTAGAGTCAGTTGCGATGAGTGTCCATCAATGAAAAATAAAACTGGCATAACAATATTTTCCTCTACCAGCCATGAGTAAAATATGTTGCTCATATATTCAAAAAACACCTCTCCCGTCATCCATCCATTGGGAGATTTCCCAATGCCCCAATGTGCAAGCATTGAGGAAACAATGTCTTGAGGAAGACATTCATACTTGAAACAAACTAGAGGGGGACATACTTTTCCTGCTGCATTTCCGGTGATCAAAACGGTGAGGCATTCCTTCTCATCTGTATTTACTTGCTGGTAGATACTTTTGTCACCCTTTTGAGCCAAAACCTTGCTGCCTTTTGGATTTAGAAAAAATGCTGTCTCATCTGCATTAAAAATTCTGTTTGGGTCTAACAATAATGATTGCAGCCCATTTTCATTCACATAACTGTCAACCTCCTGAAACCAAGCCTTTATATTTTCATGGGAAACACTCGCCCGACTTGCTGTTAAATTTTGGGGCGTTCATAATGAGAGGGTAGGATTTCTTTTGATAAAAGAATCACACCATTTCCTTCCTGGGCGGCCTCCTTTAAAAGGAAAGTCTCATTTCAGTTCCTTCACTAGTTGCTGAACACTGTTCTGCAAGTCCTCTCTTGTGACAGGAAAACCTGCTTTAGCAAGTGTAACTGCCCATTCCACTAACAAACCCTCTTCCTCTTTTGTTAAAAATGAATCTGGGCCCATCTTCCTACCCAAGGGCGATTTGCCTTTGTGTTTATCGGACAATGTGTTTCTTGGCACACCGTTTTTTTCCGCTGCTCGTTTTATACTCATACCATTCGCTACATCTTTAAGAGCAGCTTCCATGGCTGACTCTTCATACAACAGTATTTTCCGTTTTGGCATTTTGCCCTGTAATTAAAGAACGAGACACATTATAATGTTTAATTTACTTATTAATGTCAAAATATATATCAAATGACCCCTAAATTAATGTAAACAACAATGCCTACACAATTTTTGCAATCAATAAAGTAAAGTAATTTCCGACCCAGAAGTCGTCATACACATGCATCGGAAGTCGTCATAGGTGACGACTACTGGATCTGATCATAATAATGTACTTTGCCTATCAACAACAAAGAACCAATATTATTTAAGAACTCTAGGGTGTAACTTAGCACAACTTTAAATAAAATATTAAATGTACCAGTGCTCGTCAGGTATGACGAACACTAGCAATACAAGGTTTTTATTGATCCAGTTTTCGTCACCCTAACTAAATCGTACAAAGAAAACAAATTTTTTTAAATAAACACTTTCACTTCTTCAAGAACATTTAACCAACACATTCAGCACAAAACATCACGAATAAACATGAAAATTACAGAATTAGAAGTAAAAATGTGCACTTACCTCCTTATTGTTTTAGTATAGGAATTCCCCTATTTATCTTCACTGCTCTACCAACTTTTGATGGACGGACTTTTTTTGATTGAAAATAGGGTGCGTTCCGAAAACTATTGTGGTAATTTCAGCTAGAAAGTCGACCAAATTTTTATCAATAATTAAGTTGGCAATATATTGAGCTACTTCTCTATTATGTACATTTTAAGTTGCTAGTGACGACCATTGGAGCAGTGACGAGTACCGGTGCACTTACCTTAATATGTTTTGCCGATAGATCGATAGTGATGTCATCTCTTTGTAATAATTTGTTGACGATATCAATACGGCTTAGTTCCCTATACCAAAAACAGGAGAAGACAATGAATTCAAACTTTCTGACATTTCTTAGAAAAGAAGTTGCTCCTGTTTTTGTTTCAGCTGTTGTTATTGGGCTGGTCACGAGATCATTCAAAGCATCTATAATCTTGTCTAGATGCTTATATATTACAGCTACAGCTTCTCTCTTAGTCGACCATCTGGTATTGCTTTGCAGTTTGAGAGATAAGGGAACATGTTGCACTAGAACCTCCCATCTATTGGTGGAGGAAGCAAAGAAATTGTAGAGACAATTAAGTTGGCCATGAATTTAAGGAGGGGGGGGGGATTTATTCTTTAGCTGAGCAGCTGGCCTTAACTGCTCTAGTTTTCTGATTGTTTAGTTTATTTCTAGGTTTGTTTTGTTATTTTTACTTAATTTAGTATGTAGGCACAGGCTGGACATACTTACTGTGTTTAGCTAGGTGTTTTGTACGTCGGGCGAGGTTCCCAAAACCGTGGGCCACTGACACCCTCCCTTTAACGGGACAGGAGCTAGGCCGTCGGAGGGGATAAGACCCTCGACCATGGCTGGCTTGCAGTGTACCTAGGACGGTGCAGTACTGCAGCTAGCATTTCTGTCAACTGCAGCACTGCGCCGCTCGGGATTGGCTGCAGTTCGGGGCGGCCCCAGGCCCTGGGGAGATGCGGCTTGGAGTGTGCCACTTTCGCCGCGAGGTGGGCGCCTCGGATGTTGACGCCGGCCTCCAGAAGACGAGTGGCCTCTTGAATGGTAGCGAAAGCCACCCTGTAGAGGTCGGTGAGGCGCCCTGTAGTTCTGCTGCAGACGCGCCAGCACTTTGCCTGCGTGCAGGAGTCGCATAGCTCTGGTGCGGTGAGTGAGGCTGCCTCACACGCCAGGATAGTCTCGTAGATTTGACACAAGACGTACCTGACGGGATAAGCCATCACTCGTACCACCTGGTTACTGATCTGCAGCTCGCCTGTGCTGTCGCTGTTGCAGATCTACATTAGGCCCCTCATGGCTACAGTGCTTGCCATGGCCACAAGCAAGCTCTGTGAGAAGTTCTGGTTGTGCGCCACTAGGGAGCACTGGAGGCAGCTGCTGCTTTCAAGTAGCTGACGAACTTGCTTTGCTGACTTGGCTCCAGATGCCACATCCGCGCAGTAAACAGACATATCCGCGCGAGGCAGCAGCACGAGTTCATCGTAGTTGAGCTTCAGCTGTTTTTCTTGGAGGGAGTCGTGAGGCTGCTGTATTGCTTTCGCCCTGAAGTTCAGTGGGCCGGCAGGTACTATTGGGGCAGGCTGTACGAAGGTTTTGTACTCCTGTACAAACACTGCCTCATGTTCCTTGGTGAGCTGTGGCTTCGGGGTTTTCTGTTCTGTTAGGCTCCTCGCTGAATTAAATAGCTGGGTCTACTGCCATGCTAGAGTTTGGCGAATATGTGAAAGCCCTTCAGACTTTCTCGAAGCTCCTTTTCTTGTTCAGCATTTTCCTGGTAAGAGTCGAGAACGTGACCACTCTCGCTCGCTGTTAGGGCTCGAATGATGCCCTTACGGCACAGCTCACGCGCTGGCTCACGGGTGCTAAAGGGTGCTGCGACCATATTAGTTTATTATTTAACAGCTAAAGTGCAGTAGTATTTATTATCATGGCATCCACCATTTTGTCGGTCATACTAACCAGTCACTTACATACTCGCGCCGCCCTCGCGAAGACTAAACTTTAAGTCCACAAACAGCAGACGATCCTTCTAAGGTGTCCAGACGAATGAAAAAAAAAAACAAGACACAAAGAAGACACCCTGGTGATAAGCTAGCAGCATTCACCCCTACTAAATTTAGCGAATGTGCTGCACATGGCACAAAATATGCCAAACTATTTACTTCTTTGATTCGAGATTGAACTCCTTTGTACACACCAGCCATGTTTGACCCATTATCATGACTGCCCTCTGCAGTTCTTAATATTTAATCTATAATTTCTGAGTTTTTCTAAAATCTCTTCTGAAAGAGCCAATCCATTTTTTTCACTAACTATTATGAAATCAAGAAAACTTTCCACTATCTCAGGGCCATTTTCGGTGATCTTCACTTAACGAAGAACTTCAGACATTTATTCAATATGGCTTAGATCGGGCGTGCAGTCCAACATAATGGAAAAGTATTTAGAAGCTTTGATGTCATTGACTATATGTTCTCTTATTTTTCCAGCGATAATTTCTAAAAATTAATTTTGGATATAAGGAGAAAAGTAGCTGACCTGGCCCTTTTTATGGCGGAGAATGTGCTCTCTCAGTTGGGGATGATAATGAGATACCAGCTCTATTGTGTTTAAAAACTTGCCACATCTAGGGTCACCAAAGTCTAGGGATTCATCAGAACCTCTTAATGGACTACCTTGTTTTGCTAAATGTATAATATCAATTATTACATACAAAACTCCTCTCCAGTGTGTTTCCTCATGTGCTATTTGATCCTGCAGCTCTTTATCAATACCAGAGCATTTATTTAAGGATAATTCCAATGTTTTCCACGAGTAAAAATACTTTTTGTGGTTAAGTGAATTTTCATGCTCAGGAATCCTTTCACTCAAGGGAAGCCTACGATGTACATTCTGTATTGCACAGACCCGAATATTCACGTTGGCAAGCCTTCTTTCAACAGACGAGAGAGCCAAACGCCCGATCGTGCATCTTCGTTTTTTTTTTTTGTTCATTGTAAATGAATAAATATACAATTCATGATAACTAATGGTCAATTAGGTTAGGTTAGCTACATTATAAATACTTTAAAACATTGTGGACGGTTGATTTGGTTAGGATAGCTACATTAAAGATACTGTGAATTCATGTAAACGGTTTCCTAGCCCTGGATAGCTACATATTAAAAAGTTATTTGCTAAGCAACCATAAAATGATTTTACAGTATTTTTAATGTAGCTATACTTACTTAATATAACCAACCATCCACAATGTTTTAAAGTAGCCTATTTATAATGTAGCTAACCTATCCTAATCGACCGCAAAATTTAATGCCACACCGGTTTATACAATGAGATAGAACGGGGGAAAAAAAGCGAGCATGAACTTCGGGGAACTTCGGGTGTGGCTCTCTCATCTGTGAAAAGATGGCTTCCCAACGTGAGTATTCGGGTCTGTGCAATACAGAATGTACATCATAGGCTTCCCTATCACTCAACTTTTTCCACTGAGTGAAACCTTCCTCCTTGGCCAAAACAGATACTTTTTGTTCAGAGAACATGTAGGAAAAAAGTTTGCATGGCACACAAAACAAGGCATTTTTTGATTGACTGTATGTTAGCCATGTTCAGCGTACCTTTAGACCACCTGCCAATGTTTTGGTGAACCAGTCTTTGGTTAAATTTCTTCCATCTCTTAAGGTGTTACTTAGATCAGGCTCTACCTTCCCCTCGTTCAATAATCCTGATACTATAAACTTATAAAGCATCTTTCTGTATCCGAAAAGGCTGCAGGCCACTTCCCGGGGTGTTTGAAATCAAAATGAATAGCAGGCTCACCCTGGACGAGGTCCTTTGTTGGAATTGTAGAATCCGGAAAAAAATGCCTTTGATGTTCCAACAGTAGTCGTAAAATGCTGCTCAGATACAGTGCATGGTTGGAACTCATCTTCATTGATGACTTGTGTTACTGGAATTTGAAGTTGTTCTTGATGGCTTCTTGCCCGCTCACTTTCTGTTCCAGTTACACATAGCCTACCTCTTGAATTGAATGTTCTTCAGGATTCTTACTGCTACTGCTACCACCTACAAAACCCATTGCTGCAAAGGGTTGAAAAAATAGGGGTGAAATTAAAAAAAAAGAATAAAATTTGTACCATTAACACTATTAAATTCATTACTTTTTATTGTAAAACCTAAAAATATTATCTACAAGCTTCGTCTAAATTTATTTTTTATATGCCCAGCCATTACTGCAAGGGGCGGAAAATAACAGGGGTTGAAAGACAAAAAAAAATCATTACTCCCTTAGTAGGCACACTATTAAATCAGTACAAATTGTTTGAAAATTATAATTTTTATCTGAAACATTTGTATTAAAATTGTTTTGATGATTCAAACCATTATTGCAAGGAGTTGAAAAAACGTGGGGTTGGCGTAAGATAATAAATAATATTTTTCTACCATGTACAATACAAATCCATTCCTATTATTTTTAAAATTTCTAAATATTGTCTAAAACTATTATTAAAATAATTTTTTATCGGACCAAGTATTACTGCAAGTATGTAACATGGTTTGAAATTAAAAAAGAGGCATTATATTTTTTAAATATACCAATATACTATCGAGTCCGTAATAATTTATTTATAAATTCTTAACTTCATCGAAAACTTTGGCTGAAACAATTTTTGATGAAACGAATTACTACCACATACTCAGGTTTTGAAATTTTAAAAAATTCAAAACATCCTTAGTAAGTATCAAATTTGTTCGAATTTATTTTAAACTGTCCAAAAACTTACAAAATAGTACAATAATTGTATACACATAAATATCAAGTTTAATCATACATAATTTTGCTTTACAAAGCGTTGAATTAAACATATATTACCGGCATATAGGCAGATAGACAGACATGCGCAGCAAAGTACTAATGTCCTTTGTTTGCATACGGACTTAAAGTGTTGTTTTAAAATTATGTATTAGATCTAACGGTGGCCCTATTTAAGTTCTAATGCAATACTTTTCTATTACAAAAAATAAAATAAGAAAGTAACATTTAAAAAAAAAATATTGTTACCTTATTTTTTCCAAGTAAGTTAATAACATACCTTCTTCATTAACGTCTTTGACATTAAGCCAAGATGATAAAAAGGACGAAGACTGGCGAGCTTCTTTTTCTCGTTCTTTAGCTCTTCTTTTGAATTCTGCACCAGACTGTTTTTTGGACATGTTTTGAGATTAAACACGATTGTCAAACACAATTGAAACAGTTTACGAAATTGTGTATTCACAAATAGAAAAAGTGACTTAACTGAGAGAACAGAAATGCTACACACATGAAAAGATACTCCTGGGCGAATGACCCTACTGGGTTGTGGTTGTGATCAACTGAAGCTATTTCAGACACCCGATGCCTGACCTGGCCTGGGCGGGGCTGTGGGGGTGAGAAATGTCACGACTTTCCAAAGTCGGGTGGGGATTTCCCTCCATGGTTCCCACAGGGCCACGGCAAAGTTGCCAGACGTACAATCTAGAAGGTATTTGTACCTACAAAAATTCAGTGGTATGTACCTACCAGTTACCACCGTACCATGGCAAGTTAGAATGTACGCGAATAATATCATTTTTACTAGCTTATATATTATATATCTTCCAATATGAATAATTTCGTTAAACAGCCCTCGACTTTTTTTTGTTCTAACTTTACGATATTGAAGCAAATATATATACGTAGTATAAATTACTCTGCCAGTTCAGCACCCCTCCAAATGCGGCGCCCAGGGCACAAGCCGATAAGGTGAGTCATGGCTGAAGTATACTTTTTATTTTATTGTAAGTGTAGTACGACATGGGTATACTCGTTAAATAAATGTAATTATTCTTTGTTGTCTTAAATTTTCCAGAATTATGTTTCGGCCTCACACTCTCCAAATTAGCTTTGGCTTTATTGCAGTTCTTTTCCTGCGGGCCGACGTAAGTTTGTTGTTTAGCTTTGTTTTCAAGCCATGACAAACTTCAGTTCAGAGCCTGAGTTACCACTGAATCGTGTATGGTAATTTTACGGGTTTTCTTCCCATGGCTCTATTCCCCATTTTGCCTGAGTCTTTTCTTGTTAATCGTCTTTTGGATCATTGAGTACTATGACATTTTTTTGTGTATTCCTTGAGTGAACTGTATAACCGCTTGTATAGTACTTGCCATTTATAGGCCTAGATTGTGGCTTCACCTTTTGTATTCTCTTGTCTAACACATCATTTTTAATAGCCTTGAGTTGTATAGCAGCCTTGATCCTTTGGAAGCTAGGGACCATGGCGGGCTATCTCTTATGGGAAAACCGCTTACAGTGTAATTAGTTCGAGGTACACCCACGTGAGTGCATTTGAGCGCTAGTAGTCTGTTTTGTTTACGTTGACTGACATTTTTTCCCGCTTAAATGCTTATGAACTGCGCACAGTTTAGGTTAGCTTATTCCTGTTGATCGTGTAATTTATATTTAGTGTTTTTGTCGTACTTGCGTTATGTCAATATGTACTACACTAAAAACTGTTGTGTGCCGGGTTGTCAAAACAGGACTGAAACCCGTCACAAATTTCCTCGTGTTTGTGACGTGTAAAGATTTCAACACTGGAAAAGTTTGATTGCTTCGCCGAAATTAGCTCTCATTAGTAATAAGCATATTTACAAAGTACCTATAGGATATGCAATAGTCACTTCAGTGCAGATTGTTAATTCTGTACTAATCCTCCTATTGCCAGGTTTGTAATATTAAATTATGCCCTATTATTATCTGTTTTTGTTACTACAAATGCAGAGCTGCCAACCATTACGGATTTTCCGTAATTATTACGGATTTTAACCCCGAATTACGGAATTACGGAACATCGCTGGTTTATTACGGAAACGAGGCTTTGTGCTGCGAGGTAACGGAGAAAATTCCGTTTCTGCTGTGCTTGTTTCGTGAACGCAGTTTGAATACATCGCTTGGTTGCACAAATAACGGAACTAGTAAGTGTGCGCATGTACGATGTACTGTCGAAATAAGTAAATTAATTCTCGTGTTTACAAATAATAATGGGATGGTATTACGTCCGTTGTACGATACAACTAGTACATATTCTCAGACTTATCGTTTGAAGGCTACTTAAATCACGATAATTTTTGTACGGTACTTTGGCTAACCTGTGTTGTTAATTTATTTCTTGAAAGCCATTTTTTTTTTCATCATAGTGTTTTTGTCGTGTCTACAGACGTGAAATTTTTTTATGTTTTTCGATAGTGTTGTGTTCTTCAGTGCCGGTTTTAGAAATGAAGCGTGTGACAGAATAATGTGTATCTGGAAAAAAAAAAACACGCAAGTCTTCAGAGCTTTCGACTTAAATATTCAAAAGAATGGCCATGCTTGTCGTTTTCAAATGTTTGGAACGCCACGGTTTTGTAATGTATGCACGTGTGACTTTTCGATTGCACATGGTGGAAGGGATGACTGTAGACGGCATATTGAATCATAGAAACATGCAGAACATTTTAAAGCCGTGACGAGCAATAAATCTACTATATCTTCGTTTTTTCGCTACATCTGAAGAAACGAAAGTAACGAACGCAGTTATTGTTTACAAGTCCTTGTGTTTGTCTTGTTTGTTTACATGACATTTCTTATCCAACCAGGATAAAAAAAAAGCAAATAAAAAGACAGTTGCTTTAAAGTTTAACTTTGAATTGAAGATTCAAAATATCCAGTAAAATTATTAATATTTCTTACATATTCAGATGATTGTATTGTTCAAATATATTTTTTTTATTCATTAATTTGCATTGTATTCATATTTTTCTTTTTCTTTTGCATATTATTGTCCTTGTTTTATCTTGAGTGTGTGTTATAATGCCCCAGGAAAAATTTATCGTGCATGATTTACGCGTACTTTTTTCATATACCTAATTGCCATTACTGATAGGTGTGATTTGAGGTTGGCAGCTCTGCAAATGTATTCGTTCATGTCGGCATGTTTTTTCAACCCCTTTCAGCAATTATTCGTATTATCAAAAATTGTTTTTGATAAAAGTTTCAGATAAAAATTATAAGAATAATCAAAAACTTGAATCGTTTTGACAGGTTGCCTAATGAGGGAGTTATGAATTTTTTGGTCCAGGAAACCCTGTTTTTCTACCCCTAGCAATCAAGGTTGGTTGTATAAAAAAATTAGTTTGGACAAAAAATAATTGTGTTTTCACAACAATTTATTATATGTTCCATCGGATGTGATATTCATAATATTATGGGAGTTATTGCAATTCTTCTGTTTTTCGAAAACCTTCCCGGTAAATATGTAGCTAAGCGGCATTTGTGAAAAAAAAATTTAAAAATCCGAAAATTATGTTATTATATGCTCTTTAACTTCCTCTTTTCATTTAACCCGGCGGAGATAAGAAATTCCAAATACTTGTTACGTTGTATGTTTTTGCCCGGCTAACAACACATAGAAACGTAACAATACAAAACAAACAATGTTCCTGAGGTTCTGCTTTATTTGGAAATAAAAGAGTTTATTAAATTATCTTTGTTTATTTCTTTAAAAAAATGTTTTTTCTCATCGTTACATGGCTTCAATACACAATTTTACAAATGAATTTAATTAGAAAAACTTCGTTACTTGTACAGTTTTTGTCTTTTCTTATACGAATTTTAACGATATCTTTGAATTTTGATAGGATGAGGTCCAAATACATACCACAGCACCATACATATTGCCGTTGATGGTCGAGGAGTCTTGTCACTCGCCAAAGAAGAGAAAAAAAAAAAAAAAACTTAGTTAATGTCCCTTGGTTAATTACCTAACTCAAGGTACCGTTGATCGCGGACCGAAATCACACGAGTCGGGCCGATGCCGACGCCTAGGGCCTAAATTTCTAATACATAGTCCGAAAAAAAAATGAAATTAGGTTAAAAAACTACGGCGTGGCCCCAGCCCCTAGGCGTTAAATTGTCCCTTAATAATTTTTCATTTGTTTCGTGACTTGCCGACGACGCGACCGAGTTCGGCGACGATCGAGCAACAAGTGACTTGGTCGACGAGATTACCTTCCCTTGTAAAGGTGAAAACAAGGGAGGCAACCCCGTGGGCCAACTGACCAATCACAGTACAGCATTCATCAACATGCCCAAATAAGGAATTTCGGCCGAGCGCATCACACCACGCCAGGACTCGCCCTGATTGGTTGGCTAGTGGTAGCCTCCAGAGACCCTTCCAGACGGTCGCTACAGCTGTGCGTACAACGTGACGCGTAAATCCCAAACACACATTTACAAAGTGAAAAATAGCTTTCTGGCGCCAGAGTGTCGCGCCTGTCCGCTCTTCCTTCTGTACCTTCCAGACTATTCTCAAAATATTACACTAGCAATATCCAATAGAATATAAAATTACCCAAAAAATTCAAATACAATGTTAAAAATTTAGTAAACAAAGTTGAAATTCATATAAAAACTTTTGTTTAAAAATGATGTCCTGTAAAATTATAATCTATACTGCTTTAATTACTGACATTAATTATCAAATGTTAACATTAATTATTATGAACTAGAGTTAACCCTCAAATTTATAATTAAGTATCTCAAGGAAATAAGTATTTTAAGGCTTTCCATGAAATTTAACCAAAGTAATTAATAACAATTCTTAACAGCTCTGAACTGTTCTCTATATCAACAAAAAAAAATATCCTTCACCTCAAACTTATTCTTAATATTCTTATGACCCATTTTGCAATGCTACATAACCCCCCCCTACTTTTTGATTGAATTTGCAAAATTAAATCAAAAAGTACAAAAGTGTAAATTGTTGAAACAAAAGAAATAACATACCATAACAAAAGTGTAAACAAATGTAACAAATTAACATCAACATTAGAAATGCAAATCTTGACACAATAATAGCAAACCATGACTTTTCATATTATAAATCCTTAAAACAAATTTACAAAATTATAACCCAAACATTGAAAAATTAATATAAAACATTTGTTTATATATAAATTCAAAAAACTGTTTCTTAAATATTGCAATATTAATTACTTGTCAAAAAGCCAAAAATTTGAAAACATCTCTCTTACTACAAAGTGTCAACAATTCTTCACAAACGGTTATCTCCCTCTCATCAGTGCAAAATACAAATAGCTTTGAAACTGGTTTCTCTACAAGCTTCAAGCAGACACCCCCTGGTCAACGAAGAATCCTCAATAACAGCAAAAAACTCTGAATAACTTACTTAAACTCCAGGAATTACGTCTCCATGACTACCTCAACGACGATGAATAAACACAAAAACTTCAACATCTTCAAAAACTTCAACATCTTCAAAAACTTCAACCTCAACGACGACGACAAATAACCTCGAAACAAATTATTTCCTTTAACCTCGACGACGACAACAAATCTTCAACTCCAGGAATTACGTCTCCATGACCACCTTAACTACGATAAAAACTTCCAACCTCAACGACGACGACAAATAACCTCCAAACAAATTATTTCCTTTAAAATCCTTTAAAAACCAGTTACCATAATTCTCTGCTGCTTATGGAAAAACTCCTCAAATCCCCTGGAACAACTACTTTGACCCACAAATCCACCAATATCTCCACTCTTCATATCTGCACTAATAAAAACTTGACAACACTATCACTTCAAAACTGTTGACACAAAATTTTCCTATATTTCATCCCAAAGAAACAACTTCTAATGTTACCCTGTCCATTCCCTCTAATATTACTCAGCTTTTCCTCTACTTTTTGATTGAATTTATAAAAAATTAAATCAAAAAGTACACAAGTGTCAATTGAAACAAAAGAGATACTATAACAAATCAACAAAGTGTAAATAAATGCAACAAATTAACCTGACCATGAGTATTGCAATATCTTTTTAACACAACAACATACCATTACTTTTGATATTATTATAACTCCTTAAAACAAATTTATAAAATTATAACCCAAACATTGAAAAATTACATACATAAAATTATTTCAATTCTCCATACCAAATTAAAGTGACCAATCAATCTTTACTAAAAAACACAATTAACACTTGATTATAGATAAAACATAACCTTTAACAGGTTATACTGACACTACAAAACATTTCATTGGAATTTCATGTTCATTTGTCATTTAAAAAATATGCTAAATATTCACTATAGTGAAGTGTCTTTAGTCCAACCTGATAAAATTCTTGATCACAATTTGTTTACAATATCAACATAAACATACTTTACAAAATAATCAAACATCGCATAGCTGATTGTCCATAATAATGTTTCATTGATGTCCACATTGTTTCATTGACTCATACTAAAAAAGTACATACTCAACTTGCTTAAAATGTACCCTTTTTATTTTATACTTAATTAATTTTCCATGGTCTGAGTAAAGAGACGTGCCAATTAGCATCGTTTACTCTGTAAACATTGTGGCCTACCACAGCCTTTATTTCATATGGTTCATCATATAATTTGAAAAACTTGGATATCTTATTATCTATAAGGGATGACAACTTATGTGAAGCAATTAATACTTCATCCCCTTCCTTAAAACTTATTTGTCTGACAGTTCTATCAAATCTGGCCTTCCTTGAATTAGCCTTATGCATTAGTTTTTCTTTTGCCTTATCTAACTTTTCTTTCAAATCTACAGCATCATTTTTAGGAAAGTTAATTCTATTTTGGAGTTTGGTGGTTGGTAACTTTTGTAGCATCAACTCGATAGGTGTAAACCCTGTACTCTCATGCCAACAATTGTTGATCAATTTCTCTACCTGGCCTACAATGCTGGCCCATGTGTTATGTTTCTCATTACAGTAAACCCTAAACAAACGCCCCAATTCTCTCATTACTCTTTCAGCAGGGTTGGCTGCTGGGTGATATACAGCAGTGTATCCTAGTTCGATACCTAAAATACTAGATAAGGTTTTCCAAACTTCACTCCGAAATTGGGGACCATTATCAGAGATTATTTTGTTAGGGATACCTATTTCTTTTACATAAACATCCATTATTTTATTTGTAACAACCTGAGCTGAAGCCTTTTTAATCGGATACAGTTTAACATACTTAGAAAAAATGTCTAAAACTACCAGTATGTTTTTGGTACCACCCCTGCCGCTTGGTAAAGGTCCAAATAGGTCAACACACACAATTTCTAAAGGCTTGGTAGCTAAAACATTTCCCATGTATCCTTGGCATTTCCGATTCATTACTTTGGTTTGTGCACATAGTAAACATGATTTGATATTAACAGCTACCATCCTGTACATATCTTTAAAAACACAAAACTCTTGAATGTATTTAATAGTTTTGGTAACTCCAAAGTGTCCACATTCTATATGCATCAAAGTACATATATCATTTCTCATAGTATTGGGGACGCATAGTACCCACTTGGGTACTCTGCCGGATACATTTTGGAATAAATATTCACCCTCCATTATAAAAGTTTCTCTTATCACATCCCTACAATTTGGAGATCCTAATTCGTGTATCACTTTCTGTAGTCTGGGATCTTTACTTATTTCTTCTGCCAATTTCTTAGAAAACTCCTCTATTCCCTTTTCTACCTCTTGCATTTGTTTTCTTAAATTACGAATTTGGAATTCCTTCGTTCGGGCCGATTGTGAATCTGTTACAACTCTAGACAGTGCATCTGCAACAACCTGTTCTTTTCCTGGTACATATTGTATATCTAAATTATATTCTTGTAAGGATAAAATCCATCTAGTGATTCTGCCATGCAATAGTTTACACGAATCCATGTGGCATAAGGCCTTATGATCTGTTTGCACTGTGGTTTTCTTACCATAAATATAGATTCGAAATTTTGAGCAAGCAAATACAATACTTAGCAGTTCTTTCTCTGTAGTAGTGTAGTTTATTTCGGCAGAATTCAGAGCTCTACTGGCAAAACTTATTGGAATTTGATCTCCTTCCCTATTCACTTGGAAAAGCATGGCACCAACTGCCTCACCTGATGCATCACAAGTAATATAAAATTCCTGATCTAATTTTGGGTGGTGCAATAAAATTTCCTTTTCTAATTCTTGTTTTAGTAGTTCTACTGCTCGCTCCTGTTCCTGTCTCCATTCCCAACACTGGTTTTTTTGTAACAATTTTCTCAATGGACTAGAAATATTGCTAAAATTTGGAATATATTTCCGAAAAAAGTTGAAAAATCCTATCAGCCTTTCTAATTGTTTTCTGTTTGTAGGTGATGGGTATTCCCTAACTGCTTTTAATTTTTCAGGATCGATATAAATTCCCTTAGCATTTACAATATTACCCAATAAGTTAATTTCATCTTTCAAAAACTCAGATTTCTTTAAATTTGCAGTCATGCCTCCTTCTTGTAATTTTCTCAACACTAACTGTACAACTTTACAATGTTCCTCGAAAGTTTTAGTTGCAATCAAAATATCGTCTACATACACAGTTACCAAATTTAATACTTCAGGTCCCAAAACCTGTTCAAGCCCTCTAATGAAATGGCTCACTGATACATTTAATCCGAAAGGCATCCTTTTAAAACAATATGTTTTTCCTTGATATGAAAAAGCAGTGCAAGGTCTAGATTCCACATTTAAAGGGATTTGCCAATAAGAAGCTACTAGATCAATTTTTGAAAAATAGGCACAGCCTTCAAATTTCTGTAAAAGTTCATCCATAGGTTCTGTTGATTCTCTATCAGGAACAATTAACTGATTTAGTTTTCTAGCGTCTACACATAACCTTACCCCCCCATTTTTCTTGTTAACCACAACGAGTGGATTCAAATATTCGGAACTGCACCTTTCAATTATGTCCCCATCAATCATATTCTGTATTTCGTTTTCAACGGCTAGCCTCAAACTATATGCAACTGGGTAAGGTTTCTGTACAAAAGGTTGGTGTTCTTTCAGCTTCAGGCGACATTCGTATTTATTATTGAGCCCAGGGAAATTGGCAAACGCTTTACATTCTTTTTGCAAAATTTGTTTAAATTCATACTGCTGTTCTGTGTTACCACTATGTAATATTATTTGTTCTACTTCAGTTTCTAAAATATGTTCCCTTTCTAAAAAATTACATTCTACTTCAAAACCCATTTCAAAATCATTTCCCATTATAATTCGTAAATTAAATGAGTTGTTTCTAGCATCAGTTTCAGCAAAAGTAATTTGTGTCTCTTTTACATGTATATACTGCTTTGAATAATCAATGATAACCTCATTTGATTGCAACCAATCAGCTCCCAATAGTCCATCAACATTAAGTCCTTTAACTATTAGAAAAACCACCCACATAATTACTTCACCTATTTTGATTTCCATTAAAACTTGTTTTTTCACATTTTTATTTCTTACTCCAGTTGCTCCTATGATCGTAATATTTGAAACTGGTAGCACTGCAACTGCTTCCATTGCTTTACTTCCTAGTGAATTAAAATATTCTTCAGACATTGCGGTTACTTCACTCCCTGAATCAATTAATAATTTAACTTTTGTTTCGGTACCAACAATTTCACCCTGTATTACTGGACATAACCCCAACTTGCCTTGAATGAATTTTGATTTTTCATTGACATTTTGCAAAAGATCCTTCCCTTCGTGTGTAATAGTGGGTTCATTACAGCCCTGTTTTTTCAACACCTTACATGACCCTCCTGCCTCTGCGAAATGAATAGGGAAAGTATCAGAGGCTATATCTTCCCTATCTAAGAGTTTAAATTCCTTGCATTCCCTTGCTCATCATGTCTCTGCCTATCCTGTCTTTCCCTGACCCTCTCTTCCCTTGGATGTTCCTGCTGAGGTCTCTGTCCCTCCCATTGTGGCCTTACGTTACCTTGCAACTCTTGTCGATGGGGTCGCTGAACCTGTTCCCTCGGCATGCCCTCTGGAGGATGAAATCTCTCTCTGGGTTGTCCTCGCTGCCTTCCTGGGAGCTCTGGTTCCCTTCCCCTCAATCCTTCCTCTCGCTCGTTCCTCCTGTCCAATGTTTCAAGCAATGCAATGACCTCTTCAACACTCTTAGTCCTAGCCCCCAAAATGCAGTTTTGAACTTGCTGGTAAAAATGGTGAACAATGTGGGAAATAAATCTTTCATCAGTAATTGGATTATTCAAAAACTTTGACTGTAAATACAACCTTTGAACATAAGGGGCCATGGGGCCGTCTCTTGCTCGGTGTTTTCCTGAAAATAAATATTGTAGGAAATCATCTTGAACGTATATACCCCAATATTTGTTCAAAAATGCTACCTTTGCCTCTTTAAATGTTTTCCATTCATTCTCTTTATGCATTGCCCATTGTAATGCAACACCATCCAATTTAGTGATGAACAATTCTACCTGTTGCTCATCCGAACCCCTAAGATAGCCGAATACCTTCTCACATTTGGTGATGAACTGTATTGGAGTAGCTCCTCGATCATCCCCAAAAAATTTAGGCACTGTTTTTTCGAAAGTGTTTACTTCGTCTACAGTTAAAACTGAACTTCTAATATTACCCTGTCCATCCCCTCGAATCTTACTCAACTTTTCCTCCATTTTTTGTAAACACTCTCTACCCACATCATCCCTGAAATTCTCTAACTGGTTATTTATTTTTGAATTTTCTGTAAATATTCGTTCAACATTAGCCTCAAAATTCTCCTTGACTTCCCGAATTTTCTTTTCATTGTAATAGATATTTTGGGAATTCTCAGTTACTTTTAACTGCAAATTTGTGATATCCCCTTGATTTTTGGTTATTTTGTTTTGTATACTTTCATTATGTTGTACGAGTTCTGAAATTTTATTACTATGTTCCTGAACTGTGTTACCTGTTTGCGTCAAATTTTCCTGAACTTGGCCCACTATATTTTCACAAGTGTTTAACCTAGACTGTACCGCCTCTATCTGCACTTCACAATTATTTACTTTGCATATACAGGAAGAGATCTGTTCATTAAGATCATTCCTAAGTGCATCAAATCGGCTCTCAAATGTATTGGTTAATTTTTTTTCAGTGGCATCTAATTTTTGTTCAGTGGCATCTAATTTTTTTTCAGTGGCATCAAATTTTTGTTCCATTATATACCTGAATTCAGTCTGACCTTGTGACATGTTATCCATCATTATCATTAATTTTTCTAACATTTGATTAGACATACCTGACCCCCCCATAACCTCTACTGGACTACCATTTGCAGGCTGTTCCATGTTTTCCGACTGCTCCTGCACTAGTTCAATATTCAAATTAGGATCGGACATTCCTGAAGTTTCAGGAAAACCCGCAAGGTCATCCTGACTGTCTGTACTCATTTTTCTTTTGTTTTTACTATTATAAATTACCAGAAAACGTAAACAACTCTTTAAAAACACACTTTAAAAAAAACTTTAAACAATGATAACCACAAATACAAAATTTAGACCATAAGAATGTAAGTTTCTGTCCAATTTAGACTTGCTGTTTCCGGCGATTCATCCCTCGTCCCGCGAAGTACCGATTCCTCCCTCATTGTCCCGCGAAGTACCGAGATGATCTATGTTGCTGGAATCGTGTCCCACGATGTTCTGTGAAGCGCTGTTCTACGATGTCCTAAAATGTAGTTCTCGTCGCATTCCTTTCCCACGATGTCCCGCGATGTTCTTATACGGTGAATGCTGGCTTCTCACGCTCGTTTTCGTTTGTTGATGTTTACAAGTACGACGCGAAGATCACACGATCCACACACGAATCACTCGTTCACAAGTTATAATTTTGCCGATGTTCCAAAAGGTATTACCACAGTTAATTTAGACATGATTGGCTTTTATTTGATAAGTTTTTTCCGAATGTTTATTTTATTATCATCAGGCAGTGTCTAAATTCGTGCCCCGCGGCTGGGCAGCCATGTTTTTACGTTGTATGTTTTTGCCCGGCTAACAACACATAGAAACGTAACAATACAAAACAAACAATGTTCCTGAGGTTCTGCTTTATTTGGAAATAAAAGAGTTTATTAAATTATCTTTGTTTATTTCTTTAAAAAAATGTTTTTTCTCATCGTTACATGGCTTCAATACACAATTTTACAAATGAATTTAATTAGAAAAACTTCGTTACTTGTACAGTTTTTGTCTTTTCTTATACAAATTTTAACGATATCTTTGAATTTTGATAGGATGAGGTCCAAATACATACCACAGCACCATACATATTGCCGTTGATGGTCGAGGAGTCTTGTCACTCGCCAAAGAAGAGAAAAAAAAAAAAAAACTTAGTTAATGTCCCTTGGTTAATTACCTAACTCAAGGTACCGTTGATCGCGGACCGAAATCACACGAGTCGGGCCGATGCCGACGCCTAGGGCCTAAATTTCTAATACATAGTCCGAAAAAAAAATGAAATTAGGTTAAAAAACTACGGCGTGGCCCCAGCCCCTAGGCGTTAAATTGTCCCTTAATAATTTTTAATTTGTTTCGTGACTTGCCGACGACGCGACCGAGTTCGGCGACGATCGAGCAACAAGTGACTTGGTCGACGAGATTACCTTCCCTTGTAAAGGTGAAAACAAGGGAGGCAACCCCGTGGGCCAACTGACCAATCACAGTACAGCATTCATCAACATGCCCAAATAAGGAATTTCGGCCGAGCGCATCACACCACGCCAGGACTCGCCCTGATTGGTTGGCTAGTGGTAGCCTCCAGAGACCCTTCCAGACGGTCGCTACAGCTGTGCGTACAACGTGACGCGTAAATCCCAAACACACATTTACAAAGTGAAAAATAGCTTTCTGGCGCCAGAGTGTCGCGCCTGTCCGCTCTTCCTTCTGTACCTTCCAGACTATTCTCAAAATATTACACTAGCAATATCCAATAGAATATAAAATTACCCAAAAAATTCAAATACAATGTTAAAAATTTAGTAAACAAAGTTGAAATTCATATAAAAACTTTTGTTTAAAAATGATGTCCTGTAAAATTATAATCTATACTGCTTTAATTACTGACATTAATTATCAAATGTTAACATTAATTATTATGAACTAGAGTTAACCCTCAAATTTATAATTAAGTATCTCAAGGAAATAAGTATTTTAAGGCTTTCCATGAAATTTAACCAAAGTAATTAATAACAATTCTTAACAGCTCTGAACTGTTCTCTATATCAACAAAAAAAAATATCCTTCACCTCAAACTTATTCTTAATATTCTTATGACCCATTTTGCAATGCTACATACTTTAGGAGATATCGCCATTCTTATTTTGTAATACAAGACCTGTCCAATCATTCGACCGTCGCAATTTTTTATTTTGCCGAGTGTTTGTGAATGCCTAATTAATTAAAATGGTCGATTAGGTCAGGTCAGTTACATTATAAATACTTTCAAACTAAGCAGACATTAAAAATAATGTGAATTAATTTTAATGGTGGATTAGTTTTAAAGTATTTATAATGTAACTGACCTGACGTAACAAACCGGGACAAAGGATGAACAGTAAGAACTCGCATATTTTTTTTTTTTTACTATTTGCAACAATATCCAAATAACAAATAAAACATTAAAATTCAGTACAATCACTGTTTCTTGATAGAATTTGTGCTTTTATGGCACAGTAGGTACATCATATCATTTATAGTGTAGGTACTAACTGTTTTACTATTCTGCAATGTCAATAAATGGTGAATAAATTTTGCCAGTTATATGTACATTCCAATAAATAAATTATATTGTATACAGTTGTCTAGTTGCTGCTTTATACATTTGGCAATATGTTTGCTCTATGTTGTTGCAAATGTACAATCTTAATGCTTTAATAAAGTTATTACAATATTTTATTTCAACTAACAATTTACATGCACACATGTGGTGGGCAGTTCAAAATGCACTGTTAAGGCTTGAAATTCAACTCATAATGTTTTTTTTTTTTTTTTAATTTTGCTTTCCTTCTAACAATTTATGTCAATGTTTATTAAATTTTGCAAACAGGACATTCATTTATGGTGTATACTCGGTAAATGGAATTTATTGTTTGTAAAATTTAATTAATCATTGGCTCTAAGCAAATTCATTGGTGGAGTTGGAATGCAAGTCTCAATAGTGCATTTTGAACTGCCCGCCACAGTAGTTTTTTTGGTTTAGTTTGAGGTCCAGCCACCAGGAGCGCTGTAAGCACTGTCAATGTTTGCTCTATGGAAGATATCCATCTATCCCCTCCCTTATCTATGCTAGGGACTACTAAGCTCTTTAAGTTGAACCACAGGTATCAAAGTTAGGTGGGATGTGTACTTGTGGGATGTGCTCGTGTTTGCGTCATTATGTTCCTAGTTACTGTAACCGAGTTTTGCCCCTAATATCTGGACAGTGATTTTGCATAGGCCACACAAGTTCTTAAAAACGTTAACAAGTTTCCATAAATGTATAAAAAATCTAGTCAGCATAACTGTGACATAAATACTATTGAACCTGTTATTGAGCAATAAATTTTGTAAGTCAATTTGTTAAGATGCAGATTCCTAGATTTAAAGCTTCATTGCAGTCGCGTATTAGAAAGTGGTATTCCTTGTTAGTCATCACTACGAGGTGCTTTACTTGTAATGTGCAGTGTTGTAACCTATTTCTTCCTTTAGGTGAGCCAGTATGTTGCAACATAATTGTGTTTTCATTAATTTATTTTGAATCTGATTCCTTCAGATTCTGTACTCTTTAATGATTGTCAAACTATTCCTGATTTGTTTACTCCAACACAAAAACCAGTTTGTTATGTACGAATGTAATTAAAAATAAATAACATTTATTGTTACTTAAGACAATTGCAATTTGATAAAGACTGGGAACTACAATTTCACATACATAAAATTTCAATACTTTTATTATGACACGGGGGGGGGGGGGGGGGGGTCGATCGGTCGGCTTTACGGTGGATCGTTAGTGGGCGCCACCACGTGGTACGGCACGTGGACCCGGTGAGACTCCTAACTCAGGGCGTGACGTCGCCCATGTGAGACGTGATATTCCCCCTTGAAAACATCTAACACTAATTCCTGCCCGCTCTCAGCGTCGGGCACGCTTTTCCCTACGAAGTGGGCTCTCAAGCGTCCCACACGCCGTCACTCTCCACGTGGTCACACAGATAGAAAATAAAAGAATAATCCGTGAAATTCACACACCTGATTTATTCCACAAATTTCGCTCACACACGTACACGGTTGAAACTATACAAAACGCCCGCGGCACGAATCGGTTTATAGGTGATGAGCCACCACGTGGTCATATATATTGAATTATTTAGTACGCAGAAAATGACCGAGACTGGCCATAAATTTATTAATAAAGCAGTCCCCCGACCGAGAGCTGCTCCGAGGACTAAAAGAAAGCGATTGAAATGAAATTAAAGTTAACAGAATTACTTGGCAGAGAATACAAGCGATGAGGTCCCCGGAGTGCTGATGCGTCTGCTCTCGGTCGTTGATGGCGGAAGACTCGGGTGAGGTCATGGCTTAGGGATGGACGATATACATCAATGTATTTTAAACACTCGATGTATAGTAACGATGCATCTTATTGAACCAATGTATTGTTAACACTTCAGCATCAAATATATATCGATGTTTTTCATTTGATGCATCTAATACGCAAATTAAAACCAAAACAATATGGCCGACCGAGTTTCTGCTGTGTAATAATGGTCCACCTTGTGAACCGTACCTTAAAGTATTTTATTTTATTTATTTTTTTTATTTATTTATTTATTTTTTTTTTAACTTTCAGGTATAATGGGACCTAAGAAAAAAAGTTCAGTTTGGCAGTTCTTTAATAAAATTGATGATAAGAAATCGAAATGCAAACTATATCAAAAGGATATCAAGTCTGCTGGAAATACGACGAACTTAATTGGGCATATTCGTAATGTTCATAAGACTGCTTATCTCGAAATTCAGCCGAAACAAAATACATTGAATTCATTTAATAAAACAGAAGAAATATTGAATCCTCCAAATGCCAAGGATATGCCTAATAATAAAATTGATGATGGTGTACATCAATCTAAACCAATTCCTTCTACAAGTGGCAGTGGCAGTCAAAGTTCCTGTAAGCCGTTAAATGAAACCTTAAATGAAACTATTGATTCGGACTTAGACGAAAACGTCATCCCTTTCAAACGCCAAAAAACAATACAGGCCGCCTTTAAAGATATTTCCTCTTACTCCGAATCTGGAGCGAAGATAAGGAAACTGAACAACTGTTTATTATTCATGATTTGCAAAGACCATCAGCCTTTCTCAATTATTGAAAACGAAGGCTTCAGAACTCTAATGAAAACAGTTGCTCCTCAATACAAACTCCCGAGTTGAACAACTCTAAGATGCTGGCTGGACGAAAAATATGAAGCAATTTCAGAAACAATTAAAAAAATGCTGTCCTCTATAGATGACATAACCTTAACAACAGATATTTGGTCGGATATCTTAAACATGAAATGTTTTTTTGGGAATCACAGCGCATTTCGTGATAGACATTGAACTTTATTCGGTCACTTTAGGCGTGTACAAATTGGATGAAAGACATACATCAGATTATCTTGCTGAAATTCTGTTAAAGGCTTGCCAAAACTGGAAAATAGATCAAGAGAATGTGACAGCTGTTGTTACTGGCAACGCAGCGAATATAGTTAAGGCGGTCTACTTAGCGTTCGGTAGAAGGAAACATATCCCATGTTTCGTTCATACTTTTAATTTGGTGGCTGAGAGCACAATGATATGTACTGAGTGGAGAAACATTGTTTCTAAAGTAAAAACAATAGTAACTTGGTTCAAACAGAGTTGCATTGCTAGTGATGAGTTGCGTAAAGATACTGCTGTGACTGTGGAGTCTCCTTCTGGGACAAAATTAATAAAAAGCGTAGACACTCGTTGGAACAGTACATATTACATGTTACAAAGATTTTTATAACTCCGTAGTGTTATAAATGATATTCTCTTCCGCGACCCTAGAGCACCTGCAATGCTCAGTGCATCAGAAATATCTACTGTATCATCTGTCATCGTGGTACTGCGACCCTTGGAGGCGGCTACAAAAGAAATTTCGGGTAATAAATACTGCACAAGTAGTAAAATTATTCCCTTAGTTCGCTGCATGCTCTCTTAAATAACTTCAGCCGTTATAGAATATCCCGTAGCGAAAGAGGTGCAGAAACTTGCTATTAATGAAATAAATAAAAGAATGGGTCCAATAGAACATGTGACTTCTCTTGCTATCGCAAGTATTTTAGATCTACGGTTTAAAAAGATGCACTTCAATGATGCGATAGCTTGTTCGATTGCTGTATCGAAAATTAAAGTTTTAATGAAAAAGAATTTGCAAAGCAGTGAATAAACTGAATCCGATTCTGACAAGTCCAATAAAAATGAACAGACCTTTTTATTATGGAGTGATCACCATAAGTTAGTGCATCATAACTGGAAAGTTAACAGATCTGAAGATGTTTTGTCTGACGAACTTTCAGTTTATCTCAGAACTCCTGTTGGAAGACTGAACGAAAATCCGTTAGAAATCTGGAGGGATTATAAAATACAATTCTCAAAGCTGTACAAAATAGATATTAAGTATTTAACAATTGTTGGCACATCTGTCCCTTCAGAAAGACTCATTTCACAGGCAGGGCTAGTTTTGACTGAGCAAAGAAACCTATTAAAGGGAAAAAAATTATAAGTAAACTTTTTTTTTTACATAGTATTGAAAAAAAATATTGGAATATGTAAAGAAAATAAAGCTGTGTTGGCTGTGTGATTGTGAATTTTTATACATATTTTTCCTTGTACTTACCTCTAGTTTTCTTTAAGGCCTAAACATGTCATAGAGAAAACAATCGATGTTTTAGAAACATCGATGTATGTATTTCTCAATACATCGTATTAACATCGATGCAACTGATCGATGCATTACATCGGAAAAAACATCGATGTATATTTTAAATGTCCATCCCTATCATGGCTTGCTCGACTAACATGGCGTCCTCCCGCCGAAACAATTGCCGTTAAAAGATATTAGCGAATTCGTGCCACGGGAAACTAAATTAACATGACAAGAATGCGTTGAAAATTATGTAACAATTTTTGAATGAATTGAAAAGATTGTACAAATTATAATTATTAAGATTTAAATTTAATTATTGTCTGGCTTCGTGTTTCCTCGGGAATGTCCGGAAATGCTATGATATTTTAATATATAAGTTAAAAAATAAAAGTACATTAAACCCTCCCGGCCGATCTGCCGTCACGTTGCACTTAGGGAATATAAAAACAAACAACACAATTACCTATACTTATGTTTTTAGGGGTACGGCGCACTGGCTCGACAGCGCCCTCTTGCCGGGCGAGCACACACGCACGCACACGTACGCACAGGTAGGCGGGAGGTTTGAATGGAGGGTGGATGGTGTTTGGGCGGTGGCATATCGGACTTACAGGGGCCGTAGGCCCGAACGATGTCAATTGACCCCCCCCCCCCCCCCCCCCCCCCGAAAGTAGGCCGATGTGACAGATGGTTGAGAGGCGTGGCCTGCAATGTTTACCTCGCGCACGTGGCAATGTTATTGTTTACGTCCGTACGAGCAGGTGGCAATGTTGACGTGATGGGCGAGCACTGTTTACACGATGACGGGCGATGATGTTGAAATGATGGCGGGCGAGTAATATTTACATGACAGACAATACACACGGGCAGAATGGGTGCTGGCTGACTAACCTTGGGTGTGGAGACCCACCAGTTGCTCCGGCTCCAAATCTGCGGCGGCTGCGGCTGCGGCGGCTGTTGCGTCTCGCAGCGCGCGGCGGCGCGGCGGTGGCCAGGGTGCCGGGCGACAGGGGCAGCGGCGATCAAGGTCAGGCGGCTCGTGGCAGGCGGGCAGCAAGCGCGGACGGCGCTGGACACGGCCTGGTTCAGCGTCGGCGACATGCGGGCGCTTCGCGGCCCGTGGTGACAGACGGGTGACAGGTGCACGGGTGGTTGTCACGTTCGGTGATGGGACGGTCGGGCGTCCAGGTGTCGTGGCGTCGACCTGCATTGCGTCAGGCGGATGTAGGGAGCTCAGACGACCCCGTAGCTGCGGTGACTTGAAGGTGCGGTGACTTGAAGGTGCGGCGTCTCAATGTTGCCAACTTGCGGCATGCGCGTGGCGTCTCGGGCGGCGAGGCACTTGATCGGCGTACCGATACTGCGGCGCTCGGCGTCGGAATCGGGCGTCGTGGCATCTCGGACGTTCCTGGCGTCGCGTCAGGTGTGCACGAGGGTGGCGTCGGCGTCGCGCGCGTCTGTCTCGGTCGGTCAGGTTCATCCGTCTGTGCCTCGAAGCCAGGCGGGCACAGAGGAGCGAATCCAGGTGGGCACAGAGGAGCGAATCCAGGTGGGCACAGAGGAGCGAATCCAGGTGGTGGGGCGGCGCTCAGGCCTCTCGGCGTCATGATTCTGTACATCTTGTCGCAAAGCGTCCCGTTTGCGACCGAGCACTCGGGTGGCGGTGACGAAGGCATGATGACGTCGAAGCCAGGTGGAGGCGGCAGTACGGCGCGAAGTGTCGGCGCTGAGTCTGGCAGCGTCCGTGGCGAGTCGTGTGGCGGAGACGATGCGGGTTTCACCGGAATGGACCTTGGTGTCGTCGGGACGGCGGTTCGGTGCGGTGGCGAGGTCATTCCGGCGTCGGGAGGTGTCTCCGACACGAGGCGGGTTCTGGACGGCATAGCAGACTGCGGCGGGACGGTCGTCGTCGTGCATCGCTCAGTTAGCTTCGGCAAGTCAAGCGTCATCACAGTGGGGATGAGTGGCGTCGGGTCGGCGAAACGTGGTCTTGCGTATGATGACGTAATCGGACCAGTGTCGGGAGACGTCAGGTCAACGAGAGGTTTCGAGGCTGTCGGCTCCGGGACAGGAGGTGGCGGGAGCGGAATTGGCGTCGGGACGGTGAGCGTCGGTGTCGAAATGAGTGGCGTCGGGTCAACAAAACGGGGTCTTGCTGGTAGTGGCGGGATCGGACTTGCGTCGGGAGGCGTCGAGTCGATGAATTTCGGCGTTGGCACGACGGGCGTCGGCGTCGGGACGACGGGCGTCGGCGTCAGGGCGGTAGGCGTCGGAACACGTGACGGTACGGGTGACGTCGGGACGTACCTTTGTGATGTTGGTGTCGGCGTCGGCGTCGTTGGCACGTGGTGCGTCGGCGAGTCGATCTGCGTCATTTTCGGCTTGAGCGGCGTCGGTGTGAGCGGCGTCGGCGTCGAGGCGTGTCGTGGAAAATAAATTTTCGGCGCCTCTGCCTGGTACTGCGCCTGGGAGGCTAGGTAGGCGGTACATCGTGCGCACGTGAAGGTGAAAAACTTCCGCAGTATGGTCCTTTCACGCTCGCTGATACAGCTACGATGCCACAGGCTGGCACTTTCTCCCTGTTACACGTCAGTCCGTGGGACGCAAGGCGCTCTAGTACAAAGGCAAGGTGGTGGGCGTGGTCCTCCCAGGTCTGCGACCACACTATGATATCGTCTAAGTACGCCGCCGCAAACTTCCCTGAATAATTGTCCAACACGCGCGTCATCATGTTTTGAAACGTGGCAGGGGCGTCCTGGAGACCAAAGGGCATGGATCTGAATTGAAATCGTCTCCCGTCGGGGGTAGTGGAAGCGGTCTTCGGTCTGTCCGCTGGCCGTATTGGCACCTGCCAATATCCAGATTTCAAGTCCAATGACGAGAACACTTTTGCGTTGCCGAGTCCGGCGATCTTGTCGGCCATGTTTAACAAGGGTGGGAGGGAGGGGGCATTTACTGTCACCTTGTTTATAGGTTTGAAATTTACACAGAATCGGGATGTGCCATCTTTTTTCTCCGCTAAGACTATCTGGAAGTTATAGGGACTCTCACTCGGCTCTATAATCCCGTCCCTGAGCATCTCATTAACCTGCGTCAGAATGGTCTGTTTGCCTGTATGTCCGTAACTGCCGGGTGGGAGGAACATAGGAACATGAGGATGAGTAGGGATGGTATGTTCGGTGACGGTAGTGCGTTTGAGGGGGTCTGCAGTCGCGAACACGGAACACTGTTGGTCAAGCACACTCTGGATGACAGCACGGAGTTGGGGGGGAACTCCGTGTTTGAACTCGTCGAGACTGACCTTTACATCCGGTGTCGGCGGCGTCCTTCCCAACCCGTAGACGGTGCGACGGCCCTGGATTCCCACGTGCACCCGGCCGTCTCGTACCTCGATCCGGGCGTCCTGTTGATAGAGCCATGGTTGCCCCAGTATGACGTCGTCGCGGAGTCCGGCGATCACTACAGCTGTCGTGGTCGACTGCTGGTCTCGTATCTCGATGTGGAGCGTCGTGACGCCCTGCGTCTGGCAGGTGTCTCCGGCGGTGGCCAGCTGCAGCTGTCCCGCTTGAAGCTCGTACTGGTCGTCGGCAAGTAGTCGCGTCGCCACTCAGTTGTGACTAGCGGCCGTGTCCACCAGGGCGTTCACTGCGCGCCCGTTGACTATGATCGGGATGCGTAGGAGTTCACCTTCCTCGGCGCTGATGTGACCCAGGAAGGGTCCTGTTGGCGGGCGCTCGTGTCCTCCGGCTGATGTTGAGGGGGGGAGGGGTGGTAGAGCAACTACGCCGCCCCCCCTTGGCCGTTTCCCGTCTGCGGCGGGTCCCTGTTGTCCGGCCGGTAGCGGTTACGCACCGGGCAGTTGAGATGCCAGTGGTAGACGCCAGCGGGGCACGTATGGCACTGTGGTGGTGGTCCGTTGCCAATGGCGCGCTGGCGCCATGCCCAAGGGCGCCCATATGATAATTTGTAGGGGGGGGCCAGACTTATGGGTATGAAGTATTTTTAATATTTTGGAAGACTTAACTGCAGCTTGTTACTAGCCATAAAATAGTTCCAGTTCTGACCCTGTTAAAATTTTTTTGTCCTGTTACTAAAATACTAGACCACAGTACTCATTCGCCATAAAAAAAATCTTTATTGGCTACTTTATTAATTAAATATTAACTATTTTATTGAAACAAATGAATTTTTAGCAACACAAATGCAGGAATACAGTCCTTATACTTTTGCAGCGTCTCGGGTACACGGATATCAAGAATACAGTCCTTCAACTAATTGCTCTCTTTACCCCTAAATAAATATCGCGTACAAATTAAATTAAAATAATTATAAAGTTTAAAACGTGTTGGTCAAAAGATTCAACTTTGGGAGAGAAACGATTTAAATATGTTATCACAGTCAGAAAACAGTTGTTTTTAAATGTAACACCTGGACTACGCTTATAATTATAGTCAAAAATTGTTTCACAATTAAATGAATATTACTATGTTTCGATATGAATCATAATTGCTTATCATTTAGAATTAGCACAGATGGATTCAGTAGTCGAGGACTATAAGTTTATTTAGTGATAGTAAAGCGCAGAAAAAATTAGTTTATTATTAAACTGGACAATTTAACCAAACATTATTTAGATGTTAAGGAATTAAGTGACACCAAAACCAATGAAAATAATCGAAAATTTCTAAATGCTGACACAACTCATATATCAGCTTTCCACAGAAGAGTTTAGTTCGGCGCAATTAATCCACACAAAGCAACTGGACACTATGTCGACGCGTATTTTAAGAATATAAGAAGATCCACATCGCACTATAATTTTTTTTTTTTTTCGTGTCGTGTGGTGCGGGCCCCCATTTGTGGTGCGGGCCCATAGGCTACAGCCTAGATAGCCTGCGCGTAAATACGGCTCTAATAAACCCTCAAATAACATGTTCAGTACTTAACTTCAGAATTAAGAGTACATTAGAACCTCGATTTTACGGAGCCCGGACTCAACGAAGCCGCGATTTTACGAATATATTTTTCAGGAACCATCTAAAATTCGGAAAATTTGACACCAAAATATATTAATTAAATAACACTATAAAAACATATAAAAATATTTATTTTTAATGCACAGCGTATTCATATTTTAAAGCTAATACAACAGCCATTTACCGTTAGTGAATATTGTATAAGTTACTGCGGCTTCAAACTCAAAATCGAGAAGAAAAAAATGGACTAGGTACACTTTATTTGTCGCAAAGTTTGAAATTTCTTCGATTATAAAATTATGTCAAGGTCGTAAAAATATTTATTTTACCGCAAATGAACTATACTCGACATTCCTTACCCATTCCAACATTTCCAGCTTCAGAGCATAGCAACTGAGCTTGAAACCTTGTGAAGCGTGAGAGTAAGAAATGATATTGAGTAGCTACTTCCTCTCCTTTACGCTAATATCCAGCAACCCATGCCATTAGGCATTATCTTGACATGTGTCGCATTCATTACCTTCTCTGCATCGGTTTCCCAGTAAAAAACGCTCAAAAATGGTACAAGTGACGCAGCAAGTAGACGTGACGAGCGGATTTTCAACTAAGCTTTTTTTAACTTACTATACAAACAAATAATTCCCTATGGCTATCACAAATTCAAGGGCTTCTCGCACTAAAATGTACTGTGTTTTTAATGAATGTCTGTCGTTACAGAGCAGCGATTTTCCTTCACCAAATAAGCCTATGATTAGAGACCGTAAAAATTCGCGGATTCCTTTCGAGACAGGCTGGAATCCAAACTCGTTTAGCTTAATGCTGCGTCAGTGATTGGACCGCAATTTACCTGAACGACTTTGAGCCAATGGCAAACACTCAATAGAAGAATTATCGAATCATAAGAATCGCAGTAAACAGTTCTCCCGAGTCGGTAGCCAATGACTAGGTGATAGTTGCCCGAGTAAATAGGAGCATTGTGGAGTCTATCATAGTGGTCATTGAAACCGCGAATTTTTCCAGTCTCTACCTATGATCACTTTTATGAAACAGTACAGGTGTACACTGAACTGTGTGCTTGTTCTCCTCGATTATGTTACTAAAAGTGCGTTCATTAATATTTTTCAAGCCGATCTGTTAAAGATTAACTGATAAATATGATAAGGTGAAGTCCATAAAAATGCAAGGCCGGGAATTCTTCCAGCTCATCAACCCGACCCTGGATAGTCTCGTCTGTGTTCAGTCGTCTCTGGCAAGGAGTGGACAAGTTTACAAACTCAAATATAAATTTATTTTAGTAGCACGCGTCTTACGAAAAGGAAAGATATCCAAGAAAGGCATGTCGGACAACCTACTGTCACCACACGAAAGTTAACATTATGCAATGCGTGGTGCAACTGTGTTTAGTCGCTTGATGTCACTTTTATATCACTCGTGAAATGAGGCAAGTCGTGGAATATTAAAAAAAAAAATAAGGGGAACGCAGGGGATGGCAGAGGGCAGTCATTGTTTTTACTATTTAATATTATATATTCCGTTCAATAAATTATAACCTGTATCTTCACGGGGTGGGGTGATTAAAATTTTATGAAGATAACGATTTTACGAATGCAATCCAAGCGACCGTGAGCGTACGTAAAATCGAGATTCCAGTGTAAATTGCTTCCGAGTCTACTGAAGGTAGCGGAATCCTTATCCTTTTAAACTCTTTATAAGGGAAAAAGTGGTTTTCCTCTAAATTCAAAATTCCAAAATAAATTTTATGTTGTAGACTTTTCTGAACAATAATTCTTATTTGTGTAACTTTAAAAATTGCGAATATTCTGAGCGGATGTGACGAATGAGGAAAACTAAGAAACACTACATAATAACAATGGTTTTTATCTTTACACTTTTCACTTATTTATTTACACTTTAGTTATTTATCCTGACTGAATACACTAAACTAAATCTAGACCAGATGCATAAAACTGTAGGTAGACCTAAAGACTATTAAAAAATCTCTGTTTTGAGACGTTATTTGTGAACATACACATTATTATGACGAAAAAGTAGCAAAACATTTCGCCGTCTACAAGTACATGTCAACTTACGCGTCATCTAACTCTGACTGGTCTAAATCTGTTGTGTTGTGTTATCGCGTGAGCTTGGGCAGGATTACGAAGGGGAAATACTCGCCACGGGCGTTGCGCTTGAACAGCGTTTTCTCCCTGTACACAACACCTTATATCGCAGCATGAGAAACTAATGCTTGAACTAACATAAAAAATGAAGTAAACATGTAAAAAACGATATACAATAATATCTTCGTGTTGAACCACTTCTACACAATACCGAATTTAAATAATTTTCTTTAAACCCCTGACTACACTATATATTTTTTTCCTTCCCTGAAAGCTAGGGGGGGGCCACGGCCCCCCCCTGCCCCCGGGTATGGGCGCCCTTGGCCATGCCAGTGGTGATTGGCTGCCGGGTCGGGCGCCGGTGTGGCGGTCGGCTGTTTGTGGCGCGACGTAAGGCACCACCGCCTGAGTTGTTATTGTAGTTGGTTCAGTCCGCGTTGGTGTTCTGGCGCTTGCGCGGAGCGTTTTCACGGCACCCAGGTCCTGCTCCACAATCCTAGCGAGCTGCACGAATTCTTCTGCGGAGTAGCGTACCGCGTGGCGCATGTACGGACACCTCAGGGCGCATGAGTTCTATAACGGGCCCTAAAACTTCCTCCGGTGCTTGCGTCGGGAATAGGCGTCTGTGAAGGCGTATCTTCATCAGCACGAACGCTTCGGCCGCCTCCGCGTGTCCTTGCTCCGTGCAAAATAGTTCCGTCCTCACCCTCAGCTCTGTTCGGGCGTCCGCGAACCGGAATTCGAACCTCCTGACAAACTCCGGCCATGGCATATCAAACTCACGAATGATGGTCGACCACTTTTTTGCGTCGGCACGTAGCACACCGCCTACTCTCTCCGCCCACTCTATCTCCGGTACTCCGTAGCGACTCAACCGTCCACGACACGCAGTTAAGAATTGCCTAGGATCATCGCTGGTCCGCCCCGCAAACTCCGGAAGTTCTATGGGTCCTACCGGAACTACGCGCCACCTCTCCCACGTGACGTCACGGTGCTCCCGCTCTGCCGCCTCATGTTTCACGTGCGCCACACTTTCGCATTCCGTACAGAGATACCAGTTACCCTCTGTGCTGCCTGCCTCGCCCCTGGTTAGGCATTTCCGGTGTTTGAATGCCCTGCACTGCTTGCACCACGTGCCTTCGCTTGCCTGTCCGTCACACGCCGTGTTCGTGCACCTAAGATAGTCCGGTGTCCTAGCAGGTGTTACTAGCGGTAGGTTACCCACGCACGACTCTAAACACACACACGTGTCCGCCCACGTCGTTCCCAGTACACCGCACACGTGTTTGGGTCGCGCACATTTCACACAGTACATCCCGTTCACATTGTACAGTACCTCGGTTTTCACTGCGCCTGCACTGCTGCCCCTTTGCGCGCTGTCCGCCATGATGGTGTGTGGTGGTAAGGCCGGTGTACTGCCTTGCTTCTCCTCGCCACGCGGCCCGGAAGGCGGACCACTCACACACTCACCCTGCGAGCTGTCTGCACACAGCTGTCCGCGCCCGGGATGTGTTTGTGTGCGAATTCCTGGAAGCGTGCTCGCTTGGCTGGCCACGTGGCCGGCACGCCAGAGTCCAGCTATGTGCTCCGCGCGAACAATAGTTCCAGCGCGAACTTTAGTTCCGCGCGCTCCGCGTAACAACCGCCTATCTCACGCGCTCCGCATAACAACCGTCTATCTCACGCGCTTGTACAGGTCTCGGTACAAGACGTCTTCTATCACGCCCCACGCTCTTGGGAGCCACTTGACACGGGGGGGGGGGGGGGGGGGGGGGGTCGATCGGTCGGCTTTACGGTGGATCGTTAGTGGGCGACACCACGTGGTACGGCACGTGGACCCGGTGAGACTCCTAACTCAGGGCGTGACGTCGCCCATGTGAGACGTGATATTCCCCCTTGAAAACATCTAACACTAATTCCTGCCCGCTCTCAGCGTCGGGCACGCTTTTCCCTACGAAGTGGGCTCTCAGGCGTCCCACACGCCGTCACTCTCCACGTGGTCACACAGATAGAAAATAAAAGAATAATCCGTGAAATTCACACACCTGATTTATTCCACAAATTTCGCTCACACACGTACACGGTTGAAACTATACAAAACGCCCGCGGCACGAATCGGTTTATAGGTGAGCCACCACGTGGTCATATATATTGAATTACGTAGTACGCAGAAAAAGACCGAGACTGGCCATAAATTAATTAATAAAGCAGTCCCCCGACCGAGAGCTGCTCCGAGGACTAAAAGAAAGCGATTGAAATGAAATTAAAGTTAACAGAATTACTTGGCAGAGAATACAAGCGGTGAGGTCCCCGGAGTGCTGATGCGTCTGCTCTCGGTCGTTGATTGCGGAAGACTCGGGTGAGGTCATAGATAAGGGAGGGGATAGATGGATATCTTCCATAGAGCAAACATTGACGGTGCTTACAGCGCTCCTGGTGGCTGGAGCTCGAACTAAACCAAAAAAAACTACTGTGGCGGGCATTTCAAAATGCACTATTGAGACTTGCATTCCAACTCCACCAATGAATTTGCTTAACTGTAAGAGCCAATGATTAATTAAATTTTACAAACAATAAATTCCATTTACCGAGTATACACCATAAATGAAAGTTCTGTTTGCAAAATTTAATAAACATTGACATAAATTGTTAGAAGGAAAGCAAAATTAAAAAAAAAAAAAAAAAAAAAACATTATGAGTTGAATTTCAAGCCTTAACAGTGCATTTTGAACTGCCCACCACATGTGTGCATGTAAATTGTTAGTTGAAATAAAATATTGTAATAACTTTATTAAAGCATTAAGATTGTACATTTGCAACAACATAGAGCAAACATATTGCCAAATGTATAAAGCAGCAACTAGACAACTGTATACAATATAATTTATTTATTGGAATGTACATATAACTGGCAAAATTTATTCACCATTTATTGACATTGCAGAATAGTAAAACAGTTAGTACCTACACTATAAATGATATGATGTACCTACTGTGCCATAAAAGCACAAATTCTATCAAGAAACAGTGATTGTACTGAATTTTAATGTTTTATTTGTTATTTGGATATTGTTGCAAATAGTAAAAAAAAAAAAAATATGCGAGTTCTTACTGTTCATCCTTTGTCCCGGTTTGTTACGTCAGGTCAGTTACATTATAAATACTTTAAAACTAATCCACCATTAAAATTAATTCACATTATTTTTAATGTCTACTTAGTTTGAAAGTATTTATAATGTAACTGACCTGACCTAATCGACCATTTTAATTAATTAGGCATTCACAAACACTCGGCAAAATAAAAAATTGCGACGGTCGAATGATTGGACAGGTCTTGTATTACAAAATAAGAATGGCAATATCTCCTAAAGTATTTGGAATTTCTTATCTCCGCCGGGTTAAATGAAAAGAGGAAGTTAAAGAGCATATAATAACATAAATTTCGGATTTTTAATTTTTTTTTTTCACAAATGCCGCTTAACTACATATTTACCGGGAAGGTTTTCGAAAAACAGAAGAATTGCAATAACTCCCATAATATTATGAATATCACATCCGATGGAACATATAATAAATTGTTGTGAAAACACAATTATTTTTTGTCCAAACTAATTTTTTTATACAACCAACCTTGATTGCTAGGGGTAGAAAAACAGGGTTTCCTGTACCAAAAAATTCATAACTCCCTCATTAGGCAACCTGTCAAAACGATTCAAGTTTTTGATTATTCTTATAATTTTTATCTGAAACTTTTATCAAAAACAATTTTTGATAATTCGAAACATTGCAGAAAGAGGTTTAAAAAACTGGTTTTGAAAATAAAAGAAGTTCAGAACTATGTAAGATTTTAAATACAATCTTATTTATTGTTAAACATTGAATTATTGTGTACAACTTTCATCTGAAACAGTTTTTTTATTCGGCCAAATGTATTGCAAAGGGAGAAAAAAACAGGGGTTCAAGAACAAAAAAATTCATAACTCCCTCATTAGGCACACTATCAAAACCGTTCGAATTGTTTTATAAATCTTATAATTTGTATCTAAAACTGTTACATGAAACAATTTTTGATAATACGAATAATTGCTGAAAGGGGTTGAAAAAACATGCCGACATGAACGAATACATTTGTAGTAACAAAAACAGATAATAATAGGGCATAATTTGATATTACAAACCTGGCAATTGGAGGGTTAGTACAGAATTAACAATCTGCACTGAAGTGACTATTGCATATCCTATAGGTACTTTGTAAATATGCTTATTACTAATGAGAGCTAATTTCGGCGAAGCAATCAAACTTTTCCAGTGTTGAAATCTTTACACGTCACAAACACGAGGAAATTTGTGACGGGTTTCAGTCCTGTTTTGACAACCCGGCACACAACAGTTTTTAGTGTAGTACATATTGACATAACGCAAGTACGACAAAAACACTAAATATAAATTACACGATCAACAGGAATAAGCTAACCTAAACTGTGCGCAGTTCATAAGCATTTAAGCGGGAAAAAATGTCAGTCAACGTAAACAAAACAGACTACTAGCGCTCAAATGCACTCACGTGGGTGTACCTCGAACTAATTACACTGTAAGCGGTTTTCCCATAAGAGATAGCCCGCCATGGTCCCTAGCTTCCAAAGGATCAAGGCTGCTATACAACTCAAGGCTATTAAAAATGATGTGTTAGACAAGAGAATACAAAAGGTGAAGCCACAATCTAGGCCTATAAATGGCAAGTACTATACAAGCGGTTATACAGTTCACTCAAGGAATACACAAAAAAATGTCATAGTACTCAATGATCCAAAAGACGATTAACAAGAAAAGACTCAGGCAAAATGGGGAATAGAGCCATGGGAAGAAAACCCGTAAAATTACCATACACGATTCAGTGGTAACTCAGGCTCTGAACTGAAGTTTGTCATGGCTTGAAAACAAAGCTAAACAACAAACTTATGTCGGCCCGCAGGAAAAGAACTGCAATAAAGCCAAATCTAATTTGGAGAGTGTGAGGCCGAAACATAATTCTGGAAAATTTAAGACAACAAAGAATAATTACATTTATTTAACGAGTATACCCATGTCGTACTACACTTACAATAAAATAAAAAGTATACTTCAGCCATGACTCACCTTATCGGCCCATGCAGCACCCAACTACTAACTCTGGGAATAAGAGACTAGAACAAGAGCGAAACCCAAGGGAACAGGCATATTTAAGCCCTAACCTAGTTTGGGTGCGCATGCGTGGAAACTGCGGTGGGGAAGGGAGGAGAAAGAGCGGGAGCTGGATTTCGGGGGGAAGGGGAAGGATCACTAGGGGAAGGCAGGGACACCACCGAGAACACTTCTTCGTGTCTTCAATGTCTGCACTTAGTGCAGAGAGTATCAAAACTGAAATCATAATCAGTATATTTTTGAATTGACCCAACTCTGAATTTTTCTCAGCTCTGATGATAAAAATAATTGGAAACATCTTACGTTCATTCAAAGGCTTTAAAAAAAATTTTTTTCGTTTGTTTTACATAAATTCAGACATGCTGTGTTTTTGTTATGTTTGTGTGTCTTCAGACATTACCTATTCTGTGTAATTCTTATAGACATAGTTTATTTTTATTCTGTCATTGATATGCTATCTTGCTTCATTAGGTATTCCATTGAAATGGTTTGTAGTGTTTGTTTTTAACAGAGATGAAACACACGTGTGTCAACAGCTCGTGCTTCTCTGTGCAGAACTGGGAGTCCAACACATGCTGCAGGAGACGTGCTCAAGCATGTCCGCTTCTGACAACACTGTGCCGGAGCAAGACACTCATCTTGAGGTATCTCTCTTCATCCTCCACATGTTCAATGACTTCTTTGTTTATGAAGTTTATTTCATTAAGAATGCAGTCAATTAGTAGACTTCCACAAGTATTCGTTTTGGACAAAGACACACCAGCTTTATTACTGCAGAATCGTTTGGTAATGGTTGTTAGTGCTTTCTGGTTAGACATAAGCATGTTTGAAGCATAAAAAAAACTCCTAATAGTACATACTTACAAAGTTACAAGAAAAGGTTTATGTTTGTCACAAACATATGATCATTTATGATTGTGTGGATAAACTTACTTTGTATTATCATGGTAATTTTTATTTATTTATAGGAAAAAGTTGAAACATGTAGCTAACAATGAAGGCTGTGTTTAGGAAGTGATACAAGGAGCATAATGTCCCTTCCTTCCCCTCAGAAGGCAGTGCCGGAAATCTTAACAAATTCCACTCTGAATAATCGAAGCTAGCCACAAAAGATACAAAATTTTAAGAGTATAATGTTTCAAAATTCAATAGATTATATTAATTTGTAGCAGAAGACAAAAATTCAGTTTTTTTATTATTTTAGTTGTAGGAACAAATAAACATTAAAGTGCTGACTTTATAGGTCCCAACCAACACAAAATAAAACAATTCAGTCTTAGATCTAGACCTTCTGGATACTTGACTTTAAACTTTTATTTTGTATAATATAAAATCAAAATTTTTAGTTTTGCAACTAGTTAAAAACCCAACTTGAATACTTCACAAAACCTGTTTATTTCCTCTTTCGGGCTATAACATCCAATGTTTTGTTTTAAATGTTCATAAGAAAAATAATTTCTTGTATATATTTTGAAGAAGTAGCATTATGTCACCTCACCACAGTTGTGTTTTATGTAGGGAAATAGTGTTACCAAGAATCATTTTACACTTTCTGTTGTATCACAGTGTATATATGCTGTATTGGTTAAGAAATATTGGTTTATGTTAGTGTGACTAGTATTTTCAAACAAGTGATTCCATAGCATTATGTCAAGAGCTCTGCACAATCTTTTTAATAAATATTTTGTGTAGTTACCTAGTAGTGAAGATAATTATATGGTGAATTGTGATAAAACTGAAATAGGTAATACTGAAAAGCATGTCTATGCACTATTAAACACTGAAATGCATGTTTGTTAATACATTATAATGCATCAAAATTCTACTAAAATCAAGAAATTAATCTGCATTTTAGAAATTCTATACTTAAATCGTAAAAATTTAAATTTTAATATTAAATTCAATGAATTTAATTTTGTCAGCATTAAGTTTGTACCAAAATGTATCTAAGTAGATTGTAAAAAATTAATTTTACCTTGATTGAGCTTGCATCTCCTATCAGTTACTCATTTTGTTTTTTTACATTACTGACATCTGCTCTTGACATTTTCCAAACACACAATTACTTGCAGATTTATTTTTATTCCCAATAATTCTGCCCAATTATTAGAGATTACATTATTGATATTAGAGATTAGTTTATAGTAAAAGTGAACCATATTTAAGTCAAAAAGGCACTATTTTGGTGAAATTTGTATTAAGAAATATCCGAGTACATATATTATTTGTTGGAAAAAACAGTTTCTTTATGGAAAAAGTGAATTTATAAAAATAACAACACAGAAATCTCCTGTTTTAAAAATGAAATTGTCTTAAAAATAAAACAATAAAATCTTGTCCCTAGATTACGAAGAATTCAATATGCATGTGGGTTTTCACTTAGAAAATGAATTTTGTTTTCGATGTGCTTCAGATAGTTGAATTTTTAACTAATAATTTATTTATCAATATTATTTTTATCCACTTACCATTAGACTATTAAAGTAATGTAACACAAATGGTATCATACACATCACACATTAGTATTTTTTACAATTACAATTGGATGTTAATATTATAGGTAAATCACCATCAGCATTTTTCTGTAAAGGCTGATTTGCTACTGGGTTATGTTAAGTGGATAATAATAAATTAAACTAAAAAAAAATACCTACTGTTGTTAAATTGATGTTTGGAGTGCAGAAACGTCTGGTATTTAAAACATGCATAATGAAAGTTTACGGTATCTATAATAGGTACTCAACAATGCCATTTATTCATAATTGCTTATAAAGGTTAATAATACATATACATTGTGTGTACATGTTAACAATTAAGTCATGATTTTTATTTGAATGTGTAAATACAAAGAATTCTTTTAGATGTATTTTTAGATCTGCTGTCTCATTTTTATGTAAATTAATTGATTTTGTGGTTGTCTTTTTTTATTTTGGTTTTTTCACTCACTCTCCTAAACTAAACATTTTTGTAGTTTTATCGTACTTACAATTTTCATACTCATATGTGATTTTGACTTTTTAATACATATAATGTGACATCATTGAGTTAAATAATAAAACCGAACTTTGATCGACCGTACCTCAAACTCCTGAATGTTTAGCTTATTATAATATATAAATAAAATTTATAAATTTGAAATTTTTTGTTTATTACTATGTTCTCAAGGAACTTAAAACAAAACGTTAGCCTACCCACTCTGAGTTTAAATGTTTAAATTATTTTCTCTCCAATCTCATATATCTTGTGTATCATATACTGAACAATATTTTTTAACTCTTCATGGTAACTTTTTTTTATTTATTTTTGCCCCATTTTCCTTTCACTGTTAGAACTGCGATTGCATAACTTATACTTGATATTCAAAAATTGCTGGGTATAAATTTAATGGGTGGTAAGGTGTATCAAAACACATTTCCTTTAAGAAATGTACGACTGAAAAAGCAATCCTGCAAAGTTACAGGCACATACAGTAGTCCACAACTTCATAGTTAACGTGCAACTAGGCACCACTCTATTTGCAGAAAGGATGTGCCATGCTTTTTAAATGCTCCGTGAGAAGCAGGTGACAAGCGGGGAATTTGATAGTTTGCAATACGTATGAGCAACGAGCTTTCTAGTGAAAATCATCCTTTGTGATTTGTAACTTCCAGGTTCAGGCCTTCACTGGTTAATACGTGAGAATATCTTCCTATCTGGTACAGGTGCAAGCACCCTCAGTAAAGGCGAACTGCTTCTGTTGCAATTCTTTGTGCCTTCCCTCCCGTACACCACATGCATGTTGGTGAATATTGAAAACTGCAGTGCCGTTATTGTTTGTAAATTCTTTAATCACAGCACCGTACTCACTGAAAAGTCAACACTGCACTGATCGCCCAAAGCCAAATGGGTAGGGACAAGATTATATGGTGAATTGCTGTAAAACTGAAATAACACAGCAAAGCAAATCAATACAACACATAACACCAAAATGTAAGTTAATACATCATTTTAGCACCAAAATATAAGTTAATACATCATTTAGCACCAAAATATAAGTTAATACACCATTTAAAACCAAAATATAAGTTAATACATCATTTAGTACCAAAATGAAATTTAAAAATTCAAATCAACGAGCAATTTGACATACTTAACTCAAACCATAAAAATGTTAACCTTTATCATCGTAAATTCGTTGAATGTAATTATTTAGCATGAATTTTGTACCAAAATATATAAACGAATTGGAAAAAATTAACATTTTTGGTTGATTTTGCATTTCTTATTAGTTATGTATTTTTACATTAATCATGTCGGCACATTTTTCAAACACTCGAAAATATGCTGATTTATTTTTATTTTTCTGAGTTCGTAGTTCTTTTTGAGACATCCTTATTATTTATTATTTTATTGTATAAGTGCATCATGTGTCAGTCAAAACGAGACTACAGTAGACTCCCGATTATCCAGATGCAGGTTATCCGGTTTGCGGATTAACCGTGCCATATTTCACTTTCATGAACCATAAAAACAAAAATAATTTTTGACTCTTTATTTTCGTGCATGGACAATGGCAATGGCTCTTGTGCAGCTTTAAATATAAAATGCAATGAATTAGTAATGTAACAAATCAATTAACAATATTTTGCTTTTCCTAAATAGCTATTCGCTTCCTCATTGCATCATTATTTCAGACGCCACCCAAGTTTTGAGAAAACATTATATTCAGCCATCCTGTATGTCAACAGCATCTCAGGAGAGAAAAGCCAGAAGCTTTCAGGGCTAGTTTACAGTAAGCCACTAGGATGCTCTAGTTGCAAATTATGGCTGACACACAAATTAGTAAACAACAGAGTCGGGAATTACGTTAACATGTTATAATCTTTCTAATGATAGAAAATGTTTAGTTTATGGTTTTTTTTTTTTTTTTTTTTTAATTTTTATTAGAACTTAAATATATCTTTTCATCAATAACATTATTAATTTGTAACTCAAAAATGTTGGTAGTGCCTACGTAGGAAAAAATAATGTTATAATCAAGCTCTATTATGTAAACAATGTAGTAAGTGAATTTTTAAATTTAATTTTAGTTTATTTAATCTCTGAATGTTACTCAACACATATTTCAATCAATGTATTTCAAATGTATTTAGATGTGTATTAATACTGTAAATTAATTTTAAGGGGAGTAGTTTCTTTATTAAATTGGTAGTCAGCAATCACACTTACCTATTTGGAAAATCAATTATTTTGATTAAAAGACTCTCTTATAAAAAAAAAGTACCTATGTGACTAGAACTGTTTTGATTAGCACTCTGTTTTACTGGAACAAATTAGGGCGTTACTTTGAGTGACAAGTGTTAAAGTTTTTGTCTAGGTAGTCGGGATAAAAAAATTTCAATTACTTTTTTTGACATTGCTTTAACTGTGTTTTTCGGTTATCCGTGGACCCTTTGCCTGTCATTACCTTGGATAATCTGGATTCTACTGAATTTTGGTGAAATAAGTATTTAGAAATTTGTTAATTTCATATTTATTACATAATACACCATTTCTATGAATAAACACAGTGTATATGAATGAAAACAATAACACAGAAATCTTGTGTTTTAAAAACGAAATTGACCTAAATATAAAAACCAAATAATCTTGTCTGTACAAATGGGTAAATGTACCACAACCAACCATCCACGCGGAATTCAGATTTGAGCTGTTCTGTTTAGTCTCATAACTGTGTAGCAGTGTGTGTCCAGCTGTATGTTTCTTAACAAAAATTGCTTGTTTTGGCGTTCCTTACCACCAATTAAATTTACGCCCCGCGATTAATGAACATTTTTTATATTGCACCCGTTGTCTTGTGTGCTTTATTTGTTAGTTTGGCATGCAGTGTATTTATGTTTTAGGTATGTACAGGTACTACTGCTTTATGCTTTGATGATATTCCTAATGTGTACATATGCTGTTATTAAAAACAATGATCCAGCATGAATTCGAAAAATGGGTGGAATTTTTTCCCAGTTAGTAAGCCATCTTTGTACTTTATGTCGTAGGATAAAATGACTACGCTGTCGTACTCAATTCCAATTTTAATTGGGCGGTTTATTAAATAATTAAGAAAAGAGGTCAGTGAATGATAATTTAACTATAATGTTGTAGGAAAAAAGAAAAAGTGATGTGTTTAAGAATTTCAAACAGTTCAACATACAACTTGGATTTTTGTCATGAAAATAGTTTATAATGAATAACAACACAAGAATATGCCAAAAAAAATTATCAAGATTTTGCGGCTTGTGGCTTTTCTTCAGACAAGACACAGAATGCAAAATAAAAGTCACAGTAACTGGAAAAAGAGGATTAAACACAAGTTCTTCTGAAACTGTTGCTTATTATGTGTTCATATTTAAATGTGATAACAAGAGAAGGTTTTCATTTCAAACCTCTGTGCGTTGACATAGTTCATTTTTGTTGTTTCTGTTTATTTTGTACTTAAGATGGAACATTTTTAAAGATTATTTACATAACTCTGATTTATGAATTAGGTGTACAATATTGTTTTCTCTAAGAACATTTATCATATAATAATGCACACAGAGAGGGCTGGATTAAAAACTAACATCTGATTAGACCAACTACAGGTGCTAGAAACTTTGGCTGAGGGATGAATCTATGTTGGGTTGGGTTCCGTCGCATCCACTTACCAATGATGTGAGTTAGTTATGAATCAGAGCATGTTGACGGTGGAGAAAAATCCAAATTGGGAAAACTGTATCTAGACACAAAAATATTTACATAACTTACATAACAATCTTAATTAAAAGTTTTGTTGGTGGGAAACTATTTCTACACTATGCTACTTCAAAATTTTTTGCTTGCTTAATCTTGAGGTTGGTTTACAGAATAAAGTTGACTAATGACCACCTGGAGAAGTGTAGCAGGATCAGTGGGAAGATGTGTAATTATCGCATGGGCCAAAGGTCGAGCGGAGGGATATGAACATGGCTTCCTGCGGGGACTACTTTTGCGAGCGGAGATGGACCAAGTGAGGATATACTGGGTAGGAAGATGAGGGGGAATGTCATGATGAAAAGGCAGGGGGACGGAGAGGGGAAGAAAATGCTAGAGTGGCTTGGAACCGTGCCATCTAAAAATGCAAGACGAGATCTGTGAGGCGGCACTGCAGCAGTGCAGTGTGCAAGGCAATAAAAGTGAGACTCATGTGATGGCACAGTTCTATGCACAAGGCACGCTGGGCTAGGCTCACAGTATGTGTGACAGGAGTTGCACGGGTTGATGCTCTTATAACTGAATGTGAGGCCTGGAAAAAAGTTATTTAAAGTGGAACTGCATCTTAAACTCAACCAATTTTATTTAAAAAATAATAACTAAACAAATATATACATTTGTCTTATAATCAATAGTGTCTTAGATTCTAGCAGATACTTTTAAAGCCCACTACTATGTTGCAAGTCAGATGGGACGTGGTTCTTTAAATGTGATGTAATATCAGTTTTATCTATGTTCTTTAATTCCCTCAATTCTATTTTTCTATTCCCATCAGGATTATAAGTTAAAACCAATATTAATGACAAAGTAATAGAAATAGTGAATGTGTAAGCCAAATGTTGTTTTAGAAAACATAGAAGAAAACATGTGGCTTGTATTCTAATGAGTTCATTTTTTCACCTAGTGGAAACAGTTGATCTTTTTTTTTTGTTGCAATTCTTGAGAACCAGCCGAAAGTTTAACTCACGTAAAATTTTAAATACAGAATTAATGAACTACTTCACAATATGTTAGGAAATGAAAGTAGTTAACATGATCTTTTTTGTTATTAAGTACTGTTAAGTGATGCTTTATGCAATTTATTTTGTTTTTATTTTTTGTGACATAGCTTAAAGGCAAGATAGAATGGTATTATTTTTATAAATATACATTGCAACATTTATAAATCTTGCCTATTAGTAATTTTAAATTGTTTTATATGTAGCAATTTTATCCAAAAAAATTATTTAAGCTGTATAAACATACATCGTCTTGTAATGCTGGAAAAAAATTTTTGATTTTAATTTGCTGCTTTAACACTGTAAAGTTTTGCAGAGAATTTAATTTTTTCTCTCTGTCAATGTATTGTTTTAATTTTCTATACAAATTAGCAGAATTTATATTCCATGTTGCAAACCAAACTGCGTATGTGTACTACATGTTCATGTCAATTTTTACCTGATATACTTTAGCCCCACCCCTACAGGAAAGGTTCACAAGAAACTTAAAACATTCACAAGAAACTTAAAATGTTAGCTAGAGTGATGTACAAAGTTTTAAGGCACAATTTTTTTATCAATCAAAATTGAGTAACAATTTTTGGGGACATCCTATAACACTCATGACATCCTCGTAGCAATGCATATAGCTGGTCTTCATTACAGGGAGTCATCTCAGATTAACCCGACTCAGTGAACAAATAATTACATGGGATTATTGAAGTGCCTTAATGCAGGTGAACACAACACCCTTACTCCTGCTCAGCCAAAACCGTGTCTGAACTAGCTGTTGTGCAAGGCAGCACCCTATGCTATCAAAAACAAACAATATATATGACACTATAAATCCCAAACACAAAATATTTATATAAAAGCATCACAAGACAAATATATTATATTAAGTGTTACATTAGCCCTGGTGAATAAACATTACAATATTGGCTGGGCGGTTTATCAACAACAATATGATTAATGCTGAATGGTACCAACACACAAGAATATAGGAGATTGTTATTTACAACTGGTACCATTAATTTTAATGTCCTCTTAGAAGTAGATACAAGATCATTACAATCTAATGAGTTTATCATTTATCACCCAGATATCAAAACTAACCGCTAGGTGCGGACTAAATATTAACGTCTTACAAAAATTTGTTTCTTGTTTACATATTTGCCCCACGGCAATTGCAGCTCGAGGATAAAACTTCCAGACAATTACGTTATGACATTTATAAATTAATTCCCAGCTGAATGAAGCAGGACACAATGCCGCAGTTACTTGCCTTCAACGCCAGTCCGCAACTTGCAGTGACGACAGCTGTTCCTCAGACTGTTGCTCACTCCTCCAACTCGTTTGGCCTCGTAGAGAAGACCAGGGCTGCGACTTGTCCCTTGGCGTACAGGTACCAGCTACCAGACACAGATTTCAGCAGCACTCCTCGGGTCATACAGGCATCTCGTTAATCCTCGTTTGGCCCCCCAATGGTAAAGGGGCACCCCAATAGAAAAGTGTCGCGGGCCACAAACGCTGCAACTCCTTGGTCGTTACAAGTCAATGAACAGCCAATACTTACTTAACGAAGCGAGGTTGTTCGTTTCCAGTTACTACTCGCTCTGGTCTCAAGTGAGAAATACTTACGTGTGTATTGGCTCTTCGCAAACAAAGTGTCTCCGCCGATATTAGCAGTCCGTGGTAATCGTGCCACAGCGAAATATAGTCAGTTTCACGACACAGCACTAACTGCTACACACACCGTCACTGCTATTCGTACTACAACTTCTGGCCTCTGCCCCTGCACACGCTTGTCTCCTAGCCCAATTGTGAAGACAACTTACTCGAAATACTACAGCCTGAGTTTCACAATGCCTCCAGTATTCTTCTATCTTGTCGCCACAACAATTACTTGGCATCGGTGACAATTTAAGTCTGTTTGTACGTAATGTGTAGCTCACCAATATCCAACTTCTCAACTTGACAGGCGGCAGTTTGACGGGTGTAGACGGCGGATCTTTGGCAGTGTGACGTGTCCTTCAGATGTTGTCGCTCGGTGGTCTGCTTCTGATCAAAGGGGGCTATTTACCTATACTCAATTCTCCAACGGTCAAAACTGTAGAGAACTCTCCAGTAAATATGGTGGTGGTGGTGGAAAAGCATAGTGGAATTCCGCCCTGGTTCAGTGCGGACCCAACAGCCAACAACCTCCGAAGTCTGCCGAACCACTAGAATTGAACACAGTTGAATAGCATGTGCCGCCCATAGTGTTGCAGGCGGTATCACCACCCACATTAGGGGCAGAGGGCCCAAATACTTCTGGGTACTTGGGTACCCGTTACAATATTTAGAAATATCTGTTGTAAAATATTATTGCCATCAAATTACATATTATTTTTTTTGTCCTTGCTATCTTTTAGTATTACAAGGTGGGAGCTAAATGAGCTGAAATATATACATATATATATATATATATTTTTTTTCCCAGCCTGTTATTGATTAATTTACTGTTAAAAAGCCAGATTAATAATATATCATTTATTTGATAATTTATTGAAAAAAAAAATTACTACAATATTTAAATTTTGTATTTTGACTAGATTATGAACTTGCATTTTGATTAGTAATATTTTTCAGTTACAATAATAATATTATTCACCATATAATCTTGCCTTTAAGCTTAGGGCATATATTATGTTAATTGGTGTTCACTTTTTTTTTACATTCTAGGCGAAACTGCAGCTGCTAGAGAGAGAAAAGGCATGTTGAAGCTAAGCCTAATATTATTTTTATTTGGTTTTTTTTTTTCCCTTGCTCACTAGAAGTTAAATTTTTGCTAAGCTGTCAATTTTAATTGCTTGACCTTTGCATGAATTTTTTTTTCATGTAACAGAAGAAAGTCTATAATGTTATTTTATAAACTTTTAGTTTATGTAAACCTTATCATAACTCATTCAGGTTTTTCGTTTCCAGTATTTTGTGCTAATTAAGACAAGGCAAAGCAACATAATTCTAATAGTCCATTTTTTAAAGCTATATGTACAGAATTGTTTAGCACAAAACTGACAGCTTGTTAATTTCTTTAGTTTTTTTTTTTTTTTTTTTTTTCAGCTTTACATTTGCATTTTGTTTTTTCTAAACTTTTTTATTTTATCAGAAAATTATTGTGTCCAATTTGGCCAGCATGCTTGCTACTGTGTGTGTGTTTCTTCGCAATATTCTGTAGATTAGAACCAAATATTTAATCATTATCTTAAAACTTTAAACATATTTCTTGACATTAAATTTGTAATATTAAATGGGTAGTTTATAGTTGATTAAATTCCAGAAGTTATAAAGTGTATATGTTAATTTTTACTATTCAAGTTTATATTCTATATTGCTCATTGGCGACATTTCTGGTTGTGCATAAGTTCAGCTTTTGCATGTTTATTTATTTATTTTTTATTTATCTTTTTTTTTGCTGTTTTATTTCTAAGAATTGGTTATACAGTAAGTCCACATTATGGACTATCAGGGGAAAGTCAGGGAAGTTGTAATTGGTCAGGAAAGGTCAGGGAATACACCTATCCCTTACTTAGCACGTCTTCAGATTGCGCGGATTCATTTAGCGCGATGTGAATTTTACTGCCCCAGTCTTGAATAGCACGTCTGCAAATTTCAGTTAGCACGAAATCTCGGCAGGCAAAAAAAAAAGTCAAGCATGACGCCACGAAGTCTGTTTCAACTTCTGTAAACAACAGATGTGCTGTGGGATACAGTTAGCCAAACAAGGGAGGAAGAGATGTGCCCGCAGGTTTGACTACGCTATAGGCTGTCGTACAAGCATCAGCTATGGCAAGTTAAATTGCGGCTATGAAGAGTAAAGGACCAAATGTTTTACGTCCGCGCGTATGCCGCCGTGCCGTATCGTTGTCGCCTGGCCACAAACCGGTCCGTGAACTCAGTCTAGCCAGTGGCAGGGAATTTCACTCAGACAAAAGAAACGTCTGCCCATTCAGCTTCCGGTAACTGAACGTGCTTGATCACTCATAATTAGAGACCGGAAAAATTCGTGGATTCCTTTCGAGACAGGCTGGAATCCAAAAATGTTTAGCTTAATGCTGCGTCGGTGATTGGACCGCAATTTACCTGAAGGACTCTGAGCCAATGGCAAACACTCAACAAAAGAAGTATCGAATCATAAGAATCGCAGTAAACAGGTGTCCCGAGTCGGTAGCCTATGACCAGGTGATAGTTGCCCGAGTAGGAGAGAATCGTGGAGTCTATCCTAGTGGTCATTGAAACCGCGAAATTTTCCAGTCCCTACTCATAATGCACCGTGTTCAAGTATTTGAGACAAAACTAGAAGTATTACGGCGCGCAGATTGTCATGAAGGCCATGCTTATGTTGGTCGCACTTTAGTTTTAAGCAAGTCAACTGTGCACACAATCGTACGAAATAAGGACTCTTATCAAAAGTTTACATAAGTCTGATGCTGTTGTTTGTACTAGCGGGAATATATTTGGCATTAGATACCGGAACAGAAATGAACAGATGCTTCACGCGGAAAAAGTTGTTAAATGAATGTCGCAAAGAAAAAAATAATCATTGGCCTGAGAGGATTGGTGTGAACCAGGTGGTGATACGCGAATAAGTAGGTACTGTAATTTTTGAAAAATTAAAATGTAATTATCCGGAAAGTAATATCGGTTGCACTTGTCAGTAAAGGATGGTTTGGAAAGATACGCGACGTGAGTTGAAGGTCACGCCCGGGCGGGCAAGTCAGCCAGCCGACTGACGATAAAGTACATAACCACGTACCCTATCTCCCGTTACGCTGTGTCGTATTTGTCAAACAAAGTGCGATGGGAGGCATATAAAGATAAATGGTGTGACATATTAATAGTTGAGTGTTATTCAACGCATTTATATTACGTAAAGTATATTTTCCTACACAATTTTAGAACACATTAAATAAATAAGCCTTGTTATTTATGGAAACTAATGCTTCAGAATACGCAATTTCGAATAACACGAGCATTTTTAGGAACGAATTAGTCGTGCTAAGTGAGGGATAGGTGTACTGGAAAAGTCAGAAGAAAATGTCATGCTCCAGTTTGCCTTTGCCATCACCCAGACTGTGAAATATTATAAAATGGTGTATTCAAGGTTCTTTTTGAATAAAGGAAGTGGAGGCTGACTTTGGGGATGGTGGAGGCTGGATTTTATTTATTTCTTTCATAAAATTGCAAAATAGGTAAATTATTTTTAAAAAAAAATTACTCAGGCAAGTTGGAAAGATTAATCTGGAAAATTTCATTACATGTTTGTGTGGACATCGATGTCCACACATGTGTGTGTTTGTGTGTGTGTGTATATATATATTGTTAGTATAGCTTTAGTATTAATAATCCATTATTTAAAGCTAAGATTGTAATTGTCAATAAAGGGCCAGAAACAGAGAAAAGTTTAACATCAATATGAAATGCATTTATGTCATGTAAGGAGAAATCACAAAATTAAAAATTACAATGTTCACTGGATTAACTTAAAAAATAACTGTTTACTGTTCATCAGTAGGTTATGCACACTGCAATTTTTTTTTTCTTTTCTCTTTCCTCACACACATCAAGTGAGGTGATGCAACTGCAAAACATTGGCCACAAATTCAGGAGGACCACATTTAAATTACAGTCCATCCATCCTTATGTCTGTTTTCCACGGATTCGTGAAATTGTTCCTTGCTATTGGGTCTCTCAGCATCCCGGTTCTGTGCCATCATGTGCTACCGTCTCTCGTGATCTCGTTTCAGAGATGCAAAACCTAATCACCTACCTAATTTTACTTCCGACTGTAAATCAGTGGTTCTCAAATTTTTTGAAATCGGCACATTTAAAATCCTGCAAATAATTGTAGGTAGGTACTTCATATACAAATTACCGATAAATATGTTATAATAATAAACATGTTACAAATGTATACAGAAGGTCAACAGGAGACTTGTTTACAAACAGTGAAGAGTGACTACAATGACTACAGTGCCGTACTGAACTGATTCGCTGTTCAAGCTAAACCTGTAGAGTCGTTCAAACAACACATAACAAAAAAGAGCAGTATATCCATAATATGGCTATAATATAGTAACTATATGTATTTGGTATATTTCTCTGGAATACCACAGAATGCACCAGAAAATTTTCTGTGCACCACTGGTTTACAGATTATAGAGTATGAATGTATGGCTAGGTCAATTAAAAATTTACTTATATTAATTATTTTTGTGAGTACTTATTGGATGGTAAAAAAAACTTTACACAGTGGATAATAAGGACTTTTTTTTCTCAAGTAATGCCCTTCAGTCTAGGTGAAAATAAATCCTACTGTGTTTGTCACCGAGATATACAGACCATATCCTAAAGTCTTAGAGAATTAAAGAGTTATAAAGTTTATGAAAATCTGATAATCATTATAAAGTGGTCAGAGCAGTAGACTTGTGTTACAGTAGTATATAGTTCATTTAATTTCTAAACGGCTCTGATTCTGCATAGACTTTCTGTACTTTATAAAACACTTTTCATTTGCCAGGCATTTCACAATAGCAGCATGATAGTGTTATGAAAGTCAAATGAAATACAATTGTAGCATTCATTTCTCTTTGTTTATCATTTGTGTAATCAAAGGGGTACATCATTGATGGTGTTTATATATATTATTTTGTTGTAATATAAAATTTCCATGCATTTTTGGCAGTGGGCGCACTTTAGTCTGCCTTTTTTTTTGGCATTTGAAATTCCATGGAAAAAAGGGGAGGGGGGAAAAAACATGAAAATTGATAGAACATATTTTTGATAGCTAAAATGGGTCTGCAGGTATTAGAAAAAATATTTAATATTCATGAATACATAATTTTATATTCAATATTTAACATTGAATATTTTTTTGATTATTCTTTACCAATAGATATAGTAAATGGAACTCATTCACAAATATTTTAATGAAAATTATGTGATATGTATGATATCAAGAAGATTATTATGAGAAATTTGTATTTGTTTTCTGAAACATTTATACCTACTTCATTTTTATATGTAACAAATAATCTGGGATTATAATTTAAAATTATCAAAAATACTGTATTTTTATGTTTATATAATTTGGATCTACAAAGCAATTTTCAAAATTTTAATTTTACTGGTTTAAGAAAATGCATTGCCAAGTTTTTTTATTCCCTTTTAATTTTACACCATTGTATTATGGTTACATATATATTGCTCTCTTTTTATTTTACTGTATTTTACATCAATTTTTCTTGAACACTTAACAAATGTTAAAAATAAGGTTTAACTGTATATTTAAATTTGATTAGAAAAATATTCAATATTTGTGAATTTGAAAATTGATATGAATAAAAACAATGTTAAAGCCTAGTAGCTTAAAACAATTAATTTTAGCAGTTGTACTGTCACAGCACTTAATCTATGTGCTCCAGTTCATTAAAAATCCTTATTGAAACTTATTTGATTTTTGGTGGTTTAGAATGACTCAGTAACACAACTCATGGTGCCACCTGCTTAGAATGTGCAGCACAAAGACTTCTTTGTTGTACACCTGCCTCTCTCTTCCCCTGCTATAGTAGTAGTAGAGATATAGTATGTAGTAGTGTAGTATATATTAGAGATGACTTGCAGTATCACTAGCTTATATCACTTCACATGTAAGGCTACTTTGAGTTGCTATAACCATGCGAGGCCCACTCCAAATGCTTGGCAGCACACTTATCAAAAAACTTATTCAGGCACAGCTTGGTTTAAACTTATTTTGTACACCTGATGAGGTCTGTATTTGCTCTTTTGCGGTATAATTTTATTGCTAAGATGTTTATCTACTGGCAGCACACTTTTTATCTCCATAAAATATTCTTTGACTTTTTTGTAAGAGACCATAAATTTTAAACTTTGTGTTCACATAGTTAAAACTTATGCCTTACTCAGTAACGTGAGTAAGGAGACTTAAAATGTTACCATCTTTGGTAAAATTGTTCAGAAGTCATGTTAACAAAATTATCTTATGTTTTAATAGTAAAACTACTAATTTATCTAGCAGTGAACCACTAAAAATGCATTTTATGCTGGCCGCTTTCTAAAAGTCCAACACAACTCCGTGCTTATACTTCTTTTGGCAATGTATTAATTTATTTGGAAGAATTGCCACTGTGTTGAAAGAAATTTTTTCAATAACAAATCGTCCAAGCAGTGGTTTCTTAAGAAACCATATAACATTCTTAATCTTGGGAAATTGCTAGTTAAGCATGGCTGTAGTCCCGAATGTGACGGATCAACAAGCTTTTACTTGTTATGTTGTTTTGATTGTTTTTGATTATGTTTTAATATAAATCCCTAATCAAAGTAGAATAAAGGAACTACATAAAAAAGTAAGTGTAGATGGGAATACTGGAAAAGTTAGTGGTGTGTATTTGTTAAATTTATTATTTACAAATTTCCTTGTAAGACTTTTGTTTTGTTTGAATTTTTAAAATTCATTTTGTATCAAGTAACATACTAAAAATATATAATATGATGAACAGATGTGATACTACATACAGATGAAATTTATTTAGGTTGTACAGATGTTTTTTAAAGCATAATTTTTCGTGGTGTTTATTGATACCTACACTAAAAAAGCATGCATGATTTGGAGCTTAAGTATATTTTTTATCTGTGTTCATATTGTATCAGTTTTCCGATTTTAAATGCAGGCTGTAGCACTTGGAATAGTCTATTTTTATGGCCAAAATATTTTTGTATCCTTTGCTTGCTTTAGTTCGCCTTTACATTTTTTGATTCTTCCTTTTTCAGTCATTTGCATGTTTTCAGTTTGGGGAACTCACAAGTCATGTCTGGTGTTATTATAGTAAGATCAATAAAAGTGTGTAAACGACGACCAGTCTTTATGTCCCCTCGTTTCAATAAAAACCTCCGTTGAGGACTTTGTGCATGCATGCTTTACAAACTTTGCATTGAAAACATTTTGGCATGTTTTCTTCTTTATTTTCAGTGGATCCCATCTAGAGTGTTTGAGAAAAGTGTAATTGAATTGGGGAAGTTGTTTCCAGGAACAAAGACAGAAGGAGAGACTGTTGGTGGAACAACAGCTGGAGGAACTTCGCAGGAAGGAGGTTGAGTTTCAGAATACAATGAAACTGAACAAAGATAAAGTGAGTGTGTGAAAATAAATTCAAGAACCCATGTTCTCAACAAACTGTTTTTACTATCAGTTTTGAAGCCTGGGTTTGCTATTCTGCTTGCCTTTTCCATGTTTTTAAGATGAACAGGGAAATCTCATTACGACATACGTGAAAAACCCCATATTTTTGGTACTTAATAATGAAAGAACTTTATACTGAACTTTTACTAAATGTAAAACATTTGGTTGGTACCTGAAGATATATACTTTAAAGTGAGAAATCCTTTATAGTGATGTACTGTATAATTAGGTTTCACTGTATTCTTTAGGTTAAAGACGGACCTTTATGGATTTTTATTTTCTGAAAATGTAGTTTGCCATATGCATTTTAATTTTTTTTTTTATAAAAGTATGGCAAAATAGAAGATAATGTATTCCATAGTATTTTAACAAAACATAATATTGGTTATTTTATCTGTGATCCAAAATTATATCTTCAAATGAAATAATTATATGGCAAATGCTTGTTTGGGTTGTAGTTGTATTTACTCAGAGCAGTGAAATTACTTAGCAAGCAAGTGTACGTTTTAAGATAATATCAGTTTCATTAATGTACACATGATTTACTAAGAGTCGCATGAATAAATAGGGATTCCTGTGAATTTATAAAATTAACTAAATTTCCTAATTATTGTTACAAAGCATGAATTTATAAATGTTTGGTTCTGTAAAGATCAAACTTTTTGTATACATAAGTTTGGATTTTTTATAATTTTGTCTTTGTTATGTGCTCTAACTTACATTTCTGTGTCATGACATTTCTTACATGCATTTTGGTGTTTCTCAATTTACCATAAAATGATATTGTGTACTAGATTTTACAACTCAAACTGTAGGCAGAATTGTGTGTACAATGTACAATAATAAAAAAAGTAATTTTGTGTGGATTATTGGTGGGGTATGCATTCAGTTAGAATAGGGTGGTGTTTTTTTTCTTCTGATTGAAGTGGCACAGTGTAAGACTGACCTTCTACTTGTAGGACTCAGGTTCAAATCCCAGTTTTAATTATTTTCTCCAAATGCACTCCAGGAAAATGCTGGGAGGGAGGATTCTGTTCAATAGGTCATAGCCAATTCATTTTTGTGAATTTCCTTGAACTGTGAAGTTTTGTGTATCTGTCTCTCAAGTGTGGTCTCACGTGCCATGTTGGTTTTGTCATTTTATCATCTTTACTATTATTTAAGATTTATTTCTGAAATTTCAACATTACACCTCCCTTTTATTTTTTGTCCTGTCAATAATATTTCAGATATTCAATTAATGTTATGTCATGGGTGTAAAAATTGGCGCAAATGATAATTACGAAAACTTGTTCGCAAAAACTGTCACAATTAATAATAATTACAAACACTTGCTTGGTTTATATAACCCATTATATTGCACTTAGTGGATATCCGTTGAAAATATTAGTGACTGAATAACAAATGCAAGGGAGGTATAGTGCTAAAATTTTAGAAATAGCCCTTAAACAACAGTACAGACAATAAAACAAAATAAAAAACAACATGGCATGTGAGACTCAGCCTTAATGACCTCAGTGTCGTAAAGACATAAAGCAAAACTTAAACAAAAAGTTGTTTCGGAATACAGTCATGGAACAGGGGACTAGGTAGCCGCACGTATATCACTTGACAGTGTGATGCCGTCGGTGGAACAGAGCTAGAGCTAGATCAAGGTGTTTAAAAATACCTGGTAAATCAATTTCACGAATTTTGCATAACCTTACAACACAGGGTAATTTTTTATTAGTAATAAGGAAAATTGAATGTATCTACTACTCACAGTAATGTCTCAATTTTTGTGTGGGAAGGCTAAAATATTTTCAGGGATAATCTCCACATAATTTAAGGGAACAGTTTCATATATTTTTGCTCACTGAACGGCTCTAAACTAAAGTGAGGCATAAAAAATCCTATTGAAAGCTAGCAAAAGGCTGCTTTGTGACTTCCAGCACTGCTACTGTTTATTTTGTTCTTTTTCCCTGTACACGGGCTGTGCGTGTGTGTTGCGAGCACAGTTGCTGGAGTGCCTCGCAACTCAGCAGAGCCAGCTCGAGAGGGAGCTGCAGAGGCTGCAGCTGGACCGTGAGGCCAGCAGGGCCCAGCTGGTAGAGCAGCTGCAGCAGGGTGAGTCATGGCACCTGCTCATTGGCTGCTCGGTTGAGATGTGGTGGGTTTTCTTGGGATACCTCATTCTTCCCCTTCCCGCCAAATCTGCATTCATTTGACGCTGACCCTCAATGTCTCCTTGGGGCAGTAAGGCCGTCAATGGGTTGGAGAACAGTCGCGGAGATCCAAGATGGATGGTCGATCCTACCACCAACCTTCTTCCCCTAGCGGCCACCTCACCCAAAGGGACTGTGTGCGCGACGGTTGCGTGTAGAGTTGTGCGAGGTTATTTTGTGCTGTGGAGTTAGCGACGTTCCTGGGTGTCCTCGCCAGGCAAAGACCATTCTGCCTCCAGCACTGCCACTGTGTGTCGCTCTAACAAGTTTGGTCCCCTTTCTGAGTGATCCCAACCCACTGTCAGCCACCCCAGTCATTCCAACACCTCCCTATCCCATGCCCACCAAGGCTGCAGGCATCACATTCTATTAATGCTCCGTCCTCATCACTTCACCTCACATAGTCTCTAATGACCGAGATGTATATCAAATGTAAAGCTGTAATTTATTCATGCGCACACACACACACACTTATGGTAGTAAATGGTTGCAAGACAAGTTTTAAAAAAAAACTACTTTACAGCTTGAAGCTTGGTCTCTGTCAGTGTTTGTAGTCACATTGCACTCAACCGTATTCACAAAGGACAGTTTCTAATGACATGACAAACTGTCATGTGGTTTATTTTTTTATAAAAAGTATTTTTAAGTCATTACTGAAAATTTTATTTCATAAATTTATAAAATTGCTTCATAGAGGAACTTTGCAAAAAAGATTTTTTTTCCCCCCAAATGTTTAACCAAATACAAAATAGTAGCATGTTACTAGTCAGAAATCCGGACAGAAAATTTTTTTAAGAAGATATTGTTGCAGAAATTTAAAAATGCTGAATTTTGCTTTTAACAGCCAAACATCTTTCTCATTATGTAGTTTTTTTTAACCTAAAAAATTAGTACCTTGAAGGATGTTAGTATGGTAAATTGTACTGTAATATATTGTTTTATTTATGTTACATGATTCTTGTATTTTTTATGTCTTAATTTTTTCAATAATGTTATGTCTTAATTTTTTTAATAATGCCTGTTTTATTATTAAGTCATCAGTTTAATTTCTATATGTTCAAATTTATTCCTTCACTTATTTAGAAATTTTTAACTTTGATATTATCTGAACATATGTGTTATGTGTATGCTATATTTATACTCATTAGACTTGTATTTACATGTTAGTTACTCTATACTTTTATCCTTGTTTTCTCCATCTAATATTAAACTATTGTTTAGAAATAAGTAATATAATTTATATTCACTGTAGTTGAATTTACTTTCCTTTTGGTTTTACATGCCTTCTCAAAGATATTTCCTATTGTGATGCCTGCAAAATGTTGATTTTGCCAAGTGTGTATGGAGTTGAGCTTTCAAAAGCTTTGACTACAGTAGTCATTTGTGTTGATTCAATCCCCAAGATTTCATGCAAACAGTTCTCGCAAGTTCCAAACATGAAGCATGCAATATGTCCTGCCATCTCAGAGCTCTCCTGCCATGTCTATCATACCAAGCAAGGTGATGCTAAAGTGAAACGTAAACCTTGCATTTGGGAGGAAATGCAGTTTCAAATCCCAGTCCAATCCATTCTGATTGGGTTTTCCCTGACTGTATTGTATGTGTTTGCATCTAATGGCCTTATCAGTGAGGTGTAAAACCAAACATAAGTAAAAAGATAAGGTCACTAGAGGTGATGACACTTGACAATACAGTTCAGGATTGTTGTGGATGGAATCAGCCATGTCCTGTGGTATGGAACCATCCCAGGTTCTTCCTGAAGCGACACCAAGTTTGAAATCTGGATTGGAACCCGAGTCCTCTGGAATACAAGTACCGTGTCTTACCACTGTGCCGTCTCGCTTGATTTTTAAAAATGTCAATCGTACCTCGGCACCCACGTGGACTTCCCAAGGTGTGCCCTGGTTGTGTCGTGTAGAGGAGCGGTCCACGGACCGCGTCATCTCGCAGCTGCTGTCGCTGTCTGGCAGCTCACGCAGCTCCGCGCAGCTGTGCCACCTGCTGGAGCAGGAACTGAAGGAGGAGGAGAGGCTGCTGAATGCTGCTCAAGACCAGTACCGCACGCTCAGGCGCAGGGAGATACTGGGTGAGTCGCGGGTATTACGAGGGTGATTCAGAAAAAAAACCTCTGTTCGATGATCAATGACAGACACTTGTAGTCTCATACAGGGCACCCACATTCTGGGAAGTCAGCAAAGTTGAAATTGGTCATGGAATTTACTTTAAAACCTGGAATAGTCGTGAAAATTCCTCAGTGATAGTAATTTGAGGAGGGTAAATGTCATGCTTTGAGCACATTGTTTTCCAGATGGTGTTTTAGTGCATAGTTTCACACAATGTAAAAGGGCATATGCAAGGTTCTGTTTGAACTAGTACAGCTATATAGGCGTGGTGAACGCTGGATTGTCTTTATTTCTTTCAGAAAATTGCATGAAGGTATATTGTTAGAAAAAATTTGTTAGGGAAATTTGGAATTTTGGTCATCGAAAAGTCAGGAAAATGTGTACAGATTTTTTTGGATATCCTGTATACAGACATTTTACTATATATTTTTGAAAACTAACACTGTAGTGTACTTTTCAACATAATCACCAACATATTAAGGCATTTGTCATAACATTAAAAAGGTTTTGAATGACCTTCTTTAAAGAAATCTGCCACTTGGAAATGACAGCATCACAAAGTGCATTGTTGTGAAGTAACACGATACTGGAGGTCAGCATGTCCATGCACTTGTTTTGCATAGTTCTGTTGAGTTTTCCTAATGTTTCGTAATGATTGGCAAGATTTTCAATGATATAGTTTGTTCCTACTATGTAGCGGACGAGTCAAATGCAACACAATCTTCTAATTCCACTCCTCAGACATACTGAACACCTGCTCACAGTGCCACAAGAGTGAAGCAAGAGCAATGATAGTAAGAAGTTAAAATTTATATAATCCCGGCTAGGAAGTTTTTTAAAACTTTGACTTATTAACAGGGAAATTTTATTAAAAAAGGAAATTATATGTATCTTTAGTTCCAGTACTAATTTTTTTAACTTATTACATATGTAGGAAATTCTTAATTGGTAGAGACATGCAGTTTTGGGGTTTATTTTATAGCAAAATTCGTTGTTATTTACCCTTAAAAGTGGTGTTATCATACATCAAAAGCGGTGTTATTTTTTAAATAGTTTTAGCACTATAAATTAAAAAAATTAAGCTAAGCATACCTTGAAATTTTGGACACATTCTTGCATTGTACAGTTGCACTAGCAGCAGTAATTTACAATCGAATTTACACATCACTTTTTACATACAGTAATTGAAAATATTTTAGTACCTAAACCAGCAAGAATAAATATGAAGTCTCTAAAATAGTGACATAAACACATGGAACAAAATCCTCAAACTTTAGCTCTCGAAAGCAAAAGTAGCCATGATACACAAATTAGCCTCACTTAAATTTGTCCTGCGGTCTGTTAAGACTGTGTTATATGAGGACAAAAATCGTTCACAGTCAACGTTTGCAGAAGGCATCCAGATGGCTTCAAGGCAGCTGGAAGCAAACAATGGCTGTGACAGCTTTACTACATTCAATGACTTCACTACGTCCACTGAATTGTCTGTTTCCATTTGTTTTGTAACAATGTCCTGAAGCTGACCAAAACCAGCTGTTAATTCTTCAGTGCTTATGGAGTAGAGACTATGGACAGTTTTCAGTTTCTGCACCATTTCTGGGTTTAATTTAGCAAGCAACAAACTTTCCTGACTAAAAATTTGAATTGCTTCAAATCTCTTTCTACTTGGGTCAGTTGTCATGAGAGAGTTCAGTTTGGAAAGGGCTTGTGTTGCTGTTCTTGTGATGGACACTTTAGCTTCAGCAGCTTTAGCGGGGGGCATGTTAGACAAAGCTCTACTGGTTGCCTCAAAATAAATGCCACGAGTGATGTTTTCAAATTTTTTTTTTATACCTTGCAAGTCCCCATATAGTGAATGGGCAGTTGGATACAAAGAACCTTCAAGTTTCTGTATTAGCTCTACAAGGCTCTTGGCATGCTCTTTCACAAAGACAGCTTGACAAAGAATGAGAGAAATGTCATTTTCTGTGAGTGAACACAGAAACTCAACCCCTGAATTTTGTGTTGCCTTTAGTTCATCTGTTTTGCAGAAATCAACAATGTCATGTATGTAGTCTGCTACATAAAAAACGCTGTTGAACCAGGAATTCCATCTAGTAACAACAGGAAGTGGGAACAATGGACGTTTCTCTCCATGCTTTTCTTCAAGAAAGCTAGCATACAGGTGCCTTCTTTTCCTGGTGTTGTTGAACACATTTTTTATTTTGCTCATAGCATTGTTCAACTCAGGCAACTCTTTCACCCAGACATTGCCAACTAGATTTAACTTATGTGCCCAGCACTGGACATGCGTTAACTGGTCTCCAAGGATTACTTCGAGAGTACTAACAGCCTTGGTCATATAACGAGCAGCATCGGTTACTACTGAGAGCACATCACCATACTGTACATTGTACATTTTGAGTGAATCTAAAATTGCCCTCACACAGTTTGTGGCATTAGCAGCTTCAAGAAAGTGAACTCCTGCAACAAATATTTCTGGTTTATCCTGTTGAAGATTCAGAATTCTAAATAAAACAACAAATACACACCTACCCATTTTATCTGTTGTTTCGTCGCACAGTATGTCAATTTTTTTGTCCTTTAATGCAGTTTTGGCATCTTCAATTCTGCATTTGGCTATGTCCCCTACATATTTCTCACGGACTGTTCTCGCAAGTGGCATGTCTCCAGCACCTTCGATGTATTTGTTCAGCCATGCCCTGATATTAGGATCATCAAGCTTTTCAAGGGGTATATTTGCCTTTATAAAGGTCTCTGCTGTTTCCTTTATAAATTCCAACTTTTTGTCTTTTTGGACATTATTTTTTGCTGTCTGAAACGCTGAAGATATTGACGACTGGCGTTCAGACGCACTAGATGAGCCTTGCAATGAAGAGAGACGCTTCTTGTGTTTTTCACTGCCTACATGTTTTTCACATGAGTCTTTCCTATCCCAAGAGACGGTGACATTACAGTGACGACAAAAAAGTGTGGTTGAATCACTAGCATAAAGTCCGTGTTGAGAAAATTCAGAGGCTCGCTGTTTTGCAGTTACCGGCACTTTAGGCATTTTAATAGGCCTAATGTTTTAGCCGACCTTTAAATTGTACACCTTTAATTTATTTCACAGACGTTGAAAACTATCTGTAACAAAATTCGACCCGTTAAACTTTAACTTGCGCACAACAGAATGTTACGAATCGTCACCGTGTTTGCATTTTAAATTTGGTATTTGGTTAATAAAAATGGACGCAATGGACAAACAACGCTAAAGACTATATAAGAGAACAACGCTTCGAGAAACAACCTGCTGTAAACACCGTGATAATCGACTGTCCAGGCGAGCCGAATATCAAAATACAGCAAAACCCCTTATTTGCACTTTTCATGGGGACAAAGTAAAAAAGTGTAAAAAGCGGGAAAGTGTAAATAAAGGGAAAAGTAAGAAATACGTTAAAGTTAATTAAAATACAGTCGCATCCTGCCGCGTTCAGAACGGGCTACATTACACAGTAAAAATAAATAAAAAAGGGGCGCAAATTGATGAAAATTTACCGTCAATTGCGCGCCTTGCGCGGAGAAAGGTCATTGTACTCGATCATCTGTTGTTACAGTGCGGCCCAGTGCGGCGTCTGTTCTCTGAGCTGCGCATGCGCAGTATAACTCATTCAATGCTCCGCCCAGACTCGTGACCTTCCATCAGCAGCCAGCCAATAGAAGCGAGCCTAGCGGAAAAAAATATAAGCTCCACCTCCCGTGTACCAGTTTTGTCCAGTTCTAATACCAGTTTATTGGTATACGCACCCGCTTACTCGCTGCCGTGACATGTTCAAGTTTACGTTCATCTTGATGTCTTGATACCAATAATTAATAATTTACGATCCCCACAAATAAATGGTTAGTTTAAAAAATATGCGTCAACAGTATAATACTTCCGAAATTATATAATACGTATAAAACAGTTACCAAGATTCCACTCATTTTATCTTGTGAAGTTCATGTCTCGTACCAGTATTTCGGCTAAGTTGTGACATAAATACAGTATCAGCACTTACAATGTTACGATCAGCCACGTAATATTTCCGACATTTCCGTTACGTTTCTATATTCGTGAGTTTACGTTTTTCCCTAGTACATTTTAGATTGTCTCCTGCTGTAATTACTCGGACTTTTACACGCCTAGGCTTAAATTGTTACATGTTTAGAAATAAAAGCAACTTTTCATGTTATAAAATACACTGTGTGGGTAGTTATCTTTGGTTTTTTGTTGTTTCACGTTTGTTACTGTATTTACAAATTGAATTGCCGTGTTCGAATGAGGAAAATGTTCTGACTGTTCGCCGTAAATTCAAGGATTTCGCGTTATTATCCAAAATGTGAGAAATTCGCGTTATTCTTAAAAATGTACTCAAATTCGCGTAAAAATTCGTTTTATCGCAATCGCGAAATAATTAGGGATGGGAAAACCGATTCCTAATTTCATCGATACCTACCAATTCTACTTTAATAATCGAGAATCGAGAATTGGTGATAAAAGTAGATTCCCGCATGTAGCAAAAAAAATCATTTCACAACATTGCAAATCTGTCAGATACAATTATTTAACGACTCGTTGAGTGGGGTTATGACTGACTAGACGCATAAATAACACAGTCATATTTCCCCAAATAAACAATATCTAAAACTTGGATCGATGTTATACACAAGTCAAAGTACAAAAATTATCACTGCGTATTAGTAGGGGCCTGTTCTTTTCGCGATCGTGATTAAACAACGATAAATTTGAAATCACCGTCAAATACAGATTTTACGCGAAATAGCCACAACACAGCGTTTTTACACGAAATTTAGTATTATAACGCGAAATTGCAGTGTTTTTACGCGAAATTTGAATACTGGGTAAAAGACTTGTCTCGTCACTGGTAAACAAACACCGCAACATGGCCGCCACTGAACATTAATCATAAATGCACTAAAGCAAACAAAAGCTTACACACGCTCACGTTATAATGTTAAACCCAAAAATATACTGTAAAAATACGCAAAACTACGGTGTTTATTTTGCTTTCCGGCATAATGTTTGGATAGATAAGACAAACAGGCGAAGTTTTAAAGCCTACGCACACCGCTCGGGGCACTGACGTCAGTTTGGAACAGCGACACCGGATTGTAGCCGTGTCTCGCACGCTACAACCAGTGATTCGCTTGCAACAGATGGTTACGGCTCATATATCAGAGCCACAGAGTATAGTGACCGTTGGCCAGGGGAAAAGAAACCCAATAAACAAAACACCCATATAATTCTCCACTCGCCCTCGGCGACATCTCTTTTTATTTTAATTAACACACAAAAGCTCACGCATTCTACAAGGCCTCTCAGATGGGCTAACATAAGGTGATTAAATTATGTTGTCGCATCGCAAACATCATCAACGTTATCACAAGGAATGAGCATAATAAAATAATATGGATTACACGACTAATGAAGGCCTATAATATGAAATGACTAGGATACAAATACGCCAGTTACATGCGTATATAATCTACTACAATACACATATATATATATCACAGTAAGGAATTACGTTTAGACGTCACGGCCACGACAATAAATAATCATACATAGAATCTCAAAAGGCCCATAAGACATTAAGTACAATAAATATAAACGTGGAATAGTCAAATAGGCATGAGGCGTGCGGATCAAGATCAAACGGCCCTACGAAACAAGCCCGCAATCAAAGAACGTTCAAAATTCCCGGAAACCAGAACAAGACGCAAATAGGATACTATATAAGGCAGACATAGCTACGCATAATTACAGAAACAATACGCAACTAACAACTGCTCATGGTAGCAACCGGCAAAACAGCAAGCAATCAAAAGGGCAAATCAAGAGCATCCCACTATAACCAAACGATACTGCAAAAATACTGCCTTACGAAAACGAAACATGAATTTTCCAAAGTGAATTACTACAGGTGGCTGCCGAAACGGAATTTAGTAGAGTAAGCACACAACGATACGTCACCTTAAGACATGGCTAATGGCACGACCACCTCGTGCGACGACAATCCTGAGAATATACCAAAGAATTACCCCTCAGGCCAGCTACTGCCGAGCTCCGCACACCGCATCCTACTGATACTAACTTGTCTAAGAGCAACTAAATAATGAACGAGACCCAGCGCGCGCAGCCGCTTTTAAGACCTCGCAAGTGGCGCTGAGGTCACTAAGGCGCTAGAGGGGAAGGAGGAGTGGAAAGGAGTGGGGAAGAGGGGAAGGTCGCTGAACTGACGCATGCGTGAAAGTCAGGGCTAAGCGCCCGCTTCAGGATAAATACAAAAGCAAGCAGATGATTGGGTGAACGGTGGCGAATGGTGTTTGAAACAGCCTTACATGAGTGGCCATACCACGTCAGCCAGGGGCGCTGGCATATAGTTGGAACAACATCGTAGTATCAAGCAGATTATCGGGCGAACCAGGTACCAGGCTCTGGAAACTCTTAAAGGGGACCTTGGGAACTATCTTTACTTCGTCACCCAGCCGTACGGGGCAGCACAAGCATTTTAAATTGCGCCAAAAAGCGGAAAAATGTTAACAAACATTCATTTTCGAATGGTGTGACGATGATGATTAGTTGGTCAACTGTGTTTTATAGATTTTGTTGGGTCGTTACCACAACGCCGAAATACCATAACGCCGAATGTCAAAATTGACCACAACCCCGAAATAACAATGAATGAATTTGTGTGTGTTTCTTAAATGTAACTTAATGCCGAAATACCATAATCAAAAACAACACTTTCATTTGCTAGTTCTCTACTGTGCCCGGCAGATAACTTGGCGTCTGAGCTCGCTAGTCCTGTCTCTGGTAGAGGGGAGGGAGAAGGGAAAGCGATACCCTATTGTTAAGGTCAGCGGCCAGGTTTGTACTAGCAGAACAAAAAACATTCGGCGCGTGACTTCCTACACTACGTAAGTCTGTATCCACGCCCGTGGGGGCCCCAGGGCGGTAAGGCCTTTTGGCTAAGAGCGCTGGGTTACCAAACCAAAAGTGAGAAATCCTATGAATTGTACTTGTACTACATAAGTGTAACATTGTGTAAATTGCAGTGGTTGTGCTCGAATATTTGTACTCATCTGTCAGGAAAAGTAACAAACTATTATCTAAACCTGCAACGTTTTACTTTGTCCCATCAAATATACTTAGGCCTACTGTGTCTGCTAATTATTATGCTAAACAAAATTAATTGAAATTTTGTTAACTCAGTAACTAGCGAAAACCAGACACAATTTATTTTGGAAAACTAGGTCACTTAGTATGTAAAATAAATTTGAAACTATGCTTCTCAATTCATTGTGTTCTCAAAGTTATTTTTCAAAAAAAAAGTTTCACAAGAAAAAGCAAACGACCAAACCATTACGCAGTTGTAGCTCTCTGCGCCAAAGCTATCTCACAGTTAATGACGCAGGGGCCAGTCTAGCCCTTATCATTCTCCGGTTTTCGTACCTAAAACGTGCCATTTAACACTGGATTTACATTTAAGTAAACATGGAGCTTGTTATGTTATATTTGCTGCTTTAACTTCATGTCAGTCGTTTAGGAAACACCTGACTACCAACGTTAATGGCATTTAAAAAATGCTTGTGTATGTTGTGTGGCTTTATATTTTATTGCACCTTTAATCGATTATTTATTATAAATGTAAATACAATTTGCATTGTACTTCCACTTTAGAATGCATATTATAACCTTCAAAACCTCATGAGTTTTTTAATGTAAGTGTGAAGTTCTCTTTCCATGATAATTGATTGAGCAAACATTTAGTTTTAGCTTCTTCATCACAAAACTGCATCGCTGTTTTTATTATTTCCGCTCTCCGCTATGTATCACTTTACCACGCCTCTGCGAGCTGACACCTTCGCCTTCCATTTTCAGGTATACACTGAAGGGCGATATTTTCCTAACAGCCACTACACGGCTCTCGGCTACGTGTCGCCTGCTTACCCCCTCTTCTTTCTCCGGTCCCGCTGTCCCCGCACCCCGCGCTGAGAGACGCCAAGATAACTGCCGCGCACAGTAGTTGTTGCTTAATTTTGTTACTGTTTCATTTCACAAATTTTTTAGTTAATTTTTACCCTTTTCTAAGTTAGGCAAGTTGTATGAACGAAAATAATTTATACTGCTCAAGGAAAGCCTAAAATATTTTTTTATAGTTTATTCTGTATTATAAAACAAATTTTATATTTGTTTGACCCCTTTGACATATGAGCCATTAACTTCTAATGATGTAAACATTTATATGAGTTAATGTTAATAACTTAGTTGTGTACTCAAATTTGATAAATATGAATTTATGTTGTATGCTACATCATATAGTATTGAAAGATGAAAAAAAACTGTTGCAAATAGAATTTGAATTATTTAATATTAAGTTAACTAGGTGAGTATCGAGTATTGAGAATCGAAGGATTTTTTAAGGAATCGCTAATCGGGTATCAGAATCGAAAATTTTGGAATTGTCCCATCCCTAGTGATAATGTAAATTAAAAAGCAAAAATTCAATTATAAATTAGGCAGTATAGTTTGTGTGACTGAAGCCCACTGCGCATTGTACCTAAATTTCATACTGAGACAGTAATTTTGGTTAGTTTTGATGGGATTTCAAGGAAGTAGTAGTTTTACACAGTGACTCTGAACCATGTGGTAAAGCTAGTTTTAAAGCTAAACTCAGGGTGTTTATGGTTACTGCAGATGCCATGGAATCACTGTTTGAAGAAGAGTGTTGCAGAGAAGCCAAGCTCCGCGAGTACGAGCAAGGGCGTGTGGAAACATCTCGCACTTTGCTCAGCTTGTGAGTACTTTCATCTACCGTCGTGGCTTGGCAAATTATGAAAATTAAACTATAATTTTATAATTTAAAGTCAGTGTTTAATTGCGATGTGTGGCTGAAGAATATTGAAACTAAAATGTGAGCAGTCAAGTGAACCAACTTCAGCGGCTCACCTCAGCGTGAGGGCTTTGTATGCTAGCTTCAGTGGAAAATCTTAAATATGGTATGTTGAGGACCAAGGCTGTTCTGAAGTAGAACTGTATTCGGTAGTCAGTAATGAAACTGGGCTAGGGTAAAGGAGTGCGGCTACAGTACATTATAATTTTGTACACGTTTTATCTAATGTAAAACTATCATTTTATCACATTGAAGATTAAATGTGGTAGAAAAATACTAACACCTAGTTCAAGGCATGGCTTGTATCTGAGTGCATAAATTGGTTATGCATTGTGATAACACAAGTATCTTCCTTTCAGCACTGGCCAAGGATGATTTTCTTAGCGCCAGAATAAATCCACCATAAGCAGGCAAAATAAAAATAACTTAAACCAGTGAGAACATCAGAATTGAAATGGATTGCATTGTGAATATGGGGTGTGAGTTGGGTGGTAAAAATATTAATGTAAAGTAAGGAGAAAGTGCAATTGAACAGAATTTAACATTGTGGTTCTACACAGGGTATATGAAGTCAAAACGTAGGTTACAAAAGATCATTGAAAATAACTTACAGTGATAATCTCTTCAAAACCATTTTTATTTCACAATATAATCTCTACCATAGTTTATGCACTTATAGTTTTGTCAGTGCCCCATATCAGCTGCATAATATTCTTTGGATTGATGTCTGGCCATTGGGACACACTTGCTGTTCTGTTATACAATAATTGAACATCCCCATTTGGAAACTGAGTGATGCATGCAAGCATGCATGCAAATAATGACTAGTCACTATGAAATTAATATCATAAAGCTGGATTTTTATGCAGATTAAAAACATTCTTGGAAAGTACTTGCTATAACTTTAAAAGGAATCATATCAGTTTGTATCTTACTAGTGAGTTTCCCTTGTATATTTCTACACACATTATATATAGGGACAGTATTTTATGGTGAATTGCGATAAAATCAAAATAATATAGAAAAGCATGTAATTTCAACTTATAATAATGTAAGTCATTACAACAAGTAGCACTGAAAAGCTATTAAAATCTCAAAATTTATCAGCAATTTAAAGAACTTAAATCACAAAAATTTAATCTTTCAATTTATTTAATTCAATTAAAGTTACCAAAATGTACAAACCTAATGGCTGGTAAAAAAATTATTTTTCTTTGTTTTATCTTGCATCTCTTGTAATTCACTTTTATATTACTGATGCATGCACGTTTTTCAAACACTCAAATATTTGCATATTAATTTTTATTGTTCTAAGTAATTATTTACCAGACATGGTTATTTCAGATTATTTCTTTGTAAAAATGAAAAGTGTATCACATTCAAAATAACACTATTGTTAAATTAAGTATTATGATACCCGTTAGTATCATATTTATTGAATAATAGATCATTTTTATGAATAAACAGAGTTTATAAAAATAAAAACAACACCAAAATCACCTGTTTTATGAACAAAACTGACCTAAATATAAAACCAGAAAATTTTGTGTGTCTATTCGGTCTTATGCTTAAATTCTACAGAACAAATGGCTCTGATGCCAGAACGATACTACCTGGCTTGTTTACATTAGAATTATTATTTTGCAGACTATCAATAATTATTTAATGCAGTTTTTTGGACATACGCCATTGCAGTTTTGCACTGTTTGTCATGGAAAAATTCAGGAATCTTAATATATATATAAATCCAGTGTCCTGATGTTTGTTTCCAGTGAACTCTTAACCAAGTCAACCAATTTAGATGAATATTGGCATTTATGTGTAATTATTTCCAACTTGAGAGATATGATAGTTTTTATTTCGAATAATGGTCTTAATAATTTATATTTAATAATAAACTGATTATCAATGTTGATTGGTGTTTAAGCCCGGGAAACAGTGGCTACTTCATCTCCATGACAACGTTGCGTGCTCGAGAGTCAGGAAACCATCGGTGCTATTTGTTTTTTCTTCGGTACATTACAAAGCATTGTATTAAGTTTAATTAATTTTCATTTTATTTAATTTATTATAACTGTAAATAAGAGATTTGGTCTCATTTTTCCCCCCATTAATACAACCGTGCGAAGCCAGGTCGGGCAGCTAGTATGTATATAAATAAATAAATAAATAAATAAATAAATAAATAAATAAAAAATATAAAGATAAAAAATCCACAGAAAACAAGACTGAATCAGCTGATGTCGGACAAAAGGAACAAACTATGAAACTAAACAAGTATTATGGACAACACAACGACAGCACAGGCAAAAAAGTTAAATCTCTAAATATCAGACAGCACAAGAATTCCGTTGAAGGAACTTAGTCATGAAAAATAATATAACAACACAGATGAACACAGTGGGCTAACAATGACTAGACATTAAATACAGACAGTCGTCGTTGTGTTGTCCATAATACTTGTTTAGATTCATAGTTGGTTCTATTTGTCCAACGTCAGTTGATTCAGTCTTGTTTTCTGTAAATTTTTTATCTTTCTGTTTTTTATTCATTTTTTTTTTTATTTTCGGGATTTTCCCATGATATACAGTGCAAAACTGCAAAGAAGTATGCCTGAAAAAACTGCATTAAATCAAAATTCCTCTTTGCATGAATCATTTAAAGAACGTATCGATAATTATAATAAGTTTTTATTTTTTTTTTCTATTCGTAGATTTTTCTGGTACCATGAAATAGTGTCTTTTGACAGTATTATTACAGTTGTATGAATTCTTGAATAATAAAAAAATCAATTTTAAACACTAATTATTTTTTCACAGGAGAAACTTTTTGTGGCAGTCAGTCATTATTAATAACAAGGCAGTAATTATGTGCTTTAATCAGAGCCAAAAATTTTAATACTGAAAGAAATAAGAAATTAAATGAAAAAAATATTTGAAACCAAAATTGTGTCTTTCAGTTATGTTTCCTTAGGTGTAAGAATTGAATATGATGGTCATACTGAAATAAAACAAGAAAATGTAATTACAATATTCTCATCCAAATTTTACTTGTAAAAGAATTTTTTAAGTACATTTAAAAGAATTTTCATTGCATTATAAAGTTGTGTCCAAACTTTAGGGCTCTTTGGGTATACACCTATCCCTCACTTAGCATGTCTTCAGATTGTGCTGATTCATTTAGCGCGGATGTTAATTTTACTGCTCCAGTCATGAATAGCACGTCTGTAAATTTCAGTTAGCATGAAATCTCGGCAGGCAAAAAAAAAGTCAAGCACGACGCCATGAAGTCTGTTTCAACTTCTATAAACAACAGATGTGCTGTGGGAAACAGTTAGCCAAACAAGGGGGGAAGAGATGCGCGCGCAGGTCTGTCTACGCTATCGGCTGTTGTACAAACATCAGCTATGGCAAGTTAAATTGCGGCTATGGCGTGTAAAGGACCAAATGTTTTTACGTCCGCGCGTATGCCGCCGTGCCGTACCGTTGTCGCGTGGCCACAGACCGGGCTGTGAACTCAGTCTAGCCAGTGACAGGGAATTTACTCAAAAGCAAGGCCTGCCCATTCAGATGCTGGTACCTGTACGTGCTTGATCACTCATAATGCATTGTGTTCAAGTATTTGAGATAAAACTAGAAGTATTACGGCACACAGATTGTCATGAAGTCCACGCTTATGTTGGTCGCACTTTAGTTTTAAGCAAGTCAATTGTGCGCACAATCGTAAATAATTACTCTTATCAAAAGTTTATATAAGTCTGAACATCTGAAGCTGTTGGTTGTACTAACGGGAATATATTTGACATTAGATACCAGAACAGAAATGAACAGATGATTAATGTCGAAAAGGGTTTTAAATGAATGTTGCAATGAAAAAAATAATAATTGGCTTGGCAGGATTGGTGTGAACCAGGTGGTGATACGCGAATAAGCACTTTAATTTTTAAAAAATGAAATGTAATTATCCGGACAGTAATATAAGTTACACTGTCAGTAAAGGATGGTTTGGAAAGATACGCGACGTGAGTTGAAGGTCACATCCAGGCGGGCAAGTCAGCCAGCCGACTGACGATAGAGTACATAACCACGTATCTTCCGTTACGCGGTGTCGTATTTATCATACAAAGTGCGATGGGATCCATATAAAGATAAATGGTGTGACATATTTTTATAGTTGAGTGTTATTCAACGCATTTATATTACGTAATGTGACGTGCGACATCCCACGCACGTCTGTAATCTCGAAGCCGTCAGCCCCTTTCTTCCTAAACACGTGTGCGAGCCGCCGCCGCCGCCGTCGGCTGCGACAGCTGACACCGCCCAGCCACAGCCATCGCCGGTTGCCAGGGCGACCACTGCCGTGCCTTGGTTGCCAAGACAACCAGTCAAATGCACGCGCACACTCCTCTTACTGGCCGCCACCCCTCGCCTACCCCTCTCTCGCCAGGCCAGCCGAGTGTGCGCGCAGCCTCCCCCTCCTCACCCACCACCCCCTGCCCGACCGCCTCCTCCCGCCTACCCCTCTCCCTCCAAGCCGAGGTCCATCCAAGTCACGTAGGCCGGCTGGAATTCCTGGAAGCGCTCCCGATTCCTGGAACCCCCAGCCCTCCCTACATCACGCCCCGGCCCTCAGGAGGGGTATAAAAGGCCGGCCCTTGGGCCAGGAAGTCAGCTCGCTTGGTAGCTCTCGTGGTGTGCACATCACTGGGGAACAAGCTGACTGCTCTGCCTGGAGGTTCATTGCCTCTGACGGCGCGGAAAGTGCGTGAACCATTTTGTGTACATGGCGAGTGCCGAGAGGCAGCGACTAACTGCAATCGAGCGCGTCCTGTCAGTGGCGAATACAGGGGTCCAGCTGTGATAAGCAGCTGGATTTGTTGGAAATATATAAATACCAACTCGTGGACCATCTGGCGGGAGGGGCAGTTGCTTTCGTGGCTCGCCGAGGATCAAGTGACGGCGGAACTTCAAGTCGGACGGCGCGCTGAGCCTGGAGTGTTGGCACTGCTGGCGATGCAGCAGTAAATCGACGAGGGGGGCGTTACACATACTTCTAAAGCTGCACATCGTCGGCAGGAGGGGCAGAGGAGTAGTGACCCTCAGAACTTCGCGCCGTGCATGAAAGGTTCCGGTGCGTTGGCTGATGGAGAGAGAAACCTGAACGAGAGAATCGGTGAGTGACTGGAGCAACAGTTAGGTTCGGAGGCGGCGCAATCGCACGGGGCACTGGCGGTCTGTGGGAGCGGGCTGACAGAATCCCGCGCGGTTGCCTGCTTACTAACCTCTTTCCCACAGCGGAACTCTACACTCTTCACGATTATATGCCTCCTTGGCGACTGGCCGGGCACATACCTGTTGGGGGGTCACTGTGCTGTCGCGCGCCGCCTTGGAGCTAAACACTACACTCACACAAGATTAACTAGGCCACTTTTGACGCAATACTTTACAAGCCTCTAAATACAGACATCACGACACTTTCATACATCAGTTAGCCAACTAACTGAGGGGGAAAGGGTGACCTTCCCCCCGTCTGAGATCTACACTAAATAAATTACAGCCAAGCACCATAGCGACAGCTACTTTACTTCTTACTCGACCGAGAGCCACCATTAATTTTAAAATTGCACACTTTGCGCCCCGCCGTCATTTCTAATGATTCGAACAAAGTGACCGGGATCGCAATCTTGAATTGACTTCCCACATAGTGAGTTATGGGAACATAATAGTTCCTGGTATCGCTGTCACACGCTCCCGGCCAAGCACATGAAGAAACGGCGGCGGCAGGAAGTCAGTTGGTGTCCTAGAGGCACCACTGGCAGCCGAGCCTCGCTCACCGCGCCACAACCTGCTCATTGCACCTTCACAGACAGCCGAGCCTGCCCGCCGCGCCGTGTCAGCAGCCGCGATCCGGAGTACAACGACCGAGTCCGCGGAGTAGTTTAGAGTGTATAGGGAGACTGTCTGCATAAAAGTCGAGTGTTAGAATAAAGCTCGTACCACGTTTCTGAGAGTGTCCTTTCGGGGTGAGGGAGCTCCTCGGGGACCTACCCAGCCAGCCAGCCAGCCAGCCAGCCAGCAAGCAGGTCAGCCCGTCAGCCCTACTACTGCAGGGAAAGGGAGACCACAGAGCCAAACCAGCCGCAGCAAGTAAGTAGGCATCAGACGAGGGACACTGGGAGCCACTTTCAGGGCATCCCAAGGTGGGGGAAAACCCTACCTACCCCTCCTAGGAACCTCCATTCAGAAGGTACTCGTGCCAGTCAGGCCATACCTTGTTACCCAGGCAGGAACTAAGGATTGATGCTTAAGGCCATTCTGGAAGAGCCAGAGGTGCCAACACGCGACAATTAGTGGCGCCCAACCTGGGGCATCAGCAAAGGTCCAGAAACCGGACCCATAAACACAAGCAGGCAGCCCAGTAAAGATTGGACGCAGAGAGGGGATCCGCTCCAGCAGGACACAACCTCATCCACGCGACTAAAGTATATTTTCCTACACAATTTTGGAACACATTAAATAAATTAGCCTTGATATTTATGGAAACTACTTCTTCAGAATACGCGATTTCTAATAACACGAGCATTTTTAGGAACAAATTAGTCGTGCTAAGTGTGGGATAGGTGTATATGGCAACAAGCACATGGGGAAAAAGGACAGATATTGTGCTTTGGAAATAGAGTACCGTATATACTCGTGTATAGCGCACCCTTTTTTCCCCTCAAGTAAAGGAAAAAAATAAGGATGCGCGCTATACACGGAAAAAAAAGTAAGAGGCGGGGAGGAGGAGTGGAAGTCGTTAACTGCCAGGTAACGGTGATGTTTCTGGCCAGCTCCCACACATACGCACAAGCAACAAGGCCTCTCTTTCACACACACACACACACACACAGAGAGAGAGAGAGAGAGAGAGACTCACAACCTGGTCTCTCGCGCACGCACACGCACACACACACACAGAGATTCACAACCTGGTCTCTCGCACACACGCACACACACACACACGTGCGCGCGCAAGCTCGCACATCATGGTCTCTTGTTTATTTTTAGACCTCTTCCCTTTACAGAAAGCCAGCTCAGAAGCTAGTAAAAAAAAAAGAGAGAGAGAATGTTGTCACCAGTTCACCCCCCCCCCCCCCCCGTCCCGGGCCCACTTTCTTCGCTTCCTCCATTCCTCGTCCCAGCAGCGACCGGTGAGTCATCTAGTTCGGCGACGTAGCGTGGCACCCCTCCCTCCATCCCGTCCATGTACCAGTTGTGACGATACAGCGCTTCATTATCTTCCATCTACACAGCAGAGTTTAAGTATTTTCCTGACGCATCACCACTCATCAATTTAAATAATCAGGTACCACAAAATGTTAGTAAAATTTAATTATGGGATAAAAAATTTCAATTTTTTTTCTTTGGAATTTGTTGCAAAAATCGTGGTGCGCGCTATACACGAGTAAATACGGTAATTGGCATCACCCATCGAAATGCTCATTGCAAACTAAGGGTGAGGCACTGTTTAGCTGTAGGAGTGGGGTCCTTCCTTCTCGCAGGGAGGTGGAGGCAGACAGGCGGCTGGCGGGCCTGCTGCGGAGCCAGACGCACTCGCAGGGGGAGCTGGTGTCGCAGCTGCAGCGGGACGAGCAGCTGCAGCGTGCTGCGGTGGCGGCCCTGCTGGAGAGGGGCGACGCCCGCAGCTGCGCGCTGGTGCACCAGGTGGCGGTCGTGCAGCGCCAGCTCGCCGCGCTCACCGCCATGGAGGTGAAGCGCAGGAAGCTGCACGTTGCCCAGCAGTTGGTAGGTTTGCCTTCAAGGTTCTTTCATCCATTCATGCTGCATCGGAGATTACGGAAATGTACCTGTGAAATTCAACTCGCTATTAAACGAGATACACTGTCCTGAAATGAAAACAGACAAGTAACGATAAACTCAGCGTCTTCTCGGCAGGAATACGCCAGGAAAAATGTAATGCAAACAGCTCGATCGGTTTCGGATTAAAGAATATGGTAAACCATATAATGTCTGATTAAAGTGCGCCCACTTTACTAGGGATTTGGTTTCTATATTGAATTACATCTGAAAAGTTTATGTAAATCTATCACGAGTACTCTATGTTTGCACACATACGTGGAGATTGATCTACCTAGATCAACAAATTCTTACAATGCAAAGTAAAGGCTCTACTGAAAAAGGGGTTTGTAGAATAAGTTTTTACCGTGTTTTATCACACAATTGTCACACCGTTATTTTAGTGCGTCAAAATTTGAAGAAAAAATTGTAGCATAAACGTTGCTTGATTTTTTCGGTCCTGCTGTTAAATTCCGAGCACTTAGTGTAGGTAGTTTTCCCATATAAAACAATGTATTTTAAAGTTTGAATCTAATATTCATTAGGATATTACGCATGCTTATTTAATTAATACGAAGTTGTCTGATGTGTAAATTTTCTTTTTAATATATTTTCAAACTTATTAATTTAAATTATTTGGTGTATTTTTGTATATTGTCAGGGTGGCCACAGACCAGGAAAACCGGAAAAAGTCAGGGAATCCTAATGGGTCAGGGAAATTTTTGAGAAAGCTTGTTTCTGCATCCTAATGATTTCTTCAATGGCGATTTTTGTTATACAAACGTGTATTAAACTGTAGCATTTTTAAATTATTTCTGCAAATTACAGTATTCATCCGAATAATCTGCACATAATGTTCGTAAAATGTGTTTTGAAAAAGCATGGTGTGCAGGTATTCAAAATTTGGCAATGCTGCATAGCACAAGTTCTTTCATGCTTTAATGTTGATTAACCTGTGGTTTAAAAATGGACAACTGACATCTTGTACTTTGGTTTGAACGTATATTTGTATTAGAGATGCAATTATTTTCGAAGGTTTGCGGTTGCTATAAAAAAAACCTGTATGGATTAATAATTATAAAGAAATGAGAAATGTACTATGAGAAGACAGTATGTAGTCGCGGAAAGACGTATACATGACTGGAGAAAAATTTAAGGTATGTTTTTGAAATTAAAAATTTGTCTAAAGGTGAGGAGGATGTGTTGTGTGCTTCTTCAGCTGTTCCCACTTTTTTTCATTTGTAATCTTTGTAATGTAGCATTGATTTTGGTCATTCGTGGCCGAGATGATGTGGCGCTCTTCAGTGGTAAACAAAACAGCCATTTTACATTAATGCTGCTTTTGTTTTTTCCTCGCGTTGTGGTATGTAAATGTGCTATAATTTACAGTTACGCCATAAAATTTATAAAGACATGTATTTGCATGAAACATTTTAATGAAAATGTTAATTCATGCAAGGATTATTTTGGTAAAAACGGACCTGATAATGTGTAGAAATAAATAAAAGGCAATAGAAATTATGAGCACTTTTATGTCACTGGCAATAAATAAGTGAACGAGATATTTGCAACGGTGTATGAATCATACTTATCTACCATGAGCACAGTGGCAGTGTACTTGCTGCATTTATCTATTACTTATTAGTCTCCTAATTTTTTAAAAATGGGTGTTTTTTTTTGTTCATAATGTATACCTATTTTCAGGAAGAGAACAGTATTATTATTGTTGTTGTTATTATTTAGGATGCTATGTATACATTTGTTATTTTGTAGTCTTTATATTTTATTTGTGAAAATGCCTCCTTTTCGCAGGAACACAAGCTTTCAAGAGGATTGGCTAAAATATGTTGAATTTTCTTCATGGTTGGTGCCGGTAAAATTAAACAAAAATGAAGCTAGGTGTTTGTTTTCTCAAAAAACAATTTCATTAAGCAACATTGGGAAGACGTGCCATTGCAAGCCACATGCAAGGTGAAAAGCACAAGAAAGCTGCAAGAAGTAGAAAAGTTTTTTTTTAACTTGGATGGGTTCTTAACTAATTCAGTGAAATCTGAGCAGCTTGAAAAAGTATTACTTAGCTCATCAGCTGCTTCATCTTCCTTGTAGAGTTATTTATCTGTGTTTACATCCATCGTCTGCAAATGTGGTCTGCATAACTGAAAATGATTTAACAAAGAAGTTTGATGGAGTTTTTATGCCAGCACGTAAGGAGTTACATGGAATGAATACATTTTTTCTCGGGAAAAATGTTACACGTACTGAAATAATACGATGTCTTGAGACTGTAATGTCACAAAATTCCCTGCGGTGTGCAGCAAACGATGAGTTAAATGTTTCCTAATTCTGAGATAGCAAGCAAAATGCAGCTCCAGCGAACAAAGTTTGGTTATGTTATTTTGGAAGGGCTCACTCAATATTTTCATTCTGAACTTTAAAAGGAAGTTATGGAATGTTCGGAGTTGGTAGTTGGGTTTGATGAATCTCTGAACAAAGTGGCTCAGCTAGGTCAAATGGATATCATTATGCGATTTTGGAAGGAAAGTGAGCAACGTGTTTCAACTAGATAATTTTCTTCAAAATATCTTAATCATGCTACTTCTGAGTTGTTGGAAGCATTCACACAAGCTTTGTCAGAAATTGACTTTGCCAAGATTTTGCAGGTGTCAATGGATGGCCCAAATCAAATGTAAATATAAAATGCCTTCGTGATCTGTCAGTCAGTTTAGCTGCTAAAGATTCTGACGCCCCTCTGATTTTGGATACTGGTACTGGTGGCTTACACAATATACATGGTGCTTTCAAATCAGGAATAAAGGCAATGGAATGGAAAATTATTAAGTTTTTAAGGTCTTTGTACTCATTATTCAGGGATGTTCCTACTTGACGCAGTGATTTCATCCATTTTTCCAATTCCAAACTTTTTCCATTAAAGTTCTGCAGTGTTGTTGGGTCGAAAATGAAAAAGGGGTGACCAGAACAATTTTGATATTACCTAAGGTGATTCAGTATGTTTATGCTGTAAAAAAATATCCTAATTTGACTCCAAAATGTAAGAGTTTCAGTACATTTTTCCAGGCTCTAGCAAGTGATGTAGAGCCTTTTTTAACAGAATTTCATTCAGATAGTCCAATGGCCCCATTTTTGTATGAATCACTAAAACGTATACTGGGAACTTTGATGTCAATATTTGTCAAAGCAGAAGTAATGAATGCTGCTAGCTCTGTAACAAGTATAGACATCTCAGAATCCAAAAGTCTTCTTACTGCCAAAGAGATGAATTTGAGATTTTCTAGAATGGAAGCCTTGCGAAAAATTAAGACGAAAGTAAGAGGAATTGATATCCTGAAATTTTGTCAAGAATGTAGAACTTGTCTACAGGTTTTATGTAAAAGACTGTTTGACAGGTCTCCATTGAAATATGCACTTACGAAAGGTATTTTATGCGTGGATCCTGAAATAGCTTTGCAGTCAAATGTTAAAGACAAGAGATTAACGTCCACATTGCAGCACTTGGTATAAAAAAGGCATATGACAGGGATGGAAGCTGATGCAGTTCAACACCAATACATGTATATTACAGGAACTGAATTTTTTAAAGAAGAAATGAAGAATTTTTCTAGAGAGCTAGACAGATTGTATGACCTTTGAGTTATAGTTCTTTCCAGATGTAAATGTGATAAAAAAGAACTCTAAAGGTTTGTGAAAAAAATGCTCATTGTTTCTCATAGCAATGTGAGACTTGAGAGAAGATTTTCAGTAAATAAGGAATGTATCGTAGAAAACCAAAAAGAAGAATCTTTAATAGCACAGAGACAGATATACGATATAGAGACAGGTGTTTTCGGTGAAAAAATTTGCACAATTTCGTTACTTTTTACGAGATGATTTCAGTATATTATTCACTATTTTATCATTAGTTTCGTCAAAAATTTTGTTGATTTTAAAACTGCAATATGAGGTTTATTAATATAAGTTCTACATGAATGTGTTTAATATGTCATTTAAGAGTAGAACTACACAGTTTCATACATAATTTTACCAAATATTTGCACAGAACAAGCAACAATTCAACAACTATGCAGAGCATTTCCGTATTCTACTGGCAGACGGAAAGTTCCCAGCGCCTTAAAAAAAAAAAATGAAAAATAGTGGTAGATAATTAAAATGTGATGTAAAATTTTTACTGTTAACATAATTAAATATAACTCTCTCTTATACAAACCAGAAAAATAAATACTTTTATAGACCTATGTATGCCTTTTAAACTCTGTAACCTGTAAGGCCTACCACAATTCCGAGTAGGATAATTCACAAGATATTATTGCACAATTTATACAAACTTTTTTGTCTGCATTGTTCAGGTTTTAAAAAATGCATATATTTACTAGGCCTATACATGTTACAAAGCACAGTACTGGAAACTGTTTTAAAAAATTTACTGACAAAAAAAAGCTCAAGTCCTAACCTAAAAACAAATAAGTTACATCTATTTTTACCTGTGGCTAAGTTATATCAACTTTTTCCAATAAGTGCTGTAAAAACATGACTCGCAGCTATATGAATATTTCAAGAATAGGTAGGCCTAACAAAATTTATTTTCGTAACGTTCTGTTTATCTGCTTAAGAATGCACAAAACTGTTAAAATATCGTACGCCCTACCTGCAATGTACTTGTGCATCCATTGACGAAGTTTCGGGTCATCCAGTTTTTAAATCGGGATTTTCGCTTCTATAAAAGACGAGTTGTTAACATAATGAACTCATTCTTGTCAAATTTTGCTTTTTTTTTTTGCCGTCAACAAGGCTGATTCCAGCGAAACTTGCCTTTTTGCACCGGATTGTTGACTTTCCTTGTTTTTGTTATGCAAGGCACTGTTTTTTTCCTTGTTTTTGTTATGCAAGGCACTGTTTTTTTATGTGTTTCAAGCACGTGTCTTTCCGTTGCCACTCTATTTGTCAAAGATGTAGAATCCTTCGCTCGCAAACTCTGCCGCCCTGTCAAATACTGTCACAACCATTTTAAAATCAACGTTTTACAAAAAGAAACAGAGCAAAAACGTTTGATTACATCCACACTATTTTAACAAACAATGGCGAGTGGCGACTCGATAGCGCGACACAAATACGACTTCCTAGACTATCGAAAGTCGTTAACAATCGATTATAATCGACTACTGTTATAGAGTCATAAAAATACTGATGTTTAGCTATTTTCAGTGTGTTTTTTCTTAATTTTTTTGGTGATTTCTCCAAGTAATTGATAATTTCAAGTTTTTAAGTTTATGTATATTAATTTCGTTAATATTTTGCAATTTCGCGCATCGCGAAAAACACCTGTCTCTTGATATAGTTTTGGCACTTGGTAGTGTAAAAAATGTTACTATAGCGAAACCCATGATACATGCCATACAAAATGCAAGAGCCTGTTATCAGGAGTACTTATAAAAGAGAAGAATTTCAGTAGAAATATATAATAGAAAAGACAAAACAAGCACTTATCGAAAATGCAAAGAAACTGTGCTTCTAGAAGAGGAAATCAAGTCTTTAAAAGATTGCAAGTAATATCCCAAAGCATATGTTTGTTATGTTGGTGAAAGTCTTTGTGTTTATTTATTTATAAAATACACATTAATAACTTCTTGTGGGTAGGTTTACAAGTACTTTTTATTTTCAAATTAGATACTATAGTTGGAACATTAAAACATTAACCCTATTCAACTTAATGGTCTGCAATAATACATTTGGGTGTGTAAATACCTAATCTCATTTAGTTTTCATTCTGTTTTGTATGTAGATAAAAAAAAAAAACTTTAGATTCCTACATTTATTAATTTATCACATATTGCATATACATGGGATACAATTAATATCAATCGTTTTTCACTTATTTATCTGTTGAAGACTTACAGTTTTAAAAAAAAAATTGTTATGATTAATTTTAAAAAAATGAAGTAGCCTAACTGCAAAATCAGGGTCAGGGAAAATTATAATCAGGTAAGGGAAAACCTGGAAATGTCAGGGAATTTCATCTGAGATTTTGTGTGGCCACCCTGACTACTTTTTAAATAAACGTACTTTCCACGAATATAATTTTTTTTTTAAATTTGAATAATTTTACCTAACAAAAAAAGCTTTTTTCGTATAAAAATCACACCCCCTACTTTTCAAATGTGATTTTAATATAAAATGTGTGATGGTTATTTAATAAAACATGGTATTCCTGCTTACTGCCATATTATCATTGCGAGCACACATCAATATGGCAATACCTATTACTGTTGTGATAGCAGCAGTAACAAAACATGTTTGTATTTTATTTACAGTGTTTTAGATAACTTCTGTAACAGTTTGTTCAATAAATTTTTTAATCATGTACCAAGTCCTCAAAATTGTGCTCCCTTTAGATTTGTATTACTGTATTAATTTTTAATATGTTTAAATTCATTCTCATTAAAGAGCTGTATTTTGTTTATAAAGTTTATTAGTATTTAGGATAATGAATAATGCTGTAACAAACTGTGCCTTCTATGTTCCAGGAAGAACTATCTCAGAAGCGTGTGTCTCTGTCGGAAGTGCTGGTTGACCTGTTGTCTCAGCAGGCCAAGAGGCGGAAGCAACTTCTCGACATACTGCAACGGATGGAGCAACAAAGATTGCTTCTTCATCAGGTAGGTATTTGGTTTGCTTTAGCTATTAAATGCTCTTTTTTATAACCGGGTGATTATAAAATATTTGAGAAACTTGTAGGTTATGTTTAAAGTGGCATGGTTATGTGAATAGCCAATCTAATTTACTATTCTGTAATGAAGCAAACTCAAACCAAAAATAATAATTGAAGGAAATAAAAGGTAAACATATTTTTATGTGACGTGTATTTAAAATTGTCGTGCAATAGAGGTGGCAAAACATTAAGATTGCCTTAAATTCGAGACCTTCTTGTATTTTAGGGCATCTAAAATTTAGTTGACTGGGGTGGAAGTGCTGAAGGCTGGAGAGACCAGACATGACAGAAGGGCATGTGAAGGGACAAACATCCTATTGGGGAAGGGAATGGGAGTGTTGGAAAAACTCGGCCAGCCAGCGCTGGAGGAATGAGAGAGACAGTGTAAAGTACCCGTATTGTGGCCTTGGAAGCATTTAGGGGTAGGGCAAGTGAACAGAACAAAGGAAGTTTTTGTTTTGAGTGCTGAAAGACAACTTTAAATCATGGCACTTTATTAATTGATAAGTTTTAAAAGTGTATTGAGCCTGTGTTATTATTCTACAGGTCTACTTTTAGTTTAAATGGTCATTCCTGTCTGCTAGTGAAAAGAGGGACAAAAAAAGGTTGGAATCTCCAATCTCGGCACAAAAACTCTTTTGTTTATATTTGGACACTTCCTCCTGGTGGTTTCTTTCCATGTCGGTGGGTGAGCAGCCAGCAGTGCAAGAGGGTGTAGGGAGGAAGTGGAGCTGCCCCTTTATCAGTGTCGCCTGCAATTTTCAAAGATTTACAAACCATTTACTTGTCACATGGGGCTTGAAGTGAAGTTAAAAGATATGCGTGTTGTGTTGGTCACCGGCAGAATACCAAGGCGTTTTTACTGGGGAAAGTATTACATGCTATGTTTTCCATAGTACCAGCACCGGTTACGACATTATATTTACGGTTCTCTGTGCCAGTTAATTTTCTGAGAATCGGTGAACCGAGAACTGGGACACCCATCCCTAATAATTAGGTAAGTGAAAAACTCTTAAGATCACCTCAGACCTCAGTGTGAGGGCTTTTCATGCTAGCTACAGTGCAAGACCACTGCAATTCCAGATTAGATTAGCGATTTTGCTGGATTATTGAGAAGAGGTTTAATACAAATACTTACCTAATGTGAAGTGTAACGGGCTAGAAAACAGGAAACATCGTTTTGTGACGAAAATCGATACAATAACGATAAACTCCGATGGAACTAAAAATGCCGGCAATGCAGTAATGCAACCTGCTGGCCACAGTCATCAAGGTCGGAAATTCACTGGTAAAAATGTGAACTCGAGCAACTGATTGGTACCAAACCATATAATTGGGGTATTGAAACCAGTGTGACGCTGGTGCACAGAACGATGGTGGTGAGGGACGCGGGGAGGAGGACTTCTGGCTGCGCCAGTACCAGCTGCTGGTGGACTGCCGGCCGTGCAGCCTGGTAGAGCTGGAGCGCAGCCTGGACCCTGCGCTGGCCCACTGCCTCGTCCTGTCCGGGGCCGTGCACTGCCTGCCGTTCCTGTCGGGCTGGCTGCAGTCGCCGGAGCGTCTGCAGCTGCTCACAGAGGACGACCTGCAACAGGTGCGTCTCTGCTCCTAGCTCAAGGGCGAACACTAACAGTTATTTTCACTTTTTCTTTTTAATTTCAATTCAAGCCCAATTTTAGGTATGGTGGATACCCGCTGGATTCGAATGAGTTTAGCGTGAAAAGTATTGTAATAAAAATTTTTTTGCACATTACAGTCTAAGAACTACATGCTCTGCTTCTAAACTGTGTTATAACTGTTGTAACTGTGTTAACTTTTGACTTCCTCAACAGGCACGGGTGTGACAGATGAGGCAGAATAAAATTTTGGAATGCTTGGAAGGGGGGGGGGGGGGGGGATAATGGAGTTTGTTGCAAGTGGGATACCTGCCTCTTCTTTTCTCTCTTCTTCCCAGGATTTACGCACATGCGTTCACTCACAAAGATGTTCCTGTTGGCCTGATAGCATGGAACACAAACAAAGAGGCTAAAAGTGTAGCCTGCATAAAGAGAAAAGCATTTATCAACACAACAAAACATTGCCGAAGTTATCTATAAATTCCAGACTTTTTCCCGGTTATTTCCCAATCGCGTCAACATCCCACCATTCTCCCAGTTTTTCTGGTTTTCAAGGTTGGTAGATACCCTGATTCTATTATCAAGGACGGTCAATCATGTTAATTAATTTGTAGATTTATAGATGGCAGTGTAGTCAGCAATTGTATGTGGGCACAGAAAACAATGATTTTCCAGTCTTTCAGTTGTATGTTTGTTGATTGCAAGTTAATGTGTAAATAAACTCTGGTGTAGTAAGCCAGGAGTAATACTGTCCTGACTGACAAAAGAGTTGTTGACTGGTTCGTGTCTGGCAGGCTGGTGTTAGCTTGCCGCAGGACAGAGCAGCTGTTCTGGAAGCCGTTCACACTTATCTGGACAATGTGAAGGCAGCCAGTGGTCGACCGTCCGCTCCGTGTCTCTCGTACCTGGATGATGAAGTGGCAGCCACGGAATGTGCCATCTGCATGGATAGCTTGGTGAGTTGGCCAATTCGACACAAATAGAAACTTAATCGCCAGGTTTTGGCCCAGCTGACATCAGCTTTATCCTGATGTAGGAACTTATACTTATAAATTATTAATTTAGATTGTAACTGTTGATTTTATGCCAAAATTATTTTCATTTGGCAATATTCCTAGCTAGAAAATTCATGCATATGCAACTGCACAAACATTTGATAAACTTATTTACTGTAACATGTATTAGCACTGACTACTAGAAGAGATAGGTTGGTTTTTAGGGCTTAAAGCCTTCGTCCAATTCTTTCTTTCTTCATTAGGGAAGTACGTGAATCATGCCATGGTACCGATTGCAATTTACAAAACTTTTCCAGCTTTACTTGACTGTAGACCCACCTATGCCTGTTAGATTTTCCTTGTTAATCAAGTTTCAATAAAAATATTTCTAAAAGTAACACTGAGTGATATAAAACTAAAGTCAATTTATGTAACTGCAATGTTCATGTAGGTAGATAATTGTGGATATTTATTTGTTATAAAAAAAAAAAAAAGATTAGAAGCAAAATTATATGGTGAAAACTGAAAAGCGATGAAAACTAATAAACACTGAAATGCATGTCATACGCCGCTTAACACCAAAGTCCAATAATTATGAAATGCACCTAACTTACTTCTTTCTGTCTATAAATCCTAAGTTTAGAATTTATTTAGAAAATTTTAACAATGTGTAATATGTGTTAAAATTAACTAAGTTTTTTTTGAGTGTACTAGAAAAACTGCATGATATTGGTGACATGTTTAAACCATTCGTAAATATAAAAACAATTAAAGAAAAATTTTAAATTCTACAACAAATTTGTTCAAAACTTCAAAGTCAAAACATTAAACCGTAGAATTTAAACTCTAATTGTGATATATGTACATCATTTGTGGTCATTGGTGGAGGGCGAAGGGGCTATACAAAAGGTTTGTATCTGTACATCCACAGAAGGATTTTGGATATTTGCATTTACCACTGTAGTGCTTTAATTGTGTTCATATGTACCGGTACATAGTGTGCAGAGATTTGAATTCTCTTAATGCCGGGCTTCATCCAAATCCAGGCCAACCATAGGATATGCAAAATGCAAATAAATGTAATGCAAAATAAGTGTTCGTGCAATTTTCCACAATTTTTGTGATAGCTGATAGTGGTTTCAAACAGTAACCATATTGTTGATTTTTAAGATCTTTGTCCAACTACACCTTTAAAATTTGTAATTTTTAGTTAAAAAAAAATGGCGATACAGAGTGATTCATTATTCAAAGTAGTAGAGAAGAATCCCAATTATTCAGGGTAATGACTGGCAAGTAGGGTTGTGCGATTCCATGATTTTCAGTTCGATTAGATTCCGATTCTATTCTCACCACAAGAGTTGAAATTCGATGCCGATTTCGATTCTTTGGGTAACTTTATCTACATAGTCATTAGTAGGGAAGGGAATTTTTTGCGGTCGCGAATTATTCGCGAATTCTGAGGAAAAATGCGAAATATAGCATCCTTAGGAAAAATAGCAAAACTTGCACATTATTGTTAATAAAACAGTTTTAAACATACACTTATTACAAACCGTGGTATTTGATGGCAAAAGCAACAGGGTAATAAAATCACAATGCGAACGGTGTGGAAAAACGGGATTATCTACTGTGGAACCTCGCTACTACGAGACCTTAGAAGTTACGACAGTTTTGTACTGCACCGTCAGTTTTGACTACGTAAATCATACTGGTAATTAGGAGTGCTTCTTTGTCGGTCCTCCCGTAAGTACGATGATTTGAATGGCATCTCCAAAGAAAGAAAAAAAATTTCACGGTAGTAAACACAGCCAGCAAGAGGAGCGTTGGGGGGGGGGGGGGGTATTGGGGGGGGTGGCACGTGGTGCATCGCTGCTCTCTCTCCTTGTTCTGTGGTCGCTACGTCGCGTAGGCGGACTGGGACTCTAGCAAGTTGAAGAGGGAGGGGCAAAGAAGGAAATGCGGGGGGGGACTGGTGACAAACAACATGCTCTCTCTCTCTGTTTAGTGCTATCACTTGAAGGCGACAAGTTTACATTCCCTTCGCTTCCCCCCCCCGCAGTTTCTGTCTAGCTTTCGGTAGAGGGGGAAATCTAAAAATAAATGTGTGAGCTGTCCTGACCATATCTCCCCCTCCGACATAAGCAATTTTCTTGTCCATCTTGACAGGTTTTCGTGACACATGAAGCCTATATTCCACTTAGGCCTATTACCTGCATCAACAAAATTGTTTTCCCGTGCGTTATCCCACGCTTTTAATGACAATATTTCATGCATGACACTGCAACCATTTTTCAGCAATTTGTGCATGTATTGTAGCAATCCATCCTTGATTTGTGGAAAATTTCTAGTCTTATCGCAACAGCGTCTGAGCTGTGCCATACTACGACATCCACTACACACGCTGGTATTTCCTTTCAGAAACAGCTTCAGCTTACGCAGCGAGGATAATGGATAGTAGACATCCTTCCCTCCTCCCCTTCCTCTTTCCTCGCCCATTTTTCTCCCATCCACCTCCTCTCCTTGTTCGTGCAGGGCACGGTGATTATTTTAGCTGCGTCTCGGAGCGCGGCCATTACGTCAAACCATTTCATTCTTGATTAAAACATAAACCGTCTTAGATACAAAAATTTTCATGGAAACGTTTTCTATTCATAATTTAATTTGCTACAACTTTTATTTTATCCGATTTTTCACTAAAGTGCACCATTTTCAAGATATGGTGTGAAATTGTAACATTTTTGGAAAGTTCAGGAATCTAACTTAGACTTAAATTTTCTATATTCGGTTATTACGAGTACTCGTAGTTACGAGGATTTCTCTCGCCATTGTCAACTCTCGTAATAGCACTGGAGGGGGGGGGGGGGGTATGATGCAAACTGGCTTGGCCAAGTGTGACTTGATAGAGAAGAGGGCAATAGTGACAAAGAGAGATGCGGGTGGTTGGAATGCAGACAGGATGATGTCACTGTGTTGCTAGGCGAATATCTTTTGGGCTGTTCTACTCTAAAAATAGCTTTCCCTACCTCATAGTCAACACACTTCACTACCCCCTATAGCAACCCATCTCGGAAGTAAAACGACCTTCGCAGTGCACCTGCCCGACAGCAGTCACGGTAAAACTTGCCTAGCGCACGTACGAATGTAGATGTAAATAAACAAATTTTCTTGTACTGCTGGCAAATATCGGTAATTTGATCATGGTGAATTAAAAACATTCCGAAGGTGATTTGAAGTGATAGTAGGTATCGAAAATGCCGAACAATAAATTAAGTGCACGTGACAGGGAATTTCAATATCAGAAAAACGGATTCTATTGCACGGATAGCCGCACCGTAATGTGCAAATTTTGCAAGATTATATAGAAAAACACCTAAAATTTGCCAAGCACATCAGTGCACAAAAAGGTTGCTCAGAAGCAAAATTACAGACTTTGATCGGTACATGCTTCAGTAGTGCGGAAAGGAAGAAAAAACGGCTGAATACCTCGGCAAACGAGTGACGGAAACTTTTCTGAAAGCAAATATTCCTCTAAAAATACTTGAAAATCCACATCTGAAAGATTTCCTGAACGAGTTTGTTGAAGGTGCTGGTGATATTCCTTGTCTAAGAGTACTAAAAGAAAAGCATCTTTCATCAATGTAGCAAGAGAGAGATGATGTAGTAAGAGAAAAGGTGAAAGACAAACTGTTAGTAATTCTGTGTGATAAAACTACGGACTCAAGAGGAAGCTGTGTATTTGTTGTGCTATTTAAAGTAATTGATAGTAGTGACAAAATTAATACTGTTGTTGGTGATGTCCATACTCTGGAAACATCCAATGCCAAAAACTGCTCCAGGGCTATTTTGGATTCCCTAAAGAAGTACAATATTGACTTTGACAACGTGTTAGCGCTTGTTTCGGACTCGGCCAGATACATGGCAAAGTGTTTTGACACACTAAAAGACATCATGGCCGACCATGTGCTTATTGTGCAGTGCTGGGCTTACAAGCTCAATTTAGATGTAAATGAGCTTGGAAAAAAACCTCCCTGAGCTTCAGAAGGCTCTTGCCAAAGTAGTCAGCATTTTTAAACACACACAAGAGAAAACATTTGTTTAAGTTCCTGGATAAAAAGTTCCCAGGTGAGGACATTCCCCTGTTTCCAATGCCAGTGTTGACAAGGTGGTCTTCCTGGTACGACTCCGCTTCCTACCTCGCCGACAATCTTGAGGCCATTGTTGAATTTTTGACCAGTGATGAAATTTCCTGTATATATTACTATTTATTACTTGTATACGTGTTTGTGATTAGTTCTGCGCAAATTATGACAGTTTCAGCTATACATTTTTTCTATTATATGAAACCTGTTAGTTTTTTATTTACCTCGTTATAAAGAAACCTCACTATAAGAAACACACCCAAAATCAGTCCCTTCAAGTTTGTTATACCGAGATTTTACTGTAATAATGATATTGATATAGGAGATATTTTTCAGTTCTATTAAGTATTTTAAATGCATAAACTTAACATTTTCTATTATTAGAAAGATTATTTAACATGTCAACATGATTCCCGACTCTGTTGTTTACTAAAAGTGTGTCTGCCATGATTTGCTACTAGCGCATTTGCCACTAGCGCATCCTAGTGGCATATAGTAAACTAGCCCTGAAAGCTTCTGGCTTTTCTCTCAAGAGATGCTGTTGACATGTAGGTTGGCAGAATATAAATGTTTGCTGAACACTTGGGTGGCGTCAGAAATAATTATGCAGTGAAGAATGTGAATAGCTATTGAGGAAAAGCAAAATATTGTTTGTTGATTCATCATTTTATTAATATGTTGCATTAATAATTCATTGCATTGTGTTTAATGCTACAGGAAGGCCATTTTTATGGTTTATGAAAGTGAAATATGGCACTGTCAATCCGCAAACCGGATAACTTGCACCCAGATGATCGGGAGTCTACTGTATATATTTCTGGCCATTCATTTTTAAATTAGCCTGAACAGTCAAGCAGCTGTCTTTGATGAAGTCAGTGGGGCTGATAAAAACAAAGTCGCTGCATATGAATTTGTAATTGAAACATTGAGGGCATGGGGCAGCTTGCTCGGCTCCGGCATGTGGTAGGGTGCTGGCGGTGCAGGGAGAAGAGGAAGAAGCATGGGGTCGTCAGGCTCGAGGCAGTGTTGCTAGGTCACACCCATCCCTTGCAGCTGAGCGGGAGACACAGAGATGGGCTTGTGGCAACCTCCTTTGCAAAGCAGTGACAGTTCCTGTGTTTACTACGTTTGTCTTCCATTCGTTACAGGACAACAGTTTAAAAAAAAAATTGATTGCTTAAACCCATGTTTGCTATGTACCTCTTTAAGACAGTTTAATTTGTGCTCACATTTTTAATATTCACGAATTATGTTTGTCTATGAGTTTGAATGACTTTTTATGTTCGTACCAGTTTATTTAGTACTAAGGATGATTTTATGTTGCAATATTATACACATTGACCACGACAAGCAAATTTAAAGGATAAAAATTTATGTGTAAACTCAAAGTTTATTCGCTTTTAACATGTTTTGTGGTACAGATCTCAAAGCCCATTCTGAATGCTTGGATTTTTTGTTAAAATATTTAATTTCTTGAATCTTGGATATCAGTCCCTGCTTTAGGTTTACACTTCTGCTGAAATCACAAATGTTTCCCTTAATCCCTGTGCGAATACTTTATGATTGCTTGCTTCCTATTTTGTAGTATTTTCAGTTTAGCTAAACAGATTAAAAATCTAGTGGTTCTAACATTATGTCTTCCCTATATAAATTTTTTAAAGAAAAAAATTAAGAATTACCATGATACATGGCTGGAGGTCATTCACTCTTCTGCAGCCGGATGGCATAAGTGTCCGTAATTCTCACCTGTGTGAGACTAGTTTATCAAGCCTTGGGACACAGTGTGTTGTTTACAACAAATGTGTGATAATGGGTAGCACAGAACTAAAGAAATAGCCACAATTGTCAAGGCAAAAGAAATCTGCAAAAATAAGAATTCTTCTGGTACATACCGCCAAAAGACAGAAGGTATGTGTATGTAGTGTTATGTATTTTACATAAAATGTATTATATATTTATGTGTGACAACATGAAAAATAGGTTTAAAAAATAACACTAAAAAATGCTGTTCAGAGTTTTTTAATTCTTAATTTTGGTGCAGGAGTTTATATTTTCATGGCTTATAATCCATCCCACATAGACTATTGGTTTAATTTTTTTAGTTAAAATAATCCACTCCAGCTTATTAAAGTCTGCAAAAACACTGATGATACATAATAAGTCTGTGCTAATGGCTATGGTTAACGGAAAAGTGCGTATGCAAGCAAATGCTATTTTTATTACAACGTAAATTAGAATTTTATTATCTCTAATGTTGATATTACGTGCTTGCAGTATCAGTAGCGACAGCATTTTATAAAATAGAAACAGAAAAAAATGTTCTAAAAGTATTTGTTTAAAATATGCTTTATGTTACTGTAGTTTTAAATTTTACCATGCATAAATTATTTTGCATTTTATTTCAAATTCATACTTTTCAAGAAAATAAACTGTTACAACAATGTTATAAGAAATTTATTTTTTAGACATACCATTTTTAAATTCAATATTGGGAGCTTTGGTTTGCGACATGCCTACTTTGATATGATGGACTGCTACTGTGAATATATTCTATTCCTATCTTATATGTGATAAAATAGGCCTGATAAAGATTTACACTGGTCATGTGCACACCCTTGAAGCAGACAAAACTTTCTCGCTGGAAGCAAGGAAGCTGTTAAAACCTGTAATTCCTTGCCTTACAGCCGCAGCAAGAGGCACAATTCGACACTGTTATAGGGAAAAAAAGGAAGTGTGGACGAACTAGTCAAGGACTAACTGAATGGGCACTACCAATTTTTTTGGTGACCATTCCAAATGCAAAGAATACTTTTGCAGTAGAAGTGAATTAAATAATATTGTTCCAGTTCTTCGCAAAAATGGAATTTTTCAACAACTACAAAGCCTAGTAAAGAGACTCATTGCAAAGACTCAACGTCTTTTTAAAACAAAACTAAGGATTTGGCAGATTGCTAGATGAGCCTATTTGCCCCAAATTTAGTGGAGCAAAAGAATAAATTACATACAGCGAAGCTATTTTCAGTATTGATATTGATATTACATGGTGGGATGTAAAAATTCCAGAAATGTTTAGCTTGGGAGAAAAGTACTTTCAAAAAATTTCAGGTAAGAGTTCTGGTTGTACACACAAGAAAGTCTTTCGTAAAAAGATTGGACACAGCACAACTAGGCATAAACTGGCTTACCAAGAAGATAGTCGGTTGCAATGAAAAAGGCATGAGTTCCAGTTGACAAAACTAGATGCTATGGACCCTCATCTAAGCAAGTCACTGATGGACAAGGATTTGAGCTTTCCAAAAACTAACTATTCAGTATGTGTGAAAATTACATTGTATCACTGCAAGTAACTTTAGAAGAACAAAATACCATCGTGAAACAAACAACAGTGCAAGCTGATTGTGAACTATGGCACAATATGAGACACGTGCAGTTAACAACCTGTTCATATCTTGTTAAACAGTTACTATACAAGCTCCCGTTTTTGACACTAGAATTTGAGACCGTGTAGGGTCACGAGACATTAATTTAAGATTCTACACACAAACTTTTAAGGACATTGTAACCAGTCCAACTGTTTACAGTTATATTATTATTATTTTTATTATTATTGTAACATTAATTGTATATTTCATGAGCCAATATTATGTATTTAATTGTTTTATTGTAAAGAGGACAACCAAAATATAACAGATATTACACATCTGATTGCCAGAGACAACACACTTTTAACTTCAGGGTCTTCTAAGCATTATTCTTTGGAAACTTTATTCATTTGGTCATAGTTCAATACTCTTACACGCTAACATCCAAGTTTTATTTCACTATGCAGTCTATTCGGTTTGCTGATAGCTATAGCTCCTTGGTTGCTAGGGACTGAAAGTAAATAATTAGAAGGAGGAAGGAGGGAGACGCCATCGCCATCTTGCAGCGGGAAGACGTTTCTCGGGCTGGGGCGAACCAAAGCCTTGGTTGCCGCCCGAGGAATTGAAGATTCGCGTCATTCGCGGTAGTGTACTATCTAGAATTCTCCATTCTACGAGTTGAGAGAATAGTTCTGGACTGAATAAGTCTTAGATAGGGAGTATCAGCGACATCGAGTGCCAACTTCCGCGTCGGTCCCGTTTCGTCCCGTAGTGGTTCCGGACGTCTGATGTCAGCGCCAGCTACGATCGGCCACGACGATTGGTGAGACCAATCCAAATTAAACCAGACTTTTTAGGACAAGAGGGAAGTCGATTCTTCAGCCAGACACCTGGCTACCTCAGATCTTCTGTAGTTCGCCAATTACAGCTTACAGCGTCCAGTGTTCCAGCGTAGCAGCAGACCACCTGGAGGTCCTGGGAAGAGAGCCTCAAGCCTCCGACAGCGTATAGCTAGACCCGGCATGGTATTCAATGTGTTCCAGTGACGTCATTTGCATCTAATTACCGACACCTAGGTGTGAACAGAAGTTAACATACAAAATATATTATTTTGGTTGTCCTCGCTTAATTACATGTTAACAGTAACTTCACGCCCATATTCAAGAACCCATTAAAATCATATGTTTTCCGGCTATTACTATTTCATTTATAACAAACGTCAGTTAATTATAAAAATGACCTGGACATAAGTAATGCAAATTTCCACTAGTCACACAACAATACCAAATTTCCTTTTAATAATTACTCTCTGGACAGTAACACAGTGCAGTGATGTGCTAGCTGGTTTATCAGTCTGGTAGTCAATCCAGTAGCTGCGTTCCTGATATCTACTGCGAAGAGAATAGGCGCCAAAACCCTGCAAGAACACACCAAATAAGTTAGAGAGTGGTGAGAACACACCATATTTAGTTAGAGTGGCTACCACAATGTGGGGCCAACAACGTATACTACAGAAGCAGTATTTAGTTAGAGTGGCACCACAACGTGGGGCCAACACACATACTACGAACACCTTATTAGCTAGAGTGGCGATCCAACTTAGGGGCCTCGACCAGGGTCTACGCGCACTGGACCGTCTACCAAAAGTGCATTTGTGTAGTTTGCTGTAGCGTAGCATATCAGTACGTCGGAAGCACAACAAGATGGCCGACGAAGGTATGTATTTCTTGAGGCACAAAAAGACCAGCTCTGACAAGGAGGAAGCAACAGGCGAGGGCCAGAAAGAAATGCTAGGCGTTGTTGGAAACGAAAACAAAGAGTACACACCCACACTAAGCATTGAGGCAGGTCAGGAAATTAGCTTTGCTCCCGAACCCGCGCGCATAGAGGAAAGTAACGGTTCCGAACCAGTTGTGCCGGCAGCTAAAGAAAACACGAATAATATTTCCATGGAGGATTTAATGCGAGCCTTGAATGTGGTTTCTATACAATTAATACTGCGTTAGAATCCCAGCGTATGGAAGTAACCTAACATATGTCTAACGAAATGGCTAGACAAATTAATACTGCGTTAGAATCCCAGCGTGTGGAAGTAACCGAACATATATCTAACGAAATGACAAGGCAGAGGTCAGAAGCGGCAGAACGGGCGGAAGCATTTTCTAACGAAATGGCTAAGCAGAGGTCGGAAGCGGCAGAACAAAACAGGTTACAACACCTTGAATTGATAGACAAAGTAGAAGCTAAAATTGGTGACGTAACCAGACAATTAGCTACACAAATTCGCGACACGCAGGAGGAAGTTCATAACATTCATGAAACGGTAATGAACAGATTTGAGGAAATTGATGCGCAAGTAACCGAGTTACAACAACACGTAATTAACACAGAAACTACGTGCATAGAGGTTGCAAAACGTACTGCAGAGAAACAGGTCAACAATTACGTTCAGCTTAGCGAGACACAATTCGCGAACGTAAACACCGCGCTACGACATGAAGCGAATAGTGCAGACGATTTCCGGACCGTGAACAGAAAATTAATTTAGCTCGAGAACTGCGTGCAGCGTTTGTCATCGTCTGGAGCGGCAGCGCGTACACCGATAAACGTTGAAACAACGAGCGCGTCTGCGGCGGAAATGATGACGTCAGCGCAGCGAGACACGTCCGTGCTGTATCACCAGGCTACGCCTACTTACAGTTCACAAGACGTGATTACTAACACTGCAACCGGACAACAGGTAATAGTAGTGGATACAGCAGCCTTAAATCACCCTGCTAGGCATTGGTCAGATGAAATGCCTGTATTTTCCTCAAAATCCACAGAAAATCCACGTAAATTTATAAAATTATTTGAAGAGTCCGCAGAGAGATTTAATCTTTCGGACACAGAAAAATTGAGGTGTTTGAACAACTGTTTGAAAAGTACCGCGTATTATTGGTGGGAAGTTCACCAAACTTCCATATCGTCATTTGGACAGTTTAAAGCAGCTTTCCTACAACAACACTGGAGCTTAAAAATTCAGGGGAATTTACGCGCTCAGTTACACGGCAAAAAATACGATCCAAAGAAAAACAAAACGCTCGAGGCTCATTTAAGCGACATGTTCGAGCGTACACGTTATCTAGACGTCATGAGCGACAATGAATTCGTGGCAATGATTCTAGGCCAACTTCCGATGCGTTATCAATTACATCTGACAGGTAGAAGCTTTGACGGGATAGCAGATTTCAGGGAACAGCTGCTCGCATATGACAGGCTCGACCGTCAGAATAGAAATAGCCAGCGAGAGGAATCGGAAAAATCACCGGTAAACAGACAACCACCACTGTATCAGCCCTGGAATCAGCGGCGTAATGACAATTATGTGGACAACAAACAACGTAAACAGCCTCACGTGAACAGTCTAATTTGGGGCAAGAATAAGCCAGCTCATAGACGAAACACTTGGTATTCAAGCCGTAACAACAACGATGTTTACCATAGAGGTTCGAAGTCACGTGAGTTTGAACACCCAAAGCACAACCGCTCGTGGCGTAACAGCGAGGAACCGGGGAATACAGACGCGGAGGGATTATTTATGATTCAACGCCTAGGCGAGAAGGTAGGGGCGAACAGTCTAGAACCCCGCCTACCTCACCGAGACGGCCACCCAGGTCGCCGCGCTATAAGGACGACAGACATTCGCCCAAATATTCGAGTAAAAACTACGACAACTCGAAACATTATTATGAAAATCGAGGAGAGGCGAAGTCATCCGGTAGTCCGCGGAACCGACAGCCACACAAAACAAACTCCCTTAGCAAGTTATCGGTTAACCAACTGAGAAGTGAAGCCGCCGGTAATGAAGCTATTCAATTCTCACAAAACACATTCCAGAATCAACCTTCATCTTCATCGCAGTACGCAGGGTATTTTGCGAGAAAAGAACCCGTCAATCCTATCATTTACTATGCAAATCCACTAGGCATAGAACCGATACTGGCTAAGTATGTAGTAATATACAATTTTTTTCACTGTATGTTGATTTCAATTGTTGTGAGGTCTTGAACCCAATATTTGTTTTTTTCATTTTACTGTTTTGTATGATGTATATAATACTAAACTAGTTTATTTCACTATTATAATTTTTTAATGGTAAATTTTTTAAAAAAAAAATAAAGCATTACATTTTCAAACTTGGTGTGTTTCAAGTTTGATTCATATTTTGAAACTAAGAAATGGTAATTCTCTGTAATAATTAATTGTAGTGCTAAGAACTATTTTAGTAAATAATACATGTTTGCCAATATGTGTACAATCATTAGTCTTAAATTTATTAACAGTAGGTAGATGAGATTTTTAAAATAATAATTTATCAGATATTTAGTCATTCAAATTTATTTACATTTTTCACAATACCAATTGTCGTGGTTGACACCCCCTGTGTTACACCACCACAAGTCAGACACCCGTCTGGGAACAGCCTTAAACACTCCACGTTTCAAATTATTATTTTGCGCGCTGCTCCAATAAACGAGTGCCCCAAAATTCTTAAGTAAATTATTCAAAGACCTTTTGGAAAAGGAAGAGAACAGAGTAATAGTATTTAAAACGAAAAACACGTAATTACTTGCAATGCCAACAACTTTAATGGGACTACTTGCGCATGAACATGGCAGGCAATTTAATTGAAAACAAAATCTCAAAAAGATTACAATAATGCCTATAACCTTTTGCCCTATAGTGCTACAGAGGCTTTTAATAGAGCCACGTTTTAGTATATATCAATAAATAATTACTGTAATAAAATCAAACATTGATGACAAGCAGCTCCAAAAAAAAAATATATATATATATATATATATGTGTATATAAATAATGAATTACAATTCTTTTTAAATAAAAGTTAATAAAAATAAATGTCACTCTAAAATGTCTTAATTACACCCGGGTGATTTTTAATTTACGACGCTTCGCGGCAAGCATGATACAAGGTTCGTTAAAAATGGGTACCACGATGGAACATACACTCGAAGTTGTGGGCAGGGTCTTTTGGCAGAAGTTATTTTTCGGATTATTCACTCTTATTTTGGCAAAGTCCAAATCAACGCCCCGGGGTCACAGGGGCAAAAGTTCGGAGCCGGAATCACTTACTGGATGAACGATGTACGTCGAATCACACCCCGGACCTCCTGGCCCGGAGTTTAGCGGGCTGTAATTTAGCAGAGGTGCTAAATTCTTCATATTAGCTCTGCATTCAACGGAAAATGTAGCGTGAACTCTTCTTCTTCTTGGCAGCACCCGTGACAACGTAAGTATTCCCCAATGCTCCATACACGTCAGCTGATTTTATTTAAAAAGTATTCGCGAGCTTCCCCCGGCCCAATACCACGAGCCATCATCGCGCCCATTACGCCCGAAGCGCACACGCGCCACACGGCGATCAGCTGACGACTCCCGCACAGCTCATTCTGTCCTTCCTTGACGTATTTCCCCCACCACCTTATAGCCTTGGAACAGTCCATTTGCATGCTCACAGCGGGGAAGCGTCGCACACAGTATTTTAATTAAAAGTCCAAAGCGTTATTATTAAATATTAAGAAACTAAACCATTAACGTAAAAAATAAAATAATATAAAAACATATTTAAAAATAAGATTTACAAAACTTATAACAAACCAATACTTTCTTTTAAAAAAAGGAAAGGGGCAAATATTAAAACTAAAATTACGTAACAGCCATAATTCAAAATTACTTAAAATAAATATAAAATCAAGTGGCCATGCTGCCTATGGCCACACAATGTTTTGAGCTTTATAATAGACATATCCTCTGATAATTTTACTCAACTATTACCTCATGTTACTACATTATAAAACAGTTTATAAACATATGCCTTTGCCATCCAGAAATTTTATAGCTATATTTTATTATTAAGAAATTATGTTAATCTCACAGAATCAATACCCTTTATAATTTTACAAAAAAAAAATACTGATAAAGGTTTCTGTAAAATAGGCCTACACAGCTTGTAAACTTGCGGAACTATATTTGTTTCTCAAATACTTAACCGACAACTTAAATGTTCTGTCAAAATATTGAATAACAAAAAATAGGTAATATATTCAAACAGCTTTTATTTTTGTGTAATTTAAATCTTGATGTACAGAAATATACCTATGCTGTCCGTAGGTTGTTTGTCCAGAAACGCTTAAACACTTTTTCTTTGGTGATGAAAAACATAAAAGAAAAAAAATATATATATTTTTTTTAAAGTAGGATTGGCTTGCCACTTCTAGAAAAATTAGGAAATAACACATTCTAACAGGCCCATCTGGAATGACAGTACTGGGTGTGATTTGATTCTCCCCTTTAATGTTCTGTCCCTGTTTCGGTTAAAAGAAAATCAAACAATTTAGGGTTTTGTACTCAACTTTTTTTTTTGTGTAAACTGGTCATCTATCAATCTGGTATTTACTTCTAGTTCGTGTGTGTGTGTGTGTGTGTGTGTGTGTGTGTGTGTGTGTGTGTGTGTGTGTGTGTGTGTGTGTGTGTGTGTGTGATATATAATCCAGTGCTCTCTGCAATTTTAGGTATGTAAATCTTCTTGACAGAATGCATATGTATGCATACCCAAGACTGAACCCACTTCCTGATTTAAACATGTGGGGAAGAGAACAAGTATGTTCTAGAATAATTTATTAAAGAAATTGTAGGTCATCAGCATAATATTGTCTGAATTTAGCTGCTAAAAAAAAGTACAGTGCTGAAACTCGGCCAAGTGACTGTAAGCTTGCTTGCTTGCTTGATGGCTCTGTTGGAACAGAGCTAGCAACACTGAATGACCATGTGGTCACGCCAGCATTCCCTTTCCAAAAAATACCATTGACCCACCCTGTCTTGGCCATCTCTCCTCCTCAGCAATCTCTCCTCCTCCCCCCCCCCCCCCTCTTTCCCGCTCCACCCAAGCACTACCTGGCGACCATGATTCACAACCGTGACCTTGAAGCTTGCCCATAACTTGCAGTTTGCTTTGTTCCAGTGCGAGGTGATCTTCGTGCCTTGCGGCCACATGTGCTGCTGCACCAAGTGCTCTGAAGTGCTTCAGCAGTGCCCTCTGTGCCGAACCAGCATCGACCAAAAAGTGCGAGTGATCAGGTCGTAGCACCGCACCAAGAAAGTGTGCACTTCGCACTCATCTGTGTGCCAGAACTAAAAAATAAGTGTGTCTTATTGAATTTTTGGGTCTTCTGTCACTTGAATACTCTCAATATTTAGATGTTCATGATCAGAGTTTAATTGCTGTACCCTTTTTTTACTTCAATAAATCTTAGTCCAATGCAGGTAAGTTCAAAAAGAGGAGATACATTTATAGGAAATCATTAGCTTTGTATGGGACCACAGGAAATGAGAAAATCAGAAAGAAATTAGAAGCAAAAAGGGGTCGGTTCATGTATTTTGTAATAACTTAATTGTGAACGTCTTATATTGGTTCTTTTTTCTCGCTAAGTCCTTGTAAAAGTACACGTACTCTGATCTTGAACTTGGTTAAATATTTCAAGTTTAAACTTAGTGGTTAGTAGAAAAAGTTACCAGGTATTTTATAACAAAATTTATGTATTGTTTTATGTTCAGTCTGGCCACAGGCCGTAAACTGCTGTGGATGGTAATGCCGTACGAATCTTTTAACATGTTTGTGTGGCTTAAGGTAGGAGACCCTGTTAATTCTCCAGTGATTCATCGCTGACCTCCCACCTCTAGTTCTTATAGTCACTGAGCCATGATTCATAGCTTTATACCGCAAGGTGGCAAGGAGCCAATTCCATTTATTGTTAAGCCTCCTGTCATCAATGTTGACTTTTTTCTCTGGCAAACATGCGTAAGTTTTTTATGTTATTGAAGGACAAAATGTTTTCAAAGATTTAACAGTGTTTGTCATAAAGTAGTTTGAAAAAGTCTTTGAACTGAAATATTTTTAACGTTTTGGTTAATAGGGACAAAAGTATATACTTTGATAAAAGAAATACAAATTGTTAATGGATTTAAAAGGAAACTGCATGCTGACCTTGAATAAGGCTGTGTAAATGTTAATAACATTTTAGAATCAGTAGTAGTATTATTATGTCTAGGGTGCACACAGCTTGAAAATTAGTAGTAATTATTATATATATATATATATATATATATATATATATATATATATATATAAATAAATTAATTTATAATCTGGTGACTTCAAAAATGAAATCATAAGGATGAATTACATACAATGACATTGAGACAGATATGATGTTTCTAGGCTGAAATTTTTAAAATCATCACTTAATTTCTTTAACCTATTTATAATTTTGCAATTCGTAATTTGTCACATTTGAATTTGAATGCATCCAGCATCCACTTGTCCTTATTTAGCTAAGTTGCACCACCTGTCAAAAGAGGTTATACAGAATGCAATTTTTTTTGTGTGCATACTGTTGGTCCAAACCAGGATTTTCAACTTGTGGGTCGTGACCCCCAGGAGGGTGCCGGTAAATGAAAAAGGCAAGTGTTTGTAGGGTCTACTATTCAATAAAAAAAAAAGTACAATTTTGGTGAGAAGACTGTGACTGTTTATTTTTTAATAATTTGACGAAATGTGGTTCTACTTTTGAGATACAAATAACTTAATCATTTTCTAATTAAAGCCTATTTCTCTTTTTAGTTTTTATACCCACCATTGAAGAGAACGTTAATTCGCAAAGATAAGAAGTGGTGAATAGCACTAATAATTTTAAAGCGTCCCTTGCCAGTTCTAGATATTCTTGTTTTTTCATCCAGAAGACGTAAATATTTTGAGAATGGTATTCCATTTTAAGCATGCCGTCAGCAGCTAAATTTATAATATTTTCTTTCATCTTCATGGTTAGGTCAGCCAGTTGTAATGACATATCCACCTATTCCCATTGTCAGTTTTGCAGGGCTCTCACGATTTCTTTGCACAGTACAATTGGTTTTACGATTGATATTTTGGTCTCAACAGAAAGAAAATCAAGTACGTAGTTTTTAAAATCACTGACATAGTTTTAATATGACCCTTGGGGATCGCCATAATTTTACTTGTAAAGGAGTCGCATATTCAAGAAGACTGAAAAACACGGGTCTAAACTATGTTACTTCCTGAAGACAAATTTTTACAGGAAAAAAATTTCCATCATTACTATTGGTTGAAACTGACCACTATGCATATCTTGTAATGCCTTTATTTTACTTTTTATTGTGAATATTATTATATTAATAGTTGGTAAAATAAGAACTTACTTATGACTGTTCAATGTAAAATAATACTAACATAGACTTTTTAACACTAGGAATCCAAACTCAAATTCAAAACTCTAATTGGCAATCCTTGGTTCTATTAAGTTAGTCAGTCAGAGTTAATAGTTGTGTTAAAATGAAAATTGTCACTCATAGAATTATTTTATGGCTATCACTGTACTATGTGGCTTGGAGAAGAACATGCACAAAAACGTTAATATTGATATAAAGTGGCATTATAAGGTTTGATAATAGGCGTGTGATTGTTAAATTTAATACAAATAAGAAACCAGGGTAAAAAATGGTGAAACAACAGAGTATTGTGTGTCAGCTTCTGCATGATGTCACTGCATTTTCCAGAATCATTAAATATTACGTTTACTGCAGTGTATTTCTCCAGGTAAGCGTGTCATGCCACTCTCATCTGCTGACTACCATAGGGCAGATGAATGTTTGCAATAATTTGTAAATGCTGCCGCAGTTATGAATCATCTTAACTTAAAAGAAAACTTGTTTTAAATTACTTATTATACAGAATTTTAGGTAGTGAAGACTCCAAAGCATTCATAAACCTATTCTAATATAAGTAAACACTTTAAATGAACCAACTTTGTGTTACTTGGTGTTCGCTCTACTTGGTCCGGCTGTTACATGCATAAACACTTGAAGAAATTACTGGGGGCCAAGAATAATACAAGTTCCTTAGAATACTACTTTTTGAGGTTAATTCTGTTCACCTTGAAGATTATCTTGCACAAATAAAAGAATTCACAAATAAATTCCCATTACCAAACACTAAACATGGTCACCATTTTATGATGCAGTAACATTTACATAAAGAAAACAAAAACTTCTAAATAAAAAAAACTGTTCATCACTTAGGCACGATTTTTACCAAAGATTTGTTGGGGAAATACCATGATTGATTACGAAGTATGGTACAACCATTGTCTGCTCAGTGTGACCACCAATTTACTTAAACTGTGCTGCCACCTGTGGTTGGATCTCGTAATAATCAAAACAATGTCCTAAAAAAATGTTTGACAGCACGGCCCGGACTATAGACGTGAAATTTTACATTACATAAAATGATTAAATTTTGGCGACCCACCACTCAATACATCTACTCTTGCAGGTGCCTAAGTAACAACTAACGAGCATGGCCACCCATCTTCCTTAGGGATGACCAAGGGTCCTCATGTGCCATAATTTCCAACCTATCACAAAATTACACATTTAAAAACCAGCGACTCCTAGGCACACCCATAGCAACAGAATCTCAACCAAAACACAAGTCTCTCGTGCTTATAGCATCCCACTTTCAGACAAAGAACCCTAGCAAATAATACAAAAGAAAATTATGCGAACACACACTAAATCTTAACCAACCAAGCGAGAAAAAAAAAAGTAAAAATATCTTTAAGCAGCTTTGTTAAATTGAAGTAACCAAACTATCAGAAATCATACGAGTACAATACTAACTTAACAAAAACATCTGAAATAAGCAAACAGCTGTTGTTTACATGATATCAAAAAACCTAACCAAGTACTGAATATGATCAGAAAAATAATAATAAATCTGTAGTAAACTTATTTAGAGAATGGGGAGGGCAGTTGCCTAGGTTGGAACAGAGGTTACTTTTAAGTGTGTGAGTCATGGCTAGAAAAAGTACCAACATGCAGTTCCTTTATGATTAAATAAAAATGTAATATAATGTCTCTTTAAGTTTTATTTATTTTAAGACAATGGAATCTAACATTTAAAACATTTTATACTAAAAAATGTAATAAACATAAAATAGACTGTATTTAACTCTAGATAATTACTAACAAGCACTTCACAAACTTCTCTGAATATCAATGTACTGTCTTGCATTCATATTTTAAGTTCATATTTTTTGTGTTGAAAGTGGGATCCAAAAATTGTAATGTACACTAGAACCTCGATAATCCGAGCTGGATGGGACCGGGGCCAACTCGGATTATCAGAACCTCGGATTATTGGCAATACGAATAAAAACACGCAAAATCAATTTCTAATACATATGTCGATGTATTATAAAAAGAAAATACAAACATATTGAAAGGCAGAATAGAAATATATACATACGTAATTATTATTTTTTAAAATAATCTATTATTGTTTTTTGTTTTTTTAATGCTCCTCGCTTCTCAGCCGCTCGTGTGCTCCACTTCTTAAAAAACATTACGTCATTTGGCGTGACGTCATCTTGCTGCTCCACGTATTCGAGTGCCTTTTCTAAGCGTAGAAACCCATCTGCATGACTAATTTTTTTGTTGGTTTCTTCTTCCTCTTGTTCGTCTTTTTCGGTGTCCTCATCCCGGTTGTTGACCATTTCAATAATTTTCTCATCCGTCAATTCTTCAATTTCATCACTGTCTAACCACTTCTTAACCTCTTCAGCACTGGATTCCATTTCGCAGCCAGGGATTGCCACCATTAAATTCAATAGAGTCATATTATCACAGTCATCTTGAACTGTTTCTTCTTCTTCACTTTGTGAAAATCTCGGTTTTATAAGTTTTGACCAGGATTTCTGTATAGTTTCCTGTTTAATTTCTGACCACGCATCAACTAACCAATAGATAACGTCTTTTATATTAACTGTTTTTAGCATATCTACTAATGAAATTTCTTCTTCTTGCAAAATATATGTCAGAAGCATGCGTCTGTATTTTTTCTTTATTGTCGCAATGACGCCTTGGTCCATAGGTTGAATGAGGCTAGTCACATTTGGGGGCAGGAAAACAGTTTTAATTTCATCACTTGAAAGCTCTTCTACGTTTGGATGGGATGGAGCGTTGTCAATAACCAACAGTGCTTTTCTGGGTAATTGTCGTTCTTTTAAAAAAGTTTCTACTGAAGGAACAAATTCCTCGAAGAACCAATTTTTAAAAATGGTCGTATTCATCCACGAGTTCTTTTGATTTTTGTATGCGACGGGTAGTGTGTTCATATTTACATTTTTAAAAGCTCTACGTTTTTTTGACTTTCCTATCACCAAGGGACGAAGCTTATGTGTCCCAGAGGCATTGGAACATGGTAGAACAGTAATTCGTTCCTTGCTCTTTTTATGCCCAGGAGCGGAAATTTCGTCTTTGGATGCTAGACTCTTGTCGGGTAGCATTTTAAAATTTAACCCAGTCTCGTCACAGTTATATAATTGATCATGTGTGTAGCCCCCTTCTTCGATCATGCTTTGAAATTTTTGAACGTAGTTTTCAGCACCAGCAGCATCAGTTGAAAGCTTTTCTCCTGTGATATGCAATTGCCGCACACCGTATCTTTTTTTCCATTTATCCAGCCATCCTTTACTGGCATTAAAATTGCTTTCACCTTCTTGTAATTTATTACGAAAATACTGCGCTTTTTCTTGTAATATAGGCCCAGAAAGAGGGACACCTTTTTGCCGCTGTGCTAAAAACCATGAAAACAAAGCTTCACTTGTTTTTTCGTACTCACTTTTTTTCATACGAGATCTGGATGTTGTAGCCTGAAAAAGATTTTTTTGTGTTTGCCATAACTCCAATTTCTGTCTGTTGCGCCTCCAGTCACCCACAGTAACAGCACTCACTCCTAAATCACGCGCAATTGTTTTTAGCGGCTCACCTTTATCAACCCGCGTCAGTGCTTCTAATTTATCACTTAATGATATTTCAGTATGTTTTCTTTTACTCATACTGGTTCGTAATAGAACTGGAACGTAACTACATAGATGTGCTCACAGCGAAGAACTTATGGGAACTAAAAATTGCCCTCTGGAGGGAACGCGGGGAAGTGACGAGGGGGCGGAGGATCTAGGCCGACGGAGAAAAGGGGTTTCCCCCAATGTTCTAAAAATAGATTCTTGCGACTTCTGACAGGGGTGGGCGGCTACCTGCTATGTACAGTCACTTACCCAACTCACCCCATCGGGCCTTCCTCCTCAACGTAGCCCTGGCCGTCCCTACGTGTATGCGTGTTTGCAAAATTCGTATTTTTTTTCTTCTCATAACCCCCGATACTGACTCGGATTATTGGGAACTCGGATTATCGGAGCTCGGATTATCGAGACCCTAGTGTATTTCGAGTACTAATTACAAACTTTAACTTGATGTAAGTTTTTGGACATACGCCATTGCTAAGAACTTTTTCTGTTGAAGAAAAACTAATAAATAAAATAAATAAATAAAAATAAAAATAAAAATACTCAAAAAAAGATACAAAAAACACACAAAATTAAGCAAACAATTGCTGTTGTCAACAAGGATATGAACACCACAAAATATTCCGAAACAGGAATATGGTCAGCAAACAAAGAAAAAACAAAGAAAAATGTACTAAGAGAACGAAAAAATCCCCACAAATGATGACAACACAAAAATATTGAAACCCAAAATAATTCAGCACAACAGTTGAAGCGAGACAAAAAACATGACAAAACGAAAAAACAAACAAATACAATAGTTTTACCTAAACAGAAACAAGCGACGTTTCGGGAACTGCTATCTGCTCCCGTCCTCAGGCAGAGACGCACATGGTACGGAAACACAGGTGCGACAACATACAAACTTTAAGCAGCACATTTTCTTAATACATTGTGAAAAGTTTCATTTTACAAGATACATTTATATTAACCACTGCCAGTTTTATATAGTCATTGATAATGGTAGCAATAATAATTATGAATTTATATTTAAGAAAAAGTTGAAAGAAAAAAAAAGCATTGATATAACCTGAAGATGAAATCAAATGTTTAAATTATCGTAATTTAGGGTTACCACAAACTAGTCAACTTTCCCTTTGTTTTCCCTGTACAATCAAACACAATTAACTACTTGATAGGGGCTGTAAAAATATGCATCTATTTTTTCTTTAAAATTAGCATATATTAATTTATAAGTTATATATTATTCTGAAATTAGCTTTTTTAATGCAACTTATTTAAAATTTTATATTTACATTCCAAATGTTTATAAACTAAATATTCATATTGGTATCCAAACACCTATATTAATTTTGTAAAAAAAAAAAAGTTTTATGTCTTTCTAGAACAAAAACACAAAAAAAGTTTTAATTCTTATTTTACTTAAAAGTTTGATAAATTTTAAATGCTGACTTTACTTAAAAATTTGGTAGTGCAATAAGTTAAACATTTGTAAGAACGACAAGTTCCTGCAGTATTGCTGTGGCTTGCTTCACACTCCCGCTAAAGCAAAATGCAAGAGAGTGCACTACAAATTATGAATATGAGTCAGGTCACTGAAAGTGTACAAGTTTACTAGTGTGAAACGGTCAATTTTGTACAAAAATTTAAAAACCATTAAAATAATGGCATAGTTATGTGGCATTTTATAAAGGATATTATGTTTTTCAAGGAAATCATTTTTACTAGCTTAAAAAAAAAAATAATAAACGAATTTATTTAGAAAATTAGGTAAAGTAGCATTTATGTTGGAAATTAGCAACAAAAAAAATCCACACATCTAAAGTATAATTTAGAAAGATGCTAATTTTTCTGGCCCCTACTCGCTGAGAAACTTTCAGCATCACCTTAACATGTTAGATTGAGTGAAATATGTTCCAGCTATGCAATGCAACACAAACAATGCTGCCAGTATGTAATGTAAAAACACTATATTTGTTTAATCAGTCTTTGTAACAATACATTTGCATATTATCTGGTTTTGAAAACAGATTTTTAAATAATTTGAGCTTTCCCAGTTTTTTAGATATTTCCTGTCTGCAGAAAACTTGTGTACTGGCACAAGTCTTTTTTTAAGTTGTTTACATTAAAAATACCATCATGGATATCATGTTGCTTGTTTCAACAAATTTGAAATATATGCCTTGGTTTATAAACCATATCAATTTATGTAAAACAATGTGTATTTTAAGTTGTTAAATTGTCATGGTCTTGGAAATGTTAATGATAGTTAAATATGTGTATATTAATTTTTGGTGGTAATCAGTAAACTGATTTTAAGTAAAGCCTTGCAAAATTTTATTCAAAGCTAATGACAAATGTTCTAAATATTTTTGAATATTTAACTACATAATGCACATTGTTGAACAGCCACTATGTTGTATGGAGCCATGGCCTAAGTGCATAACTTTGTTACTGTTGCCACACTTCTGTATAGAAAAAAAAAATTAATTCTTAAAGTATGAGTATTTTTTACTTACAGTTGTAGTCAGTGCTAGATGTATTTTTAGTTGCAATCTTTGTGCGCTGGGTCACAGTTTTGTCTCCCTAATGTTGCATAGTAGAAGTTATATTCTTAAGTGTATTACACATTAAATTTTAAAAATGCATGCAACTTTTATAAAGTGATAAGTCTGAAAGTTGATTTTAGTGACATTCCATTCATTGGTCTGAATATGCAAAGTTGATTTTAAAGTGTGTGCCTTTACTAAAAATATTCCTGTGCTATTTGGTATTTTCTCCTTGTGCTATAGAAACACTGTGCAGTAGCGATGCAGTCACTAAATGGATTATTTCATCTGTATTATGTATCAATTATTATGGCTAGATTGCCATCTGTTGTAAATAAGCAATATATATTTGAAATTGTTTATTATTGTTTTTATTAGACCCTGAACCTTTTTAAGTCTACATAAAGTTTAGATAACATTTAATTCATCAACATTTACTGTTCTGTAATTTTTTAGTACTGCCAATCAAGATAACTTTCCTACCAATCTCGAGCAGAAATCTTGAAATCCATTTTAATGTGCAGTGTGCTGTAATAACATTACACTAAACAGTCTAGAAATAGAAAGACTTGAATTCTAGGGATCAATGTAATTCTTGTACAGCCCAAGTACACATAACCAGATAGTGGATTTGCACTATCAACAAATGAAAAATTACTAGAAATGAAAAATACTATATCTTTTTTTAATGTATGCTAACAACCCACATGAAGATAAAATTAATCTTACACACTTGATATGAGTATCAGTACTTTTATTTCATTATTGATGTGTACATCGGTACTTCAATTTTGTTATAAAAAGTAAATTACGTATTCTGTAATTCCAACATAAAACAAACAACGCTATCAATTATCATCCACAGTTACTAAATTTTCAGATTCTTTGGTAGGTTGCTTACGCTTGGAATCCTTTTTAACTTTCTTGACTTTCTTGTAAGCTGCAAAAAGAAGCATAATATAGCTATGAGTATGCATCATTAAAATACAAAAATCACTAACAGTATAATTTTGCTATATGCAAATGAGGGTGTAGATTTTAGTAAAAGTCCAATTTAATGTGTTTTTTTTTTTTGGGGGGGGGGGGGGGGGGGGGATGTGATAAGCACCCTTGTCTGGTTTTATAGGAGAGGAAAAACAGCCACATCATTAAAAATACATTAGAACTGTTTGAACTAGGGATGGGCATTTAAATTCTTCGGTGGTTCGATTCCACCTGGAATTGGAACGCTGTGAGGAGGAAGAAGTGTCAATAATGTGGAAGCAAGATATATTAACATAATTTATTCTTGCTACAATTGCCATATTTTCCAGCCAGTAAGCTGGCAAGTCTACACAACTTGTCTAGCACTAATATACAAAAGAAACTATAAATTATTTTAAGGTTAGATCACAACCGCAATCATCTATATTTATCCATAACACTGTAGTAACCAAAGATAGATTTCTGTACTTGCGGGGAAAACATTGTAATCACATTTCACAACTTTATTTCATAAATACAACATTAACATAACTTTTCTCTCCATTCATAAAAATTATATATTTCACTTCCAACATAAACAAGCAATCAAGATACCATGCAGAAGTAAATAATTTAAAGCAGACTGGTCACCCATGTTATTCTTAAACATTTTAGTGTTATTTTGTTCAGTTTTTCGTATACTAAAGCTAATTTCTGGTTCTATTACATAAATGTTTTCCGCTTAAAAACGGTTAGTTAAAAATTTGATTTATGTTTACTTTAAGTCATTAAATTGAATTCCAAAGATTCATTTTTTGTGCAGAACATGTTTTATTTTGCCATGATAGCTTACGTTGTTATTAAATCTATTGTGAATTTGAATCACGATAAACAGAAAATATATCAAGATCAGTTGTTTAATGTCAATTTAATCGTTCATGGACATAAGTCAATTGAATACATACAATCAGGACTTAATATCATGGCAAGAGAGAGGAATTTCACAAGAACACAAAACCATGGAATTTTGATAAGTTTTAATTATGTATATCACACATATTTATTGATGGTGAACCACGGTGGGTAAACAGATACTAAAATAATTATTAGTTGCAGGCTAAACAAATACTAAAATGAATCAATATTTGCAAGATTTTCCAATAGGTAAATTTTCGGAAAATGTACATATATTTAGACTTTTTAAGTGTTATTCTTTAACCTTCTGCTTGAATTTCCAGAGTTTCATTAAAAAAGAAAGTAAAATTGGGAATTAGAATCAGGATCGAACCTGGAATCAAGGGAAATTGTGGAATCAGAGTCGAAGAAAAGTAGAATCTACCCATTCCTAGTTTGAACACTGATAAGGATGAATGTGTGTTTGTGAAGCAGCCTAAAACACAGGTGTGAAAATTACAGTTTTAAGATCCCATTATTACAGTTTTTGGGAGAATGAAAGGTTTTATGAGGTTTATATTTTTAGCTTAAACTTTTCTTATCTGTCTCATGCTTAAATTGAAATTCAGAGTAAATGGTACCAACTGTTACCAGATAGATACTACCTGGTTTGTTAACATTAAAATTCTTATTTGGTATACCATTGATTTCAATGATTTAGCAATTTTTCACATTTGTGTTCAGAGTGAAACATAAGTATACACACTTTAAATTTTTTATTTTTTCATCAATTGAAAATGTTTTCCATCTTTTACAAGCTACCATCTCAATAACAAATTACAGATAAAAATTCAGATAATTACTCAGTAAAAGACAAAATTTATATGCATATTAACATTTTAATTTGTTACAAATTTATTTTTAAGGGATGTTGACAAAGTAAATACCATAAATATAAACTAATTAATACTGTATGTATAAGTTGATAATGGACATTGGGGATTTCTACAAACTGTAGCACGCATCGCGAGCTAACATTTTCTCAAAGCCTACCATTATTAGGCAGGTAAAAATCATTTTCACATTGAAAAATCCAGGAGCTACGGGCTAGTGTTCCCAACAGCATTTTGGATTTGATTTGGTATTTACATCAAAGTGTTATCTTCATATGATTAAGGAATTTACTTAGGTATAGCATAAACAAACAGCAGATTGTAGGTGCATTGTTATCAACAGAAATTTATTGCATTGCGTAACATGATGTTAAAATGGAACATAAATAAAATTTTAAAATGGAAAACGTAAAAAGCGGTAATGTAAACTCAGGGTTCTACTGTAGATGGGTCATTCTCCAAATAAGGTGCTTTTTCTAAATACATATTTTTTTAATATCACAAAGGCACATTGTGATATATAGTATGAAATACTAATGTACCTTTGCAATGTTTCCAAGCTCAAAGATAAATAGTTAAAAAAGAAAGTTAAAAAAGAAAGTTAAATAGAAAGTTTGATATGTCTACGGATGTGACAGTCTTGTCCACGGATGTGACAGCCTTGCCCATGGATATGACAGCCCTGTTTAAGTGACAATCTCTTAAGTAACAAAGAATTTATGAACCAGCTAGCTTGGGTTATTTTAAAATACAAGGTTAATGAGTACTGTCAGAATAAGAAGAGAATCTTTATTAAATTAAAATAAAATATGTGAAACCTAAGTTCAGTGTGAATGAACATAATCTAAAATTGCAATAATATGCCCAGCTATTCATAAACCAAATAGAAAAACTATACACACGTAAAATTTTAATTTTTTACATAATTTTAATGTGCCCACAGAAGTAACATAACATAATAATATGACAAGACTCTTAAGAGAGACAAGATTTAATGTCAAATTCGGACCTATAGTACACCACAGATGTATATAGTGCAATTTGATTTCTTGAGCCACCGAAGTGTACTTACTGACTGCACTTCCTCCGAGTATTTACACGAATAATTTTCTGAGAAATCGCAATGTAAGAAAATTTTGTCAACTGCCATATTTACACGAATAATTTTCTGAGAAATCGCAATGTAAGGAAATTTCGTCAACTGCCAGATCACTTTTAATTTTCATGGTTGTGTTGTACTGATGCCTGATATTGCATACATGCTGCATAAATTTTGGAATCAATTCCAAAACTTTAAAACTTATTCTCTCTTTGAGCAACAAACTTTGTCCTTTAGAGTTTTTTGACATAACTTAGATGAGCCTTTTCCTTCAACTTCTACATTTCTTGTTGTCCACTGCAAGTACTTGATTTCACTATCTTCAAAAATCATTATTTCAATGGTCTTTGAGGCACACTGTGCACAAGTTTTCTCTAAACACTTCTCTTGCAGTTTGCCATCACAGGTGAGGTTTTCTACAACTTCATTACAATTTCTTTCTTGTATTATTCCCACACTATTCGACTTGCTCGCAAGAAATGAAAAATTAGCATGAAGCTTACACAAACACGTGTATCTAGCTTTGTAATCGGGTCTCATAATCCATACTTGTCGAAATTTGCAAAAAGCACTATAGGAAATCTCTTTGTGCTGTGGAAATTCAGAAATGAAGTCCTTGTGAATGTTTTTCATTTTATTATTTAACAGACACTTTTTTCTTTTCTTTTTTCTTCTTGTAATAGTTTCTTTTTTGCCAGCGCACAACCTGCTATTCTTGTCCATTTCAAGAAAATCTCTTATAGCATTCCTACGTACAGTAGCACGTTTGTAGGATTTGTTACCTACTGTCTGATCAGAGGTGACCAACATTTTGCAAGAAGTGAGGGAACTAACACGGTTCAATAGTTTATATTTTTTAACTATTTTACCACTGATAACTGTCATAAAGTTCCTTTTCTTTTTTGTACTTGTTTCTTGCTTATAATTTGAGGTTATCTGCTTTTGAATTACTTCACTAAAAATAAGCTCCTTTTGATCATGTGCAGAACACTTTTTTCCCTTCAACAGAGATTTAAAATTTTTCTCTGGAGTTGCAATGCATGATTTTTTTGCACGATAGTACCTCTTTTTGTATTTCTCACTTTTACTTTCAACTTCTTGTTGTCTTCTTTCAACTTCTTAATTTCCATTTTTAGCAAGTTCCTATTTTTCCGCCATGTTTTCTCACCACTGTCCTTCCTTGAACTTCCTGCTTTGTTACACTTTGGAGTTTCTTGCATTTGTAGTACTGGTGTAGGGCTTTGAGACGGTGTGAGAAGATTTTGTATTGCTTTTTTTAATTGCTTTTTCTTCTCTCTACTCTTTCTGGTCCTCTCCTTCCACCCTTTTCTAATACATCTTTTTTTCCCTTTCAGACGAATCGGAAATCTTTTTTCTCTGTGCTCTTTTCCTTTCTGTCTTTTCTCTTATGTTCTTCATATTTATGTACATGGTTTTTTAGTTGTTCTCTTGCCTTTCTCATGCTCATTTTTTTAACTTTCTCTCCTCTTATCTAATTTGCTCATTGAGGCAAAATATACCCTGAAAAAAATTGTTTATTCAATAATTTATCAGTTTTGCACATAACATACCAATGAGATTGTTTCCTAAATCTATGAATTTTACTGATACAATCCTTTACTTAACAGAAAATAAGCCTATGACTAAGAAGAATGCAAGATTATTCAATAGTCATATGTCTGTGTATTAATTTTCACGTCCGGGGATAAAATGTCACGTCAATGGTCAAGGTATGACTACGGATGTGACATCCATGGACGTGACATAATCAGTAACAAAGTGATCTAAACAAACACAATTTAGGTTATGGACAAAGTTAGTGTCATGGCAAAGAAAAATTACTGAGTTTTTTTATACATGCTATATAAAATTAATGTTTTTTTGCCATACTTAGCAGATATTTGATGGTCACAGATGTGACACAATGATCTCAACATTCATTAAATCTTTTACTTCAACACAGTGTAACTCGCTAGTAAAGAAACAACTCACTGACAATGCCCCCACAAACAAAATGGCTGACTGGCAGTTAATTAAGTAAATAGAAAGCAACAGTGCTGCCCCTAGGGGTATTTCATATGAAATAACAGAAATGTCCATGGACATGACAGTTTTTCATGGGACTGACTTTTTATCTGATGGAAAATATTTAATTTCAGTTCCTTTAGTAATTAATCACTTGAAAATTATTTTCAACATATTAAGGTTGCAGAAAATAAATTAATGTGTTTCTTTAGTTGCACATTTTAGCTTCAGAAGTCTAAGAAAGTTAATTAAGAAGAGAATGGGACAGTCCACAGACGTGACATTTCACAGTCTATGGCATTATTTGTTACTAATATTTACATTCAGAACTGATATTTAATGCCTTTGTTAAATATTTCTAACTGTATGTATAGTATTAAAAAACAAATATTCAGTACTTTAAAACAATTTTTTTGTTAAAACCAATTCGGACATAAAAAACACTTTTTTTGGAGAATGACCCAGATAGATTAGGCTATGCTGATTTCACACACAGTTAAATAACTGCTTAGCCATATATATATATATATATATATATATATATATATATATATATATATATATATATATATATATATATATATATATATATAGTAAACTCTCGATTATCCTGGCCTGGATTATCCGGTTTTCGGGTTATCCGTGCTTGATTTTTTTATGAAGTTGTAAAAAAAAATGACAGGTGTAGCTACGCCGGGACTGCGCAGAGTTTTTTTTTTTTTCTTTTTTTTTTTTTTTTACTGCTGACCCTTCAGACCCTCGTTCCCCCGCCACCTTCATCCGTCAATTTGTCACATTTTAAACCAAAAAGGAATGCCTTGACTGCTGCTTCCTGCTCAACTCCCCCCCCCCCCCCCCCTTTTCATTTTCTTTTCAAGCGTTCTTTTCAAAGCGCACCGCCACGCTAAAAAAAAAAAAAAAAAAAAGGTCCCTCTCTTTTACCTTCCCACACTCCTGACGGCTGGAAGAGGCATTTTTCACGCAGTTATTTACATCAGTTCTCCCAGGCACATTTGTTTTTGTAATCATGTCTGGTAAAAGGAAACGTAAAGTGCTGACAATAGCAGAGAAGTTAGAAGTTGTGGACAGGTTAAGAAAAGGAGAAACTGCCGCGAAATTAGCACAGGAATATGAAATTGTAATCCAAACCGTGTGAGACATTAATAAAAATGAAGAAAAACTTTTGCAGTTTGCTAGTAGATCAGACAGTGTGGCAGGGCCTTCTAAACGTAATGACGACAGTCGTCGTGCCCTCATAGACTTAGAGGCCGTTTCTGCCCACCGCCGGGTACCTGAGGGGGGCTATTTCCCCCTAACCCCTCTGTGCAGTGCAGTGAGTGCTCCGTGCTAGGGACGCACCCGCGTGCGCCCTAACTTCGCTGCTGGACCGCTCAAGGACGGACATCTTTGTATAATTATTTGTAAAAACTTAACGTGTAATTGTGTATTCAAATAGGGTAGTTATGTGTTTTGTTTGAATCGTGTAGCTTTGTACAGGGGCCGCGCCTGGCCCGCAGTGGACACGCGACCCTCCGTGCCGCTTTCCCCCCTTCCCCCCCTCCTCCTCTCGCGCGGCGCTGCGGCCGCGCGGGGCGGAGAGTCGTCAGTCGCCGCAGGGGGGTGACAGTAGATAGGACAAACTGAATCCTTAAAAATGAGATCATACCATGTTTCACCAACATCGGAAAAAAAAAATTACAAGTTTTGATCTCTTTAGTTTATTACATATCCAGTTATTATAATTATATACGGCCATCTTTGTATTGTCTCAATGGGATTTGAAAGTAAAAGTATATATTTTTTAAATGTCACTGAAAACTAGATGCTGCGTGGCATATTGCCGAAACCGAAAATTAGAGCACGTTGGCCTGTCGTTCTCCATATTACCTGCTAGGGCTGCTACTGTAGTTTTTGGAGTTGAAAATTAAAAAAAAATTAAAAATGGAATGGAAAATAAATATAATAAACAGAAATAAAATTAATTACTAAACGATCATCAGTTTCAATCTGACTGTATATAATTAATTTGGACTTTACTAGTGCAGAAAAATATTGTATAAGTGCATACACTTGTTTAATCTAATCCAAGATAGATTGGTGGTCTTGTGGGTAAAGGCGTCGTAACTCGAAACTGACAATTGAGAGTTCGAAACTACTTAAGTTCAAAGTTTTTTTTTTTCTTTTGCGGAAATAGTTTAACGTCCTATTATAAGGACTAACATAAAGCAATTTTACAATATCAGTAGCCTTTATCGAAAAAATATAAAATATGACGACTACAACGGTGCCAACTATCACACGCTAAACCTTTCTCAGGTTGTATCTGGCTGTAATTTTTTCGTTGTCAAGTTGCAAAGAAATGGTATGATCGCAAGGGTTTTGTTTACAAATTTAAGCAAACGATCATTACTATGGGAGTGGCGCCTCTCCCTTTACTTACTCTATGAGTCGCCGCTTGGCTGCCGTCAAGGGAGGTCCTGTATCGCTGCGCTCCGCGAGTCCGTAGGCCCTCTGCCACGCGCGTTGCTAGCGTCGCTACCGTCGTTTCGGTTAGCTCCCACGTTCGACATCTTCAGTCGCGGAGTAGTGCACCTTCGTGGTTGACCTGCAATTTGCGTTCGCTCCCGGCGCGGCGGGGGACGTGTCCCGTAACATCGTTGTGGGTCAGGCGCGCTCAGGGAAAAGGACTAAATAAAACATCTTGTAGACTAACAGCGGACGTTTCCTGGTTCGATCTCCACTCCCATACTCCTGCCCTGTTCATCACCTCCCCCTCTCCCCAGCTCCCGGTCCCGGCCACAGTAGGCACGAACCCCCACCTCTCACTGAGTTAGTCGGCAACAATAATTCCAACCTAAATTCATAGTCGCACGTCGGGGATCGGGAAGGAGACGCGGCCTGGGGACGACAGTAAAAGCATGAAAACATCTACCCACGCACACGCACGCAACGAGGTCTCACACACGCACAAAAGGAACAAGGCTCTCGTACACAGGTACACACACAGGGGGTGGTTTAGGAATTTCCCCTCTACCGGCCGAAGCAGCCAGTAACACAAGCGAGAGAGAGAGACAGAGCGAGAAAGGGAGTATGTTGTTCTCCACCAGACACCCCTTCCTCTCCCAAAAACCCCCACCCAACAACAGCCCCGGCGCCAGCATAGCCACGGCCCCCTCTCGCTTTGCAGCCTTTGTTTACTGCATGAACCTTTTTTTCCTTCCAACTAACGGTATTTTTCCTTGTTTGAAGATGCCATTTAAATCACTCTTTCTTACGAAAGAGCCAACAAGGAATCATTCGTAATAACCAGATTAGTTTAGGATTACTATTTACGGAGTCAAACTGACGGTGCATTTTAAAACTCTCGTAACTTCGAAGGTCTCGTAGTATCCCATACTCGTAGTTATGACTGTAAAGTGCATCCTAATTTTAATAGGCGGAATTAACAAGAAACAATATCTTGCCGCGCGAGGTAGAAAAATAAAATGCAATAGCTAGAAGGGGGAAAAAAAAGGTGTATAATATTGTGCTGTGGTTCAGACACTTATTTTGTAGTGACCCCGGATAATAGGTCGTTAAAAGGGTGGAGGGAGATGCTGAGTTGGGACTGTCGCCGCTCTCCCTCCCGTAGCAATAAAGGGGACAGGAGAAGGATGGCGGCAACACAGTGCCAGTATTGTTTACGGTCCAATAAGCTGGGACACGGTATACAAAGCCTTTGCTTGTACTCATAGAATTCGACTGAACAGACACTCTTTGCCAGTAAATACACCATTTTTAAGTGGTGAAACGGATTATCCGGGTTTTCTTATGGGCATTCAATTATCCGGGCATCGGAAGGTCCCAATTAACACGGATAATCGAGAGTTTACTGGATATATATATATATATTACATACTTGCAGCTTAAATTAAAAATTACTCTGCAACACTTGCTCCAATGAGTGTAAAACCTAACTAGGTGGTGCCAAGGTAAAGCACTGGAAAAGTCTGGTTCAAATTCTGATTACTGTTAATCAAATACTATATGTATAGGCCTAAGTTATTAAAGTTAAGCTCAGCACTGTAGTGTCTGAACAAAGTTAAGTAATAATGTAAAAAAACACTAATCAAAATATAAGGTTAAAGACAGAATGTATAAAGGAATGTGGTTTATAGATTAAAAATTTCATGATTATTTTATATCTGAACAATATTACACAGTTTTTATAATACGTAATTTTATTTTCAAAATGTGTTAATCTTGTGTACTGAAATTTAGATTCATTTGTAAATTTTATTTATTTATTTTATATATACATATATATATATATATATATATATATATATATATATATATATATATAAACTGCAAACAAAACTGTAGGAGTCAGAGTGGAATATTTTCAAGAAAGTATTTGCAGTCAATTTTAGATTTACAGCAGTTACGAACAAGAAGTGAATCTAATAATCTGTGTTCAACAAGGGAAACTACCTAGTTTTGGTGTTTGGAATTTTTTTTAAATTTATAATTAAAGAATTGCCAAGAATATTTTATAAATTGTCATTGCAATGACCACATCAACAAGATTCAAAACTTGAAAATAATAACATTAACTGCAGCTTAACAAACATTACCTTCGAGTGCCTTCTGCAGTGGCTCGGCAAATGCTTCGAACTCCGCTTCTTCGAGTGCCTGGAGAACGTCTGTGCCACTCACTGTCTTGTGGTTACTAGCGTGAGCAATCTTGTTCGCAGATGATGTTACGTACAGTACGAATATGGAAGCCACTTTGGCCAGTGCTGTCCGAGCATCTTTCGCAATGTTGACGCCATCTGGTAGCGCCTCCTTGGCTATCCTCGTCACCACAGCGTTGGGTAAGTTCAGATCCTCAATACGCTCTGCCATCGAAACCAGTGCAGAAAAACTTTGGGGAAAAAAAAAAATCAACTTTAATCCACGTTACGTACTACTAATAGTCTTTTAAATCATAAACTAAGTCTTAGCATCAGTGTTCAATCAGTCTTATTTCAGTTCATTTCCCGGTTTTCCCTATCCCATATAACATTTTTCCAGTCTCATCTGTCTAAATAGCAGCTACATTAAAATAACAATTTTGTCAAAGTACATTTCAACAAACATACATATCAAATTTTAACCATATTTTTTTTTTTGCTGCACAATATGAGGTTTGTTTTATTCGCTGTCTCTTTTGCTCCCTGGGAGTTGTAAGAGTTAGAAACCTACCTATGTCATAATAAGTTGGTAAATTTCATAAAGGCAAAAAGAACTGGAGTTTTTTTTTTTTACCTGGCACAAAAGCAGAAATTTTGAAAAAAAAAATGTTATTACGGATTAAGATTTGTCTGAAAACTGCTTAGGCAATACCTAATATGCCACAAATGATGAGAGCTTATTCAAATTATGCTACACGTGTTTTAATATAAGACTGTCATTTCTAATATACTCCACATAACCTGTTGCAATTCAATTAATACACATCATGAGATAAATAAATTATCATCATTGTGATTTGTAATGTGATACATAAGTTATTAATAGTCCTAGAAATCACAACACACTGAACTCATGAACAACATAGCAGTAGATGATCGTGCTGAAACAACCAACAGACGACTCGCCCCCGCAACTCTTCCTCGGGAGGAGTGGAAACGAGGGCACGACCTGAATGAACTGAGAGCATCTTGCTCCTATGAGTGAAACTGCCATCCGCCTACTGTTTCCAGCAAGTAAAACACACAACGGTGCCCAAAGAGTTAAAAGGTAAAAAAAAAACCTACCTACACAGTTTGAACTGTTACCATTTTGATCTACACTAAATAACCAACACTGCTAGTCTTAAAGATTACAAATACATTTGTTTGATCAAAATTTTAAATGATACTAAAGACTCATAATGTTCGCAGGCTGAATTAGCTTGGCTTCTGGGTTGTAGCTGTGTCCTTGGCAAATAATTCACCGACGTTTGCATTCGCCATCATCAGGGAGCAGTTACCTACTGAGGTTCTTACCAGTTATCCTGCCTTTATATACTCTCGCCTGAGGGGAAGGTGCTTCCTGATTGGCTGCAGCTGTGGGCCTTCCTTTCTTCTGTTTGGCTGGGCTGTTTTGCCAATCAGGGGTGATTTGTCTGATGTTGGATGTGGAGTTATGTTTTGAGGATTTCTAAAGAGTGGGTTCCAAATTAAGCAAGTTCACACCACCCTCCATCTCGGAAGAGAATAGTAATTAATCTCAACTTTGGTAAACAGAGCTTGAGCCATTTGTGAAGAAGACATAATTGGGGAAGAAATGAAACACCTTACAAGTGCTCTTCAAGAGAATTGTTATTCAAAGTCAGAAATCAAGAAAGCCATGAAACCACCTCAACAGAAAAAGAACATCTTCCTAATAAAGCCTTCATTCCTTATGTCAAAGGAATTTCTGACCGAGTGGCAAGAATTCTTAGGAAGCATGAAATTCATAGTTCTCAAACCCATAAACAAGATTGAGGGGTCTCTGACATCGGTGAAAGAAAAAACTCCTGCCGAAAGCCTAGCCGGTGTGTACAAGATTCCATGTCCTGTGGCAAGGTATATATAGGACAAACTGGCAGACGAATAATCACAACAGTGTTAAAGAACACATCAGTGACTACAAACATGAAAACCCATGATAAGCTATAGCAGAACACTCCACGGAAACCAGACACAGCATTCATTTCGACCAATTCCACACTATATCCAACATCCGACAATACAAGAAAAGATACATTCGAGAATAAGTAGAAACATTAATAGAGAAGATGGCTACAAATTAAGCAAAATATGGAACCCACTCTTTAGAAATCCTCAAAACATAGCTCCACATCCAACATCAGACAGGTCACCCCTGATTGGCCCATAGCTGCAGCCAATCAGGAAGCACCTTCCTCTCAGGCGAGAGTATATAAAGGCAGGATAACTGGTAAGAACCTCAGTAGGTAACTGCTCCCTGATGATGGCGTCTGCAATGTCGACAGAATCGTCGGTGAATCATTCGCCAAGGACACGGCTACAACGCAGAAGCCAAGCTACTTCATACTAAAGACTCAACCTATATAATTTTAGTTATGTTTTAAATGAATATAAAATAAAGTTGTTTTTATCTCCCTTGCACTTAATTAATGTTAGTGAAAATGGATGTGGATTACTAACAGCAAAGGAATTTAAGATTATAAATACATTCAGTTCTAAGAAATTAAGATACTGTGTAGTATGAAAAATTACTGATGCTATTTTATTTACCAGGTTTTTAAACAATTTTTCAATTGAAGTAGCTTAGCTTCTGGGTTGTAGCCACGTTCAAGGCAAATATATCACCAACATTTTGGTCGACATAGCAGTTGCCATCAGGGTAGAGTTACCTAATGAGGTTACAATGACGGCGCAAAAGGGGAGTGAAATGCATTGTGTAGGCCGGGGAAACAGAGGCAGCGACTTTTTGCAACCGAGCATGTCCCACGGGTGGCGGATTGCAGGGCCCCTGCTGTGATGAGCAGTTGGGATAGTCAGGAATATAAAATTCTGACTCGTGGACCAGACCAGCAGTAGTCTTCGTAGCTTGGGCGCTGTCGTGTCTACTAACAGGCTGACCAGCATACCGCCTCTCATTGTCCTCAGTGCACCGAGGCAGTCATGTTTGTGTGAACCTTCGCGCCAAAGAAGGTCTTAGTGCCAGTCCCATCGGCCTGAAGTCGCTGCGGCCCAGTGGCTGAAGGCACCACTTCCCATCACCACTCTCCGATTTCTTCCAGGCCTCAGGCGAGTTCTAGTTGTGATTAACTCCGGGCAGCAGGTTTCCTCCAGTGTGTCGCTGGTTCACTGCTGCATCCCTACTTTGCTACATCCCTTTGGCTGCCGGGGTGCTAACTGACTCACTCCTGCAGCTTGCTTGTGCCAGACGCACATCACCAGCTACTTCCCCCTGCCCCCAGGAGAGGAAAGAGAGCAATGGCAGTTTTCAGATTTTCAACTTAAGCGTATAGGTTTAACCTGGCACGCATCACTTCCCTCAAGTCAAAATCACTCCCATTTTTTCTAAGGCCCACAAACATTTTGGCTGTGTGGGAGTGACTTTAGTGTGGAGGGGCTGTAGGGTTTTTTTTTTTAAACCTCAGTAGGTAACTGTACTCTGATGATGGCAACTGTAATGTCGACCAAAACATCAGTGTACTGAGTTTTCCCTGTTTTTCATATTTTTCATAACTGCAGAAACTCTGAGCATTGTTTTATCTCAACAAAAAATCCGTTATACCCTTACGAACCTCCATAAAATCACCTTATTCTTAAGTTCTATCTCCAATTCACACTAAAATGTTGGGAAACTGTTTCGCTCCTATTATACAGAAACACACTTGTCAAATGACACTTCCATTAATTCACTTGTGTATATCATAAAGTTTGCAGTGGAAATTGTATCTATGGTTAAAAATTTTTAAATAAAAATTTCTGGTAATGTGTACAGTCAAAACAAAGTAAAAAAAAAAATTACATTTTAACATTTGCCTGTATGCATAGTAATTAACTCATAAAGTACTGAAAATATACTTTCATTTTTTTTGTTCATTATTTTAGACTATCTAAGGATTAATATAATACATTTAAATCTAACACAAAATGTAGTTTGATCTTAAATAATATTTATTTTATTAACTTAGTAAAATATTTTAATAACATAATTATTAATTACAAAAATCATATTACTATTCAGTTAATTTTTTTATGCCATTAATAAAACAGCACCAAGTAGGAGGGTATATTTTGAAATCATGGTTTCATGGATAAGCCTAAATGAAAAATAAAATATTAAAATATATATATTTTTTCCGTAGGAAGAAATTTACCTGTGTTTAAAAATTGTAAAAAACATTTTCCATGCATATTATTCCTCTTCCTTATATTATTTATTTACTCGCACAAGGAATTTAAAATATTTTGGTATAACTTCAATTACAAGACACTACCACAAGTATCAGTAGTAATTTTCATAATAAGTATTATAGACAATAAAAAATAATTCAATTTGCAGTTAAGTGAAAGAGAGTGCTATTCATTTTTAATTTGTCAACTAAGGACACACAGTGAGTAAGCAATGTGAATGTGTTGGAGAAGGACACAGCCAAAAAGATTTCCACACAATAATTACCAGTAACTCCCCACCAGTTGTTCATACTAGATACTGGTACACTCTAAATGGCACCTCTTGTGTTTTAAGTCACTCCTAGTAAGATTCTGAGTGGTCAAGGTAAACTTTCAATCAACTCCAATCCATCTTAGTGATGGAATTGAATTAAACTCATTCCAGTCCTGGTTCGGTATGATAGTGTATGTTCAAGGAAGAATTCCCAATTGGCATTCACTCCACTCAGATTTCAATTCAAATTATGATGTACCACAAATGAAGTCAGTCATACACCATTAAAAACAGGTCAAGATTTTGATTGGCTTTTATTTCACAAACAAAACTAAACTAAATCTCAAATTTCATTGTTTAATTTTTTTTTTTCTTTTTTTAATTTTCTTGAAGGGTTCATAATGATTTCACAATCAAGAAAAACTTGAAACTTAAAGAGCCTTTGTATACTAAGTAGCAGGACAGGAAGCATACTTTCTTTCTTTGTTACTAAACTGATAGGAATCATGGTGGCTACAAATATACCAGGTGAACCAATTTCAGGACTTTTTTGGGAACTTACAATTTTATTACAACTATTATGTTGCAATGTAATTTGTATACATAAGAAAAATAAACATAATACCAAATAGATATACTATTCGTAAAAACATGCCTATTTTTGTTAAAATATGAAATCTTTTCAGATATAATTTCCACATGATGAAGTAAACAGTCTTCAACTATTTATATTAAGGGTGTATATTCTCATTCCATGTCATTTTATTATTACGTTTAACATGGTTAAAATTGTAAAAATTTGTGTGGCCAAACTTTAACAAAATGAAGATTCTACACAGCTAGATGCTAAACGAACCAGCCAGAAATTCACATGTAGGCCTAGTTGCAAGCACTCTTAAAATAATACAAGAGTAGATTACAAAGTACCATGTAACTTGGTTCAACAATGGGCATAACAAATTCAAAATAGGTAGACCTAATACAAATAGTTATAAAATGCTTATCTCTTACATAATGCTATTGTATAACTCTATAATCGTTGGGATTATTTTATCAGGTATGAAGGAATACTTTTTTGTTAGTAAAATTGACTTTGAACCTAAAAAGTTCTACTTTTATATTCCATTTCCTTCTTCTTATCCATACCGCACAAAAATGTTCAAAATGCAAATCTGCCAGCTAATAATGTAAAAAGTATGTGATATAAGGTTTTTTTTTTTTTTTGTGGAAGTTCAGCCACTTAAACAGTCTGCAAGTTTAACAGTGTGGAACGTAAATATAGAATAATGTCCTGGAATGGGACAACCTAAATGAAGTGCTAAAGAAAAAACAATGCACATTAACTAAAGGCTGCCGAAAGTTACGTTTTTCTGACTTTCTTCATTGTTGCTTTTTATAAAGGGACTTTTTCGTGACTTTCGTAACCCGTTCACCAGTTTCATTACGTTTTCATTATTTTCGTAATTTTTGTAACCAGTAGACACCTTGGGAATGATGCTTTAGGTGTTGTAAGGCAAATCTCAAAATCCTGCACACCAGCTCAACAATGCCTTGCAAGAAGTGGCAAGTGGGCTTTTGATACATATGACAGTTTACCTCTGTTATCACCCCAAGCCCTTTATTCTACAACCACCTTTCGAGACCTGGTACCTAAATGTATCACAGCCCCAGCTACATTGTAATACTAATTAAAATAGTAAAATACTCAACAAAACAAATTTGCTAATCACTCTAGTATATTTGGGATTATAAAGCTCCTATCATATTACATGTATGCTGAGTAAAGTACTTACATTGCTTAACAATACAACATTCAAAAATTAGAAAAATTACCTAGACACAGATTAACTTCAAATTACAATTAGTCTCTCACTAATGCTTTGGTTCTTCATAAGCACACAAATGTAGTGAGAATAAAGCACAAAATATTAAATTTGGGAGGCCTCACATAAATTCGGTTTCTGACTATAACCATAGCAATAATTTTATTTGATGTTCAGAAAATAAATAATTCCAATAATGAACACACATTCTTAATATACAGATAAACTGTAAGTCTCAAGTATGATTGAACAAATTCAATAATGATACATACCTAATTAGTACTTAGGTACATATACAAAAGATTGGCTACCACAAACCTAAAACATTAAAATATTATAAATAATTTCAACATTCAAAGAGAACAGAAAATAACACATCACCAAAATGATTCTACAAATGAATTCACACTTTAATTTTATCCATTTTAAAACAATTTATCAATACTGTCTGTTCCTTGTTCCTTGTAAAACTTGTCAAACAAACCATATCAAGCACTAATCAGATTTGCTCTGATGATACATGTTATCTGTTGGAGGGCCCAATATTTCCATTAACTCAGTTTCAACATTACTTAAAGCCCATTGATGATCATATATTTCCAAAGCTTCCCATTCTGCTTTGAATGCTGCTTTAGGGTCAGGAGGCATAGCCATTGCTGCTCCAGACATCTGATCTTGAAGGTGTCTAGCTTGGTCAGCTGCATTATTCTCGCCGAGTACCAAAGTGTATATACTCCGCAAACCAAACACGTTCAGAAAATACCATGATGCTGATGAAACCCACGACGCATCGAGTGATGCCAACTCAATTCCTCTTTGAAGCATTGGTTTGAATCTCAAAGTCAGTGGAAACGGAACTTTAGTTGTCACAAACCCGGAAAACATCCAGTTTATCCACCCACCAATCATTATCATTGGCACGACATTTGTAACATTTCCTTTAAGCATATCCGTCATTAAACTCGGATCTGTGATGGGATTTTGTGAAACAGGAGGTCGTCGTTGCGTTTTGAAATAACCGGTTTCTTCATTATTAAAGAAATGTCTCCTCATCAGAAATGACTGCTTCGGAAGATACTTGCCATTTTCTCTCAAGCATCGAGACCTTATCATGACCTGACTGTCCTGCACTTGTTGGAGTTCCACCTTCTTTTGGGACGAAAGCAATATAGACACATAATGACGGACAACACCAACTAAAAATGTTATAACAACGATAGGCAAAAATACCCACACACGTATGTGTGAGTCTAATAACAATTCCGCCATTTTTGTACAGAATTGTTCGCGTGCGCAGATTGGTCAAGACCAGGAATACGAAAGCCTCTTTCAATTGTTCATTAGGAAGATCAGAAAAACCACTAGTTTTATTTCATAAAAGACACATTCATAAAATAACTAAAACAATTGGGTCCTTACCTTCTGTATGACAAAATAAAAACACAGTATTTGTAAGTGTGAATTATAAAAACAAAACACACTTCCAAGCAAATTCGGCGGGTTGTACAAACGTAGTACGTGTTACCAACTATAGTGAGAGAAAATATTAAACCATCCGTCCTATGCGTAGCCTTGGTATTTAAATAAGTCAAATAATTGTCATGAGATGAGGGATTTTTTTTGAGAGAGCCTAATTCAACTATATTTTTTTAGTAAAAATAATACATAATTTTTATTTCAACATACATGCTAGAAAAATGATAACAGTACTAAAACATTTTTTTCACACTAGTATGCAGTTTAGGTTTTTGTGTGTATGGGTACGCCACATGCAGGGTATTCACAAAAATAATATTAATTCCTATATAGCAACAAATAAAAATATATTATAATGTATAAATATTTATACAGGTGATGGATTAGGGCTTGGCTTCCATAGAGGGGGGTTAGGCAGTTCGCAAAAGGGTCTTATAAATCGTCAAAATATATTCTAAGACTTTTTGGATTTTGCGATAAAAACATAAAAACATACGAGATACGAAGTATATATATCCACATGCTAGAGGTAAATGTTTGCTAATACATTAAGCTTAAAAAAAATAGTTTTATTAATTCATTTTCAGCAAGGAAACTTGCAAAAATCATATTTGAAATTTTTTCATATTTTAACCAGATAAGGTATTCAATTAATTTTTGTTCATTGCAACCAGCAAACCTTTTGAATATATACAATTTTAAACAATACATGTATCCTGAAACACCAATTTTTATACTTACACACTTTTGTCACGCTAAACATTGCAAAGTGTTAATAAGGTTATGTATTTATTAATACGTATATTAAAGAGGGCTCGTCTTGACGTACTTACCCAGCGAGGGGGGAGGGTTGATTTATCTACCCGACATATTTAAAAAAAAAATCTATCATTCCCATAAACAAATTGAAAGAATTAGTGGACAAAGTGTTTACATCTCATCACCGAAATGAATTTCTGCTTACGTTCCGGTCTAGTGTTGAATAATAGTAGGAAGCAAAGAATGAACTAGACAGGTTTTTAAGAAAAAGAAGCAGTATGTGGAAGGCATACACCACAGCTCATACATTTATGTTATCAGTTATGTATTTACAACATACCTATTGCAGAAATGTAATCACACCTTATGAAAACATTGAAAAGGATATATTTTATTTTCAAAGTACAAATTAAGTTTTTATTTAAAATTTTAAGGGTACATAGAGAACAGTTTTCTATGAAATTTTTACTTAATGCGATATTGTAGACATGAACTGTTAAGTGACTACATACTTTATTATCTAATGTTTGTTATCCTGTTGTTTTGCTTTATCCTGCTTCCATCTTGCGGTGAAATGAACAACTAAATAATCGACAACGAAGTGTCAAATATGGCGAAACGTATGTTCGTATGATTATAAAAATTTGTAATGGCAGTTACAGTTCTAGGTGATAAATGATTGGAAAATGGAATCATTTCCAGATGTACGGGACATGCTAAAAGCGATGTTATCATGTTTGGTTAGAAGTGTGTGAAACGTCAGTTCATTGTGGCTCGGCGCGGTGTGCCAAAGGCCGACTGGGGTATGGTTGGTCTCAAACCATGGGCGCTCAGCAAGCCAAAGAACGTGCAGGATCTACTGGAGCATTGGCTGTCAGAAGTACGATAAGAAATAAACCTAGGAACCCTAAGGATGGGCGTCACCAAGGGTCCAATATCTTTACGGAACATAGTGGTGAGTGCAGACATCTTGTATTATTTACATGGATATTTTGTTGTAAGTTCTCCAAGGCCAGGTTGTGTATGCATTCATATTATGCATAAATTTTTGTCTCGTTTAATACATGTATTAGCTTCAAAGAATTTTTTTCATGGAATTTCTGTGTGGGTACATATGTAGATAACCACTTAACCATGATATTGAAAGCTTCAGTTTCCCTACTAGTTTACTATACATACATGAAAGATTATAGAAAATCTTGGGTAAGCCATTATTGGTTTTAGGTGGAATTGGGTAATAGTGATTGCTAGGTGCAAATTGGTAAATGTTAATTCACAAAGTGGTAATGCTTTATTAATGTATAATGTAGTGTTATAATTTTAAGGAGAGGATTAATTTACTAAAAACTGTATATGTGAGAGGACTGTAATAATAATCTGTACATTTATAACAGTAAAAGTTCCATATCATGTATCCAAATTCATCCCTTCATCCTGGTGGCATGATCCTGAATACATAGATTCTGTGGTACGTGATGCTTGTTGTTAATTTAGTGCATTGAAAGGTCCTCGACATAATAAAGCCTTCTAATAGGCCTATAACAATGAATTATGATCGTAAATGAACAAAAATTCCACAAGACGTGACATTTTGTTTGTATTGCGATATCTCGAGTTATATTTGTCAGGATCTTTCAATATATTAAATTAAAACAAAAGCATCATGTATTACAGGATCAGTGTATACAGGATCATGTTATTATGGTCAAGGCATAATATTGGATATGTGATACGAAACAATTACAATTATAATGTTGCTGCATTTCAGTGAAAAAAAATTCTGAATGTTGTAATTGTCCAATTTAGGGGCACCACTCTAAAAAAAAAAAGGCAAATACCTTAAATTGGATTTATTTCATTTAAAATGACATTGAGGCATGGTCAGATACTTTAAGAACTTCACATAGTAATTTTTGAATGTCATAGCTTTTTAGAACAAAAAATAAATTTAAAAAAATGGTTTTCACACACTACACACATCCCTAAATTTACCCTGAAGGAATTGTTTCTTAATTCCAACTGGTTTGGGAAAAATAACAGTTTAAAGCTTACATTAAAATACCTATGTTTTCACACTGCTGCTACCAGTCATTGTTTATCTATGATCAAGTATCTCTTTGTTTAGCATATTTGTAGCCAACTATGGAGAATCAAAAACATGCTTATTATTCTGTTTCATATATTGAAGTTTATCCCTACATCCTGAAGGCTTGATTCTGATGGCATGATTCTGTTTGCTTGACACTGTGGTACATGATGCTTGCTGTTTTAGTTCATTACATCGAAAGATCCTGATGGCATGATCCTGTGGTACATGATGCTTGCTGTTTTAGTTTAATGCGTCGGAAGATCCTGCACATGAAAGTAATTGCAAAATAGTAAAGAATTATGATTGTAGGTTGAAAAAATAAATCCTTTTTATTATATGTATGATTATAATTCTTTATTATATGACAACATTTTTATGTACAGGATCTTCTGATGTATTGAATTAAAACAACAAGCATCATGTACCACAGAATCAAGCCAACAGGATCATGCCATCAGAATCTTTCGGTGTACTGAATTAAAACAGCAAGCATCATATACCACAAGATCAAGCCAACATGATTATGCCATCAGGATCAAGTCTTTAGGATCCAGGGATAAATTTGGATACATGAAACACCAGCCATATCAAACACAGAATATACAACGGCTGTAATCAAAGTATTCCCTGAAATGACTGCAAAATTCAATGTGTCAGTTGGGCAGTTCCATGAAAAGGTCAACCATGGTAGCAAATATTAAAATTAACATAACCTAGAAATGTTTTATATCATTGGAAAGCTAACATATTTCTCTACCAGAAACTAGGCCTTAGATTAGTCTTTAACTTTGTGATGTAATTAATAATGATGAACAAACCTAATAAAAATTATTCTTTTAGTAGTTTCAATTGTACGCAAATTGCTTTCTTGGCTGATCTTGATGACATACTAATACTTTATTAGATTGGTTTCTAAGCCATTCAATTTGTGTGGCCTAATGCTACACGTAGAAACTATAATTAAGAAGACTAAATCATATAACTGTTCTATAAACCTCCCTCAAAGCAGGTGTTTTTTTAGTTTTACGTCAGACACCAAAATGTGTATTCAGTTTTATACAGCCCACAAGGCTAGTGATATAATTCTAACAACCCACATACAAAGTAGGTTTGTACTGATCTTTACTTTCTATACATAACAAAAGATTGCTATGAATTAACTTTTTATATAACTGGGGGGTCGGACGTAAAAATAATTTTACGTCCGACACCAAATTTAATAATATTTACATTTAATACCAAATTATATTTTCAGTGATTTTATGAAGTAATTAACCGCCTATATTGTAAATATCTTTATTTATATTTGTAGAACATAATTTTTGTTTTGTAAGTTGTCACACCTGCACTTGTGCATTTTGGTTATTCACATGTCACCCATGCTGGCCTTCACAGTCCTTTCTATTGTTGAAACTGCAGTATTTTTGTAGTGAAATACATTCTTCAACAGATAAAGAAAGCTACACCAACAGCAGTGTAAGTAATTTATGTTCATTATTGTAGGCAGTTATTTGTTTACTATGATGTATACTGTAAACACATCTGTTTACAATACTCCCATATTATATAGAGTAACTCCTAACCTAAAAATTAATGTTTATAATACTTTCATGGGAAAAGTTAATAAGCCAAAGTTTAATGGAACTTATTTGAGGAATAAATGTTATGTCTGAAATTAACAGTTAGTCTTTTTGCTTCCTAAGGGCCTACGCCCTTTTATAATATATCTGAAGCACTCTCTTCATTACTTATCTTTCTATAGTTTATTTAATTTTTCTTTTCTTTTTAGGTCATGGCAAAGATCAGCAACAAAGAAAAGATGGCACGTCGCAGAGCAAGAATTAAGGGTGGTGATCCAGTAAAAAGAGCAGAATTATTAGAGAAAGATCGATTAAGGAAAGCTAAATATAGAAAACAACAGAAGGAAAGTATGTCTGAGCCAGAACTGAAGAAGTTACGTGCAAAGGAAAGTGAAAGAGTGAAATGTTGGTATCATAACAAAAAAGGTGAGCCAGCAACAATTGAAAAAAACAGTGACATACCTTTGTGTTCAACTCCATTTAAAACAAAACAGTCTTTAGGAAAGGCTATGAAAAAAATTCAGCGTAATTTGCCACAGTCTCCACGAAAAAGGCAACATGTTGTGCAATGTCTAGCTAACCAATGTGGCTTTAAAGTAACTCCTCCAATAGGAAGAACCAGACAAAATGAAGTTTCAGAAAAGTTAAGAAAATGGGTTCATATATTTTATCAGAATGATGATGTCAGTTGGCAAGCACCAGGAAAGAAAGACAGAGTAATATACAAAGATGTAGACAAGGATGGAAATAAAGTGAAACGTGAAGTCCAGGCTCGTTATCTCTTGGTGTCACTAGGTGAGGCGTATAAGGTATTTGTAGAGAAACACCCACAGGTTACAATTTGTCGAGCAAAATTTTGTGCACTTCGTCCTAAACACTGTAAACTTTTTTCTCAAATTCCACATTTTGTGTGTGTATGTTCCTATCATGAGAATGTCAGATTGTTGCTACTGGCACTGAAAGACTTTACAGACTTGCCAACAGATTTTTATTCCTTCATTACTACTCTAGTGTGTGATGCTTCATCCAAAGATTGTATGACCAACCGTTGTGAATCTTGTACTAACAGTATAAGTCAACATACACCTAAAGATGAAGATCTGAGAAAGCCACTTTCAGTGGCAAAACAATGATGGACATTCAGAGAAGATGGAGATACTGAGTAGTGTGCAAGAAACATTTGAAGATTTGAAAAGCAAGTTGAAAGACTTTTTAGTTCATACCTATATCAAACGCATTCAAGCAAAGACATTTGAAACCATTAAATCAAATGTTAATGGCAGTGAAATTGTGATTCAAGTTGATTTTGCAGAAAATGCATCTCTGGTGAACCAAAATGAAATACAATCAGCTCACTGGAGCCATGGACAATCAACTTTATTTACAATTTATGCATGGATTAATAAAAACCTAACTGAAGGGTGTGTAATAGTATCTGATGATCTTGAACACACCAAATTACAAGTTTTTTGTTACATTAATCATATTCTTACGTATTTGAAAACTTCCTACCCAGATATTAGTACAGTAAATATATTCTCAGATGGTGCTTCGTCACAGTTCAAAAATCGTTTTATTTTTTCAGTACTTGCCAAACTGGAAGAAATTCACACCATAAAACTTAAATGGCATTTCTTTGCGACTTCGCATGGAAAAGGTGTTGTTGACGGTATTGGGGGAACAATTAAAAGAAGTGTCTGGAACCATGTCAAGGCAAGTAGAAGCATTGTAAACACACCAGAAAAGTTTGCAAGAATTGCAGCAGAGCGAAATCCCAACATCACTGTGTGTTACATCACAGCAGAAGAGAACAGAAGCAAGAACAACACAGTAGCTGAGATATGGGCCAAAGCATTGCCAGTTGCAAACACACACAGTGTTCACTGCGTTACTCCTGTTGGAAACAAGTACATTTTAGTTGGTGGTACCAGTGACAGTAATGAAGTATTTAGGAAAGTGAAAATAAGCAGAGATGAGGGCAGTAACAGTGAAGGAGACATCATGAGTAATAGCACTAAATGTAACCACGTGAATCTAGACAACTGGGTTATAGTTAAGTATGATGGCAAACTGTTTCCAGGGCTGGTGAAAAAATTAAGGCCAGATTATGTTGATGTATCTGTTATGCATCTCTCAGACACTGGTAGTTACTACAAGTGGCCTTCACAAGAAGACTGCATTTCATATTTATTTAGTGATGTGGTAAAAAAAATTGATGCCCCTATTGTGACTGGGAGTAGAGGCCAGTTTCAGTTCACTAGCAAAATATGTGAAAATTAAGATTCAACCAATTTCAATTCATGTTCATTTCGTGATTGCCAACATTTCCTGCTCCTAGTTTGTTATCCATATAGAGTAGGCCTAATGTTAGCATTTTTGTTAGTGGTAATACAGTGAAAGAAATGTATTTCAAGGAAAGTGAGAATAAGAAGAGAGAAAGACTGTGACAGTGACACTTAAGAAGAAACATCAGTTATAGTGATAAATGTAACCACCGAAGCCATATACTGGATAATAAGTTAAGTTCCTTTAGTATTTTTAGTTAAGCTTTGTGAACCAAGTATTTTTTTGTCATACATTTTACGTCCGACCCCATCATTTTACGTCCGACACCAAAGTTTAAAAATGTATACATTTATGATAACTAAACAGTATGATTCATCTAATATATGCACATTCTTTGTTATTATTCAGGCAAGCTGAAAAAAATTATAACATAATTTAATAATTTCATTTTTCACAGACATTAGTTACTTTAGCCCCTGATGTGCCAAATGTTTTGTTTTCTGTTTTACGTCCGACACCAAAAATAAAAAACAAATTGTTGCCTTGCATGTTAGCAAATTCGAACCATTCCATGTCAGGATGTACCCTATAATCTCTCTTTTTTTACTCAAGCATTAATATTAATGATACATGGAAAAGAATAGTAATACGAAGAAGATTACTCAACAAATTTGTTTCCAAATTTTACGTCCGACACCGTGGAACTGCCCAGTTACTTAAGTGCACAGCACGTATTTCTCACAGGAAATGAATCACGTTAACAATTCAATTCAAATTTTGCCTCCTATTAGAGTCGTTTGTTACAACGTGACTCAAAACAGTACGTACATTAAATACAATGTAACAAAACAAATATTCACAATTAACAATTAAATTCAAATTTTGCCTCCTATTAGAGTCCTTTTGGGTTACTTATTCTAATAAAACAAATATTAAATGTAAACATTAAATGTTCCTTTCAATTGCAATACATTCGTTACTTAAACAGATTTAATTATTACAACAGCACCTACATTGACTAAAGTTCTTTAAAAAATTAAAAAATAACCACAGGGGTAAACAATGAATGTCGGCAAATGCATGACTACATAGGTATTGTAATGTAAGCTGTAAACTGTTATTTTTTCACAAACCAGTAGGAATTAAGAAACCTTACTTTCAGGGTTAATACAAGAACGTCTCTATTATATGGAAAATAATTATTCCTATTTATCGCAGTTACACAATGAATGGCGGCGGCAGTGTAAAAGCACACATATTATAATGTAACACATAAAATTTTAATTTTTTCACAAACTAATAGGAATTACGTAACCATCCCTTCGGAGAAAATTGAGGGACGTGTGTAATGTGTAAAACCATGTTTGCTAATTTTTTATTCTATACGTTCTAAAAAGCAGCGACGTCCGATAATTACCTTGAATACTACTATTCCAGCCATATGTAAAAAAACAACTGTGTTTTAAGGTTAAAGGGTGGTGTAAAATTATTATATATTACCTGTAATGTAAACGTAGTAATGTAAAGTTTATTTGTACTTAATAATCATTGCCAAGACTGTCGCTGCCCTACTGTTCACTTGATATTAGCTGCAGCAAGGTCCTGTAGTTTTCCAGAGATCCTTAAGAATACATTGTGTAGCCGAGATTCTTTAAAAAGGACAGGGATGTTAATGGTTTTGCACCCTAATACTGCACAATTAGGTTGGAAAACAGATTTGGGCTGAAAAAATTCTGGGTCCCAGCCATAATGTACGTACCTACATTAAATATCCTGTCTTTTAGAAAACAGTTTCGGCTACACTATATTCTTAAGGATCTCTAGAGAACCACAGGATCAAGTTTTACAGCTATAATCAAGGTAATAGTTGGGTGTTATTGACAATGTAGGTATGCCAGGTTATTACATTTGATACACTTAAAAAGTCAGTGCTTGTTGCCTCCATTATGCTAAAAAAAAATCCCTGTTGAGGGTTAACGCATAGGTTTTATGCATAGTAGGGACTCAAGTATTTTTTTATTAAATTCTATTTACCTTCCACTGCATCACAAAATCTAAATATGTAATATACACATACTTATATATTGAGAGCCACAGAATAAATTTGCTGCACTAAAACATAGTGATAAAAAAAATGGCAGCAGCCACATCATTGCACAAGTTTTGTAATGTAAGCTATAAACAGTGATTTCTTATAAATCAGTTGGATTTTAGAAACACTGTTTTTAGGCTAAATATAGAAACGTCTCCATTGTTTGAAAATTATATTTTTGGAATATTATTATTACTTCATGGAAAAGCAGCACTGTAATAATATTACAGAGGAATCTCTCGTGTAAACATTTACAGTTGTGCTATTAAAGCACAACATGGGGTGACTGCTTCACTACACAGGCTATCTAATGTAATGTAATTTACTAGAAAACCTAAGATTTTTGACACACTCTTTTCAGTTTAAATTGAGGAATGTCTGTAGTATCAAAAAACATATTCAGAATTTTACTAACGGAAATTGTCTTAAGGATCTGTTTAGTAGAGACTTAAATCATCATAATAATTTTTGGGTAAATTGTAAGAGATTCTGCTTTTCCATAAAAATAAATTATAAAATTATTATGTGTTTTTGAGCACTACAGACATTCCTATATTTACTCTGACAGTGTTTTAAAATTCCTACTGGTTTCTGAGATATTACCAATTATAGGTTAAATACATTAGGTAGCCTGTGGAGTGACTTGGTCACTGCCATTGTGCTTTAGTGTAGCCGAGACTATTTTACACGAGAGATTCCTCTGATTAACACTGTCCCACTGCTTACTTGACACTAGCTCTAACTTGATCCTGTGGTTCTCTAGAGATTCTTAGGAATATAGCGCATCCAAGGCTGTAATAAAAAATACAGAAATGGGTAATATCATTATGTTATGGATGGGGCAGGACTTTTATCCACCCTCATTTTTTCTACCTTAATTAGGCACAATTAGAGGGGAAAAGTTTTTAACCCGGCCGTAGCGATTTGACATTAAAAATCCATGTCTTTTTGAAAACAGCTTCAGCTACGCTATATTTATGAGGATCTCTGGAGAACCACAGAATAAAGTTGGAGATAGTATCAAAAATAGTTGGGCGGTGATAACAATCAGAGTAATCTCTCGTGTAAAACAGTCTCGGCTACACTATTAAAGCACAACATGGTGGCGACCGCTTCACTGCACAGACTACCTAAATGAACCTAACTATAGTTTCTCAGAATCCAATAGGAATTTTCAAACGCTGTTTTCAGGGTAAATAGAGGAACGTCTATAGTGTTCTAAACAATTTTTGGAATTTAAAGCTTTTTTTTATGAAAAAGTTGCAACGCTTACAATGTACTCACCTAACTAGCTTGAGGTGAGGAGAAACTTAGGAAGATCCTGAAAACATCAATATTAAAAATGTATGTTTGCCATTGCTGTGAGCCTATATTTTCTCTGGGTGCTCTCAGTTAAGTTGCTCCTCCAGTCTATAATATCTTAACTGTCACAAGACCCCTAATTCGTGCATTCACACAATTTTCCTTTTTTTCTGAGGATTGTAACCTATTGAACCTAATCCATTATCAAATATTTGAGACAATTATTGGTATTCAGCAGAATAACTCATCTCTTATAATTTCATACTATTTTAAATGACACCAACCTAACCAACTGTTCATACCATTTTACAACTTTTTAGCTGTCCTTGACCTCACATAACCAACTATTGACATAATTAGACAGTAGTTTTAAAAGTAGCTTTGTAACCAACCTTTTGCTACCTATACATGCAAAAATAATTGAAATAAATTACGTAGTTAATAAAAACTTAACTGTGTCAGAGGTGGTTACATTTTTTTGCTGAAAGCTAAAACAGACATTCACAATTGTCCAGAACCTGTGGAGAAACATGGATTCTGAGAGACACTCAACATAATGACTAGTTCAGTGATGAAACTGAGATACATTCTGTGTCACATCATGCTACACACACTTATCCTTTGGGGTTTGTTCCTGTATCAGAACCAACAAAATTCATGTTATGATTCACCAGGTGCTCATAATTATGATGTAAAATACTGTTACAAGCTAGTCAACAAACACCCATAATGGTCATTCCAGGTAAAATAAATTCCTTGATCACGCACTACAGAGTTCTGCTAGTGTGATCTTAGACTCAAATGAAAAAAAAAAAAATGTTTATTACCTACAGTTTCAATTCCACCATAAATCCACTACCCATGGATGATGCACTCTTTATTTTTCTTCCTTGTACTAGTTTTGCATTATACATAACTCACCACCTAATTTAGCTACCGACTCATTTATGCTGAATTCGACCATTGTATCTCAACAGAGAGACAACCACAACCAATATGTGAGTTTGAGAACTAACATGACATTGCTTCCGAATGCAACAGTTTCATGGATATCCTCTTGTTAAAAAGCTTTAGAATAATGTGAATCGAAAGATTGCTTTATGAAAACCATGTGTCATTCCAAAAATATTTTCTGAAGTTACAGTTCACTCTTTCAATGGGTGACAAGTGTCTTGTCACCCATTGACATTGAAAAAATCCACTTTCTTTACCCAACTAAGTAACTGCCCTACATTTTCAGCACTTCATCTTACATAACAGCACCCCATGGTCAATTAAAAATTCAAAAAAATGCCAAGAAACAGTCACTTAAACAAATTATAATTCATCTTGTTAACACCCACCACTCACCATTGTAACGTTGCAAGACCCTGTCCTCCTAGCTAAATACTTTACCGTTTATATGTACTTAGTTAAGGGTTGATATTTGCACTTGCTGTGTGTTTTAAGAATGTACTTTATATTTTAACAAACATTTTAAATCATTACTATTTTATTATGTAATTGTTCACAAATAAGTCGTACTGGATTTTTGCCTGTGTTGGCCTACTTTTTAAGGTTTTTTCTAAATAAGTTTAATTTTGTCAAGTAATTTGTATTAGGATTGCTGTTACCTAATGTTCTAGAACAATAGACTTGGTGTGGGATGTATTAGAAAGAGGCAGGTATATGAGACCTATGAGTGCGAGTGAGATAGAAACAGTGATTCCCCACCAAGAGAGAGACAGAAACAATATCTCTTCGGAGGGTGGGAAACCAAGGTCAGAAGTTTTTGATAAAATTAAGAAAGGACGGAGAATGGGAAGTCCCTGTCGAGCGTGTGATTGGTCGGTGAGGTCATGTGACTTCTCCTTCCTGCGTGATGAAGAAAGTGGCATGACTTCACCAGTCGTCTGTCGATCGCTGCACGAGGAAGGCGCATTCGGTGGCTTCTCACAAAATATGTAGTAATTGAGGAGAATAAATTTAACGTCGGTAGCTAGAGCCATGCTGAAGATAGTAAATTAATCATTTGTTGTTTTTGGAACTTTTTGGACATTTTTAACTAGAAATTGCGGCTGCTGACGTCAGCGTCTGGCTCATGGCGAAATTCGTTTTCGGTAGGTGCAGCCATGTTTGAGGCAGCACTGATTTCGTGTACTTACAGTAAAATGTTACTGAAGGACTTAACCTACATTATTTTTCGTTAATTCTCATCTCCCGAGCTGCGAGCAGTTCTCGACATGCGGATGTATGAGTTGAATGAGTGAGAAAAATTTTGAAAATGATTGGATTCGTCTGTGCAGCATTCTATTTCTAAAATAAAACAAAAATTACAATTGGCGCTTAACATCTTTTTTTTATTTATTATTTTATATAACGAACCGTTATACCATGTAGCTGATACGCAACCTCAGAAGCTTTCCCAGGAACAGAAGCCATTCAGATTGTATAAAATATCATGGTACAATAATATGAACACAAAATTATAATGGACAAAGAACTCCATTTGAAACTGATAAAAATTCAAAATCCCAAATATTTCTGAACAGTTTCAGAGTTAGCCCTCAATAATAAAAAATAATTTTTGCAGAATTCCCCAAAAAATTTCCTGAAATTTTAAACATAGCTAACTCTCTGTAACACATTTCACGCTCGTAGTTTTCAACTTAGCATGTAGTAAAAAAAAATACTTATCAAAATTTTTACAATTAGTCAAATTAATAAATTTATACATTCTCCTATTATGGTTTACCCAATGGGTAAAAACTCTGGCAGGCAAATATATCTCGAATGTCAACCAGGCCCTACAGGTGTCCGGGTCCCGGGGAATTGGTTCCCCTGCCCCTCCCTCCTGATGGCCCTATCTATACAATCTGTTTTCTAAAAATAAAGAGCTCATTTTTCTCCTGATTTCAGTTGCTGATGCATGTAGCGTGAACTGTATTCATGCATCATAACTGCATTCAATGAAATCTTGCCTTTTTATTCTGAATTGAATTCCTGTTGTTCCAAACATTGCCAACAATCTCTTAAGTTGTAAACATCAGTGGGTTGAGAGTTGTAAATATTTGTAAAAAAAATTTTTGTAGAATGTAAAACATCAAAGAGCATTCTGAAAACACATTGTTTATATTATTGTCAGATACTATGTGGCAAATGTTGAAGGATACAACTTTTTTTGGGGGGGATAAGAAAATGGTATTTTTTGAGTACTACTACTAATTTTTCTGTAAATTCCTGCTGGATTCTACAGACTTGATAGTGGGGAAGGCGATGGAGTTCAGGGGGTAATAATGTGGTAAATATAATTAAAAAAAGATAATTTAAATGCAAAAATCTCAATATTGCTGTAAGAATTTAATTGCAGCATTTTCCAAAAAAATAATTAATTAGTTTCAGATTCGTATACGAAATGTAAAATTTTTCTTGTTTAAAATTTTGGTAATTTTTTTGTGTGAATATTGATTCTTGATTGAACATATAATGGAATTTTAGAAGTGCTAGTTTATAGTGTAGTGAGTTTGTTTTTCCATTGTCTATCATCTTTTGGGTTTTTTATGTTGCCCCTCTCACTATTGAACATTGGTAAAGATCGTAAGCTTTCGCGGTCAATGTCTGGAGTTCATTGGCAAAGATATCTTTGCCTTCGACCCTTCGACGCTGCTACAACCCAGAAGCTAAGCAACTCCTATTGAACATTGCATATGCATTTTTTTCTCTCTCCAATTCCAGTGCATTCACTGAACATTTTAAAATCAACGTATTGTTACGATTTTAAAAATAATCGTTGAGTGGGAAGAAATGGATTCTTATAGGGATAGCCCAATCATTTTTTTATTGCACAATATTTACAACACTAATAAATAATCGTACTTAAAATGCCTACTAATCAGTTACTCTCACTCAATATCTCAAGTCCTTGCACACCGCACACCTCGCTGGGCCGCACCCCTCGCGCATCTCTCGCGCATCTCTCCTCGTGGACCTCCGTCGCCGAACTCTCGTCGCACTCCGTCGCCGCCGTAGCACTTCCCTTCACCGAGGATCCGCTCGACGCTTCGCTCGGGACTCCCGCCACCCAAAGACTCTCCTCGCCGAGGAGCTCACTCCAATTCGCCGAGCCACTCCTGCGGAGGCCGGCGTCCATGATTATTTAGACCCTGGCGCCCTTCGAGAAGTCACGATTGCGGCTGGGGCCAATCGCGTCATCCTGTGCCGACCCGACGCCCGAAGAGTCGAGAAGGGCATCGGCAGCTCGCGTGATGGCCCGCGGAATTCCCAAAGGCTGTCCGGCGCCGAGGCAGGGCGTCACGCGGTGAGTGTTTGGTGGGGTGGGGGGTGAAGCGACGACCCTTGTAATCCGGCCAGGAATGCGTGGCCTGTCCCACGTCAGTGGGGACTACTTGATACGCGCCTGACGCCAGCCGGCACCGAACCCGGCGCGCGTCGCTGCCCTGCCTGCGCTTGTAAAAGTATTGACAATTTAATTTTACAATCACACCCAATTTGACTTGGACGTAGCATACTTTGCATTTTTCTTCCATCTATTAGCATGTTGGAACAAACTGCATACTGTAAAACCTTTCTCGGTGGTGGAGCCAGGGGCTCGTGAAATCATGTTAGTTAGGAAAGTTCAGTTATAATTGTTTTTCATCTTAAACCTCCCTAGCGCATTGGTGTCTTCTCTGATCTTACAGACCGAAAGGAAATACTTGATAATGTTTTTAAAGTGTTCTGATTTATTGGAATCTATTATATATTTTTTCTTATCTAAGAGAAACATCAATGTTATGAGCAGGTAATATAAAGTTTGAAGGATAGCCCAAATTCACTAACATTTTCACAATTCTCTTGTTTGATTACCTTTCTCTGCTTCACGCTAAATTCAGTCTGAAATGGAAAATGAACCTAATAACTTTGCTTTTACACATGTTGCTGGTGGCGACTCAACAGTAACTCACTTGATGGTACTGTTCCTGACTTACTCTCTCAACACAGACCACTTGCGCTCCGCGTCGCAAACGCCACATACTCTTCGGCCTCGGAGCCTCCCGTGCCAGTCGAGCAGTCGCTCGTCACCTCCAGACCGCACCGCATTATTATGTATCAAAAGACAACCGGCGCCGTCAGCCCCGTGCAGCGAGATAAGAGACTCGATCGCTCAGCGAACACCTGCAGCAGATTTGTGCACCTGCTACATCTGGAAATTTCTTCCCGTATCAATATTTATTGGACACGGGTGCAAATAACATCTAGTGTGGTCTAGCTGGGTAGCGGGATCTGGAGGCTGTGTCTCGGGAAGACTGGGAACTCTGGCCGGTATTCCAAGACACAAATATCAGGGTTAGGTGTTGAATATGCGATAGGACACGGCCGGTCCCTTATGTTTAGAGGACGGAGTTTCGTGTCCTATACATTGCCGATCTGTTGTCCAAATTGCGCGCATGCGCAGAGCTCACTTTTTCGTTGATTTCGTCCAGATGGCGGGCCCGCGTCTGGCGCCATTTACTCATGTATAGTAATTTTTGCGTTAATTGAGGGACGTACCAAGTGTGTTGGTGTGTCAAATGAAACTTTATTTTAGCGAAACCATTGTGAAATACATTCTGCACACTTTTAAGTCAAACCAAGAAATAATCGCAACTTAAAAAAATATGCTATAAACTAGAAAGGCATTCAATTGTAGTGCAATGGTGCTGCTATCTCCAGTATTTTTGCCGTAACAGTTGTATCGATGGTTGTGAAACGTCCGCTAGGATGTGTTAAAACCAGTTTCTAGCCTCGTGCATGTCAACGTTTATTAAAACGGCTGCCGATTTTTTTCCTTACAGGTATTCATTTTGGACACGTTCTGGAATACGTCTCGCGAGTTAGGTTACGTTTGTATCTCAACAAGGTAGTGCTTATTCGCTACCTTACCCGAGCGTCCTGGAATACCGGCCTTAGAGGTTCTCCCACCCGCTCGCCCAGATCAGCGCGTGACTGTCGACTCTACTGCGGCTCGTGGTCGTGTCTTCGCTCGGCAGGCGCCGCCTTCGCGGACACACGGGCGCTCGGTCGGACGATTGTCGAGGCTCGCTGACTCGGCGATGATCACGACTCTACCTGCTTTGTCTATACCTAATGCTGGTCTTTAATCATGCATTTTATCGTTCGGCGCTCACATTTCTTTCGGGTGTATTCCAGCTGTTAACCTTGGCCGCCGGGTAGCCGGCGTGTATAGTTCTCTCGGAGTGTATCGTTACAGCCAGTCTTCATTTCAATAGGGTTTTTCTTGTAGAGCACGCTACATCTCGCGTTTTCACATTTGGTTCTACCGTTTAAATTACACCGTAGTCGGTGATCGGAAAAAACCGCTATGCGTTTGTCATTGCGTGGCAAGGGTAGTGTAAATAAAGTTTCAATTTATTTTTAATTTCATTTTTTTGTTTAAAACCAAGATTTGCAAATATAACACCAAAAAAAAACTAAAGTCTTTTAACATTAAAGCGTACATGAAACTTTCACAATACACATACTTAGACAGGAATATTTTTATTTCATAGCGTTCCTCGTTTAATCAAGTATCGGATAATATTAAGTTATATGACCTCCACCCACCTAAACAAGTGGTTAAGTTACTCTCGCTGTCGTGGTAGTGAAGATGCTTTCTTATAAATCTGCACTACTTGCGGAGTTCGTAGTTGCAGTGTCTTAATATTATATAAAATTAATCACTTCATTACCTCGTGATCTTTGCAGTGTGCTAGAGACGGCTATTACTGAGAAAAAAAACAAATTCTAATTCGGTTATCCCCCCTTCCCTTTTCTTCGCTATCCAGAATCACCGTAAGTATCTCTCAATGAAAATTGTACAGCTGGTCCTTGTGTTGTATTGTGAAAATAATAATGTTCTTTTTTTAATGCATAAACTATATTTTAACAAAAACCATTGTCTAAGCCTACAGTGGTCGAGTAGTCATATCACTCGACTTTCACCAAGGCATTCCTGTTTCAATTATTCTTTTTTCGCGAGTGTTGAACGGCGGACAATCTCGGGGTACTCCCGTTTCCGCCGGCCATCATTCCCTCAATGCTCCGTCCTAATTCCGCCCCAGACTAGAATCAAGTGGCCTTTATATAAACAATCCTTTCTAGAATGCCTAGTGGGTCAACAAAGTCACGTTATTTTGCGGGTTGCGCGTGATTGGGTGACCACCATGTAGGTAATACATCTCCAAGTTATAAGAACGTTATTAGTAGTAAAGTAACTTTCAACTTTTAAAGTTATATACCACAGATTTAGATAAATGGAAAAATAAAACTATCATGAAAAATTAAGACTTTGGCCAGTCAATAAAACAAAATAGAGATGTAATTACATTTATCAAATCAGGAATATTTACTTGTTAAGTTAAGTTAATAAGTACCTGACAAAGAAGATAAATTGATTTTAAAATCTTTATTTTATATAATTATTACGTGTTTGTAATATACTGTTACGATTTACTGCGGGGTCGTAAAGGATAGGCCAATTAAAAATTTTTATCACACACAGTTTTATTTATTGCCACTATTAACATTACTAGCTAATAATCTAAAAATGCCAATTAATCAATTGTACTTAAAAAAAAATGTTGCTTCCTCCAGTCACTCGTTTCTCACAATCCACACGCCTTGCTGGGCCACACCTCTGGCGCAACTCTCGCCGCAGCACCCCTCGTGGTCCTCCGTCGCCGCACTCCGCCGCCGCCGTCGCAGTCGCAGTCCTCCTTCGCCGAGATCCCACTCGACGCCTCGCTCGGAACTCCGCCGCGCCCGCGACACTATCACCCGGAACTGAACTCTTCGCCCTGGAACCTGCGTCCAGGGACTTCGTCACTCTATCGCCCGGAAACTCCGCCGCGTGAAAACTCCCGACTTGACTCTGAACTCCACTGACTCCCCTGCCCTGACGTACTCGGGCATATATATAGGCCCCCGCGCAATTCCAGAACTCACGAGAGCGGCCAGGGCCAGTCGCGTCATTTCGAGCCGTCCCGACGACAAACATCTCTCGAAAACATGTGTCGGCGGCTCGCGTAACTCCGCAGCTGTCAGGTTTCGGATGTCAAACTAACAGTGCCGCGCGGGGAGTGTGGAGGGCTGGAGGGAGATAAAGCGGCGACCCAGGTGCGCACGGCACATCTCATGTTACGACGTGCACCTGCACGTGACGCGGCCTTGCTCACGTTCGTAACAATACGTTTACAACGCACTTACAAGATCTCAATCACGTACCTTTGACTAATACTACAACACACGTACACTGAATATTTATACATAATTATCATTGGTTGCTATTGATGTTAGGATTTAACAAGATTGATAAGAGTACGTCTTTGTTTTAAGTTTTAAATAGAAACAGTATTAAATTAAAACTTACACGTTATTTTTCTTCATAAGTATATCCATAGAATATGCGAATCTGTTATAATTACCTCAGCTAAATACTCAGTGGCTTTGCAAAGGACCACTGGCAAATGTGGAACTTTCCTAGCTGATATTTCAATAAAATATTATCAGTTTACTTTGGTATCTAAACCATTCAACAGAATGAATTTCGTGAACGAAATCAACATTAAATAATAGGCCTTAAAATTCTGTCAAGTCTATCAGTTTGATTAGGCACAGAAAAGTAAAGATGGTACTGTCTGGATTATGTGGTGCATGACCCAGCTTAGTCCGTAGTTTACCGATAAATATGATAATGATAGTCTTCTAGTGCCAGGACTCCTTTCGCGATGAGGTATTCGCAGGTACCGGCATGGGTGATGAACTTCCTTCTAGTTGTGTCGTATCGAAATTTGCGTGCTGCAGGAACGAGGGTTCGACCTGATCATGCTGTCCCGAAGTCGGTTGTGCTGACATTTCCGTTGGTAGAATCACATCCTTCCTTTGTGGATGATGCTGACGTGGGTTCTTCTCGGTAAATCTCTTGGAGTAACTTCGTGGAATGGCTAAGCACTGCTGTTTGTGAAGTTAATATATTTCGTTTTATATCTCGAAATTGGTTGCTACCTCTTCATATAGCTATGTAGCAACTTCGACGATTTGTTAATATAAGTAGTCTTCCAGTCTTTTACATATATTGATTAATCTTCCGACGAGAATGAAGAACGTAATTAAATATTATTTATTTCAGATTATAAACGCTTCATTATTAATGTAATCACAAAACTTATATTTTTAATAACAGAAAACAGATTTAAACTTCATTATAGTTTTTAACGTCAAAAAAATATTTCTGTTCTTTCTTTTTTTGTTTTTTCAAACAAACTCCGTGCTTAGAGAAAGTAATCCCAGCAAAGCAACTATTGAAAATAATACAATTGCATAGAGAACAAAAGTCTAAATTGTCATGTGACAAGTCAAATTAAGACAGTAAAATTAACATTCAAGTTGAAATATAATAATTCTATGAGGCTGCAGTATGTACCTTTATAACTAATTCTCCTGGTACATAACTGGCTTAGGGACGTAAAAGCACTGTAATCCAATCATCAGCGCGAAGTAGATGTACTTACATGTACCTCAAGTATACTTTGCTGCCCAGTTGGGGTCTTTAATGTACCCGATGTTGATGATACGTAAGAAATTGGATACCACAGTATGCTAAAATACTGGACCAGTTGTAATTTGTTCTGCTGTGATGAGTTCCCGTCGGTTCTGCCTGCATTGGTCAGCGCTGCCCGTGTGTGTGTGTGAGTGTGTGAAAGAGGCGCTATATCTCCATGGAGCGGCGCGGCGGTGATCGGTCCCAGCCCGGATTTCCGCGCGCTGGACATGTGTATGGGAGAGGTTCGGGCGGTTTTCTGAGGCAACTTCCGCTTCCTCCCCCCTTTATCCTTGTTGTTCCCCGTCATCGCTCCGCCTTGCGCCATCATGTAAGGGTTGGCTAGTGCGCGTGTTCCCACCCCGCTTTCCCCCTTTCCCCGCTTCACTCCCGTAGATTAAAGATGCTACTTCTAGATAAAACATATATCGTATATATATTATATCGGTGTTGGCGAACTTCACTCTTTTTGAGGACCAGATATCATTTTTGAAACTAATCCTGAGGCCAGTCGCATTATTTCTGCCCCCCCCCCCCCCCCCCTGAATGCTTTCAAGAATCTTTACCATATATTTCATGCATAAATATTGTTCTGAAAACATGTGTTTTAGCCATTTTCACTCTTCTAATAAAAACAGTTAAAAACAAAAAACGGAAACAGAACTACACATCCGCTCTCAGCGTATTTTTAAACTGATATTTCGCGAGTGGGGAACGTGGCGGACTTCGCCGCGAGCTGGTGTGTTTTTCTCAGGGAACTCATGTTTTTCCTACACATTAATTACGTCAATGCTCCATTCTAATCCTACTCAGGGTGTCTATAGATCACGAAAGTTATCTTAAATTAACAAAACGAAAGGCTGGTTCATACATTAAGAGATTTGCAAAGGCCATAACATAAAGTCTGGTGACAGTAATATATCTATAGTTTCCAAACATTTATTCAGTTCTAAACGCTATTGACTTCACAGGAGAAACTATTTGTTGCAGCCATCACTAGTAACTTAATGCATTCGGCTAAATTATACACCATGCTTTAACGAGCCCAACTTTTGAAAATTAAACGTTAGATATTTGTTTTGGCCTAAAAACTGTTGAAACCACAATTACGTATTTCGGTTTATAACTGAACTTTAGAACCATGTCCGGTAAATAACGTAGCAAGCGTGAAATAAAGCGACACTTGTTATTTTAGTAAATACTTCATTAGCCAAGTAATAATTTTACGCAGGAATAGCTTTTTGATGTCGCCCTTGTTTCTGAGATATACCTCCGTATTAAGTAGGGTAATTATATGTCAAAGGTAATGGTGCAAGCCATAAAGCTTTTTTATTTTTTTATTGTTGAACATGTTCTCCTTTTCGCATTATTTTCTTTAAACTGAGAAATAACTATTTTAAAATAACACCATAGCAGATTAGGCCTTTCTAAAAAAAAAGCACGACAAAAATGTTTTATCACATCTGTTAAAATTATTTAGTTTACATAACAACCATTGGTAATTTTCGTAAAAGAGTCCATGCAGTCCAGGCGTAAATGTTAGTTTCGCGCTCAAAGCAGTGACCTTGAACCTGTTAAATACTCATTCCATGTAGTTAATTTAAACTTGTGTGTGTTTTTGTGCTGGGCTGTTGGAGAAGTGCGCGGTAACCGGCAGAAGCGCAAAGCTAGTGTACGGTTACATGGTACCGCGTACAGCAACATAAGACTACTTATTAATTGTTTTATTATCATATAAGTATTTCTTTATTATTAATAATACTATGATTTTGTTTAACACTTTTATATCATGTATCTGACCTTCAAACTACGGAACTGTCATGCTACAGCTTAGCATTCATAAACATTGAACTGACTATACTACCATCAAACCTAACCTGATTTAATATTTAACTCATTGTTGTAACTTTAATTCTGTTATTTATTGTATTTTTTTGTATCACCACAGATATTTTATATTTAATAGTGTTTCCACTTTGTTTTGATGTGATAGTAATCACGTACATCAGATTACCTGTTCCTGGCTGCAGTGTTTACAGCCGCAGGCTATCCTGTATAATAGCATACCGCCGTGGGCGGAAGTGCGTCCGTAAATTATGATAGAGAAAAAGTAAGAAAAGGCGTCTTTTCGTCTGGGCCTATCCCGACGCCGGCCTTTATAGAAATTGATATAATTAACATAATCTTGTAAGATAATATAAATTCAGTGATTGTAAACTAATTTGTGTTTTGGTGACTAATACCGTGAGTATTTTCAACGGGATCCGGCGGCAAATAGATAAATTATCTGCACATTAGTTAGAGGCTTATAGTCTAAGCTAAAAGTTGCCATATTTTTGCTGGATAGCGTCACTAGCACGGAATTTTACAAGTTAATATTATTGAACTCTATAATTATATTCCAATTAACTACAGATATTTCGGACAATTTTGAACATTATTTATTTTTAATTCGTTTGAACTTTATTACAGATTTGAATGATTATTTCAGAATGATTTATAGTGAATATTCTACTCAGTGGTCTGAAAGCAGAACTTATGTTAACCCTGAGCACTAGCCGAGGTGACAATATTATTTATTGAAGGAATTTCATAATAATTCTTTAGTGTTTGTATATTTTACTTAAACTGATCGACATTAAATTACGGAAATTTGAATACATTAACTATTAAACTGTTTCTCGTATAAGAACTTTTGACAAATGATAATTTCAATATAACGAACTTAAGTATAAATCTGTGCCTACGTATCTCCTGCATTTTTAACCAGTCAACCTAACCAGGAAACCACAATTAACCTGTTTAATTCATAACTTATTTTCTCACTAATAATCTACACAATTTATCACTATTCATAACAACACCATTAAATTCCCACTGTGTGGTAATATAAGTGTTAATGTCGTTGTGTTATTGTTTGTTTAGAATTAATATGGTTCAGTGTATTTGTTATAGTTGTTTGCATGTCTTTTGTCATTAAACTGTGTGTTGTTTACATTGTCATACCCATTCACTCTACACAATTACAGTTTTATTTTTATGATTTTAATTTCATTTGTTTCCATAGTTAATTCACTACGTCCAACATATATAACGGACACTCATTTAACATAGCAACGGCGCCCAATAAATTATAATAACTTTTAATTAGCTATGTTATGCCCATAGAATAATTGAAATTATACGAGAAATAGATACCTCGAGTCGACCAGTCAGAGGGGTGTTACCATCATCCCTATACAAACACAATACATAATAAATATATAGAGAGATAATTAATATATATAAACTAGTTACATAATAATAATATAAAAAAACAAGCTAGTTCATAAGCTATGCGCGCGCACACACACACACACACACACACATACACACACACACACATACATACATATATATATATATATATATATATATATATATATATATATATATATATATATGGAGGTTAGAATTGCTTACTAAAACTTTTACAAAGTCTACTATAACCTAAATTAATGTGTGTGTGTGTGTGTATATATATATATATATAAACTGTTTTCATAGTCTACTGGTCAGCTATCGCGGGATAATTACCAGATAGTTAAAAATATTTATTTATGAACATAACCAATATATGTCGAATTAATCGCCAAATTTAGTTACAATTTGTGCATAACAATTCGATTGTGAAGCGATATAAGTTAATTGCTAGTAACGTTTTGCAGATAATTTGCATGGTTTACTTTCAGAGCAAGAATTACCTGAGCAGTTTAATATTAACAGTTCCCAACTCGCACCAAAATGCCACCCTATTCTCCTCTTATTGACTGCTGCGCCATGCGTCCGTTACATACATAAAATTTATTAATTTCCCTTCTATACGCACTAACTCTCTCCCATGCATACGACCGTACTATGCGTTATGAATCAGTAGGTTCGAAAACATGGCGGTTAACCCTGTGCGCATACCCTATGTTCTGTATTACTGTTATAAATTTCTGAATGGTTCCTTATTACGTGTCCAGTTGTTGTATTTTAACATAAAACATTCAAATTAAAAAAAAGATTTGGATGTGTTTCTGATGCAAAGCTGTGTATGGTTACGAAAACAAATTTGATTTTGAAAATATGTATAAAACTTTGAGTAGGTAACATTGTTTCCTGGAGCAATTGTTCCATGTAAAAAAACTATTTCTATTTCAACTTAAAAAAAAAATAAAAAAAGCCGTTGTATGTGATTGTGATTCCAACTGTACAATTACTAAAATTTATTTGATATAAACTGGATATGTAATAAGGAAAAATTACCAGTGCGACGCTCGCTGGAGCTTCCAGCACGGTATCGCCTCTGAACTGTGGCGCGCAGTCTTCTCGTCGTGCAGGGAACAACTATGAGATTGGAGCGGTAACCATGACATTATAATGCAGAGAAATGAAAATAAAGGTGTAGTGCAAGGCACTTGGGTTCTTTCAAGTATCTCTATCGGGCGTTTCGGGTCTAAAAAATTACTGTGAAAACAAGCGTTTTTACCATTTTTACTCTTCTTCTAAAAATACAGGTCTAAAATGAAATCCGGAAACAGAATTACTTATCCGCCCCCAGCGTATTATTATATGCTTTTCTTGAATAGATACCATTCGAATATATTAAGCAGTTTTCAAATCGCGTTCTTTTTTTTCTCCCTGAAGCTCTGCATGACGTATGTGCCGATAGACAGAGCCCTACTGAACGAAGCCTTCTGCATGGAGACCGCTCCGCTGGCAGTGCCCCCGTTTATCCGGGCGCACTTACGGTGTGCACAGCTTCAGGAGATTTATAAACTGATCAAGATATCCACGAAAAACATTTAAGAATACGCTGAGGGCGGATGAGTAGCCCTGTTTCAGGTTTTTGTTTTAGAAGAGTGAAAATGGCTAAAATAAATTTTTGAGAATATTTTTAGGCATGAAACGCCCGATTCAGATTCTTGAAAGCACTCATGAGACGTGCATTACACTTTTATCTTCATTTCTCCGCCGTGCAGGAGGAGAAGACTGCGAGCCTTGCTATTAGAGGCGGTACCGCGCTAGAAGCACCAGCGAGCCTGAAAACACCCCTGAATACCGCGTGGAAGGCTTCGTGCAGGTAAGCTCGTGAACGAGGGGTTGCGTCCCCCTGCCTGCCGCTGTCACCCCAGCGGCATGATTCAGCTAAGGGAGTGTCCGTACATGTAGTCACCAGCCCTTGGAAGGGGGTGGTGGTTACGGCTGAAAAAGGGAGTCGGGGGTAATTGGCGACAGCAGGAAGTAGCCACGCCGATCACGCCACTGCTACTCCACAACGATCGAAGATGGTTTAGTTCCTGAAAGTTAAATAATCGAACTTACATATGAAACTCTTTAAAATAAAGAAAAAGTTATTAGCAAAGCTGAGCCAGGATATAAACACAAGCGAAGACAGAAGAATAATATAGTTATAGCAACTTAGCAACATACGGTTACAGAGAGATAATTTTGGAAGGATTTTTGTAATCCTTCGTGGGCTAAAATAATGTATTTCGTCCCCATCATAGCCCCACATGCCTCGTATATAAGTGGCAGGAATTGTGTTTCCAAGTACATGAACACGTTACTGTTAGCATGTTTTTCGTATAAACTTGACATGTGCGACGCATATGTTTAATAACATTAATATATTTGTGTTAATTACTTTAAATAAAATCATCGAACAATCAACTTAATAACAAAGTATTAGAAATAAAAATGTTCCGTGTTCTTTTTTCAAGCAAAATACTTACTTAAATATCTATATGTAAACGTATTTCTAAAAGTCTACCATTCCCTGATATTTAAGTGTGACTCTCAATTTTCTTTTAAAATTCAATAATAAAGAAAACTTACTGATAATAACTGATAGATGGGTTAGATTGGACCCCTCCACATTAGACTTGGGCCGATTTCTTCAATATCTGTAGTGAGCTGTTGTGTGGCCGATTTCTTCGATATCTGTAGTGCGCTATTGTGTGGCCGTCTGTTAGCTTGCTGTCGACCAAACCCAAATAAAGTAAAAAGAAAGAAAGAAAATCGTTTTCACGAATTTCCTCGGTAAATAGTTAAAGCTGTCAGTTTACAAGTAGCGCCTTAAACGTACTAGTGTAATTCTGCTGTTAAATTTGTGAAGCGGTTGTGCCCCAGCCGAGACACAGGTGTGTTTAGTCTTTTTTCATTTACCTTCGCTCCCTCTCCTTCCTTTAGGGCCTGTTGAAATATTTGTACCATATCTCCCTTCCGTCGGCCGCTCCTAATATCGTGATCCCCCTACCTATTCACGTAACAAAATTTGGAAGCTCGTTTGGTTCCCCTTTCCATTTTTATTCGCTCTTTACCTCACTAATATTATTTGAAATTCCCTTTGCCCTGTTTTACATCCTGTCTCAGCCATCATTACGATCACACCACCGCAATTTCTTTCTGATGTCGCAGACTGATCTTAAACATAAACTCTTGCCATTTGAAATGAAAATTTACTAAAAACCAGGGGAAATGTTTAATATTTTCTATTTGGTGAAACTTTTTCGTGTATGCTTAACAGCATACAAGAAAGTTGCCTTAATTACCCCGCCTAACTTCTGCACACATACGGTGTGTAGAGCTTCAGAATAACCCGCGCGGTTTAAAACTGCTCAAGATATATGAATGACGGCTGTTCAGGAAAACTATTTAAAAATATTTTGAGGTTTGAATGGTAGTTCATTATTTAATTTTTGAACAGTTTTATTTGGAGAGAGTTTTCCGAATAATATCTATAAACGGTATAAAACGAAGTCGCTATCCTTGTGTGTGTGTTCGCTTAACTTCTTCTAAACTACAAATGGATTTTAATGCGGTTTTCACCATCATCTAGAGATTTCTTCCGGAAGTTTTATGTGTATAATACATTCATATTTAATTTCAAGATAGTTGATCGATCTCGATGTTTTGTAATCAAGTCGTAAAAAGACACTTTTAGGGCGCTTACATGGCTTACACGGCTTACATTGACTTATACACGATTGATAAATCAAATGTACGTACTACTTTATCTTACGTCTTAAAAACATGCAGAAAATTTCGCTATATCATATGTATTATAGGGATAACTCGCATTAACGATTTTTATCATTCAAAATTGGTTAAAAAATAATGAGTTATTTGCGAAGCTATTTTGACAGAAAATTAAATATGTTTAATTACCAGAAAATTTAATTTTGATTGAAATTTACGTACACACCATATAATATGCGATACATAAAACAGTGCTTTTTAGCTTTTGATATTTCAGTACTTGCTTATCAAATCTAAATGACGCCACATTAGTAGAACGCATCCGTGCGAAGCCGGGGTGGGTCTCTAGTTCAGGTATAAAACCTTTAGATGAGATTTATGAAATCATTATAGGGATTTGCAATACGCATTTACATATACAATACATATGTTCATTTCTCAGCGATCTAATGTTATGGTCACCACTCAAATCTTGTAGTTGGCCTATGCACGACGCAAAGACTGCGCGCCAGCTCAGAAGTGATACCGTGCAAGAAGCTCTTATCATTCCGCCTCGCGAGCACACGCGCCTCTCGCTAGGCCTCGTAAATGTCCATAATGGTGATGATGATACTGGCAACGGAATGGAAGCTTGGTGTAATCGCCTCAAATATGCTTGGTTTGGGGTCGGGAAAGGGAGGAGGATGAAGCGACGTGGCGCACTAGACTCCTTGTTCGAGTCCCGGACCGTTCTTCCAGGTTTCGCCTCAGGTAACTGCTGAGACAGTTCCTATTCCCATAGTCCGTGGCCGGCACCTGTCCTTTATAGCGTTTGTCGTGTGTTGGTATAATGATGTGCTCTGGTCTCGCTGCCGGCGAGACTTTAGGCTTGGATTTATACTTTTTTTTTTTTGCTGTAATCTCAATTTTGAGACACAGGGAATAGCTATTACCGCACCAAGCTTGGGAACATCTTGCACAGCCTTGTTTAGCAGGTGGCGTGCCGCGGGCAGAACCGCCGCGCCGGGAGAAAGTACAACTGCCATAATCATTACTCCAGTCCACAGTCGAGTTTGTGTGCCATGTCGAGCTAGGCCAAGTCCCCCTCGACGACGATTCGTTCATACGAGTGTCCGAGGACCGTGGCAACACCTGGTTGGCGATCTTGCGCTGGGTTGCCGTCCTCCGCAGTCTGGGGGTGAAGTGACTGCACAATACCTAGCTCCGCAATCAGGGAGGAAATACTTCACAAGTATTTCCATAAACAATAGAAACTACACACCACATAATGATTTCATGTTTTTTCTGTACATGCTAGGACTGACCCACAAATGTGCCTTTACTATAAAAACCGTCAAGGGATTGCTCAGTAAAAATCCGTACTTTATAAACAATTAAACGTGGTTATATTGCGAATTAATTTAAAATCGTATAGCACGTTTGGGGACACGGCCCTTTACGGCAATTCTCAGCTGTTCCGTTTATGTTGCCCCGTGCAACCAATGCAAGCCGAGTATTATTTCAACGCTGTGGTAGCCGTGTTTGTTTACGCTTAAAATACCTGAATAATTTTTCTGTTATTACTTTGTGGGTTATTTTTATTATATATATAAATCCTAACCGTGTTTTGTTCTCGAACTTCTGTTTTTTTTTTTCTTATTTGTAACCGTGAAGTTCCTTGTCATTGGTTGCCTTTTATTACGTTTACGTGCGTTGTTGAAGCGACAGGCGGATAATGAAAAATAGATATTTTGCGAATCCGGATCGGGATTTACGTTTACGTGTGATTTTTTTGTCGTTTATTGCGACAGCTCTCTTGCGTTTGTTATGAGTCAAATAGTGTCTCGCTAGCTATTTACTAAACGTTATTTTCCAGTTGTAAAACGTAACACAAGTCAGTTAAAACATAATTATGAATATTTTCGTTACTTTTAATCGCTATTTGATAGTATTTACTAAATACTTACTGTTAAAAATTTGAGTCAAAACGTAAAATGCGTGTTGAACTTAACAGGATGGCCCGCCAATAACAGTAACGACGAGGAAATGAAATAACCGTTATGGCGGGCGGAAACTCAAGTAATGGACACGAGCGAGCACCTCCCGCCGGAAGCGAAGCCAAGTGCCTCGCGACCGAGAAGAAAGGCCTAGGTGACGGCCGAGGGCCGGAAATAGCCGGCCACTTCTTTATTCACCAAATGATATAAATAGGGGCGAATACCAGACGCTGCGTGACTCAACGGACACCGGGCAACCCTCGCAACGTCGATTACTCCCTCTTCCGTGTTTTTCTACGGCCGGTAGCGATGGTCAGAAGGGTGAAATATACATAGGCTAAAATGACCTTCTGATCAGGGTCGGTGTGACAGAGAGAGAGAGAGAGAGAGAGAGAGAGAGAGAGATAGATAGATAGATAGATAGATAGATAGATAGAAAGAGACTAGAGGTGCTGAGGGGGAACCCAAACACTAGGGGAACCCGATTAAGATTCGTGATATTTTTTCATGCAATATGTTACACTGATAGAATAGGAAATTATAAATATATTGCTAATAGAATACATTGGAAACCTGAAAAATTATGTGCTACGCTCAGAATGCATTTGCAGCTATGGTCACAGTAACATTTTATTTCTTAATTTTTTTTTGTGAAAGGTTTGAAAAAATTTTCATTATGTAATGGGAAAGTGGTCAGACCAAATTAATTGTCCCTGGGACAATCATTTTTCTTGACAGCCCTGTTCTGAAGTAATATTTGGGCTATTTTTAATTCAGGTAATTATCAAAGACGGATGTATAACTATAAATAACGTAGTCTGGATCTAATATCTATACATTAAGTCCCGTTCCCTTAGTTTGAGAACCGAATATTTCAGACTTCCTATTCTCGGAAGTAAATCACGTGTCCACCCCTGGCGTGTCCAATTGACAGAGAGGCCGCCCTACCGATGTTTAAAGGGGACTGCCCGAGTGGTGTGTCTCAGTCTGTGGCTGGGAGCCCAGTCTTTCCTCTACAAGCTCGAAATGTTACACATGACACCAGAACCACAGGCTTTCATGTATACATGTAGTGTTTATTTAGTGTATTTTGTATTGAGGGATTCATAAATTTGTTTTTGATGTTATTTAATCCATACTAATCTTATAAAGCTGAAGAGTTTGTTTGTTTGTTTGTTTGTTTGTTTGTTTGAACGCGCTAATCTCAGGAACCACTGGTCCGATTTGAACAATTCTTTCAGTGTTGGATACTACATTTATCGAGGAAGGCTATAGGCTATATTATATCAATAACATTAGGGATCCTTACTTAAAGTCCAATTTAGAATCAAATGCGTTGGAGGGGGTTAAATACAACATGCAGTACACGTACGAAGTGTGTGTTGACAATGCCGCAGGCACTAGAAGTTTATTTCCTATTGCCTATTAACATTGTTGCCACACACTAGATGCCTTATCATTCTTAATTTTCCCATACAAGTAAAAAAACACCCGTGTGATATTAACAACGAAGCAATCAGTACCCGCATAAGAGTTCAATTAGTATTTCAATACTTTTTATCACTTTAAATCGCAAACCTAAACTATAGTTGTTTTTTTTTCCTTGCTCTGTGTTGAATTTGTTTTTTTTTCTTTTACTAGAATGACATTTATTTTTTTAATTAATTTTCGTTTTTCGGACCATCAATAATTTTCCTCTCCGTTACAATTCTGACAAGGACTTTTATATATATATGTGTGTGTATATATATGTATATATATGATAAGTGAAATACCACTCACTGACTCACTCATCACGAGATCTCTAAAACTATACACCCGATTGACTTGAAATTTAGCATAGTTACTCATTTTGTGATGTAGACGCTCACTAAGTACGGATTCTGCGGAAATCCGATCCCAAGGGGAGTTTCGGGGGCGTAATATATCAAAATTTCCAGTTTTTGGTAGGAAATCACCATGGCAATGGCTGTTTCTTTGTTGATGCTTCATTCGTCTCTATGGCAACGACTATTTCATTGTTAGTGCAGTCCTCATCACCATTGAAATTTTGCGGGTACTTTAAATATAAAAAATTGCCCTTTTTTTTTCAAGTATATATATATATTTTAAAGACTTGAAACTTCACAGTAATGTTCCTTATGTTACGCAGGATGACATTTTCCGAAAATTAGATCCTATGGGTGGTTAAAACCAGGCAACGGTGGGTACTTTGCATGAGAACAGGATTTTGCATTGTTCATGCCTTCTGCGTCTCCATGGCAATGGGCATTGCGCGTCAGTGGCATACCCACAAGGAGGAGCATGTATAATGAGTGGCGCAAGAGTGATCTGCCTGTAGACTGCCGTAGCGAAGTACGGGTACATCAGTTGTACGTTGCGTGCACGTGTCGGGAAACCATTGGTGCTATTCATTTTCTCTCCGGTACATTATACAGCATTGTAATAAATTTTCACTGAATTTTTTTTATTTACCATTACTGTAAATTTGAGATGTGGCTTAATTTTTTTCCATTAGTATAGCCGTGTGAAGCCGGTTCGGGCAGCTAGTATCTTATAATTATGTAGCCCAATTAGTAATTAAAAAATAATTTTAGTAATGTGTAAATATATGTAACAATATCTTTGTGTAATTGCCCAAATTAAAATAACATATTTGGACAGGCCATTCTGTTGAGCCATTACATGGTTGGCTGAAGCCAGTTTACTAGATGCAGGAAAAGATGCCTGACATTGGCAAGAAATGTGATAATTTAGCTACTCCAAAAAGTTTTTTTAGGCATGATGTATGTTAATTGTTTTTGATCTCTGAATAGTCATTTTAAAGGCAACACTAAAACAAAAACATTTATTTATTTATATATTAAGGTCTGGACAAAATTTAAAATTTATTAAAACTTAATAAATCCACAAATTAAATTTCTGAAAAGCACAAATGTTCAAAAATACCGAAATTATGGTAAAATACCTGATAGCAGAACCTACAATTTACAGTATTGGAAAATGATTCAGGGATTTGCATGTTTAATTAATTAATTTAATACTTTATCCATGATGTGTGTGTATAACATATATATACATAGGTACACACAGACAGATATACATACTGGATATTAGTGTATTGCTGGGCATAGATCTAATGGGTGGTAGGGAATGCTAAAACAAGGAATTTTCGTTCTTGAACATATGTCTGGAAACACCCTGCAAAGTTACAGGTGCGAACATTAGCATGCAAATTTTAATTTTGTGTGCAACTAGGCGCCACTCTAGTGACTAAGAGGATGCACAGTTGTAGGGCCTTGATAGTCAAATGCTCCGCGTAAGCAGTGACACAAATTTTAATCCTGTATTTTTGCATGATTGCATTCTGGATATATGTTTCTTAACAGAAACTGCTTTTTGATATTTCCTGCTACTTATTTAATTTAAGGATAGGAATTTTCAGAACATGTTGTAATTCCACACATACTTTATTAACATAAATTTTAAATACAACTATCTATCTTAATAAAATACACTACAAAATATATTACATGTAATATTGTAAAAATTTCTATGTTAAAAAAGGTAAATCTAATCACATTTAAATTTTCTATATTCGTTTTTTTATAATTTCCAAGTGGGTTTGTGTCGATCAACCTAAAGTAATCAAATACATTTAAAATATTTCTGAAAAATAATTTTTTTGTACTATCTTACTTTGTGTCACCTTTGACTGACAGTGGCAGATACAGGAATTACTTTCAAGGATACTAAAAAGTTTTATTAAAAAATTAGAATTTGTGGATTCAAAAAACTTGCATCAACAAAATGGGGTTTGGATAATTAGGGTAATATTTTCAATATTTCCAAGTGTTGCAACAGCTCACTTTGCATCAACCAAAATAACACCTCACCAGATCTCTCATATTTTTCCATAACTTCAGGAGGGGAGAGGAAATATATCCCTCCCCCTCCAATTGCATCTGCCAGTGCTGACTGTATTTTAATGGCAGCCACAAATGTTATACCCATTTACTTGTACAGGTCTCATCATGGTTTTAGTAACTTGTTTGTTTCTTGTGTGCATATTTAGAGAAGTATTGTGAGTGATGTGAAAATTTCCAGCAAGCTTATACATACATACGTATGTTGTAATTTTAAGCACAGCTTCAGATTTCACATGTTTTCGTTTTTACTTCTGTACTACGCAAGTGTTCTGTATCAAATAAAAAAAATGATGTGTGCATTGTCAAAATTGTATTTATCTTTGTTTATAGAAAGTATGTTCAAACATTTTCAAGTTGTCACTTATGATTTAAAAGTCTTTGGGATAGTAATCACATATTAGTAATAGTGGTAATAATCAACATTTGTACAGGTACTATGATCTGAAAGACATTGATTTCAAATGTTGAGCAAATGTTTTTTGTCAGTCAATCAAAAGTTCACTAAATATTTCCACTGTTTCATTGAGCCATTTGAGTCCAGGTGTGTAACATAGCATTTCCTGCTAGTGCCATGAAAATGCCACCCTCCTATGTTGAATAGCTCTGATCAGCTTTCTGGAGAATCCATTGTCTACTAGGAAACCACTTTTTGCCTCTGGTGTTGACACTCATATTTAGAGAAAGTCAGGTTTCCTTCTGTGCTCATGGGTTTTGTTCCTTTTGGCAGTTAAGTTATGTAATATTCTCTGCGTGCCAGTTTAAGACAAACATTGGAACAAGATTTTACTTTTTTATCATTTTTTTTCTGTTATTTTCTTTGTTGGTTGTTCCTGTCAGTTGTCTGATTAGTTCAGGAGCCCCGCCAGGCATACTAACCTATTAACAGGCTTCCAGACTGGCTAAGTCGAGTTTAATGAGTAATTTAATATAGTTTTCTACTATTAAGTTAGCCAGAGGTTTTCATCGTTTAATCAAACCAAATAAGGGACAATACAGTAGGAAATAAAAACATTACTTGTTATTTTTGGATTATATTGCTGCTGATTACACAGCTTGAATGCTGAAATGAATTAAATCCAAGGGTACAAAAGGAACCCTCTCTCTGCAGAATAAAGTGCCAACGAAAGAGTGGTAGCCATGATAGATTACATCATGATCTTACTACATGAGCTGGAGACAGACTGGAAGATTTGCCACAGCAGAGTGAGCTAGAAGACGATGTGAAGCGAGGAGACGCAGTTCAGTTTTTCATGGTTTCCCAAAATTACCAGGCAGTGTCCATGGCAGATTCCTTACCAGATATCCTTAGTTGGTGTCATTTGTAGGGGTCTGCAAGTGATTGATAAATATTTGATATACAAAAAAAAAACATGTTTGAGACTAAGATGATTTATTGATTAATTTATATTTCTTTACTGCAACATTATTCACACATTGTTTTATAGTCAACAAATAATCAATGATTATGATAATAAAATAAAATAATATATATATATATAAAACCAGATCAACAAAACTATGTACTTTCAAACTTTAATTTTACTGGTTTAATTTTTTTTTAAGTTCCTTTATTTTACACCTCTGTGTTATGGTTCCATGTATATTACTCTCTTTTTTATTTTATTGTATTTTAGATCAATTTTTCTTGTACTCTTATGAAGTGTGGGGAACAAATTTTCAGTGTGTTAAAATTTGGTTAGAAAAATATACGATATTTATGAATATTGTGATTTATTTTATTCAAAATCCACTTTGAATGGGGGGAAAAAAACACTATTCACAGAAGCCTAGTCATTTGTTACAATCTTCAATGTCCTTACTGTTTAATATGTTTAAATAAGTAATTAGAAGATGAAATTTTTGCAACAGTGAACAACTGGCTCGGCTGAATTGTGAGAAAATTTCTATGCACTACATTTTGATTGGGCAGCAATAAAAAAAATGCTAACTAATTTTGAATAGTTAATGTCCTATCAGCTCTTATAGCTTACTACATCAGAGGGTAGTGTACATGCATAGGTCTTTATTTTTTTATCTAAGTTTTTCTATAACACACATCATGAGTAGTTGTACTTGTGCTAAATACTGTTTATTTAAGTAGTGCTGAGTGCCATTTTAGTGTGTGTGTGTGTACGCCATACCAGAAAGCTGCTGTAATCAGCAACAGTTTGGCGTTATGTTGGCACAGAAGCACTGCTGCAGAGCCGGCCACTGCCCCACATCCCAGACCTGTCGGATGGCGACTCGCCGACAGCCTCCGCGGCCGCCGCCCCGGGGCCCGCACCGGGGACCCCCGTCCCCTTGGATGGCGCCAACCGCTGGACATCCAAGGAAAACCTCCTGGCACAGGAAGAGGACGATCCGCAACTGTTTGTTGCACTATATGACTTCCAGGCGGGCGGGGAGAACCAGCTGAGTCTCAGGAAAGGTATGCTCTTTTGGCTTTCTTCACCTCGCTAATATGTGTGGATATCCCTGGATGGGATAAATAAGCATCCATTTTTATCATAAAAACATATTTTACCTATCTTTGCACTATTTGAGTGCATTTGAAGATAAGTCTGAAGTTATTGTCTTTCTATCAGTTTGGCATAAATCCCTTTGTTGTCTGATTACAGCTTGCAAATAATATTCTGTAGAGCTCCAATTCAAGTATTGTACTGTCTTACTAGCTATTTTGTTTGCCAAATACCTCTGCAATAAAAATTATTTTCAAAGTAGTGATATTTTTACACGTGCAACTAGATAATGTAATATATATGTGTGTGTGTATATGTGTGTGTGTATATATATATATATATATATATATATATATATATATATATATATATATATATAACTTTTTTTAATCAAAACTTTGTAAATACATCACACTTAAGAGAAGAAAAATTTTAACAGGGAAATATTGAAAGCTACAGATACTTAAGGCAGTGGGACTTCCTAGATTATATAGACCTTGTAACCACTTGAGTTTTGACTGTGTGTGCATTAATTGATATTTACCAGAGGTTGGGACCAAAGGACATGAGCATGACAACTTAGTAATTCCACCCACAGTGTACACTGATATATGAAAATTTTCCTTTTCATGGGACAGGACTAGATGTCGTGCAATTCTAAGACTGTGGTAAAATACCACAGAACCCTCTTGCCCAGAAACCTCTGGTCCCTTTTGGTTTCCACCACTGCAGCATTACCTGGGGGTCACAAAGTTTTGAACTGAGCAAAGGATATTTATTATTATATTACAGAGAACAGTTAAATATTTATGTACTATACTAATCATTATGAAACATAACTCATTAACATAAGTAATAGGGCCGTAGCCTGGATTTTGTGAAGGAGGGTGTCAGGACAGCCATGATAACAATTTTTTTATAAGTAAGTTTTCTTTATAATTGAATTTTAAAATAAAATTTATTGTAACACAAAATTTTTAGACAATAGTAGACGTTTAGAACTCTATAATTTATATATATAGAAATTTACATTATTATTTTGCTTGAGATGAGAAAACAGAACATTTTATGTTTAGGTTTTTAACAAATTATTTTGAACACTTTGTTCAAATTCAGTTGTTGGTAAATTTTGTTAAAACACATAATAAATACGTTTATAATAATGATATTAAATACATGAAACATGTACGTCATGTTTGTATGAAAGATATGCTTACAATAACACATGTGTAAATCAGCATTAAATATAACTAAGTACTTGGAAAAACAGTTCTGCCACGTCTGTGTGAGGTATGTGGGGCTATAATGGGGTGGGAAACATTATTGTAGACCACTAAGGATTACAATAATCCTCCTAAAATAAACTCTTTGTTAACTTACGAATCTAAATCCCTATACTTTTTTCTTCTGTCTCCACTTTTGTGTGTGGGTTTTCCCCCCCACTTTTAAATCCTCAAAGGGTGGGATCCCCCACAGATCTTCGCCATGACTACGCCCTTGTAAGTAATTATTAGTGTATTTTTAAGAGCGAAAAAAAATGGGAGCCATAAAGGTCATATTTGTATCTTACCATAGAAATTATTTTTTAAGAACATTGTGTGGGAGTATGGTGAGTGTTGAGTGAGCGGAGGCTCCGTGTCGCCAGGCGAGCAGGTCCGCATCTTGAGCTACAACAAGAGCGGGGAGTGGTGTGAGGCACACTCGGCGTCGGGCCAGGTGGGCTGGGTGCCGTCCAACTACGTGACACCGGTCAACTCTCTGGAGAAGCACTCGTGGTACCACGGCCCTATTTCGCGCAACGCGGCCGAGTACCTGCTCAGCTCGGGCATCAACGGCAGCTTCCTGGTGCGTGAGTCGGAGAGCAGCCCTGGCCAGCGGAGCATCTCTCTGCGCTACGAGGGCCGCGTCTACCACTACCGCATCAACGAGGATGCCGACGGCAAGGTGGGCCAACCCTTTCCCATAGTTCACTCATTCTGAATGTCTGCATCTTTCACCTGTCAATGTCTGCCGGCAATATGTGTGATGGTTTTAAAAATTCTCAATCAATATTTTGACTTTGAGATGTCAGCCTTGATGTACTGATACCGACATGTCAGACTCACCAAGAAAAGTTAATTTTTATGGTTTTTCTACTTCTCACAGTTTATTCAAATAATATATTATGAAAATAGTATCTTTAAACACCAGCATTTTTTAACTCTCTTTATTTTGCTTCTGAATTATTTTAAAAGATACATAATTTAAAATACATATAAATGGCATCTGCATCACAATTTTGACTTTGCCATGTTAGACTCAACACATTTTGTGTTGACCTTGTAATTTGAGATGTCTTGAATTTGTGGTGTCGACCTAGACATGCAAGACAAATTCTAAAATAATACTTACACATCAACATGCCTAACATGTTAATATTGAAATTTACATGTGCACAGCCTTAGCCAATGGTTGAATGGTTTCCTCAAGATACTCCTATTTTCCCAACCTATGTATTCCATCACTGCAGCATTATAGAGCCACATCAAGTCACCATTGAAACTGCATTTGCAATCAGAAATTAAATTTTAGTAATTTTCACGATATTATTAATTTTCACTTTTTTTTCCTCTCCTGTTTAAGGGTCTTGGTTTTTTTTTTTCTTCTTTTTTTTTTCTTTCTGTTATGGTTAGTAAAATTTTGGTTTTGAAATTTAGTCTCGTAGAATATGGGGTTGATAGAAATAATTTTTTGTATAGTGTGCTGCACTTTTCTGGCAGATTACATACATATTGTTTTTTTTTTTTTATTGTTTTTTTATTTTATAACTAAACCCTATTATTATTTGGTTTATAATTTGTTACAAATAATATTGAATAGATTTAACTAAACAAGGTAATGGCATGTGCCAAATAGTTTATATTAGAAGTTCAACTATAATTTTCAGATAGTGTGGTTGAGCTGAAACTATTTTTTGTAATTGTTTAGTTACAGTTCTTTTTATTAATTTTCTAACATTCCTTTCAGTTTAGAAGATAAGGTTAATAATATTTAAGCTTTTTGCTTCGTAATTTAGTTAGATGATGTAGTACCACATAAAGAGTACACAGTATCAAGGAAACTTTCCTTACATTTGGTTTTTGTATCAAGAGAGGTAAAATACTTTGTTTTAAAGCTTTTTAATGTCAGTTTCATGTAAATAACTTTATTAATAATGGACTCCATAAATTGTCTACTTCACTTCAATATATAATTTATATTTACTTATTTGCATTAATCTGTCATGAGGGGGGGTTCCGAATCGGTGTACGTGTATACCTTGGGCGCCACCGCGATTAATCTAAAACGCTCCGGGGAGCTTTAATTAATTAAGTTAAACAGTCTGCCGCCGGGGTTGGCCTCGAAGGTTGATTAAAAAAGGTTTAAAAAATAGTTACGATGGCAGATGTTAATGGATTGGTTACAAGCAAAAGTTGAAGTCAACGAGGTGCTGAGATGCGTCCTACCCCGCATGGCGAACGGAAGATACTGCCCCGTACCCCTGGTGTCATGGCAGCAGGAAGTGCTGAACTTACCTTTAGTACTTAAATATTAAAGACAGTTAAACATAACTATTAAAACCTTTTAAAAATTACAAGTTAATTAAGATTCAAGGATTACATATTACAGATATTTAAGAATTACATTATTTAAAAAACATACAGTCTCAACAACTCCAGTTAGGGTGGGCGCTGAAAAGGTTCGCGCAGTGCGACCAGACACACGCACACACGCACTTGTTGGCGGGAGTTTTCAAACAGAGTGCGTCGGTGGGAGGAGAGGGGGTCGGCAGTGGCGTGAGGCACATCGGACTTAGGGAGGGCGTAGCCCTGGTCGACGTAAAATCTTTCAAATATGAGTGTTTTATTTTGTCATTTGTGTCACCAATGATGAAATGTTTACAAATATTGTCAATATCCAGGGAATCTCTATCTCTCTCTTTAAACAAATGGAAAAGAACACTTATTTACAGAAGTCTCTATTAAATGAGGTTTTTTATTATCCAAGCTGGCCTAAAGCACCATTACCAGTAAACAACTCACTGTTGGATGTTATGCTTGAGGACCTAAAAAAACGATCTGCCGTTGAAAGCTTAAAGAAAATTAACCTCAAAAATGCCATTTACTGACTGGACGAATAATGGAGTGACGTGAAAGAGTCTACACTGAAGAAAAGCTTGAAAAACATCACTTCGGAAAATGATATATAACTACCTTTGTGTGTACTGAAAAACAAGATTATTTTCTAATTTTATCTGTGTTATCCGAAATTTTGCTTATCCGAGGTGGGATCCTCACATAACCTAGAAATTGTGTTACAACTTAGAACAGTCATAACTTAGAATTCATGAAAAATCCACATAACTTAAAGCTGTCATAAGTTAGAACTATCATAACTTAGAAACATAATGTGGAAACACAACTTTAAAATGTCGTAGCTTAGAAAAGCATAACTTTGAAACCACTGTGATATTACATCAGATCACAGAACACTGAAACTTTAATTTAAAATAATTTATTTATGTTTTCAGTATTTGTTTATTTGTCACAAATTTATATATCTTTCAGGTTAATTAACTTCTATATTTGTTTTGGATAATTGCTTTGAACTTCACAACCTTTCTCTATGTTAATAATGTTAAATGTAATATTTTTTTTAAATGCTTAATTCAAGGCCGGTGATTGGCCGATAGATCGGCAGACTTTTTAAAGACATTGTTGGTTATAGACGCTATTAATTTTAGAGAAAAAGAGAAAGTGCCATCTTGTGGGTATTGTCACGTCGGGCCTTGCCGACGTGATATTTTAATTAATATATAGCATCAATACGTCTCTCAAATTGGCAAGGAAAATACGCCCGAGCTTCGGCAAAGCTCCGAGAGTAATAGTTTTATTGGTGGGTTATCTAAAACCATATATCATCAAGTTTTCAGGTTTGACTATATGCTATGTTGAATCCTGAGCAGTCGCGTCACCGAATCATAGCACTATTTGAAATAGCGATCATCTGCTGTTTGATTATCAAATTATTTTAAATCTATCGCCTTGGGATAATCCTAAAGCCTCTAGTTTTCGTGGAATTATGGCACGATTAATATGTTGTACGACTTCACTCAGAAGTCTTGAAGTATAGGAATTTCATGCGATCCGACGAATACTGAACTAGCTAAATTTATTTTTATCTCCTAACAAATGAACTTTTGTATCTGTTGTGCCCAACGTAATTTTATTATCTACTTAATAGGTTATTTTCTTTTTATTCGAATGTGTAAGCAACCGTCTTTGTCATGTTATATTTTTTTACCATAAACAATAAAAGTATTATAATTATTATTAAATTTATTTTCTATCTAGTAAATTATTAAGTTGGGTACCTACGGGTACTGGCGCCCATTAAGGATTCAGAAGCGCATGAAAGGGAGAATTTATTAATCTGTAACTGTGAAAGGGCTCATTTACTGTAACAGTAAATGGTGTACTAAGCAGGGGGCATTACAGATTAAGAGTGACACACGCAACGTGGGGCTCGATTATTTGTTGTACAACATTATCGTATAATTACTAGACATGAACACTAGAGGGAGGAGTAAAAACAAAGGCAACAATAGTTCTAGGGACAGCAGCATGTCCAAAGACGACACTATCTCCATTCCTGTAGCACATAACCTAGACGATGTTGAAAATAGCCAGCCCACGGAACAGTTAGAAAATACAGGTTTAGTTCCTACAACCAGTGGCAACATGGATGTAGCTACTATGTTTCAGTGCCTTGTGTCTAGACTAGATACTATGAGTGCTGACACCGCAAAGTTAAGCGCGGATCTAAAGTCTAACACTGCACAAATGAACGCCAGGTTTGATTCTAACACTGCACAATTGAGCGCAGATTTCAATTCCAGGTTAGATTCTAACACTGCACAAATGAACGCCAGGTTTGATTCTAACCACTTAGCTTAGAATCATCATAACTTTGGAAAACACAACTTAGATTTATTATAAATTAAAAACATGACTTAGAACTATCTTAACGTAGAAAGACACAATTAGAAATGTAACCTAGAAAACACAGCTTAGAACAAGCATAACTAGACAATTCTATCTTGTGTATTTCTAAGTTGATATGTTTCTAAGTTATGACCACCCTATCCCAGGTCATCACAGTCCACGTTAACTCAGTTAATCGAGACTTTACTATAGCTTTGCATGTTCAGCTTGAGGTGCTGTAAATAGTGCCAGCCTGTGGATTGAGTGCCGACTCCCCAACAGGTGTACGTCACTACGGAGAGCAAGTTCAACACCCTGGCGGAGCTGGTGCACCACCACTCAATGCACTCGGATGGCCTCATCACCCAGCTTCTGTACCCGGCGCCCAAGCACAACAAGCCGACTGTGTTCGCCCTCAGTCCAGGTGAGTGTAGGCAGAGCCTCTGTCGGGACGTGGACCGCGATGAAGCCAGCCGCAGATCTGTGGGTCTCGTTCAAGTTGATTTCAACAGTTTTTTCTTCTTCTTCTTACATGTGGGGCCTGAACAAATTGTCATCTGGCTATATAGATGCAAGTGATGGGTAAAAATGGATGCTGATCCAACTACCGATACATTTCTTTTCTAACAGATATGATAACTGATACACAACAGATTCTATACTTTTTGTAAATGAACACAGTGCAAGTCACCAGAAATTATATGTCTTTAAGTAATAAGTCAGTAGAAGCTTAATAAGATTATTTATTAGAAGAATTTATAGGTAGATGATAACAAAGTATTTTACTGCATAAAATTTGTGCATAGCACAATGCACATTATGCCTTTGACTAATTAACTAACACAACATTCAAATGTAGCCTTAAATCAAGAAAAAATATGAGTAAAATATCCTACCGAACTATAAACAGGTAAATAGAAAATATAGGTGATAATTGAATGTATGAAGTTATTGTACTTTTCATGGGTATCAGTTTTTTTTAAGTATTGGTTGAAAATTCTTATATTGGCTTTCCATAAAATTGGAAATGTCAGCGATACAGATACTAAAAATATTATTTTGGTACATTACTAATAGATGTTATTTATTTTGCTAACCAACACTTTAAATGTTATATTTTTCTCATTTCTGACATACCTATTTTAGCTAATTTTCAAAATAAATCCCCCCCCCCCCCCTTACACACACACACACACACACACACACACACACACACACACACAGTTTGTGTCATTTATTTGTAAAACATTCTGTATAAAATGCCAATAAAATTTCACTTTTACTGAAGGTTTTCAAAATTGTGTTACAAAATTGATTTTTTTTTTATAAAAAGAAATAACTGTGTTAACTTTTAGTGATCTGACTCACCTTATATTCATCATTGCAATTTATCTGGGACACGTGCATTTATAATTAAATTCTTTGAATACAGGTTTGCCACAGAAGACTTCCTAGCAAATCAGTTTATACACAAAAACAACTCAACCACTATCTATGCTCCAGATTTTCTCGTGTCACATGGATCTAACCCAATTAATCTGATTGATTTGTAATTTACTATTTCAATTAAACTGTCAACTTAATGTTTGCTTGCATATTTTACACACAAGTTTTTTTTTAATTAAAATAAATATTAGAACTTTTTGCTTTTTTAATCTAAAAAGGCATGATCACTTTTTTTTTTTTTTTGTTAAAACTAAAATGTTTTTTGCACGTGTGAATGTTTTCAAATATCTATAACTACTAATAATAAAACTGTTTGAGGAAAAAAGTCTTTACATTGAATTAAATGAAGAAAATGCTATTGGGAATAGCTATCTACATTAATTAGAACTCAAAAATATACATAGTTCTTAAAAATTTTGTCGGTTTGTTCAAGCATTAAACGAAACTACTTGACTGATTTTGATGAACATTTTTTATTTGAAGGGTATTGGCTAAATTGGAAACTATGCTATATATAATTACAGAATTCCACCCCTAAATATGGTTTTAATGTAATTAATTATATCTCTGAAACTAATCAAGCTAAATAAAAGGTATTTGGTACAAATAATTAACATACAAAACGATCCAAACAAAAAATTTAAATTTTACAGGAAAAAACCCCTTAGGGGTGAAAAAGGGATAAATATGTTTAAATAATGAATAATATTATCTCTGAATTTAATTAAGCATAGTAAATGATATTGGGTACCAATAATAAAAAATACAAATACAAATATCCACAATTTTTATATTTTGTAAAATTCAACCCCTAAAGGGTGAAAAAGGGGTAGGTTTTTTTTTTTTAAGATCCATGATTATATCTCTGAATGTAAATAGTAAGTGTAACAAATGATATTGGGTACTAATAATAAACCTACAAAAAGTACCAACCACAATTTTTCTATTTTGCAAAATTTATTCTCTAAGGGGTGAAAAAGGGCTAAGATTAATAATTATATCTCAGAATTTAATTAAGGTTCTAAATTATATTTGGTACTAATAATAAACATACAAAAATTACCAATTACAATTTTTATATTTTTCGAAATACAGCTCCTAAGGGGTGCACTAGATTCATATGGTTTTAAGATTAATAATTATATCTCTGAATAAAATTAAGCACAATATATTATTTTTGTTACCAATAATAAAAATAAGAAAACTTCTAACCACAAGTTTACCATTTCGTGAAATTAAAACCCTAAGGTTTGTAAAAGGGGTAGGTATGTTATTTTTAAAAAAACTAACTTAAAATTCAATTATAATAAGTAAGATACTATTGATTATTTTTTGCATTTATTAAAATATGGCTTTCTGATGGTGAAAATGGGATAAGTTTTATCATATTTATAAAAAACTAGCAGACCCGGCCACACGTTGCTGTGGCTGAGTGATTTAGAAAGGATTTAAAAGACAAAATTTAACACAGATTAACATAACGTTTTCAATTCTATTTTATTATTAAATACTCTGATTACCTTTACTTATAATAAATCACAGTTCATTTTATTAATAAATACTCTGATTAGTTCTAATCGATGAATCTGGAATTTCGGCTGAAATGATTTGATCAATTTTTTCTGAACGAATTTTAACTTCAAGCCAAATTAGAATGTGAGCATGAGGTAAGCCTCGCTTTTGCCACTCAATTGAATACAGCCAACAACACGTCTTGCCATAAACCGAATATTTTACAATAAAATCAATCAACGATTTTAACTTTTGTTTAAACACTCGTGCAGTAATGTCGTGACGATGTATCGATTGTTGACCTGGTAATAGTAAAGATTGTATTTCCTCCCAATTTGGATTGCACATAAATGTTATAAACAAATCTGGACGACCGTAATGACGTACGTAAGTCATTGCATCCTGTATATATTCTTGCATGTTTCGTGGACTACCTATGTAGCCAAAATGAGAAAATAAAAAGCAAGCACTTAATACATAGATATTTTTGTAAATTTTATAAACTTATATTATAAAATTTGCAGGAAAGGTATAATTAATTAATACTTACAAATTTGATGAACTCTGATTCTCTAGCTAATATTATTTGTTTTATTATTATATCTGTAGATTGACAGCTGAAGATAGATATCAATACGTAATTTTAAACACGTGAGAATAAAATCAAAAATAATACAAAAAAAGCGAGGTTACGTAGTATATTGATCAACGAAAATGTGCACAACGTGGAGAAAAATAAAATTTGAATTGAAACGTAGCGCCATCTATGAGATATTTATGTCAGACAGTACAACACTTGTCTGTAAAAAACTGATTTAAGGCGCCATCTGTTTGAGACTTATGAAACTTACGATTAATAACACCAATCAACATTGATAATCAGTTTATTATTAATTATAAATTATTAAGACCATTAATCGAAATAAAAACTATCCTATCTCTCAAGTTGGAAAAAATTACACATAAATGCCAATTTTCATCGAAATCGGTTGACTTGGTGAAGAGTTCACTGGAAACAAACATCAGGACACTGGATTTATATATACCTATTATGATAATAAAATATTAAATTACACAGGCCAACAATAGTTTTGATGCCGGTGTATTTGGAGCTTAGTTCATATGAATTTGGTGCCCTGAATTCAAATATGGCATTAGTTTTTGCCTAGGTGGTCAAATTTGAAAGATATAATGTTTTAGTGAAATGTAGGTTAAATCCATGAATCAAATCTAAAAATTAAACATGAAATTTTTATCAAATTGCACAAATATTATATTATACAAATATCATTATATTATACAAAAATCTTTATATTATACAAATATTATTATGTACTATTATTATATATACAAAGAAAATACCAAGTCATTGATGGAACCAACTAGTCACTCAACACTTCGGAAGCTTCTTTTTCGTGAACTTCTTGAATATATTTTGGAACAGTTCCTTTTTAAACTCCAGCAATAATCTGCCATTACATGCGTATCCCATCTTCTTTGATATTGGTCCTCCATAATTTTGATATCTTGATGAAATCTTCACCTTGTTCCTCACTGCTGTCTCATCAATTTTCAGGAAAACGGTCCAGATGGCTGTGTAAATAGTGCACCTTAATACTTATGTTGCTCCAAAGGGATTTAAAATTTTTAAGCATATTATTTACCAGTTCAATATGGTTTTCCGCTTTTCGTTGGCCCAGAAATTTTCTGACAACTGTGTAATACCCCAAGTGTCTTAAAGAATAATTAAATAATAAGGTTAAAAGATTTGGAAGCTTTGATTACTGAGGCCCTCAATTAATAACTATAAAAGTCAACAACAGAGGCGACACTAGAAGTAAACAAAGAAAATTTAGGGACTCCCTACAAATACTTGGGAGTAAAAGGATCGTTATTATATATTAAATAAATAAAAACAACTGTTACGTCTATAGACTTCCTTATTTTATTAATCATTGTTCTTTTTTTTTTGATAGATTAAATTTTCCTTAGTAAAGACTGTTTTTCATTGATAAGTGATCTTATTTACATAACTCACAATTACACTTATTATCTGATATTCCTTAACGTTATTTACGATAGGACCGGCCCTTAATGTATAACAAAAATTAAAATATTTAAAAACAAGAATGAAATTAACATTAGTAACTTTAAAGATTGTACATATAGTCCTTCCAAAACATAATATAAATTTCTTCTCCTCGAACTGCCTTTTACTGTCCGCTGTCTTAACTGGGTTACACTAATCTTGGGTTCGTGAATAAAAAGATAGAATTATGCGGGTATCACCCGGGGCTGTAGGTAGACGGTGATCAAGGTAGTAGGCCTAATGATGTTGGATTCTGCGCAGGAACCGACTCCAGAGGTTCTGGCAGAGGATTTTGGTTGCCCCAAACTTGGAACCCTGTCTGAAACAAAAGTCCAAATTCCAAAGAATAGACCTGTTTCCAGACAGTATACTTAAATGGCGCAAAAGGCCAATAGAGGGAAATAAAAGGGGGGGGGGGGGGGGATGACGTCAAGACTTATCAAAACAGGGTGTTGGTCCTGGCGCTCAGGAGAGGGCGTCTCGTCTCCGCAAACTCGAACCACGATTCGCGGTAGCCACGGAAGTCATCATGATTAATTTAAAAAATTATTAATATAAAAATACTAAGTTTCTCTACTTTCAACTAAACTACTGACTGGTTAATAATTTTAGCTAGGGACTCCATCCCTTTAGTCTGAGAAGACTACATAATATACAATGTCGATGATTCGCAGAAGATCGCAGATACAAACGGTACCAGTCAGTCAGGAGGCGCGCACCGAAGTAAGTTCAGAGCGGGATCTCACCAGGATATCATAAGCGCGGGGTCTCTAGAGAATGGGAGGGGGGTAGGCTCTGAGCCGAAAATTACCGAGTCCACCCGAAGGTGTCCGGCATAAAAAAAATTAGATCTTACTGGAGTGACTGCGCGACTGAGGCGCTATCTTTTGGTGGCGAGAGGAAGTACTAATAAATCGACTTGTGACCGACGAGAGTGTCAAGCTAGGGGGTTAATGGAGTAACCAGTGGTGCCACCTAGCGGCCTGAGACATAAGGAGGGGAGAGAGGTTGTCGTTACCTCCGCGCGAGCGCGGTAGTGTCGGCGCTGCCGACGCCTCACCAGTGGCATTAGTTACCACAGCCGTCGCTAGGTGTCGTTAAGGTGCAGAATCGTAACTGCGGCTGTGAAGCCTGAGATGGCCTTGAATTCGGTTAACGCACTCGAGCGGTCGTCGCTCCTAGCCACTTCTGAGAAGAGAGGGTGGGTGAGCAGGCGGGGGGGTGGCTTCAAAAAACGCATGGTCTGTGGGACACAAGGCCCACGGGATCCTCCTGTCGTGTCTTGCTGCTAGTGAACCTTATACCGATTCGTGACAGAGTTAGCAGGGCTCAGCACTGCTTCACAAGCTGCTCTTAGCAAAAGGTGACCCGCGAAGAAATAACGTTACCGGCTCCGACGTGCCTGGAGGCGGGAGAAATATTAGCCAGAATGCTAGCCTAGCATGAGGCTGGGAAAGAAAAACAGCTCGCCTCTGAGAACAGAGGCTGAGGGCTTGGCCGTAAAGCAAATAAGATGAGAGAGAAAAAAAAAAAAATATTTCCAAGATATTTCAGATTACAAAATTTTAAATAAACGTGCCTAAACCTCTAATTTACGGCACAACTGCAGCAAATGAAGTCCAGGATTTTCGCTCGGCCTCATTCATGGAATTTATGAAGGCTTGGTCCTTAATGAATTTTATTATTTGTGGGCCATTAAATATTCCTGCTTTAATTTTTTCTTTACTCAAGCGAGGCATTTTCCCCCCTATAAAAGTAAAGTATGAATCGTCATTATCAAGAGCCTTTACAAACTGCTTCATAAGGCTCAGCTTGATATGCAGTGGAGGAAAGATGGTTTTCTCTCGTTCAACCAAGGGTTTGTTAATAACATTTTTTTCTCCAGCAACCATGTCTTCTCTCTTAGGCCACTTAGAATGTTGGTTATATGGACAACACTCGTTCTCAGAAAGCTCTGGAAGCTGGTGAAATACTGGGATCGGTACTTCTTCTGAGTGAGGGAACAGGCGTCTTGCAGAGACTATATTAGGATAAGTCCACTTGCTACTGTTGTTTCGATTGGTTCCTATAATACTTACGAGACAGAAATAACAGTCATCGATGTGGTTTTTGTGTGCTCTCCAAACAATCGGTACACCGAATTTCAAACATTTTTCTTTTTCTTTTCCCGCTAGTCCACTGGCATAAATGTATGTACAAGTTTTACAAATCTGATGCAGTGCCCAGGATTTATCCTGATCACCGAGCTTAACACAAAATACCCATGACAAGCTCTCTTTACACAAGGTCACTAACAGTCTTTCTGTTATCTTTTAATGTGTATTCTCCGCATATATAGCAAAACACAACTTCTTCTACTGGAACTCATTTTTTTATCCACTTTGATCTATCCTGCACGACTAAAACTCACAAACTGACCTTAAATTTAGTTGAAGTGTTGAAGTGAAGGATGGGATTCCCAGCCTGGGGTATCCCTGTGATGAAGTGGCTTGAGTCAAGCAGGCGGTTTTACTTTTTTTTACACACTTATGTCAAAAAAAAAATCTGATAGAAAAAAAAACTCATTTTATATTTAGATTCAGTGCCCCAAATATAGCTAAAATCAGTTCAAAATCCTAGGCACCAAACAATTTTTTTTTCTTGTTGGCTTGTGTTGTTGTTTAACTTATTTGCAAGATTCCGCCCCTAAGGAGTGCAACGGGGTAATGTTTGGTTTAAAAGGGAAAAAAATGCATTTTCCTAATCGACTAGATCTAAAGATTAGAAAATATGAATGAACATTAAGTATATAGAGTTACAAATGTATTTTTTGAGTTTTCCGGATTTCATCTTTTAGTAGTGTGAAAGGGGATTAAGTTATGTTTTTTCATAAACAATTCATATCTCCTTAGCAAATAAAGTTGGAAGTAAGAAAATAAGCTCAACGTAAATAATTAATTAGAGGTGGGACGATACCACATTTTCGATACTAGATTCTTTATTGTTTTTTCAGTTCGATACTTTCGATACTCCAGGGAAAAATATTTTCCCATTAAGTAACAATTATTACAAATAACATAAATTAGTTTAAAACTATTCAAATTCCCTCTTTATTACAAAAATACAAACTGCAAACAACTTTAAAGACTTGAGTATAAAAATCAATATAAAAAATAGAAGTAAAATACAAAATGAGAAACAGTGGCCTTACAAAATGTTATGAAGTCCTTTCTTGGAGGGATGGAAAAGTCACCAAGCCTAAAATATAAATTTAAAAAAATTAGGCTATTCTAAATAGAAAATCAGAAATTTTTGCTTGTTTGTATTCATTTTACAAACAACTATATGCAACAGAACAATTTTCAATAAAATTTTAACTTGAGAAACGTAAATTACAAAACAATCAGATCGTAAGAAAACAATAACAAACGGGTACATTCAGTTCAAAGATTAATGAATGCACAAAATATGAGATCCGTGCCTTGGTAAAGCACGTGCAACATTTTCATAATCATTGCTAGTTTGCGCCACTAGTCTCGCTTGGTGCTGGCCATAGATGCTACTAGCGAAGTGCACAGTCTTCCTGATACTATCCATATCTATGGTGTGATAAAGTTATTTTCTTACGTTTGCAAAGGTAAACAATGAACGTTTATCAAAATAAAATCATTAATTAAAACGTAATTTATCAGGAGGAATACATCTAACAAAATAATTTGTGAATTTTAGGGCTTTTCCGCTTCGTAAAAACGTATGTCACGGGAAATTAATAATTTTATAAGTGTATGTTCCGGGAGTAAACCATTGTAAATATAGTTCTTTCGGCGGGACTAAAATTAATCGGCGTATGACATGGGAAAATGTATGAAACGGGAACTTATCAATGAGGTTCTACTGTAGTGGTATTTTGTACGATGGCGACTCAAAACTTAATTCAATACAAATGAACAAGCATTCCGGTATCGAAAAAATGTATCGAACTTACAGTTTCGATACTCGATACTTTGCGATACCGTCAAGTATCGAAGGTATCGAAGTATCGAAAATCCCATCACTTAATTAATTACTTAAGTCCGGGCTACATTCGCAATAGCACGCAAACAGCACAGACGCACAGAAGTTCAACATACACTATTAGATATGAGCTGCCACATTGGCAAATAGCACGCGCACAGAAAAATAGCACAGGATCGGCGTACAGAAAGTTCATTAACTTTAAATTTTAGGTTATTTTCTGTGCGCGACCCTGGTGGTAGCCAATCAGCAAACAGTTTAAGTACTACTCTAGTGGGCTTATAAAAGAACAATTGTCACGAAAGTATTGGTGCTGTTGAGTTGAGTAGTTTGTTATTGTTTTCAAACATGCGATAACATAAAAATGGAAGGCACATTTGATAGCTTTTTGATAGCTGTAATAGAAAGTAAAAATATTTTGTATGACAGGGGATCCGCAGGATACAAAAATGAAGAAGCTAAATTAAATGCTTGGAAGTCCATGTCTGAATGTGTTAAAGAAGCCGGATTTGAAATAAACAGTGATATACATTTTTGAATGCTCATTGTGTTTTGTATGTAAATTTTGAAGTATTTAAAATATTTCTGGGTTTAACGAAAACCGTACCACAATAACAACACACAAATCTAAACAAACGTCATGTATGCCAACTTCAGTGACCAAAATTGTTAACGGAAGTTTTACATTTAAAAAACTTTTTTGAATGCTTCCGGTATTATTTTGTGTTGTGATGTGCGTGAATGTAGCATCAAGCTCTGTGCTATCTGTGTGCTGTTTGCGTGCTATTGCGAATGTAGCCCGGCCTTTAGAGTACTTTTACCATTTTTCTATATTCGACCCCACAAGCAGTTTAACCGGAGGGGGGAGGGGGGGGGGATGTTCGTTTTTATAGTAATAAATCATAAATCCAAGAAAATTAAGATGTAGGTAAGGTAACTGAGAAAGAATAATGTACAAAATTATGATTTAATATAATGTTTTAACCTCCTTTAAAATGTTTTCATATTCAACTACAAAAGGGGTGAAAATGTAGTAAATATTTTTTATTATACAAGTCTTCCATATATCTGATGCTAATCAAGCAGACTGTAAGTTATGTGGTATGATTTATGAACAAGCAAAATCTATTAACTCTTTTTTTTACAATTTTAAGAAGTTATATTTTTTAAAAGGTGAAATATTGTAAATATAGTTTTAACATTAAAAAATGTCTTATCAAATCAAACTTAACTTAAGATATTGGAAATGATAAATAAATATATATTCAACTACTTTCTCATATTCAATGTTCTCCAAAATATCCCTTCTTAATTTGTAAGAGAAATTAATATTATTTCAAAAATAAAAATAAAGTTATGAAATTCATTAAATGAGTATTTTTCAAGATGAATTTAAACATAATATAAATATAAGTTTATTGTAATGATTTTAGAATTCACATGTGCTGTAAAATGAAAAAAAAAAAAATTAGATTAGTTTGGTTAAAGTTAATTTCCATATTTACTTAATACTGAAATTGTGCCAGTGAAGCCACAGATTTTAAGCTAGTTTTGAATATAAATATTAAGATTTAAATAAGTTGCATAAAAAATGCTAATTCCACAATATTTGATGTTAATTTAAGAAATCATAGCTGCTAATTTTGGAAAAAATATATATTAATTTTTAAGCCTCTACATATTGTACTGTTGGGAAAGCACTCACGTAGAAGTTGAATGCTTTTTTCTGACGGGTAATTTCATTGTTATTAATTTTACAACTGAAAGTAAATATTCTTCCATGATTTCTGAAAGAAAAAAATACTGGTAAATTGTTTTCTAGCCTAGTTCTTAGGAAGAAAAAAAAACTTTAATGTTATTTTATTTTGTAGAATTTATCTGGAATGACAGCACAGTGTCTCATGCATGAACATGTATTCATTCATCAGTTTGTGTATATTCTCTGTGGAGTTTGTAATAATTTAGAGGATTTGTGCGTAGTATTTGTTTTGTGATTACCTTCTACCAGCTGTCATTTCTTTCATTACAGTATGTTTCATGTTATTTTTTAAAAATATATATAAAAAAGGAATTGCCACATTTGCACTCAAGGGTTCAATCCCAACTCCCAGTATGTCTCATTTGGTCAGCTCTGCTTGTAGCCAAGTGGTTCGTAGCCATCTATAATCTTGGAGGTCCAGTGTTTATAAGTGTCTCGTGTTTAACTGTGCATCATAAGATCCTGCTTTTACTTTGAAGAGTTGAGACATTATGCAAACATTACAGAACTAAACCTTTTCTTGAAGAATATTTAAAAATTAAGTATAACATTCTCCCAATTATAAGTTTAATTTTAAACTACCATCCATAAAAATTTTAATTGTCAATATGGCAGAAATTTATATATTTTTTCTTCCCTAATTTTAAACTCATTAGCATACAATAATGAGGCCAGTTACAATAGAAATAACTTTATATTTATTGATCATGTATGTGTTGCTAATGTTGTGTGATACTTTATTGTAAATAAGAGTGCAGTCTTATTCATATTGCTACTGAGGCGTGACGTTCAATTCCTAGTCTTTTAGATACAAGGTAGAATTTTTTTTTTTTTGTTTGGCAGTACATTAATGTGTAGTTATAGCCTTTGTAAATGAGTCACAAGCTCTATGTGTGTTGTGAAGTAGAAAATAAACTTATTAATTGTAAAACGTGTTAATTGTGTCCAAATGATAAATAGGGAGTGTTAAAAAAAGGTTTGGTTTACTAAGCCAAAACAGTAATAGTAAAAAACTGTCAGCACATATTTTATTAATTTAAATTATACATTAAATAAAATAAATAAGTTTTGAATAATTTTTACAGAAAATGTCTATTTGCCCACATTTATTATTTTGCTTTTGTGGATATGGAGAAAGGTGTTTAATTCATCATTAAATGGCTTGGTACATTCTGTAAACCAACACCAATCTAGCGGCTTGCATTCAGATATTTTTGAGTGGATTCTGACTGTCGATCTTGGTAGCCAGGTAGCATTACTTTACTGCTGCCAGCGCTTTTAGTTTGCTCAGAGTTTATTGTTAATGTCACTTTTCATTTCGGTACTGTTTCGACTGTTTTATAGTGGGTTACAATTCACATTTTGTATTACCATTGATGTTTAATAAACCGGCATAGCTGTGTTCATCTTTGGGGAAAATTAAATACATTTTGCTATTATAATTGGATTGCCATTATCAGTATTATCAGCAAACAAAATTATGATTGTTATCTATTTTGGACTAATTTCTCGATCAAAGTAGAAATAGTCCAGTGCGTACTAACTGGCAGGAACAAAGCCTGTGCGAGTGTGGATGTCATGTGAGTGGCGGGCAGTGCAGGTGCCTGTGTTGAGTGGTCTGGTGGCATGTTGGCCAGAGCCAGACGAGTGGGAGATCAATCGCACGGACATAGTGATGAGGCACAAGCTGGGTGGCGGCCAGTACGGGGATGTGTACGAGGCTGTGTGGAAGAGGTACAATGTCACCGTCGCTGTCAAGACCCTCAAGGCAAGTTTCTTCCACCTTCTCACTTCCTCTCGGCGATCAACCACTTGCAGGGTGCCCGCAGACAGGAAAAACTATATCTTGCAGTATCAGTATTTTTTCATATTATGTATTATCTTAATGGTTAACACCCAGTAGGTAATTTTACGAGGGTTATTTTTTTTTCAACCTCCGATCGGCTGTAATAAAAAAAGGGAATGATTTGGGAAATTATTTTAATGTCAAAAGAAACGTACATCTTTACTCTATTTTTCCACATAATCACCGTGCAGATTGAGGCATTTGTCGTACCGAAGCACCAGCTTTCCAATACCCTCTGCATAAAATGATGCCTCCTGCCTATTCAGCCACGTTTTAACAGTGCCCTGCAGTGTGATTACAGTTTCATTTCTCCATGGCATGCCCATTAATCGATACCCTAATCGCTCGTACACGAATCGACACGTCTCGTAGTGTTTACCCCTTTCCACCAACCATGTGGAGCGGCCAACTCACACCTCAGCTGTGTTTGATCACCCTCCTTACAGTCCGGATTTGGCACCGAGTGACTATCACCTTTTCCCCATGTTGAAAAAGTGGCTTGGAGGACGACGCTTCAACACCAATGATGAACTGCAGAGCACTGTTAAAACGTGGCTGAATAGGCAGGAGGCATCATTTTATGCAGAGGGTATTGGAAAGCTGGTGCATCGGTACGACAAATGCCTCAATCTGCACTGTGATTATGTGGAAAAATAGAGTAAAAATGTACGTTTCTTTTGACATTAAAATAATTTCCCAATTCATTCCCGTTTTTTTATTACAGCCGATCGGAAGTTAAAAAAAAAAAAAAACCTTGTATCATAAATATGTGTGCCATTTATAATCTGCTTTTGGTATTTGCTAAAATTAATGAATAAAGGATGCAAACATATCAACAACATCCTCCTCCTCCTCCTCCTCCTCCTCCTCCTCATCATCATCAACCTTCTCCTCCTCCTCATCCTCCTCCTCATCCTCCTCTTCCTCCTCCCCCCCCCCCTACTCCTCCACCTTCTCCTACTCCTCATCCTTCTCCCACTCTTCCTCCTCCTCTCTTCCTCCTCCTCCTCTCTTCATCCTCCTCCTCTCTTCCTCCTCATCATCATCATCAGCAGCAGCCTCATCTTCCTCCTTTACTCTGTTCCATTCTTCTCCTCTCTTCAGTAATCTTTAACTAATTGCTCTTCCAACCTCCTCCTTGGTCTCTTTGGGGTCTTCTTCCAGTTTTATTTAACTCCATCATTTTTCTAGGTAGCCTTTCTTCTCCCATTGTCTGGACATGACCATACCTAGAGTCAAGATTTTGTGGTGTTCTTTTAAGACAAATTTCGGTGTAAAGAAATAAAGATTTCGGTGTTATATGGTTTTATTTTTTTGCTCAAAATACCCACGGCAAAATTTTCTTGCTTTTCTGTACGACATGCAAATTTATTAAAACAAATATTAATAAACACTTAAACCTCATGATCTAATTACAATTAAGTTCATTTGCAAATTCATAGATAATTAAGTTCATTTGCAAATTCATAAATTCAAACTTTTAAATAACTACTAAAAATTTTACGACTTAATAACAATCACATACACTACAAAATTACACAATTAAGCACTTCCAAAGTTACTATTGAGACGGTTTTATTGAAATGCTATCATAGTAAAATTTTTCGCATTTTCTGGACTGAGACGTTGTCTTCTGTCAATAACTACCAGTGAGTACCTGGAAAATGAACGTTCTGCATCAACATTTGATGTTGGGAACCAGATTGCCCTTAAACTGGCTTGAGCAAATTTACTGTAGTCCCCTTTAAGGGAGCAAAGTACCTTTGCAACATCAATTTGGCTTGTTTCTGGCAATGAAAGTTCATCCTCAATTAGTTTTTTGAAAGCAACATAGCCATGTATGAATGTATCAATGGGAAGATGGGAAACAGAAGGCAAGTTATGCAGAGACTTCTGTAGGTTTGCATCTTCTATGCTAACCCTACTCACATGTCTTGGGTTGAACAGCAAATTAATGGCATTAAAGACTCTTAAGACAAGGATGTCGTTTAACAGATGAGTTTTGTCTCAAACGCTTATGTTTCTCACTCGCGACATGTTTCACAAGCGTATCGCGTCTCTCGTAGTCTAGCCTGCAGTTACAGAATTTGCACATTAAAATTTTATCACTGAAATAAAATCCTTCGCTGGAAAATTCTTTCGATCGGTCACTGGCAGAAACCTTCGTTTTAGGCATTATCAAAAAAAATTTTAATCACATAGGAAGAATTTAACCTCTTAATACGTAAAAACTTGCCATGCTGGAAAGATCAAAACAATGGAGAACAGATGCAAATACAAACGCATACCGAATACCAACATACGTACGTGAAAATAAATACCGACATAAACATGTACTATTTATTATTTACAATCGTTACGTTAAGCAGGGTTAATATTATTTTCGTACCCTACGTAATTTATTTTAAATAAACAGTAAAAGCAATGCGCTTTAGTGTGTAATATTTTAATGATTAAAAACGTAATCTTAGAAAAACATATTTTGGACCTTTGTTATTTTTGTTTTTACAGAAAGTGAACGGCGGCCATTGTATCATAGTTATCAACATCTTAAAATATTATGGTACACAAGATTACAGTTTAATGAAAATATTACGTTAATTCCGAGACTTCATTTTAAAATCTATAATGAATCACCGTCGCATATAATATATATGGCTGCTAGTTACTGTCAGAAATATTTGATTGTGCTGAAGATAGTGAATTGTCCTTACAGAATGGAAAAAAAAAAAACGTAAATAATCAGGATAGACGAAATTTCGTGACATATCGCGGATTTCGCACAATTTCGTTTTATTTCGTGTTTTCAAGCGGTTTTCGGTGTTATTTCGTTTTATCGCGCATTACCATATAATCGTGCCTCTAACCATACCATTTCATTCTTGCTTATTCTATGATCTCATTGAAATCCTGTGCACCTACCAACAACTGACAATTGCCAATAACAAACAACTATGTATTAATTTTAAGCACATTACTTCACCTGATCACAATCAATAATTTTTTTATTATTATTTTTTTTTTCTTTCCAAAATTTGATCCAACATTTTTGCTAGTTTTATTTTTTGTACTGGCAGTGTTGGTTACTTGGTATTGTTCAAAATAATAACAGTACAAATTTGCATTGTTCAGAATCACATTTTAGATCAAATATACATACTGTATGTTTTTTTTTTTAATTTTTTTGGTAATAATGTATAAAAAAAATATATTTTTAGAACATTGACACAGGAGAAACATTTTTGTTGGAAGAGGAAAAATAGAGAAAACTCAGTGAAATTGATTGAAGTAATAGTGTAGAAACTCTGAGGTTTTTTTTTTTCTTTTTTCTTCTTCTTCTTTATTCTTGTTTGCAAGACTGGTAAGTAAAGAAAGAGCTTTAGTTAGAAAGTCAGCTAATTTTTCAGGAGATTTCATTTGTTTCAAAACTTTGCAGTTGTAACAGATGAAGAATAAAGAATATTAATGCAATCTAATTAGAAAGTGATCTGTTGGGACTTTGGGGCCTAGAGAAAATACTGTTGTATAAATAAAAGAACCATTAATTAAAATTTAGATAAATGAGTTGCTAGATGCTAGTCATTCTATATTGCTAAGGTGGTAGTCAGTTTATCGACTGACATAAGTGTAATGTTTTTCTCTGTCGTAATACATTATTCTTAGCAGTGTTTGTACTTCATTTTTCAGGAAGACACGATGGCCTTGAAAGATTTCCTGGAAGAGGCAGCGATCATGAAAGAGATGAAACATCCAAATCTCGTCCAACTTCTAGGTATTTATAGTCTGACATTTTGGTCAAGCAGTTTTTAATTTAAAATATTTTCCTCAAACACATGCACATGCAGATGATGTAATTTGTAAATACTGGAGATAATAGTATGTTACTAAATTGAAATATAAAGTTGTGATACTATGGTTATTATGTCAACACCAGAAACAAAGAAATCTAATGCTCCAATCAATTTTTTTTTCCCATTGCTAAAATTTGTAGTATGTGGGTTAGTAGATCCAATAACACAGTTTCTTGTTTTGATAACATATATTTTGATAATGTATCGAGTAATTTCATATACATGATCATAAAAAATCATTGCTAGGTTTATAAATACGTACTAAGGTAATTATAAAACCTAAAACATTTATTTTTCGTTAATAGATAAGAATCCCGGCAATCATTCTCAATGATTCTGTAAAATAAGTTTTTAACAGATAAAATATATGTTGGCATCTTAAATTGTTTTTATATATATACTTATTAGAGGTGGGACGATACCACACTTTCGATACTCGATTCTATATTGTTTTTTCAGTTCGATACTTTCGATACTCCAGGGAAAAATATTTTCCCATTAAGTAACAATTATTACAAATAACAATAAATTAGTTGTAAACTATATAAATTCAATCTATCATACCAGCACAATGTCAGATTAAACTTAAAAACATAATGTGTAAATAATTGCATTATATTAATGAAAGATATGAATTCATCATTATATATGCATATAATAAAACCACCAGAAATGTAAAATACAGTCCATAATCAAGTAAAGCTGACATGAGAAACAGTGGCCTTACAAAATGTTTGAAGTCCTTTCTTGGAGGGATGGAAAAGTCACCAAGCCTAAATTAGAAATAAAAAATTAGGCTATTGTAAAAAGAAAATCAGAAATTTTTGCTTGTTTGTTTCATTTTACAAACAACTTTATGCAACAGAACAATTTTCAATAAAATTTTAACTTGAGAAACGTAAAATACAAAACAATCCGATCGTAAGAAAACAATAACAAATTCAGTTCAAAGATTAATGAATGCACAAAATATGAGATCCGTGCCTTGGTAAAGCGCGTGCACCATTTTCATAATCATTGCTTGTTTGCGCCACTAGTCTCGCTTGGTGCTGGCCATAGATGCTACTAGCGAAGTGCACAGTCTTCCTGATACTATCCATATCTATGGTGCGATAAAGTTATTTTCTTACGTCTGCAAAGGTAAACAATGAACGTTTATCAAAATAAATCATTAATTAAAACGTAATTTATCAGGAGGAATATATCTAACAAAATAATTTGTGAATTTTAGGGCTTTTCCGCTTCGTAAAAACGTATGTCACGGGAAATTAATAATTTTATAAGTGTTTGTTTCGGGAAAGTAAACCATTGTAAATATAGTACTTTCGGCGGGACCAAAATTAATCGGCGTATGACACGGGAAAATGTATGAAACTGGAAAATATCATCGAGGTTCTACTGTAGTTGTATTTTGTACGATGGCGACTCAAAATTTAATTCAATACAAATGAACAAGCATTCCGGTATCGAAAAAATTTATCGAACTTACAGTTTTGATACTCGATACTTTGCGATACTGTCAAGTATCGAAGGTATCGAGGTATCGAAGTATCGAAAATCGCATCACTAGAGATGGTAATTTATAGCATTTAAAATAATAACATTTAGCATTTTGAATTTGAAATTTAGCATTTTTTAGCATTTTTAAAAACAAAATTTAGCCAATTCTCTCATTTTACATTACCGAAGAAAAGTATATTTTTAAAAAGCATTAAATAATACACATATTAATTATTAACAACCACAAAATTAAAGATCTAGCACAACTACAAAAATAGCCTATCTTGGCAGGTTTCCAAACAACTTTTTAGCACTTATGAGTGCAATAAATTGAATACTTAAAATTACAATAAATATATTTTAGGCGTGTTCATGGCCATAGTTGATGTAGAGTGCACAAATAATGTTATTGAAACTCGTTTTTTTCAATTTTTTTTCTTTCGTTTTTTTCAATTTTCGCCTTCTTATGGTTTTCGATCATGCCAGAAACCGTTGCTTGCCGTTTTACAGACTTTTTTACTTCATCCGATTTCTCGGTGAATCTTTTTTTTTTTGCAGCCTGATGTCCCTCAGATTTAATGTACTTTTCAAGTACATCTTTTTTTTTTCCACTCCAGACGGCGATTACATAAATTATGCATTAAAATATTCATATCACTTTTGTAGAACTGTTCACTTTTGTATTCATTTATGCAATCGCGAATGGAAATTATGTTTCATCCCATTTTTACCACGAGAAATAACAGTATACAAAACATTCACGAGTATGCACTTATTTGTAAACACATCACCTTCCACAGACTACACAAGAACGCGGCTTTCACGTGAAATACAGCCAGAAAATGGGAAAGGTTAGCGCGGCGAAGCAGAGATGTCGCAATATGGCGGCCTAAAAACTTGTACTCTGCAAGATTACGGACACTCTTCCAGCTAGTTGTTCTTTGCTTTGTTAACAATCACGAGGCACGGATGGCCATTTTTCATTCAATATTTACGAACAATAGTGTTGTGAATGACGTGACAATAAGATACTTGTGCTGAATATGCCATAAAATGATGGTTTCTTTTGATACTGAACTGAAACGAAATACAATCTGTAAATAGTGTAGAGTGAAGACTAATCTACGTTTTTTTACCTTGATTTCGCATTTATCTCGGAATAGTCTAGATTTCGCATTTTATAGTGGAAAAAATATAATTTAGCATATTTTCGCATCTATTTTGCGAAAACGAAAAATCACCATCCCTACCCATCACTAATACTTATATATATTTATATACAGTAGAACCTCTGTAAGTCGAACTCGAAGGGAGATGCCAAAAATTCAAGTTATAGAGTTTTCGACTTATGGATAGGGAAGGGAATTTTTCGCGGTCGTGAATTATTCGCGAATTCACGCAAATTCTGAGGCAAAATATGAAATATAGCATAGTCACGAAAAATAGCAAGACTTGCACATTATTGTTAATAAAACAGTTTTAAACATGCACTTAATTACAAACCGTGGTATTTGATGGCAAATTCAACAGGGTAATAAAATCACAATGCGAACGGTGTGGAAAAACAGGATTATCTACTGTGGAACCTCGTTACTACCGAGACCTTCGAAGTTACGACAGTTTTGTATTGCACCGTCAGTTTTGACAACATAAATCATGCTGGTAATTAGGAGTGCTTCTTTGTCAGTCCTCTCGTAAGTAGGATGATTTGAATAGCATCTGCAAGGAAAGAAAGAAAAATTTCACGGTAGTAAACACAGCCAGCAAAAGGAGCGATTTGAAGAGGATGGGGTGAAGAAGGAAGTGCGCGGGAGTGGGGGGGAGAGACTGGTGACAAACAACACGCTCTCTCTCTGTTTAACGCTATCACTTGAAGGCGACAAGTTTCACTTCCCCATCGCTTCCCCCCCCCCCCTCCCCCCCGGACAGTTTCTGTTTAGCTTTCGGTAGAAGGGGAATTCTAAAAATAAACCTGTGAGCTGTCGTGACCATTTCTCCCCCTCCGACATAGCAATTTTCTTGTCCATCTTGACAGGTTTTCGTGACGCATGAAGCTTATATTCCACTTAGGCCTACTACCTGCATCAACAAAATTGTTTTCCCGTGCGTTATCCCACGCTTTTAATGACAATATTTCATGCATGACACTGCAACCATTTTTCAGCAATTTGTGCATGTATTGTAGCAATCCATCCTTGAATAATGGAAAATTTCTAGTCTTATCGCAACAGCGTCTGAGCTGTGCCATACTACAACATCCACTATGCACGCTGGTATTTCCTTTCAGAAACAGGTTCAGCTTACGCAGTGAGGATAATGGATAGTAGACATCCTTCCCTCCTCCCCTCCACCCCTCCTCCCCTCCACCCCTCCTCCCCTCCACCCCTCCTCCCCTCCACCCCTCCTCCCTCTTTCCCCTCCCATTTTTCTCCCATCCACCTCCTCTCCTTTGTAACGCCCCTCGTGCCTCAAAATTAAATTATTTTAAATCAATTAAAAAGAGCCTTGGAAATTGCTGGGTAAGAAAAATAAGAAAAATTAAGTTATTGACCAGAGGTGGCACGAGGTGGAGAACAAGATAATTTGGATCTCCCTGACACAAGCAACTTGGGAGCTGGTGGATCTTTTAAGGGAAGAAGGTATATCATAAATAAATTAACACTACGCAAGTAGCTTGGTCTATAGGTTCCCTGGTTTATTATTAAGGAATTTTGTGTTCGTATTATTCAAACCTGACAATAAAAATCTTAGTAATTAACAAAGTTAAAGGGGGCACCCCAGGATTATTTAAAACAATACATATTACATCTTAACAAAAAATTATTACATAATAAAAAATTTAAAATTTGCACCAAATTTGAATGTCCCAACAATTACATATATATATATAAGTTTCCTCGATTTTACAGATTCTTGAGGGTGACGTCCTTAAAACACTGCTCGCTGGTATCTTTGTTTTAGTTCCTTCTATTTAAGTAAAAAAATATATACAGCAAAACCCCTTATTTGCACTTTTCATGGGGACAAAGTAAAAAAGTGTAAAAAGCGGGAAAGTGTAAATAAAGGGAAAAGTATAAAAAGGAGTACAGTTTACCTTATTTAGAATTTTTTTCCTTTTGTTAAATAGCACATACTACAATGCAGGTACAAACACACTAACAACAAATTTTACTTTAGTATTTAATCCATTATAATTTACCACATTTGACAAAAATAAAAAAAAAGAATGAAAGCCAAAATGTTTTTCTGATTACTTCCTAAAAATAAATTTGAAATTTTCTTCTGCTTGCTTTTTTGGCTGTTCAAGATTATTTGCCTCTCCAAATTATAAATACAGTTGCAACCGGCAGGGTTTATAACAAATACGGGCTACATACACATTGCTCACAGTAAAAAATTTTTTAAGAAAAGGCCGCAAATTGTTGAATATTTACCGTCAATAGCGCGCCAAACGCGGAGAAAGGTCATTGTACTCGGTCAGCTGCTGTAACGACGCGGCGGCGCATGCGCACTCTATGCTCCGCCCAGACTCATGACGCCATCAGCCGCCAACCAATAGATGCGAGCTTAGCGGAAAAAAATATAAGCTCCACCTCCCGTGTACCAATTTTATCCAGTTCTAATACCAGTTTATTGGTATACGCACCAGTTTTCTCGCTGCCGTGACATGTTCAAGTTTACGTTTATCATGATGTCTTGGAACCAATAATTAATTATTTACGATCCCCAGAAATAAATGGTTAGTTTAAAAAATATGGCGTCAACTGTACAACACTTCCCAAATTATAAAAGACGTATAAAACAGTTACCAAGACACCGCTCATTTTATCTTGTGAAGTTTATGTCTCGTACCAGTATTTCGGCTAAGTTGTGACATAAATACAGTATCAGAACTTACAAGCAGCCATGTTTGTACATTCATGAGTTTACGTTTTTCCCTCGTGCATTTTAGATTGTCTCCTGCTATAATTACTCGTACTTTTACACGCCTAGGCTTAAATTATTACATGTTTAGAAATAAAAGCAACTTTTCATGTTATAAAATATGTATATTTTGCTATTTAAAATGTTCATTGCCTACTAGCTCCACGGTATTTTCTGGTTGTTTATGGTTGTTACGTGACGTAAATAGCGGGATTGATTCGATTTTTGAGACGTAATTCGCGGGAAAGTATTGTATTGGACTATATGGGAACCAAACGGGACCTGAAGAATATAGTGCAAATAACGGGAAAACGTAAATAACGGTAACGTAAATAAGGGGTTTCGCTGTATATATCATATCACCCGGGTCTTTCCAGGATGACCTCGGACAGCGGGCCAAACTCTTCTAACAATGGGGGGGGGGGGGGGGGGGGGGGATCAGCTGGAGGTCCCGAAGATTATGAGAGGGCAATTTCTCCCTCCGTAACTTCGACCCTGTCTGAAACAGAGCCCAAATTCAAAACGAATTAGACTTGCTTCCAGACAGTGCTACACCGTCAGCGCAAAAGGCCAACAAACGGGAATGGGGGGGAAAAGGCCGGATTACTCACCAACCAGGGTGTAGAGTTCGGAGCTCACTAGGTGTCTCGCGCCGACATCAGGATGCCGCGGACCGAGAAGTCAGGATGCGCGGACGAAACCAGAATTTTTTTAGAATTAAATAAGAATAAATAAAAATTTAACTACGCATGACTTTTCTAAAAACTACCTCTGCCTGGCTCCTGTACAAACGGGATCACATCCCTTAAGCAAGCTGACTACATTCTTGTTCACACGAAAATCACCGTTCCCGCAAAAAGCCTCTTAGCGCAGAGGACGTAGAGGAGACGTGGTCAGTAGCCGAGGTCAGAGGGCTAAGTGCCCCGCAATCGGACAAAGCACCTAATTAAATCGGGCGGTAAGGCCCCGGGTCAAAGGAGGGGATAGGTTCGGTTCAAGGCCGAAAATTTCCGAAGGAGTCCGAGGCGGGCGTGACAACAACACGACATGCGCACTCTCTACCGGACCGAAACAAAAGCAACGAACAATCGACTTCTCCGGGCCGCGAGAGGAAAGCATAGTGCCTTATGGCACCGCGACGCTGCTTTCTAGCGGCGTAAGGGGGAACTACTTGAGGTGGTGAGCAGACTTGCCACCAGGTGTCATGAGGGTAAGCTCTGCACGCTGGCGACCAGGCCCGCGGTTACTTTTTCCTCCGCTAGATGTCGGGGATGTGTCTGTCGGACCCGGATGTGTCTGAGAAGGTTTTTGCATCAGGTCATCGTCCCGTCCGGTCACTGCTCCTAGCTTAATTTCTCAGAACTAAAGTGAGGAGGAGAGAGAGGAAGGGGGGGCAGAAATAGCCACTAAGGTGGGAACGCAGCTCCACTGGAGACTGCTTCGTGACGAGACATGCTTTTCTCAGCAGGCCTCTACAAGGTAGCAGCTTGCAGCCCAGGAGCTGCTCAAAGCAGTTTTGGTCATGCAGGGAATTAAAATTACAAACTCGGGACGTGACTGCAGGCGAGAGAAATTTCAACCGGGCTGACCATGTCCACATTAGACAGCAAAATATCAGATTGGCCCCCTGGGAAGGGGCTTCGGTCCACTGGCACAAAGTTTAAATCCGTGGCGTGCACCGGCCTAACAAAAAGTTAATCACCCCCATTAACAACCAGATAAATTTAAAAAAATAGAAACCCCAAAAAATTTTAAATTTATAAAAAAATTAAAAAAAGTGACGAAATGCCTAATTTCCGGCACACCTTGTTCATGCAGGGCACGTGATTATTTTAGCTGCGTCTCGGAGCGCGGCCATTACGTCGAACCATTTCATTCGTGATTAAAACAAAAACCGTCGTAGATACAAAATTTTCATGGCGACCTTTTCTATTCGTAATTTAATTTGCTACAACTTTTATTCCATCCGATTTTTCACTAAAGTTCACCGTTCTCGAGATATGGTGTGAAATTGAAACATTTTTGGAAAGTTCAGCAATCTAACTTAGACTTAAATTTTCTATGTTCGGTTATTACGAGTACTAGTAGTTAAAAGGATTTCTCTCGCCATTGTCAACTCTCGTAATCGCATGTTTTCACTGTAGTTATGTAACGGCCCCGGGGAGGGGGGGGATTATGCAGACTGGCTTGGCCAAGCATGACTTGATAGAGAATAGGGCAATAGTGACAAAGAGAGATGCGGGTGGTTGGAATGCAGACAGGATGACGTCACTGTGTTGCTAGGCGAATATCTTTTGGGCTGCTCTACTCTAAAACTAGCTTTCCCTCCCTCATAGTCAACACACTTCACTACCCCTTTCGCAACCCATCTCGGAAGTAAAACGACCTTCGCAGTGCGCACCTGCCCGACAGCAGTCACGGTAAAACTTGCCTAGCGCACGTACGTATGTAGATGTAAATAAACAAATTGTCTTGTACTGCTGGCAAATATCGGTAATTTGATCATGGTAAATTAAAAACATTCCGAAGGTGATTTGAAGTGAGAGTAGGTATCGAAAATGCCAAACAATAAATTAAGTGCTCGCGACAGGGCATTTCAATATCAGAAAAACGGATTCTATTGCTCGGATAGCCGCACCGTAATGTGCAAATTTTGCAAGTGTCAGGTTGCGTGGGAGCGTAAAGATTCTATAGAAAAACACCTAACATCTGCCAAGCACATCAGTGCACAAAAAGGTTGCTCTGAAGCAAAATTACAGACTTCGATCGCTACATGCTTCAGTAGTGCGGAAAGAAAGAAAAAAAAGGCTGAATACCTCGGCAAACGAGTGACGGAAACTTTTCTGAAAGCAAATATTCCTCTAAAAAAACTTGAAAATCCGCATCTGAAAGATTTCCTGAATGAGTTTGTTGAAGGTGCTGGTGATATTCCTTGTCTAAGAGTACTAAAAGAAAAGCATCTTCCAACAGTGCAGCAAGAGAGAGATGATGTAGTAAGAGAAAAGGTGAAAGACAAACTGTTAGTAATTCTGTGTGATGAAACTACGGACTCAAGAGGAAGCTGTGTATTTGTTGTGCTATTTAAAGTACCGTATTGGTCCGAACATAGGCCGACTCCTTCTACAGCACACTCAAAATCAGGGAAAAATAAATTTTAACTAACTAAAATGATTATCAGCAGCATATTACCACAGTAACACTTCAACTAAGTTAGTATTTATTGAACGGACAAAATGTGTTATTCTTACTTACCAAAATATATAAATATATATAAGCTGTGTTTCCGTTTATCTTCACATTCTTTTGTATTGGTGCCAACATTTTATACGGAAATGGCTACATTTTCTAAGTTCATAGAAATTGTGACGTAAAAACATTTACCAGTACGTTTAATTTTGACGTAAAAAACCCAAAATGGTTTCATGTAAAACGTGTATGAATCAATCATAAAACAGCCAATATTGCAAATAGGTTTTATTGTTCTTGTTACTGTTGGTATGTACTGGTATTTGTTTATTCGTGTCGCAACTACAAGTTGCCAACACTGGTGCCATTTTGATTTTCCTTTGTTAAAAGAGAGTAAATAGAGCATACGGCAAAATTGCTGTTTTTACTAATTGTTTACTGTAAATACCACATTTTACAAGCAAATAAAATTACCGCAGCCTTTTAAATACAGTTCAAAAATAACCAGACCGAGCTTTTAAAACTATGTGCTACAAGTGACCACATCTGTGTACTTAACTTAAAATATCATACGTTATTGGGGTTAAGTGTGTACTAAATTTCTAAGTTGGAAAAATTACTTATTCCACGTAAGTACGGCATAATTTTAGGTCAATGAATTGTATATCTGATATCATTTTTATGCCATAAGTGATTCTCCTTGAAATGTATGTATTTAATTATACTATTTTGGCTAGTGCCCCATTATAGGCTGACTCTAGATTTCAAGGTTGACAAAACTGGCAAAAAAGGTCGGCCTATTTTCGGACCAATACGGTAATTCATAGCAGTGACAAAATTGATACTGTTGTTGGTGATGTCCATACTCTGGAAACAGCCAATGCCAAAAACTGCTCCAGGGCTATTTTGAATTCCCTAAAGAAGTACAATATTGACTTTGACAACGTGTTAGCGTTTGTTTCGGACTCGACCAGATACATGGCAAAGTGTTTTGAGTGTTTTGACACACTAAAAGACATCATGGCCGACCATGTGCTTATTGTGCAGTGCTGGGCTCACATGCTCAATTTAGAAGTAAATGAGCTTTAAAAAAAACCTCCCTGAGCTTCAGAAGGCTCTTGCCAAAGTAGTCAGCATTTTTAAACACACACAAGAGAAAACATTTGTTTAAGTTCCTGGATAAAAAGTTCCCATGTGAGGACATTCCCCTGTTTCCAATGCCAGTGTTGACAAGGTGGTCTTCCTGGTACGACTCCGCCTCCTACCTCGCCGACAATCTTGAGGCCATTGTTGAATTTTTGACCAGTGATGAAATTTCCTGTATCAACAACACTGAAGTAGAGTACTTCTCTGCTGCATCAAGGGATGATGTTAAGTGTGTGAAAATCCAGGCAGTTTTTGTAAAAGAAGTGTGTGAGGCTACTGTACACCTTATCAAGAAACTGGAAGGGTCATCATATCCCTGCAGTCACACACTCAGTGGTGAAATCCGCAAAATAGAGCAGGTTTTGCAGCTTGCTACAAGTGGAAACTTTGGGCAGAAAGTAAATGAGATCTTGATTGCTTGTGAAAAAAATGATCTTCAAAGGGAAAATCACATCTGCCTTGGTGACAGCAGCATCACATGCATCAACAAAACTCCTGTCATTAAAGGCAGGTGATCCTTCTCAGAAATTTTATCAAAATGTTGCTGTATTTGATCCCTCAGAAATTGTACTCGAAAGCATCTCTCCCGAACTTGGCATAAAGTTGAAAAAGCGGTTCTTGCTCTCCAAGCTCTGTGAAGACATTTTACTTCAGGGGTACAAGGAACTGCAGTTCCTTGTGCAAACAAAGTTGAGTGAAAACCAAACTGTTGACATTGTTTCACTCCTTATGGCGGTTTCCATGAACCATCCTGACTTTGTTCGTGCTGCTTTGCAGTCTGTTTGGGTACCATGTGCTAACGTTGACTGTGAAAGGTTTTTTTCTAACTACAACAACATTCTAAGTGATAAGCATCATCGTTTGAAACAAGAAAATGTTGAAATGTTCACTGAAATTTATTTTGAAAGTTAAACTTCGCTGTTTCCTCAGACATAGACATTATGTTAAAGATAAAGTATTATTCACCAAGTGTTTCAGTGAATTACATTGTTTTTACAAGTATTTGCTAAGGGTTGTCTGTGTATTTTTTAAACCTTTTTTTTTTAGTAATTATTTGCAATAACTGAAATGTTACTATACTATTTGCTAAGTTTTCCTCAGTTAAAAAAAACTCTTCCCCATTTATTAATTCACTTAATTGGAAGCATCAGAAGGTTAAAATTGTTTATACATCACGAGAAAACCATTGCGGAATCATTAAAACACTTAATATGAAATTGAAAACACAGATTTTCCCTTCCTTAAAGTACCGCTTTCTGGGTTTGAAAATACCGCTTTATGCCACTTGAAAGTACCGATAAATTCCCTTCCCTACTTATGGAGGGTTTCGACTTAAGCGGATTTTGATTCAACATAAAAAGGTTGAGATTCATTCTTATACATTTTGAGTTAGAGAGGTAAAATAAATAAAAATTCATGTTGCATAGGTGACAAACATATTTTTATTTATTATAAATCAACATTATTTCAAAACATCCTTAAAATAATAATAATAATATATGGCATTAAAAAAAGTCAATTTTTTTTTATTTATATAATTTGGTTGTTCTCTATCTATAGCATTGTCTAAGGTATAAAGAGCAGAAAATTCTTGTTCTTCAGAGTTGCTGGTTTGCTCTATAATATTCCGTAAAGTATTCAATGCGGTTCTTGCCTCTTTGATCGAAACCCATGGAGTGCATGTAGTATTGTTTGAGTCTTCTATGTCATCTAAATAATTAGGATGGGTTTTCTCAGCTACTGAATCAATAATTTTGTCATCAGATAATGTCCCAGCAGTCATAACTCCATCATCGCACTTAACAAAGTCCTCAAAGGATATTCCTGATTCAGACACCACTATATTCCATTCTGCAGGAGGTGAAATTGAAAAATCTTCTGTTTCAGCTTCTTCTGTTGACTACGATGAAAAGACACAGTGTACATAACATTTTTTTATGGTAGTCGCAGTTACATTTCGCCAAGCTTTATCAACCATTCTCATGGCTTGCAATACATCTATAGTAGAATTCTTTTTTTCTTCCATATTATCCAACCTGTTCCTGACAACTTCTTTCCGATATAATGACTTGAAGTTTTTAATGATACCTTGATCCATAGGCACACAACATTTTTTCGAGAGTGCATCAGGTTTAAATTAAAATTAAGATATTTTTGTAAAATAAGTACATATTAAGAAATATTTTTGTTTCATATTTGTTGAATGATACACTTTTTATTCTTGAATAAAGAAAATATATTAAAACAATAACACTGAAAACTCCTGTTTAAAAAAAATGAATTTCTCCTAAAACTAATACCACAAAATACTGTACGTAGTAATAAAAAGCATATCAAATGGTTTTCAGAATGATATGGCAAAACCTATTAAAGTATTTATCACATAATTGCAGTGTTATTTTAATAACATAAAATAAATAGGCTACAGAAGTGTCATTTTGTGTTGTCCTCCAGGGGTGTGCACTCGGGAACCCCCGTTCTACATCATCACAGAATTCATGAGCAAAGGCAACTTGCTGGACTACTTACGGAATGGCAACAAAGAGCTCATAAACGCTGTTGTGCTCATGTACATTGCCACACAGATTGCTAGCGGAATGAGCTACTTGGAGAGCCGCAATTTCATACACAGGTAGTTAGACGTTTTATTACATGTCACTTTTATTTGAACTTACAGTGTTTCTTCATTTTTTGTTCACTGAAGCTACTAATTTGGAGGATGTTCCTAAAATTCAAAAGCTTCTAGTGCTTTTTAGTACTTTTTATTTTATTTTATTTCAATTTACTAGTTATTAATTTGATTTATGTCTAAATAATTTTTTTGAACATTGTGGTAGTGTTAAGAATGGTTCTGTTACCCAGGGATCTAGCTGCTCGCAACTGCCTGGTGGGAGAGAACCACTTGGTGAAAGTGGCAGACTTTGGTCTGGCTCGCCTCATGCGGGACGACACCTACACGGCCCACGCTGGTGCCAAGTTTCCTATAAAGTGGACTGCTCCAGAAGGACTGGCTTACAACAAGTTCTCCACGAAGGTATCCCTCTGGTATTCATTAGTCTGGCCACTGTGACATCTGAAGTGCCCCTAGCAACAGCTAATTGCAATATACCCAGAGATAATATTGTATGGTATCATTTTTGGGCCAATTTTGTTTTTAAAATGGGAGATTTCTGTGTTATTGTTTTTATTTTTATAGTTACATTTTATTTATAAAGAGATCATATTATTGAACAAATATGACACCATACGTCACCTACTTATTTCACCAAGGAGGTGCAGAGGTTGAGTGATATGAACACTTGTCCCCCACCAAGACATCCAGGGAAACGTGGCGGACATTGCCGGGGGCTGTGGTTTTTCTCGGGGTAGTCCCATTTCCTCTCGTCCAGTCATTTAGTCAGCTGCTCCATACCCCATATCGCCTCATTTCACGTATTCTTTAAGCTGACCAGAATGACAAGTCTGTTTCTCAGGACGCCTCAGCTCCTTTGAGTGTACATGTACATCATGCCACAGGCGGGAAACTACATGTTGATTTTCATTTCACTCATTTCACCAAAAATATCATTTTGACTAGTGCAGGATGCACTTTTACGATATAATTAGTAATAAGCAAGTCTAGGACAGAACTACTTGGAACACTAAAACTAAATTGGCAAGTATTTGTGTGTTTGAAAAATGTAATAACATTGTAATTACAACAATTATATGGTGTGTTGACATTCTTTCATCACAGCTAATAACAATTGACATGGTTTTTTTTCACAAGTAACCATATAAACTTGTCCTTAGTTATACCACCACCTAGCCTCTGGGAAACCCATAATTCAATTCCTATGAAACCTTATCAAGTAATGGATATTCTGTCCAAAGTGTCTATGTGATTGACAGAAATTGCAGAAAGCTACCATATGGCAGATATATTGTAATGAAATCAATATCAAATAATCTGGTTCATACTTCAAGCTGCAAATGCTGATAGACAGTACATATTCAGATGGTATTCAACCATGCAGCAACCATGAATTGTGAGTCTGAGGCATGAGGTTTTTTTTTTTTTTGCCCTTTGTATTTTTTGTGCGTTTTTAATGAAAGTTGATCTGTGTCGTTTTTTACAGTCTGATGTGTGGGCGTTTGGCATTCTGTTGTGGGAAATAGCAACGTATGGTATGTCACCATATCCTGGGGTGGAGCTAACCGATGTGTATCATATGCTTGAAAAAGGTTACAGGCAAGTGCACTCCTCATTTTAGAATTTTTTTGTATTGCTTTGATTTTGGAGTGTTTCAACATGACAATATTTTTCATTTATTGTATATTATTTTATTTTTACCCTTACACCTAGATTCGTATTCAAAGCGTACATTTGAGATACTCTCTCTGATTCAAATTCAGATTTAAGAAAATCAGGAACTAACAGACCTTCCAACTCTCCCGATTTTGGCCGGAGACTCCGGATTTTGTAGGTTATCTCCCGCCCTCCGGAGCTTTCATATAAATCTCCGGACTTTTGACTTATCCGCGATGTATTTCAATATTTTTGTTAGGTCAAATCATGCATCAAACTGTAAAAATAATCGCGATTATTGTAAAGTACGTTCGGCGAACTACGTGTATTATCGATTATCGCAGGTAGTTAGTTCTGTGGACTCAATATGCTACTATTATCGTGTCATGTGAACGAATCGAAATAGTTTTGTCAGCCATTATTCTATTGTAGCCCAGTAATTATTCACGAACACTTCAGTTGATTTCTATGTGAAATGCGTTGTTCGAAATTTAAAAAAATTTCTAGAAAATATGAAACTGTTTACCAACATGCATTTTCAGAAGAGTATCCGTGTATCAAAGAATTCCGGAAAGGTGCTACATATGCTTTCTGTTGCTTGTGTAGGTGTGATTTTTCTGTGGCACATGGCGGTAGATGCTATGTTATCAAAGATGTGGAAACAAAAAAACACAAAGAAAGTGCAGTGTGCGTTGAAAGTAATCGCAAGTTGAATTTTTTTGTTCAAGAAAATGATTGTGAAAGTGTTACATGTGCGGAGTGTTTGTTTACTTCGTTTATCATCGAACATAACCTCCCATTTAGCTGTGCTGATCATGCCGGGCCGTTGTTTAGGATTATGTTCTCGGACAGCCAGATAGTCAAAAAATACGGGTGTGCCCGAACGAAAACATCAGGAATTTTGTGTGAATTAGGCATTAACGGAAAAAAGACAACTGTCAAAATTCTTAAAAATACATCGTTTTCTGTCTCTACAGACGGTAGCAACAAAAGTGATGCTTAACTGTACCCTATTGTAGTCACTTTTTACAGCAAAGACTCTCAACATATTGAAAACTTTGTACTGTCTGTCCCTTCATTAGAAGGTGATGCGACTGATAAAAACTTTATATTGTGACAAGGACAATTGCAGGATGGTAAATTTCTAGCGTTTACAGTTTTTGTTTTTTTTCCTCCATTGTCAACTTCTTTGATAATTTTAGTTTTAACTTTTAATGTAATATTGTTACGTTTACATTTTGCAGTCATGTTACAAAACAACGTGCACACAAAATTCAAATTATGGAACACGTGCAAACAAAAGAAAATACCCGAACTTGTAACCATAGATTCTCTAAACTTCTTCATGTACGAACTTCCAGTAACTAGTAATATAAATACGGTATAGAGTACCTTCCTTTTAGTTTCTAGTTTAGTTATTAACATTGCCACTAGAGTTAAACTTTTCGTCTTGATTTCAACCATTTTGTGGTGTAAGATACATACATTAATCTTTGGAGAAACATTTGTTTACTTGATGGTTATGAAAACATGATTATTTATTTTGAACTTTGGTAGTGAAATTCTTATTAACCGTTTACTTATACATGTAAACAGCAACTTGAGGGATCAAAACAACTTCGTATTTCATATTAACCGTATTTCATAATAAAAGTACTGAATAACATAGGGAAGCATACTTCATTTTCTAAGTCTGTGAAAGTACTTCACATAAACAGGAATTTCGTACTTAGTGGATTTGTATGGAGGAGCTTTGACTGTACTAGGTTTGTTTTACTTGTAGCCTCTTTTTGACCTTTGAACTCTCGGGGCGCCCTTGCATATTTTACTTGCTGGAAACAGTAGAGAGGCTGGCCTTTTTACTCAAAGGGGCAAGAGGCTCTCAGGCCAGTCAGGTCATGCCCTTGATCCTCTCGAGGAATAGTAGCGAGGGCGAGCCGTCACTTGTTGTTTCAGCTCGATTATTTGCTTCTGTGTTGTTCATAATGTTCGGTGTATTATGATTTTTAGGACAATAAATACGTAACTTATTTATCACCTTAGGTATAACAATGATGATCATACAGTCAATTTTTATATATATGATGATATTTTGAATAAAGTATTTTTGAGAACATGTATTTCTTAAAATATTACAGGTTATATGGTGTATATTCTTATTGATGATCTGATGTTCAAACACATACATCATAATTTAATTCAGCTCTTATCACTTGTATGTATTAAGTATTACCCAAGCAGTTTCACCTACCGACAGATTTTAATTTGCACTTGCATTTTTTAAGACATCTGCTTTTGTGCCAGGTTTGAAATAAAATAAAAACTTAAGTAGTTATCTTCATCTTCATGAGAGTTACCAACTCTTTTTTACGTTGGTTTATTTGCATCTATCTCCAACTCCTAGGGAGCAAAAAATACATACCAATTAAAACAAACATACTGAGATGTAAAAACAAATCTGAAGCATACTATGTTTGATAAATACTGTGTTAGTGTGTACACACAAAAAGTATTAAATCAAACTCAATTGTGGTAATTTTTTACCTAATGTATCCTTTTTAACATGGTTGTTCTTTTATTTGAGGTGCTCTTATATTCAAGTCATCCCATAATCCATGTTACATTGTAATAATTTAGAAATGTCTTGTATGTGAGATGCCATATGTTCATTGTAATCTTTTGTTTATAGTAATTTACTATTTTGGATTTTATATTTGAGGTGACATTATAATCACATCTGTTTTATTGATATTTTTTTTAAACCTGGGTTATATTTTTGAGAAGACATTTAATAATTGGAATTAAGTGCCTAAAATTTGGTTTCTTATATCCAAATCTGGATTGAATAATCGTAATCAAAAAATTGTCTCTATCAATTAATATTAAAATACAGTTTTTGAACCAGAAGCTAGTATAATTTACTATAATTTCATCCATGCAAGTTGTGAGTGGAAGGTAAGGGTTTCAGCACAAATTCCTTCCTTGGACCTGCTTCTGCTGAAATACCATGACTTTTGAGATGTAGTATTTGTGACTTTGTCAGCCTTCCAAAGTTTTGAATATAGAAAGATTTCATTCAACAGGAAAATCTAAAATGGCAGATTTTACTTAGCTGCATCTTTATAAATCAAAGTAACAGTTTCAATTTTTCAAATGCTGAACCATTTTGAGGCAGTTTTTTGGTGCATTTTGATGTCTGTAAAGTAACTTCAGTGGTAACTGGGATGTTATATTGTTGTGTTGTCCGGGGGAGAATTTATGGAGGGGTAATGTTTCAGGATGGAGTGTCCACCGGGCTGTCCCCCTAAGATTTATGACCTGATGCGCCAGTGCTGGCTGTGGAACGTGGGTGACAGGCCAAGTTTCCAGGAAATACATCATGCCCTGGAGAACATGTTCCAGGAATCAAGCATAACAGAGGGTCAGTACCTGCAAATTATATTACTGTGAGAAAGTTGCTGTTGCCGAGTTGGAGTTTTGTAAAAATAAAGGATATTATGTTGCACAACAATACCACTATGTTTGTGCGGATTTCTTTACTGTTCAATTTATGTGATCATTAGTATGAACCCATGCAATTTCTATGCCAGTGAAGCTACTCAAGTTTTTTATTGCAGGTACACCATTTTAAATTACTTAAAAATGTGTTGTTGTGCCATAGAATAAATACCCTGATAAGCTATGAACCATCCACAGTTTTGTATGCAAGATCTTGTGATAACACTAATACAAACAGAAACAATATAGAGGTAAGACATTAAAAAAACACAACAAACACAAAATAAACCGTGTTTTATTACATAATCGTTGCACATTTTATTCTCAAATCAAGTTTGAAAAGTAGGGGTGAGACGTTTATGTGAGAGAAAAAAGTTTTTAGATAAAGTCATTCATGAAAACAAAACCCATTCATGGAAAGTATGTTTATTTAAAAGTGAAGTATAAGAGAGCACGCCAAACAATTTAAATTAATAAGTCATGAAACAAAAACCTTTCTTCAACTTTAAATAGAAAAACAAAATGTGAATGCGAGCCTGAACAAACGCGTAACTATCGTAGTACACACTTACCACAAAAGATTGCGGGTAATCTGATGTAGTTAACTCGGCACTTGATAGAGAGCGCACTTTGCATTCAATCGGCGAGATATCAATATTCGACTACGTGTGCGCATTCTATAAAAGAAGCAACATAACCAAACACAAATGTTGCCTACTAGCGCTGGCTACATTTTTGTAAATGGTACACCGCGGCGACGCAAATGAACAGATAAAGGTTGTAATGTTTAAAAACGTCTTTAAGAGAAAATTTATACATCAACTTCGTATTTCCAATAATTAAATAAGTAAGTGGTAATGTCCAAATAAGTATTAGATTTCTACTTTAAAATACTTCGTTTTATACGGATAAAAAATACCCACACAAAGCACCCTGAATCTAATAGCGGGACCAAAAACATCATGCAATGTTTACGCGAGAGGTTTTTTTATCCAAATCTTGATGCCCTAAAATATAGGTGCGAAGATTATGAGTGTGCGATGATTATGCGAGAAAAGAGGGTATGCTAATTTTTAGCCACAGGGTAGCCTTTATTAGCACTATAAGACTCTTCTAAACTAGTAAACATTTGATGTTCATTTGACGTTTGATTCAAGTATGGTGGTGCAGGTTTTGTCATATGTCATTGCAATGAAACACCCAGTCTTGTCCCCAGTGACTGACACTAGAGAATGTTGCCATGTTGCAGAGGTAGAAAAGCAACTCCAAGGCAGTGGAACTCCTCAGCTGTCGTACAAGAAACCTCACGCAGGCAGCACTGGTAACATCCATGGACTGGTCATCATGTCGGAACAGGCGGCCTCAGCAGGACTTGTGTCAGGTTAGTGTTCGGTATCGTTGTGTGCATCCCCTCTCACATATACTGTGAGTTTGGTAATTTTGTGCACCTCACTCACATATACAGTAAAATTACCTTAAGACGTTCCCGTATAGTATGTTTTCCGTTTTATAACATTTAAATAATTCAGTAAAATCTTGTTATAACAAAGTCTTATAAATAGGGATGGGATTTTCGAATCTTGGATTCGTCGAATATACCGAATCCTATGGATTCGAGGATTCGTAGGATCCGAGGTGGGATTCGAGGTAGGATTCGAGGTGGGTTTTTAAGAGTTTTAGGTAGTAATTGAAAATTGTAGTGCTGGGCGAAGTTAGAAAACTTCGAACCGAACCATTACGTTTGGTTTGGTTCGAAACCTCTTAAAATATATTCGTAAAACCGAACGTTCGTTTAAAAAAAATTACGTTTTTCTAATTTTCTAACCCCCATTTGAGACCATTCACAAAACAGCACAACAAAATTCCATTACTTGTAATATTCTGACTTTTATCGCATTATTGTCGCCTCAACAGTTTCAATCGCAGACAAAATAAAATAAAAATTTATTAATCGTCGCATAACTCCCATAGCATTTTTTCATATAGGTGCGCTTTGTTTTTTGTTTAATTTAGAGAATTTTGTATGCATTTCTCGTACTACGTAATATAAACTATCGTACAAATGCCAAAGGTATTGTATATTATACCTTCAACTATAGTGCGTGTACGAGAAGTGTTGTAAAATCACCAAAGATTGCGTACCCCATACGTTAAACTAAAGCGCATGTACGAGAACTCTCGTATTTTGGCAAAACTAACGTGATCAAGTTACAAGACAAATGCGGTAGGAAATGATTACGTAAATTACGTATTTTAAATTACTGGGATGTATTTATTTTCTTTGGCCTTTTTGGTTATAACTAGCAGGTACTGAAAATATTAATTTAATCTTCTGTTTTAAAAGTACTGGTCCAGTAAATTTTACAGTAGGGTACTAAGTTGACTAGCGTAGTCGCGGCAGCCATCATTATTTCTCGTGTTTTCTTTTTTCCGACGCAAATTTCTATAACCACACTTCTTACGTTACGTTTACAATATTATTGTTCTTGAGGTGATTTGCGATGAGCAGGCTTACGTCGTTTAAGTTTTCCAATTGAAGAAAAGATAATAACGACCCAGATGACCCAGAACCACCCCAAAACATGTCTAAAGTTTCTTCTGACGAGCAGCATTCTTCCAAGAAAACAGCAACTGCAGTCAGCGGGTTTTGTAACGTAGATAGGTAACTTAATTCACATTCGACTTTTTTTTAATGTCCTATTAAAAAGTTTTACTTATTAAAAATGTTAGGTTATGTCAACCACAAAAATATGTTATGTGGCCTTATGCTGAATGTTCGTCATCTTTATAATATTATATTTTTTTAAATGAAGGTTAGTGTACACTGAAAAAGGAAGATAGTCTTTTTTTAATTTAGATGGAACTTCTTCATGAATTAAAAGTGTGTGTGTGTATAATTAAATGCAAAATGATTTTCTCTAAATTGTTTTCTTTCCTTCATTATTTATTGCATAAACTTAACTTATAAAATGTATTTGCAATGTTTTAATAAAGCTAAGTAAGCTATATAATGTTTTAATTTTACATATGGCTGGAGAACATTTATTTCTCACCATTCTGTTAAAGACCAAAATGCTGGTTTCGGTTCATTTTAATTCAAAACAATTATTTTTGTATGAGGTTCGGTTCGGCTATGGTTCGGTTATGGTTCGATACCAGAGAACTGAGGTTCGTCCAGCTCTAGAAAATTGTATACCTAAACTATATTATAAAGGTAATGGAAATAGCACAAACATAAGATAAACTATGCTGCATTTTGTCAATTAGCATAACTACTCGATCATTTCCAACCTTCAATAATATAACATTTTGCAGAAAAAAAGTAACTTTTTTTAAATGGTGTCTGTTATACAAACATATTTTATTGAAAACATAGGAAGGATAAATTTAACAGTGAATTAGACAGATGCAAACTTACGTGTGTGGTTTTTGAGGTTATTTGTCTCTATTTTATATCAGGTGTATACACTATGCACTTATTTTATAATTTTATAAATACACATGTGATTTTTTTAATACATAGGCCTATGTAATGTACAGTACACTCCCTATTTAACGCGGTTGTCGGGGGACATAACTTTTACCCGCGTTGTTGCATAACCGCGATGTTTCGATGTGACCAAGGTCAAAAGGCATAAAACACCGCCTGTGTTCTAATAGGTCGGCAAGCACGCACAGTATAGACGGCCCGCCGTTGTGCGGACTTTGTATCCGCAGTTTTCACTAAACGCGGGTGAAAAAATAAAAATAATAAATTTTAAAGATAAATATTAAATGTTGAATTGTTTTTATTTTTCCGTGTGCCGCGCACAGTTTGTCGCACGGCCTACGAGCGCGCCAAACGCCGCCAAACACACGTGCGGCACACAAGCTGCTGCCAGTCTCGTTTTGTCAGCCACAGTATCTGCTTCGTCTGAGTGTCCGTAACAAAGTAAGTGCAGTGTGTGCGGTTACACACGATTCTGTGGTCGAAGTCTTCTAAAAAGAAAGGCCGTAGTGATACTTCAAACCGAATATGAATCGCAAAGTACCGAGTTTGATTGACAAAATAAAAATTCTATATTTACTTACAGATAGCTTGTCTTTTGCAGAAGTAGGCCGCAGATACAGGAAAAAACGATTCTAGCATTCGTACAATAAAAAATAAAGAATCGTCTATCGTGTAAAGTGGTTAGTTAAACTTTGTTATCCATGCTTACAGTAAATTATAAATGGTCACATGTGGGATACAAAAATTGCGCCAAAATAATTTTAGCGCAATCAGTGGCCCCGTATTAAAAAGTCTGTTAAACGTTGTCTTTACTTATTCCATCAAACGCTGTGTCGAGTTGCTGAGTGTGTGTGGCTCGCATCGGCAAGTGTTATATTCCCCAGCCTCTGGTTAAAGGTCGGGAGACCGCTACACACAAACATTTCCGGGGCTTGTTTACTACCTCACGGCAAAAGTGGTACAGTATGGTTCACGTAAGTATTGGACCACTGGGAATTCCTCGGCAAAGATTAAAAATACGCTAGCTGATTTACTTTACTATTTAATGTTAAAACATTATACAAAAGTAAAAAGATGAACGTGTATAATACAACGAATAATATTACGTCTGTAGGTTCAAGTTGTAACAAAACATTTATATGTCTCCGCTTGTCAACACACGTGACCACGAGAAGTGTGCAGAAGGAAATGAGTGAACTACTCAAGGTCACCAGACTTCCCCCCTCTCATCACTGGCGCTTATATTCCACTCCTCCCGTCTACCCGGGTGTCTTGGTCGCATATTCTCGGCTCGCCTCTCCCCTCCCAGCGCTTGCCGTCAACCAAACCTATCCAAAATCAATCCCCAGCCGAGTCACGCTGGATAATGTCGCTGGACGGTGGGCTTTATCGGGCCCCCTGTCCGATGCTTTATTTGTGGGTTAAAAAAAATGTTAAGAACTAGTGTTTTTGAAAATAACACTGGGCTGGATTGGAGCATAATTTGAAAACACTACAAGATAGAGGAATAATGTATGGAGATATCTTGTTTAGAATTTAACTGCGGACATTTTCTACGCCTAGGCTTTTTTCTGCCCGATGCTTAGTTTCTGAGTTACAACGCAAAATTATCCTAATCGGCTGTCAACCATTTATTCCATTATTATTACAGTAGAAACTCGTTAATCCGTGACGCGCTAATTCGGGAATCGGATAATCCGGGACGATTTAAAAGTGCAGAAAAAAAAGAGAAGTAAAAATAGTCAGCGCTTAAAATTAACGTCACGCGGGCCGGCGGCCGGCAAACACTGCAAGCCTTCGCATGGGCCGCCAAACTCTGCAACGCTGTTTGTACCGACCCTTTGTGTCGTCCCCCTTTCAGCTGTCACATTTGTCACTCTTTAAACTTGAGGGGGATTAAACTTGAGGGGGATGTCCTGACTTCTGCTTCCAGTCTCCCTTTGTTTCCGCCCGCCAACGCACGGCAGGCGCCTGGCGAGTGACGTGTCTGGCTGGCATTCGGCTGTACGATGGGGGAGGGGGGAGGGTGCAAGGTCAGCACGATCTTATCTTTCTCTCTTCGGCTGTTGTAAATGACCGTGAACTAATGGCTAGGCAGTGCCGTATTTTTTTAAGCCGAGACTAATTCGAAGACGGTCCTTACAGTGAACGGATTATCCGGGTTTATTACTTTTTTTTTACAGGATTTTAATTATCCGGGCATCGGCGGGGTCCCAATTAACACGAATAATGGAGAGTTTACTATTTTTTATCCATCTGCTGCCAAGGCGCAGTAAGCCTCGGTAGATGTTACGTCACATGACCTTGGCCTACCCAGCTGCACGCCGGTGTCTGAGAAGCTTGACAAGACCTTCCGGGCTTTTAATCGCTAGACCGTGAAATTCGGTAATCCGTGATTATCTCGTTCCCGACCATCACGAGAACGAGGTTCTACTGTGTTATTATTATTCATTTCTGATTGGGGGACATGGTTTGACCCGCGATATACCCGATTCCGCGATCTATCGGGGCGCGGTATACCGGGAGTTTACTGTATTTAAATAAATGTGTGATTTTTTTTAATAACATGTGGTGAAGTTTAGTGTGGGACTGGGATTCGAGATTCGATGACAAACACTGAGGATTCGAACAAGGATTCGGATTCGACCAAAATGTGGATTCGTCCCATCCCTACTTATAAAGCAAGAGATTTTGTTCGTTATACTGAAATTTCTTTAAACTGAAGTATCCCAACGTACTTATACTATTCCCATACTACAGAATGCAATGGCAAAACAAAATGGAACTATGTATGTACCTACCCTATAATCATCAATTATTTGAGCTGCATTATGCTACAGGGTTAGTGGTTTACTTTGAGAAAAACTAAAACATTAAATAATTTCAATCTCTGTAAAAGAATATTCTTTTGCAGTTGGAACTGAGCGATGATTGTTCATACATCTTCACAATCTTCCCCTGTTCTTTCAGTATTGTAGAGAGTGTAGAGGGTGCCAAACCAAACTGTTTGGTCACGTGTGATTTTTTTGTGCCTTTGTTTACTTCCTTCAAGATTTCAATTTTTTCTTTTAAAGAATACTGTTTCCGTTTTTTTTATCTTCCATGATGATAAAAATTAAACTGAAACTTGGTTATAAAAATAATAAATGCATAAATAAATACAGCACGTCACTGAAAATCACTGATGGCAACAAAATGTAAACAATCAATAATGGAAACAGAAACCGAACAGACCAAAGACTGAACGATATGTGTAGAAGATGGAAACAATTGAGTCGCTGATATTGCCAATTTTAGCGGCATCTAGTTTTCCAGTGAGTTAACTTTGTGTAAGTTTTTCATAAATGTTGCAGCTACGGAAAAGCTGTTGGCCATATCTCGCCACAAATAAAACAAGTGAAGTGCGCACATCTAAACAAACAGTTCCTACTACTAGTAGTGTATTTTTTAAGTCTATGGCCATGAGTAAAAGCAGTTGGCCATATCTTGAGTAGAAGAAAAAAAAAGAACAAATGCACATCAAACTTTGCAATGCCGTTTTCAATGTAAATAGTCAACAAAATAAAGCCGTTGAATGCTTGAATCATTGAAATTATGCCAAGAGAACGACTGTAAGTAAATATTTTGACACGCATAGACTAAATATCTTGTAAATTCGCATGATATTGACGAAGAAAACCGGTAAAATGCTTTTGTTGTAACGAAAATCTATTTCGTAAATTTTAAATATTTTATCTTTGTATGTGTACATTCATTGGAGGGGAATTTCAAATCATTCGTTAAAGTGAAATTTTCGTTAATGTGAAGTTCGTTATATCGGTATTTTACTGTATTTCCTTGATCACTTCCATATATTTCTATGTTAATTTTTCCCATTCAAAACGTTTTCCTTTATAAATGCTTCCCGCATATAACTTTCATCATTTCAGGAATAAAATAATGTAATAAAGGTTATCTTTACAGTCTTAAACTTTATTTATAATTAAACCTATAGAACGTTGTTTCAAAACAATAACAAACATAACCGCCAAACCCTTTGCTGCACGCAGCACGCTGTTGCGATATATTTTTCAACCAATTACCGTATTTACTCGTGTATAGCGCGCCCTCGTGTATAGTGCGCACCACGATTTTTGCAACAAATTCCAAAGAATAAAAAAATTTTCCCATAAATAAATTTTACTAACATTTTGTGGTACCTGTACGTGTGAAACAAATGATAATTTAAATTGATGTGTGGTGATGCGTCAGGAAAATACTTAAACTCTGCTGTGTAGACTGAATATAATGAAGCGCTGTATCGTCACAACTGGTACGTGGAGGGAGGGAGGGAGGCAGGCAGGAACGTGACGCGGAGGACTAGATGACTCACCGGTAGCAGCTGCGACGAAGCGAAGGAAGTGGGAGGGGGAATGGCGACAACATTCTTTCTCTCTCTTTTATTTTACTAGCTGCGCTGGCTTTCTGTAGAGGGGGAGGTCTAAAAATAAACAAGAGACGTGCTAGCTTGCACGGCACGTGTGTGTGTGTGCTGTGAGCGTGTGTGTGCGAGAGACCAGGTTGCGTGCGTGCGTGCGTGCGTGCGTGCGTGCGGGTGTGGGTGTGTGAAAGAGAGGCCTTGTTGCTTGTGCGTATGTGTGGGGGCTGGCCAGAAACGTCACCCGTCACCCGGCAGTTAACGACTTCCACTCCTCCCCGCCACACCCCCCCCCTTTTTTTTTTCTCCGTGTATAGCACGCATCCTTATTTTTTTTCCTTTACTTGAGGGGAAAAAAGGGCGCGCTATACACGAGTATATACGGTATCTGCTTGCATTCGTATCCTTTGTGAGGCTGTTCCATCTGTACACTATTTTCCTCATTCAAGGTATAATGTAGACAAATACAAAACAAAAACAAACCACTAACTATTGATTGACCTAATTGCATGGAATGTGATGCATCTGTTACAGCAATATGAATAGCTAATTCAGTTTCATTGTTTGTTGAGAACTGTGGTAAAAATTTTATTTGGGGGATGTAATGAATATATTTTTGCGTTTTTGGTAGTGCTGGGTCGAACCCATTTTTATCTCTCGAACCAAACTCAAACATATTGAATAACAGTTTCTCCGAATCCGAACTTGAACCGAACCTTTAACATTCATCACGAACCGAATTCGAACCGAACACTAGTCCAATTCATTGAACTCGAACCGAACTCGAACCGAACTCTGAAATACAGTAGTTGGACGTTTTAGAGAATAGAATGAAGTTATTTTCGGATTTTTTAGACTTTTCTTTTTGACCGGCCGCTCAAATACATATTTACCTTATGTTGAAATAATGCAAGTTTTGCACACATAATTGATGTACGAAAATGTTGCGCTCCCTTTGTTGTGCAGTTCTTTATTGCGCCCAATTTCCTAATAAATGAAATACACCCAACAATAATTGCCATGCAGCCAAGAAATATCAAGACTTTTCGTTTATCCATTCTATTTTCGTAGGGGAAGTATTTCCAAATGGAGCAGAATGACAAATCACCTGTTTGTGTTTATTTAATTACGTCTTTATTTATTTCACGTGAGCCAATGTCGCGACCCTTATAACATGCAAATATATCGAGCGAATCAAAGTCGTTTTTAATTGGATCAAAATAATGCATGGAAACGAGTATTGTACACAAACTAAATTAGATACCCGAAATGTTTTAAACCCGACATGGAAACGTGGTAAATACTATCTGGACAAAATAAAAGTATCAGCATTTATTTTTCTCGTTTTGGTGGATCCTGAATACGATCCGATACACAAAAATATCGCCAATATCGGTACCTGCCGATCCAGATCGGCACAGCTCTAGTTAATATAAAGAAACACAATTTTACTGTAGGAAGCTACTTAAAAATGCTCTTACCTGTAGGTACACAATGAAAACGTAACAACACAATATTTTTGTAAGGAAATAAAAAATAAATAACACAGTTTTCAATGTCGGGCTGTTGAGAATAATAAATAAACGTAGTCCTTTTACAAAGCGATTTCTTAATTCCAGCATGCACCACGCACCAACCATGAGCAAAACGCAAAACAAACAATGAAGTCAAAGAAACGGATGAACGAAAGATAATGTACGTATGTTGCGACGATTACAACTAAATAACTACGCGTGCTGTGTTAAAGAATCTATGACATCCGATGAATCTTTACATGCAAAGATGACAGACAACGCCATTTTTTTTCTGCTTACAACTATCGATAAATAATTGATTTTAACCGTAATCATTATGTGACCGATGTTGGCAACAGTAGGTAGTTCAACTTATGTTTTACCAAACAAATACAAGCTGTGGATGTAAGATATTTTTTGTGTGGGTTCGCTTTAAAGTTCGTTAATTACGTTCAATTTCGAACCAAATACGAACTCTTTGTCAGTATTTCGAACTGAACTTGAACTGAACATTTGTTATGAAATTTTATCCGAACCGAACCGAACCTAACCCTAAAGTTCGGGTTCGGTTCGAAATTCGAACGTCGACCCAGCACTAGATTTTGGCCTGACTTAATACCATATTTACCCGTAAATTGTGCACAATTTTTCATAAAACGCGTGTTAAAACATCATGGTACGAAATTTATTCATTACTTGACAATGCCGCATGGCAATGCTGCATAATGCACAGGTTTCTTCTAGCTTCAAGGTTGGTTAACCTGCTACTGCTTAAAGGAACGACGGACATCTTGCATGTTGATTGTGCTTTGTGATTTTGTTTTTCTGTAAAACGTTGCAATGATTGCCGAATATGTAGCGATTATCCACGCATACTGAAAAAAAAAGCAACAACATTAAATGATTTAAAAGAGTTCAGGTAGAAAAAAGTCACGGAAAATTGTATACCAGTTTGTTGGGGTGGGTAAGGGGGGGGGGATGATTGGTTTTGAGTGAGGGTGTTTTTGCATTAAAACGTTCATTAAAAGGTGAGAACTTGTAGTGTGTGATTTCTCAGCAATTTTCAAAATATTTTATTTATAATCTTTCTAACATGGCATTAATTTCGGTCATCCGTGACTGAGATCTTTATGGCTCTACACTGATGTAAACAAAACAGCTGAAATCAGTAGCCATTACATTCATGATGATTTTTTTCAGACCATCACGGTAAATAAGTTATTCGGAGTTAATCCATAAATAATAAAATATTTATTACCCAGTATATTTGGATACATGTATTTACAACACAGAACTGTACTGAAAATATTTATTAATTGTGTAATACCCTTGAAGCAAAATTAAAGACTGCTGCAAAAACATAACGGCAGAGGTTATCACCAGTACCAAGAATGCTAACTTCTCTGAAGTTAGCTCTAACTGCTGTGTTTTTTTACCACCCAGTGTGTCATTGTAGAGAGAGCTTGGGACATCATCCTACGCCTTTCCACGCAACTATGGCAAATTCTGTCACAGTTTTTATTTTTTTACATAAAAATGTTTAATGATGCTGATAGAATTAAGGAATTTCCTACAGGTATCTAACTAGAATTTAAAAATAAAATTCAGGAGTCAACCACAATACAGATAGCATTATGCTCTGAGAGCTCCAATGTGTGGTTTTCAAGGTATCTGTCACAAACATTAAATTTTCCCCACCCACTTTGGCCTTTGGTAATGTTAGAGCTAATACATAAGGGCCTTCCTACATGTGTCTACTACCAATTTAAAATCTAATTAGAGAGGCAAACACGGTACAGGTTGCGCCAGGGCCTATGAGGGTGTGCAATGTGTGGTTTTCATGGTAACTTAAAAGGTAATTCAATACTTTAAATAATTATTTAATTCAATAATAAACATTTAAAAGTAATGTGAGGATTTTAACCAACTACGAATATTTGTGGTAATGGAATCCCCACAAATGGCCTAATTTTAAAAAATAAACCTGAACAAACGGTGCATAACCTAAGTATGTCATTTTAATGATTTTTTTTTTTTGATGTAGCAACTGTTCCGTACTATTTCCCCTTTAAGAAGTTTTCCCTGTTAAAAATTTTTTATCATCCAGTCCCTTGAAAAATGTTTCAACAGGGTTTTCCTGTACTTGTGACTTGCTTGAAGTTACAACTTACCTGTTTATATTTAATTTTTGACCTCTTTTCTGATTTTTAGAAAATAATGTGTGATATATCTGTTCATTGTTTGTTGTTTCTTGGCTTAAAATTTAATCTAACTGCAACTGCATAATAGGAACTATTATACTTAATGTGTAACATAGTAATATATTGATGTTCCTTGCTATTTTTAAGGCCTTTTTAACCCATTTATGGACATCTTATTTCATTATATATTTGATGAGAGTATGGCATTGAATGTCTACTTATTTCTGTGTTTGAACTTGTTCACTTTTAGATGGGTTGACTAACAAGATGAGCACGTTTGTAGGTAGCTCGAGTAAGAACAGCAGTCTGGTCCAGATGCGCCGGCCGACAAATAGGAAAGGCAAGCAAGCCCCAGCGCCACCCAAGCGCACCAGGTATGCATGAAACCCTTTCATCTGCAAAGGCACATTTTTTGTTTGAAGGTCATAACATAATTTTACAACCAAATTTAAAATAATTGGATATCATATATAACACATGGATCAAAACTTTTACTTTTTCTACCATTACAGCCTCTTCTCCGTGAAAAACGTACTAATATTTTTAATGTATTAAATGCTTGTAATTTTAGTATAATTTTTAAATATTTTATTTTGTCCTGATTTCTTTCCATATTATATTAAAAAAAAATTTTATAGTCCAAACTTATTCATATTTCCAAATTTAATTTTGTATTAACTTTTAAATACCAATAGGTTTATGTGTTTTAGTTATTAAAATTCAAATGAAAAGACAGCAAATATATGTGCTGCTATTTTGTTATTAGAGCATCAACCATTTTTTTCGCAGAGTCACAATCGATTGTAGCAACTCATATCGTTTCAGCCCACCAATAGAAATGCACCTAACATTTCTTCGACACTGCTTCTTCCTGTTGTCGCAGATTGGAAATGTCTGAACTATAGTTCACGCAAGCTAAGATATTATAGTCTCAGTATGTGTTGGCACAATGTATAGAAGAATGATCTTTAGATCATTTTTGGGTTAAGATTAGTGTTGGGCCGATTCCTAAAATATACCGATTCCGATTCCATTTTTGATTCTTAAATTAAAGGGTCGATTCTTCGAATCCGATTCCGATTCCTTAATTTTTATCTGACAATGTTCAACTGAGTAATATCCTCAGAAAAAAAAAAAGTTGCTTATGATTTTAAAAATGTAATTGCGTTGTTTTTCATTTTCTGTGCAGAAATTAACATTATATACAGCTTATATAATGTTAAAAAATATGTTCATTACCATCAAGTTACGCTACCTTGAATTTCTAGCACAATTTGGCCTTTTAACCTTGCATATAGTTAGACGAAACACGTGTTCAAACACTGCCAATAATCAAAGATGTCTTATGTCGTAAATTGTAAATAATGTTATAACTTAACCAACTTTAGATACCTTACATTATAAACTCATTTAATTAATTGTAAAAAAAGAGGTTTGTACGGTTAGGTTAAGAATTTTATTTTCAACCACAACTAAATAATGATCCAAATAAAATGACAATATAACCTCGTTTATACATATTTCAAGGGGCCAGGGCAAAAAATAAATAAAAAGAGGGAAATGTAAAAATAAAACTGTATTATTTCTTTATGATGGAAATGACTAGAAAAAAATATGCACCACACTAAAATAAAATGTCAGCGATGCTTACGTTTTAATATATTAACTAGAACTTAATTATCTCACTTGGTAAAAAGAAAAAAATCCATCCAGTCTTGCAGTTCTTCACAACCGTAAACAGAAAATATATTTTCGGTTCTTGAGTAAGAAAGTTCTGTGCATGTTTTAGCATCTCAAAATTTCCACATTTTATGGTGAGATTTTCTTACACAAAATATTTAAACTCTTCAAATAATCGCGTGTTAACATTTAATTCATTTCAGAAATTTATGGGAACCAATTCTGTTAAACTAACACAACTACTTTCAAAAGATTATTTATGTTTGGTAATAAAAATTTACTAACGTTTCAGCAGCAATGTTTGGAAATTCAGATTAGCCAACTGCCTTTCCAAAATATATCTCACATAAAACGAGCATCGTTGAACACGCACAAGAACGCCGATTTACAGCATTTTGGTTATGTTGCTTATAAACTCATTTTGATATGGTCGTAGTAATCCACTGTGAATTTGGGTAAAATCTCATTAAAAATTATTTCATTTTAATTCTTTAAAGTTTAAAGTGCAGAGATGTGAAACATCTTAATTTTCACGTTCACGTCACCAAAGATTTGGTTCATGGCCATATGGTTTACCATGGCATGTAGCACAAACAAAAAATTAGGTTGTTTACAATGGCAAATGTAGCTGCCATGATCAAATAGTTAACGTTTACATTATTTTACTTGCCGTTTACATTTACATAATTTTCTTTAAACATTTATGGTTTTGTCTAATTATTTTTGTAGGTTTACTATTAAATGCAGTGCTGCTGCAACGTAATTTCCGAAAAATGCTTTCGCTTTTAAAGCGGGAAAGTAGATACTGCATTTGTACTGTAGGGAAAATGGCGGTGCAAGTAAATAAATACGTTAATCACCGTAATTCGTAAATCCGTTCGTAAAAAAAGATTGTATTATGTAGATTAAAAATTATATTTGCATGCATTTTAATATTTTCTTACGTTGCGTAGGAGATGTATTTTGCAAACTAAAAACAATGCAGGAATCGGTCATGGTCGATTCCAAAACCATTGTATTCTGAATCCCACGATTATACTGGAATCGGTGGAACCGACCGATTCCGGAATCGGAATTGACCCATCACTAGTTAAGATTATTGGATCGCAGATCAAAGAGCAGAATGGTCAACTGGCCATAAAAGGTTCTTTTTCTGTGCATAATTAAGGAGGATTAGACTCCACCATTTTGGATTTCTAAATATTTGGTTGCAGCTAGAAATACAGATTTCATATTAAATTGGCACTTGATAAAGACATCACTCAGGGACATCAGAAGACTAATTACCTTATTTACTCAGATAAGGATCAGCCCTGTGTAGGAGTTACACCTATAATTTGGGGCATAAAAATGTAACATTTTTACCATACTGGTTGCTAGGGTTGTGCGATTGATTCCATGATTTTCAGTTCGATTCGATTCCGATTCGATTCTCACTTCAAGAGTTGAAATTCGATTCCGATTTCGATTCTTTGGGTAACTTTATCTACATAGTCATTAGTCTGGTAGGGCTAACTAAAAAAAAATTGCATTTATTTTGAACCATATGTATTTAACTAAAATGAATAAGAAATACATTTCTGGAAGATGACTGCGGCCCTTGAACTGGCCACAATTTTCATCCATTACTTATTTTTTTATTTAATCACTTCACCACTGTTTAAAGATGTCAAATGTTACCAACGGTAAAGTCAGCTGCCTCATTGGAGTCACCGAGATAGTGCGATGCGTGCTGCGCTAAGAAGTATAATTTATTAATTAACCTACATTTGCACATTACGTATGCAGCATGGCCTAACCAGTAGGTTTATTTAAATTAAAACCAATAAGTAACATATTTTTCTTTGTTTATTTCAACAAGATCTGTTCCCCTAAAAACGGAAAAAATACGTAAATATGATTAATTTATTAACTTCACGAAGTTAAACCACACAACAATGATCAGCTTTAATTAAGTTTTGTAAAAGGCAAAAGCTTAAAAAGTAAACAGTACTTAGATACTGACAGAATGTTACGATTCAGTGATTCGATTCCTTTGTGTCGGCACGCGCGATCTTTGATAAATGGTGGCCTGTCACGGTAGCCTACAACTCACGTAGTTTCGGTTCCCTACCACGTTCGTGCAACTTCGTATTTCTCTCAAAAATTGAAATTTAAAAAAATCTAAGGGTTGGGTTAGGTTAGGTCAGGTCAGTCACAACATGCTTGTTTTCATTGGAAACTTCTGATATAGTGGCTGAAGTGGCGTTAATACCAAAACGCAAAACTTCGGAAATCTTCGGAAATTCTTGCAGGCAACCGAAACTATGTGAGTTGTAGGCTTCCCGGCATGTCAACTGGACTACACGTCCGGCACCGCTAAAATATTTTTATGTCGTGAATGTTTTAATGTTGGTTATTCTGTTAACAGAAGACTGTCACAGAATGGCGATCTTTGTAAATGTATCTATGGTTGAACAAGGAACTATTTTAACTTTACTGTTAACAGAAAATTGTGCGTTGATGGTTGTAAAATTCATTTTTAATGTGTGTTATTTATTTTTCAAAACAAATAAACCAACAATATTTTTTTACCGTGCAACGTGAGAAATGGTCATGAGTAATATGCCGTAAGTAGGAAGAAATAAAAATGTTTGAGTAGATTGTTAAACTATTTCATAAACAAGCAGTTTTGTAAGGTATTTATCTTTGCAAGCCAAAACAGTTAGTGGTTCTGAACGTGTAAATTATATCATACACGATCTTTGAAAAAAAATTAATGTTCGGCCTAACCTATATTTCAAAACGTTATGAAATTTGCTTGAGTGAAAGTGCGCGGCAATTTTACGAGTTACATTAATGATAATTGACGAATAAATTTATTTCTAGCAATCAGTTAAACGGTAACCGTCAATTTCTTTCTTCGATTTTTTTACTTTTGAAAAATTTGCCAGAATTTTTTGATTCCAAATTTTAGTTTCGGTTCCGGGTTCAAATAGTTGAGGAATCGAATCGAAGTTGAAATTATCGAGTACCCGCACATCCCTACTGGTTGCCCTTAAATATGAATTGCTCCATATGTGTATCAATTTATTGGCAATTAAGAAATACTGCAGTGGTGTTGATCCTCAGTTTTGTCTTCTTTTTGTTCTACTTTATTACTTTTTGAGAAGATGAGGTGGTGTACTGTGCCCACCCCCTCCCCCTTCATTTTTACCATCCCTCCTAACCCCACACTACCTAACAAAAGACAAAGGAGAAGGATAATTTTTTTATACCATTGTTTCTTTTCGCTGCAGCTTTTTTTTTTTATTATAAAAAAACCTGTCCCGTTCCCGAAGGAAGAAAACTCGGCAAGCTACTCTTTCTTGTGAGTTCCTTCTATAAAAACTAGCAATCAGCGACAAACTTGTGAAAGGCTGGAGAAATACCACATAAACCTGAATAGAGGCCAACCTTGAATTGAGGCCGACCCCTACTTTGGATGTCCCCTTCACTGAAAAGTAATAAATTTAATCTTCTCCTACATTAGAATCACTTTAACCAAATCATTTTTGTACCTTCTTTGCCACTGCATATTCTCATAGAATCCGTATTGGCGTACTGCTGCAAAGTTGTTGGTCTGACATATGTACAACTTTGAGGTTGTAATTACTATTATAGGTGTTTCTTCCTTGTTTTGGAACATGATATGCAGATATGACACATTTTTTGACACAATCACAAATAAAAGGTGGATACAGTAGAATACTGGAACAATGTACCTCACTATAACGTATTTCTCACTTTATCGTGTGTTTCACTTTAATGTATTTTATTGAAATTTCCAACGAAAATCATATTATTTCAATGCAAAATTGTTTTAGTTTAAAGTATCATAATTTTCACTATAACGTATAAATTCCACTACTAGCGTGGCATTGCTACTCCAAAATTTACTTAAACTGGTAAATAAATTTCCAACTAAATGATTAATGTTATAGAACAAACAAACAGTAATCAATCATACCACTGCTATGTAATTTCTAACCTCTAAAACCTCAAAACAAACAAACGTTTGCGCGTACTACCATAGATTAACTACTTAATATGAGACGTGAACAACATAACGCCATTTGATACATCGAAACACGAAGTTCGAGAGAAAAATGTATCAGGTCAGAGGAAAGTGTCATGCTAATGTATGTAGTTTGAAGTCTGTGCCATGATTGTTTTTGTTTTGAATTTATTTTCACGTTACGTTTTTTAGACACCTAATTGTATTGTGCTACAAAATGAGTGATCCTGGAGATAAAAAAAAAATCAATTCACGCTTAAGGAAAAAAGTGGAAATACTCCGAGAACTGGACAAAAGGAAAAAGCTGGTTGCAGTTGTGAAGACATATGCATTGCGGTGATGACCATAAGACCATTGTTAAAGACTGGGAAAAAAATAAAAAATATATATGAAAAATCCTTGTTTAGTTTGTGACTGTAAAAGGCTTCGTTCTGGAGATCTCCAAGGTCTGGAAGATGCTTTGAGCAAATGGTTGAAAGAAGTATGATCAAAAAATGTTCCAGTAACTGGCCCAATATTACACATTAAAGCAAAACAGTTTGCATTCTTCATGGACATCAAAGTCTTCCAAGCCAGTTCAGGGTGGTTGCACCGCTTCCGAGAACGAAATGGTATATCATAGAAGGTTGTATAAAGGTTCTATAAAGATGTAGACACAGAGGCAGCAAACCAATAGAAGGTAGAAAAGCTGGAGAGTATTTTTAAGTTGTACTCATTAGACACAATATTTTCAATGCTGATGAAACTGCTTTTTTTACAAGCTTCTGCCTAACAGGACAATGGCACGTAAAGGTGAAAAATGCACTGGAGGAAAAAAGCAAAGGAAAGGTTGTCTCTGTTGTGTTGTTGAAATGCCACAGGAACAGAAAAATTGAGGCCATAAATCATTGGTAAACACAAGACTCCCAGGTGCTTCAAGGGAGTTTCTTACATGCATGCATGGGATGACGAGATAACTCTTCTCAAATTGGCTGGTGAAATAAGGCTATGAAAAAAGAAGAAAGAAAAATTATTTTGTTAATAGACAGCTGCGCAGCACACAGTGTTGATGTTAGACTGGAAAACTTAAAACTGATGTTTCTACCACCGAACTGCACATCTCAGTTGCAGTCCCTTGGTCAAGGCATTATTCAGAATGCCAAGGTACATTTTCGAAAAGGTTGAAAGTGCCCACCAACATCAATGTTCGTCAGGCATTTGAGATGATCACAGGTGGATGGTGAAATGTTCAACAAGAAACTATTGCCAACTGCTGGAGAAAGTCTGGCATTGTAAACTGTAATGCTGACAAGGTCACTGCAACTTCATCAGACCAGGATGCAAGCCACACTACAGCACAAACATGCGAAAGCAATGACATTGACCCTGAAGTATGGCAAGAAATGTCAGCCTCCATGCAGTTTAATGCTGTTTCATTTAGACTATGTCTCTCTGTGTATAATGAAATAGAAACACCACCAGTGTTGACCGACTACTACATCATTAATGAAATCATTTGATCACAGTTATCAAAACCTGAATCAGATGATGATTCTGACTGTGAAGAGCCACCTGTGACAGCTATGTAAGCTATTCTGAGCTTAAAAAAACTGAACAAATTCATCTCTAAACACGAAAAGGTTTCAGAAGAGATCAGGACTTAGATCATTTTGTTCAAAAGACCATCATTCAAACTCAAAAACAAACTCAAATAATTTTTAAAAAAATAAGTAAACATAAGTTATGCAGAAACACCAATATTTAAACTGATGTCAGATGTTCACCAAATGATAATGTTGTATCTTATAATAACACAATTTTTGATTTATTTTATGATTTCTCTCTTTGTAATGATGATATGCATTTTTTTTCATTACTAAGTAAAAAAAACTTGATGTCCCTCTAAGTGCTTAATAATGAAATTCTACTGTAATTGTATATCCTATGAAAAACCAAAACATAAAATTCCTTTTCGCACGTGTCTAACATTCAGTTGAGGTTAACGTTAGAAGAAAAATATTTTGGACTGTAAACAAGCACACTAACATGAGAAATACATATTCATACGATGTGTATCTCTTTAACTTACATGTACGAATTGTAGGTACTTTTTTTTTTTTTCCCAGACTTACAGGCAGTTATAAGCATTGGTATACACCCTGTGCCATATTTTCTTTGTAGGTTGGTTATCCTGCAACCAAATATTCTATTTACATTTGTTCCCCATTTGTTGAAGGAGATAAAATATGTGCATACAGAAATTGATTTTACTGCAATATATTAAAGAAAGGTAATCAAGATACATAGTAATGCAATGTAAGAAATGATTTTAATCCTGTTTTATAGACTGTCAAGATTATTTATCATCAGGGGCGGAGCCAGGGTGGGGGGGGGGGGGGTATTTAGGGGTTCAACCCCCCTCCCCCTCCCCCTTATCACCAAATCTTTAAATTATTTCTTATTCATCACTCAAACAAATTTCATATTAAAATTAATAAAAATTTTACCATTACAATATTTAAATTTAAGTACTGAAAACTGCTAAAATAGCACTATTTTACACCTTAAAATCCAAATTTTCCCGGGGGAGGACCCCTGGACCCCCCGCTTTAATACGGGGGAGCCATGCTTCTTAACACCCCCCCATACACAAATCCTGGCTACGCCACTGTTTACCATATTGTGTGTTTTTTTTTTCTACTTGAATTTTTGGGGTGCAAATTTAAGCTGACATTGATTTTAGTGAGTGGTTTTTTGTGAATAAAAACCTCAGTCTCTATTTGGGTTTATACAGTATAACACCGGCACTTCAAAACATCAACGATGGCTGCAGTTTTGTCAAGTGATGTTGCAGTTAAAAGCATGGGAAATCTCATGCAAAACCAATAATGTTAGGGCACAGTTGGGTCATTAAAACCTGTCAAGATATACACGTGAAGATTTAGACGGTGCCCATTTACACCCATTTACAGCGATGAGAGAGGAAGGTATAATAACTATTAATACTCTTACATGGCCAAATGCACTCACACAAAGAAGTCTGGCTTATTTAATTTTAGATTTTCTCCTCTATCTGAATGCGAGCACAGCATCGAGTCACGTCACTTGCTGGAGTCGGCAGGGTTGGCTGGCTAGCGGGCAGCAGAAGTAGCATAACAGGGGTGCAGTTCATGGTGCTTTACATACACTGCTAGGATACTTCAACTAAACAATTTTTACTTACTCGTGATGTTATATTTAATAATAAATAAAAACGGAGAATTACTTACCCACCTTATTCTTACTCCGCAATGTTAATTTTTTTTTATTTACCTAAAGTGAAAAAATTGCATAAGGGTAGCACTGGTTTTTTTAAACTAAACAATCTGTATAAAATGTGCTACCAATGCACTGATAAACACGGTATTGTAGTTGCCTCTGTAAAATAATCAGTTATGTATTTCTAACTGGCCTGTTTTTAAATACCCAATTGGAACCTGATTTAAAAGCTTGTGAAGGTATGATTTATGCCTTGTCATCCCAAAAATGTAGGAAAAATTGACAAATCCAAAATAAAGGTTTAGTTTCCCTTAAATAATTGTTTCCTTGACCTTCAAACACACATGATTTCACCTTTCAAAAGGTTATATTGGTTTATAATAGTATCTGCAGGTATTTAAAAAATAATTGATATGCATGAATAATTTAAATTTGATTTGACATTAAAATTAAAATCGTTTATATATATGTGTGTGTGTATATATATGTGTGTGTGTGTATATATTTGTTACCCACAGATACAAAAAATTTCATTGAAGCCAAGAATAATTTATTCAGTAATTTGGATTTTTGTGCAAATATACATGTAACAAATAATCTGTTGTTATGATTAAGAATTGTTAAAAACTGCTCCATTTTTGTGTATGTAATCAGTTGGATCAACCAAACAGCAGTAAAACTTTCTTAAGAAAATCCCACTTAATAAAATTTCCTGCATAATAATTTTAAAAATTCATATAATTTAACCCTTTTAATTAGTCTTAATTTTTGCTTACCTGGAGAAACAAGTCTTTAGCAGGGATTCACTGAATTTTCAAACTTAAAATTTTACTGTTTCAAGTGAACACATTGGCAGGGTTTTTTTTTTGTCTTCTTGCATGTTATAATTTTATATGAATTTCTCTCTTTTTTCCTCTTCATAATACTTAATTTTTCCTATAATCCTGTGAAGTACATAAAAGGTTCACTGTACCTAATGTTTTAATTTGATTAGAAAAATATTTAATATTCGTGAATATTTTGATATTCAATTCAATATTTCATTTTTAAAAATAATTAGCAGAATCCTAGTTGATGGATTAGATTTTGAAGTACCTTCAAAAACTTTATAAACTGAGTTTTACTATGTTGATATATTTTAAAACCTTCTGACAAACTGTTTGTAAAATGTAATGGATGCAGGTAGTGTGCGAGGCGGTACTGACCGCGCGCAGTCTGCTCTCTTCTTGCAGCTCGTTCCGGGACAGCCAGTACGGCGGCGGGGAGGGGGACGGGGGAGCGGCCGGGGACCAGCCCGACTGCGACGCGGCCTCCTCAGATCTAAATGGTATTGATAAGATATTTGAAGGTACACCCACTCCCGTCCACAGTTTCTCTCTCGCTCGGTGTTGTGCGTCGTGTCTGATGGCTGGACAGCTGCATGCCCTGCCTGCCCTGCCTGCCTTGCGCTTCTGCATCGTGTGTTTGTTTCTGTTGCACTCCGTAGATTGCTCATGAGCGTTCTGTCAAAAGTCATTCGTTTGTCTGCTTCATTTGCTTTTGTGATTTCCTATGATTTCTCTCTCTGTCTCCCTCCCCTCCCCTTCCCTTCCCTTCTCTTCCCTTCCCTTCCCTCCCCTCCCCTTCCCTTCCCTTCCCTTCCCTCTTCCTCTCTCCCTCCCCCATATATATATTTTTGTTAATACAGGAAAGCACCAGTACAACGAACTTCAGTTAAACGAACACTTCACTTAACCGAACTTATTGTTTGGTCCCGCCAAAAACGTACATAATAACCTTGAATTTTATTTCATCTTAACGAATTTTACAATGGTCTGTTTCTTCCTGAAACAAAAATATTCACTTGAACGAACAACCTTGAGGCAAATTTTGAAAAAAAAAATTACCATCCAAAAACTTGTACTTTATTTTTAATTTTCTTTTTCAAACGTAACAGCGTGTACGTAAACAAAAACATAACCTACAACGTGTCTCCTGACCATAGACAAAGCATCAGCAGAGAGTATGTGAACAGGTTCTTCAAGCGGCCATAGACTAATGACTGAGATACTGTACTGTACGATTCTATCGAAGCTGTGTATCGATAGGTCCGACTACTAAACTTTACGATCTGAAAGTTGACGCATCTTTTTTAGTTTTGTTTTAAAATTCATACAATCTAAAATAACTTTATGTAATTGAATTTACAGTTAAAGTTCGTTGAATTTACACTTGTAGCAAAACTAAATTTCTCTTGTAGACAATTTTTATACAGCGAAACCCCTTATTTACGTTTTCCCGTTATTTGTACTATATTCTTCAGGTCCCGTTTAGTTCCCATTTAGTCCAATACAATACTTTCACGCGAATTACGTCTCAAAAATCGAATCCATCCAGCTATTTACGTCACGTAACAACCATAAACAACCAGAAAATACAGTGGGTACTTTAAGAGTAGATAAGATTAGCTAGTGGGCCTAAAAACATCGTGAAAAACGTAACGTTTATAGTCGGCAATGAACATTTTAAATCGCAAAATATACATATTTTATAACATGAAAAGTTGCTTTTATTTCTAAACACGTAATAATTTAAGCCTAAGCGTGTAAAAGTCCGAGTAATTATAGCAGGAGACAATCTAAACTGCACGAGGGAAAAACGTAAAATCACGAATGTATAAATGTGGCTGATTGTTAAGTTCTGATACTGTATTTATGTCACAACTAGCCGAAATACTGGTACGAGACAAACTTCACAAAATAAAATGAGCGGAGTCTTGGTAACTGTTTATACTTATTTTATAATTTCGGAAGTATTGTACAGTTTACGCATATTTTTTAAACTAACAATTTATTTCTGGGGATCGTAAATAATTAATTATTGGTATTAAGACATCAAGATGAACGTAAACTTGAACACGTCACGGCAGCGAGAAAACTGGGGCGTATACCAATAAACTGGTATTAGAACTGGACAAAACTGGTACACGGGAGGTGGAGCTTGTATATTTTTCCGCTAAGCTCGCATATATTGGCTGGCTGCTGATGGGAGGTCACGAGTCTGGGCGGAGCATTGAGTGAGTTATACTGCGCATGCGCAACTCAGAGAACAGAGAGAGCCAGCCGGCGGCTACGCCGCGCCGTAACAACAGCTGATCGAGTACAATGACCTTTCTCCGCGCACTGCACGCTATTGACGGTAAATTTCCATCAATTTGCGGCCCTTTTTTTTTAAAAAAAAATTTTTACTGTGGTGCAATGCGTATGTGTAATTCAGTCCGTATTTGTTCTGAACGCTGCAGAATGCGACTGTTTTTTAATTAACTTTACCGTATTTCTTACTTTTCCCTTTATTTACATTCCCGCTTTTTACACTTTTTTAGTTTGTCCCCATGAAAAGTGCAAATAAGGGGTTTTGCTGTAGCGACAAATATTTTTGTGCGAGTTGGCTGCAGTATGATACATAACCGGAAAAGCGTTATACTGTAGTAGTTCCGGCTGTATTGTTTTCCGAGAGAACACGTTTACGTTATCTCATAACCTTTTGTGCTTGTGGTACAGACTAAAAATTCGTTTTTTTTTTTTTTTGTATTCTTAGCAAAATGTCTGGTGCTTGTAAAAGAAAAGCAATAGACCTGAAAACAAAACAACAGATTCTGCATGCTGTAGATAGGGGTGAAAAAAGAACCGACATCACGGAAAAATTTGGAATCGCAAAATCAACTCTGTCTACTATTCTTTCAAAGCGGGTTACATATGAAAACCAAGATCTTGCGTTGCCTGATAGCCGGAAGAGAGTTTGTACGGCACCAAACGAAGGCCTGAAGAACAATCTTTTCGACTGGCTTATGCATTCCAGAGCTTCAAATATTCCTGTCTCTGGAATTGTTCTACAAGAAAAAGCTCGTGAGTTAGCTCTTAAGATGGGCATTGAAGATTTTCAGGCGTCAGGGGGTTGGCTGCCTATATTCAAAGCCCGATGGAACCTTAGTATACTTAAGGTGTGTGGTTGTTACGTTGTATGTTTTTGCCCGGCTAAGCACACATAGAAACGTAACAAAACAAAACAAACAATGTTCCTGAGGAATTTTTCATTACTATGGTTCTACGTTATTTGGAAATAAAAGAGTTTATTAAATTATCTTTGTTTATTTCTTTAAAAAAAAATGTTTTTTTCTCATTGTTACATGGCCTCAATACACAATTTTACAAATGAATTTAATTAGAAAAACTTCGTTACTTGTACAGTTTTTGTCTTTTCTTATACGAATTTTAACGATATCTTTGAATTTTGATAGGATGAGGTCCAAATACATACCACAGCACCATATATATTGCCGTTGATGGTCGAGGAGTCTTGTCACTCGCCGATGAAAAAAAAAAAAAAAAAAAATACTTAGTAATGTCCCTTGGTTAATTACCTAACTCAAGGTACCGTTGATCGCGGACCGAAATCACACGAAGTCGGGCCGATGCCGACGCCTAGGGCCTAAATTTCTAGTTACATAGTCCGAAAAAAAAAATGAACTTAGGTTAAAAAACTACGGCGTGGCCCCAGCCCCTAGGCGTTAAATTGTCCCTTAATATTTTTTCATTTGTCTGGCGACTTGCCGACGACGCGACCGAGTTCGGCGACGATCGAGCAACAAGTGACTTGGTCGACGAGATTACCTTCCCTTGTAAAGGTGAAAACAAGGGAGGCAACCCCGTGGGCCAACTGACCAATCAGCGCACATAATTCCAAAACATGACCATATAAGGAAATTCGTACGGGCACATCACTTGACGCCAGGGCTTGCCCTGATTGGCTGGCTAGTGGTAGCCTCCAGAGACCCTTCCAGACGGTCGCTATAGCTGTGCGTACAACGTGACGCGTAAATCCCAAACACGCATTTACAAAGTGAAAAATAGCTTTCTGGCGCCAGAGTGTCGCGCCTGTCCGCTCTTCCTTCTGTACCTTCCAGACTATTCTCAAAATATTACACTAGCAATATCCAATAGAATATAAAATTACCCAAAAAATTCAAATACAATGTTAAAAATTTAGTAAACAAAGTTGAAATTCATATAAAAACTTTTGTTTAAAAATGATGTCCTGTAAAATTATAATCTATACTGCTTTAATTACTGACATTAATTATCAAATATCAACATTAATTATTATGAACTAGAGTTAACCCTCAAATTAATAATTAAGTATCTCAAGGAAATAAGTATTTTAAGGCTTTCCATGAAATTTAACCAAAGTAATTAATAACAATTTTTTAACATATCTGAACTGTTTTCGATATCAACAAAAAAAAATATCCTTCACCTCAAACTTATTCTTAATATTCTTATGACCCATTTTGCAATGCTACATGGTGAGGAAGGTTCAGTAGACCCGAAAATTCAAGATGACTGGATTGAACGCTTGGCAGACATTACTTCAGGTTATGATAAAAAAGACATATTTAATGCTGACGAGGCTGGCTTGTTTTTTAATCTTCTGCCTGACAGGACATTAGGAGTGAAATGTGAGACTTGCCATGGAGGTAAGAAGAGTAAGGACAGGCTAAGTGTGCTATTCTGTGCAAATAGTGATGGCACACAAAAACTGGACTTGCTTGTTATTGGTAAATTTGCCAAGCCCAGGTGTTTTAGGAATATTAAACACTTGCCCTGTACCTACAGGAACAATACCAATTCCTGGATGACATCGTCTATATTTCAGACCTGGCTAAATTCACTTCATTCTCGTATGGGTCTTAAATACAGAAAATTTTTGTTGTTTTTGGACAGATGCCCAGCACACAATGTTGAAAGCTCTAAACGAAAAAATGTAAAAGTTGTGTTCCCCCCCCCCCCCCCCCCCCCCCCAATTGCACCAGCAAGTTGCAGCCCATGGACCAGGGTGTCATAGCCCAGGTAAAACACCATTACAGGAAGCAACTGGTCCAGTACCCTCTGCGGCAGATGGACAACGAAGAAAGTGGATCAGTTGTCCCAAAATGGAACATCCTGCAAGCAATGCACAGGTGCTGCTTTTCATGAAACAGCATTTCTCCATCTGTTATTGCTAACTGCTTTTGTAAAGCAGGCTTTCGCTCTAGCAGCCCTCCACCTGCTAGTGCTGAAAATACTGAAGTGCAAGTGACCCACTGTGAATCTCTATGGGCACAAATCAGCCAAACATCATCAGAGGTAACCTTCGAAGAGTTTGCTGTGATTGACGATAATCTCGCAACCTGCCCACCCCAATCGGACGAAACTACGTGTGAAGAAATATGTGAATCAGAGGTGGATGAACCTGAAGCGGCTGAAGAGGACAAACTCATTCACCCAGATAAGAAAGAAGTAAGCAATGCTATATCTGTGCTTGAAAGACTTTTTATGACATGTGATGAACTTGTGCATCATATGCCTAAGCTTCAAGAAATCGAAAAGGACGTGTTAACATACATGAACAATAATTTCAAAAAACAAAAAGTGATTGAAATTTTTTTTTTTTTTTTTTTTTCAAAAAAATAGTTTTTTCCTTCATGGATGGATTGGTATGTACATATGTATATGTACTTTACAGCTCTTTGTTTTCTGTATTTATTGGTTTGAAATTGTGATCAACAATGTGTTATGTACTTCTTTTAAGTTCATATACATCCTAGCAATGTTGTTTCATGTGTTTATCGGTATACATATTTATAACAATGCTTATTTTCAGTATAAAGAACTTCAGTATAACAAACTCAACTATTTTTTGGTCCCTTCATGTTCTTTATAGTGAAGCTTTCCTGTACTTAACTTCTCTTTTCTACTATGACATTTTAATTTCTAGTACAGTACTCTGTTTCCACACACACACACACACACACACACATATATATACATATATATATATATATATATCTTATATCAAGGCCAAGTATAAGTTACATCCTGTCAGCCACCTAGTAACTTAATAAGGAAGGTTCAAAACTCAACTAGAAAAAAGGACACCTCCAAGCAGCAATAAAAACAATAACAGTAAAACAATATTTCTGAGGGTGAGCAAAATGCTCATAGCGCAACCAATGACGAGTTAAGGTGGAACATTATAATAGGGTTCTACTATACTTCTGGTCCAGTTATTTACACCTTTATTATTAATATAAATATGTATAATTTCCATATAGTTAAACTCTAATTTTGGCATAAGTATCTATTAATTTTGATGTTGAAGATTATTGTGCAAGAGATAATTGAGTTTTTTTGTGCTTGGGTAGAATAGACAGTTTTCTATTGTATAAATAAATGTTAGCATTAGGTATTATACTTTTTTTTTTTTACAAGTTAATACCATGCACATGTTTTCCATTAAGCATGTAAAATTATATGTTGTATGTAAAGTGTTTGCTTTAAAGTTAAAGTATGGTAGTTATTCAAAACATATGTAGATGTTTTGATTTTGCATGACTCAGAAATTATATCCAAATAGTCTTCAAGTGGTGTGCAGTTTTGTTTTGGCGATCACTGTACTGTACTTGTAAATATATATATATTAACATAATATTAGCTAGGTTCAGCATGGCTAAAAATATTACATACTGACTTTTCTGTGAAGCTTTGTTTTGATTGCATGGTACTGTAATACGTTGTATGAATAAAATTTATTTGCATAATGAACAAGAAAGAGATGAAAATAAGTGTAACGAATATCTTCACATAAGCTATTTTGTGATTATATAGTGTGCAAATTACATCTAAATTTTTATTTGGTGAAGTGAAATTAGATATAAATACAATTATTTTATCACTAATGAAATAAAAACTCTGTGGTCATCTCAATAAAACCTTTAGTAGTGAAGTGTTTTCAGAATTTTCCCTTTTCTTCTGTTATTTTTCAGACAGCTCCAAGGATGAGCGACCAAAATTTCAAAAGGGTGTGCCACCGTTGGGTGATCAAAAATTCTATAAGTATTTTCAGAATTACTCTATGGAGTATATTTCCTAAAATGCCAATATCTATAATGTAAAATGTGGTCTAGTTGGGCGCCGTGAAAACTCTATAAAGTACTAGTGCCGTGATTGTGTATGTAGCACAACTACTAACCTCTACAGAATATTAACTAAAATATGTCTTGTTATGTTGATAGTGAAAATAAATTATTCTCAAGTTGTATGTACTGGTGTAGTTTGACTCAGTGTGAATACCAAACAATAAAATGTCGTATAATTTCTTAGCAGTATGTCTCCTTCTCTTTGGTGTAAGTATTCTGACCTTAAAATCAACAAATATAAGTAGTGTGTTTAAAAGCATTAACTTCTCTATGACTGCTGATCTCAGTGTAATAAAAACTAATTATTCTTTCAAGACAATCCAAGCTAAATATTTCTGTCTATCTGGTTTAACATACACATGATATGTAAGTATGGTTATCAATCGGAAAAATAAAATATAATGAAAATTTAACTTTTTACTAGGGTCAAAATCATGGTTGTATGGGTGACAATACTCTTTTGCAACATATCCAACTGTAACATGAAAAGTGACAGAGTCAATGATTAGCAAGCAACATACAAATACCTTTGAGACAATTATTCATGTTTAAATAGGTTTTTCATTAAACAAAATTTCAATATCCGTTATACTTAAATGTCTTTCAGAACTAATTACGTTTTACGTAATTGTATCACTGAATAATAGTTTGGTTATCAGTCAATATTTTAAATATTATTGAAACACATTTTAACTGGCAAATTAGTCTTTTCTTTGTTTTTACTAGCTCAGTCTCTTTCGGTAGATCAAACTGTCTCAAGACTTCTGGACCTGGGGCTATTCTTTAAACATTCAAGACAATTAATGACTTTAACAGATTTTAACTTTGATATCGTACATATTACTGATCAATGTCAGTTAACCAGGTCCAGTATGTACAAGCTACAAGTCTTTACGTAGTTAAGTAGTATTAAGTTGTTTTTGCGAGTTTCAAATTAGGTCTTGATCGTAAACATCATAGTTTAAGATATCTTGCCATTAAAATAGGACAGGTAACTTCTCGCTGTTCTTGTTAATTCGGGGATGGGGCAAACAAACCTCGTCGCGTCGTTACAATACCAAGAGGCTGTGGAAAACCTCTCCGAACCCCTGTCTCTCCTCCGATGTTGCTGGTTAGATCTCACTCTCCTCCGATGTCGCTGGTTGGGTCTCCGTCTCGATGCACCTCCTCTCGTGCTGCTGGTACTCCAGCAGGACTGGCGTCGGTCACCTGGAATCGTCTAGAAGGATGATGTCCTCCGGTACACCGTCTACGATGCCGTCTACCGCTGTCGAACTCCTTCCATCTCGAAGATTGATAGTCCTTTTCTTCTTTTCTTCTTAATTCGTCGTTGATCCAGTTCTATTTATGCTGTTAGTCAAAACTTATCGTCGTCGTCGATTCTTTAGTAGAGCTTCGAACATCGGTAACTACCTCTTCTTCATTGTGTAGTTCCGGTATTTATTATAAAATCATCAATTTCACGTAGATTCTAGCTATTCAGTCGTCGTACCAATGTTTTACGTGATATTCTTACATTCATTTATGACTAAATCACGGAGCTCTTTCTCTCTAATCCTTCTCCCATGATAGTAGAACAGAAACTCCAGTTCCAATTTGTTTCAAACCGTCAAAGCTTTCTCTATTGAACACTCTCCGAAATCACACTGGAAATACTAAATTCTTTAAATAAAATATATGCGCAGTCGAGCGTCCAATCACATATACTCTTTCCTCAGTAATGACCCAAAAACAATATTAAAAGGTGTAAGCTCATTTCCTATTCGTCGCCGTTTAACAAATGTTTGCAAAGACATTTCATAAAATTATTACTTAGATAAAACATGAAAATACTTAAAGAGTAAAACCAAATTGACCTGACCATAGAGATACAATACTGGTAAATATAATTCATAACAGGACTAAGACAAAGTCATAGAGGTAAAAAGTAAAATAATAAACATAAAATTCATTTCTATTTAGGGCTTCTCAAATACCTCTATAGAATAGTCCCCTTCAGAAATGTGACTAACGAACTATACTCTGATATAGGTCTTAGGACCATTTCTCATCATACAAACATCTCATCTATATTCTAATTATTTGCAGAAAATTTACATTTCATATTATTGACCTTATTTACATACTTACTTGCAAACATAGAGTATTGTCACCGATATATGTCTTCAAACGGACATATGTGTAACAGTGTATACTATTCTACAGGAGTGTAATATTTCCTCAACTGCGTTATATTATAGTGTCCTATTACTTGTTTCGTTTTAATGTCAGACAGTTCGTAACAGTTACTTCTAATAATCTTCGTGATCATATATGGTCCATCGAAGAGTAGAAATAGCTTCTTAGTAACGTACTTCCAAAATTGGCTTACTGGATTCGTTCTCTTGAGTACTAAATCTCCACAATTAAAACTCATCTTGCTGGAATCTTTCTGGTATTTTCTCCGAAGATCCGCCGTGGATGTCAACTTGGCTGCGACCAACTCTTCAGTTTCCTTCTGTATCTCGACTAATTCTTTATCTTCTGCGGCCAGAGCTTCATCGTGATGTCTCGGTAGTAACGATGACGGTATTATCAATGATCTTTTTCCTGTTAACGCTTCATATGGAGTAACACTGGTAGAACTGTGTACAGTATTATTCAAAATGCATTTTTCCGAAACTTCCCAATTTTCAGTAGTTTTCGTATTTTCTGTGTCATCCATAGCAGTTACCATCCAACTTGCAAAATTCAAAATTATTTTATGGCTAGTTAGAAAGTCTACCCCGAAAATTACTGGTTTGGCCAATCCTTTTACGATTAATACATTAATGTACTTGGTGCTACCTAACCCTTCTACTTCCAATAAGGTCTGACGATTAATGATGGGACTAGCCCTTGATGTAACCCCTAGAATCTTTAAACTCGGTACTGGCATTCTCGGTAATGATATTCCGGTGCTCTCTATCATGGCTACGCAGTCTTCGCTGATGCAGGATATCTCTGCGCCGCTGTCTAATAGTACAGGCACTTTAACTCCGTTTAAAGTTAACGATATCTCCGGACATAGTGCTTGTTTCGCTTGAACTTCGGTTTCTGTGGGCTCGCTGAGTAAAAATTCACGCTCGTTTTCTTTGAACATAATGGTGTGTATGCTTCGACAATTATTCTTGTCATTTGCGTCGGGATCCAATTTTATACTAGCCCCGTCTAACTTACAATTAGGGACTGACGTGCGGAGCGGGTTTTCGCCATCCCTAATTAGTTTACCGCACTGTCCTTAAATCCTCTAATTTGCTCTTGTGACAAATTAGCAAATCCATTATTTGCATTCGGTGAAATCAAAAATGTGTTATTACCTCCTTGGTTTGTATCTGAGCTTCTGCTAGATTGCATGCGCGGCCATTCCGTGTTGCTTTGCTCGTGACTTGGCGCTATAGAATATGAATTTCTTTCTCCTTGTCGCGCGTCGTGAATGGTGGTGCTAAAGCTGTTCCCTTTTTCAGACGGTACAAACGTTTGTGCATTTATGCTGTACTGACCTCCGGAATGATTATTGTAATTTGCCGATCGTTCTTTCGTTGTTCGATTTTCGCCTGAATTCTCTCTGAAATTAACTGTCCCCTCCTGACGTTTATTCTCCCACTGTGATTCATTTTCGCGTCTGTCTTGTCGCTTCTCGTTTCTACGACGATAGTACTGTGGTTTATAAAATCCGTTACCATATCGCTGACCTCGATATCTATTGTGATACCAATTACTTCCGCAGTTTTCAACGTTCAGTGTGTGAATTTGAGGTTGTTTGTGTCCGCTGTTCTGCCCTTCATTTCGGTTACGCCAGTTATTGTATAACGGTGTCTGTTGGTTCGTGTTCTTGCGCTCGTTAGTTTCTTTGTGCGTTACCATTTTATCGAGCTTAACGAGTCGTTCATACGTTAACAGTTGTTCCTTGAAATCTACAATATTACTGTATTGCCGTCCACTAAGTTGTAATTGATAATTGAGTGGTAATTGCGAAATTATCATGGCAATAAACTCTTCGTCTTCCATACGGCAATCAAGATAACGAGTTCTCTCGTACATATCGCTGATATGCGCCTCTAAATTTTGAAATTTACGATTTTCGAATTTTTCAGAATGCAACTGTATTCGCAAATTGCTTTGGATACGAGTATTCCAAAATTGGGATATGAAAGCTTTCTGAAACGATTCGTATGCGTGTACCGAATCTTTCGCCAACTCCCACCAATAATATGCCGTGTTTTTCAAGCAGTGGCTAACGCATTTCAATTTTTCTGCGTCTGTTAACTTAAATGTGTGGCAATATTCTCCAAACTGATTTAAGAATCTTCGAGGGTTTTCATTACTTTTCCCTGAATATGTTGGAACGTCATCCAACCATTTCTTAGAAGGGTGGTGTAGTGTAAGTACCGGATCTGCTGACATAATTGCAGTACTAATATTCGCGGGATTTCGCTCGGCTTCTATCGTTATCGATTTGTTTACCGGCGTGTCTTCCTTGTCGGTATTACATTCGCTAGTGTGGTGAGTCGTTAGTTGGGGCGAGAATGTTGCGATGTGTCTGGATTCTCTTTCTATTTCCCCTATTTTCGCCTCTACCATATCTAACCTTCCTGTTAGACGCTCGCTTAAGTGTACTACTTTATCGTCAGTGCGTTTACTGAATATTTCTACACCTTCAATACGAGAGTGTACACTGGAAAACTTCTGTTGCATCTCGTGCTGTGTTTCAGTTAAGTCATGCCTGATTTCTGCTGTTTCATCTGCAATCCTGCCTAAAGTGTTATTTAAGACTTGCACTAAATTGTCTAGTCTTTCGGCGTTTTCTCGCTCCTTTTGTTCCCTTTCTAACTTCTCCTCCTGTTCTATACGCTCCCGTTCTTGTTTCTCCCGTTCCCGTTCTAGTTTCTCCTCCTGTTCTTTACGCTCCCGTTCTTGTTTCTCCTCCTGTTCTTTACGCTCCCGTTCTAATTTCTCCTTATTCATGAACTGGAACAGTGCATCTAGGGTAACAGTTGGTGTCGGCGGCGAATGACCCAACTCCATTTCCTGCTGTGACTCCATACCAGTAGTCTCGATGTGCTGTTCTGGTACTACTTCTCTAGGTTCTCGTTCAGGACTAGAGTCAGAAGTGTCATTGCTACCTCTCAAAAAATATGACTTCCTACCTGTGTCTGTCATCTTGACAAAATAAAATTACTGTCTGTATTTTTCAAAGTGTCTTGAGTTGTTCAAAAAAAAATCATAAAATAGTCCCTAACGTTGGCTTACACGTTGTGCGCCAAAAATTCTGAAGTGTTTCAGAATTTTCCCTTTTCTTCTGTTATTTTTCAGACAGCTCCAAGGATGAGCGACCAAAATTTCAAAAGGGTGTGCCACCGTTGGGTGATCAAAAATTCTATAAGTATTTTCAGAATTACTCTATGGAGTATATTTCCTAAAATGCCAATATCTATAATGTAAAATGTGGTCTAGTTGGGCGCCGTGAAAACTCTATAAAGTACTAGTGCCGTGATTGTGTATGTAGCACAACTACTAACCTCTACAGAATATTAACTAAAATATGTCTTGTTATGTTGATAGTGAAAATAAATTATTCTCAAGTTGTATGTACTGGTGTAGTTTGACTCAGTGTGAATACCAAACAATAAAATGTCGTATAATTTCTTAGCAGTATGTCTCCTTCTCTTTGGTGTAAGTATTCTGACCTTAAAATCAACAAATATAAGTAGTGTGTTTAAAAGCATTAACTTCTCTATGACTGCTGATCTCAGTGTAATAAAAACTAATTATTCTTTCAAGACAATCCAAGCTAAATATTTCTGTCTATCTGGTTTAACATACACATGATATGTAAGTATGGTTATCAATCGGAAAAATAAAATATAATGAAAATTTAACTTTTTACTAGGGTCAAAATCATGGTTGTATGGGTGACAATACTCTTTTGCAACATATCCAACTGTAACATGAAAAGTGACAGAGTCAATGATTAGCAAGCAACATACAAATACCTTTGAGACAATTATTCATGTTTAAATAGGTTTTTCATTAAACAAAATTTCAATATCCGTTATACTTAAATGTCTTTCAGAACTAATTACGTTTTACGTAATTGTATCACTGAATAATAGTTTGGTTATCAGTCAATATTTTAAATATTATTGAAACACATTTTAACTGGCAAATTAGTCTTTTCTTTGTTTTTACTAGCTCAGTCTCTTTCGGTAGATCAAACTGTCTCAAGACTTCTGGACCTGGGGCTATTCTTTAAACATTCAAGACAATTAATGACTTTAACAGATTTTAACTTTGATATCGTACATATTACTGATCAATGTCAGTTAACCAGGTCCAGTATGTACAAGCTACAAGTCTTTACGTAGTTAAGTAGTATTAAGTTGTTTTTGCGAGTTTCAAATTAGGTCTTGATCGTAAACATCATAGTTTAAGATATCTTGCCATTAAAATAGGACAGGTAACTTCTCGCTGTTCTTGTTAATTCGGGGATGGGGCAAACAAACCTCGTCGCGTCGTTACAATACCAAGAGGCTGTGGAAAACCTCTCCGAACCCCTGTCTCTCCTCCGATGTTGCTGGTTAGATCTCACTCTCCTCCGATGTCGCTGGTTGGGTCTCCGTCTCGATGCACCTCCTCTCGTGCTGCTGGTACTCCAGCAGGACTGGCGTCGGTCACCTGGAATCGTCTAGAAGGATGATGTCCTCCGGTACACCGTCTACGATGCCGTCTACCGCTGTCGAACTCCTTCCATCTCGAAGATTGATAGTCCTTTTCTTCTTTTCTTCTTAATTCGTCGTTGATCCAGTTCTATTTATGCTGTTAGTCAAAACTTATCGTCGTCGTCGATTCTTTAGTAGAGCTTCGAACATCGGTAACTACCTCTTCTTCATTGTGTAGTTCCGGTATTTATTATAAAATCATCAATTTCACGTAGATTCTAGCTATTCAGTCGTCGTACCAATGTTTTACGTGATATTCTTACATTCATTTATGACTAAATCACGGAGCTCTTTCTCTCTAATCCTTCTCCCATGATAGTAGAACAGAAACTCCAGTTCCAATTTGTTTCAAACCGTCAAAGCTTTCTCTATTGAACACTCTCCGAAATCACACTGGAAATACTAAATTCTTTAAATAAAATATATGCGCAGTCGAGCGTCCAATCACATATACTCTTTCCTCAGTAATGACCCAAAAACAATATTAAAAGGTGTAAGCTCATTTCCTATTCGTCGCCGTTTAACAAATGTTTGCAAAGACATTTCATAAAATTATTACTTAGATAAAACATGAAAATACTTAAAGAGTAAAACCAAATTGACCTGACCATAGAGATACAATACTGGTAAATATAATTCATAACAGGACTAAGACAAAGTCATAGAGGTAAAAAGTAAAATAATAAACATAAAATTCATTTCTATTGAGGGCTTCTCAAATACCTCTATAGTAGCCTTCACATATGTTCCCAGTTCATTTCAGTATGTACGTTTTCACTTCATTGACAAATTCTAATATTAGTGAAGAGTTTGACAACATAATATGTACCTGGAGTTTGAATTATACTCTATACTATTTGTAAAATTATAAATACTATATGCATGCCCAGCTAGAGGCATGGTCAGCATGGATGTGAAGAGAGTAGGCTGATTTTTAGTGCGGCTGGTGTTCTGCCTGAGGGGCAGGATTGTTGTTACTGGCTAGCCAGAGGATTAGAGAATGTGAGATGGAAGTGATGTTGTAGCAGCGATGTAATGACAGGTACGGGGACAGAAAACCTCTCAGAATGGCAATCTCTGCCACATCCCAATCACAAAATTTCTAGGTCACTGGTACAATCATGTATTCCAAGGTAACTCTGGCAATGTTGAAATTGACATACGGTGATTAATCCAACACGTATGGATAAGCACATCCTTTAATCCAACGCCAATATTAAGTCGTTCACGTACAGATTTTTTTGGGTGATAGTTTATTGTCGGTTTTTATTTCAGTACAGTATTTCCTGTTTACTAATGGCTTACATTTCTCATTTTCACATTTGGTATTCCTGTTTAAATTTTATAACTATGTTGGCTTGTCATACTCCTGTGAAATTGCTATTCCAGTATGGCCATGATTCCAAGCGTGACAGATTTAGGACCTTTCTCTGGGCTTTAAATTATAATCAGCAGTGGCATTATCATGTTTGTGTGAATCTAACTGTTCTTTGTTTTTTATTATTTCCATCCAAATATGTTTCATACATTTGTCTGTCTCTTTCCATCGTTTTTAGTTTCTCTCTTCTATGCTGTCCCTCTGGTGTAAAAGTATCATGTTTTAAGTGTTCATGTAGTAAAGAGGTTAGTTCATGTGGCCCTCCATCAGCTAGTTCTGAAATTTAATTTTGATTTCAAAGTTTACATGATGATTTAAAATAGTAACTTTTTTAATATATATATATATTCACGTATCTGTTTAATTTAATATATATGTGCATTATGTTTCGTTGTGAAGAAACCTGAAGGAAATAAAGTTCTGCATGCACCCGAATGCAAGACGAGGATTTTTCACAAGCTTACAGCATATAAATTCAATTTTTTCTGCAGTGTGATGCAAAGATGAGCTTCACACCATTTATTTCTGTCACATCAACTGTAACTGCAGAATATTTAAATAAAGTAAACTTCACATGTGTTTTAAAACAAGTAATTCAGTATGGTACATTAGCATCACACATAACTTGCATTAGCTGTAGTGTTTGTTTCATCAAATTCCCATGTAATATAACTCAAATAAATTTTTTCTTAGTGAAAGAGAAAAATGTAGGCATTGTTTTGCATCTGGATGAATATTATTTTTATTTGTCATTATTCTAAATTTGTATACATTCAAATTTTTTGTATTATTGTATCTTAGGTTACTTTACTTGGCTTAAAGTAATGGAGCTATTAATGAACTATAATTCACCTAACCATTTGCAGCGTGAACTGGGAAGAATGTTGCAGCAGCCATTGAGCAAATTTCACAGACTTCATTGAGTATGTCCAGGCTTTTGGACTGGAGCTTGTGATAGTAAATGTCATTACTCATTACTTAGTAGCCTGTCATTCATATCAACAGTCCCTGTGTTAGTCCCTAACCTTGGCAGGTATAAAAAAAAATTTGTAAGTAAGTTTGTTTCATCTCCAATGTCTTCAATGTAATATTAGCCTTTTTCCTTACCATCTTCATGCCCTTCAGCGTAGAAGGAACTTATTTAGCCAATAAAAGTGTGGCTGATCAAACCTTTAAAGATTAACTTGTATGTAACATCGTTAGTGTATGTACTTGTCATAAACTACATCAGTGAAATCATATTAATTATACCATTTTTTTTTAATTAAATAGGTTAAGTTATAAATTTTTTTTATTTTAAAAGTTAACACCATCATTGTTCTGCAGGAATAACCCGTGACCTTCAAAGCCTTGCAGCCAGCAACAAGGGAGACAGTGAAAGTGATGTTCAAGATCAAACTCCAGACACAGACGATTCAGGGGCCCATTCCTATCCAGAGGCCCCGACAGGTACGTTCACCTCTTTCAAGAGAATGCCAGTCATGGGTCACCGTGGATTGGAGCAACGTGGCAAGAAATCACGCACGTATCCTCCCAAAGAGAGTGCTCAGAAGGCAGTTCAAGTAGTCGCGCTGGAGGTGCAGAACGTGAAGCGTGCCATCAACTGGTATGGCACGTTACCCAAAGAGAAGAGGATCGGTGCCTACCTCGAGTCTTTACGTCAGAGTGGTCTCACGCACGGAGAAACTGTTGATCCGGGTGCAGAAACTATAGATGTCCCAATGACACGTACCAATATCCGGACGCAACCTCAGATGATTCGCAGTAACTCTTCGGGTGGAGCATTTCACCCTCACCCCCCTCCTTCTTCGCCTCGTCCGAGGACCGCCATTTCACGGAATGCGAGCATCGACGTAGCAGGGGGCAGCTTGCGGACGTTCCGGCCAGCCAACAGCGCTGTGTCCACCTTCAGGGGTGGCAGCCCCTCACGTGCGCTGCAGCCAAGCTTGGCCGACCTGGAGTTCCCCCCACCTCCTACAGATCTCCCTCCACCACCTGAAGAGTTTGACTGTTCAGGTCCGTGCCCGCAGGAACCTGCAACGACTACGTCATCTAGGTTTGGTGTTAGTCTGCGTCACCGCGAGCCTAGTCCGCCTCCTTCCGTCAACTCGCCGAGCCTCTCCCCACCACCTTCTCCACCTGAAACCGATGATCGTACACCTCCACCACCACCTCCACCCCCTCCCCCACCACCGGCTCCAGCACTGGAGGAAAGACTTACTGGCTCAGTTTCTAAAGTATCACCTTTGACTGATGCCAGTCCATCCCCCAAAGAAGATAAGATGTCGGTAGTGTGCAAAATGGGGAAGGGAATGCTGACCAGCATGAAAGAAATGCTAGAGTTGAAGCTCGTGGCAGAAATAAAGGAGCGAGCTGACCAGAAAAACCGTGTTGCAATCAGAGAATCTCCTCAAACAGACAAACGGGCAGTATCAACGTCCATAGATCCTGCAGTTCAGTTGGTGTCTGAGATTTCAGAAGGTGTTCAAGATGGTATAGTAGAAACTATGCAGTGTCCCATCTCGCCATTGGATTTTAAAGCAAATCTACGAAGAGTGAGTAGGGAAAGTTTGGTGGACGGCATTGCAAATAAGCAAGCACCAGGAGTAATGAGTTTTAAAACACAGCTGAAGAAGTTTGAATCTCGCAAGTCAGATGGTCGGGAAGAAGGTGAGGAGGCAATGGGGAACATCATTGATTTCAAGTCGAGGCTCAGAAAGGTGGAAAGTGTGCAGAGCAAGAAGTCTGAGGAAGAAGACTCCACATGTGGGACTGAAGAAGAAAAAAATGAAGTGGATGATGAAGGGAAGAAACGGGAGAGTGTGGGGGAGGAAGGAGATGACAAGAGACGTAGTACAGGTAGCATAAGCAGTTTAAAAAAGTTGTGGGAAAGCAAAGAGGTAGCTGACCCACCTAGTCCCAAACTGGGGCTCAAAACCAGTCGACCAGAGACGGAAGGTCACAGTTCACCAGAAGAAGGTCATGGAAGGAGGGTGTGGCCACCATCGGATGAAAAACCTGCGGTGCCTGTTAAACCTGTCATGAGAGCGGTGAAGCCGACGATGTCCATGTCCAAGTTACCATCTGGTCCAGCGATCTATGCTACGCCTGGTGTACTAAAGCTTCCGGGAATATCTCAAACAGAGAGTGGTGGAGACGGCAGCACTGCGAAGACAGAAAAGGAAAATGTGTTGGAGATATCACAAGCTCTAGAAACATCTCTTTCCTCGCTTAGAACAGCCACGAATGTCTCAACCGGCTCGTGGCTGCAACTATCGGACAAAGTTGGACTGTTCCATTCCTCGTGTGTTGGTTATGCGGATCGAATCGTACCATCACATGCACGCTTTCATTTTCGTGAACTTCTGACACGTTTAGAGAGCCAGGCTCGGCTGTTACGCTCTGCCGGTGCGCGCAACAGTGCAGACAATACAAAGCTCTTTACTGAAGTTCAAAACACTGTGAAAGATGTTATTAATGCAGTGCAAAGATAAAAGTGCTTATAGAGTTGTACCCCATGTTCACATTTGCGCACTGTCTTTAGTAACCATTAAGAATTGTTTCACAATTCACCTTGGGTACAGTATTTATGAAAGTGTAACTTGACGTTCAAGTTATCATTTTATTATTATCATTTCAGTAATACTGTTAAGTTGTTCATGTCTTATACACGTTTATTATTTTTGCAAACATATGTTGTTGCAGTGTTTTGCTAAAAAAATCAAATTTTTTTTCCCAACATGTTAATTGTTTTATGCTAGTCATTCAGTGCTGAAGGGAAAAAAAAAAATCCTTTTAACTTTTGATTCACCTCTGCCTGCAGGTGGTTTTATTTTGACATAATGGTTTCAGATTGTGATACATCATACCCATCTAATAATAATCAGAGCTCAAATGTCTGTATTGATGTTTTCATATTGATGTTGAAAATCTGAAGTTTTAGTGGAAACAGCTAAACATCACCAAGCATTCTAAAATTAATTTTAATCTCCTAATTTATGGATTACAGGTTTGAGTATAAAAAGGATTTTTTTCGTGAAGCTTACTTGAAAAGCATGTATGTAGAGGGATTTGAAAGTAAACTGTTTTAAGCATAGCTTATCTGTGTGTGTGTCTGGAAATTTTCTTCAGGATGAAACCAACTGAAATAAAATTTTAGTACATACTGTCATTGCCAAAGATAGTGAAGGTTTTTTTAAGTCCATGCTCTTCCATAGGTATTCAGTGGTTAGTTCTTGTATTGATGATTCCTGCTATACAAGCAGAATTATGTATTTCTTTGTTTGAGCTTTTAATTGTTATAATTTTTGTCATTTTGACAGAATAATGAAAAACAGTGCCCAACTTAATTGGCATACTTTAATTTGACCATTTTATTTTTTGAGTGGCATTCCAGTTGCTATACTGTTTTGTAATTTTTTATTCACAAAAATACACTTATTTATTGGGACCAGTTTCACATTGGTACGGTGTGGTTTCTGATATGAATTTTTAAAAGTACTTTAGTGGGTGTGAAAATCTGCATTCTGGCAGTGGATGATAGAAAATACTCGTGAAATGTTGACTATTAGTGTGGAGGATGCAAATTACAATTTGTGTTATGCTAGTCTTTGTATAGTATAGAATAATGGATTATGAATACAGTTATATGTATGTAGATATAAGTAAGGAAGTATTTTGTTAGCTCCAAAGATAAAAACTCATTTATAATGTTGTTCAATATCCAAAAATTGTGTAAAATATTTTATTTCTATGCTTTCCTGAACTCGGGTCTTTTGTTTGGTTTTTATTTCCTTCTGCTAGATGGAGAACAACGAAAAAATAGTTTACTGTGCTGGACCTGCATAATGTTTATGCAGTTGACATCATTTACAATCATCTGTTCATAAAGTAGGATAGTAATAGTTGAAATGTTATGTTGTTCACGCATTCTCCTAATTTAAATTATCTACCTGTATTCTGCTACAGTTAAGAGGCTGATGGATGTGTTTTCTTTAGAAAAGAGCATTAATTATATAGAAGATAAACAAGGACCTGTGTTAACCTGAGTTGCTGTAGGCCTTAACATGAAAATACGTGAGAGACTAAACCCAAATTTATATCTACTCAATCTGTTTGTAGTGTGTTTGAAAGGTCATAATGCTCTAATTGTGTACCTAGTACAAGAACAGACATAAAATCACTTATCTCTCAAGAACTACATATCTTTGTTTACAGTTTTCAATAGTTTAGTGTAAATTTCTCAAAACATGTTTTCCAGCCTCAGGTAGTGGGACATACAAGAAATTTGTATCACTGGATACTTAAGTGCATATATGGTGCCATTACAGAAAGGCTTTTTAAGTCTTACTCTAATGGGTAATGAAATTGTATCTCATTAGTTAATGCAGGGTCCAATTATTAATTTTAACAATTGTACACTGCATAATGATTTTATGGCATCATAGAGTTTTATATTATAGTATGTGATAACATGCAGCATTGGTAATTTTTCCTTGCAGTTTAATCGTTCACATCAACTGATGTTGTTGACAGACTTTTGTATTAGCTTTATGTTGATTAACGATGGCTCAAGTATTGTTCACTATATGTATTTATGTCTTCGTAAAATATATAAATCTTTGTACTTTAGACAAAGATTAAAAATTTTAAAACTGCATTTTTATTCATGTATTTTTTCTTGAATGACTGCGCCGCTGATGTATATTTAATTTTTCTTTGTATATTAATGCATGCATTTTGTACAGAGGTGTAATGTTTAAGATTGTGTCCTATATAAATGTAGATGACTGTGTGATATTATGTTTGTACAATTGACTCAAATAAAGAACTGAATATGTAGGTACGTAAGATATGGTTTCCTTATTTTTAAAAAAAATTTCTGGTTGCTTATCTTTTTGATTTAGAACATTCTGTGTTCTGCATCCGTATTCGGGATAAGCCGACCCCTTTTTTGACACCTGACACTGCCATCTTGACACAGTCGTGACTCTCTTGACAAACCTGTATCAGAATTGCACTACTGAATTCTGTGACAATATTAGCCAATTAATTTCATTCCATGGCCCTCTTCAGGAGATCTGCCAAATCCACCGAACTGCTTGTCTCAGAGAATCCCAATAATACCTTTTATATACCTTCCCCCTAAATTTCACCAAAAAAAATAACCACCTTTTCATCTCTAGATATGGCACCCCCAAAGAGAGAAAATCTGGGAACTAATCGATGACAACTATTGCGACAAAATATTATGTTGTATATGGATATTGCTACTTTCTGGAATGTCCTCCTAGAAACCAAGGCAGCATCGCTCCTAATGCATATATGGTGACCACTGACTTTGAATTTCTGTTCACACATATACTTCACTCAACAGGACTATACTCAGTAAAACAAAGATCTTCACTAATAACAGATTTGTGTTTGGGACAAACCCTACTTCCAAATGGAAGGATGAGCCATGCATATTCACACTGTCATCTATGGCAATCTTATTTCCTGTATAACCCACCACTCCATTCCAGTTGATCGCACTGGATGTGATGGGGATTATTTTTCTGCACATCCTTAAAGTGAGAGATTCCTAGTGGTAATAACAGACTAGTTCCCACATTGGCCTCAGTGCCTTCCCTTTCCACAGTGTTATGGACCAGCACAAGTGTAAAAATTCTTTCTCTGCTAGGGGTATTTCAAGCATGTGATGAAGAGACGTTGAATCAATGGTGAGAACTGTTTGCTGCATTGCATATTGAACCTAATAGCTTAAACAGATTGGGCTACAACCCCATACAGTTCTGCATACTGTTGATTACTGAATGCTACCACTGGGATAATTTTCACTGAGGTAGTGCAGGTCTAAAATCGGTCGGAACAGGGGGGGGGGGGGGGGGGGGGGGCAGCAGGTGCGAGTCGCCCCCGTGCTGTTATGCATGGGGAGGGGGGGGGGCGAGAGTAGCATTTCGCCCCCCTCCTTTTGCCAGAATAAATGTTTGGTCCTAGTAGTATTTTTCTCAACCAGTAGTTACAAATGTTGCATTGGTGATCACATTGATTAGAAATAATATGTTCAAGCTACCAATGTTCACAGGTTAAGGAACCAAAAAAATATATATTGACATTAAATTCCTAGACCGAAGCTAAGGGGTAGATCACATGGGTTAGGTTATTTGTCACCCACAACCCACAATATTTTAATCCATATTTAATACATATGTACTACGTCATCAAATTCTTGGAATGGTATATTTAATATTTTGGTTCGGAAACTCATTAAATAGCACAATTTTGCATCTAAAATTCCAAATTTTTTCGGCGGAGGGCCCTCGGACTCCCCGCTCTAGGACTGAGGTAAGTGTGATACATCTTTTCACCCCCCCCCCCCCCCCCCCCCCCCCCCCCCCGCACTCATGAAAACGTTCCGACGTCCCTGAATACAGGTATAGTGGATGTCTCATACCGTGCCCAATAAAGGAGAAGATTCAGCAGATCAGCACCGTTGACTTGAGGCGGAACTTTCGGCAGCATGGGAATATCAACACGGTAGATATAGAAACCCCCATCCATTGGATCATTTAACCATGAACACATATATATGCACACCTGAATCATTTTCTGTGGGACTTATACCCCCAGTGAGTCAAGTCACACCCAGTATTTAGGAAAGTAAGCTGGAGCACTTACCTGGTGTATTTGAAGGGCAGTAACAATCCTATGAGAGGAGCAACGGGGGTGATGTTTTCACCCTATAACTTAAAAGATAAACTAAGATGAAAATTTTATCCAAACTGGTTGGGACCTAATGTTAAGTTAGTTCAATTTTGTTTTTAATAAAAGTTTTTTTTTAAGGCTTTGGTTCTATGTATTCTTTTAACATACTTTTAGAAATTATATAATAACACAATAGTTTTATAGTGACTTTAAATTATAGTAATGTGTTAAAACAGCAGTTTAAAGGGATATTACTTTAAACAATTTTGGACTTTAATTTAACTAGTGATATCCCTACTTATCAAAATCCTCCAGTCATTTGTCCTTGATCATTGCTTAAGGAACACTGAATGAGGTAGATACACTGTAACTATGTTTTAAGAACAAAACTTCCAGAGGAAATGAGAATTCTATGCCAAAAGAGGGAGGTGAACCGCTGCCTGCAGAACCAACTGGCACTACACTCGTGCATTATAACATGTGCAACGTCTCCACTAACCCATGATTCAGACCCTGGAGCCTGTGGACTAGCACAACTTCACTGGAATGTCCATATGGCAGTTTTGGGAAACTGCAGCTATGGAGTATCCATGTGTTCCTCTGCCATGCCAGGTTGGTATAAATCCTCTAAATGTCACTAAACTTTATAATGTTTTCCTTGATTTTTAATTATTAAAATCTCATCAACACTTGACCTTAATGAGTTAGGATTATTCATGTGCGAATAGGCTATAAAAAACAGCCCGAGTTGTTTCCGTGCTCTGTGTACTTTGCACGGGAAAAGCTGCCTCCATCGATGCGGAGCTGCTGGAGGCGTGCCAGTCATCGCTGGCCCGGCTCGGAGGCCAGTCGCATCTACACTCCATGGGGCCCTCAACGCTTTGTATTCACTGCCTGTAACCGCCATAACGAAAGTCTTTTCTAATCCTTTTGCATCGGCTCCGTGGCCAACCTCACCTCGGTGTAGTTTTAAAGAGCTCACCATTTAACTTAAATCTTACATCCGCAACCGCGCATGCGTGCCCATCCTGAGGCAGTAAGCTGCACTTGTGAACTTTTCCATCTTTCGCCTGCACTGGTCCATCAACGGACAAAATGCGTAGAACCTAAACATAATTTACTACGTAATAAGTTAATTTTCCATGGGATTTTGCTGTAGGTTGTGACTTTACACATGAGAAACGTGAACATGGGAGCCTTCGCCAGTGCTTAAACACCAATACCCACCATATCTAATGTACCTAACATCATTATCGTAGTGAATCTCAATGTAACGAACTGGTCTACATTTTTCGCGATATGTCTCAGATGAATAATACCTGTGCACGTCCTCTGAACCAAGTGTTCGTGTATTTCTAGTGCTTTGCTATGTTGATTATTCAGTTGTTTGTCATCCTAACATGTTCCACCTCGTTATCTGTGTTCGCCGAATATCACATCACAGACTTAACATGTTAAATATTCTGTATCCCTATACCGCCCAGTACATGTTCATTCCGCACCATCTACGAACTGTTCAGCATCCCAGATTCTACCAGAACGCACGGCCGTGCTCTGGCACCAAGAACGCAATGGGCTGGACGTTGTGGTAGCACCATGTAAAAAGTGACCATTATTTAATCAATCTGCATATTTCTGCATTCTGTCCTGTTTTCATTCACTTGCTGTCTCCCGGAACCCTCTTTGAGATCTCACCGGGCATAGAATTCACTTTTCCTTATTACGAGACAGCCCAGACAACGTCAAATCTTCATAAGTCCTTGTTGAGAGATGACTGGCTGTAAATCCACAAGGTTAGCAGAATGCCTCCAAACCATTATCATAATAAGTTACATGCTAGTGACTTTCTGGGAGTCCCCCCATTCTTCATGCATGTGCAAATGATTCTGGTTCACCTAATCTGAACTGGCTTTGACTCTACTTGGGTACTTCGTAATGGTGCACCGCATGCATAATGTATATTTTCGTGTAGGCATTATTTAACTTACTGTCAAAATAGACCCCTGATCTCTTCTGTCAAAAGCTACCTTGCTGGCAAAACACACATGCTCAACCCGCAGCTGATTCCGGCATGACCTTTTTAAGATAAAAAATTAGCCCCCTTTTAAGGAGTAATTGTATTTATAAATGTTTTCGCACTTTGTCATAATGCCCAATGTCAACTGGCAAGCCTGCCAACAGATCTCAATGTAGGTAGTGTGAAAGTACCCCTTAATTGTGCCTTTAATCGGAACTTAACTTCTCTGTGAAGCCTTAAACCAACAATGTGTCACCAAAAAAACTCAACCACGATGTATTTTGACGTCGTCCGACCGAAGGCCACCCTAAAGCCCGACCTGCAACCGCCAGTATTCAACCCCGCTAACGGAACGCGCCCCTAGCCATGGCCCACCCGAGTCAGGCGAGCCACCAGCAACCAAGGTAGAACCCGGCCCCCTAATAAACAGACCGACATTACAGCCGACCACGTTGCAAAAACAAACACAGAATATTAAACGATATTATGTATACGTTAAAAGTTGATTAACGAAAGTGCGACGTAGGAGTGCCCGGGCACTCACGTGTGTAAATACGTCGATACATGTGTGAGTGTCCCCCTGGCGGCCTTCTGCCTAGATTAGTTAATTAACCATGTGACATAATTATTAAACCCTTGTGTTCGTTATTAACCCCCACCAGAGCAGTCCGGCAAGAGACGAACAGTCGCTGGTGTGACGTATATTTAGAGGACATAATTCGTAAACATACTAACTCCAATTCGTAGAAGGGCCGAGTGATGTTAATTTAGCCTTAATAATTAATGTAGGAATTTAGCGCCCTTAAAAATCTCTTATTAACGTGTCACATTAGAAACTAACGTAATGAGGTCAACACTGGCGCGAGGGCCACTGAGCCTCGGCCGGGCGCCATGACATCACGCCAGTACAGCGCGACTCGTGAGCCAGGGCGGACGCACGTCCCACGGAGAGACATCATCCATTGTCTGCATTGAACTCACTTCTGGTAATTATAGTCACTTCTTCGAAACCCCTTTTTAATTATCTCTCCGTGCGCACCCGGTCCAATTTTCGGTCCAGGACTTAATCCGGCCGCATAACTTTTAAAAACCCCTGCACCACACTTGGTCTGCGGGGTAGTTTCAGCATACGGCACGGGCCGCTTCCCGAAGAACAGAACTTTAATTAAAACCAGTCGCTCCGGCACTGACACCACCCCGTAAGGGAACTTTGAGCGAATTTAGCTGCGGTCCGCGCCCCACTACAGTGGAAGCGAACACCGCCTCGAGATGTTGATATACGGGATTGGCCGCCTCCAATCACCCTCACCCCTCTTTTGAGTAGCCAGGCTCGGAACCGCCTAGTGCCACGCTAATACGTAATATTTAGTAACTTTGTGCGACGCCTTGAATCTAGAACGTTTTCTTTTGTAAACTTGTGCGACGCGTCACCGCGTAACATTCAATGAACTTGTGCCACGTCTTATTACATAACTTTCAAACTAACTTTGTGTAATTGTGTAACTTCTGTATTGTGACGTCACCCTCTGTGCGACGTGGCGTGTAATCAACAGTATTACACCAAAACCACAGTCGCATGATTAAACGACACACGTCATTTGTTGCATCCCTTCAGCGTCTGATTAATTAACCATACGACTCCCAACCACCGCCAAGTAGGGAATTCCTCATAACCCACGCAACACCGCCGACGGTCCTAGTGGGCCACGCAGGGCAATCGACCCCACGACCCACCTATCGACTAGAAACAGAGCTAGTCTGGCGCCCACCTGGAAACATTACATCCACAACAGCCATTCCCGCTAGGAGCCGCACCGGGACTCGAGCCCGAGGCCCCGGACGACGGCAATATAATATGACACATAATATTTACTCTTGACAAGACACTTATATTAATACAGCAACAACTACAATCTTTCAATTGACTCATTTAACAAAATCTATACATATTACAACATAGAGACAGCATAAAATGAAAATCACATTAACACCTTGCCGGGGTAATATGTTGATGAGCTGGGCACCAAGTGGAAGGGTTCAGGGAGCTGTGTGCTAGACTGTGAGCTGTGCTATCGGGCATGATTTTACCATGTGGCTACAAGGCAGTAAGTGGAGGCACAGCCAAAAATATCCCAGGGTGTCAGCCCCCGCCTCACTCGTGATGTTATATACTAATGATGATGGAATCGAAGAGATGGTTTGGGAAAGGTGCACTTTATTGCATAGAGCACTCATTGAGATGTTACTCTCGGACATGCCCTGAACTGATTCTGGAGCGAATAGGTACTGGTTATGTCATGTTCTAATTTGCACTCTAGGGTGTTACCTGATATGGAAGGCATTATGACCAATGCCCTCGCCACGTGGTCATATGCTCAAAGCAAAAAGAACTGAAATGCAGATGGTTATGCACTGTATTGGAAGCCAAAGTCTATTGCCCGCATGACTGATCGAAATATTGTTCTAATTTGCACACTCATGTAATAACATACTACAAATTGATTACATGCCAAGGTATGCGCCTGCGAATCATAACTATTCATCACACAAAACCTGACATACAGCTATCACTGAAAATGTCTGAGAGCCGAAGGCTATTGGGTACAAACAACCACGTGGATCACACAAAGAAAGAATTCCCCAAAAGTCCGCGGATCTTAACCAAAATATATTAACGCACTGGTGCTGTACGGGCGGCCCTGTGCGGGCAAAGCTGAGAACAGTTTTGCAAAACTTAGAATAATAATGAAGCCTGGGCCGCGAGCTGCTCTAAAGCAGTCAAATTACGTATGACGAAGACAGGTCCCACAAGGGGCACAAATAATGGCTGGCGAGTTTGGGCCAGCTATTGGGCTAGCTGTAGAACCTAATAATTAGAGTTTAAAGAAAAAAGTAATATTCCTGTAAAGGTCTGCCGTCCACCGCGGTCTTGTGTTCGAGGTCGGGCGCAGGTCCTAGCGGGGTGGCTGGCTTTCTTAGAGATTTCTGTTCCGGGAGGGCGCCAGGCTATCTCGGTGGCTAACCGTGTGATGGTCGTGGGTTCGTTGCCCCAGCGTGGCCCGCTAGAACCGTCGGCGGTGATGGAATTTGTTTCCTGATTAGGTTGGGTTGTTTAGGTTAATTTACATACACTGTTCTGGTTGTTCTACGGGTCACACGTCGCGCACGAGAGGTGCGGGGTGGACGTTTTATTGTTCACGATTTACACTGGTTCATTACATTGGGCGCGAGGTCTACTCGGCGGTACATGACTGCCAGTGAGGCGTCGGAACACGTAGAAGTTTTGATTACACTATTATTACAATTACACTTGACAAAATGGCACCATGTGGTGCTCTTACGTACACGATTACACTCCACACGTTATCTGAGAGGGACACCTGCGTGCCTCTACGTGTGTTTACTTATTAAGCCCTCACGCCAGTCGCAGTTGAGGGAGAGCGTTCGATTAGAGTCGGCTAATCTCGTAATCGGTAACTTGCGACGCGCGGGCCCACCTGTGTGGACCGCGGCTCGCCACTAAATTAAAAACACGTTTAAGCTTGGATGTAGCCTGTGCCTGTGCACTGGGCGATTAACTAAAGTTATGGGGTGGTGGGAGACGGCCCGTACCGTATACTGCACGGCCTCACGTAATGCTTTGTGTGGGGCGTGTTAAATTAACGCGGCTGGGTTAGGCCCTACACCGGAAAAGGACCGGGCGCACACGGGGAGTATTTAAAAAAAGGTTTTGGTTGTGACTATAATTACCAGATGGACGTTCGGTGAAACAAAGAGATGCTGGCTCCCCGTGGGACGTGCGTCCGTCCCGGTCCGCGAGTCGCGCTGTACTAGCATATGGCCCTGGCGCGAAGGGAGGGGTGAGCTCCCTGTCGCGCCAGAGTTTCTAAAGTTCCGTTATTCGTAAAAAATTACATTAATAATAAAAGCAAGTGGTTCTAAATTCATACAATAAAACTTAATGATTAACTTAATATATATATATATGTTTTAGAATTGACATTTAATAAGTTTGTCTAAAATAAGTTTGAATATTAGAGTCAAGCGGGAGACTGTCTGTTTCTTGATAACTACTCCAGTGGCGAATGATAATACTAATTTGGGGCGGTTTGCGTTACGTCACACGTTTCACTACTGAATTTAGGCTGAAGGCCGCAAGGGTTGCACTCACAGCTGTTTTAGTAGAAGCTGCACGTGAGTGACCCGGGCACTCCTACGTCGCACTCTATTAATTAGGGGCTTTTGTTTGTTTCTGATTACTTTATTATTGTGTGGGGAATTTTGTAGACACGGGAGTGCGTTGCATGCGTAATTAAAATGGTTTGCTATTCTCTACCTTGGGCTGCGGTCCGCTCACTTGACTCAGGTGGGCCATGGCTAGGGGTGCTTTCCGTTAGCGAAGCCGAGTACTGGCGGGTGCAGGTCGGGCTTTGAATTTAGGATGTGGAATTTTAACTCGAGGGTGGGGTTCTCGGCCTCGTGGCTGCAGGCAGGGACGCGTCGACAAAAGGCTCCCCGGGCTGTTTAGGCCACCCAGGACGCCGTGATGATTAAGAGCCAACACTTGAGTATAACTGAAATTATTAACACATCACATGGTACATGGCGCCGTCATGCTACTGGCCGTATCATCTTCTACCTTTTAATCTCCGCACACGCAGCTCTCGAATGGCATCACTGATTTTCGTTGGCGTCGTCTGGGTTCTCGTGTTCGAGACCGGGCGCGTATCCTAACAGGAAAGTGGCTCTTATTGAAATTACATTCCGGGAGGCCATCAGGCTAGCTCTGCGTCTAACCAAATTTGGGTTCTGTAATTGTGTGCCCCTGCGTGGCCCGCTAAGACCATCGGCGACGTGTGTGGTTGGAGGGATCCCTGGCTGTTAAAACATCACAGGCCCTGTGCAGCATAACACACTGATTCCTAGCTGGAATAGGAAGACTCAACACCTTAACGTAAGCGGATTCGTACTTTATACTGTCGGTGACACGTCGCGCACAGAGTGTGCAGAGTGGACGTTTAATCAGCTTAACAGTTACAATTACAGTTTACACTTAAACGGCATACATTTAATTACCCTACGGAATTCAATTGAATTAACAATGAGTGCTTTGACACACTGTCACTAATTTAAGCCCTCGTGCCAGTCGAGGATAAGGGGGAGGTTAATTGGAGACTGCCAATCCCGAAAATTGTTAGTGTGGCAGCACCCAGGTCCACCTGTGTGGACCGCTGTCCACAGTTAAATTAGATGCAAGTTCTATGCGTAGCAGTCGTCGGTGCCTGTGCACTCGACGTTTAACAAAAAGTCACTTGTAGCGGGAGTCGGCCCATGCCGTATATTGAACTTCCCTCCGTAATGTCTAGTACGGCGAGTTTATCATTAAGCGGCTGGGTTAGGCCCAACACCGTAAAAGGACCGGGGAAGCACAGGGAGTTTACGCAACGAAAAAATATTCGGTTTAAATGATTATAGTTACCAGCAATAATGTTCAGGGGAGACAAAGGGTGATGACTCCCCGTGGAACGCACATCCGCCCCGGTCCGCGAGTCGCTGGTATGTACTGGTGTTTGCCTTGGCTTGAGGAAAGGTCTCAGCGTTCTCTCGCGCCAAAGTTTCTAAAGTTCCGTTATTCGGAAATTATTATTTTAATAACAAGAAACTGAGAGTGGCTCTAAATTCGTACATTATAATTATTAATGATCAATCTAATTGGCAGATGCTCTTTAAGAATAATGGTTAGCAAATTTACATAAATTAAGTTTAAATAATGATGCCGACCGCCAATGCTCCTCTATGTCGCATAGAACGCTATGCCTCATCAACGTCTCACAAACGCGTGTGCACCGAACGCGCTCGTGCGCGCAACAAAGTGTAGTTTGTGCAACGAGGTGAACGCAAGGCAACGAGTGCTACGTCGGTGGAAGGATCCAGCCGGGTGTGGCATATCCCTCTGCCGAACTACAACAAATGTAATAATGTATATTTTTCCACAGGTTTTTATTAGACATTATTTTCATCAATTAATATTTCAGTCCCTTCAAAATCATGTTTCACCATGCGCCTTGTCCCGAACCTGGCCGATTCAGTTTCCCGCGAAATTCACACGTTTCCGGGGGAGGGCCGGCGGGGGGAAGGGGGGTCGCACGCGGCGATACCGGCAGTGTTCTTCAGGAACTCGGATAGGCCGGCAGCCTTCGCGCAACGCGGAACTATCAACTGTGGCTTTCACCGATATGTAGCTTCAATAGTTTAAATCTTTCTTAATCGTTTATGTACAGTTCCGCGGTCGGCCTCAATTTACCATGAGGTATTTCACTTAAATAAATCAGTGCTCCAAGATGGGTGTTCAACGTATTACGTAAGTACTGTGGGGAAGTCTATGAGACGTTACGACGGCGCTTCACGCGACAACTTAGCTTAACGGCTGTTTAGTTTTAGCCCGCACGGGGCAGCCAGAAGGCGACAAGTGCCACCAAATGTACTAACGAATCAGTCCCTGGGACATGTCTAGGAATCACGTAGAGTCGCCGGAGATACGGGCCTACCTGCCAATAGCCCAGTATAATAAGTATCGTGTAATAGTGAAGTGTTTTGTTCGTCAAGGTATTATTTGTCATGTTAGAGTTTATTTTGTAATCGCCGCATCATGTACGTCCTTCACGCGCAGTAAAATCTTGAGCCGCCACTGAGGAAGTGGGCTGCACGTGTGACTATTCGATACGAGACAACCGTTCCGGCCAGAACGGGCAGCACTATGTATAGGGGTGGGCCGTAATAAATTCGTCAAGTATCCACCAGTAACTTTGTGTTCTTCTCCAGGCGTCCCGAGTGGCCATATGGGCTCGGGGGGCCCTACTGCGTTAACCCCTACCTCTAGCCACAAGGCCGAACCCTCCCTGAGATCTCGAACCCAAACAAAAATCACCTAAAAATCATAGGAAGTAGCGGGGACGGCGTCAAAATGGTACCCGACTAGTGTGTCTTTCTTTTTTTTTTTTAATAATTTTAAATTCTTTTAAATTCATAGTGCTTCAAAATTAGTATACCAGTAAGGGCTCGAGTAGGAACAAAGGAATCGCGCGGAAACGGACGCGACGCCCAGACGGCCAAAGGAGCGGGCACCTGGCGATAGGTGCGTGTCAAATTACGCGCAAGACGTGATAAAGGCGCGCATCAGGTTACACGCCAGGCACGATAACGGCTGTGAGAGCGGAAGTCCGCGCGCCTTACACAGGGATCGGGTGGCGCAGATGCGGCGCTGCTGCGCGCATCGACATGAGCCGTGAAGGAGCCGTGAGCATAGACATGGAAGGAGTACGTCATGCATGCCTTCTACCAGGCTTGCCGGTAAATCATGCCGCGCTGGGACATTCGCCATATGTACCTGCGACACCGAGAAGAAGCCCAAAACACACGTTGACGTCGGAAAACCAGGGCCGACGTCTACACTTAAGTGCGGCCCAAGAGGGTGTAATCGGCGGCCCGATGAGGTGGCGTTCTACCATCAGTGCGGCACCGTGAGGCACCGCTCGTGCACCGAGGCCCGGGAGTTCCTCAAATTTAGGAATGGGCTGTTCATGTGCCACGCGTGCGAGCTCGCGCTGGACAGACCGCCAGGAATGCCGGCGTCCCCTATAGCACCGCGCCCCGGCGGCACTCTCAAACTACCGGAGTTCGCAGGGCAGGAGCAAGAGGACCCCGGAAAGTTCCTACGGACATGCCAGGACAGGCTGGTCCGATACTCGGTTTCTACAGATGAGTGGACGGAGAAGGTGTGCGATCAGCTGAGGGGGTTTGCCCTGGACTGGTGGGCCACAGCCGGAGAATACGGCATACAGTGGGGTGACTATGCTGACAGACTGGAGGAACGTTTCAACGACGCCCGGGCCCGGGCCCGGTGTCAACAAACACTGTTCTGCCGGCCTCAGGAGGTGGAAGATAGCGCTGAAGCCTTCAACAGGTCCAAGGCGCGGCTCCACCGACGGCTGGTGGGAGGGGAGGACAACAGCAGCATGCTAGGGGTGGTCGTCCAGCTGATGCTGCCCGAACTGCAGTCATTCCTCAGGGCCGCCATTGACAGGGGCCTGGAGACGTTCGCGCGGTTGGCGAACGAGGTGGAGCACGACGTGCAAATCGTTCACCGCGGCCGCGAGCCATCTGCCCGACGGCCAGGAGCGTCACCACCTGCGTTAGCGGCACCCGAGGACTCCAGGGCTCTGGTACCGTGTGTGGCACCAGCGCCGAGGCAACAGGGGGAGCAGCCGCACCGACGTGCCGCAACCAGGGAAACCACCGGACACCAAACGAGTGGTCCCCGCGCTGTAAGTACTGCCGCTAGGAGCAGTATCACTGGCACGATGTTTGCTCCACGCGGGCAGCTGTCTGGCAAGCCCGTGGGGTGGGCAGGCCCACGTCGGGAAACGCCTGCTAGGGGGTAGTGCCATGGCTGGCCACTGTTCCTGGATTCCTAGCCCGGCCTCCACTGTCACAACGGCGCGCCCCGTCAGGACGAACGGGCACCGCCCGCCCGACCCGTCAGCGGCCCGCACCGGGTCGTCGGCGAGCCACACCGGACACCAGGTGGCCCCGGCGACACCGGCAGCACCTGCGGTGCCCTCTGACACACCAGCACGCCCACTCACGACGGACGGGCGCCGCTCACCCGACCCGTCAGCGGCCCACACGGGGTCGTCGGCAAGCCGCACCGGACACCAGGTGGCCCCGGCGACACCGGCAGCACCTGCGGTGCCCACTGACACACCAGCACATCCCCTCACGACGGACGGGCGCCGCTCACCCGACCCATCAGCGGCCCGCACCGGATTGTCGGCGAGCCGCACTGGACACCAGGTGGCCCCGGCGACACCGGCAGCATCTGCGGTGCCCTCTGACACACCGGCACGCCCACTCACGACGGACGGGCGCCGCTCACCCGACCCGTCAGCGGCCCACACGGGGTCGTCGGCGAGCCGCACTGGACACCAGGTGGCCCCGGCGACACCGGCAGCACCTGCGGTGCCCACTGACACATCGGCATGCCCCGTCACGACGGACAGGCGCCGCTCACCCGACCCGTCAGCGGCCCGCACCGGATCGTCGGCGAGCCGCACTGGACACCAGGTGGCCCCGGCGACACCGGCAGCACCTGCTGTGCCCACTGACACACCGGCACGCCCCGTCATGACGGACGGGCGTTGCTCACCCGACCCGTCAGTGGCCTGCACTGGGTCGTTGGCGAGCCGCACCGGACACCAGGTGGCCCCGGCGACACCGGCAGCACCTGCGGTGCCCACTGACACACCGGCACGCCCCGTCACGACGGACGGGCGCCGCTCACCCGACCCATCAGCGGCCCGCACCATGTCGGCGAGCCGCACCGGTCACCAGGTGGCCCCGGCGACACCGGCAGCACCTGCGGTGCCCACTGACACACCGGCACGCCCCGTCACGATGGACGGGCGCCGCTCACCCGACCCGTCAGCGGCCCGCACTGGGTCGTCGGCGAGCCGCACCGGACACCAGGTGGCCCCGGCGACACCGGCTGCACCTGCGGACCGCCTCATGGGAGCGGCAGCGCCCCTGGAGCAGTGCGGTGAGTCGTTCCAATTAGGGCAGTTGGGACCTGGGGCGGGCCAGTTACTCAGGATTCCCATCAGGATGAATGGACAGCCAGTGCATGCCCTTGCCGAAACGGCCGCCAGCCATATGTATGTGTCAGCTCAGTACTCGAGCTTACGGGACATTGACTCATGTGCGGAGGAGGTACATTTAGCGACGAAGGGGGCAACATCTCTTATTGTCGGTCGCACGAACATCACTTTCTCCATCAGGGATCATGTCAGCCACACAGCAGCACTAGTCATAGAGGGGCTATGGGAGACACTAATCTTGAGGCTGCCTTGGCTAGCGCAGGAGGATGCCACTGTGGCGGTCAGGGAGGGGAGACTACATGTTGGCCATCACGAGCGGCGCACAGTTTACAGCCTAGGCTATCTGCCACCTGCTGATCAGGGGACGCCTTTCACGCTCGCGGACCTGAGAAACGGTGTACCCGCGGCTCATGTAGAGCTCATAAATAGTGTCCTGTCCCAACAGCCACAGGTGTTTGCGGCCACAGACATGCTCCGCCGTACCACAACCACAGAGCCCACCATCCCCACCTGACCTCACCAGGCCCAGTTCGTGAAGCGTGAAGCCGTACGGGTTCGGACAAACCGAAAGGCATGTCATGCAGACCCAAATCACAGAAATGCTGCGCGATGGAGTCATCGAACCTAGTAAATCGCCATACAACTGCCAGATTGTCATGGCGAAAAAAACGATGGCTCCATGCATTTCTGTGTTAATTTCAAACCAGTAAATTCTGTAACCATTCCCGCCCCACCACCGCTAATCAACATAACAGGCGCTTTGGCAGGGCTGGGCGATGCCTGCATCTTCACGTCCCTGGACCTCAAGTCTGGGTACTGGCAGGTGCCCGTACGTCCAGAGGACCACCCGAAGATTGCGTTCACTGCACCTGACGGCCGACGGTTTCAATTCTGTGCCATGCCGTTCGGGCTGATGGACGCCCCCGCGAACTTCCAGGCCATGATGGTACGTGTGTTAGACGGGTAAGCGGGCGAGTTCGCTGCCACGTACTTGGATGACGTCATATTTGGTCACGGTCGTGGGAGGACCACGCCCGGCACCTAGGCCTGGTCCTAGAGCGGCTGGCCAGACACGGCCTCACGTGCGCCCCCCAGAAATTCCACGTGGGCGTGGCTGAGCTGGAGTACTTGGGGCACATAGTGGACGCTTAAGGTTGCGGCCTCTGCCAAAGCACCTGAACCTTATTGAGTCAAAACCCACCCCACGAACCCGCAAGCAGCTGCAGAAGTTGATGGGCCTTCTCAACTGGCTGCGATCATTCATTCCTCATTTCGCCAGTATCACAGCCCCGATGACGGACTTGCTGTCACCCAAGCTCCGGTTTCAGTGGACCAGCGGGGCGGACGCCGCAATGGACACGGTAAAAAGGCAGTTCCGCGAGTGCCACCAGCTCGCCTGTCTGCAGCCTGACCTTCCCCTGTTCCTTCAGACGGACACCAGTCAGGAGGGGATGGGTGCCATTCTGTACCAGGTGGGGGACAAGGGCATGCGCCGGGTGGTGGAGTACGCCAGCGCCAAGTTCGGCCAGCCCGAACGGCGGTACCATGTGAACGAGCAGGAGTGCATGGCCGTCTTTTGGGCTATGCGCTGCCACCGCCACCACCTGGAGGGCCGCTGGTTCACGCTTCGGACGGACAGCCAGTGTCTCCACTGGCTGGACTCCGCTCAGGGCCACAAGTCGAAGTTCACGAGGTGGGCGCTGATGCTCCAGAACTTCGACTTCGCGGTCGAGCACGTCCCGGGACGGGACAACCAGTTCGCCGACGAGCTGTCGTGCCATCCCGACCCACACAACACCTTTCAGGATGACCAGGACTGGGAGGGGCTGTTGCCGCCAGAGGGAGTCACGCCACCAGTCACTCTGGGGGAGGCTCCCGCAACCATGTTTCACATCCCAAGGGCCCCCGACCATCCCGCCGTCTTGCCTGTGGGGACTTTGAGCGACTTAGTGGAGTTCGTGAAACAGGCCCAGCGGACAGACGACCCCACACTGGCCGAGGTGCGGTCATGTGGGGAGCAGGCTCACCCCTACCACAGGTGCATAGACGGGGTTTTGGAGACCCGGGTACCAGGGAACATGGATGCCTGGCGCTCTCATGTGCCGCTCGGTGCCCGTGAGCAGGTCATGGGCTTCCACCACATGCACGAGCTGGCGGGTCACCCGGGTGCACACCAGACACAATTAGACGTCCATAAGACCTTCCATTGGCCGGGGGTGACGCGGGACGTTCGGGACCTGGTGCAGTGCTGAAAGCAGTGCCAGCAGAGGAAGACAAGGCGGTCTGATGGAGTTGAACAGCAGCATCCCCGCCGGCCCTGCGACCCATTTCACACCCTGGCCCTGGACATAATGGGGCCCTATCCGCAGACCACCCGGGGAAAGAGGTTCTTGGTCGTCATCACTGACATTTTCAGCCGGTGGGTCGAGGCCTTCCCGGTGTCCAATGTGAGCGCCGGAACCATAGCCGCCCTGCTGGACCATGTAATCTTCCCACGGTATGGTTTCGCGCGCGTGTTCTTGACGGACAACGGCTGTCAGTTCAGCAGGAGGCGCTGGCGAGCTGACTGTTGCCGATGGGGTCTCGACCACCACACCACCCTCATCTACCATCCCCAGGCCAACTCCACTGAAAGGAGAAACCAGGAGGTCAAGGCGCAGCTGCGGCTAAGGTTGGGGGACGACCACTCCAAGTGGGACGTACACCTGCCGAAGCTGCTGTATTGTCTCCGGCCCCGCACCAACGCCATCACCGATCATTCCCCTGCCGAGCTCCTGTACGGGAAAAACTTGGCATTGCCCGGGGAAAGCAGGGTGGCCGACATCGCCATGGGCACGGTGGTGCGCCCGAATCGTGAGGAGGGGAGGGAGTACGCCAGACAACAACAGGCCCAATTCCTGGCGGCCCACACGCCCCTGAGTAGTCACCCCCCACCTCCGATCCAGCCAGGTCAGCTGGTGTACGTCAGACAGCATAGAAGGTAGCGGGGACGGCGTCAATAATAAGAGTCACACCAGAGACTATTCATCACTTGTTGACTGCTCCAGTGGCTAGTTACACATAAGAAACAGGGAGGTAATGTTTACATTAACACAACACTAATTAATTCAGGCTGAAGGCCGCAAAGGGGGCACTCACAAACATGTGTAATGTAAGTTCACACATGAGGGACTGGGGCACTCCTGTGTCGCACTTTCCTTAGGCGGGGGTTTTAATTACTAGTGTGGTTGTTATTAAATTATGTTTGATCATTCGTGAACAGGGGTCGTGATGTTTAATTAAATAGTCACAGCACTTGATTCTACCTTGTCCTCAGGGGCTCGCCTGACTCGGGTGGGCCATGGCTAGGAGTGCGTTCCGTTAGTGGGGTCGGATACTGGCGGTTGCTGGTCGGGCTTTGGGGTGGCTTTGGGGTGGCCTTCGGCCGGACGACGTCGTCTTGCGGAAAACAGCGAAATATCAATCTAAGGTTGCAGACTATCCTGATACTATCGATACGAATGGTGGCGGCGCGTGACATGTCGGGAGGCTAACGTTAAGATCTCGCCGGACGGCGGAGCAGTTGAGTACACAGGACTAAATAATTAAAATGCCTAAAGTTACCCTAGAGAATTATTAAGTTGCAAAGTACATGTGGCGGATGCTTCCACACTTAACACGCCCTTGGCACAGGCAGACACCACATGCAGCTGATGGCCGAAACTAACACTAGAATTACCACCGTATGCCTAATCCTGACATGGAAGCGTTCTGAGGAGCGAAATTAATCCGTTAAGATTTACAGTTCAGGTTGGATTGGAAAATAGTTACCAGAGTTCCGTCCTTTCTGTGGTGTAGCGGACAAGAATTCTGCGCGCGAACGCGGCGGTATCGGTGGCACGGAAAACTTACACGCGGCCGCTGCACATTTCAGAAACTGAGTCGTTAATAAATGTCGCTGAACGCGTTTAGCTACAAAGCGGCCCCGCGTGGGCAAAGTCCAGACTCCTAGCGGATTTACTACAGCATGAAGTGCGGGCCCATCAGCGTGGTACCCTTAACAAAGAGAAATTACGTAACACAACAAAATGCTCATGTCTGAGCCATAGTCAATTATTTAAGAACCGCGCTGAATATCCACGGTTGGTTTGGGCCGGCCGTGGAGCGGATAAAAAATTATTAAGGAAATTTACCTATTGAACACTACATGTCGGTTTTGGCGCGAAAATGAATTCTCCACACGCTCAGGGCTGCCGGCTCTGTTGAGTGCTTGACTGCAACTGCCGCTTCCTGGTGACCCGTCTAAGAGGGTTTGACCACCGGCAGAAGGATACGGAGCGCGGGATGATGGTGACAGCCAGCATTATGACGAGAATGCGCCCGAATCAACATTACTTTATTAATTAAAGTTTTTAAGAATATAAAATTTTTAGTTTTTTGTTTGACATAAAATTACGTGGGAACTATGTTTTGATAGCGCAACGCCACACCCAGCCGGGCGCGTCACACAACACCGCAAGCCGGGATTATTTCCCGGCGTTTTACTCACTGCCCTAACTCACTCTACACTACACGCACGGCCGCATTCGTTGCACATGCCCTAGTCGGGTGTTGAGGACACACAATGGCCTGTGCGACCAGAGGGAGCACCAACGGGCGCCATCAATGTACATCTGCGCAAAAAATGTTCTCTTTCAAGTAATTCCACCTGAGCACTTCCTGGGTCCACTTTTTTGTTCCACCCAAGTGCCACTCTTTAAGCATACTACATAATGATCACACATGTGCCAAGTGACTTTTAGTGTCTTGTTAGTGCATGGGTTAGTGTATTCGTATTTTTTGGTAGCTTGTCCATCGAGGTATTGTCGCTATCCAGTATATTGTTAAGTGTGTAATTCTTAAGGGAGGAGTGGAATAGATTCAATGGATAAATCTTGATGATAGATGCAGATGACCAAAGGGGAAAGCTCAAGTTTGGGGGAGAGTAAAGTATTTTAAGGAATCTTTGGTACAATTTGAACCATTAATTCATTTTATATAACAATCGATCAATCAAAATACGCTGTTAGTAGCTATTTATAGGGTATTTGTGGTGGTAGATATCCCAGATGGAGAATGCATTATATAATAATAATAATAACAATTACACCTGCAATTGGGCTTCCGCCCGGTGGCAAGGAGTTCCCACCCCCCAACTACCATCACTCCTCCCCCCTCTGGAGCCTCCTTCGTAAGTCCTTCCCTCCTCCCAGATCCAGTGTCCTCCCCTCAAGTTCGTTCCACTCTCGCCCCGTCCTCACAAGGAATACCTGTCTTCCTCTCTCTGTCTGTCTCCATTCTCTCTGAATCTTCCACTCATGATCCCTCCTTCCTCGATACAGCCCTCTGTGCAACCTAGCTCCCAGCTTTCCCCAGCCCCCCTCCCCCCCACGAATTACCTTATTCAATCTCACCAGCCTTTCCACCTTTCTCTTTTCTTGCAGCGTGGCCCACCCCAGCTCCTTCATCATCACCGATGGTCTGTGTGTTTCCCCCATCCTGCCTTCGCCTTCCCTTCTCCTCCACATATTCATCACCCATCTCGCTGCCTTGCGCTGCACCCTCTCCAACTCCTCAATTTCCTTCTCCACATAGGGGTCCCACACCGCCGCGGCATACTCCAACACTGGCCGTACCAATGTCACGTAGGCCTTTTCCTTTACATTCCTACCTGTCCCTTTCAGTGTCCTGCTAAGCAGCCCTAGCACCATTCTGCCCTTCTTCACCACCTTCTTGACCTGCTTTCCCCACCCCAAGTCGTTCTGCAGGATCACTCCCAGGTACTTATACTCCTCAGCTTCCTGGATCACCTGTCCCTTCCAGCAGTACACTTTTCCCTCCACCCTTCTCTTCCTCGTGAACCTCACCACCTTTGTTTTCCCTACATTTATACCCATTTCGTTTTCCCTCGACCAGCACTCCAGTTTCTGCAAGTCCTCTGCCAGGTGCGCCCCTTCCCCCACAGTTTCATAGAGCACACAATCGTCCGCAAACAACCGCAGTCTACTTTTCAACCCCTCCCCTACATCATTCATCATGATCAGGAAGAGCAGGGGTCCCATGACACTGCCTTGTGGCACCCCTGACATCACATTTCCCTCTTCTGACCATTCCTTACCCACTCTCACTCGCTGGATCCTGTCCCTCAAGAAGTCCCCTGTCCAATTTACCACTCTCCTGTCCTCTATCAACCCCTCCACCTTTTCCATCACCCTCCTGTGCGGCACCCTGTCAAACGCTTTCTCAAAATCTATAAAAATAGCGTCTACCTGCTTCCCCTCATCCACTGCCTCCACCAAGTCCTCCAACAGCCCCGCCATCTGCGTTTCACAGGAGTAACCCCTTCGGAAGCCGTGCTGCCTCTCATCCATCCAGTCCCTTTCCTCCACCCTCTCTACTATATACTTCACTACCAGCCTCTCCATCACCTTGCCTACGTTAGACGTCAAGCTGACCGGCCTATAGTTTGCCGGGTGTGCCTTATTCCCACTCCCTTTATATATGGGCACCACCACAGCCTCTTTCCACTGCCTCGGCAGCTGTCCCTCCTCCAGTGACTGCGCATACAGTACTTGCAGGTACTTTCCTATCACCTTCCCTCCCAGCTTGAGGTGACTGTTCCCTATCCCATCTGGCCCAACCGCCTTCCTCACATTCAGTCTCCTCAACTCCCTTAGTACATCATCCCTCCGTATTTCCAACCCTCTCTCTCCCCCTGACTTCTCCTCTTGTGCTCCGCACCATACTCCCCCGTTCACAAAAACCGATAAGTATTGTTCCTGCAGTAAACGAGCCTTTTCCAGGTCACTCACATACTCTTGCTCTTCTCTCCCCTTTAATACTGGCAGTCCCTTCTCCCTCTTTACTCTCCTAACATATCGGTACAGATCCGCCCAGTTTCCCCGCCCCCCTTTCTCCATCATCCTTTCCATGTACGCATCCCGTGCTTCCCTGGTTTTCTTTCCCAGTTCCTTCGCCAGATCCTTCATTTCTGCATTTAGCCCCTCCTCTCCACGCTTCTTGGCTCTTGCGTGGAGCCTCCTGCACTTTCGCTTTAATACCTTTACCTCCCGTCCATGGTAGGGCGGGTCGCCACCCTTTCCTACCCTCCTTTGGGGTACGAAGCACTCCACCATTTGCTCCAATATGCCCCTCAAAACCTCCCACTTCCCTTCTAGTTCTGCAATCCCTTCCCACCTACAGAACTCCAATTCAAGAAATGCCTCCGCCCCTGCTCTATCCGCCCTGCTCCACTGTCTTAACACTTCCTTCCTACTTTCCTTCACCTCCCTCCATCCCATATCTATCTCCACCACCGGGATTTTGTGGTCACTGATGCCCTCCATCACCGTAGTGCCGACTACTACCTCCACAGGCCTCACCAGCACCACATCTAGTAGGTTCCCAGATTCCCCCTGTCCTTCACCATTCCTCATCCTGGTGTTCTCCCCCACCACCTGCTCCAGTCCACTATTTACCAACTGGGTTGCCCATCTTTGCTCCCTCACCCCCATTTCCTCCGGTCCTTGCTCCCACACCACCCCTGGCATGTTTAGGTCCCCCGCCACTATCACCCACCTATCCTCCCTCAACAGCGACAGCCTGTCCTTTACTCCTTGTATAACCGCCTCCCCTTTTCCTGGGGGTCTGTACACTGCCAGCAGCATGAAGTCTTTCCCTTTCCCTTTTATTTTCAATTCCATTATTTCCACACTTTCCCCCACCCATTCAATCTTCCCTACTAGTCCCTCATGCACACATACCATAATCCCTCCTCCTGTCCTGTTCCTGTCTCTTCTAAATATTTCATAGTTTGCCCCCTGCAGTTCCCCATCCCCTATTTCCTTGTCCAGCCACGTCTCTACTGCTATGGCAATGTCCACCCCATATGCTTCCACGACACTCCAAAACTCATCCAACTTTCTATAGACACTCCTACAGTTTATCACTGCCACTCTCACCTGTTTTCTTCCTTCATTCACTTCCTCTCTCCTGATCCCTCCACTCCACCTCCTTCCCTCTACTCTTTCCGCCCCCTCCATTGACAGTCCTAATCTCTCCCCTTCCCCTATCCGCTCCCTTTCCTTCCCCTCATTTCTCCGTTTCCCGAATGGTCCCCCCCTCCTACCACCGCCCTACGCATTTTTTCGACCTCCACCTCCAGGTACCTGGCTAGCTTGCCTTGCCCTCTCTGACTAAGATGGATGCCATCCTCGCTGACATCTACCTCCCCTAGGTGTTTTCCCACGTTCACATATCTTCCTCCTATCTTATCACAAATTCCCTTCATCTCCCTGTTTGCCTGCTCTATCCGTCCTGCCGGGACTCCTTTCCTTGGGAGAACCCCATGCACTACCAGGCCCGTCTCCTGGCCCCATTTCTTTCTTATTTCCCTCACAAGGTTTTCCAATCCCTCCTTCACATGCTCTACCCCATCCGCATAAATTACATCATTTGTTCCGCCCTGTATTATCACTGACCTCACATTTCCTTCCCTCCTCATGCTCCTTACCACTTCTGTCAAGTCCCTCAATCTCCTTCCGCCCCTGAATGTTCTGTACACCTCCTCCCCATGACCCCTAACCCTAACTCCCCTCATCATTGAGTCCCCAATCATGAAAATTTTCTTCCGCTCTCCTTTATCCTCCCCTACTCCTGCAATCTCGCTTCTCCCCAACAAGTTTTTCCTCCTCACTATGTCCACCTCTTCCCCCCTTTTCCTCTCCATCTCTACTGTAACAAATCCTTTCCCGCCCTCTTCCAGCCCCTCAGCAGCATTCCCACCTGCTTCCAGGCCCCCGTTTCTCACCACTTCAGCCCAGTGGTCTCCTCTCACCCATTTGTCTTTCCCACCAGTATTTCTACCCACCACTCCCTCCTCCCTGTCCCTCTTCAACACTTCTGGTTTCCCATTATTTGTCCCCTGCCACACCCTCTTCCTGTCCCCGGTCCTGTACCCCCCCTGTGTTTTCCTCTGCTCCTCAAGGGACCTCAGTTTTTCCTCTAGATCCCAACGCCGGTCTCTTTCCCTGTCTCTATCTCTTTCCGCATTTAGTCTTTTCAATTTTCCTTCTTCTACCTCCTCCTTTAAGTTCCTTACTTCCGCCCTCAGCGAATTTACCAGTTGGCCTAGCTGGCCCAATTCCTTCTCACACTTTTCCCAACCTGTCCTCATCGAGTCCACTTCCCTCCTGTTTTCATTTACAAGTCCCTCCATTTTCCTCTCCCTCCCAGCTAGGTCCCTTTCCAATTCCTTTTTCCATCTGTCACACTCTTGACAGGATTTATCTCCTCCTCCTTCCACAATCCTTCCATTTAGCATTTCCATTATCCACTCCTGCATCTCCCTCCACCCAGGCCTCACTGCTCCTCCTAACCTCACTATCTCCTGTCTCTGAATAGGATCCCCTTTTTCCTTCGTCCCCCACAATCCCGTGCACATGTCTTCCCCCTTTTCAACCAACATTTCCCTGTCGGCTTTCTCCTTCTCCCCATTGCATTTGTCACACCACCACACTACATCCACCAGGCTCTCCAGACCCGCCATAACCCCGCCGCACTTTCCGTGAAACCACCCGTGGCACCCATCACACTGCACTCCCTCATCCCCCTTTTTCCACACCTTCTTACAGCCCTTACATCTAACCTTACCTCCCATCCTTAATAACAACCACCTAGCCACGTGCCCTTGCCACCGAGCTTCGCTCCGAATTTCAAGTTCTCCCTATTCAAACCCCCTTTCACGCAACTTGTGTTGACTTTAGAAAATAACACCGCACTTAGTTTAAAACTCCATCACACGCCTCCACAGAAAATTTCAACTATAAACGTCCTAATTAACACAGCCGAGAACACCACACATCCAACCGCGCCGCCATTTTCATACTTATATAAATGTAACTAAAGCCAATCATTGTTTCCCCAAGAATATTTCAGTACAATTATCTAAACGTAACTACAATAATGCATAATTATTTTTAAATTTGTTTATGTATTCGTATTTGCACCTTAGAAAATAATAGTATTATTTAATTTTTTATATTCTTGGCTTCGAGTAACTGTACATGCGCAATGCAGATTTGACAACTTGGATGTTGGATTGCTTTTTTGCTTTTAGTCGAATGGCTGTGTTTTTAATTGTGTGGATTTTATTGTGACGTGCGCGTAGAAATGTGTCATCAGATAATGGTTTCACTGATTTTAAAAAGTTGCGTGCATGTACCAATACGTTTACGATTTAGTGATTAGACCGTTCAGTGAAGTGTGTGAGATTAGTGATCAGGCATATGTGCGTGATACAGTTATTTATCCTGGATTTTGACATTGCCAATAAACAGGTAAATACAGGTTCGATGAGTTTGTGTGCCTTTTATTATGTTTTGATATTTTAATAGGTGGCGATTATGTTTGTTTTATATTGGCTTTTTAATTGGTTTGGTATAAAATCTTTAATTTTCGTCAAAACTTGACCTTTTGGAAGTTGTAATTGTTATAAAGTTGAATATTTATTTTAGTGTTAAAATTAATGTCTAAGAATCAAGTTTAAGGTACGATATTATATGAGGTGTAGGCCCCCTTTTAGTCAGTATACATTCAGTGTTGTAGTAACAAATTAGTTTTTTTTTTTTTTAAATACTAGAATATTAAGCACATGGGTTTTTAATAAAATTCAATGTAGGCCCTAGCAAGTTTTTGGTCATTTTGATTAAAATTATGATAATTCCGGAATTTGATGTTTCGTCTTTATAAATTCTTAAATGTAATACCTCATTGTAAAAAATTATAAATTTTTATGAAGCACAGTTATGGAGATAAAAAAAAATGCTTCGGTAAAAGTAATTCAAATAAACTTTTTTTACTGCCATGAACTGTTATTTAAAATAGCTTGCTTTAAATTATTTGGAAGGGGTATAATTTGTTAACATTTCTTTGAGAAATAACCATGCATCATTTTTAGAACTCATAAACACCTTACTTTTTTTCCACAAAAGTATCATGGTAATGGTGAATCACAGATTACCAAACAAGCAATTTATCGGTCAGTAAAGCCTAGGCTACACTTGCGATAGCACACAATGAGGTTATAAATAGCACATTTGCACGTACACAGCACATATTTGATTCTTTATTCACGAACAGCACATATTTGATTCTTCATTCACGAACAGCACAATGGTTGTAAACTTTCCAAATTTTTTTTCCACTTTAGTTGTATAAAATTTTTCAGTTTTAAACATTTGTATGTTATAAGATTGTATATTGAGCTTTTAATTTATTTTCATGTTAGTTAGTTCATGTTAGTTAATTCATGTTATTTAATTCATGTTAGTATTTTCACGAATTCCTTTTTCATTAAAGTTTTTTTTAATTGTGTCTCATATAAAAATACTATATTAAAATTATTTTCAATTTTTGTTTTGGCAGTCGCATGTAAAAAAAAAAAAAAGAATTTGTTAAACTTCATGCAGCCAATGTAATGCATGCTGTTTGGCCATGGGACAGGAATGTTCCCACAGTACATTGTAAATTTTTAAGTTTTAAAATTCTTGGTAATGTTCTAGCGTAGGTGCTCATCTGCAAAAATAAAAATAAACTTTTGAAAATGGTGTTTTAGAAGTTCTCTCATTATATATATTTGATAACTATGTATAACTGCATTGCAATATTTCTAGTAGTTTACCGTTTTAACAGTTTGGAACATTAAAAATACTTGTTAAGTAAATTGTGTAAATGGTTGGTCAGGTGAATGTCATTTGAAATGCTGTTAAATGATGTAAACAATTGGTTAAGCTAAAAAATTTAAAAAAAAATATCAGTGTTTTTTGGTACATGTAGTACTCAAAAATACTGTTTTTGGAATATGTACTTTTTTCACAGAATATTTCTTACTTTAGGAAAATCGCCTGTTAAGTATTTTAAATGTAGTTCACCGAACCTAACAAACTGTTAAAACGACTTAAAGAGTATTTCCTTCCTGGGTTCAGGACTAAGTATAGTGTTGTCTCTTCACTCCTCACTGCTGAAGGCAATAGTCAACCACTGCAGTATCATCTCATGTAGTATATGTCATAGCCATGTGCTCATGCCTGTGGCTGAGGATTCACACCAGCTTCCGGGCCCTTCATCATATATAAATTTTACTTTTTTTTTTTCCCATACAGTTACCTTCTGTTTACATTTTGACATATTAAAGTGTATGGTTTAGTAGCTAGTGGAAAGTGACCCCCAAGTATGCTGACTCATCTTAACATGGTGCAGGCCAGGGTTGGCACGTTTAAAACAAAATGTTTAAAACAATATGTTCAAAATTGTTTAAAACAATACACTCTGAATAAAACAAGTTTAAAACAAAATGTTTAAATCATTCTGTTCTAAACATGTTTTTTGTATATGTATTTAAAAAAAAGTTTTATTTCTTACAAAAACTGCATATTGACATTTTTATCGCAAGCATCACTGTCTCATTGTAAGTCACCAATTGTGATAAATATCCAGACTAGAATGAGAAGATTTGAAGTGAAACACATTCCTGACGTAAACATAAAATACCAGCACTGCTTGGGGTCAAACCAGTCATACCTTTTAGGGTGCCAGTTCCACTAAGTTCATCTAACCTAATTAAAATTTGTTTTTGTTAGTTAAGTGCACGGAAAACAGTTACAAGTTTGGCAGCCTTCTCTGTTCCGAGCCGGTTCCTTACAGTACTATGCACAAACCCGAATGTGGAGAAAAGACGTTCAATACCAGCTGACGAAGCCACTGTACTGTGTAACTGATGTGCCAGGTTTAGAGTTGCATGATGAGTACTTTTCTCCAAAGCCATCCATCATACTAGAGGTTTAATCTCTTTTAGTGTTACAGGACTGAATAAGTACTCCTTGAAAGGTGAACTTTTTGCCTTGTACTTAATAATATCCGGAATGGCTACAGTCAGGGAAAACCGAGCAATGTCAGGGAATTCCATATTAAAAAATGTGTAGCAATATATGTACCTTACACCTGATGGGACTTCTGCTGAAACCATGTGTGCAAAACATATTGTGGTGGTTTTGATTAAAATTAATATTAAAAACAAAAAAAAAATTTAAACTTAAAAAAATCTTTAAAACATGACAAACTGTTTAAAACAAAAAAAACCGTTTAAAACACTAAAAAACATGTTTTTTGATTTTTTTAAAAATAACTGTTTTTTTCCCAACCCTGGTGCAGGCAGTATATGAGAACCCTGATTTTATTTACAGGTTTATTTATATCTAGGTTTATTTACATCTTGTTTTATTCACAGTAATGCAACCATTTTTGTACAGACGTACTGCAGGTAGTGTACACTTTAAAGTTTTTATTTTTATTTTCAGCCATTAAAGAAAGCAGCGTGAAAATGTGCTGGGTGTCATGTATGTATCTTTATTTCAGCTATGAGCGAAGGCAGTACCTCCACAGCTGCAGGTCCTGTACTGGTCAGCAATGGTACTACGACGATGAATAGCCTGGCAAGCTCGGGTACAATTCCAACATCCACCGTTGCCACGACAATAGCCAGCCATGTGGTCATGCCCATATTTCTGCAGACCAAGGCAGCACAGGGCATTGCTGGAGTGTTTGTGTGGATTGCTCTCTTCCTTACTTGCCAACAGGTAAGTTTGTACTTATTCTTAGGCTCGTGGTTGTATTTTCTGTCTGATTAATACTACTAATGCATGAGATGTACACCACATACTAATCCTTTTATTTTTATTTAACATATTTTAATGAGGTTTGGATTGATTTATAGGTCTAATGTTCTGATTATAAAACTGTTAACAGTAATATACGTTGAGTTTGGGTTCCCTGCATGACAAAATGCCTGTATAAACATGGTTATAATGTAATTGTAATTGCTTTGTTTATGCAGTTACTGAATTTGTCTGATGTAGTATATACTTCTGTGTACTTGAACTGGGAAATAATATGACTAGGGCTGTCAAGACAAAGTAAAGTGTGCAGGTATTCAAGTAAATGAATCTGTATACTTCTCATTTACTTAGAGGCAAAGAAAATAACAATTTTGAAAGCTATTTTGTGGGTTATATTAGATAGAACATATAAGTATTTTAAATATTTTGAAAATCATTTACACTTTATATTGTACTATGTTCAAAAAGTGAAGATATATATAAGTATTTAAATTGTTTATAAGGAAGGTTCAACAAATACATACACATATGGAACAAAGGTGAAAAAGGTTGCTGTAAACTGTCAATTTGTGTTGAAAAATAAATGTACAAATTTAGGCCTACTAAATTCAGCTAAACATTTGGAATTGAATTTGTTTGAAAAAAAATTACCTAATGCCAACAACCTGTTTGGCAGGCTAATATGCCATTTGTAGAGGCAAAAAATTGTACTCTTTCAAATTGCTCTAGTATATAAGGGAAAGTACATAATTGCGTACTTGAATTTGGACATGACCTTAATTCTACTATGTGATGAAAAATGTCACTGTTATTTTATTGATAATTGTTAACCTTCTTTGTTATGGTACATACTGCACTATTACTTATATTAGCTTTGTTTGGTTTATATATTGAGACTAAATTTTTTAGCCAATTGCTACACATGTTAACAGTTTCACATAAATTTGTGAAGGTTACCTCAAGAGAAAGAGTAATGCTTCTGAAGGAACAAGCATCACCAGTGTCAAACTGTGAGTTAAATGTGCCCATGCATTGAGAATTCCCACACTAATATAGCAGCAAAGGCTTTTTAATTACATCCTTGATGCTTCAGTGTTAACAGAGTGGCAAGTTTATTGTCCCAACATTAAGGTGGTGGTAGTGAGAAACACTCCAGAGGAGGAGGCTGATAGACTTGAGAGACTGTTGAAGGTGATCAAGGAAAGCAGAAGGTGGGAGATAGGTTGCCCAGACGGGGTACAGTAGGAGGGGACACCACAAATGGAAGATACAGAGTGGAGGCAAACAGAAAGAAAGAAGCACTCTTTCTTAGTGTGCACAGGATGAAAGTGGAATGGGCTTGAGGGAAAGGTATTGGAAGCAGGTGTGCAAAGGGACTAAAAAGAAAGCTAAAAGAAATGGGAGAGAAAGTAGAGGGGAACTCTTGCCACCAAGTGACAACCCAATTTTAATCCGTGGGAAAACAATTAATAAATTTTTTTTAGGGTACACTGTAGGATATTCATTTAATTTGAATTTTATGAGTGCCAAGGACATATTTTAGTACAATATATTTAATCAGGAAGCTGTAACCATGCTGGAGCATGACAGCATTATCATTGACTGAATTTGTGTTGGATTTGTGTGATCAGGTCATGCTACCTGTTGGAGCTGAATTCATGCATGGTCGCCATGAACAAGATGAGACAGCACTTAGTTGCTGCTGCAAATATAAAATGTTACTAGTAATCTATTGCTGCAATATTTTATTCCCTGGATTGGTATTATATTTGTTTCAATATAAAAAATAATAATTTATATTTAAGTATTAGTTTTGATAGAAATTAACTTTTACTTATAAATTGAAAATAATATTTTTTTATTTTATTTTTAATAACTTGTTTGTATGAGCAAATTAATGGCTATAGGTACACTAGGAATGATTCTTGAAAATCTTTGGGAGTACCCCCATGAACTATCATGCTTCGACAGTGAATATGACTGACATTTGAGTTGTTTTTTTTATACCCCTTTCCCTTTTCTCTTGCACTTAACTTGTGCTTCAAGCCACCGGGATCTATATATTGGTCATGAAGGGCATTTGCAAATGCCATGCACCCTCCTCTCTCAACAGCATATGGCGGAGTTATGGACACTTATACTATCCCTTGTGTGTAAAATATTTATTTAGTTTACTGTTATTTCATTGTATAACTTGGATCTACATCTACTTTAAGGCCACTTTCCAAGCCACCTTTTTTTCTGCAAATATTAAAAAAATTCTCCATTTTTAATGTGATTGATTTACATTGATATACGACGTAACGAACACGAAGATGGATGATGTACATGTTACTTAGTTCCCCTCCTCCAATCGCACAAATCCAATTCACGTTTCACACAGGCGCCTTGTTTCCGGTGTTGTGTGCGCGCGTGAGTTGGCACCGCGAAGTCCTCAAGGTCAGCTGCCTGTTTGGGTCGTGATGTGAAAGTTGTGTTGGAACCCTCCGCTTTCGAGGTCTTCCCCAAGTCTTTCCTCGGGCGGGCCGCGAGGCGAAGGCCAGGTGAGAGCCGTGCGAAACTAGGGGCTGGCCTTTTCTTGCGCTGGCGGCCCGGGACTAGTGCATTTTACGATTCCGTAATACTAATGACGTCACCAAGATGGCGTCACTTACATTAGCACCCATACATTCTTACGGGACGAGCGCGGGAATATGGGGGTTTGGGGCGGGGAACTATAAACACACGTATTGCATTTTTTTGAATATTTTTTATCGGTATCGTAAACTACAATCTAAGTAATCACCCCCCGCTCTAGTCTATTTTGCAATACCGAAATTTCATTATAGAAGACTCTATTTCTGTTATTGATATAAATTACATTGTTACCGTGAATTATAATAATGTGCCCTATTTATTAGAGAACTTCGTGATTCTGAAAAATAAAAGTTGCCGGAGACGTGAATATAAAGAATTAAAACGGGTATCGCAAAATACACTAGAGAACGAGTGGACTGTAGTCTACTTCACGATACCGCGATTATTTTTTCTATAAAACTCTTACTTTCAAATAATTCTCCGTTTTAGCACATACATAGACCAGGTGGAATTGCGTTCTACTTCTTTATAATTTAAATACAGTATCGTATTATAGACTATACCGCGTGGGACTGTATTTTACTTCACGATGCCCATGAAATATTAACTCCAAACATTTTATTTCTAAGTAATGAAATACTGGTATCGCAAAACTCCATACTACTTTAAGATACCGTGAAGTTTTTTCTTATAATATTTTCCACAATTTATTTCCCGGTATTGCAAATTATACTACACCGGATGGGACTATAGTCTGCCTCACAATACCGCGAAATTTATATTGGAAAATGTGTCTCTGTCACCACATTAAGTACCAGTATCCGTAAAGAACCTATTTTGAAATTAAATCTACTCTGTGATTACCTAAACCAACATTTCACCTAGATTAAATACGCAGCTGTCACCTGACACGTAACACAAATACAAATCACAAAAACTTCACATCAATTCAACCCTACTTACCTCTCTTGTTTTTAAAGCAGTGATTCTATACTATCAATTGTTCTCTTACAGTTGAATCATTCATTCTAAATTCAATTGAATTTTCTCCATTTCATTTTCCTATCTCGCGAAACGCTAACCGTCGTTCGTCCATTTATTAATACATTCTCAATCCACACTTCTTTCCACTGCACCTGTATAACATTCTGTTACAAATAACACCTTGCCCTTAACTAGATACAAGTACACTTATTTGCACGCATATTCACTACGATTCTTATAACATTCTTAATAATTATTAGTAGATGTATTTGGTTCATTCTGGGGCAGGGGCTGGGGGCTGGGGATCGGGGATCCGATCATGCCACCTTACGGCTTCGCTTCATCACCCATGTTGGATTACGTCACTTCCGCCAGCCATACACGCACGAAAAAGTGTCCCGTTACGTTCATCAGCCATGTACGCACGAAAAAATGTCCCGTTACGACGGACAGACCAGCTCGCCAGGACGTCTCGCTATGAAAAGTATTAGGCGGTAATAAACAGCCAGGAGGTAACGAATATAAGCCTACTTCTACACGTGTTATGAACGCCGGATACATACGGCCAGGCAACCGTGTGTTTTGGCGCGCTCTACTTCCACGACGCGCAACGGCACCGGCAAGTTTTTATTACTACCTCCTCTCAAGTTCTGATCTCCTAATACTTCACAGCAGAGAAGCGCTGTTGGTCGGAGCCCGTAGGTACTTCCTTCGCACGCCTAACCTAACCTAACCTAAACTAACCTAACCTAACCTAATCCATATGCTAATCTATGCTAACCTAACCTAACCTAACCTAACCTAAACTAACCTAACCTAAACTAACCTAACCTAACCTAACCTAATCCATATGCTAATCTATGCTAACCTAACCTAACCTAACCTAACCTAAACTAAACTAAACTAAACTAAACTAAACTAAACTAAACTAAACTAAACTTAACCTAACCTAACCTAACCTAACCTAACCTAATCCATATGCTAATCTATGCTAACCTAACCTAACCTAACCTAAACTAAACTAAACTAAACTAACCTAACCTAATCCATATGCTAATCTATGCAAACCTAACCTAACCTAAACTAAACTAACCTAACCTAACCTAATCCATATGCTAATCTATGCAAACCTAACCTAACCTAAACTAAACTAAACTAAACTAACCTAACCTAATCCATATGCTAATCTATGCTAACCTAACCTAACCTAACCTAAACTAAACTAAACTAAACCAAACCTAACCTAAACTATACTAAACTAAACTAAACTAACCTAACCTAATCCATATGCTAATCTATGCTAACCTAACCTAACCTAACCTAACCTAACCTAACCTAAACTAAACTAAACCTAACCTAACCTAACCTACCCAAACCTAACCTAACCTAACCTAACCTAATCCATATGCTAATCTATGCTAACCTAACCTAATCCATATGCTAATCTATGCTAACCTAACCTAATCCATATGCTAATCTATGCTAACCTAACCTAATCCATGCCAATCTATGCTAATCCATGTCAATCTATGCCAATCCGTATGCCAATCTATGCTAATTCGTATACCAATCTATGCTAACCTGTATGCCAATCTATGCTAATCCGTATGTCAATCTATGCTAATCCATATGTTAATCCATGCTAATCCATTTGCCATTTTGTATTTCTAGTAATTTCCACCAACTTCGAATCATGTCGTCACCATTGCAATTTTCGTTACGGTCGCCATCTTGAAAATCCGCAATTTTTATGTTAGAAAATCGGGAAAAATTTTAAAAATCATTAAAAAAATTAAATAATCGAATTAAATAAAAATCTTAAAAACCACTGTTGCAGTTATTGTTACGGTCGACATCTTGGATTATATAAATGTTGCATATTTCGTTACACCCGCCATCTTGGTTGAGTACCATATCATTCTTACACTTTTCGTTAAGACCGCCATATTGGGTCCTATTAATGTTACAATTATCGTTATGGTCGCCATCTTTAAATTTAGACACCATCTTGAAAATCTTTATTTATTATACGATTTTAATGAAAAAAAAAGTTCAAAATTCATCAAAAAATTAACTTAATAGAATTCTGTTTATATCGATTCCCGTCCTTGATTCGAAACCGGCGAGGGCAAAAAATATAAAATCAACAGATCCTTCATCCACAGAAGCCACCTTCAGACTGACCTACCTCCACCAATAACAAGGTATTTACCATCAGCTGGTATGACGTCACCACACCTTTGACCTTGACCTTGACCTTGACCTTTGACCTTGACTTTGAAATTTAACCTTAACCTTGAAATTTGACCTCGACATTGATCTTTGACTTTGACCTTGATGTCCATCACGGATCCGTCATTTTATGTTCAGTACATGCTAGCGGTCATTGCCACCATCATGTTTTCGTCTGCTGGAGGTCACCATATTGTGTGTACTTGTCTTACCATCATGCAAATTCTATTCTAACATGCTACAGTGCAGTAATAATTTATTATTGCTGAGGTGCCCACCATCTTGAAATTTGACCGCCATGTTGAAATCATGTAATTATTTAGTTAGAAATGCGGGAAAAATTCCAATAGTCTCCGAAAAAATCAATTATTAATTTACAAATTGAATCGATGGATCCATGTTCACGGTTAGATTCTTGACCAGTGACAGTTGTAACTAATTATTAAATAAATTTTAAATTCTTTTTTCCGTTACCTTTCGCGGAGTTTATTAATCATAAGTCAATATACCTAACCAAAGAATTAATACAGTGACGATAAGCCTATCATGAAAGTCTAATTTTTGAATAATCTGAATAACCTATAAGCCGTTCATGTACAAAACCGCACATAAAGAACAATTGTCTTCAGTCCATGAGACCGAGTCATGTCATTATCAGACGTATAGGCTAGTCATTTCAGGACCACATGACCTTCGTCGTTAGCTAATTATATTCAATTAATCCATCGTGACATTTTTATACATTCTAAAGGAGCAAGTAACCTTGAAAAATATTTTAGTAACACCAAGAGGTGATAAACTAGTAAATATTCAATCACTACATTTTGTACTACGCGCAATCAACAAAAAGGAAGCACCATCAACGAAAAGACAGCACCACCAACGAAAAGGCAGCACCGACTACGAAAAGGCAGCACATTTGGAAGCACCGACTACGAAAAGGCAGCACATTTGGCAGCACCGACAACGAAAAGGCAGCACATTTGGAAGCACCGACAACGAAAAGGCAGCACATTTGGAAGCACCATCATCGAAAAGGCAGCACATTTGGAAGCTCCATCAACAAAAAAAGGCAAAAAGGAAGCACAAGTTACGAGATCTAAGTCTTAGTTAGAAATCAGAATACAAGAAATAAAAACATTAAATTCTTATAATTTAAATTATTTATTTTATTGCTTTACATTATACAAATGCAAGTAAAACAAGCCATTATTGTATGTAGCCAGCATTCCTCAGTTCCTTGAGTATGAAGGATATTTCTTTGATGCACGAATAGTTTCCTGCACAAAGCGAACCATGTAAAAGTCTTAGCCGGTCAACCAATATGTTTGGATCTTTCCATGATGTGTAATCAATCTCTTCTACCACCATCTTCCTTGCACCTTTATAAATATTACGATCTCTGGTGTCTTCCGTTTTACCACCAACCTCAGGGTAACTTTCATGTTTGAGACGGTGATCATCACAAGCTTGATCAGATTTATTTAATATATCACGTCGTTTCCACCGTTTCGGTCTCAGGACACCGCCACATTCTTCGATCTTGGCAGCTTTAGGTGTTTCATCATAGTCTATGTCTTTGTCAACAGCCTCAGAGTCACTGTAACATCACACGGAAAAGTTCAGAACTCCAATTCGCTGTGAAACCTTTCTCAAAGACACCTTTCTGCTTGGAGATTCTCACAATGTCACCAACATTAGCTTTATGCTTGCGTGTATCTTTCTTATTCGTGTTGGTGAATACAGTCCCAAGCAGACGATCATCCTTTACATCTGTCGATGGTACATCCTCCATCGAGTACGACGTTAAAGTCGGTAAAGATGCCATCGAAGTCTCAAGAACAGGCAGTTACGCGACTTATGCACCAGAAGAAACAAACTAGGTGATCCGTACACCGTCGATGGCAGTAACAAATTGGGCGTCCTGCTGTCTAGGACTCGTTTTTATACATTAACCGGTTTGAATAATACGCTAGTCAAATCAAGAACAATTTACTAAAATAGTAGAGTCAAAACAACATTAAAAAAATAGAAGTACCATCAACAAAAAAGGCAGCAAATTTGGAAGCACCGACTACGAAAAGGCAGCACATTTGGAAGCACCGACAACGAAAAGGCAGCACATTTGGCAGCACCGACAACGAAAAGGCAGCACATTTGGAAGCACCGACTACGAAAAGGCAGCACATTTGGAAGCACAGACTACGAAAAGGCAGCACATTTGGAAGCACCGACTACGAAAAGGCAGCACATTTGGAAGCACAGACTACGAAAAGGCAGCACATTTGGAAGCACCGACTAAGAAAAGGCAGCACATTCGGCAGAACCGACAACGAAAAGGCAGCACATTTGGCAGCACCGACAACGAAAAGGCAGCACATTTGGAAGCACCGACTACGAAAAGGCAGCACATTTGGAAGCACCGAATACGAAAAGGTAGCACATTTGACAGCACCGACAACGAAAAGGCAGCACATTTGGAAGCACCGACTACGAAAAGGCAGCACATTTGTAAACACCATCAACAAAAAGAAAGCACAATCGGAAGCACATTCATAGAAAAGGAAGCACAATCGGAAGCACAATCACAAAAAGGAAGCACATTTGGAAGCACAATCACAAAAAGGAAGCACATTTGGAAGCACAATCCACAAAAAGGAAGCACATTTGGAAGCACATTCAACGAAAAAGGAAGCACAATCATATAAACAACGCACAATCGGAAGCACAATCAACAAAAAGGAAGCACAATCGGAAGCACATTCATAGAAAAGGAAGCACAATCGGAAGCACAATCACAAAAAGGAAGCACATTTGGAAGCACAATCACAAAAAGGAAGCACATTTGGAAGCACAATCCACAAAAAGGAAGCACATTTGGAAGCACATTCAACGAAAAAGGAAGCACAATCATAGAAACAACGCACAATCGGAAGCACAATCAACAAAAAGGAAGCACATTTTGGAAGCACCATCAACAAAAAGGAAGCACATTTTGGAAGCACCATCAAAAAGGCAGCACATTTTGGAAGCACAATCAAAAAAGGCAGCACATTTGGAAGCACCATCAACAAAAGAAGGAAGCACATTTTGGAAGCACAATCAAAAAAGGCAGCACATTTGGTAACACAAGTTACGAGAACTAAGTCTTAGTTAGAAATCAGAATGCAAGAAATAAAAACATTAAATTTTTACTTTTAATATTTAATTTATTTCTTAAGATTATACAAATAGAAGTAAAATAAGCCATTATTGTATGTAGCCAGCTTTCCTCAGTTCTTCGAGTATGAAGGATATTTCTTTTATGCACGAATAGTTTCCTGCACAAAGCGAGCCATGTAGAAGTCTTAGCCGGTCAACCAATATGTTTGGATCTTTCCACGATGTGTAATCAATCTCTTCTACCACCATCTCACTTGCTTGTTTATTATAAATACTTTTAATATCACAATCGTCCCCGTGATCATAATAAGCGTTATCAGATTTATTTATTATAACACATCGTTTCCATCGTTTCGGTCTCAGGACACCGTTGCATTCTTCGATCTTGTCAGCTTTAGGTGCTTCATCACAGTCTATGCTTTTGCAACGGCCTCAGAGTCACTGTTACAATCACTGTAGAAGACATCCTCTTCACCCAGATTACCATATGAATTCGATATCGATGATGTCGAAGTGCCATTATCGTCTTCATGCTTCCTTTTTAGGAGTCCATCATTTTTACAAAGTAAGAAAGATCTACTTGAATTCGACTGGAATGTATTCTCACTTTTCACGTTAAGGATTCTTCCATTGTCTTCATTCTTCCATAAATCATCATCGTCCTTCAATTTAAGTTCTTCGTCGAGATCGGAAGAGCCACGAACATAATCTCTCTCAAGACAAGGAAAATTATTGTCGTAATGCAGATCACTATTCCTTAGTCTAGTAGATCCATCGTTGTACTCTGGCTTGTACGCAGGCTTAACGTTACAAGTTCTGTCATGTCTTTTTAAGCTCTCTCTCCGCGTAAACGACTTGTTACATCGAACGCAACTTATCATATTGCGTAGTGGATTTTTAACACAGTCATTCTTCTGGTGTTGTCTTCCATTCTTTCTCAAGATAAATTCTTTGCTGCAAAACTTACACCTGTGTCCTTTCGATACAGCGACAGACACCGAATCAGGATTCATATTAGTTACTGTGACTAATGTTAGATACAAACAGACAGTTTTCCAATTGGAACCATTACTTAAATATAATTTTTTAAATATTTCTTAAGCGAGAGTTATCTCATGCAAAGGTACTTGTTGTAAGTAGTTCTGCTTTTCAACAACAGATGACACCACGTATTGCTTGCAGGTAAATATTATTTATTTCTTTCATGCGGGATGCAGGATTCTCACTAACGATCGCAATACAGGGATGGCATCGCTAGACTCCAAGGAGAAGGTAGTTTGTTCATCCAGTTAGTGTTTCTCAGATTTCTCAGGGTATATATTATTATTATATGACTGAATAATGATTTTTTTTAAAATTCCACCTAATAAAAATAAAATAGAAGCACTCAGAGAAAACCATCAGGGATGATGTCGTTTATAAACATCATAAATTACCAATTTTTTTTTTAAAAAATTCCAAATTTAATTCTGATTAAGCAAAGAGTTCACAAGCCCGCTTGTGCTAGAACTCTCATGTTGCTTAAGCAAAGAGTTCACAAGCCCGCTTGTGCTAGAACTCTCATGTTGCTTAATCAGAATTAAATTTGGAATTCCTTCTTTTGTTGATGGTGCTTCCAAATGTGCTGCCTTTTTTGATTGTGCTTCCAAAATGTGCTGCCTTTTTGATGGTGCTTCCAAAATGTGCTTCCTTTTTGTTGATGGTGCTTCCAAAATGTGCTTCCTTTTTGTTGATTGTGCTTCCGATTGTGCGTTGTTTCTATGATTGTGCTTCCTTTTTCGTTGAATGTGCTTCCAAATGTGCTTCCTTTTTGTGGATTGTGCTTCCAAATGTGCTTCCTTTTTGTGATTGTGCTTCCAAATGTGCTTCCTTTATGTGATTGTGCTTCCGATTGTGCTTCCTTTTCTATGAATGTGCTTCCGATTGTGCTTCCTTTTTGTTGATTGTGCTTCCGATTGTGCGTTGTTTATATGATTGTGCTTCCTTTTTCGTTGAATGTGCTTCCAAATGTGCTTCCTTTTTGTGGATTGTGCTTCCAAATGTGCTTCCTTTTTGTGATTGTGCTTCCAAATGTGCTTCCTTTTTGTGATTGTGCTTCCGATTGTGCTTCCTTTTCTATGAATGTGCTTCCGATTGTGCTTCCTTTTTGTTGATGGTGTTTACAAATGTGCTGCCTTTTCGTAGTCGGTGCTTCCAAATGTGCTGCCTTTTCGTTGTCGGTGCTGTCAAATGTGCTACCTTTTCGTATTCGGTGCTTCCAAATGTGCTGCCTTTTCGTAGTCGGTGCTTCCAAATGTGCTGCCTTTTCGTTGTCGGTGCTGCCAAATGTGCTGCCTTTTCGTTGTCGGTTCTGCCGAATGTGCTGCCTTTTCTTAGTCGGTGCTTCCAAATGTGCTGCCTTTTCGTAGTCTGTGCTTCCAAATGTGCTGCCTTTTCGTAGTCGGTGCTTCCAAATGTGCTGCCTTTTCGTAGTCTGTGCTTCCAAATGTGCTGCCTTTTCGTAGTCGGTGCTTCCAAATGTGCTGCCTTTTCGTTGTCGGTGCTGCCAAATGTGCTGCCTTTTCGTTGTCGGTGCTTCCAAATGTGCTGCCTTTTCGTAGTCGGTGCTTCCAAATTTGCTGCCTTTTTTGTTGATGGTACTTCTATTTTTTTAATGTTGTTTTGACTCTACTATTTTAGTAAATTGTTCTTGATTTGACTAGCGTATTATTCAAACCGGTTAATGTATAAAAACGAGTCCTAGACAGCAGGACGCCCAATTTGTTACTGCCATCGACGGTGTACGGATCACCTAGTTTGTTTCTTCTGGTGCATAAGTCGCGTAACTGCCTGTTCTTGAGACTTCGATGGCATCTTTACCGACTTTAACGTCGTACTCGATGGAGGATGTACCATCGACAGATGTAAAGGATGATCGTCTGCTTGGGACTGTATTCACCAACACGAATAAGAAAGATACACGCAAGCATAAAGCTAATGTTGGTGACATTGTGAGAATCTCCAAGCAGAAAGGTGTCTTTGAGAAAGGTTTCACAGCGAATTGGAGTTCTGAACTTTTCCGTGTGATGTTACAGTGACTCTGAGGCTGTTGACAAAGACATAGACTATGATGAAACACCTAAAGCTGCCAAGATCGAAGAATGTGGCGGTGTCCTGAGACCGAAACGGTGGAAACGACGTGATATATTAAATAAATCTGATCAAGCTTGTGATGATCACCGTCTCAAACATGAAAGTTACCCTGAGGTTGGTGGTAAAACGGAAGACACCAGAGATCGTAATATTTATAAAGGTGCAAGGAAGATGGTGGTAGAAGAGATTGATTACACATCATGGAAAGATCCAAACATATTGGTTGACCGGCTAAGACTTTTACATGGTTCGCTTTGTGCAGGAAACTATTCGTGCATCAAAGAAATATCCTTCATACTCAAGGAACTGAGGAATGCTGGCTACATACAATAATGGCTTGTTTTACTTGCATTTGTATAATGTAAAGCAATAAAATAAATAATTTAAATTATAAGAATTTAATGTTTTTATTTCTTGTATTCTGATTTCTAAGACTTAGATCTCGTAACTTGTGCTTCCTTTTTGCCTTTTTTTGTTGATGGAGCTTCCAAATGTGCTGCCTTTTCGATGATGGTGCTTCCAAATGTGCTGCCTTTTCGTTGTCGGTGCTTCCAAATGTGCTGCCTTTTCGTTGTCGGTGCTGCCAAATGTGCTGCCTTTTCGTAGTCGGTGCTTCCAAATGTGCTGCCTTTTCGTAGTCGGTGCTGCCTTTTCGTTGGTGGTGCTGTCTTTTCGTTGATGGTGCTTCCTTTTTGTTGATTGCGCGTAGTACAAAATGTAGTGATTGAATATTTACTAGTTTATCACCTCTTGGTGTTACTAAAATATTTTTCAAGGTTACTTGCTCCTTTAGAATGTATAAAAATGTCACGATGGATTAATTGAATATAATTAGCTAACGACGAAGGTCATGTGGTCCTGAAATGACTAGCCTATACGTCTGATAATGACATGACTCGGTCTCATGGACTGAAGACAATTGTTCTTTATGTGCGGTTTTGTACATGAACGGCTTATAGGTTATTCAGATTATTCAAAAATTAGACTTTCATGATAGGCTTATCGTCACTGTATTAATTCTTTGGTTAGGTATATTGACTTATGATTAATAAACTCCGCGAAAGGTAACGGAAAAAAGAATTTAAAATTTATTTAATAATTAGTTACAACTGTCACTGGTCAAGAATCTAACCGTGAACATGGATCCATCGATTCAATTTGTAAATTAATAATTGATTTTTTCGGAGACTATTGGAATTTTTCCCGCATTTCTAACTAAATAATTACATGATTTCAACATGGCGGTCAAATTTCAAGATGGTGGGCACCTCAGCAATAATAAATTATTACTGCACTGTAGCATGTTAGAATAGAATTTGCATGATGGTAAGACAAGTACACACAATATGGTGACCTCCAGCAGACGAAAACATGATGGTGGCAATGACCGCTAGCATGTACTGAACATAAAATGACGGATCCGTGATGGACATCAAGGTCAAAGTCAAAGATCAATGTCGAGGTCAAATTTCAAGGTTAAGGTTAAATTTCAAGGTCAAGGTCAAAGGTCAAGGTCAAGGTCAAGGTCAAAGGTGTGGTGATGTCATACCAGCTGATGGTAAATACCTTGTTATTGGTGGAGGTAGGTCAGTCTGAAGGTGGCTTCTGTGGAGGAAGGATCTGTTGATTTTATATTTTTTGCCCTCGCCGGTTTCGAATCAAGGACGGGAATCGATATAAACAGAATTCTATTAAGTTAATTTTTTGATGAATTTTGAACTTTTTTTTTCATTAAAATCGTATAATAAATAAAGATTTTCAAGATGGTGTCTAAATTTAAAGATGGCGACCATAACGATAATTGTAACATTAATAGGACCCAATATGGCGGTCTTAACGAAAAGTGTAAGAATGATATGGTACTCAACCAAGATGGCGGGTGTAACGAAATATGCAACATTTATATAATCCAAGATGTCGACCGTAACAATAACTGCAACAGTGGTTTTTAAGATTTTTATTTAATTCGATTATTTAATTTTTTTAATGATTTTTAAAATTTTTCCCGATTTTCTAACATAAAAATTGCGGATTTTCAAGATGGCGACCGTAACGAAAATTGCAATGGTGACGACATGATTCGAAGTTGGTGGAAATTACTAGAAATACAAAATGGCAAATGGATTAGCATGGATTAACATATGGATTAGCATAGATTGACATACGGATTAGCATAGATTGGCATACAGGTTAGCATAGATTGGTATACGAATTAGCATAGATTGGCATACGGATTGGCATAGATTGACATGGATTAGCATAGATTGGCATGGATTAGGTTAGGTTAGCATAGATTAGCATATGGATTAGGTTAGGTTAGCATAGATTAGCATATGGATTAGGTTAGGTTAGCATAGATTAGCATATGGATTAGGTTAGGTTAGGTTTGGGTAGGTTAGGTTAGGTTAGGTTAGGTTTAGTTTAGTTTAGTTTAGGTTAGGTTAGGTTAGGTTAGGTTAGCATATATTAGCATATGGATTAGGTTAGGTTAGTTTAGTTTAGTTTAGTATAGTTTAGGTTAGGTTTGGTTTAGTTTAGTTTAGGTTAGGTTAGGTTAGGTTAGGTTAGCATAGATTAGCATATGGATTAGGTTAGGTTAGTTTAGTTTAGTTTAGTTTAGGTTAGGTTAGGTTTGCATAGATTAGCATATGGATTAGGTTAGGTTAGGTTAGTTTAGTTTAGGTTAGGTTAGGTTTGCATAGATTAGCATATGGATTAGGTTAGGTTAGTTTAGTTTAGTTTAGTTTAGTTTAGGTTAGGTTAGGTTAGCATAGATTAGCATATGGATTAGGTTAGGTTAGGTTAGGTTAGGTTAAGTTTAGTTTAGTTTAGTTTAGTTTAGTTTATTTTAGTTTAGTTTAGGTTAGGTTAGGTTAGGTTAGGTTAGCATAGATTAGCATATGGATTAGGTTAGGTTAGGTTAGTTTAGGTTAGGTTAGTTTAGGTTAGGTTAGGTTAGGTTAGGTTAGCATAGATTAGCATATGGATTAGGTTAGGTTAGGTTAGTTTAGGTTAGGTTAGGTTAGGCGTGCGAAGGAAGTACCTACGGGCTCCGACCAACAGCGCTTCTCTGCTGTGAAGTATTAGGAGATCAGAACTTGAGAGGAGGTAGTAATAAAAACTTGCCGGTGCCGTTGCGCGTCGTGGAAGTAGAGCGCGCCAAAACACACGGTTGCCTGGCCGTATGTATCCGGCGTTCATAACACGTGTAGAAGTAGGCTTATATTCGTTACCTCCTGGCTGTTTATTACCGCCTAATACTTTTCATAGCGAGACGTCCTGGCGAGCTGGTCTGTCCGTCGTAACGGGACATTTTTTCGTGCGTACATGGCTGATGAACGTAACGGGACACTTTTTCGTGCGTGTATGGCTGGCGGAAGTGACGTAATCCAACATGGGTGATGAAGCGAAGCCGTAAGGTGGCATGATCGGATCCCCGATCCCCAGCCCCCAGCCCCTGCCCCAGAATGAACCAAATACATCTACTATTATTCCGCAGATCTATTTATTTATTTACTCAATACAACTGTTATTTCCTTATTACGTCACTCCTCGTACCTCCTCCATGTCAAATCATAAAAAAATTAACACTAAGACATACAAATACTTACCTCCGGTACTGCCAACACCTTCACTTCCATACTCTGTTCCAATACTATAATACAACCACTTTGGTCTACTAAAATGACGCCATAGTTTTCCCCTCCGTTATTTTCAATTAATTGTAATTCGGTATCGTAAAATGTACTTGTCCGGCTGCCCGAGACAAATTCGTAATGTACGCTGATTGGAAAAAATCAGAAATCGTAGCATAGTATAGATAAAAGTTAGAAGTTCGTCAACCTTGTATGCGCCGTGCGCGTGCTGTTTTGATGTGCGTGTGCTATTTTCCAATGAGAACGCTGCTATCTGTGCCCATTAAACTTCCGTGCATCAGGGCTGTGCGCGTGCTGTATCGGATTTAGCCCAGCCTTTAGGCCCGTTCTACAATGACACGGAGGTGGAGACGGATCAAGCAATGAACGGAACTAAGGTTCACATACTGCCGAGCTCTTCCGTTCACGTTGCTCCATGCAACCAATAGAAGCCGAGTATTTGAAAATGTCGTTGTTGGACTTTATGCGTATCGTGTTTCAGTAGTATAACATAGCCGGTCCTGAAACAGGCGCCAGGCGGTGGATTGAGATTGTCGGTCCGCCATCTTGGATTCTGACGTCACGGCGGCCATCTTGGATGGTTGTGACCTTGACCTTTGACCTTGACCTTGAATTTGATCCTCAAAAATCGCCAAAATCCGCCAAAATTGGGCAAAATTTGCCCAAAATTCCTCAAAAATCGCCAAAATTTCCATTTCTGTGGAAAAAAGTTCCGCCAAAAAATCTCAAAAAATTCCACAAATTAAAAATTTCTCTTTTCGAGGGAAAAATTTCCCGTTTAGAGGGAAAAATTCCCGATTTTGTCCTTAAAAATCCCAGCGGCTGAAAATTCCTAAAACCGGCTTAAGCATCCTTAACTCAAGCCTCAGTTAAGCCATTTCTAGGAATAAGGATACCATGACCGCCATCTTGTCTTCGTTGCTGGAGACCACCATCTTGTTTTCGTCGGCGAGAGTGCGCTGACGCCATGTTAGTTTAGTTCTTATCCGCTAGAGTGCAGTAATCATTTATTACTGTGACACCTGCCATCTTGAAATTCGGCCGCCATCTTGGAAATCCGTAATTATTTAGCTAGAAATTCGGGAAAAGTTCCAAAATTCAGTAAATAAATCACTCATTAATTTACATTTTGATTCGATCGATTCCCGTCGACGGTTCGATACCCGATCGATGCAATAATGTTTAATTTTATGTAAAAAATAATAATTTCAATAAACCATGTTCAACATTCGTAAAGAGACTCTAAATCCTCTACGACCATCATCCTATCAGACGTCAAGACCACCATATTGGAAATTCGTAATTTTAATGCTAGAGATTCGAGAAAAAGTTCAAAATTCATTAAATAAATTTGTAATCTATATACTGATTGATTGGATCGACTAAGGTCCTTGGTTCGATCCCTTGTCGATACAAAACAACATTAATATTTTAAAAAAGTACCACTAAAGTGTAAGGTTTGAGAAAATAAAAACACCGCAAGTTCTTTTAAAAAAACTTTTATTACATACAGACAAATTACTAAAGTTTTTTGGATTCCTCGATTGAAACAGTCTTCTTATTGTACGGACTAAGCCTTTTACATGACTTTAAATGTCTATCCGATCCAGTCATCACCGCAGCCAGAGACGGACTGAAGTCCATATCACTTATATAGTCTCATTAGCCGGTACAACACATGAGTCGAAACAATAACCATGTTCATTAAACGTGAACTAAACTTTCTCGGAGCATTTTTTATAATGATGATGTAAGCTGTCGAGACGTGAAATTAGTTTATTACATTTTATACACTGAAACAGTATTCTTTGAGCATTATTCTGACAGCTGCTCCTTTCATGTCTGCGCGCATTTGAATTTCTAGTAAATGATGCGTCACAATATTTGCATTGATGCGATGCACGCTCTTCATTACTTGATGTCTGGAATGTAGATGATGAAACGTCAGCTGATGGTGGAACAGCACGTATCGTCGTCTCCTCTGCAGCAGGTATCGGGATCTTCACAGCTGTCGGCACCTCAGCCATTGAGCTCTCCGCTGCCGTGGTCCCCTCTGCAAATGGTATCGGGATCTCCGACTCCATCATCGTTGCTGTCATCGAGGTCTCCGCTGCTGTCGGTAACCATTCTATTCCGGTCGACATAACTAAATGTCACGATACTTAATGGAGAGAGCACGTCCGTACTGCACCGCGGCCAGAGGTGAACTGCGGGTCCAGTCGTCTGAACCTCGCTTATATACCCGTGGTCTACTGGTATACTACATGAGTCAAAATATTGTCTGTATTTAAAAATTTTTTATTAGGTACCTAAAAATTGTAGAAATAAAAACACACGAGTTCAAGTTTTACACATTTATTTATAAAGAGTACACAAATACATATTAGGTTAAGGAATCAAGCATTTTCACAAGCAAAGTCTTTAATGCCGCACGAACTGACACGTCGACTCCGGTTCCAACTGGTTCGTTGACTCCGGTTCCAACTGGTTCGCAGGCCACAGGATCAGGAACACAGGTTTCGAGCTGGTCATCTTCTGTGACGTTGACAACTCCGACAAGACATGGTCGATGACGTCTGTGACCACGTCTACGCCTGGGCTTTGGCTCAGTGCTAGTTGGGACAGATTCACTGCCTGAACTGCGACGACGAGACGCACACCGTTTGGACGTCTGCGTAGATGCATCACAGGTCGCAACAGGTTGCAACACGTCCATGTTTGGTGTTGCACATGCAGACGAGGCGACTACCTCAGCGATGCTAGCAGGAAGGATTGTGTGTGGTCTCATGTGATAGACGACACAGTTTCCAGGTTCGCAACAAGCTACCAGCTGCTGAGTCGGTTCGTAGGACACAGGAAAGTGCGCAAACCGCCAATGCTGAGCGCCTCCATCACAGGTTTCTGTATATGTACGTAGATACCCGGAATCCCAGTAGCTGTACTCGACACTGCTGAAGCTAGGCCTTGCGCTCACGTACACGTTAGCAGGATGAAACGTAAACATCTTCTTGCAGGTCGAACGTCAACTGAAGGCACGTACATATGTACGCCATTTATATATGCAGGCTCCTACTAACATTGTGTGTGCCATTTCTGCATTAGCTGCGAGTTTGTGCAGGCACAGACACGTTCAAACTTGTCGTTTGGATGCTTAACGTCGTACATTGCACAGAGTTTGCGCAGGGAAGGACAACCGTAGTCAGTCTGTATATCCACAATTTCAGCTGCTCCGAAGTCACACAGTTCTCGTAGCCATTTCTTCTGTTCGGGTCCGGCAACGTAGATTATTTCGTTTTGCAGTAGTAAATCTTCAATAGTGTTTTTCACTTGGTGGTACGGAATTTTTCCTTCGTCCCACTCTAGTCCGTGATAATATTTACAGAGCCATTCATTCGACCGTTTACTTTTTTCGTCTAGTAGTTTCCACGGATACGGAGGTCGGAAGCTGCGGGTTCGAGTCTTGTCTCCGGAGGTGACGCTAATTTCCTTGAGCACGAATCCATTTTGACTCTGGAAACCTTGCAGGTTGCAGTACATCTTGTCGCTAGCAACGGTTGGTCGTAACTAAATTATTATCGAAAACGAAACGGTATTTATGTCAGAATTTTCACAAGTTTGTCTCTACAATTGTACGATGCAAGCCGATCGTGAAGTATCAGACAAAAAGCATAGGTGTTTGGTGGAATATTTCTGATAGTCGTTATCTCGATCCTACAGTCGATGATGTTTGAATTTATTCGATCATCCTGTTTGGAAACGTCAAACACCATTAACGGTGCCTTGTTCTTGAAACTGTCAGGACTCAGTATCGGTGACTGTCTCCGCCCATAGTAAGCTTGCTGAAACTTGGCGTACATTTGATATGCTAGAAGATATCTTCCACTTTCAAAATCCATGTTCATGTCAACGTACGGATAACTTTCGCTGTTTAAAAATATTTTTACATTGCGTATTTGACAGTTATCGAATACGGAGCGACTTACTCCTGCATTGAGCTGTCTTCCGGTCTGAAGCCCAATGTATCTTGGTTTTTCCGTAGCGAAGCTGGACTTTACTATCCAATTGATACGCTGACTATGAGGCAAGCCAGGATAAGTTTCCAGGCTCCAGGATCGGAATGGCACATCGAAGTTCTTGCCATTTTCTATGTTCTTCAACATCTTGACTCGCTCAACGGTGCTCACTTGGATGTGGGGCAGCATCCACTCGATAGACTGTAGTGTTAGCGAGACATCTTGAGGGTTTTCTGCAGCGGCGACAATTGCATTAATGTGCGTGTTGGCTAGAAGCAGTACGAGCTCTTGTTTCGAATTAATGATTATATGTTTGTAGTCCTCAGCGAATCCAAGAAGCATGGACAGAGGAACACAAACTTCGAACTTCCCTTCGGCATAAACCGGAAGCTTATATTCATCCTCGAGAGCCCAACCGACCATCTTTGCAGCAGACAGTTCATTTGGCGTGAGCGAAAGGTAATTTTTCATAGCAGATGTTATGCCTACATCTCTCGTCTGGTCTACCTCGACGCCATTGAGTACATATGTAATGCGCTCGATTAGGTGAAGAATACCATTGCAGGATATTGATGTCGTTGTCGGATGCGTACCATCCGCTTTTGTAAGCGTGCCTCTTATACGTAGAAATGACTGCGAAGGTAAAGTACAAATATCCTGATGCTGTACTGCAATGCGTACTTCCGATGGTAGTGCGTACGGTCCGAGCAGGAAAGGCTGGTACTCGTGCAATTCCATTTTCGTAATGCTGTCATCAAAAATGACCGGATCTTCCACGTTGAGGATTTCGTCTTCCATATTTATTCGGCACTTGTCCAATACTAAGGAGATACTTTATGTTGTCAGGTGTTAACACACCAATGTCTGGTAGAGAACTGTTCTTATTCACGGCAATACGATTTCTTTTATAATTGTTCGGTGTTACGAACTTTATGCCCATCGCTTCAAGTGCAGACGTAATGTAATTTCCTCGTCTTGAAAATTCACCAATCGTCCTCGCTGGTCAACGATTCTGACGACGACTTCGTGTGCGCACTTCACGACGACTGGAACGTAAATGATACTTTGCGGTACTTCGACCAGTTTATATCCTGGTGGGACCATCGGCGAAAACTCGTGCAGCATGTTGCTTAGTCTTCCGTTGAGATACGTTCCACTTGCCAAATTACAGTTTATTCTTATGACATTCACAGGTAAAATGTTTACTGCGCGCGTAGATTTGTACGTTCTTCCTGTATCATAAACCTTTGATTCGAATCCGAGCATCGTACCTATGGTCCCAGGTTTCGTAAAGTCGACATTTTCACTGCATGTTAGAATACTTTTTTGAGTGTTTGGATTTCCACGCAGTTGAAAGTCTACATCTTGTGGTAACATATCCCTGATGTAATTTGCAATGTCGTCAATTTCGTAAGAGCCAACAGGTAACTGTATTTCATGAGCGGTCCCATCGCTTTTCAGGAAGCAGATCTTACAGTTTTCCTCGTCAATGTTCGGTATGGCATTATACGTTTGAAAATCTACGAGTCCGATACACCATTCTCCATCTAAATCCAGAGGCGGGAAATGAACCGCCCGCAGCTCAGATGCGTGACCTGTCAAGGTAAGTGTTATCGACATGACTAATAAATTATCATCACTGCACAACCTTTAAGTAGCAATTTTTATTTGTCAGCTAATTTTTGTTTGTTAAAAAGCGAAGACACAAGTGTCCGCAGTTTGTTTGATTAGGCTTCTGTTCCGTTTCGTAATTGTAAAACAACGTAGTGGACCGGCCCAGGTACTGTCGCAGTTCAGGCGGAGGCCGTAAATTTCCAAAACTGTCGTAGTAAGTAGCTTTTTTTCCAGACTTTATGTACGCCACCCAGTGCGTGCCGCGTCCCGACGACGTGTCTAAATTAATTATGGCGCACTCACGTGTCTTTGGCTTGCTGGGCAAAGTGTCTCGCATAAACACACCGCGGAAATTTGGTATTTTCAGTTTGCGTGTGTACTTTATTAAATCTACGTTGGTGAGCGGACGTTTCGGCAAAGAACTTAGGATTTTTTCATTCGTTTCTTCCTCATGCCTCGTCCTGTCTTGTGAGGTTGCAAGTAGAGTCCTGCGCCGTTTTTTTTACCGATGGCAATGGCTTCCATGTTGGCGTTGTGTCGCTGTGCTTCTTTTAACTGCTTGCGCTCATTCTTCGAAGTGTTGACTGCCCGCACTATACCGCTCGTTGCACCGATGAGGCCGCCGAGAGCACCCAATGCAGGCAAAAGCAAAGGAAGAAATCCTCCTATAATCTTCTTGTCGAGAGTCTGTAATTTTTGCTTGGCTTTTTGCACGCCTGCACCAGTCTTGCGCTTCTTGGTCTTGCGTGAGTTAGTCTTTGACTTGATGGAGCTGGCTTGACGAGCACCCAGTCCTAATTTCGTCTTTGCCTTCATGATCTTAGATACGCCCCACGCTGCGATTTTCTCTCCGAGTCCCGCGTTCGACGATTTACTTATATCTTCGGCTTCCTGTGCCAATATCTCGTCGGCCCGGTGTCTGGATTCCAGATCCTTGCTTAATGAATATGCGATATCGTGCTGCTTGCACTTTTCGTCGAGTGAATTAATGCCCACGTCACCGCGAGCTAACCTTTTCGCTAGTTTAGTGCCGGGGCCGCAGAATCTGTAGCCGGGAATGTGTAGCTCGAATGGTAGGTTGTTTATCAGCGAGTTCACGAGTCCCGCGCCGATGTGTTGTTTGTTCTTACCTCTTCGAGTCATTACGCACAACTGACCAGAAAGTATAAATGTGTTTGATTTTATACAATTACTTTAGTACAATGCAGGTCGTCAAGCAAGACGTGTGTTTGCCCGTACACATTACGCAAGACGATGTATTTAGTGCGCGTGAATCACGACATGGCTTACTGTTACCTTCCGCCGTACGTTGCATAATGGCGGGTCCGTCAAACTGTGGCAAGACGTGTGTTTTACTGAGTTTACTGGAGGAGCCAAACGGTCTTCGGTTCGAGAACGTTTACTTGTATTCCAAGTCGTTGCAACAGCCAAAGTACCAGCGCCTAGCAACTGTTCTACGCTCGGTGGATGGTCTGGAGTATTTTCCGTTTAGCGATAATACCGATGTTGTACCTCCAAGCGAAGCAAAAGCCAATTCCGTGTTTGTTTTCGACGATGTAATGTGCGAGAAACAAGGCATAATACAAGAGTACTTTTCCATGGGCAGACACGCCAAGGTAGACTGCGTATACCTGTGTCAGACGTACAGTAGAATACCAAAACATCTCCTACGAGACAACGCGAATGTCATAGTTTTGTTTCGCATGGACGAACTTAATTTACGCCACGCTTACGACGATCACGTAAACACCGACATGTCGTTTCAGGAATTTAAAGACATGTGCTCCTTGTGTTGGAAACACGAGCACGGATTTCTAGTCATCGTAAAGGACTGACCGCTATATAAGGGCAGGTACAGACAGGGTTTCGATCAGTTTATCGTCAAACATGAATCATAGCATTTCTAAATTTGGACGCAGCAGTCGAGACTTACGTACTGCTCTCAAGTCTCATGACAGCGATATCCGCAAATACATTTCGCTACTGGCTCAAAAGGTGGAAAGTGTGAAAAACGAATTACTAGAGTATCTCGTTGCCATCGACCAGCGTGTGGAAGCCTCGGATTCTCGCATTCGCGACATGATCGAAGTATCGAATGCACAAAGACGTGACGATCTGAGAACTTTTCAAAGTAGTCTGAAAGCATCACTATCTCACTTGCCAACAAATTCAGATTTAGCCAATCACAAGAAAGAAGTTTCTGCGATCGAATAAAAAAGTATATAAGGAGGTCTTGCAATAAGTTTTCAGCCAGTACAATGTCGGACCTGGCCAGTGACCTTCATCGAGCTATACAGTCTGTTCGTGAAAAATATTTACTTGCCAGACGAACCAGACTTGCACGTGAGATGGAAAATGAGGAGATATTTAAACCAATTACTAGTCGCCTCGACGAACTTAAAAACAAGGAAGAACCAGTCATCATTGTGAAGACAGAAGTTGAAGATGAAATGCCGACTGTAAAGAAGAGAAAGTATGAACCGGATCGAGAAGAAGAGGACTTAACAAGTACAGAGTCCATGCACAAGAAAAAAATACCGAAAAAGGGACATCAAGTTAATGCAATGGTCCGACCATACCTGATATCGTTTACGAGCCGGAATAATGACACGACCTACGGAGTGTACAGAAAACATAATAAGTGGTTCCTCGGTGCTAAAGAAATAGACTTTCTACCAGGAAACATCGTACGTGTAGCAGAGTACAAAACGCGCGGGACTCCGGGTCTGTACGAATTGCTGTTTCGCAGGGAGCCTAAAGGATATTCTCACAAAGACTTACAAGAGTACAAAAAACTGCTAGAGCTAACCAATGCACATTTTCGCGATAACGATCCAGATAGTGGTGTATATAAAGACGTAGATCATGAAAAAATCGACATTCTCGCTAATCTCTTCAGTGAACTAACAATACATGGCGAAGGTTTAAAAAAGCTAGAAAGTGGTCAGATATTTGACTATGTATATTGGGACGACCCTAATGAATTAGTTGATCGCCTTAGAATTCTACATGCTTCGCTTAGCGTAGGAAACTATTCGCACATCAACGAAATAGTCTCCATACTTGAAGAACTGAGGGAAGCCGGCTACATACAATGAGTCGAACCGGAATCGCTCGCGAACTTCATGCTCCTGCTAGACGGAAATACCTTCGTCGCAAAGTCATAGTTCGTGGAATTGACGATTTATTCCAGGCGGACCTTGTTGAGATGATACCGTATTCCCGATTGAATAAAGGTTTCAAGTACATGTTGACAGTCATCGATGTTTATAGCAAGTTCGCTTGGGCTAGACCTGTGAAATCAAAGACTGCAACTGACGTATCCAAGGCCATGAACAATATTTTGCGTGATGGACGTGTACCGTCGCACCTGCAAACGGACCTCGGGAAAGAATTCTACAATGCAACCTTCAAGGCTTTGATGAAGAAGTATGGCATCAAACACTACTCTACATTTAGTAATGTCAAAGCCTCCGTTGTCGAAAGGTTTAACAGAACTTTGCGTTCCAAGATGTGGCAGCAGTTCACGGCTAACGGAAATTACAAGTGGCTTGACATCTTGCCGAAACTAATAAGCGAGTATAATTCCACGGTGCATTCTACCACGAAAATGAAGCCAAAGGACGTAACGGACAATCGCTTGCTTCAAACAGTGTTTTCCAACACGAAGAAGAAAGATCCACGAAAGCGTAAAGCTAACGTCGGTGACATTGTGCGAATCTCCAAGCAGAAAGGTATCTTCGAGAAAGGTTTCACTGCAAACTGGAGTCCCGAACTTTTCCGTGTGACACATGTTCGTGAATCAGAGCCTAGGACCTACTACCTCGAAGATTTGGACCACAAACCTATCCATGGAGGCTTCTATGCCGAAGAGATTCAGCCTACGTTGTATCCCGATACGTACTTGGTGGATAAGATTATAAAACGAAGAAATGGACTGTCCTACGTCAAGTGGTGGGGCTTTCCACCTCGCTTTAATTCGTGGGTGGCAGATGCAGACGTCGAGAAATCCAAAAAACTTAAGTAATTTGTCTGTGTATTTTTTTTGTACTTGTAGTAGTGTAGTATGTATGTAATAAAAGTTTTTTTAAAAGAACTTGCGGTGTTTTTATTTTCTCAAACCTTACACTTTAGTGGTACTTTTTTAAAATATTAATGTTGTTTTGTATCGACAAGGGATCGAACCAAGGACCTTAGTCGATCCAATCAATCAGTATATAGATTACAAATTTATTTAATGAATTTTGAACTTTTTCTCGAATCTCTAGCATTAAAATTACGAATTTCCAATATGGTGGTCTTGACGTCTGATAGGATGATGGTCGTAGAGGATTTAGAGTCTCTTTACGAATGTTGAACATGGTTTATTGAAATTATTATTTTTTACATAAAATTAAACATTATTGCATCGATCGGGTATCGAACCGTCGACGGGAATCGATCGAATCAATATGTAAATTAATGAGTGATTTATTTACTGAATTTTGGAACTTTTCCCGAATTTCTAGCTAAATAATTACGGATTTCCAAGATGGCGGCCGAATTTCAAGATGGCAGGTGTCACAGTAATAAATGATTACTGCACTCTAGCGGATAAGAACTAAACTAACATGGCGTCAGCGCACTCTCGCCGACGAAAACAAGATGGTGGTCTCCAGCAACGAAGACAAGATGGCGGTCATGGTATCCTTATTCCTAGAAATGGCTTAACTGAGGCTTGAGTTAAGGATGCTTAAGCCGGTTTTAGGAATTTTCAGCCGCTGGGATTTTTAAGGACTAAAAACGGGAATTTTTCCCTCTAAACGGGAAATTTTTCCCTCGAAAAGAGAAATTTTTAATTTGTGGAATTTTTTGAGATTTTTTGGCGGAACTTTTTTCCACAGAAATGGAAATTTTGGCGATTTTTGAGGAATTTTGGGCAAATTTTGCCCAATTTTGGCGGATTTTGGCGATTTTTGAGGATCAAATTCAAGGTCAAGGTCAAAGGTCAAGGTCACAACCATCCAAGATGGCCGCCGTGACGTCAGAATCCAAGATGGCGGACCGACAATCTCAATCCACCGCCTGGCGCCTGTTTCAGGACCGGCTATGTTATACTACTTGTTTCTTTCATAGTTTATAAATTCGCCCGAAAGATTTCAGTGTTTGTTCCTGTTTGTTTCTTTATGTCAAGCGCAACATAAACTTCATTTATATAGAGCGGATTCTTCAGGACTCCTCCATATGAAGCCAGTAGCACCTTCTTAGGGTGTGTGTGTGTGTGTGTGTGTATGTATGTATGTATGTATGTATGTATATAGTTTCGAAACGTAAGCAGGGCCGCAGCGCGCAGGTGCGGAGTTAGCTGGCGGCCCGGCACGGCCACTGACGTCACGCTGCCGCCACAACGTGAGACGTGCCGCGCGCGCCTGGTAGATTACAAGGGTCGCAGCTTCCCCCCTCCTTCTCTCCGCTCCCCGTGCGACGCTTTATCTCAGCGACGTAACTGACACCTGACAGCTGCGGAGTTACGCGAGCCGCCGACGCGTGTTTCGAGAGAATTCTGCCGTCGGGTCGGCACGAAATGACGCGACTGGCCCCAGCCGCGCTCTTGAATTTTAGAAGTGGTGCCTGTGTTATATAAGCCAGGACGCCGGCCTCTGGGGAGTCAGTGAATGAGGAGTCGGGAGTTTTCCCGCGGCGGAGTTTCCGGGCGATAGTGTCGCGCGTGCGGCGGAGCGGCTAAGCCCCTGAACGAAGGTTCCAGGCCGGAGAGTTCAGTTCCGGGCGATAGTGTCGCGGGCGTTGCGGTGTTCCGGGGCGAGAGAGTCCCGAGCGAAGTTCCGAGTGAGGCGTCGGTTGGATCCTCGGCGAAGGGAAGTGCGACGGCGGCGACGGAGTCTGGCGTCTGAGGTCCATGAGGGGTGCTACGGCGAGAGTTGCGCCAGAGGTGCGGCCCAGCGAGGTGTGCGGTGTGTAAAAACTGAGTGTCTGGGGAAGCAGCATTTTTAAGTGTAATTAATTATTAAGCATTTTTAGAAGATTATCTGTTCGAGACGTAAATATTGGCGATAAATAAACTTGGTAGTAAAATCTCTGATTGGGCTATCCATTTACGAACCCAGTAGTTTTCCCACGACTATGTATTATTTTTTGTTTTAAATAAATCGTAACTATATATATATATTTACATACATACACACACACCTTTTTCACACCTGTGACAGATAAAACGCTACATAAAATATATATAGGTAAAAATATAGATAAGTGAATGAATTGTAAAGATAAAGGTAGGGATATATAGACATAGATATAGAGATATAGCGAGTGATATGTATATAAATATATATACATAGGAAGATAGATTGCGATATAGATTGGAACAGATACATAGAGATATATACAGAGATTGAGTGATATATATATATATATATAATTTATGAGATATATAAAGGAACATAAAGATAGAATGAGATGCTTTCTATGTTTACTTACTTCAAACAAATTACAAAAAAAAAAAAAAAAAAAAAAAAAAAGAGGCATAGAAACACATGCCGAGCATTAGCTATTGTATATAAAAATGTATTTGTGATACAAAATAGTTGTAAGAAATTTTATGTAAAGGTCCTGAATATAGTTTGTAAATTAGTGCATGAGGTATTCGCATTAGGATGCAGGCTCGACGCTCGCAGTTTAGACGTGCCGGGTGCCGGGTGCTGGGTGCTGGGTCGAACCCACCATGTCCGCACACGAGTGTGACGTCAGGGATCACGGCCACCACTTACCAGCGTTTCAGCAGATTTTATCCTTAATACAAGTTTCAAAATACTTACTAAATTTTAATTTTTAATAATTTGAATGAGAAGAATATTAAGTGTCAGAGGAGAAAGAAGTTGTATTTCTTAAACCGAAACAAAGAACAGTGTAATATAAAATTATCCTATATTTTAGCTCTGGTCATTTTATTTCCATGCAATTATAGTACGCGCAGATCTCTCGGATATTTAAGGTCTAATTGATGAGGAAACACATAGATTTGGTTTTGATAGTATAGGGTGGGGCAAAGGTGTGTTGGTTTTGAAGGATTAAAAAAACCGAGCCACTTACAAAAACAAGGTTTATTTTATTGGAGTCAGTATACATGCCCATTTTTTTAAATATCAAGTAATGAAGATCACGTCAGGAAGATGGTGGCCATCAACAGCGATGCATTGATGAAGGCGATTTCAGAACTCTCCGTCCGCTTTTCGGCACATTTTGAGGGGGTATAGCTGTGATTTCCTCCCGTATTCGCATCTCCAGTTTTTCCAAGGTGTGAGGACGTTGTTTGAAAACCTGTTCCTTGAGGTAACCCCGCAGGAAGATGTAATAAACGCTCCAACCCGTTGAGCGCGCGGTCCACCCCACGTCACTTCAGAGACACGAGGCGCGCAGGGAACACTTAAGTTTCGCCTTCATCAATGCATCGCTGCTGATGGCCACCATCTTCCTGATGTGATCTTCAGAACTTGATAAAATAAAAGTGGGGTATGTATACTGATTCCAATAAAATAAACCACATTTCTGTAAGTGGCTCCATTTTTTTAAATAGCCCTTCAAAACCGATACGCACCTTTTGCGCCATCATTTAGTATGAATTATTCACCTATTTTTGTATATTTAATCTTATGCTAAAGGTCGTCGCCTTCTGTTTAATGTTTTACTTTGTGAAAAAGAAGAGTTATATATATATATATCATTACATACATACATACATACATACATACATACATACATACATACATACATACATACATACATACATACATACATACATACATACATACATAACATACATACATACATACATACATACATACATACATACATACATACATACATACATACATACATACATACATACATACATACATACATACATACATACATACATACATACATACATACATACATACATACATACATACATACATACATACATACATACATACATACATACATACATACATACATACATACATACATACATACATACATACATACATACATACATACAATACATACATACATACATACATACATACATACATACATACATACATACATACATACATACATACATACATACATACATACATACATACTACATACATACATACATACATACATACATACATACATACATACATACATACATACATACATACATACATACATACATACATACATACATACATACATACATACATACATACATACATACATACATACATACATACATACATACATACATACATACATACATACATACATACATACATACATACATACATACATACATACATACATACATACATACATACATACATACA